>NC_091839.1:56080975-57330975 GCF_037783145.1 Equus przewalskii | reverse complement strand
GAGGATCCTTTTTTGCCTCTTGTGGCTTCTAGTGGTTGCAAACAATCCTTGGTGTTCCTTGGCTGTAGACACACCACACCAATCTCTGCCTCCATTGTCCCATGATGTTCTCCCTGTTTGCATCTGTGTCAAATTTCCGTCTTCTTATAAGGACACCAGTCGTTGGCTTTAGGGCCCACCCTAATCCAGTATGGCTTCATCTTAACTTGATTACGTCTGCAAAGACTCTGTGTCCAAATCAAGTCACAGTCACAGGTGGTGGAGGTTAGGACTTGAACATATCTTTTTGGGAGGGACACAATTCAGTGCACAAAACTGACGTAGAAAGCCCTTATGATTTGCCCCTGACCACCCAGCTAACCTCATCTTGCAGCATTTTACTTCTCGCCCACAGTTCCGGCCACCTTGCCTTCCTGGTTCTTTGAAGAAGCCAAGCTATAGGAGGCTTACATTGCCACTCTGTCTGCCTAGAAAGTTCTCTCCCCGCTCGCCACAGGCTCCCTCTTGCAATTCAGATCCTAATGTAAAAGTCACCTCCGTACAGGCCTACCCTGGTCACGTGGTACCCTTTCATCACATCACTATATTTTTCTTCTGGGAGTAGTACTTATCACAATTTGACGTTTTTGTTGTGTATCATTTGTCTGCTTCTACTACAATATTAGTTCATTGAGAACAGGGACCTTATGTCACCCATTCACAGCTGCATCCTCAGCACCTAGAACAGTTCCTGGCACACAGTAGCTGCTCAGTAAGTATTTGCTGAATAAATGACCGCCTACTGGAATGAGTGATGTTTTTTCTTTTTAGACTTACTTAATTGGTGCAACTTGGAAAGGGCAGCTGTTGCTTAAGCAACACTTAGGGGCCATTGCAAGATGCATTGAGAGCATACTTCTCAGAGGGGATCATTTGCGAGGTAGGAGGTAGGAGGGTAGGTTTGCAAAGATTTGTGAAGATGTGATCCCAGTGACAAGCATAGAAAATGCCAATGGGTCCTCGAAAAGATGGGCAATTCCCCCCGCCCCAGCTCCTTACCCTTCCCGCTCCTCACCATGGCTGCACGAACTAGAAACCTGAAACTTATTTGCATTTTTCTGGAATTTCTAATAATAACAACAATAATACTAACAGCAATAATAATAAACATTTATTGAGTTCTCACTTGGCCTTAGCCCTATGCTGAACGTTTACATTTAATTCTTGCCGCATCCCTGCAAGGGGGTGTTATTAGCCTTGCCTTACAGATGAGGAGAGGCAGGCTCGTAAGTAAGGGACTGAGGATGGGGTTAGAGAGTGGCCAAGCTGGATTCAAAAGCTAGTGTTCCACCGCATGTGCCCTCTGCCACCCCAAACCTACTTTTAAATTTTGCTTTGTTGGTTCATCCTCTGCAGATGGGCAGGCAGCCTCCACACATCTTCGTAAGCCCCCAACCACATTCTCTACTTCCAATTACCAGCCTCTTGCTGTCGGTCTATCAAACACTCTTTAGGTAGTACCTCTGTTTTTGCCCCACTTACATATTTCTAGACAAATACCTGAATTTTACATCAACTGTCCCCTACTCCTTTAGTGTCCCTTGGCCACACATCTCAGTTTGCAAACGACTCTTTTCAGTGATTCTCTAGCAAATGTCTTAGGGAAGATCTTCCCCTGAAAGACAGCTGGAACCAGAAACTCTCCAGGCCCTCATTTTGGATCCGTAAACGGAAAAAAGATGAGCGGATCCCAGCTTCCCCAGCCCCCTTTGGCTGAGACTCCAGCTGGCAGGGACCGACTCTCTGCTCTTCTGCTTCATCCCACCACGATACTTAAGCAGGCAAAGCACAGCCCCTCCAGCAGCCATTGGTAACCGTGCCCTGGAAAACGAGTAGCCACACCCGTTTGATGGAGGTTTTGAATTTCAGGTAAAGGTGCCAACTTTGCCAGCATCCGTACAAAGTTGTTGGCTTTGAAGGCCAAGGATTAGCTCCTGTGTGTCAGAGCAAGGCGTCCTGGGCAGAAAATCTTCTTCCAGTCTCACGCTGCCAAGAAAGAGGCCCCTCTTCCCTCCTTCCTCTCCATTTTACCCAGTTTATTCTGCCTGATCGTGTGTTCAATATTTTAAAAATAAACTATATTTTAGAATAGTTTTAGATTTACAGAAGAGTTGCAAAGGTACGAGAACAGAGAGTTCTCGTACACGCAGCACCTAGTTTCCCCTATTATTATGGTATGTTTGTCACAACTAGTGAACCGATAGTAATACATTATTATTAAATAGTGTCTATATTTTATTCAGATTCATTAGTTTTTCCCTCTTCTGTTCCAGGATCCACCCAGGATACCACATTACATTTAGTTGTCATGTCTCCTTAGGCTGTGAAAGTTTCCTTGTTTTTGACAATGTTGGCAGTTTTGAGGAATATCCGTCAAGTATTTTGTGAAATGTTCTACAATTTGGGTTTGTCTCATGTTTTTCTCATGATTAGACTAGGGTTCTGCATTTTTGGGAATAAGATCCTGGAGGTAAGGTGTCCTTCCCAGCACATCCTATCAAAGGTGTGTACTTTTGATGTGGCCTGTGACTGTGGATGGTGACCTTGATCACGTGGTTGAGGTGCTGTTTGTCAGGTTTCTCCACTGTAAAGTTACTTTTTTCCCCATTTCCATACTGTCGTCTTTGGAAGGAAGTCATTATATGCAACCCACACTTAGGGAGTGGAGAGCTATGCTCTGCAGTAAATTGTTTGTAATTTTTATGCATGGGACATATGTCTATTTTCCTCCATGTATGTATCAGTCATTCATTGATGTCAGTATGGAGTCATGGATATTTATTGTATACTTTGAATTATAATCCACCACTGCTATCCTCATTTGTCACACACATCGCTCCAGATTTGGCCATTGGAAGCTCTTGCAGTTGGCTCCTGTGCCCCTATGACCTACCCCTACCATTTTGTATGTGTGTGAGTGTATGTGTGTGTGTGTGTGTTTATTTAGTACTTTCTTACTTTCTGGCACAATAAGATGCTCCAGGCTCACCTTATATATTTCCTGCCCTAGTCCTAGAATCAGCCATTTCTCTAAGGAGCGTTGGTTCTTGTTATTGAAGAATAGCATTAGATAGCAAGATAGGAGCCTTCTGTTTTATTTTGTTCATTTAAAAAACAAAACAAAACAAACAATTTTCTTTAACCTAGCAATGAAGAAGACAAATGCTCTGCCAGCGAATGGCTTGGATAGGTTGGGGCACAGAGGGAGCTCCTCACTCCACTCATGGGAGAGGTCAGTCTGTCAGACCAGGCCCCGCATCACACCAAATGGATGTTCCTAGCCTGTAGGCTCATATCTATTTTAGGACCTTTCTAAAATCATGGATGACTCCCTTTTCTAGGATAGGTTATTTTTGTGGTTTTTTTTTTTTTTGGCAAGGAAGATTGGCCCTTAGCTAACATCTGTTGCCAATCTTCCTCTTTTTGCTTGAGGAAGATTGTCCCTGAGCTAACATCTGTGCCAATCTTCCTTTATTTTGTATATGGGACGCCACCACAGCATGGCTTGATGAGCAGTGCTAGACCCATGCCTGGGACCCAAACCTGCCAACTCCGGGCTGCCAAAGAAGAGTGTGTGAACTTAACCACTACGCCATCAGGCTCGCCCCCTAGGATAGGTTATTTTTTATTGTTTATATTGAGCAATGAGGTAGAAGTTTCAGAATGCTGAGTCAAAGGGTTCTCCTACTGATGATTTATTGTTTTACCGAAAGGATATTTTTAAAACGTCATGTACCACCCACAACTGCATGAGATTTCTTCTTTGTTTGAAAGTCCCAGCAGTTTCAGAGGTTGGATAGATGCAGAAGCTTTTCCCTGCAGCCAGCTGACTTGTTCTAATCCCTTTCAGTGCTTCACCTGGGCAGAAATGATGGGCGGATGTAACAGGCAATTGTAATTATATGACTTCATTGGAGGTGGGCTGAATGGACAGAGCTCCCTCTAATAAAAATTAAAATAGTGAGCAAGCATTAGAGGTTCACGTCATTATGAAGTTTACGCGAACAGTAGCAGTGCCTGACTATAAGTCCCAGCTGCCACCACTATCATCATCATCATCTTTCCAGGGAAGGACCATGAGGATCTTTGTGGGATTTACTTAAAGACTACAGGGTAAAAAAATGACACTTTGACATATCTGGTTTTTTCCTCACCAACATTGTTATCTGCATGTTGGGAGTCAGACTGCTTTAAGCCTGTAAAGGAGGATTTTGCCAAGACTCGCCCACAGCCCGATAGCCACAGTCCTTGGGGACTGTCACGACCAGCCTCTCCCTCACAAGCCATGAAAAGCAGAATATCATTCCTAGGGAGACCATCAGGGGGACACTTGGTACATGACCTGGGAGAACAGGCAGGGCAGTGCCCTCGTCACACTTGACAGATGAGGAAACCACACCAAAGTCACGGTGTCTGAGTCACAGCAGGTTTCTGATCCACTCCTTCCCACCACTGAGGTTTATTTTAAATTATTTTTGTAATATTTAGCCGTGTATTGATATATGAAGGACCCTTTAATTTTTCAAATGCTAAACTCAGAATAAGATGAAGTCTCTATTACTAACTGTAGCTTCTGATTGATAGAAGGTCTCTCTCAAGAGCCCCAGATTGTGCACCCATAAATCCCTGTGCAGCCAAGGTGCTCACTTTTCACTGGTCTCGTTTTAAATTCACTTCCACTCATCTCACTGCGCTTTCAATGCTGCTCAGCAGCCACACTCCATTCCCTGACTTCTGCCACCCTCCCAGTTCATCCTCACACTCAGCTTCCTGCATCCTCACACTCAGCTTCCTGCATCACTAGATAGTAGACACCATCAGAAGAGACCTTCTGCAGGCTGCCACCCCACATCCACTCCTCCCAGCATCCAGACTCATATTTCGCCTTCCTTCCTATTGCAGTAGATGAAAGATCTGCATGTCTCTCTAAGGCTCTAGCCTCCTTATTCACTAAATCTCATCCCCTCTTACCTACTCAAAGTGCTGATGCCAGCAGTTCTCCACGCACTCTCCTGTATCACCAACTTCCCCCTCTCTACTGGATTATTTCCATCAGCATTAAAACACTTATTTCTCCCATCTTAAAAAAAAAACAAAAAACAAAAAAAATCTTTAAAATTTTTTCAAATGTTTAATTGTGGTAAAAAAAAAAAAGACATAGCATAAAATTTACTGTCCACCATTTCTAGGTATGCAGTTCAGCAGTGTTAAGTATAGTCACCTTATTGTTCATCCGATCTCCAGAACTTTTTCACCTTGCAAAACCAGAACTCTATACCTGTTAAACTACAACTACCCACTCTCCCCTTCTTCCAACCTCTGGCAACCACCCCTCTACTGTTTCTATGAATTTATCTACATGGGATCAAACAGTATTTGCTTGTGACTGGCTTATTTCACTTAGCAAAATGTCCTTAAGTTTCATCTATGTTGTAGCATGTCTCAGAATTTTCTTCTTTATTTTAAGGCTGAATAATATTTCCTTGTATGGA
Organism: Equus przewalskii; assembly: GCF_037783145.1. Taxonomy (NCBI): domain Eukaryota; kingdom Metazoa; phylum Chordata; class Mammalia; order Perissodactyla; family Equidae; genus Equus; species Equus przewalskii. The sequence continues at coordinate 57,325,444 of NC_091839.1, read as the reverse complement.
TATACCACATTTTGTTTATCTATTCATCTTTTGATGGACATTTGTGGTTGTTTCCACAATGACTATTGTGCATAATGCTGCATGAACACGAGGATACAAATATCCCTTGGAGACCCTGCTTTCAATTCTTTTGGATATATACCCAGAAGTAGAATTGCAGGGTAATTGTATTTTTAGTCTTTTGAGGAACCTCCGTACTGTTTTCCATAACGGCTGCACCATTTTGTATTCCCATAACAGTGCGCAAGCATTCCAATTTCTCCACACCCTCACCAACATTTGTTACTTTCTTTCTTTCTTTTTGTTTTTTTGATAGTAGCCATCTTAATGGATGTGAGATGATATCTCATTGTGGGGCAAAAATCTTTTGATCTTACTTTTGCCTCTTGCTATGGCTAATTCTCTGCTCCCCTTTATGACAAAACTCCTTGAAAGAGTTGACTTTACCTCCTGATCCCAATGCCTCTCTTCCTATTGTTTCTTTAGTTTATTCCAACCAGGTTCCCACCCCACCCACTGTACCTCAACCTCTCTTGTTGAAAGGAGACTAAATATAATGGCCGCTTCTAGTCTTACTTGTCTGAGCAGAGCATTTGACATGGCCGATCACTCTCTCCTCCTTGAAACTCTTTCTCCCTTTGGCTCCCGCGATGCCACACTCTCCCGGTTTTCTTTCTACCTCACTGGATGTTCTTTCCTGGTTTCTTCTGCTGGTTCCTCCTCATCTCTCCAGTCTCTTCAATTGGAGTCTTGACAGGCTCAGTGCTTGGATCCTTTTCTTCTCCATCTACACTCATTTCTCTGATGATCACATCCATTATCATGGCCTTAAATATCAACTCTATATTGATGATTCCCAAATTTATATCTCCATTTACACTTTACCCCAGAACTCCATACTCTACTATATGCACCTGCCTACTTAACATCTCCACTTGGATGTCTAATAGGCATCTTAAACTTGACATGTCCCAAACTAACCCCTCGTCTTCCCTACCCCTCTTCACTGCCTCCTCAAAAAAGCCTTATCCACTTGCAGCCTTCCTAGCCCAAACCCTTGGAGTCATCTTTGACTTCTTTCTTTCTCTCACCCATCACATCCAGTGTGTCAGTAAGTCCTGCAGGTTTCACCTTCAAGATCTGTCCATAACCGGTCTGCTTCTCATCACCTCCACTCTATCACCATGATCCAACCTAGCATCATCTCTTATCTCCTCTAGATTAGTGTTTCTCCCACTTCTGCTCCTTCTAACTCTTCTCAACACAACAGTTAAGAATGTTTCCCAACAGAAAGATTCTTAAAATATCAGTCATATCCTGTAATTTCTCTGGTCAAAAGAGCTCAGAGTAAAAGTCAAGAACTTACAGTGTCCTGCAAAGCCCTGTGGCTTTATTACTTCTCCAGTCTCAGTCTGGGCTCCCGACGGTTGCACAAACACTCCAGGCATGCTCCTGCCGCAGGACCTTTGCACTTGATATTCTCATTCACTGGAATATTCTTCCATAGACACTGGTATGACTTGCTCTCACACCTCCTTCAAATCTTTGTGCAATGTCACCCAAGAAATGCCCTAACCATCCTATTTTAAAATTTCAACCTAAAGTACAACTCCTCAATTGTGCTTCCCTTGCCCTTTCTCTATTTTCACCCTCAGCTCTCTTATCACCTTATAACATTCTACATCATTTACTTATTTATTCTGTTTATTGTATGCTTCCACCCAATAGAATGTCAGTTCCACGAGGCCAAAGATGTTTGTCTGCTTTGTTCCCTGTTGTATCCCAGCAGCTAGAAGGGTGTCTGCCCTGCAATGGGCTCTCAATACATATTTGTTGAATGAATGAATGAATGAATGTAGAATGTTTGGATAACCAGCAGTAGGAATACTACTTCTCTGTGACTATTGTTATTATTCTATCCTGAAAACCGTGAAAGCAAGTTAGGATATGGATGGGGACTGCAAGTATATTAACAACAGAACCGACATCCTTGCTACTCAAAGTGTGGTCCATGGACCAGCAGCATCAGTACCACCTGGGAGCTTGCTATAAATGCAGAATCTCAGGCCCCATCCCAGACCCCCAGATCAGAATTTGCATTTTAATGAGACGCCCAGGGTGATTGATTGCAACTTAAAGTTGAAAAGCACTGTTGTTGAGCAGTGGTCCTCAACATCAACTGTGTATTGGAATCATCTGAATATCTTTAGAAACTGATGCCTTGGTCCTACCCCCAGAGATTGGCTTAATTGGTCTAGAGTGGGGTCCAGACGAAGGTCAGTGGTGAAGAGGTGGAGTAATTCATTTATTCATTATTTTGGGGTGGAGAGCTAAGATTAGAAACTTGTCTGTCAAACCTTGGTATGGAGAATGACTTGTTGGTGTTGACATCATCAACCAGTTGTCTCCACCTTATTCCATCACAGCAATTTTCAGCCCCTCACTAATTATTTCAAGTGAGACCTTCAAGGTGGCTGCTTCTTTTTACCAGACAATCATGTCCACACTCAGGCTGCCTTTGACAATCTCCACATAGAAAATAAACACTAAACAGTATGTCAGCCCCTGGAGGAATGGCCCCTGAGCTCTTTTCCAGCAGGATCCAGTGATCTTTGCAAGCAGAAAGCTCAGAGAATGAGGAGAGCTTCGGGGTCAGACTCTGGGTGGCTGTGGGGAAAGCCCTGTCCACAGGATTCTAGGGAGCACAGGGGCTCAGGCTGGAAATTGACCCCTATCCTGCATCCTGACGCTGAGGGCTTGCAGTCTTCACCTCTTCCCACCTCTATGTGCTCCAACACCCACTGCCTGACAGTCATTTCCTGGGTGGCTCCACTGTAAGGGTGGGGTGCAGACCTGACCTCTGAGTATGACCCCAAACATGAACCTTGATCATGAACTTGAATCTGAAGTTCAGCCTCCAAAGCTGCCCAATAGAAAGGTGTGGAAGCAGGATAGAGTAGCAGTGGTTAACTGACATGCAGGAAAGATGGGGAGGTGTAGAGAACATTTCCAGATTTTCATTGACCAAATGGGCTCTCTCTTGCAGCTCAAGTCTCGGGTTCTCATGACTCCTTTAGCCCTCTCCCCTCCACGGAGTACGCCGGAGCCCGACCTCAGCTCCATCCCTCAGGATGCAGCCACCATACCCAGCTTGGGGGCCCCACAGGCTCTTACAGGTAGGTCAAGCAATGAACTCCAGGGCTGTGATGGCCTGCCCATCATCTAGCATCACTTTGTGAACTAAAGAGCTGCCACTGTGATAGCTCAGATGAAGGATTTAGTGTGTTAGCTGGACAGCGGATAGGATGACGAAATCCTCTGAGAACATGAGTGTAGGTGTCTCACAGCTTGGATTATATGAAACTTGGTTTTCAATGCATCTTAGGTTCAGCTGGTTGCTTTGGGGTAGGACTAGAAAGAGTGGTTGGTAGCCTAGATTTTTCTTGTCAGAGCCAGCTTTCCTCTACACCAATAGAGAGCCTGCTCACCTTGAAGAGTTTCCACCACTGTGTTTGACTTCCAGATCTCCTAAGGATCCTAATCTCCCTTAATCCCACCTGGCGCCCTCCAATCCAGTCAGAGTCGAGCTCAGCCCAGTCCCTCTCATGGGGCGTCCACCAGCCAACAGTTCCCTCATAAGAGTAACAGCAATCGGGTGATGTCTCTCTCTCTCTCACACATGCACACACGTGCACGCACACACACATGCACATGGTCCTCCTTCATCACAAACAACCCCCTACTGTCGTCCCACTTAAACCCCTTCAGTCCCCTCTCATTGCTCTTAGGTAAAGACCAAACTTGTTAATACAGCCAACGAGGCCCTGCAGCTCGCTGCTCTCCTCTCAGTCCCTAGGGCCCACCACAGGATCTTAGCACATTCTCTTCCCTCCATCTGGAATGATCACCCCTCTGCTCACCCCCATCCTCCCTTGTGTCTTAGCTCAGTCCTCCCTCCCTGCAGAAAACCTTCACTGGCTCTCCTGCCAGGGTTCCCAAGATGGGCTCTCCCAGCACCTCCCTAGTGTTTCTCGCAGCCACGGTCCCGTATCACTTCCTGTGATTCTCTGAGTGTGTCTGCCTCCCCTCCAGGGCCCTAAGCTCTGAGAAGCCAGAGACCATGTAGATTTGGTTCGCCATTTTCTCTGTAGGCCAGCACAGTGCCTGGCGTGAAGGTCCCTTATTAATTAGATTTTCCTCAGTTGTCTGGCATGAGTGAAAAGAGCACAGGCCTTGACATCAGAAAGACTTGAGTCCAAATCACTGTTGCATCACTAATTACAGACTTTATGAGCATCCATCTAACCACTTTAAGCCTCGGTTTCTTCATTAGTAAAGGAAGTAATAATTCCCAGGCTTGTCTTGAGAATCGAACAAGATAAAGTACATAAAGTGCCTGGAATGTAGTAGATGCTCAATAAAAACTAATTTTCTTCACCTTTGCCATTACTATTTAATCCTTCCAAAGTGCTGTTGGTCTCCTCTTACAGTCCCTCTTCAACACTCCTTCGGACTAGTGGCCCCCAAGGTAAGATGCTCATACCCCGGGTGGGGGTGGGGAAGACATAAGAGCAACCGTTAGTGTACAGAAGAAAACATCACCTACCACTGATATTTATTTTTATCTTATCCTTTAAAACTTTATATTTTTTGGTTACATTTTAAAATGTATGCAATACATTAATATAGTTAAGAATGCATATAACCTATAAATAAACACATTTTGGGGTGCGTGCTCAAAAATGTTTTACCGATGGGGGATATTACTTTGAAAGTGTGGGGACCATTGGTTGGGCTCAACTAAATGGGCAGCTGAGTGCTTGTTATCTCTGAGATTGTAAATAGCGCTGTTTTCAGAATTTCATTGAATATATACTCCTTGGAGTAATCAGCATCGTCTGATCGAGATACACAATGTGTGATCAAGATAGACAATATTTTGTGTAGCTCGATAGCTCCTTTGAAGGAGGAGGGAGGATTTTGTATGTGTGCATGCCCAGCATGGACATACATTTATACACATGGCCCACATGGGCCTCCATAATGTCTACGATTCAGATTTGAGGATCAGAGAGGACCCTCTTGTCCATCTGTTCCTGACCGGGAGCCTCTCTTGAGAGCAAGCCCTGGCAGTTCGAGGTAATTGGCTCTTTGGCCTCTTTTACTTCCTAAATTAGGAAGAATTGGTCCCATTTGTGGCCTTTTTAGCTTTCCAAGGCCGGGGTCGAGGGGGCGTGGCTGAGGCATCCCCCGTGCACACAGGAGCAGCCCCCTGGCCTGATGGGTGCCCGATACTGAGGGCTCTGTGGGTTTCTGCTTCCACAGTCTGCCTCTACATCAACAAGCAAGCCGACGCAGGGCCGTACCTGGAGAGGAGGAAGGTGCAGCAGCTCCCTGAGCACTTCGGGCCCGAGAGGCCATCGGCAGTCCTGCAGCAGGCCGTGCAAGCGTGCATCGACTGCGCCCACCAGCAGAAGCTGGTCTTCTCCCTGGTCAAGCAGGGCTATGGTGGTGAGATGGTGTCAGGTAAGGCCCTGGGGCGGGTTGTACGAGGAGGGCTGTGGTTTCTGTATTTTGATTGTGGTTTCGTGACTGTGTACATTTGTCAAAACTCATAAACCCAACACCCCATAAAGAGTAAATTTTATTGTTTATAAATTACACCTCAATGCCTGACATAAAAAATAAAAGAAAACTATAGGCAAATCTTCCTTATGAATTATGAGTTTAAGATCATCTCACAGTACAAGTTTTTATTAATGTTTTAAAAAGCAATAATATAGGTTTTAATATTAATGGATTAAAATTGGAAAAGTACAATCTTCATAACTGACATAACCAAATCATTTGATGCTGAAGAGGAAAGTGCCATCTTCAGGCTTGGGGGACAGTGGTGTGGCCAGGGTCCATCCTCCAGCTGCTGGGCTCCAGGGGCCTTAAATAAGCCTGTGTGCTGAAGGCCTCTCTCAGGGCTCGAGGAGAAGATTCTCCCAGACCTGGACAAGAAGACTGGACCTCTGAATCCTTACTCTTAACTCTTCTCTTTCTCCCACGTCCGACCTCCAACCCATCAGTAAATCCTACTGCTCTAACTTCAAAATACATCCAGAATCTAGCCACCTCTCACCACCCAGCAGCCACTCTGGTTTTTTAAAAATCTAAGTCAGATCATGCTCCTTCTCTGCCCTAAACTCTCAGTGGCTCCCATGTCGCTCTGAGAAAAAGCCCACATGTTTACAAGAGCCCACAGGCCCCATGTGACCTGGCTCTGGCTACCTCTTTGATCTCCTGGCCCCTTCTCTGGAGTTCCCCGCTCTGCTCTGGCCGTGCTGGCCTCCTTGCTTTTCCTGTATCCTCCAGCCACACTCCTGCCTGAGGGCCTTTGCACGTGCTGTTCTCCCTTTCTGGAATGATCTTCCCCCAGCTGTCCATGTGACTTGCTCTTGGACTTCCTTCAGCTTTCTACTCAAATGCCACATTATCGGAGAGTCCTTTCCTGGCCACGGGGTCTGAATATCAGCCCTAGTCACTATCTGTTCTCCCTCACTCTGCTTCATTCCTTTTTCACAGCACTTATCACCATGCAGGGCAGTGGGGAGAGCTCATGGGCCCAACCGCGTCTCACAAGAGGCTTCAGGGTTAATCTCTTCTCCCATCGTCACTGCCCTCCTCCAGTTTCAGCCCCAACCCAACAGCTTCCAGAGGGAGTGGAAGTTGTCAGCACAAGTGAAAGGCAGAGCCGGGAGCTCTGTCCTTTTCAAGTGTTTGCCTGCAGAGGCTCGTTCTGTGATACCCCAGACTCTCTACACAATGGGGGTCACCACCTGCCCTTAAGCCCTGGAGCACCGGGCCTTTGCAAGATGTCATGACTCAAAGGGACCGCCTGGTGTCTTCTCTGGTGCAGCATCATGGACATGGGCATGGGAGAAGTTTCCCCAGCCCTGGGGCGGTGCAGCACTGGTGCCCCTGCTGGCCGGCTATGAGAACCTCAGAGGAGAGGTGCCTCTAATGCAGCTGTGTCCTGAAGAGCTAAAGCAGGGGCATTTTATTTCACTCCGGATGCCCAGGGCTTAGGGGTGGGGAGGTTATCCAACACGGCTTCCCCAGCTCTGATTGATTCAGCCCACCTTCTGGAGCTCCCTGTGAGCGTGAAGCTGGGTCTGACTTGCTGGTAACTGATTAAAATAGAACTTGGCAAGGCCAAGGGGCATATGTCTGACCCAGGGTGACTTTGAAGAGACTTTAGCAGATGCGAACAGAGACAGGAGGAAGAAGCGATGCATCAAGAGAGGCCAGGAGGAGAGTCCTGTTTCCGGCCCTCTGAGAGCCCCGTGGCCATTCTTCTCCTGTTTTCTGTCTGAAACCTTGTTCTCCGTCCTGGGCTACCCTCAGAGGTAAAGACCTTCTCCTTTTCCTTGCTAAATAACACGGCTCAAGACACAGACCTGGCAATAAGAGAAAGCCCCTCCTGCAATGTGTGCCCACTCTCTTGAGCGAATCCCATCTAACTGAATGCTTTATGGCCCTGCCCCCTAAGCAGGGAGAGCTGACCCCATTTTCCCTGCTCTCTTGCTCAGCCCTTCTGTGACCTCAGGGGCCTCAGCCCTGGGGAGGACGTTCTGCAGTGCTTGGCACCAACACAAGACTGGGCGGGGCCCTGCCAAGTTTCCCTTGGCTGAGGGATTCCCAGGAAGGCCAGAGCTGAGCGCTTGGCCTCACTGTCTTGGAGAATGCAGTGGCACTGAGGGGACTCCTCGTGCCTCCTTGAGGTTGCAAGGTGGCAATGTGGCTTCCATGTTGCTAACACTGATACGGAAGCTCAGCAAGGCTGTGGTGGTAGCAAGGTGTTTAGGGAGGGACTCGAGGAGAAGCAGACTCTCCCACTCTCCACCTGGAACCTGATCTTAGGGCACCGCTTTCCATACATTCCCAAGGCACAGGGCATAGCAAACGATGACGTTGGTGCTGGCACCACTGGCTAGAGGAACCAAACTGCCATGGCTGGGCCTTGGGCCACCCCAAGGGCTGAGGGAAACAGTACCACAGCACCCCAGAACCCATTCCCAGCACATCTGTTGGGGTGCCTGGCCTCAGCCACACCCTCCCAGAGGGGTGGACTTTATGATCTCGCAAACTCCATGTCTGCCTTCAGGAAGTGGACTTTTCCCACTTCTGTCATCCTCCGGGCACCTCCTGGAATGTGTGCACAATGATTTATGGGACGCCTGATGCCCCAGACCCTCCTGCTGTGGGTTCAGTCTCCATCACACCTAGTTTTTAAGGTATTGGAGGCAAGCAGCAGGGCCCACACTAAGAGGGAATTTCCAGAGTGTCTGAGTGGCCAAAGGGACCCATTTAGTGAGCATCTCGGCAGCTCTTTGCTGACTCTCCCAATCAGAGTCACTTGGAGTATTAAAACAACGGGCAAGTGCCACAGAGAGGCCATATGAGCTGGAGAAACCACTCCAGGCCCTCTTCTTAGTTTCCTCATCTGTCATATGGGGTTGTAACTGTTTGCCTACTGTCCTCGCAGAATGGTCATGAGGCCTAAATGAGGGGATAGCTAGGAAAGCTCTTGCCAAACTCTAAAGAGCTACGCAAAAGTGGATTCTTTCAATTCCTAATTCAAATGGGTGTTGTCTTTTTTTAGTTCTGAAATCAAAACTAGCTCTGGTCACCCCTGCCCCAGCCCCTGCCATGTGCTAGCCTTTGGGAGATACAGTGTAAAAAAAACCATCTGCCGCCTGGGTGTGGCCGCCATGAGGCAGAGGCCTAGGTGGGAGCAGAATGTCCTGTTTGGGATCTCCTCGTGTGTTCTTCACACCGGAGCAGGTGTGTAAGCTTCAGGGGCCGAGAGAGGGCTGTGAGGAGGATTATAGAAGGGAACATGCTGGAAGAAACTGGTGTTTCTTCTAAATTCGGGTCACCCTATAGAAATCGAGTTTGACAGCATCACTGTGGAGATATTTTTGTTCTTCTATAAAGACTCTTCCTCAGAAAGCTAGAATGAACCCTGGACTCTGTGAGGCTGGGTTAGAGTTGGAGAACTCGGAACACAATCAGATTTATTTGAATATATCTATAGATCTAGATCGATCTATCTAATTTTAAAGAGATCGATCTAGATAGAGAAATAATTATAATGAGATAGTATACATACATACATTTCTTAGCTCTCTCCACTGAAAGGGCCCAGAACTACTGACACCCCAGTAGCAATGAGCACATCCAGTGCCCAAATCTTGGTTTCTTAATATCACTCTTCAATAAAAGGAACCAGGGCTGTTGGGCAAATGGCTGATTTTGGAGATGGGGCAAGGAAAATACAAGATGAAGCTGGAGTATCTTAAAGTGTCGGTAACCAAAGAGTTGCTAAAAAGAAAAAAATTGGGGGCATGTCATAGGGACACAGGAGTCAACCTGAAAGCCCCCAAAGGCAAAAGCTGGAAAAATTTGAGCAACAAAATAAGTAAGATCTTATTGGATACCCCACAGTACAAAAAAAACATATTGAGTCTGTACTGATATCAATAAATGATCAAAGAAAGGAAGAAAGAAACGGAGGAGAATGGGCCGTTCTTCCTCGTAGAAGAATTCCAAATGATATAGACTCTCCCATCTCCAGGAGGTGAAGCTTAATCCCTCCACTGTCCTCGAGCGTGGACCGTACCTTGTGATTTATTTCCAGGGAGTAGAATATGGAGAAATCAGAGGAGAAATGTAGCAAACGCAATCTTGGCCAAAGATCTTCCAGTGATGTCACATGGATATCATGTACCTGTTATGTGATACGATGAGAAGGGCACTTCACCTCTGTGGTCTGCCTCCCAAAAAACCTAGAATCCCTGTCAAAGCATGAGAAAAAAATCAGACAAACCCAAAGTGAGGGACGTTTTTCAAAATTCCTGACAAGTACTCTTCAAAACTGTCAAGGTCATGAAAAACAAGGAAAGACTAAGAAACAGTCACAACCCAGAGGAGACTAAGGAGACATGACAGCTAAAGCCAATGCAGTCTCTGAGAGGAGATACTGGAACAGAAACAGGACATTAGTGAAAAAATAGGTGAGATCCAAATAAAGCCTAGGGAAAAACAAAACAAAGGTGAACAAACAGAAACCTCCTTCCTGGGGCTGACGGACTGTGGCTCTCTCCAGTGCCCTGCTCTGAGTTGCTGTCTGTGGTTTTCCAGTCTCGGCATCCTTTGATGGGAAACAGCACCTGCGGAGTCTGCCCGTGGTGAATAGCATCGGGTATGTCCTCCGCTTCCTCACCAAGCTGTGCCGAAGCCTTCTGTGTGATGACCTCTTCAGCCACCAGCCCTTCCCCAGGGGCTCCAGTGCCTCCGAGGAAGCCCAGGAGACCAAGGAAGGCAGGATGGAGCCAGGTAGGGTTTGTCTGTCTGTCTTCCCACGCCTGCAGGTGGTCCCAGGTGTCCCTGCCCTCCCCGGGCAGGTGAAGCTGCTGCTGAGGGAGCCACCACAGTTCCTGGGAGCTCAGCTGCTGGAGGCCCTTGGCCTGCCTCTCTGGGTGCCCGGGGAGCAGTCAGGGCTCGCCAAGACCAAGGATACCTAGACCATTCCCACCCGGGCTGTGGTGGGAAGAGCTTGCTCCAGCTACTGAGAGCCGACATTACAGCTTTCAGGCCTGTGTTATTAGAATTTAGACACTGAGACCACATCACGTATAAATGAGAGATTTTCCTCACTCTCCTCTAATTAAGACTTTTGGGCACTTATTCATCATTGTTGAGTAGTTGACGGACTATGAAACTAAGGAACTAAGAAATCCTAGAAAAACTAGGGCTAAGGAACCAATTATGCTGGTCCTGCCTGGAGGCCTCAGGTGCCTATCATGTTCATAAAAGGTGTCTATTATGGCAGGAATTTGACCGGGCCATGACTCAAATACGTCTTCCAGTAGGAGTTATCGTTTCTCTCTCATCACAGCTTGGAAAGTGAGCCAGGGGCTGAGCGCCTTTTGTCCCAACAGCCCCGGAACAGCTCAGCATAGGAAAGTGGCTGGCAGGAAGGGCAGCAAGGCCACATGGGCAAACTTGTTGCAACCTTGTCTGCCCAAGGGGCTAGACGCCAGCAGGAGGTGCTCCTTCCCCACTTGGCAGCCCTGAGTTACGGATTTGCAAAGAGTTGAACTTGACTCCAGGTTCTGGATTCCAGATTCCTAAGGATGAGCATAACTGTTGCCTGTTTGCTTTCTCCAGAAGCAGTGTTGTTGATATATAAAGAACACGCAGATAGTGAAACTGGAATCTAGAAATTACATCATTCTGCACACATTTGATGGACGCTCTTCTGTTCCAAGCACTGTGTGAGACTCTGTCTTGGAATAAGACAAATACCCAAGCTTAGGAAAGTTCTGGAGGTGCTGAGTGACCATTACAAATAATGAGAAACTGATCTGTTTGCAGGTGTGTGCTCACGGACAGGCTCAGAGCGTTCAACACAAGGACACGTATAATTAGAGCGGCTATGTCTTAAGCTCAGGAAGACAGCAGGGCAGGATAAACTTAGATTCTTAGCGTAGATTTTCTCCGATACTGTCAATAATCTTGTCTGCAATTTTTCTTTAACCTCTCTGAGTCCTGGGAAACAGGAAGGAATTTGGCCTTTACAAAGCAAGGTGCCAAATTAAATACGGTCTGTGTGAGCAGATGCTGTATACCTCTGTGCTTTTTTTGATGTCTCTATATATGTGAGTTTGGGAAAGTTTTCTCATCTTTCCAGACCTCAGTTTCCTAAATGAGGGGTTGGAGTTGCTCCTGTATAATGCTCCTTCTTGTCTGACAGTCTGTGAATCTGGTCTCTCCTGTAAACCGCAGTTGACTCAGAGACGTGTTCTAAAGCTAAGGTATCTTCTAGTGAATCTTGCAACGAGAATAGCAGAATGGTCTGATTTCACTTGGCAAACCCTTGAATCATTGTTCCATTGAACAAGCGTGACCCATGGGACATAATCATAAAGCCACATAATTCATGTCTCCCATTTTCCTTTAAATGCAGCCTTTGTGACCACTTCTTCCTTGTCCATGGATGAAATTTAGGACAAATCTTGTGACTTTTCTGGCTCCTTTCAGGTAACAAAACATTCTCTAGTCAATAATTCATATGTCCAGATCAGTGATAATCAAAGCTTAAATTACACTCAAAGGAATGACTACTCCCTGGGGCCAGCCCAGTGGCGTAGTGGTTAAGTTTGTGTGTTCTGCTTCAGTGGCCCAGGGTTCTCAGGTTCGGATCCCAGGCGCCAACATCACACCACTTGCCAAGCCATGCTGTGGCAGCCTCCTACATACAAAATAGAGGAAGATTGGCACAAGATGTTAGCTCAGGGTTAATCTTCCTCAGGAAAAAAAAATGGTATAACTACTCCCCATTCCCAGCTCAGACTTACCTCAGGCCAGTTGCCTGCAGCAGTAAAGGAGAGCATGACCGGCTTCTCTCCACCCCTACCCCCACCCAGCCTTGTGTTTTTGTCCCCTCTCATACCTAGCTAAGAATGATTTAGAATCCTTCACGATCAGAGTCGGGAAAGGAGGAGAGGTCAGAGTTAGGAGGATTTTTATTTGACTAATCCTGCTGTGAGTTGGCATCATGCTCCCTGGTTCTGGCAGGTGTTTAAAGCTGGTTCTTCATCCTGTGGGCTCTTACATGGGTCCTTTCGTGTTCTACCATCTTTCATGTGCACTTTTGTTGACACGGACAAATGTAACTCTTCTCTGGCTGGTCACTTAGGATTCCTTCCACAGCCTCAAGGCGTCTTTGGGTAAATCTCTAGCTTCTTTCTGCTGAGGCCCCTTTGTGCCTCCAGACAGTCCTCTGAGAAGGAACTAAGATGATCCCACTTCAGCTCTCTCTTCTGACGGCCTGCATCTGGTCTCTGAGAAACACTCACACATCCTTTACCTAAACGAACCGGGCGCGCAGGCCAATCCCTGCAGGCACTTCCCTTGGTTCTGCCATCAGAGCAGCCAGAATTTTAGATTTCTCACAGGAATCAAACAATAATCCATTGTGTCTCTCAAGCTCCAGGGACCAATATCAAGCTATTCACATGGCCACATGGACGCCCTTGGGAACACACTGGACAGCTGTCTCCATAATTCATCTTCTAGGCAGCCTGTTTCTCAGCTTCTACAATTTCTCTTGCAGGCTGGACGTGGTGGTCATCTATAGGTGTAAACCTAGCTTTCCAGCATCTCTTTTTTGCAAGATCTGCACACTTCACTCTGGTATGGGGTGTCTTATTTTGCAGCCTCAGCCAAAACTGAAACTAAAATAGTCTCATTTTAACATCCTGTCCTGAGCCCCCTTCAGCTTTCCTTAAGTGATCACTGAGAAAACTCTTGCCTTGGTTTCCACTTTATTCTCTCCCCTTCAAACTCACCATGCCGAATGAAGTTCCAGTCTTTTCCCTGGAGTAGTATAGCTGCCTCACTTCTTCCCTTGACTGAGGCAGGGATTTCTACCTGAAAGCTGGTTTCCTTCCTAGTTGGCTTGGCTTTGGAAGAAAATGACTTCCATTGTCTTCGCGAGCCCTTCCCTAACCCACAGCTGCTTTGAAAAAATGAATTGCTCCAAATCAACCAACTACATTGAAATTGTTCCTCATGTCCTGGGTGTGACAGAACTGAGAGCTGCATGTTTGATGTGTCCGGGAGCCTCAGGGAGGGTGGAGGAAGCAGCTATGGCATGTATGCCCTGAGCGGCCCCCTTGCCACATGTCTTCCCCACCGGTCTGCCGTGGGGCCTAAAATAACATTAGGAAGTTTGCCTTTAGATTAAGACATTGACTTGACAAAGCTCCCTTAGAGGGTAATCCATCAAATTATTATTACTTTAGATGAGGAATTAGTTTATCACTCACTTTCTCACCATTGTGTCAAGAAAAGGCAAGTATATTTATAAGAGGGAAGAAATGGAGGTCTTTGTTGATGTTAGGCCCCATATCCACCCATAGGACCCTGTTTGGTCGTTCCTAGACAAGATTATAGCCGTGAGCTCATTTGAACCAGGTCTTGCTCTGTCCCAAGGTCGTTCAGTCAAAGCTGGAGTGTTCTAGGCTGGGTGCCACACAGTTAGAGGGTTTGCCAACACTCATTAGAGTGCTTCCAGAAGATAGATCATGACATGATAAGAAAATGCAAAGCCATGACACGTAAGGAACTATTAAATAAACTATGATGTTTGCAGTTGAAAAATGGATGATTCGGGGAAGACATGATTTTCTGTTCCACTTTATGACAGCAGGTCACGTGGGTTTGTACTCTGTGGTCCTGAAGGTAGATTTAATGAAACCTGAGGTCTTGCCACTCAAACTCTTGTCAGGAGCATTGTCATCACCTGAGAAAGGCAAAAGCTCAGTGGCCCTCCCATAAGCTTAACAACAGATCCCAGGTGTTTTGAAGACACATTAAAGTTTGAGAAGCATGGACTTAAGGACTACTCTCCCAGGTAGAGAATTTGGCAGCTGAATAACTAGCTGGAACTCTCAGAAGATAGTTCCCTCAGGAGTCAGGTGGAGGTGACACTGTAAAGACCTTTGAATAGTCAAAGCCATTCACAAGCAGAAGTGGCTGCTTGGGGGTCGTGATCTCCCCGTCATTGGTGACAAGTGCAGGTGTCCAGTGGTTAGGGCCGTTGGGGGAACTCTGACAATCCAGAGCAGTAGGAGCAAGATGTCCTCTCTGGTCCCTTCCAGGCTGAGAGTCATGGCTGGAGGTGGCAGAGGACAGCCCTGGACTGCAGGAGGTCCAAGTGCCCCAGGAACCCCAGCAAGGGCCCCCCTAGTGGTAAAGGTGAGGATGCCAAGACAGGGGTGCTCTCATCAGAGCAGAGAGAGGGCTTCTTCCAACTCTCTTCCCTGACCTTTGAACTATAAACTCTCCTGCCGGATGCCCTTTCTCCAGTGTCCAGGGAAAACCAGGCGTCAGACCTACTCGCTGCCTGAATTCAGCCTGGAAGGTGGAGTTCTTGGCTTGGGATCAGGAACTTCGGTCATTTTCCTTCAATGCTATTAACCAACAGCCACCTGTGGTTTGTGTCTAAGGAAGCAGAGCAGCTCTCCTGGTGCTTTAGGAGAAGGGAGGCAGAAATATGGATTTGATAACATTTGTGGTTATGTCAGAAGTCATGAGATGATCACGGGGAGAATTTTACCTTACCCTTGAATGTTAATAAAAAAAATCTCAATTATAAATAAGCTTTAGCCAGTGCTCCTCAAACTTTAATGTGGTCAGGAACCACCTGGGCATCTTGTTAAAATGCAGATTCTGGCTCCATGAGTCTAGGTGGGACCTGCGAGTCTGCATTCTAACAGGTGCTTGGGTGATATGGGTGCTGCTGCTGGTTGGGGACCAAACTTCAAATGAGTGACTAAGTGTGCACTGGCAGAGTCCTGCTCCCTTAGGGAAGTTTATTCTAGGTTTTCAGCAGAGTAAGTTTCTTTGTGCTAGGACAATGCCTCTCCTGTACAAATGTTGCGACTTAAGATGAGCCAGTGTCCCGTGGGGGTGTCCATGTGCTGGAGGAGAGGAGGGGACGGGAGGGGGCAGAGTGGTCAGGTGAGGTGGCATGTGTGCAAAACCAGGTAAGAAAGAGGATGTTGGCAGTCCTGGGGAGGAGGGCGAAAGAAAGGAAAGAATGAAGATGGGCGAATTTCTCAGTGTGGCCCAGCCGCCGCCTGCAGCAGAGCGTCTGCCGCCCTGTAAGTTTCCCTGCATCCCTGCAAGATGTCCATTTGTTCTCCCAACCCTTGCTTATACATCGTCAATGGCGCTTAATTGGACCTTATATTGCAAGAATCTGGGTCCAGATCTCATCTCCCTGCTAGACAGACTTGGGGGCAAGGCCACACAGTGGCCAGCAGAGCCTGAGACACAACGAATCTGCAGTAAATATTTACTGACAATTCAGTAAACGCAACGCGACAGAACAAATTGTCTGCTCACCAAGCGTAGGGGAGATAGTCTTTGGAAACCACAAATGTGATAGCTGAACTCTTCTGCAAGATCTAATTTAGTGATTGGTTTCCTGCCTTTTGAAGGTTTAACATGAAGGGAACAAATTGTTTATTTTGATGAGTAGCTTTTTTCGTACGCAGATGGCTGCGGGTGGGAGATGAGGAAGGACATTTGTTCTTGAGGCTTGTTTTCTTCCTTGGCTGGTGGTCTTTGGACCAGACACCAGAAAACGATTGGAGTAACAGACGCTCACGGTGTGTTCCATTATGGTTGAACCTATATACCCAGCATTTAGAAATCGAATCTTCTTCCTTGTTGAACTACAAATTTGTCTAACGTAATAGCTCTACAGAGAATGACTATACAGAGAATATCTTTCTGAAAGATTGTGTATTTCCAAAAGGAAATAGTTTATCAAATGGCATGAGTTCCATTATACAGAAACATCATTCAGTCAGTCAGCAAACATTTATTAAGCTTCCCCTATTTGTGGTGCGCTAAGGCCCAGAGAGCTGAGGCCACTTGTTCAGAGTCACACAGAAAGGCAGCAGAGGGGACGAAACTGAGACCAGGTCTTCTCCTCCCTGACCCTTTGCCTTTCCTCCCAAGCCGGTCTGTGGGTTTGGCCCTAATACCCAACACTTGCTGGGTGGGGTGTGTGTCCTGTTTCCCAGCTCAGAAGCCTGACTTCTGAGTCAAATGCACAAAATGGATGTTCACAAGTGGCTTGTGGTACACTTGTGTCACTTCTAGCAAAGATGTAAAGGAACAAAACAAACCCCCACCCCCGTTAGCAAGGCGGAGGCGGTAACTGCATTCTGAGTGGACTGATTCTCTCTCTCCTTCTCGGTCTCCCATCTCGGCCCCAAGGAGTGTTTTGTCCTTGTCCTTGTTCTCGGGCTACATTGTTGCTGGATGATATCCACGGGGCAGGCAGAGCCTGTCATTCTAGACACCGGGAGAACTTTCTCATCTCTACAAAACCAGGCAAAGTAGCCTACTCCATGACACTGGGTTTCGTTTGAGCCAGCATTTAAAATAATATACGAAAATGGTGGAAGGGAAAAAAGAAATGAAGGAAGGCGTGTTACTCTGGACTCCTTGCAGCTGCCGGTGTCCCAGTGCAGGCCAGTGACTGGAATATCTTGGAGCGACGTTTGTCCTGTCACAGCCATGGGCCATGTGAACACCATGAGTTGGAGAGGGGGTCATTCGGAAGGAGAACACAGTGTCAGCGTCAAGTTCAATTCTTAAGATTCCTCACAGAAAGCTTTGATGGAAGGGTTAAAAGAAGCGTCCACAAGTTCTGCAGCAAATACAAATGCTTTCGCATATTTTCAAACAGATAGGTGCAGGAGAAGCCCAGCGAGAGCTCTTACAGCACGGAACACGGAGCGTTCCCAGTGTAGGATTCCTAATCTTAGTTCTACCTGTGTGCTATTTATTATATTTTCAATTATATCATTCATTAAAATAGAATATCTGCAGATATTTTAAAATGCTGAGCTAAAAGGGAAAAATATAACCTCTAGAGAAAACCACAGGTTTTGTAGAATTTAAAATAGATTTTTACAATGTTCAGTAATTTACTGATCCCTTTGCATTGTCTCTCTCAAGTCCTGTAGATATTGAGGAAGCACAAGATAGCTATTTAATCATTATTGGTTTGAATGAATGAATGAATGTTCCAGTTAAGTTGTTGGAACCTCCCAAGGTACTTTAAATATGAGATAAAGAGCATAATATTGAATCATGTTGACCAATTTGATAATATTTTAATAGAAGGTGTGTATATTAAAATGAAACAAAAAGAACTTAAGATGACACCCTTCTTGTCTAGGATCAGAAATAAAATCATTTTGTGTATTAAAGATGTCAACACCCAAGACTTGAGGAGAAGAATGATGATGATGGTAAATCCCCAGTAGGCTTTCTACTATTCGGGAGAGCTCCTTCTGCGAGGGAGTGTGGAGGGGAAAAGAGCCTGTAAAGAAAGAGGCCATGTATAATTTCAGGTGTACATTATTATCAGTTTCTGTGTAGACTTCATCATGCTCACTACCCATAGTCTAATTTTTATCTGTCACCATACATATGTGCCTCTCTGATCTCAATAAAATAATTGAAACAAAACACAACAAGCAAAGCAGAAAAAAAAAAATGCCCAAACCAGACATATACTTGTGACACCTTGTTCAGCCAGCAAAAAAAGAATATGCCTTGTTTAAGAGTCATGCCTCTGGCTGCACAAACCTGTGAATATAGTCAAAGCCATTGAACTGTACACTTTAAATGGGTGAATTACACTGCATGTAAATTATATCTCAATAAAGCTGTTTTTTAAAAAAAGAAAAAGCTGGGGCATGTGAAGACTCTTAGCTGAAAAAATACTTAAAAACAAAAAAGAGGCCATATGGACTCTTTCTTCCTATAAGGCTAGTCTCAGGAATTCTCTGAAAGACACCCCTCCCACTGCCCCGTGCCCTCTCTTCAGGTAAAAAATCTACCAGAAATCTGCTCCTTTGTTCCACGAGGCTAACTGTCCTTTATGTGACACCCCCACCCATCAAGCCCCCTTGAGCCACTCTCCAGCAAGCCAGATGATGCTGGGGACTCCTAGGTCAGCGGCAGAAGGCTTTCTGTGTCTCTGGTGGGCCCATCCAAAGAGCCTCCTACCTATGATGGAAGAATAGATGGCCTGAGGGATGGGCCAGGCTTCTAAGAAGATCCAAGGAGATGGTGACCAAGCTCTCTGATTTAAACATCGGAACACAGAAAGCATAGGACTGATGGAAACAAAGGGCCAAGCATATGAGATGTAGCCATCCCCAAATCTCCAGGGCTCACGGTAGCTGCAATTGGAGACTCTATCCATCCCTTCGGGCTGCTCCCCTGGACAGACACCCTGAGCGCCTGGAGTGGGCCCTCAGGTAATATCTGCAGGTTACCTATCCCACCACCTGCTGACCAGGCATCAGAACTAGGGTTAAAATGGCAAAGCATGCCAAGAGGATCCAGAACAACTTAGGAAACCAAGAAGCTTCTAAGGTAAACTTCGTGAACTCTCTCCTATTAGTGGATAGTTTGTGGGTCTCATAAATAAGCATTAAACTCTTTGCTGAAAAATACCCCATAAACTTCCCGGCAGAGAAATGGGCAGATATTCTACAGCAGGTACATCCTGGCCGCTACGGAATTAATAATTACAGCTTCCGATCTGGATACACAGAGTCAAGGGGAATGAAATAAATCTCCTTTTCCCACCTGTATTAGTTATCTATTACTGTGTGGCAAATTACCCCCAAACTTGGTGGCTTAAAATAACATTTATTATTCCTCAGTTTCTGAGCTAGGAGTTCAGGTGCAGCTTATCTGGGTCCCCTATCTCCAGGTCTCTCATAAGGCTGCAAGCATCTCAAAGCTCAACTAGCGAGGGATCCAGTTCCCAGCTCAGGTGTTGGCAGGATTCAGTTTCCCAGGAGCTGCTGGGTCCTTGCCATATAGGCCTTTCCACAGAGCATCTCCCAAGATGGCAGCCTGCTTCACTAGTGTGAGGAATCCTGGAGAGGACCGTGAGCCTTCCTGAAAGTCAGGATGTCCCTTTAGAGCCAAAACTTACAAGGCATCCTCTATTCCAGGGACTCCAACATTTTCCTGATTAAGGACCACTTTTAATTTCCGCAAAGTTCTATAAAAGACCAAAAGGTGTGGGGGCTGTGGAGGGAACAGAGCATGCCTCCGGAAGGTCCCCCCACCTCTGCCCTCCCCTACCTCTTGGGAGTTCCCATAAGCCTTGAGGCGGTGGCTCGCAACGCTGCAAAACCGTCCAGAGGGCAATTGTGGAACCTGCTCTCCTCTGCAGACGGAAAGGACGGTCATTATTCCAAACGGCTGGTTTGGGCAAAATTGCCTTTGGGCCAAATTTCTACAGGAGGAAATCAACCCATTGACTTAGAACAAAGTCTTAGGCAAAGCAGAAGCATCCCGTGGGACTAAAGAAGTTCAGGTGTCAGACATTAAAATTATGGTTGGTTTCTGTGCATCTCATTAAGTGAGAAAAAAATAGAAATGTCCTTAAATGGACCAGAGGGGAGTCATAAGGTTGACTCCAAGGGCTGAGTGATCTGAACTTAGAGACAAGCTTGAAGAGAAAATCTATACTGGCCAGGACCAGGTTAATGGAAAATTTAATTGAAGCGAATGAAATGCTCAGCCTCATAGGTGGTGTGGCCTGGTGCCCTTTGAACCAGGAAGGCTGGGACAGCAGGCTACAGAGGGCCCTAAGGGAAAACACAACCAGCTTATCTAAGCAAGAACAAGGGGCGGGACTGAGCCTGAGAAAAGAAAATCTGTAAACCTCCACCAGAGTGAAAGCCGCGTGAGAGGCTGCAAGAGGGCAGAGAGGAAATCTCCTGGTTTCTGCCCCCAAGGAGTCCCTTAGAGGTCCCGCCTGCCTCCCGCAGCACTGAGCACATGCTGGGCACCAGCAGTGCTGGAGAAGAGCGTGCGTGAGGCTGCCTGGTGGCAGAGACACAGCCACCCGAGGTAGGATGCAATGCCCCTGTGTCACCGTCTCTGAGCAGGGGAGGTGCAGATCACTGGGGCCCTGCTCTTGTTTCCTGGGGCCTTCTCCCTCCCGTCTTCCTCTTCCTGCTTCTCTCCTTGCAGGTCTCTCTCTGTATTCCAGAGCCGACTGGCTGTGCTCCTCAGGCGGGGGTACCTGGGGAAGCATCGGGGAATAGTTGTTCCACAGCTATTCGAGTGGTGGTGTTCTCGGCTGACTGTATGACCTCCTTTTCTAACCTGGGTTTCAGGACTGGGGATCAGCGGTGCTGCTGTCTCTTTAAGCAGCCAGGCCGTTCACACGTGGAGCCCTCTGGACACTGTTCCAGTGGTTTGACCCTCTCGCCAGCCTGGGCAGGGCTGGGTGACCTGCTGGGCCAGGCAGACCTGCTGGCAATGGATCCTGAGAAAGGCCATGGCTCCCAGCCCGGGGGAAGGTGGCAGGATGGTTGTGAAAGGCTCTCTCTGTGCGGCTGCTCCTTCAGTTGGGCAGTTATGACTGAAGTGGGGACAGAAGGTGGGAGTGGAGGGTGAGTGTGAGTGTATGGGAGTATGAGAATGATGTGTGTGTGTATGTGTGTGAGAATATGTGAGTATGGGTGTGTGTGAGACTGGGTGTGCATGTGAAGCATGTGAGTGTGTGTGAGAGTGAGTGTGTGTGTGAGAGAGGAAGAGACAACTGTTTAGCACTGGGGAAGAGTAGTGTCCAGGGCTCTGGAATTCTGGGGTTATTCTTGCATGAATAGGTGTTATCTGAGAATAATTTTGCAGATGGTGGCATTGTTGATTTTCAGGGCTTCATTTGCTTAGAGAATCCAAGTAAAGTGCCAGTTTTGTTTCTTAATAAAATAAATGGTCCAAGTTCACTTAACAGTTAGGTCTTGTGTCCGAAATGACAAGGGGTCAACACCAGCCTGAACCAAAACTCCTTCTGGAGTGTCTAAGCTTGATACCCACAGCCTCCTTTTTCCTCTCGGCTGTTCTGGCTGCTTGGGGACCTTCTCTTTCTCTCTATGGCTCTTGGCTTTCTTCTTCCTGTCCCTCAGCCTCTTCCTGCTTCTCTCTGGAGGTTCTCCGCATTCCAGGTGCTCATGCCTGACCCTCCAGAGCTGCAGCAGGAATGGGTTGCACCAGGTGGCCTGGAAGGCTTTGCAGAGGCCTCTGCAGGGGTGAGGGAGGAGGGAGAAGCCCACATGCTCCTGACCCTGGAGTTTGTTCCCCAACAGGGAGCCTTAGACACGGTTCAGATTTGGAAGCAAACAGGTGTCCCTTGAAGACTGAGTGGGTTTGAACTCTTCTAGTGTGTTCTTTGGCCTCACTAATGGACAGGCTTTATACACAGCGGCTCGGGAAACCATAGTTCACAAACATTAGCATTGGGGAAACAAAAATGTCAGGCTCTCCTGAAAGTTCCCAAGGCATGAAACCCTGAAGACGTGGCAGGCTGCTTTGAATGTGCCATTTGTGCCTGTGCCCTTCTCTTTAAGCACGCTCGCGTGATCATACAAAAGCAGATGATTGATTCCTTTTTTTGAAGGAAAGATGTAATGATTCACGAGGGGCATCCTTGGTCTCTTGGACAGAGGCAGGGGATTTTAGAAAGGAAGTGCATAACCTGTTTCTTGTTTACCCCACTTGGCTGAGCTGGTGACCCCACAGAGGTTAAACGGCCTTGAGTAGAGGCTGGGCTGGGTCCTCCTGATTTTCTTTTGTTTTTTTTTTGAAGATTTTATTTTTTTCCTTTTTCTCCCCAAAGCCCCCTGGTACATACTCGTATATTCTTCGTTGTGGGCCCTTCTAGTTGTGGCATGTGGGACGCTGCCTCAGCGTGGTTTGATGAGAAATGCCATGTCCGTGCCCAGGATTCGAACCAATGAAACACTGGGCTGCCTGGAGCAGAGCACTCGAACTTAACCACTCGGCCATGGGGCCAGCCCCCAAGGGTCCTCCTGTTTAATGAGAGGTGCCAGGTGATGAGACAGCTCATCTCAGAGGAGAGGGATTTTCCAAGAATCCAGGAGAAAAGGGCCATGAACGTCTTAAGCAGTCAATCCTGTGGTTCCCTGCAAGCCTGTGTGCAGGATCCGTGCAGGGCCCTTGTGCCGGACCATCCCAGGTCTGCTGGCCCCATCTGGTGTTCACTCACCAGTCAGCCACAAAACCGCTTGAAAAGTGTAGTTCCCTCTCCAAGTACAGATTTGGTCCTTCTTTTTACCAACTTTGAATAGTGGGTTTAGGTAACAAACAATCCATGTGTCACACTTTATTAAATTCTTAAGCTACAGGGAGTTCTACATACCTACAATTCATCTGCCTGTATGTTGGATTACTTAATGGTTTTGAATGATATAAGGGGTATGCATGCAGCAGTCTTTTTTTTTTCTTGGTGAGAAAGATTTGCACCCTGAGCTAACATCCGTTGCCAATCCTCCTCTTTTTTTGGCTTGAGGAAGATTAGCCCTGAGCTAACATCTGTGCCAATCTTTCTCTACTTTGTATATGGGACACATCCACAGCATGGCTGATGAGTAGAGTAGGTCTGCGCCTGGGATCCAAACCCGCGAACCTAGGCCACCGAAGCAGAGTGCGTGGAACTTTACTCAACCACGGGCCCAGCCCCAGCAGTCATTTTTTTAAACTGAAGCTAAAGGAATTGAGGTTAGATGCAAGGACAAACTTTCAGGCAATGAGATTTGTAGCACAATGACATAACTGTGAGGGAGATTGTAAAATCTCTTTGAGGAAGCTTTTAAATAAGAGTCTCAGTTGTTTACCTTATTTTCCTCTCTAGCTCCCATCCCGCCTGAAGACAGGGCGTGGGCCCAGCTCAATGCATCCCAATATTAATACCCCAAAAGTGTTTACGCAAGATATTCCTTTAAACGGATTCATTTCTTTTATCTTTAGCCTTTAGTCTTCTTAAGCAATGACAGCATATCAGTGAAATCAGAGTGTGGTGAGCTAATTATATTTTATTGATGCACACCAAATATAAGACTATAAAAATATAATGTTCATTTTTTGTCGTGTCTTCCAAAAAAGATAAATGTTCACGTCTTAACCTCGGGACCTGTGCGTGGCACCTTCTTTGGAAATAGGGTCTTTGCAGGTGTAATTGAGTTAAGATGAGATCATATTAGATTATGGGTCTTAATCCAGTGGCTGGTGTCCTTCTAAGAAGAGGGAAATTTGGACACAGACACAAACACACAGGGAGAACACCATGTGACAACAGGGGCAGAGATTGAGTGATGCGTCTACAGCGAAGGAAAGCCAAAGATTGTCAGCTACCACCAGAAGCCAGGGAGAGGCAAGGAAGTGTCCTCCCCTGGAGTCTTCAGAGAGAGCGTGGCCCTGCCCACAACTTGGTTGCAGACTTCCAGCCTCTCGAACTATAAGAGAATACCTTTCTGTTGTTGTAAGCCATGAAGTTGGCAGTAATTTCTGCAGCCTTAGGAAACAAACACACTAAAGTACCGCCTAAACTCACCCCCCGTCCCACCGGTGGGACACGAGTAACACTTGGGGAAATGCTGGGCTGGGTGCTCTGGGAAGGTCCTTCTCAGTCCTGTGGTTGAAAGATGATGGCCTTCCTTGTATCAGTCATTTTTACACTCAGGTATGATGTAAGTGTCAGCACCTCTATTTAAGAAGGTGAGAAAAGGCTGTTTTAATTGGGTTTGAGCAGATGCATCTCATCAATTCTGAACGGCACCCTGGTGTGTGCACCTGAACGTGCTGTTCACGCGCAAGCTCCCTGGGAGCTCCAGGCTGTGCAGAGCCACGGCTGAGCCTTGGTGATCTGTCTCCACGGCTGTCCACCCGGCTGACTTGGGAATCACCCGTGCATCCTTTGTTGGGTAGAGGCTGTGGCTTGATGCTCTCTCAAGTTGCTTTCACTTTCCGATGAATTCACTTGGCTCGTAGCCCAGAAGCTGGCCTTCATTACCTTTGATCTCACCCACGGTTGTCAGCAATTTTTAAACTAAGTCCATGATCCTTTGTTTCCCATATCCACACGTCGTCAAAGGAGAACGATCTTTCCCCTGCATCTGTATTTTCCAGCCACAGTGCAGGTTGGTGAATTACCTGCATTTTCTACCTTAGACGGTCAGGATTACCCAGATACATTTAATTTGGATTTAAAACATTGAATAAAAAGAATAAACGTTTTAGTTAAATCTTTTTTTTCACTGTTTATCATGCATTTACATGAAGAATTTATATTTGGTCCTTTAAATTTGAATTTTAATGATTTTAATGCATATTCTGTTTAACAGCTGCCTCACTGCTGACACTCACCCAAATGTCTACTCAATAAATATTTATTGAGTGCCTTCTGTATGCCAGACACTGTGAGTAGCTTCCTCACGTATACCAAAGCACCTGTCCCTGGGAACGCAAAAAGGATTAGTATCCCAGACTATGAGAACTTTCCAATAGAAGGACTATAAAGACAGCCCTACTGCTTAGTGGCTTAGAATGGTGCTGGCCCATAGTAGGTGCTCAAAAAATATTAGTTTTCCTCTTTCTCCCTCTATTCAGGAAGCAGCCTAGCATATAGCTCTGTAGTCTGGTCCTCTTTAGAATCTTCCCCGGGATGTCTTCTGACCCAGAGGGAAGAAATGCAGTAGAGGCCATGAGGCCAAGGTGCAGAGTTCCAGGTTCCTAAAGAATCTTGCCGCACTCCGTTGGCCACAAAGCATGAGCACAGTGCATGCATTCCCTTAGGCTGCTCAGCTTACTTGCGTCCTACTGGCCAAAGCAGGATTTGTCAGACTTGACTGGACAACGCTCTAGAGAATGTGTTCACGCCTAACACTGGGCTTCTGCAATGACTTTTTTTAACAGCCTTATTCAGATATAACTCATATATCATACAATTTACCCATTTACAGTGGACAATTCGATGATTTTTAGTATATTCACAGATACGTGCAACCATCACCACAATTCTAGAACATTTTCAACACCTCAAAAACCACACACCCTTTAGCTAACACCCTCTATCCTCCCAACCCCCATGCCCTAAGCAACCACTAATTTACTTTTTGTCTCTATAGATTTGCCTATCCTGGACAGTTCATATAAACAGAATCACTTAATACGTGGTCTTTCATGACTAGCTTCTTTCACTTAGCATAATATTTGAAGGCTCATTCATGCTGTAGCAGTATCAGTACTTTATTTCTTTTCATGCCTGAATAATATTCCACTGTATGGATATACCACATTTTCTTTATCCACTCATCAGTTGGTAGACATTTGGGTTGTTTCCACCTTTTGGCTATTATGAATAATGCTTCTGCAAACACTCATATACAAATTTTTGTGTGGACATATGTTTTCATTTCTCTTGGGTATAACCTAGGAGTGAAATTGCTGGGTCATATGGTAATTTCACTTTTAACAATTTGAGGAAGAGCTAGACTGTTCTCCAAAGAGGGTGCACCATTTTACATTCTGACCAGGAGTGTGTGAATATTCCGATTTCTCTACAGCATCGCTAACATTTTTTATTACGTGACTTTTTGATTATAACCGTCCTAATGAGTGTGAAGTGGTATCTTATTGTGGTTTTGATTTGCATTTCCCAGAGACTAATGATGTGGAACATGTTTTCATGTGCTTATTGGCCATTTGTATATCTTCTTTGGAGAAAGGTCCATTCATGTTCTTTGCCCATTTTTAAGTTGGATCATCTTTTTATCGTTGAGTTGCTCTGGATACAAGTCCCTTATTAGATATATAATCTGAAAGTATTTTCTCCCATTCTGTGGATTATCTTTTCACTTTCTTAATGGTATCTTTCAAAGCACAAAAGTGTTAAATTTTGATAAAGCCAATTTACCTATTTTTTCTTTTGTTGCTCATGCTTTTGGTGTCAAACACAAGAATACCTTGCAAAATCCAAATCATGAAGGTTTACCACTATGTTTTATAAGTTTGCTCTTACATTTAGGTCTTTGATCCCTTTTGAGTTAATTTTTTGTGTATGGTGTGAAGTAAAGGTCGAACTTCATTGTTTTGCGTGTGGTTATCCACTTGTTCCAGAACAAGTTGTTGAAAAGACTATTCCTTTCCCCATTGAATGATCTTGGCACCCTTGTTGAAAATCAGTTGAACATAGACACATGGGTTTATTTCTGGACTCTCAATTCTATTCCATTGATCTATATGTCTATCTTTATGTCAGTACCACACTGTCTTTGTTACCATTGCTTTGTAGTAAACTCTGAAATTGGGAAGTGTAAATCCTCTGCTTTGTTCTTCTTTCCTAGTGGTTGTTTTGGCTGTTCTTGGTCCCTTGAAGTCCATATGAGTTTTAGAATCAGCTTGTCAATTTCTACAAAGAAGTCAGCTGAGATTCTGACAAGAATTACATTGAGTCTGTAGATTAATTTAGGGAATATTGCCATCTTAACAATAATTAAGTCTTCTGATTCATGAACGTGGGATTTTTTTCCCCCGTTTATTTAGATCTTCTTTAATTTCTTTCAACGATGTTTTGTGGTTATTAGAATATATTTTACACTTCTTTTGTTAAATTTATTCCTTAGTATTTTATTCTTTTTAATGCTATTGTAAATGGAATTTTCTTAGTTTCATTTTCAGCTTGTTTAATCTGAAATACAATTGATATTTGCATATTCATTTTGTGTGCTGCAACTTTGCCGAACTCGTTTATTCGTTCCAATAGTGTTTTAGTGGATTCTTTAGGATTTTCTACATACAAAGATAGTTTTACTTCTTCCTTCTCAATCTAGGAGCCTTTTCTTTCTTTTTCTTACTTGGCTGGAAGTTCCAGTAAAATGTTAAATAGAAGTGGTGAGAATAAGCCATCCTTGTCTTGTTCCCTATCTTAGGAGGAAAAGCATCCAGTCTTTCACCACTAACTACGAGGTTAGCTGCAGGTTTTTTGCAGATTCCCTTTCTCAGGTTGAGGAACTTCCCTTCTACTCATAATGTGATGTGTTTTTTTTTCAGGAAAGGATGTTGGATTTTGTCAAATGCTTTTTCTGCATCTATTGAGATAATTTACCATCTTTGTTTTTTATTCTATCAATTTGGTGTATTACATTAATCGATTTTTAAATGTTAGACCAACCTTGCATTCCTGGGATAAATCCTACTTGGTCATGGTGTATAAATCATGTTATATGTTACTGGATTCAGTTTGCTGGTATTTTTTTTTTTTTAGATTTTATTTTTTTCCTTTTTCTCCCCATAGCCCCCTAGTACATAGTTGTATATTCTTTGTTGTGGGTCCTTCTAGTTGTGGCATGTGGGACGCTGCCTCAGCGTGGTTTGATGAGCAGTGCCATGTCCGTGCCCAGGATTCGAACCAACGAAACACTGGGCTGCCTGCAGCGGAGCGCACGAACTTAACCACTCGGCCACGGGGCCAGCCCCCCAGTTTGCTGGTATTTTGTTGAGGATTTTTGCCTCCATATTCATAAGAGATATTAATGTGTAGTTTTCCTTTTGTGCAGTGTCTTTTCCTGGTTTTGGTATCAAGGTGATAGCGGCCTTATAGAATGAGTTGGGAAGGATTCCCTCCTTGTATTAGTTTGCTTGGCTACCATAACAGAATACCACAGACCAGGTGACTTAAACAACAGAAATTTGTTTTCTCACAGTTCTGGAGGCCAGAAGTATAAGATCAAGGTGCTGTCAGGGTTGGTTTCTGGTGAGACCTCTCTTCCTGGCTTGTGGACAGCCACTTTCTCACTGTGTTCTCACGTGGCCTCTTCTCTGTGCATGTATGTGGTGGAGAGAGCAAGAGCATTCTTGTGTCTCTTCCTCTTCTTCTCAGCACTATCTACCTAACCAGTCCTATCCGGTTAAGGTCCTACCCTTAAGACCTCATTTATAGACCCTATCTCCAAACATAGTCATACTGGAGATTAGGGCTTCAACATTTGAATTCTGGGGAACAAAATTCAGTCCATAACACTTGTCTTCTATTTTTTGGAAGAGTTTTAAGAATTGGTTTTAATTTTTCTTTAAATGCTTGGTAGAATTCATTCATGAAGCCATCTGGGCCGGGGATTTCTTTGTGAGTAGTTTTTTAAATTACTAATCCATTTTCTGTACTTGTTATAAGTCTACTCAGATTGTCCATTTCTTTCTGAGTCAGTTTTGGCAGTTTGTCCATTTCTTCTAAGTTACCTAATTTATTGGCATATGATTGTTCGTAGTATTCCTTAATAATCCATTTTATTTCTGTAAGATTAGTAATAATGTCATCTCTTTCATTTCTGATTCTAGTAATTTGAGTCTTCTCTTTTTTCGCTTGGCCATTGTAGCTAAAAGTTTGTCAATTTTGTTGATATTTTCAAAGAACCAGCTTTTGCTTTCACTGATTTTCTCTATTGATTTTTTAGTCCCTATTTAATTAATATCTGCTCTAATCTTTAACATTTCCTTCCTTCTGCTTGTTTTAGGTTGAGTTTGCTCTTTATTCTCCAGTATCTTAATGTGGAACATTAGGTTGTTAATTTGAGATCTTTCTTATTTTTAAATATGAGTATTTACAGCTATAAATTTTTCTCTAAGCACTGCTTTTGCTGCATCCCATATGTAATGGCTTTTATTTCCAGGCAAGCTCCATATGCATCCCCATCTGTGAGAAGGCTTGCTAGCTCCTCTAATGAAATCAAGTCTTAATCTTTCAATATCTATATTATGGGAGGAATCCATACATGGAGAAGATATCTGGATCTTGTGGCCTCAATTGTGTTTCCTGATTGCTAACCATGGAGGATCTATTGGTTTTTGTTACTCTAGTACATTTTCTTGAGGGATATCAAGATCTGCTTTTGGTCATGCCTAGTATATAGATGATTATTGATGGGAGTAGGCAGATATGATCTTGTCTGGAGTGGGAGGGACTGGAGAGAAGGAATTACTACAATATTTTCCTTCCTCTTTCTATCCCCATAATTTCTCTAGCCTTTGTCCTTAAAAATAAAACAAAACACTCCACACCATTTGGCCACAGGTATAGCTTACAGACAGAGTTCAACAGGCTGTAAGATTGAGCTTTAAAAGTGTAGAAAGTCCTGATTTACTTGGTGGGAGCTGATGATGCGGTTGACAGACTCTTCAGGTCCTCTATTCCCCCTACAGTTTAGATTGGCTCTTTATCTCTCATCTGCAGGGTTTGGGGAGGGGCATGGGGCTGTGCAGATCAGCGTTTGTGTCCCCAGTTTATTAGCGCTGGTGGAAGGTTAGTGCCATCATGGGTATTGGGACTAAAAGTGTGGGGGAGGAAGCACCATCACACCTTATCACCACCCAGGCCAAAGATCCTTCTCCTAACTCTGGGACACTGGGACTCCTGCTGGATCTCTCCCAGGAATCCCAGGCCAGGTGAGGGAGGCAGTGGTGGTGGGCAAGAGAAGGGGGAGCAGGGAGACTCAGACAAGCTGGCAGAGACTGTCAGAGGGGCAGAGTCATGGAAGGAGAAAGACCTTTGTTTGAATTTTATTTCCAAGTCATCAATAACCAAGACAATCACTTTTCCTCTGAACACAGAGGAGCTCCTCTCCCAATCCCTACATAATATGCTTAATTGGTGAGGCAGGTGTCTCAGCCTGCTGAGAGGTAAGCTATTTGGGATTGTGCCGTGGGGTCCATTCCTCCTCCCCACAGATAGTGGCACCTGTGCTGCTGGGGAAAAGTTTGCCAAGACTGAGCGCCAGGTGGCGTCTTGAACTGCTCTCTGATCTCTGTTTCTCTGTCCTGCCTTCTTGCTTAGCAAAAACAGTCAACACTGACGAGTGCCTGGTGAACCCTGTGAGCATGAACCGCTACAGCGTGGACCCCTCCACCTCCGCCTTTAGCCACAGGGGCTCCTTGCCCACCTCCTCCTCGCTGTACTGCAAGAGACAGAACTCTGGAGAAGGCCACCTTGGGGGCCCAGCCACCACCACTGGTGGTCCTCGTACCAGCCCCATGTCCTCTGGAGGCCCCTCAGCACCTGGGCTGAGGCCCCCAGGCTCCAGCCCCAAGAGAAACGGGACCTCTCTAGAGGGAAACAGATGTGGTAATGTAATGCATGCGCTCGCTTCCCCATGGCTTAACCTCCCCTCCCTGCTGGCTTCCCCGTGACTTAACCTCCCCTGCCCTCCCCTGGGACCACCGCATGTGGAGGGGGCCGGGGGGGGGGGGGGTTGGGGCTGTGGCTGTTAGAACATGGGAACACTGAGAAATTAGAAGTTTCCACAAGCTCCTTCATGGAATTTTGTTGTTCTTGAAGGCAGCTGACTTCAACTTTTGACCAGAAGCAAAGAAAATGGTGAGTTACACTAGGCTAGGCTTTAGGAATAAGCAGACTCCAAAACATACAGTGGCTCAAATGCCACTGAAGTTTATTTTTTGTTCAAGAGTCAAGGTGGGTGTTCTTAGTTAGTCCCAGTGCAGGGACCCAGGCTCTGTCCATTTTGTGGCTCTGCTATCCCCTACGGCCTCCGTGCCCCAGGCATCTAGCAGGTAGAAAGAGAGCGAGTGAGTGCAGAAGGCATGTGTGCTGCCCTGGAGCCTGGAGGTGATGCACGTCATGCCCGCTCCCATTTCATCAGCAAGAACTGGCCGTCTGCCACACTTAACTCTAAGGGGTTCTGAGAGGTGTAGGCCAGCTCTGTGCCAGGAAAACGGAGGCCAGATGTCGGTGAAGAGTTTTCTCTTGCAGAGTGGGTGACACTCGCAGGATACAAATACTGGGCAGAACCAGAGTTAAGCAAAATTCCCACAACGCTGGTTGTAATGCCACTGTCTCACCCATTAAAGATATGTTGAGGGATCCGATGAATGAAAGTGATGTCATTCTAGGGATGGCTTGGCGTCCATTCTAATTTATGTTTTTTCAAAGAATCACTTTCGGGGACAGCCCCATGGCATAGTGGTGAAGTCTGGCATGCTCTGCTTCAGCCGCCTGGGGTGTACGGGTTCAGATCCTGGGCACAGACAGACACACCACTCATCAAGCCATGCTGTGGTGGCATCCCACATACAAAATAAAGGACGATTGGCACAGATGTTAGCTCAGGGCTCATCTTCCTCAAGCAAAAACAGAGGAAGATCGGCAACAGATGTTAGGTCAGTGCAAATCTTCCTACAAAAAAAGTCATTTTCAAGCTTCAGTATTTTGTTAATGAATAGAAGCTGTGGAGCATGGTGGATGATCACATGGACTATGGAGCCAGATGGCCTGGGCTGGGATCCTGGAACTGCCACTTCCTGCCTGTGTGACCTTTTGTAAGCCTGAACTTCTCTGTGCCTCAGTTTCCTCACCTGTAAAATTGGAATAATAGCAATAGCACTGACCTCACAGGTTTGTTGGGAGGCTGAAAGGTGTTCCTATGCCTATTTAATAGAAGGCCTAGGACACAGTAAGAGCTCAATGAATGTTAGCAGTCATAGGTCACGTGAACACACCCCTCAACAGATCACAGCCCATCAACTCCGTACCTGAGAACTGCAGAAGAAAGGAGGCCCTAGGCCAAGGAGTCAAGGAGTCTTCATCTTACCCCTCCACAGCCTGCCAGTGGCCTGGCTGTTTTCTTTGGCAGGCCACATTTCTGTTCTGAGTCTCGGATCTCTCTACCAGTAGCCCTGACAGGCTGCAGCGATGAGCTATTGTGTATGATCCAGGATCTCCCACACGCTCCCCAGAAGAGCCTCAGCCATCCCAGACCAGCCTCTGCTGGCTGCGACTGGAGAGGTGAGCAGGAGCCCCTTGAGAGGCGGGCAGTTCTTAGAGGGCAGGGCAGAGATTCCCTCTGGCATGGGGGCTCTTGCCAAGTGTACAGATGCCCTGCAGACCACTCCCCAATGTTGTCACCCAGGACCATTGGCCAGGAGGAAGATGTGAGTGGGCAGAGCCCATTTTCCAGAGGGGAGAGACATTGTTCCATATGATTTCTAAGAACAAGAGAAAGGAACAAGATCTGGCACAAACCAACATCTTAAAGTAAATGGGGGTCAGCATTTATTTCCTAGGTTTATCCCCAAAGTTAGCATAATTTCTGGCATATAGTAGGTGTTCAATAAACGCTCATTATCTCTGTGCCCCTCCACCCCACTCCACAGTGCCCAGTGTCCTCATGTTGCCCCTGGTTGTCAAAACTCTCATCCTCACGTCCCATTGCCCTTTACATGTCTCTTTCTCTCAACCTCCTCTCCTCAGCCCAATTCCCATTTGCTCAGGGTGGTGATCACAGGACACCACAGTGATGCAGTTGACTCACAATCCTAAGAGTGTTGCCATTTTTCAAAAAGGAGATATTTACTCACCGTCCCTGTGTCTTAAGTATAGGGTTTCAAGCAGTAGGAAGAAGACACAATTTGGGTGGAGAGGACATCTATCACTTGCTGAAGAATTGTCTTTTCCATCCCAGTCCATCTGGTGCCCCTGGATGAGGGGGAATCCAGGACCTTCAAAGGTGTCTCAAGGTCACTCCCCTCCCCAGTCCTTCCTGCCTCCTTCCAGTGAAGCCCTGGGATGCCCTCCCATCCCAGATTCAGCAACCCTCCTGTCCCTCATTTTCATTTTCTCCCCAGCCCTTTGTTCTCTTATTTAGAATTAGACCCTGTTCAACTGTCTGAGTAATCTGTCCAACGGGAGGCCCAGACCCTCACTGGGAACCAGTTCTGAGAAAACCCTCTCTGGCAGAGCCCTGGTTGCACCCCAGAAGAGCCCCACTAGCTGAGGACTTCTGCCTCTCAGGATCTGGGGTGAGATAGAGAAACGGAGCCCACCAGTGCCTGCTGCCTTCCACTCTAAGCAAACCCCTAACTGTATCCTGAATGCTGATTATCTCTTTACAGATTAGAAACATTAGTGAGAACTTTGCCTGACACCCTGAAAATGAGAGTTGTTCATAACCAGTAGGACCCCACAGGGCTGTGGGACGTTCAGAATCACACAGCCACTCAGTCTTCTTGGAATAAAGCTGCTGAGGGATGTAACAGTGGAAGTTCATTGCTGAGCCTTTGTGATACACTGAAGAAGAATGAAGCTATCCCCCTCCATAGGTGCATTGACTCCTTAATGCTCCAAAGATTCCTTTTAACCAGTCAGGGCCTTCTTCAGGGTGCTCAACAGAACCACAGATACTGGAAAGAGCCAGCCAACCAGGCACGTTCTCAGCATCAAGATGGCAGAAGAGGGTGGGGAGAATAAGAGGACAGAGGGCAGTGCTGGCATCATTTTCCACTTCTGCTTACATCTCATTGGCTGGAATTTAGTCACATGGCCACTAGCTGCAAGAGAAGCTGGAAAATATGGTTTCAGTTCTAACCACCCATGATCCCAGCTGGAAATCAGGAATTCTACTACAAAGGAAGAAGTGGACAAAAGATATTGGGGAGACCACTGGCAGGCTCAACCACTCCTCCTCATTGGAAAGTTTCTTCCCCTCCTGTTTCCTCCCATGGCACTTGTTTCCTCATCTCTAGTGCATCCTCTCTCCTAGGCCATTGCAGGAGCCGGACTCTCAGCTACATGAGGTCTGTTGCTCACGTTTGAATCCTCCACAGCCCCAGAAAAGGGGCCTGCTTGTTTGAGGCATATACCAAATAGCTATTTATTAAGCACCTACTATGGGCCAGACATTTTCCACACATTATTTATGACATAATATGAGTTATACTTTACAATTTATTATTATAGTAGGTGTATATTATTACACGGGGTATTATTATATTCGATTTACAGATAAAGAAAGTGAAGATCAAGAGAAGGTCAGTCAAGTATTCGTCCAGGATTTGACTTCAATTGCCCCAAAAGCTTGTGTCTTTCAAAACTACCCCAGGGATTTTCAAACTATGCTCAGTGGGCTTTGAGGGGCCCCTCTGCAGTTCTAGGAGACGGGGAAGAGGGGATGGGAGCAGACAGGACCCCAACGCCCCACCCTCTTTAAGCAGGGCCTCTTCACGGTTGCAGGGTGGGGTTCTCTGTCTGCTTTGCCTGAACAAAGTTTGCACAGTTAAATACATTTGGAAGTCGTGGAGATAAACCACGCTGAACTGAGCGGCAGTATATTAGAGTAGGAGAGAAAATCACTGGCCTCCTTACCCATTTGTCACCTGGCTGCCAGTCAGGGTGCCTGCTGTGGACCCTCTGGAGGGCTATTAAGTTTTCCTTCCGCCCAAAGAAGTGCTCAGTATTGCTCTGAAATTGCATCCCAAGTGAAAGCAGTTGGTATTAAGAAACCATACCTCTTTAAGAGGGTTTGACCCAAGTCATAAACCCTGGAAGGAACCTAGAAATGGATTTTCCCCCACGGTGCTAATCAAAATAGTTTAAAACCACAGAAGCCAGAAAGCTGCATGAGGCTGCAGGAAGGAGGGGCGGTGTCGGTGACATGACAAACTTCTCAGCCTTCTCTTCTGTGAATGCTTACCCTGGCCTCCTGCTGTCTTGATGTGTTGTACCTGCTGCCTCAGCCAGTGGAGTCTGAAGGGATGTATTCACAGGACACATTTCCCTGGTTTTTGCTGATACTCAGGTGAAAATTCGAGAGCTCTTCCCTGTCTCTCATTCAAGATATAATCACCTAGAGCTATAAAGAGGTTTTGGATAGCAAAAGCTTCCTGATTTTTGCATTTAACAGGATGTGCTGTAGAATTCCCAACCACAACCAGGTCCAAGCTTCAGAATCAAGATACAAAGTAAATCTGACATTGTCGTTGCCACCCAAGTGTTTCCCATGGGTTGGACTTTGCTTCTATAGGGTATGGCATTGGGTGATGGATAGTCTTCTTAGCCAGAAAAAGAAGAATGGAGACAGTGCTGTCTGTGAGGCAGGTGGAATGAAAAGGTGTGGCAAGGGTTTCTTTATGCTGGGGAAAGAAAATAGGTTGAGCAGGGATGCTGGGGGAAATCATGTTGGGAGATTGGGGTCCATGTCATGTATATTGGGCTTTAGTCTGTGGAAACCAGACATTTCTGAACAGGGAAGTGAGCTGATGGCCACAGGATATAGGAAGATAAATGTATTGGTGATTATGGAATGACGTATGATAAGAAGAAGAAGAATAGCAACCACCTTTTGATTAATTCTTACTGTTTAATGTTTCACATGATTCCATTTAATCCTCCCAACATGGTAGGTGTTTGACAGGTGAGGCAACTAAGATTCAGAGAGATTTGGGTCAGTCCGTGCCAGCAGATACCTACTGAGCACAATATGCTAGGGGCTCGTCTCAGGTCTAAGGATGGAGCTGTGAGCAAGAGAGGTGTGGGCCCTGTTCTCTCACAGTGTGTAATTCCAAAGAGACGAACGTTAATAACAAATGATATTGCACAAACTTACAACCATGACTATTGCTCCAAAGGAAAAGAATGGATGCCGTGAGAGAATCAGATCTGAGAACCCCTCCCTCAAGGAGGGAGTCACTGAGCCTACTCTGACAAGTCAGGAAAGGCTTCCCAGAGAAGTGACAGTGGCGCCACCTGGAAGGCGAAGCTCAGCAGGCGCAGTGGGGAAAGGGGTGGCTGGAGGCTTCCTGGCAGAGGTCAGATTGCCTGCCCAGAATTCACAGTGTCTCTGGTGGCAGAGAAGGAATCCAGCCCAGCCTGGCCTCATTTCAAGCCTGTGGTCTCTCCTTGTCTCTAAAGACATCCTTTCTTCTGATGCAGGCATGTCAGCTTTGAAGGAATAAAAGAAAAACCTGAATAAAATCTAAGGATTGGTCAGGCTCTCTTCTATCTCCCATCTCTCTCACCTCTTAGTGTCTTGAAAATTATTGGACTAGAAATAATGAAAAACACACTGTTTCAAACTATCTGATGTTGCCCAGATTGTGGGCTAGCCTGGGCACCTCACACACTCTATATGGCCTTGTTTCTAGGATGGATACATCCTGCAGGGACCAGGTTGCTCAGAGGAGCTGAGAACAGATCTACCCTCCCCTTGCCTTCACGCCCATTGCCTCCCAACGCAGCTCCAGCTGCCAGAGAGGCTGAGAGGGCGAGGGACTTACAGTTGGCCTGATGAAGGATACGGAGGGGTCACTCTTGGAGGCTGACGGGCTTCCCTTCTAGATGCCAATTGTCAGGCTCCAGCCCAAAGCCACATAGTCACTTGATTCCTTCAATACTCCTGAGAAACAAGACAAAGAAACCGAGGCCCAAAGAGCATGATCAGGGCCCAGAAGGGGCTAGAAGCCTGGCTGTTGGCTTTTTGTTCAGTGTGCTTTGCACACGGACTCAGTGTGAAAAGGTAACTCCTTTCGTGTTGCACAGGACAGCCTGTGGTGTGAAGGGACCGTCCAGCATCACAGGTGGGAGGGCGGGACCTTAGCGACCCCTCCCAACTGCCTTATTTCACGCTGGAGAAGCACAAAGACGCTCACATAGCTGGTGGCAGGGAGGGATTTCTGACTCCCAGCTCATTGCTCACTCCATTCTTCCACACAACTCTGCTGTTAGCTAAAAAGTTGTCTCTGAATTACAAACGAGCAAAGGAAATTATGTGTGTGCTTGTGGGTGTATGTGAGACCAAGACAGACTCACGGAGGGCAGTACGAGTACCTGTGCTGTGAAATTGACCCAGATTGCTTTAAACACTGAGTCATAGTCATCCTATTCTTGATGAATGTGAGTTCAGCTTTAGAAACAACAACCACTCTCTTTAATTACACATCCATTCACAACTGGGTGTCACTTTTCACATGTCTCTGGCAGCCCGGTGAACACATATGACAATACACAAAGTTCTCCATGCTCGAGAATACCGCCTTCCCAGAAGGGCGTTGGGCGAGCGCTTTGCATGCTCTGTTCCTTTAGGAGCAACATTTTTTCACATCCATCATGTCTTACCGCTGTCCAGTCACATCTGCCTGGCCTGGTGGTGTCAGAAGGTGTCTTCCTGACACCTTCACAGCAGCTGGAGGGGGCCAGTGTCGTTATTATCGTTGTGAGCACAGACCACTGCAAAGGCTTTACAAACCTGCCACTGGAAAGTCTCATTTCTAGAGCGAGTTTACGTGCTTTGGATCTTGAGCCACTATGGAGGCGTGGCAGGCTCCCTGCAGCTCTCTGTCTTGTATGACTAAAGGACCCCCTCAGAGAGGTTCTTGAGCCGAGCCCGGCTGCTGCTGCTCCGTCCTGGAAAAGTGAAAAATGCCCAGAGCAAGCACCAGGCATCAGGAGCGAAGCCACTTTCCCGACTGGGCTGTCTCCCTCCGCAGCCATCACCCGGAGAGCTCCTGCATAAAGACACAGCAGCCCCCTTGCTCAGCCCCAAAATGATTGTGGCTGATGGGAAAGTACTTCTTTGACCTGGCGGGAGGGAACTTGGGCTCCCGTGGGTGGTGCTGCGAATCGGTCTGGTATTCTTCCTTCCCATCAAACACAGGAAATTAGATTTGACCTCTGCTCTGATCACTCTAAAATCATTCTAGTACTGAAGACTTCCAGCCTTTGTAATCAGAGCATCTATTATCACCCTGATTAACGCCGACGCTCCGATGGAGTGGAATCCAAAGGCGAACGCGATTCCCGTGACTCCTCGTCCGCACGTTGAGGGCAGATGTCTTCAAATGCAGTGAAATCATCTCTAATGGGCGTGCATCAGCATTCAGCTGGCCACAGGGTGCCCTAACAGTTTCCCAGCAAAATGACCCATGCCAAACCACCCCAGGGGACCCCTCCAGGTCCAACAAGGAAGAGGCAGGGAAAATCGCAAAGTAAATCCGATTCTCGACCAAACCATTATGTATGTAGGACAGACTCAGAAATGCAAGGCTGTGCTTTTCTCAGCACCAATGGAGAACTGTGCAATTCTCAAGCACATTGAAAAAAAGGAAAACAGAGATGGCAGAAAACTGCTGCACCCTGAGACTAGAAGGGAAAAGGAAGTGACGGCTTCTCAACTTCCACCTCAGAATTATTCCGGAGGGAAGCTGCCTCGGTGCTCAGAGCCTTGGCTTTTTCTGGCCTGAAAATGGGATTAAGAATTATCCATACATAAGTTATTTGTACTGTTTCTGCAAAGCATATTGATTCATTTAGCATTTATCGAACTCATATTTACAAACGTATTTACTTAGAGCCATGGAGGAGCCAATGATTATAACCCTTGTGATGAGAGGATCTCATTTTTCGCCACTTTGCCCAGTACACTGTACAGAGAGATGCTCAGTAGATGTTCGTGGAATGAATGAGAGGCAGACGAAAATGATCGTGGTGAGTCCATTCCGACTCCTAGCGACCCTGTGCACAGCAGAACAGAATCCTGCCTGGTCTTTTTTTGCCATCCTCTCACCTTTCTGGCACTGTATTAGACAGTGCTCAGCTGCTATTCATAAAATCCTCAAGAAATTGAAATCCAGCTGGAGGTTGCAGACAAGTACATGCATAATTGTAATATGCGGAACATAGGAAGCATCTTAAAGGAAGAACAAAGATTTGGGGGTTTAAGGTAGAGGAAGGTGGCATCCAGATGGCAGGACACAGAAATGCTGCCTGTGAAGGGGTCTACCTGGGCTTTCACAGCCAGCGGAACCTCTGTGGAAAGGAGGAAGGGTAAACGCCTTCTAGAGAGAGGCACAGCTAAAGGAAGAGAGCCAGCCCTGGTGGTCCAGTGGTTAAGATTCGGTGCTCAGGTCACAACCAGTGTGCCCAGATCGGGCTGTGCAGCAGGGCAGGGGAGGCAGGCAGGGTGCCAGGCGCCTCCTTCCCTCTGTGGAGCACCTGATGCAGGTCAGCCATAGGGCCAGGCCCATTTCCGTCCTCACACCTGCCCTTCCAGGTGGAGAGCATTGCCATTTTACAGCTAATGAGCTGAGTCATGGCCAAATCGCTAGCAAAGGGCAGCTTCAGGGTTTGTCTCAAAGCCCTTCGGCTCCATGTAGGAAGGAAAAAGGGTCCTTGACATTGAGCTATGGACTCATTGCACAGGCAGGGGGCATCCACGAGGAGCTGAGTGGAGGGAGAGCACGAGGCAGTGGCAGTTTTGCTCCAGAAGGAAAGGAGCCCAGGCAGGGAGACCCATTAGAAAACCACTGCGGGGCTTTGGGAGAGAGGTTCCCGGATTGGGGCAGGGCTGGAAGCGAGGAGAGCGGTGTGAGAGGCATCCTTCCAAGAGCTTCAGAAGACTTGAATGTGAGGAGCGAATCAGGCGCAGGAGGTAGAGACATCACAGAGGTTTCAGAAACATGAGAGAGAGGAGGAGAAGCTGGTTCTGGAGAAAGAGGAGGAGTTAGTTTGGGACATAGAAAAAAACGTCACCTCTAAATATTGCCGGGCATCTGATTCATTACTCTCCTCCTCTCTCACTTGTCCGGCATCTTTTAATCTGCCGTGTGGGAAACGCTTTATGCCACAGTGCAACTCATGCACCAATCATTTCTCAAGGACAAGCTATGGATCAGGCACAGGATTAGGCCCTTTGCTGTCCAGTGGGGAGATTGGAGTAAGTGCTCTCCAGACCAGAGGCAGTGGAGGCACTCGGTGTGTACCAGGGGTGGTGAGTGAGATGAGGGCTTCTTTCTGCACATGCGGAGCAGGGAATGGACCCCTCACAGACTGGGCTTCCAAGGACGTGGCATCAGAGACCCAGATGGAGGACCAAAATGCACCTCAATTCTGCCGCGTCTTTATTGTCTCAGTGTAACGCCAGTGGAGGCAGAAAGGACTCGAAGTCATTTTGGCCTCATAACTCTAGAAAGACCTGTTTGGACATTCATCTTAGCAAGCTTTCTCTGGTCACCAAGTATCTGGTTATAGGAGGCCCAGGACCCACTGAGACAGAACTCAGCAAAGGGGTCTTTAAAACTGTAGCGTGAATCAGAATTTCAGCTGTTGAGGGAGGTCCGTTTTCTAATGCTTCGTTCCCTGGGAGAGCAGAGAGCTTTTGCATAGATGGGGAGGGTCTGCCTCCAGGAGTGGCCTCCCGTGCTCCAGGCCCCTGACGAGAGGAGCCACTCACAGCCTTCCTCTGTCACAGGAGGTCGCTCAGGCCACCATCTTGGACTTGAGGGCCAGGTGGGAGCAGGCAGCACCAAGTAGGCGCTGAGGCCCTTTTCCCAGTGTCTGATGGCTCCCCTCTCTGTCCTCACCCATCCAGCCTCAAGCCCTTCTCCAGACGGGCAGGACGCCAGGCGGCCGAGGAGCAGGAACCCCTCCACCTGGACCGTGGAGGACGTGGTCTGGTTCGTGAAAGACGCCGACCCACAGGCTCTGGGGCCTCACGTGGAGCTCTTCAGAAAGCATGTATGCACGTGGTGGTGGGCCTGGCCCGGATGGGGCGGTAGGGGAGGGGAGGCATGGAAGGAGGGAGCTGCAGGCTGTGCAGGTAGGGTGGGGGTCTGAACCAAGTCCTGGGGCACACTCAAGGGAGGCCAGACGGAACCACAGGCTTCTCAGAGCAGAACGACCACTTAGTTTTGTTTTTAAGGAACACTTGTTCCATCTTTTTCCTCATTTTGACCTTTATCAGGAGTGCCTGTTTTCCTGCACCTCCATCCGTCTGTCTGTGCCTTCAGCAAACATCTATAGCACACCTACAATATGCCAGGCAGACTGATAGTGCCTGTTCCTCAGCCATTGAAGCTTAAATGAGAAAATGCACATGAAGTGTTCAACATGGGGCCTGGCTCATAGAGAACCTTCAGTGAGCAGATATTCTTGTAATTATTTAGGAGAGTCTGCAATATACAAAGACGGTAAATGAAAAAAAAAGTAGGAATTAATACCTTACCTGCCAAGCTTGCTATGTTGGTTTTCCATTGCTGCTATAACACGTTACCACAAACATAGGAGCTTAAAACAATACAAGCGTATGATCTTACAGGTCAATGGGTCAGAATCTGAGCGGGGGTCTCACTGGGCTAGGATCAAGGTGTCAGCAAGGCTGAGGAGGCTCCAGGGAGAGCTCGTTTCCTTGCCTTTCCAGCATCTCGATCCACTCTCATTTCTCAGCTCCTATCCCCCTAGCCGCATTCTCAGAGCCAATAACACCAGGCAGAGTGCTTCTCAGGCTGCCAGCTCTTTGGGTCTTCTGGTTTTTTCTTCCACTTTTAAGGACCCTGTGGTCATATTGTCCTCCCTCCCTCCACCCAAGAATCCAGGATACTCTCCCTATTTTACAGTCAGCTGGTAGCAGCCTTAATTCTATCTGCAGCCTTAACTCCCCTTTGCCAGGTAACCTAACGTAGTCACAAGTTTCAGGCATTCGGATGTAGACATCTAGGGGGATGAGAGGGAGCATGATTCTGCCTGCCATAGGTACCATTATTTTTTTCCTTTCTCTCTCTCATTTTCTTTGGTGATTCTGTCATCGAAATCGTACGCTCAGATCTGGGGAGGATCCTCATCTAACCCGACCCTCACATTTTATTGGGGATGTATTTGACCCCGCCTAGCAGTGGGGCCTTGAGAGCAAGGACCACAGCATGGGTTATGCTTAGAGAGAT
This sequence comes from Equus przewalskii, assembly GCF_037783145.1. Lineage (NCBI taxonomy): Eukaryota > Metazoa > Chordata > Mammalia > Perissodactyla > Equidae > Equus > Equus przewalskii. The sequence continues at coordinate 57,283,474 of NC_091839.1, read as the reverse complement.
CTGGGTGGAGGAGTCTGGCTCTCTTCCAGAGTGGTAGGAGACGCTGGAAGTGTAGGAGGTGGGGTGAAGAGAGACCATTAGGCAACGAGGCCCACAGGTGAGACTCACCCACTCTGCCATTTTGCCAAGGTCGTGGAGAGTGCATGACAGAGTGGGTACTTCCTCAATGCTGGCTGGCTGGAGAGATGAAAGAGAGGGGCTGGGGACCCCTGCACAGTTACATGAGTCCTGTAACTATGCATCTTCTCCCTATCTGAGCAACCCCAAATTTCTACCCGTTGTCCTTGGTAACCTGAAAATAGCAGTGTATGGGAACAAGGAAACCCAGCCTTACTGGGTTCATGAATTCCACCTGCATTCTGGAGGGCTACCATTCTCAGAGACAAACGGGCGGAATACCAGGACCTCAAGGCACTGGCATTCCTTTAGTAGTTCTTTGTGCTGAGCCCTGGGATGAAGCAGGTGCATTATTTAGTTGTACGTCACCTAGTACTATCGACAGGGCCAAAAAACACGTGAAATCTCTCACAGTGTATAATTAGTAATTTGGTAGTCAGCTAAAGGTAGGTGGGCTTACCAAGAAAAGAAACAGATTAGAGTGATGGATGGAAGTGAGGGCCTTATACCAGCACCTGGAATGGAAAGGTAACCGCTCGTTTCAGGGTCTAATGGATGACACTTTATCTTAGTCAGTTCAGGCTGCTATAACAAAGTATCACAGACTGGCCAGCTTATGAACAACAGCAATTTATTTCTCAGTTTTGGAGGCTGGAATTCCACAATCAGGGTGCCAGCACGTTCTGCTTCTGGTGAGAGCCCTCTTCTGGGTTTTAGGTTGCCACGTTCTCATTGTATAAGGGGGCTAATCCCACTCACAAGGGCTCTACCCTCATGACCTAATTACCTCCCAAAGTCCCCACCTCCAAGTGCCATCACATTGGGGGTTAGGATTTCAACACATGAATTTGGGGGCAGGGGCACAAACGTTCAGTCCATCGACACTTCTGGCTCCTTCAGCTCTAGACTGGATGAGGAGATAAACATCATATGAGGGATATTGGGAACATGGCTGGGGTTATGTTTGGTCCCTTCAATCAGGAGAGAGCAGGAATAGGAAAGATCCAGCGTATCGAATGACCCCAGGGAGATCATGGGAAGAGGAGCACATAGCATTTGTTTGCTTTAATTTATTTTTTCAAGAAGATCTTGCCTTGGGACTAAGAGAATATGTATGGCAAATCCGTATTTCCTTATCTCATCCCCTGACCGCACTTTAACCATAGCCCCAATTCGATTGCTCTGACCATCTTCCCGGTTTTCTTTTTTCCTGGTCCTGTTCCACCAGGAGATTGATGGCAACGCACTCTTGTTGCTGAAGAGCGACATGATCATGAAATACTTGGGCCTGAAGCTGGGACCTGCGCTGAAACTCTGCTACCATATTGATAAGCTGAAGCAAGCCAAGTTCTGAAGGTTTTGGAAAGATTGAAGCAAAGTCCAGACAAGAGATCTCAAGATCATCTTCTGCCTTACCCACACCCGGCCACCATCTCAAAGTAGATTCTCTTCTTAAAAATAACAGCCACAAAGACTTGGTCTTTTTATAAAACTTGTGCGTCTTTGCCTTTAAAAAAATTCAACATGGCCCTTTTGAAAGGCTCCTTTGTGTTAATGATTTGCCAAAAAATTGCAAAAAAACCCCACCAACCCTATTGTTTTTAACATCCCAGATAGGTTGGTTGCTCTTAGAGTGGGTCCTATTTTTATAACGAGAGAGTGGGGAACTGATTGTTATCGCTCAAGGAGAAGGATGAGAGAAGGTGCGAAAAGGACCTTTGTCTCTGAGGCTCCTCAGGGACGCCCACCGCAGCATCACCTGTCTGTGCCGCTGACCCGGGGACCTATCATTGTGAGCCTCGCTTGATTCAGCTCTGGAAGCTGTCTTCTGAGGACAAATGCCTCACCTTGCACTATCTGGAAAACTTGAATTCTTTTGCTCTCTGAAAGAGAAGAAAAATCTTTTCTGTTCTTAGTTATCTGAAGTACTGTGTCGCCCCACTAGAGGGCAGACTGCTAATGAATTTTGGAGACCCTCGCTGCAGTAGCCTGGTAGTTCGGTACTCGGTGGCTGGGTTAGGGTTTCTGTGAACAAGATCTAGCTCACACAGACATAGGGAATTTATTCCACAGTCAGCACCACAGATTGCAACTTGGGAAGAAACTGTCTTCTAGAAGGTTCTAGTTCATATCCAATCGTTATTGACTGACTGAGACGCACATGCAGCTAAGGCAAGAATTTGGAAGTACATTCTTCCCAGATGGGGCTTTGGAGCTCCTTCCCTTCCAGAGTCCTTACTGAGGTGTCGATGTGCTGGCACGCTGAAGAGTCTTGGTGACATTTATCCATGAGTTTTTCTTTAAAAAAGAGGAAGAAAAATGTCTCAACTAAGCTTTGAAATGGGAGAGTGTTGATTTCTAGTTACATTGCTGGATTATGTAGTTGTATCTGTGGCTAATTTTTCTAGTCCTCAACAAATACACAGACATGCTCTTATTGGGTTTAATTCAATTTACAAATAGGTTTTCCTTCCTCACTGTGGCGTAATAGAAAAAAATTGATTTTCTACCCCTCTGCAGCTGTGTACAGGGAAGGACGATGAATCCACAATTCACTAGGCAGAAGGGCAATCTTGTCTCCCTTCTTTTTATCTTTTCCCTTTCTCTCTTTCCCTCTGTCCTTTTTTCTTTCTCTCTCATTCATCAGGAAACATATCTTCAAAATGAATTCAGCTTTGCCATGGGCATATCCTCTTCCTTAAAAAACATCCATAGAGTTGGAGGTGAGGAGATGAATACTAGCCTTTGTGATCTCTGGGAGAGTGAGGATCAAAAGGAAACTCAGGACCTCCCTTGGCCCAAATGCAGATTAGAATACACACACCTTCCTCCGGGAGGCAGCCTGAGCAGGGGTCTCGGCTGGTGAGTGGAGCAGGGTGGGACTCAGCTCCCTCACCCCTCAGCTGGGTGCCCTTGTGCAGGACACGACCTGTACCAACTCGAGGGCAGCCCTGGGTAGATTTGCATATTGATCCTCTGTAAGTCAGTTAGAACTTAGACGAAGATGATAAATATTTCACACCCTGCTGTTAGACCTGCTTTGAGGAGCAATATTTGAGAAAGCACATCACAGCAAAAGCCTTTTTAGACACACAAATAGTGGCTGGACTTCAGGCATGACAGAGAAGGAAAGGAAGAGAAAGTCCTAAACCTTCCACAGAATTGAGCCTGAGTCGTCTGGTTGGAAGGGCTTAATGTCTGCTGGTTTTGGCCCCTCACCAAACGGCCCTGAATCAGGGCTTGGGAAAGAGTCTAAAAGATTCTGAAGTGATAAATGGACTCTGTCCGTCAAAGTTTGATAATTGTAAGTGCTCACTGCTGGTCTGGAATGAGATCATCTCACTCAAAAAGCCATGGATACTTTATGTCGTCAGAACTGCCAGTGTGAAAACAGTGAGGTCCAGAAAACGCCAGGACAGCCCAGGTTTCTCACGCCGCTATTTTTGCTAAATGCTAGAACTTGTGGCGCCTCTTCCACCAGCGTGTGTCTTGTTTAGAGTCTTGAAGATCTTCCTACCCAGCCTCACTAATGGCTCCCTCACCGCAAAAACCTGAACCTTCGTGCCCCCAAATTAAAATCGTACTCCAACATCGAAGATATTTTGAGTAGTTTTCAAGGGAGAGATACTTCCCCATCTCAAGTCTAAGAGAAAACTGGATCCGTGTTCCTGTGGAACTGTCTCACAGAGGTGCTATCTCATTTTGCATTAAACTTTAAGCGGGACAGATTGCTGAAGCCATGATATTTAAGGCTCGACTTTTTAAAAATCTCATTACTCTTAAAGTGAATGCTGCCATATCAGAGACTAATCTGGAGAGGAAATTCTTCCCTGCCTGTTTTTTGCACTGAAATGCAATTAGCCGACCAAATTATTATGGCAGTACCGCAATTATAATTAATTTTCACCCCTTTCAAAAATCTTGTCAAACCAGGCGGCTAACTAGCTTAGCAAATGTGAAACATGCCAGGCCATTTCCTCTAAACGCACCTTGAAGAGTCAGGCCATGTGTGTCACTCTCATGCAAACGCCTCACATTTGTGTTGATACCGTACTTGGTATTCCATCGCCATAGCTTCGCTTCAGGTTGTGGCAAATAATGATGTCGTTCTGCATAATTCCCAATTAGAGTGTGTGAGTGTGTGTGTGTTCACGTTCCAAACATTTCCAATTACGCCTGTCTGTTAAACACTTTTAAAAAAATCTAGAGACAGTTCCATTGCCTAAGGCATTTTAAATATTTTACGAAGCACGTTATTCGCTTTGTGAAGAAGGCAGGTAAAAGATGTGGGTTTTGTGTGTGTGTGTGTATTTCCTGACACTGTAGTTGGAAAAGCCTTTGGAAGTGGCTGGGAGAGTATCAACTACTACGTTTGCTTGGTTAAAAATGCCTCCCCAGGGGCTGGCCTCGTGGCTGAGTGGTTAAGTTCGCGCGCTCTGCTGCAGGCGGCTCAGTGTTTCGTTAGTTCCAATCCTGGGCGCGGACATGGCACTGCTCATCAAACCACGCTGAGGCAGCATCCCACATGCCACAACTAGAAGGACCCACAACGAAGAATATACAACTATGTACCGGGGGGCTTCGGGGAGAAAAAGGGAAAAAATAAAATCTTTAAAAAAAAAAATTTGGTCTAAAAAAAAAAAAAAAAGCCTCCCCAGCTTTGTATCACTGAGGCAAAGACCACTCTATGCTGTTACTACTAGGTATCCCCCCCGCAATAATGTCAGTAGGGTGCACCCTGGATGCACCTGGGGGATGGCTCTGGTTCTGGGCCTGCCCCACTCAGGTGCTGACTGGACTCGACAAGCCAAGGAGGCTCCATGTGGCTGAGGGGCGAGGCCTAGCCAGGGAGCCCACTGGTTAGGGAACAGCCTTCTGAGCTATTCAGTGTACAGGGAACAGCATACCCTGGGCTCCAGTCATTTCCCTTCAGCAGGGCTGCCGAGTTTATTTCCTTTCAGCAGGAAAAAAAGAGTAAGAACCGCTCAGGAGAATCAAATACAATATTAAAATACATTGGGAAGGAATACTGAGCTAAGGTTGGTTTGCTTGAGAAGGAAACCAGTGAGGGAGGGAAGACAAAACTATAGGTTTCTTAGGAAAACAATAAAACAGCACCTCTTCTAACCATCCCAACCCTTTAAGCTGCAATAACCTATTTTTGTATTTATGTGCTGTATGGAATATTTCTTTTTTTAAATTAAAATTATTCTTTAAATGATTTTTTTGATTATTTTAGGAGAATTTTATCATGTCTCTGAAGATAATTGGAAATGTCCAGAGGTGACCAGGGACTCAAATTTAGTCATTGTCAGAAGGTCTTGAAAGATGGAAATATCCCGCTTTCTTTCTAAAGAAATAGCCAGGTTTCCATACGTGTGAGAAGGTGAGTGCTGTCTGATATTTGCTCTGACCAGGCACTTTTATTTTATTTTATTTTATTTGAGGAAAACTAGCCCTGAGCTACCTGCTGCCAATCCTCCTCTTTTTGCTGAGGAAGGCTGGCCCTGAGCCTACATTCGTGCCCATCTTCCTCTACTTCATATGTGGGACGCCTACCACAGCACGGCTTGCCAAGCAGTGCCATGTCCGCACCCAGGATCCAAACCGGCGAACCCCGGTCCGCCGAAATGGAACATGTGCACTTAACCGCCGCACCACCAGGCCGGCCCCCTGACCGGGCCCTTTTCAGTTCTTCTCCCATGGGGTTAGAGCGTGAGGAGATTTGACTCGCTTTTTTTTTAAACTTCAGATAACAAGAGATGGGGTTGTGAAGGAGTAGATGATTTTTTTAAAACCTGCAATATTTTGTTAAGGAGAGGGGTGAAAACCTGTCTGTGGATGTGGTTTATTTTTGTCATAAACACTCCTAGAACTGAGTGGCTGCCCAGCTCTGCCGTTGTCTTGCCGTGTGCCATATTCCCTGTGGCGTGAGAAGACAGACCATGCTGAGCAGCCAGAGGTGAATCCAGCGCTGGGTCAGATGTCTAGAGGTACGAACATTCCTGTGTCCAGCTTGCAATGTCACCCCAGCAGCAAGCCCCGCCACACTCACACACAGCCCCTAAGCTTTCAGCACAGGGAGCCCCAGCTTCCAGGGTGCCCTTCCTTCCAACGGTTATCCAAATCAAAAACAATTCCTTCACGGACAATTGGAAGCTGGATTTTTGGAAATCTAGCATTTACTTGAAAGAAAATCATACCTATTTATTGCCACCAGTTAGATATTATGGAAACATGTCTGCTAACAATTTGCTTTGTGTAATTTGTTCTAATGCTAATCAGCAACAGCCGGGCCACTTCCTGTGGTAAATTCCTTTGCGGTTACAGTGGTATTATCACACACGGACTTCACCAAAATGCTGTGCTTGAGAAGAGCGCTCACTCCAGCTCTCCCAGACTTCAGGAAATTTCCCTAACTTAGAAGCAGTTCTGGGCAAAAACACATTTTGAGAGGAGGATTTGCTTTTCTTCATTCTCTGCTTTCCCAAGCAAGGCCCCAGACCTGCGCTCCTAAAATTCTACATAAATAGCATGGGGGTTCTCCTCACAGTGTACATCGAGTTTGATTTTCTCCAGAGGAAAAGACATCAGGCAGAGCTTGAGAAGGACACCTTCCTCCAGGTCACTGTGCTGCACCCAGAGTCGACACTGAGAGGATGGGGGCATGAGAGGAGTGGAGACACATCCGAGAGCCAAGAGCTGGCTCCGCAGTCAATTAAGTAATGATGTCAGACAGCGTGGGGACAGCAGCATCTTTCTGTCCAAAGAGCGTAAATATACTGCTCAGAATTGCTCCAGGCTGCCAGCCCACCGTGCTCTGCAACGTAGCTCCACCATGTGACCTGAGCCTTACACTTGGTTCCATGCACTAAGCGCTTTTGCAAAGGCCAATACAAACATCTTCCATTGGATCCTACTTTGGAACACACCCAAAGCTTTGCTTCTCCAAACAGCTCACTATGAAATGGCAGACCCTCACTGAGTGTCATTTTACAGTAACCATGTGTGACCGGAGGTTACCTCCATCATAAATGTAGCATCCTAAAATCTCAGGAAGGCTCTACCTCCCCATCTCATGCTGGGACGCCTTCCCCACAGCCCTGAAAAATGGCTCTGCCTGACCACTTCCCATTAGAGGGAGTTCACTCCCATAGGAAGTAGCTTATTCCTCTGTTGGACAGCTCTGATTGCGAAAAAATTATTTCTCAGGGAGACACATATGTCTGAGAATCAGACACAGACGTTTGAGATGAAGCCAGCTCTGCAATCTTTCTCTTTTTAACAGAGCTTGTCCATGCATTAACTGCACCTATAATACAAATTGACATTGGCAAGGAGATCCCAGCTCCACCACGTTAGGGTAAAGGAGCAGACACTTTATGGAAATGTAGGACTCAGATAGGTCATGGCCATCAGATTCATCAGCCCTGTCATGAAAACTAGCAAAATTTTTGTGGCCTTACACACACACACACAAAGGGTGTCCTTGGTGAATCTTCAATGTAGTTGTAAATCTGGCTGTGGTCACATAAGCATGTGAGTTATGTAACCGTGGGTGAATGAATCTATAAGGCCATGTGCCTCATTAACTGTGAAAAAGATGCGATGAGACGTTGAGGCCCTACCTGTTAATTGTACTCACTGGTGATATAACAAACTAAGGAAGCTCTAGTTTAGGCAAAAACAAGTTATAATTGATGATAGAAAAGTAAACATGGGCTGTAGTGAATTTATGAAAAAGTTATACAGTTTATGACCCCAAGCCTGAGTTAGATTTCATGCTTGTGTGTGCATGCATGAGTGGGTGTGTATTTGTGAGTTAATGCAACAAGTGGGAACTGGAGAAGGCTTGAGATGGGATTGCAAAGGGAGATTTTGCTTTCTAGAGCATTCTATCTTATTCAGAAGAACTATCTAGCACTGATTTAGAAATCAGACCCAAAGGTACATATAACATGTAGTTTATGCAGCTTACTTAGATAAAATTCTGGATTATGGAGCAGATTCTCTATGAAAATACTTAAATCTTGGTACTTGGAAAAAGTAGATACCAGTTAGCACCTTGGATAGTACCTGCCATAGAAAAGGCATCTCATTAATATTCATTGGCTGACAATGAATGAATGCTTGACCAGTTCGTATTTTCTTTGAAAGGCCCCTAGTTTCTTTTTGAACCCCATTATCTTTACTGAAAGCAGAATTGCCAAACGGACAGACCAAAAGGAGCTCATGAGATCTTTCATTTCCTCTGGCTCTCCAAACGCTCTCCAGAGAGGTCAACCTCCACAGTCACTGATTTGCATTTCACTCACGTCTTGCTGACTTAAGATCTCCCATTCTGATTGGCCTAGTGCTTGACTGCAAGCATTAGAGAGTAACCGCTGATTATTTACAGCTTTACTTTTAAAACATCTTTTCCTCTTCCTTCTCAATCTGTGACATCTCTCAGCAATGAGTAAGGTTTCCATTGGCTTGTTAACTGTACAAGGAGCGTAAGCATCTCTTTGGGGCAGAGAACTCTTTCCATGAACCTGCGTTCCCAATTCCTTGCTCATCTTGGAGGGCAGGTCAGCAGAGCTGGGCCTCCCCACAAGCCACTCTGTCGTACGTGCTGCTGGTAGCAAGACTTCGAGAATAAGCAGCCCACAGGAGATGGGTAGACGAGAACCTTCCCCTGTCCTTTTCCATTCTGTACCTATCTTTGCCCTTGAGAGCAGATTCAGAAATATCAGAGGCTTCTCTTTTTTCCCAAGTAGTTCCATAAGAGCATTGAGAATAGAATCATGTGACCAATTTCTTTTTATAACAACACCAAAACTTCGAGTGTTTTATCTTCAAAGAAATCAGCTCCAAAGCTTGGGCATCTGTTCCAAGGATGTTGTCACTGCCTGAAGTGTTTTTTTAGCACATCTCTTTTGGGGTCATCTTTAGAAGCGAGGACACATTCTTTTCAAAGTGTTGTTGGAAGTCATCCCTGGAGGTTGGATTTTTCTCTTTTGGAGCAAGTTAAAGCCACTGGGGTTGCGTCTGGTAAACAGCACAAACAATGCATTTGAGATGTAAAATGATGTGTCTCCATACTCATTAGTTTGTCTTTTCCTTATGTGTTTGATACAAATGGTCTGAACAGTAACATGCACAATTCACTTGTTAACTTAAACATATCAGGCAGCCACCAGTATAAGGAGCTACAATGTACAGATTCCTTTGAAGGGCAACATCATCTGGATGTATTACATTCACCATGTTCATTTTAAAGTAATCTTATTGCTGTATCTTCAGGCATCATAAACTGAGGGTATCGTGAGTGTTTGCAAATACGCAGAGACTGCCCTCATATCTAGAACCCTAGAATCCCAGAGGGGTTGGGAGGAAGAAGCCTTGGGGGACACCTGGACTACTCACCTCCAGTGTAGACCGGCCTCCACACCATCTCCCACTGGTTCCACGCCACTCTCTGGGGGTAGATTATGGTGCAGTGCCAAAGAAACAAGCTGTCTGAGTTACTGCCCCCTAATGCCATCTCCTCATCTGGAAAAGGAGGAGGGCATCCAGATGACTTTTAAGGCATTTACAGCTCCGTTTACTTCAGCAAAGGCCAATAGTGGGGCTATTCATTCCTTGCTGTTCTATTTTATGACTTTTAGCTTCTGCCTCTCCTCCTGTCTGATCTCATCTAGATCCTCTTCTCTCATGGGCCCATAACTCCTCCTTAAAGCCACATAAGCATTACTTTGCTACCCTTTCTCATTATTTTTTGCTTTCCATTTCATTCTTTCTCCCTGTCTCTGTGTTTCTTGGTTTCCCTTTTCTGTTTTTCACCATTTCACTAGTTCAAATGGCTTTCAGGAAGCAGAGGGATGGAGGGAGAAATAAATAATTAACAGATAGCCTCTTCTCTCCCTGGCCCAGGAGTCCTAACCCTTGTCTGCCTCCCACTGTCCCGTCATCACCCGCCCACAGCATTCCTTGGCTCCGTCTTGTTTCCGGCCCAATCTCTACTTGTTCTTTCCATTTCTCAAGGTCTAGCCCTCTCAGTCTGTCCTTGACTTTGGGAGCAAGAGTCCTATCCCTTTTGTATGCTTCATTCTGATGACTAACTCTGTGTCTCACTAACACGCCTTATCAACCTTTCTTAAGCACAGGCCCAAATGCCCAACCCAGTAGATGTCCCTCCTTATTCAGCCCTGAAGGTCAAGAGCCAAGTGACCTGGAGCCCATCTGACATACCTCTTGAGAAGCATGGGTTGTTTGTCTCAGCCATGCTATCTCCTGCAATCTTCTTGGAGTCACTCTGACATCCAGTAGCAATTCCAATCATTCCACAGTTCTTTATAGAACATGTAGCTTTGTCCAGACCCACTTAGGACTGACTGCATCTCCTGGTACCAAAGCCAGGCCAGTGCCTAAGTTTAATGAGGAGGGTCAGCCAGGGTCAAAGATGAGTCACAACGACCTACGTCAGAAGCATTTCTGGGGCGAGGTTTTGTTTTCAGACATTTACAAGTCTGCTGAGATGTGTGTAATAGTAAGGGGCTTGTGTCTGGGTAGGGAAAGATGATGGTCTATTTCCCAAAGGAAAATGTGGTTTACAGGAGGGAGAAAGGCAGCAAAATTCTGGAAAGGAGATGCTCTATTCCTGGCCTTTATCCAACACAATCACACACCCTCAAGGTCTTTCTAGAAGTCCTTTGCTTTCTCCACAGGAACTGAAAGTGTTTCTGCCCAAGTTTGGAGGACTTTGATTTATTTTATTATCTGTTGTGTTCTAAGCCACAATATTTAATTTGCTGTCATCTTCCAGCTACATCTTTGATCATTTGAGGATTTAAAAAAATGAGCTCATCTCACCTCATCCTCCAGAAATGTTGAAATATCAGTTGCTTTATATAGCAAATATTTCCATTTTGTAAACATCGATTGATTAGATTGTTTCTCTCCTGTAAATACCTAGAAGTAATTTTATTAATATAAAGATTTTCTACATTAAGTACATTTGTAGATAAATTCACTTTTTATTCTATAACACACAAGAAAACAAAATAAATGGATGAAATCAAATCCTTTCATCATAATTGTCTTCAGTTGCTATTTTTTCTTTTCACTAACCGTGAAAACTTTTTAAGTGCCATTGTAACATCACAAAGCATCATGAGGCCAAAAGGTTTGTGTTTTACCAGCTATGCTAGGCTGTAATTATCTGACAAGGCTCTTGCCAAATAATGAGAGCATCTGAGTAAGTTGAAATCCACGCTCTCTGAGCTCCGCGAGGTTGAGTGATGATGATTGAAATGTTATGCCTTTTGTTTTGTAAGTTGAGAGGTTTATTTTCAGATTCTTTCTTTCAACTTGGCTTTAGCTAATCTCATGTTTCCACCTCCTTATTCTGCATGTCCACCCTGATATGCCCACACAGGAGGTTTTCTGATCTCTCTCCATCTGGAAGAGTGGCAGCTGTGCCCTTTCCTTGGTAAAGATTCCGTCTTTAACCAAGGGTCCAAAGAGGTCATCTCCTCATCTCAGGAAGAGAAAAACAGGGTTGACTACATTCCCCTTTCTCTACCTAGATGGGCTTCCCTCCCTTCTAATTAAAGATTTTTAAAGGATGTGTGTGTGTGTGTATGCATAGAGAGGTGTATTTATGGCTGGGTTTGGGAATTTGAGACAAAGGTCATCCAGAGGAAGTTTGCGCCTCCTTTGCTTGTGCAGAGGCGCGTGTGCAAGAAGGACCCCGCGGATGAGCTGCAGATGCTCCAATGACTTGAAAATTCATTGTGCTTTCACTTTTTATGGACTTTTTATTTCACTTTTACTTCAACTCCATGCTTTATTTAGAAGTGCTCGGGGAGTGTGGAGCTTTGAGCTTAGGAAATGGCGTGGTTTTAGGGCCTAGCTTTTTTTTTTTTTTTAAATACCAATGGATCTAATTTTGCAGACCAGAAATCAGTGAATAGAACTCATTGTAATGGGAAACAGCATTTACATGGGAGAGAAAGAGCAGTAAACTCTGTCACCTGGGGTAAAAGTCTCTCCTTAATTTTTGCCCTTTGAGAGCACCATGCAATTAGCATTTCCTAATATTGGGACAATCCTCTCACCTCAAAGTGCTCCTCTGTAATTGTGTCACATAATGGGAAATTATAACAGGCAATTTGGTTCTGTAATTCAGTTTGCAAAGCATGTAAACATAAGATAACCAAGTTAAATGCAAATAGGCATTACACTAGGTATGAAAAACAGGAGGGAGAAAGGATGCTGTGTCCATAACTTAGAAACAACGTGAATTTTATTTCTCCTGTGCCTCAAAAATGTAGAGTTTATTCAAGTTATTTATCCTCTTGTTTAATTTCATCATATACTGTTCATACAGATGCATTATCTGTGTATGAACATACAGGTATTCTTATTGCACATATTTACAAATCTCTCATTTGTAATAAGCAGACTCCAAGCTAAGCGTGATCTTTAGGAACGAGTAGATGTGCTCATTTTTTACAATGTACAGTATTTTAACAAATAGACCATTCTATACAAAACACCATCTCAAAATGTGCTTTTAATTTTTCAAAGCGTTTTTCTTACTGTTTGTAACTTTTTCCTTTGGGCCAATTCTGTCATTATTGAGAGGGCTTTTTTTAATGTTGTCCCTTCAAGAGCGACTGGTAGGAACACTATAGTCAGATATGCACAGTTTCATTAAATAAACACTACTGGCCTTAATGATTTAATATTTTGGGGTGCTTTTTTTCATTTTTGATGCAGTATTTTTTTCTAGTATAGTGTATCATGGGCCTGGGAGTAAGTCAATACAGTTTCTGAATCTTAAGATTCCAAGACAATGCAGTATTTTCCGTTCATGCTATAAAAAGTATTTCTGTATTTTTAATAAAGAATGGAATTTATGTGAGCCTGTGTATATGTTATCTCATCAACTTCTTTATGTTCATTATTATTTCATCAGAACTATTTCCCAGAAGTAGACAGCAAGGAAAAGCCTTTCAAAGGGGATCCTTTGATAGCTGAAGCCAAAAAGGCCTGATTCGCAGCTGCCGGGGAGGCCCCTCCCACCGACCGCCCACAGCACCTCCCAGCTCTGCCTCAGGAGTGCCTTGGTAGAGGAGCCCAGGGTTCCCTCTCAACTTCTCTTCCTGTCTCCCCGACCTTCCTATTCCAGCCTGTGACCACAACGGGGCAGCCCAGGGCAGAAAAGGAACTTGAGATTTGATCAAAGATCCCCAGTGAGTGTCCGCCCAGGGTCTTCGTGGACTAGTCTTTCCTCTAGGATCGCCTTCCTGGTCGGCAATGAGGGATGTGGACAGCCTCCTGTGGTAGTCAGAGGATTAAAATAAATTACAGCGTTTGTAAAAGCCCCTCGAACAGTGTCTGTTAAATCTAGAAACCTATTCCAGGCCGTTTACTCCCATTGGCTGTGACCCTAGCTGTTTGGGGGTCATGACCGCTCTTGTTTTTTGATCCAGGCCACACCCTGACCTGCTAATTCCTGGCTCAAAGGCCTCCATCCTGTCCCTGGAGCTTTGCAATGATCCTTAACAAAGGCAACATGGTTCCTAATGAAACGATTCCGTGGGTAGGAGGGTTGGAGGAATCCTCTCATGCCAGTGTTCTCTGTCGCTGGGTAGGGCCAGCAAGGGAAGCCTGGGGACAGCTCTTGGGGAAAGTTGGGGGTGCAGACCTCCAAACCTTCTCTCACTATCTGCCCTTAGGTTGCTTAAAACTTAATAGACTACTTTCAAGCTCATCTTTCCCCTCTGTCCTCCAGCACAGGTCCAAACTAGGTGGCCTTTCTCATATGTCCATGAGGTTCCTGAGCCACCCCAAGAAAATGCACCTACAAGTGCCCCCATACACCCAGGTCCCAAGTATCCCTTCTCAGAGCCTGCTCTCATCCAATGGTTAGATGCAAGCTCTGGAAACCCAGATTTTCTTACTAGTTTCTTCTTTCTTTTCTTCTATGACGAGTTTTAGTTGTGGTTGTACCAACTGTAGTATCCTAAATATAAAAGGCCCAAGTGAGGAAGAAATCCCGAAGTAAGTGTTACATGCTTTTCTGTCTTTTATCTGTGAAATCTGATCATAGATGTGGCCTCCTGAACCCTTTCAGGGCTAGAAAGCAAGGAGGGACTCCATGATGTGGGGAGGCATCTTGCCCTGTATTGAATGATTGTGTGGCGTGCAGCAGACACCACTGAAGGGCAGAAACAGCACAACCAGCATGCATGGTGAGGTTTGAAGCTAGTGTACAGGCGTGTACACACCTGAACACGCATATGTACCTGCTCTGCCTTTGCCTCATTCCCTGTTTCTTAAGAGCCAGAATACAGATTGGATCAGAAGCCACAAAACTGTGTCTTAGTCCTGGCTTTCCCACCGACCAGCTAAGGGTATTGGGCAAGTTGCTCACCTGTCCAGACCCCAAGGAGTTGGACTAGCTGAGGTCCACCTTCCCGCATCTCCACCCTGGCCCAGTCTGGGGGGACCACAGTCTACGGCTTTGGAGTAGAACAGGCCATTCATGACTAGACTCTGTTTTCGTGATCCTGAGAGTCCTGAGCTGATAGGACCCATTGAAGCCCTTCGGGGAAGAGAGAGGTTCACAGAGCTGAGACCAAGATGACGACCTACCTCAGGGGTCTCTCTCCAAAGAATCTATGAGGGAAAGTAGTTCTTAAGAACAGAATGGAGTTGATTTTCTCAGGCAGGTTACCAGAAAAGAGAATTTCCTGCATACTATGCATCACTGTGAAAGAGATACTGCTCCATTGTAGGAATTCAAAGCGCCATCACATGCATTGAACACGGACAGATCTTGCCTTCTGATCTCTAAGAACTTCCATTCATTTTAGTGCTCAACGAACTTGCACGTTTTCTCATTACCCTTTTCATAAAAAAATCATTTTTTAAGTGGAATTGCTTTTCTCCTTGAACTCTTCACCAAGGTTGATTCGCTATCCGTCTCGGAGTGGCTCCTAACTTACTGTTAACCTATTAGTGGAAGCAATAAAAAATATTGAGAGGCAAAGGCTATTTAGATGAGAAATATTTCTGTGAAATCCCCTGGGATCGGGAGGTGGAGGAGCAGTGGATCTGACAGTAGCTCTGTTGCCGGTTTCAGACTAACAGGTTTGGCAATGATGTTTTGTTAGCAGCAATTAATCAGCGAATCCCATTACTTAATAAGGTTATCACTCTTAGCAAAAGCTGCAAATTACAGCTTCTTTCTCCAAGCTGAAGATAACATCCTTAAAAATTTTGCATCTACAAATGGTATCTCGTTAGCAGAAACTGGGTAAACAGAAGCACGTTGAAAATGCCTTTTGCGTGCAATTCAGGCTGATGTTTTTACCCAAAGTTGTACAGTCATGTGAGCCTGCTATTTCCCTTCTCCACCGTCGTTGGGTGCTGGTGTGGACTGTGAATCAGAAAGAGGTAGGAAAACGCTCCTTTGTTCATCACCAGCTGCAGGAGTCACTCTCGTGTCCTCCGAGAGTAAATTCATAGGCTGGTAAAATCCTCACTAAGTACCACCCATCCCAGGTCCCTCTGCTCCTCTGTCTTGAAGGATTTAGTCTACTAGTGATTCAGTGATCCAGGAGAGTCTTGTCTTTCAAGTAAACCATCTCCATTAACCCCTGCAACTCTCACTTCACATCTCATCACAGGGTTCTCAGAGTAATCTATGAACTGTGGCTCCCCACCTCACCTGTCCCCACTCCTGCCCTTGGCTCTTGCTGGTGTTTAAATCCCACAGCCTCATCTGCCAAAATTCCACTGTGAGGGTTCATACACGTGCACCCATCCCTTTCCTTGTGGGGCCCAAGACCTCGGAGAAGGATCAGGTGGTGCTAAACTCATTGGCGTCAGCCTTGACCTCCTACCAAGATGGCGTCATGTCCCATATGGAAGGGGAGGTCATGTAACAATGAGTGTATCATGTAGCTGATGGGAGGTGCTGTGGAAGCCCCTCAGAGATGGGGGCGAAGGAAGCTGCTCCCCCTTTGCAAAATACAGGACAGGAGGTGCTTGGGAGAAAGGTGTCTGGGGGCCAGGAGAATATGCAGTGGAGACTTTCTCTCGGGCTTCCCCTCCAGAGGGGCTGGGCTGTGTCTGAGCACTGCCCCCTGCACTCACAGATGTAGACCCAGCTGACCTGCTATTCCATCTCCATAGCGCTCCTCTTTCCAGTTCAGTTGTTTTGTTTTGTTTATTTTCCTTTTGGCTCAAAAAGCTCCAGAGGGGATAAATTTGAGAATTTTTCTGGTGTATGTGTGTTGTGTGTATGTACTGAGTCTCTACCTCGTTCCAGTTGTTGATGACATTTCCCTCCCACCCTTTCTCTCTCCCCCCACCCACCCCTTCCCACCCATTCCTGGTCCCTAGCATTTCTTAGAGCTGCATGTGATTTCCCCGGGGAGGGACTTTGTGTTTTCTGGCTGAGTTATCCTTTATAAATTTCCAGTCAACCATTTCCCCCTTTCAGTTGCACCACTGCATCCTTCCTCCACTTGGCTCTTGAAGCATTTTTTCTTAGTGTTTTATTTCCTCCTCTTGCCTTCTCCATCCCCACCCCCAGTGAGAACATCTCTGTGCATGTCTCACAGCCTTATATTTTCCACCAGCAAACACACTTCCAAGGGCCTTAGTGACTTGTGAAAATTCCTTCCAAACTTGTCTCCTGGAAGCAGGATGGCAGATGAAAGATTTCTTCGTTAAAATTAGACACTTTAAAGAGGCATCCAGTAAGCCTCCAAGAATCCCCAATGGGCCTGTGTCTGAATGGAGCTGGCGAGGAGGCCAGAAGGAGTGGTGGACTCTGGAAAGCCTAGGACGAAGCATGCTGGGGTTCTATCCCCCTCTTTCTGACACAGAATCACTCCCCTGGGCAGCGAGGTTTTGAGCCTGACGGGTTGTTGCTTCGCTTCCCACCCATTGCTCACACTGTGACTTCTGCTTGAAACAGCTCGTGTATGAGGTACCTGGAGGTCCCCATGACCCATGTTCTTGGAGAACAGAATATGATTTACGACTCGAGAAGCTGGTCAAGGCTCTGGACGTAATTCCAAGCTGTGATGTCTCATTGGGGCTCCTAATGTTTGATTATGCAGCTGGGTGGCATCCCCTCTAAAAGGAAGCTTTCGTGACATGAGCCAGTTCCCAGCTGGGGGTTTTAACTGGACCAGCAGAGAGCAAACAGAGCATGGAGGAAACTCCTGGGCAGGGCCGGAGGAAACTCAGGGCCTGGGAGAGTGGTTGTCTAAGTGACTGAGAGCAGGGGAGAAGGAGGCTCCTAAATGGTTCCTCTTCTGAGCCAGGCTCAGCTCTGGGTGCTTCACGCACAGCAAACATCTCACTGATTCCTTAAATGCCCCAGCTTGAAGGGAGCTGGAAGGGCAAGGTGAGCACATGGAGGGCAGGCTCCAGTGCGGTACTGGGGCAAACCAGAACACCGGAGGGGCTGGCAGGAGCCCCCGACTCTCTGTAAGGTCTTTGGTGCCTCCATGAGGACCGAAGGGATGGGTGATCTGGTCTTGTGGTTAGGCCTCTGTCCGAGGCAGGAGCCATCTCTTAGGGGCCCACTCCTCAGTCTACACGGACACTTTCTACTTCTTTCAGAGACTTAGAACACAAGCTTCTAAAAAGCTACTGAGAAGCCAAGCACAGAAATGGACAGAGATTTTATTTTTTTGCCACCTGGCCCACCTGACAGAAGCCAAGAATAAAACACCTTCTCAGCAGGCACACACACACACACACACACACAGCACTAGCAGCAGATTGGCCCCATCCTTTACTGTAGACCCTTGTTGTATCTAACTTTCAAGCAAACTATTAGGATCAACATCCTTGCCAGAATATTGAATCCCAAGGCAGGCAGACGAATGACCTGTGTCACTAAAGTCTTTCTTATCCAGCTATCATCCACCCTCCTCAGTGCAGCCTCTCAACATTCACTTTCACGCATATTGTTTCTGCCAGCAGACGTGAGCCAGGTCCTGCCACGCCTTGGTGTGTAAGCACCTACCTCCTGAAGCAGGGACTGTATTCCCTCACTGAGCTGTGTGAGACCTGACCCTGGCTATTGACCAGGAGGCAACCAAGGGGTTGAGTGGAGGTCAGGGGGCAGATCTTGAAGAGTACAGGTACCATCTTGTGAGGCTCCTGAGGAAGTCTTTACATTGTCTCTGGGCAAAGGGAAGTTGTTTTCCTATGTCGAATGAGAGAGCCCTGCTTCCACTGGCCTGGAGAATTGATAGCTGAAGATTCTTAGGTGCTTCCAACCAATGTCCCTACCCCAAGTCCCAGGGTCCCACTCTTTCACTTTTAGAGCCATGAATTTGACATATGAGACCTAAGGCTGCATATTCAGTATCCTTTGCAGCTCTGCTATATTATTATTATCGGATCTTGAGACTGATTTCAGCACAGTTTGTCCCATGGATGCAGGAGATAAGAGTTAAGGACTGCCATAGAGGCCCTCTGGCTTTCCCAGCATACTCTAAGCTGGCAGTAAGCTGTCCTGAAGGTTTTTTTTTTTTATCAAGTGTTGCAATGCTATCAAAAACTGTGAGCACCTACCATAATCCTTATAATTACCCCATTCTACCAATCAAGAGCCATGGCCAATGGATATCCCAGTGGTTTCCAATTTTTGCTGCATATAAGAATCACCTGATGATTTTTTAAAAATGCTGATACCTGGCTTCCACCCATAGACAGTTTGATTTCATTGGTATGGGGTGGGACTGAAGCATGCGGTTATTTTAAAGCTCCCACGTGATTTTAATGTGCAGCAGTTTGGAAACTACTGGATAACCCAGTGCCTCATCTTCCACCTCTACTTCATCACAATTAACCACAGGTGCAGACTTTAGTGATGCTACTGAACATCATGGGTTGTTACTAGTCCACTTACCACCAGCAATGGGGGCCCTGTGCCTTCAGACCAGTGAGTAATTCAACTCCAAAATCCCATTCTGGGCGTCTGCTTTCTAGAACCACTCTTGGGACTGTCTTTTCCCAGATTCCCTAGAAAACAGAGGCCAAGCAAAAGCTTATATGTTAAGACTTTATTGGGGAATGGAATTCCAGGGAAACAGAAGTGAAGACAAGAGAAAGAGAGAGCAAATATAAGGAGGTGCATTACCAAGCTGGCCACGGCTCCATGAGAAACTGATTGCTCAGTTCTGCAGGAATGTCTCCAGAGAGGCCATATGACACTATCCATCCTCAAACAGTCCTTCCCAGGGGAAGAAGGGAGAAGGATTTGTCCTCAGCTCCTGTCTTCCATTGGTCTTGGTTTGCCAGTTGCCATTTCTGGATTGTGTATGTGTGGGCACCAAGTGGGTCCCAAGTATCTTGCATCTCATAGTAAAAGGAAAGCCCAGAAAATGAGAGGCAAGAGATGTGCGGCACAGCATGTGAGGAGAGGCATTGCATCAGTTGTCTATTGCTGTGGAACAAACCATCCTAAAACTTAATGGCTTAAAGCAACAACCATTTCATTTGCTCACAGTACTATGGGTAAGCAATTTGGGCTGGCTTTACTGGAGTGGTGCTTCTGCTGGTTTTGCCATGGGTTACTCACACAGCTGGTGTCATCTTGTGGCTTAACTGGGGGTTCCTTGGGCTGAATGGTCTGAGATGGCCACACTCACATGTCGGGCAGTTGCTGCTTGCCAATGGCAGGGTCTTTCTTCACAGGGTTGTTTACCCTCAAAGAGGCCAGCTCAGGCTTCCTGACATGGCAGAATTGTGTCCCAAAGTGGGGAGACAAGAGTCTGCAACGCTTCTTGAGGCTGAGGCTCAGAAGTCACACAAGGTCATTCCTACTGGTCCTACATTCTACTGGTCAAAGAAGTCACAAGGCCAGCCTAGATTCTAGGAAGAGGACATTGGCCTCTTGATGGGAGGAGAAGGAGAGGCACACGCAATGGGCATGTGTGTAGCAGTGGGAGGGGTCATTGCCGCTGTCTTTAGAAGCAAACTACCTCAAGCACTGTGACTTTATGCCTGCAAGCCCTGGTCCGTGGCAGTGGTGGAGGTGGCAGCAGCCATCTGGCTCCAAGATAGACGGAATAGCACAAGCTGTAGTTAGAGCCATTCCAGCCAAAATCCAGGGAGAACGTGTGGATCTGGGTGGCCAGTACCTGAATCCAGTTCAGCGTGTACAACTATTTTAGAGAGCAATGTGGCAATACCTAGTAAAGTTGAAGATGTACCTACACAACAACGTCAAAATTCCACCTCTAGAAATTCTCACAACTGTTCACAAGAAGGTGAGGACATATCAGTCCAGCAGGGCAACATTGTTCAAAATAGCAAAACATTGGAACAACCTAAAAGTCTATCAAAAAGGCACTAGATAAATGAACTTCGGGGTCCGGCCCATGGCCAAGTGGTTATGTTCACACGCTCTGCTTCGGCAGCCCAGGGTTTCGCAGTATGGATCCTGGGCACAGACATGGCACCACTCATGAGGCCATGCTGAGGTGGTGTCCCACGTGCCACAACTAGAAGGACCCACAACTAGGATATACAACTATGTACTGGGGGGATTTGGGGAGAAAAAGCAGCAAAAAAAAAAAAAAAAAAAAAGGTTTGGCAGCAGTTGTTAGCTCAGGTGCCAATCTTTAAACAAAAAATCTTTCTTAATTTAAAAAATTTTTAAAAACTGAAAACAGTGAACTCAGATATATTCTTTCCACAGGAAACTATATAGTAACTAAAATGATATACATGTATCCACATGAATAAATGTCAGAAATATGATGGTGCATGCAAAAAAGAACCTTGTCGGAGACATACATATTGATATAATTTGTGCAAATCTTAAACCACAAAAATGATACTTTATATTAAGCATGCAAACATACATAGAAAAATATAATAACAGATAAGGGAGAGATATTCTCAACTTCAGGAAAGTGGTTATCTCCTGGAGAGGGGAAAGGGATGGGGTGGTTGTCAAAAGTCAGCAACATTGTGTTTATTAACACAATTAAACAAAAGGTATCTGAAGTAAATATAGAAACGCTAACTTTTGTAATATGTGGGCCTTAGGTTCATGGATTTTTGTACCATTATTTTCTATGTTTTTTATATATTTGGCGTATATCATAATAAATAAAAACAAATATTCTTAAAAGATGCCAAGAAACCTGAATTTGGGTCTGGATTCAGCTTCCAAGTTTGCTGTTTGATAGGGAGATATACACCACAATGTAAAGGCTGCTTATGTCTGGGTCATGGGATTTTAGATTATCTTTATTTCCTTAATTTTTATTGCATTTTTTTAGCATTGTGTTTTTTTGTTTTGGGGGGCTTTTTTTCGGTCTATAGACCGTTTATGGGGATCGGAGAGGAGTTACTCTTCTACTCTGGCTGCACCTTCCAAGGAGCACCCCGTGTAGGCCTTGGAGGACCTGTGTGGAGGTGGCCCTAGGCGGTGGGTCCCCCACAGAAGCTGTTCTCAAACCAACACACTGGCTCCAGCTCACACTTTTGCTCCTGGCCTCTGTCCCTCCGCCCAGAAGCCTCTGAGCAGGATGAGAGGCGCCTGCCTGCCTGGGAGCAGGCTTGCTGGGAGAGGGGCACATTGGAGGAAGGAAACCTCAGACCTTTCATCCTCAGGCTGGAGCAGGCTGAGCAGAAGGCTGGCCCGGGGCTCTGGGTTCCTCCCAGTCCTCTCCCCGTGGAGAGGGGCAGGCTGGGCTGGCGTGGGGGCAGACAGCTGGGCCCAGAGATCCTGTGGTTGGGCAGGCCAGCCTGTTAGGCAGGAGGTTGAAGCGGAGCCTTGAGGGGGAGCAGGCCCCCTCCAGTGAGGGTGATGCCCGGAGTCAGGAGAGGGTGTGCAGAAACAGACAGTGACCAGGGAGACACCCAAATCTCTTTTACTGGGGAGGATGGGGCCCTGGGGGATGGGTCCAGGGGCCCTCCCCCTGCACGGCTCTATGCTGTATGCATATCTCATCATCATATCTTAAAGGGGGTCCTCCGTCAGGTAAGCCATTGTTGCTGAGAGTTATTTAATAAAGGAGCGTGGTGGGGGGTCCACTTTACAGTCAGGGAGAGCCTGTCTGCTGCTTGGTGTCCCTGCCTTCCTACCCACCATAAGTCCGAGCCTGCTGACGCACGGCTGCATTTAATGTCCAATTGTCCAAGCTACGTGCAGAAGTGATGTGAAATAGCAAAGATCAGACACACATTCAATGAACAAAATGGTGATTTCCGATTGTTTTTTTCTTGTGATGCACATGGTGGCTTTAAAGTTGAGTGATTTATCTAAGGCCAAAGAACAAAGTTTTTTGAAAATATCTTAATTTATTTCTGATAATTAAAAAATACAGGCGGGGGAAGGGGCGGGGTAGGGGCCGGGCTCTGCGCTCACACCGGCCAGCCGCCCCCAGGATGTGATCCTCATGATCCGATGCCGCCACGACCACCATCTTCGTGGACACCAGGGAGTCAGCACCGTGTTCTTGCTAAAGTGCATCATCGAGGGCAATGAAAGAAAGGACATCCAAGTGTACACACCACTGCATGTGCGTGCTGATTTTACAGTGCCACTTTCCATCATTTGACGTGTTCCTCACCCTCATGACACAGGACTCTGGATTTCTTTATAATAATCAGGCTGGGGTCTCTATCAAGGGGCTCCACCCACTTCCACCCGCCAGTGAATGACAACAGGTTGTCTGAACCATCACTACCAACTGTCACAGACTGCAGTGATTGCAAGTGAGATTTGTAAACTGAGAACACAGAGGCAGCACGAATACCCTCAGGCCTGACCTCACTCAGCTGATTTCACCACAAACAAATCAAGAGATGCAACTCCAAGTAAGTAAAAAGGGAGAGTTACTTATCAGCTTATCTAATTGGAGTGGAAAAGGGTGGATCCAGGGACTCAAAGTACATCAGCTGGACGATTTCTTGATTTGCCATCTCAGCTTCTCTCTTGGTGTTGATCTCATTCTGTCTTTCTCCAAGAAACTCCCTCCAGCGGGCAGGACACAGAAAAGGGAAACTGACAGCAGGCAGTTCCAGACTTCCATCCTTCCAGCTCAGTCAGGCTCCAAGAGGAGAGAAAGGGAGATTCACTAACACCATCAGCACCTTTAATCTCATGGAAGGATTCTAATGAAACCAACTAGAGTCTCCTCCTGTCCACCATACGGACCAATCATTAAGGCCAGAGACTAGGCCAAGCTTGGGCCACACGCCCATGTCTGCAGTGGGGCATGAGGCAAAGTCCAGGGACTGGTGGCCTCATCAGAACCAATGACATAGGCATGGAGGAGCAATTCTCTAAAGGAAGAAAGCGTGCTATCATCTGAGGCAGAAGGAAGAAAGCCTGAGGAGAGAAAGGTAAGTGTCCACCCCAATGCACATAGGATTCAGAGCTCATAGTCTGCAACCAAGTCTCTTAAACAGCCTGGGGGCATCTTGTCCCCCTCCCCCATTCTAAGGGATTTGTGGAGATAGTATCTGAGGTGCGGGGAGGACCCCAGGAGTGAAACAATAGAAGTTATTGCAGCTGTTTGGTAGGCTGGGGGCTTCACCTTGAATTAGCCAAACTCCTCCTCCTTTCTCCAGCACCGTCACCGCCCCCTCCCCTTGCATCTCTATTCTCTATGCATCGCTTTTTTTTTCTAAAGGCAATAACCTTAGTCTTTATAACCTTCCCTAGAGATAATTAAAAGATATTCCTGGCTTCTTAGCAGCAAGCCCTTGTATTTCAGGGGTAGAGAACGGTGAATGAAAGGAAAATTCTTAGCTAATCTCACTTATGAACTAAAAAATCCTAAACAAATGATTAGCAAACAAAATCCAGCAATATACTGAGTTGCTGGTATTCAACCATTTTTAACCTACAAATACAGCAATTTCTTGTGCTTCAATCTAATATTTAAAACTTCTATGACCAAGCTGGGTTTGACTCAGAAATACAAAGAGAATTTAACATTTCATATGATCATCTCAATAGATGGTTGACTTAAAATGTATGACTTAAAAATTCACGATTTAAATTTTTTAAAAACACTAAGAACAGAAGGAAATATTCTTAACCTGATAAAGGATAGCTCCCAAAAAATTTCAGCAAACTTAGTGGTGGAACATTAAAACTACTCCCTTTGTAAGTAAGTGGATGGTGGATGTGGGAGCTGGATTTCTCACAGTTGGAGAGAGAAGTTATGGATAAGAAGGGGGAAGCCTGGAATGAACCATGTGCTATTGGATTAGAATCTGAGACATCAGTATGAACTCATGTTTAACCTAATAAAGACGAAAATGGGTAACTACAGACAAAATTATAGATCTCTGTGCATATATTGGTTAGCATGCATACAGTTATTTCATAGCTCTGTCAGCTGAGAGGCCTAGAGGCAGTGACACTCCAGTTGTAATGAGCAAAGCCATCACTCAGAAAGAAAGGAAGTGCCAAAATCAAAAGGATGGGGGCAAGTGGAAGGGGCACAGGAGCCAACCTGAAAGAGCTTCTGATGGCCAAGGCTGGAAGAATTTGAACAACAAAATAAATAACATAGAACATCCCAAAGTATGAAATAAATATACACGAGTCCATACTGATATAAATACGTTTGAATAAACAAATAATTAAATGAATAGAAAAGACAAGTCTTCCTTACAGAAGAAATCCAGATAACATGTGTAAATATTCTGTCCTCTAGGAGGTAAAATTTAATTCTCCCTCCTTGAGGGTGGGATGGACTTAGTGACTTACTTCCAAAGACTAGAGAACGGAAAGCCAGGGGTGGGTGGGCGGGTCACTTTCCCATGGAAAAACCTGGCAAACACTACCTTGGTGGGGTGACAAGGTTAACTTCACCAGTGATCAGTCATGCTGTCAGAATGGATCCCTGCTATGATGTGATGAGAAGGGCACTTACCCTCTCTGGTCTTATTCCCAGGAAACATAACCCCAGTCTAATCGTGAGAAAGACAACGGCAAACCCAAATTAAAGGACATGCGACGAAACACCTAACCAGTACTCCTCAAAACTTCAAGGTCACGAAGAAGAAAGAAAGAATAAGAAACTGTCATAGGCCAGAGAAGACTAAGGAGAGTTAATGAGCAAACACACTGGGGTCTCCTGGATTAGACCCTGGGACAGAAAAAGCACATTAGTGGAAGAACTATTGAAATCTCAACAAAGTCTGGAATTTAGTTAATAGTGGTTCACCAGTGTTGGTTTCTTAGTTTTGACATGAGTTACATAACCCATGGTTATGTAAGATGTTAACAATAGGAGAAACTGGGTGAGGAGTATACGAGAACTTTGTGTACTCTGTGACTTTCTTGTAAATCTAGAATTATTCCAAAATAAAACATTTATGCAAAAAAACTATTTCCCTTAAAGTCAGGTTGAGTAGCAGGATGACCTCAGAATGCTAAGCAACACTGTAAGAAATAAGAAATAGAAATCGAACATATCAGGATCAAATGGGAAAAATAAAACTGGTATTATTTGATAGGATTGTTTACACAGAAAATCCAAAACAATAGACAAACTATTAGAACTAATAAGGCTCCAGTTAACAGCTATCAATACACACACACACACACACACATTTGTCTACATACCAGCAACAATTAGAAAATGTAGATATTCTTAAAGATACATTACAGTAGCGGAAAAAAGCTATAATTTATCTAGGAATGAATCAAATATAAGATGAGCAAAGTCTTTATAAAGAAACAAAATTTTTTATTGAAAGACATAAAAGAGAAACGGAATAAATGAAAAGACACACCATGTTCATGGAAGGAAAAATTCTATATCTTAAAGATGTCACTTTTGCACAGATTAATATATAACTTTGTAAAATTACAATGAAATTCCCATCAGAGGTTTTCATGGGATATTTTCAGGGTAGTTCACTTCCACCAAGAGATGGGTCACAGGAAAAGCTCCACAGAGCAATGACCAGTGGTGACAGCCTCGGCTCTTCTTTGACATCATCTCAAGGTGACGGGGTCTAGGCTTCAGTCCCCATTGACCCCAAAAAGGTGATGAGCACGGGAGTCTTAAGTCAGGCCTATGACAGGGATATATTTCAACATCAGCTGAATTCCATGTTTTTGAAAGAGGAGCAATGGAGAAACTTGTTTCCTGCTATTTCTATTGCTCAGGAACCAAAGCCTCTTCAACCCTCGGATCTGGCCAGCTAGGACATAATAAATGACCCCACCAGTGGAAAAAACGCCTTCATTTCATTCCATGAGTTTATAAATCACTATGTTACTCAGTTATCCCCTGACTTCATCTCATATTTTTCTCCATCACTCCACCATAGGGGATAGTGTCCTGCAGGAAAAAGTTACATTCTGAAATGTGCATTTCATCTTCTTCCAGTATGGAAAATCAGGCTCAGCGAAGAAGGAAGAGCAAACAGCCACTGCCAGCTTTCCGCTTGGAAACAAGCCACGGAAAGGCATCCAGGAAGAAACTCATTGGAAGATGACTCTATCAGGCCAGATCAGGAGCTCACATCCCGTCTGAAGGAAGCCCTGTGACACAGCTCAGGTCAAACGAATCCCAAGACCCGCGCCAGTGTGTATACAGTACCTCATAGTTCGCAAATCATTTTGTCTCATTTGATCCACATAACAACCCTGTGACTATTGCCATTTGAAAAATGGGGACTATGGCATTTTACAGATGGAGAAGCAAACCCAGACTTCAAATTCAAGCAAACAAGCCAGAATGGACATTCAGATTTTTTTAAAAAAAATAACTGTCCTGTATTCTTCTGTCTCCACACTCCGTACATCATGGCTTTCTGCAGCGTTATCCCCCTGTCCCCACCTGCGTTGACCTCTTCAAGCCACCATCGGGCTTGGTCGAGATGCCCTGCAGCGGCTATTTTATTCATCTGAAGGCACATAGAGGCTTGTGGCTTATCCACAGGCAAGACCGAGGAGGGGTGGCCTTTTGGTAACTTAATAATCATGCCCCTACTAATAACAAAGGCAACTTCTCCAAACAAAAAATTTCAAAGGGCACCCAGCGACACCTTCTCTGTGCGCCAGGGTGTTCCTCAGGGCTGCGCTGGGAGCCGGCACCTGGCCAGCCCACTGCTGACACCTCGTGGCCGAGAAACAGAGTTCCAGACCAGTTCCTATCAGAATCACGTGGAGAAAGGAAGCTGAATGCTTAGAACCAGCCAGCTATCCCTCTGTCCTTCCCGGGTTCCCCTGGCAACCCTTTCCTCTAAATGGTGCCAGGGCTGCTTAGGAGCTGCTGTGACCCTCAGTGGGTGGCTGCAGGGCTTCCTCAGGGCCTCGGCGGCCCAGCTCCTGCCAAGCCACGGTGGTAGTCACAGGGCCCTCTAGGTGGCACCTCTGCCCAAGGCAGTAACCAGCATGCATGGCACTCGCCAAACAACTGACAGATGAAACACAGATTTGCTCATAAAAATAGGCATGAACCAGACACCTGAACACTGGGTCTAGTTTGGGGCCCTGTGTCTGCCGCCGCGAACTGTGAGCATCAGGAGGCGGGCGGAGGACACTCTGCTGGAAATAGAGCTTGTGGCAAACGGCTCTTGTGACAGCCATTGAGGCTAATTACAATTTAGAGGCAAAAATCATCGAGGGCCTTGTTCTGACATCAGTGAGAAAACACTTCAAATTCTAAGGAGACACTCCTAGTAATAGGCCAGGGGTAACTTCTGATATCTAGATTCATACCCTTTTAGTCGAGGCATCTAAATATGGAGAGTCTTGTCATTGCTTTACGAGGCGGTGTGCAATGATTTTAGCTCAAGATATTTTTAAATATTCCTAACAGCAATCAGCAGTATGGCTGTTACTGGCTTAGTTCACATAACGAGAATTTGAGGCGGTTCTATCTCAAACCACCGTGATCTTCCATTACTCTAAGTACTCTAAGGGTCCTGACGCAGGACGTTTCATCTCTAGCCCTCTGGCTCCTCACCAATAAAATGAAAAGTTTGAACAATCTGTATTTCTTAAAGTGTAGTTTGTGAACATATGTGCATCAGAGTCACACAATCTTATTAAAGACCCAGATTGCAAAGCCATGGGTCTAGAGTCTGGGATCTGCGTTTTAATCCATTTTTCAGGTAATTCTTATGCACTTATGTTTGAGAATCACTAAACAAGGTGACATGGGGTCTAAGATTTATTGAGACCTATTGTGCACCCAGCACCGACAAAAAAAGCTTCTTTCGCTCAAAGAGCCCACAGTCCCACTGAGAACATAGACAAGAGAATAAACGGTGTAGCAAAGGACAGCAAACGCTATGGGAGAAATGAGGAGGGTAGTGGGTGACTGCCTGGGGGCTTCATCCCTGAAGGCTTCCCAGGGGAGGGGACGCTGGAGTTGTCTGGAAAGATGGGTTCACCAGGCGCACAAAGGGTGCTGCTTCCGGAGGTCAGGAGGGGCAGCGCAGACCTCGTGAGCAGCATGTGACTTTCCGACACCGTCCTAGGGCTGGGACCGTCAGGGATCTGAAGCCCCACCCCTCCAGGGAGGCCAGCATCTGTAAGAGGAGAGGAACACGCTCAGGATTAGCCTGCCGTTTTCATTTGATCCAAAAATGGATCCGGAGCTCTGGTAATCTCATCCTCTCCTTCCAAAGCAGCGAGAGGTCAGGTCCTCACCGAGGGAATGGCCAGGGCGGGGCTGGGGCAGCGTCCATCGCAGCTCGCCGGTGGGAGGCCCGTGGGAGTGTCCACAAAAGCGGGCCTAAGCTTTCGTGCCAGCAAATGACTTTCTTAATAAAGGGTCATTTTAAGTAACAGTTCTTTTTCTCCTTATTTCTCTTTCCCCTTTTTCCCTTTTATCCTCTCAATTTCTTTAACTATCTAATATTTTGAAAATATTTAGTTTCTGTCACTTTTGCAAAGACGTACACCCCGCAAAAAACCTTTAGTTACATACTACATAGAATCTGACCCACGCTCTTACATCCACCTCTAGCCCTCAGCATGAGTCCTGCCCAGGCCTCCTTACCTTCCTACCTAGATGGCTGCTGACCTGGTCTCCTGGGCCCAGTGCCTTGGGCAGACTCTGAAACAAAGCACAGCAGCCTGTCCCTCTCCTGCCAGCGGGGTGCTGGCGGCTGCTCCGGTCAGCTCACAAAAGCCCATTCTAAATTTTCAGGAATTTTGTGAGCTAGTTGCTAAATAGAGACATGATTAAAAATTAAATTATACAGATGACAATTAAATAAGTTATGTTAATAACAAAGGAAACAGACACTCAAAATGCACCACTCCCCAATTATTTTACCACGTTATAGTGTTATCTATGCTCTTGAGGTTATTTATGTCCATTATGTCTGAATAGTGGAAATACTGTATAAATTGAGGTGCTGCTACCACGAGTCCTGCCTACTCTGAGTTCAATGACACCATGTTGTTAGCTTGAAATTGATCATGGTGAAAATATTTACACCATGGAAATCAGCGTATGCTAGAAATCAGGCCTTCATTTATTATTTTGTTGATTGTCTAGACTTACGGAAGTGATGGAAAATGTTAATAATGAGGATTAAACTTTAAAATATGTAGTGTCTACGGCTGTTACATTGTGAGTGGCAAAAAAATTTGAAGTGCTATTCTCCCAGTATTTGAAAACTAATATCTGATTTAGAAAAGAAGTTGCTCATGTCATTAATGAATGGACAAATTTCCAGCCTCTGTTATTGTGGTTCCAGTTCTGTCTTACGTGTTAACATATGAGAAAACATCATTGAACACTTATTCAGCAATGGCAATCAGGTATAGGTACAAGAATTCAGCACAAATCAACAAAAGCATTTTGTGACAGCCTATTTGCTTTATAGAATTTATAACAGAGTGGTGTATGTTTTATTATTATTGTAAATTGTGTGCTACACATCCTTAATATCAGCAAAATTTTCAACAAACTTGTATACACATGCATTTTTTTCCCCAGAGAGCCCATAGTTAAACATTTACCAGTGCAACATTAATTTTCTTTGGGCTGTACATCTGTGGACCACAACTCATACCCCTGTAGCAAAAGCTTGAGTTGGTTTTAATTGACATGGTGGCCTCTGGAAGGAGCACTAGATTAAGAGTTCATAAAGACCCAGGTTCTCATCTTGATACTGCCCCTTGCTAGCTATCTGCCATTGGCCAAGTCACTCAGCCTTTCTCTGTATCTGACCTCACAGATGACACTGTGCACTGAAGTTTACAGTTGGGAATCCTTAGGCTGGTGTGTTTGCACTACCCAAACCTCATGGATTCCATTCCTGCAACTTTGGAATCATCTCTTTCTCATATATTCATAACTCATAACAGGTTACAGCTGGAAGGGACTTTGCTGTTCCTATTGTTCCCTGCACCCATTTCTGCACATGAGGCACTGAGATACAGAGAAAGCACTTTATAGCTCGCACAGTTCCTTTGGGTCTTCACAATGTTGGGCAGGAAACGGTTAAGCAGGGCCCGGCCTGAGCCTGGGCAGTCACAGGCAGGGGAGGGGCTCCGATTAATAACACTGCACAGGAAGTGTGGGCCTCCTTCTCTCTGCCCAATGGGGAAATCCATTTTCAATTCTGACCTCAATGAGGAAGTTACTCTTCCTGCCAAAAGGAGTGGAGTAGAACTTTCTCCATCCCCACAGCACAGAAGAACCAGAAGACAGAGGGCAGACAGAGACAAACAGCACAGAGGGCAGAGCAAAACCTGGGAAGGGATGGGCAGGAGGTTGATGGAGACAACCTCCCTTAGCAGTGCAGAGATAAGATAACACTCATGGCTCCCTCACTGAAACGGAGCACAGGCTGGGAAACAAGACAATGCTACCAGGTGTGGAACAGGAATAGCGGGAGACTCAGAAAAAGGTCCACAAAATCTAGAAGAGTCTAGACACACCAGACCACACTGCTTGTAGCTTCCTTCGCAAAGAGTAAATGAAAGGCACACCTGAAGTCCCCTGGGTACGTTTTATTACAGTATATATTTTTTAGCTAATACATGATAAAAACATATATACTTCTTATCCCATGTTTCTGTCTTTATAAAATCCCAAGTTGAAGAACCCCTGTGGAAATTGTTTCAGATTGACAGCTGGCTCAGGAAGATCCTGACCTTACGGTCCACGTCCAGGATCTGATGCTTAGAGTGAAAAGAACCAGGTGAGCAGCCCTGCCCCCTTGCACCTTGTGGAATGTGATCTTCAGGAGGTCTGTCTCCACCTCGGTGTGCAACACATTTACACGCTCACACACTTTACCAACCAAGGTCCAACCAGGAAAACAGAAAGCATCTCGGGCATTTATATGCAAGGGAATTCAATGAAGGGGACTGGCTACACAGGTGATGGTGAGCTGAGAAGCTGGACAGGTGACAGTGAGGTAACCTTGAGGCTGAAGGGACAAAGGGCGGAGGCCATTGTGGGAGCTGCAGTATTAAGGGCTTTCCAGAGGAGACTAGAGAAATGGCAGAGAGGAAGAGGTTGCTGGAGAAGCTGCCTGAGGCAGAAAGAGAGGGAAAGAAATACCTTCTCCCAAGTTCCCATTGGCTGAACTCAGCCAGGGTCAGGGGCCCTGCCATGCGAGGCAGAACAGGAAACGTGAAGGAATGGGTCTGAGGGAAAACAGGCCCAGAGCTAGCATATATACTAGCATTTAATTCTGGAAGTAGCCCTAAGGGTAGGTATTATAATCTCCATATCACTGTTGGAGAAACCAAGCCTTGGAGACATTAAAACAAACACAGCCAACAGCACACAGTAGCAAATGGTGGAGCTGAGACAGAAACGTCAATCTTCCATCTGTACACCACTCTGTCCATCCTCCTAATTTGGTCCTGCAGTGGGGTGGGGGGCAGGGATGTCTCTTGGGCCACATAGCACTTCCAAGTTACCAACAGTAGCGATCCTTAACCTCCTGCTCGTTCCTGTGCCAGGAGCCACAGTCAGGGCACCACATGGTGCTCTGGCATGAGGGGAGGCCATTGTGGGCCAGGACTGCCAGCCAGGGAGGTGGACTCATCGAGGGTCTTGCCCAACCTCCCTGAACCTCCATGAAAGCCCTCTGTGTGCTCTTCAGAAGGCAAAGCAATGGCCCAACACGAAGGCTATGCCAGCTAATTATCTAGCCCTCCTTCTGCTCCCTGGAAGCCCCGGCCCTGTGGACGGGCCAGCGTTCTGTGTTTCTGATGTCAGATGGCCTGGTTCCACCTCTCAGTGGGGCTGGTATTTGGTTGATCCTTCAGGCTCCTACTTGGCTCATAAAGCACAAACATCTGCTGGGGTTCTGGTTGGCCTGTAGCAGACTTCAGAGTGCAGAGGGATGGAGAAAAGGTGAGGAAAGGGAGAGGGGAACCGGGGGGGAAGGGAGGGCGAGAGCAGCCGTTCTGAGGGAGTTAATCAGATGGTGTGTGATGGAGGATGCTTCATCAAGCCAGAGCCTTGATCAACCTCCCAAAGAAGGGAAAGGCAGAAGAGAGGACGCATTTTCATGGAGCTTTGTTGGAAAGCCTGAAGTAGAGTCTGTGGATGCTCTTCCGCCATTGCTTTGCTTCCGCCAACTGTTCCTTTTCTCACCAGTTGGCTATTATTTTCTAACGCATTTTGATAATTACTTTATCAATCAAGAAAGATAAACAAAAGCCTAAAAATACATCTGAGTAAATGAGTTCCCAGAGCCAACCAGTCTTCAGTACTATGATTTTTCAACGGGCGTGCTTGGGGGTGTACGGGTTTGATTCCTCACTCACTGGTGGTTCACTAGAGTATGTTCACCAACCTCCGCCCTCCTGGCGCTCCTCTGTAGGGCCAAAGAAATTCAATGAATCAAGGAAATGCTCTCCAAGAAAAATAAACACCCTAAAAAGACTTGCCTAAAATCTTATCCTTATTAGAATGACTCTGCTTTTGATTTGCTTATTAAATCAACAGAATATTGGGTCAAGAGTTGAGGGAGCACTTCACAAGCCACCTTTTAACAAAGTAAAATGCGGGGAGTTTGTATCATTGCAACTGTTTAGAAAGAAAAGTGTCAGTTACTCAATGAATAGAGCTCATATTTCAGAAGCCAAAATGTTGTCTAGAGATGCCCTGTGAGCGACTGGATATAAACCCAGGCCATTAGCCTCCAGTATACCTCACCAAGAGGCCCAGCCCCGCCTGGCTTATTAAGAGCCCTGGAGATAAGCTAATGAGCATTGTATTGGGGGAAGAGGCATTAGCCTCAACTTCTGCCTCAGTCCTAAATCTATGACTTTGGAATGAAAAAGTCATGGAATAAAGCACCCTAGTGACCCATTGGAAAGGCTTTTGTGACAGACCCCACCTCCTCCCAAATTTCCATTTCCCAAAGTCACTGTCGCCCACCACGAGAGGGTCTGGGTTTCCATTCCTGTCACGAACAGCACAGGACTCACATATTCAGGGACTATTCTCGACAATCCAAAGCAGGTACTACAGGGATATGGGACCTGAAGGAAACCATCCAATTTATAGCTGCTCACGTAAAAACCATCAGAAGAATTGTGGAATGATTCTCCATATGGTGCCCTGAAGCTTCCAAAAACTATATGAGAAAGGGGCTTGGAAGAAATTCTTTCCTTTTCGGAGACAAGAAAGGTCGAAGCCAAGCATCTGCGGCAACCTGGAAGACTCCTCCCTGACACCC
Source organism: Equus przewalskii (assembly GCF_037783145.1). Lineage (NCBI taxonomy): Eukaryota > Metazoa > Chordata > Mammalia > Perissodactyla > Equidae > Equus > Equus przewalskii. Next base: position 57,249,673 of record NC_091839.1, on the reverse strand, counting down.
ACCCCCACTGCATCCCCAGGGGTGGCCTGGAGGACCAGTCTGTGATGCCGCCCAGGCACACGGGGTCACCGACATTGGCTTGTTAGGCTTTTCCATTAACCAAGCTTATGTTTTCTAGTATAAATGAACTCTACAGTTACATTGTGTGGAAGCTTCGGGACATGGTTTGCCAAATGGAAAAACATTTGGAGGTTGGGAAAATATCTTGCACATAAATTACTGAAGGCACAGAGAATCTAAAAGAGGGCTGAAATCAGAAGCCAAGGAAAAGCCGGGAGGGTGCCAAAGTAAAAATGGAGAGAGAGAGAGAGACAGGGGGAAAGCGACGTAATGATTTCTCTTAATGACCTGCCTTCAGACCGAAAAGGCAAGTTTCTAAGCCATATTTGAGCCTCATAAAAGCCATGTGCCTGAGGATTAGGAAATATACTTTAAATGGCTAGATCAAGCCCCCATTTTTTATCCTTTCTGAGTGGAGCTCTCCATTGATTATGTTAAGTGCTGGCCACTGGTAAGAAACACAAAAAGCTCATTGTCTTTGACTGTGGCAAAGGCCAGTTACACACTTGTTAATTTCCTGATTTATGACACTGAGGAGATGGAACTGAGAACAGTGTTTCCTGTCTGTCTCTCTCTGTCTCTCACTCACTCAGTCTCTCTCTTTCTCTCTGTCTCTCTCTCTTGCTGTCTCTCTTTTGGTGGTGGTGGTGGAAACTATTAAAACAGAGGCAGATCAGGAAGTTTGTGATAAAGAGAAGCCAGGCTTTCGTCTGACATACAATCTCCCTCTTGGCTTAAGTAAACTTGCTCCTTAAAGGCCTGCCATCAACAGACTCGGGCTCACGTTTCACCACTAAATCTGAGTCAACAATCTCTAATCTGGACACTGGGTTCGGAATCCAGGCTCAGGTTGCACTTGGAAGCTGACAGCAGGGACGAGAGTGGAGAAAAATACAGCCTTTGTTTCTGGTTTGATCGTCCCCACCGAGCCGAGCTGAGGTCATGTGTCATTTTCTGTCATCAACAAGATAGAACTTTGCACTTCCCTGGCCCTGAAATGGCTCTCCTGCCATTTATATGAAGGCCAAGGAGTGCTCTGCCCCAGGTTTTGAGGGCCAAGTTTGTGGAGAGCTTAGATTTGGAGTCCTTTTCATCTTTCTGACATGTGATACCGTGACATAGGCAGCCCTTGCTGGGTTGCTAGGCAGATATACAATTTCTGAAAAGTTACACCCGGAAAACGAAAACCCCGGGCTGGATTAGCATTTCACAAAGAACAGGGATAAAATGTGTAGCAGTTAGGCTAAAAAGCTAAAAAAAATAAAATAAAAAAGAATTAAAGTTTCATGAAAACAAACTCTTTTTTTAAAGGATCAATAAGTATAAAAGTATCTCATTGTGTTCCTGGCCTTTGGTCCCGAGCCCTAATCCAGCTACTGTATGTGAAGTCGACATTGTGAGCCAACCGGCAGAGACTGGGAAGGAAGGTCTGGTGCAGTGTGGGGGTTTGGGGGTGCCAGGGAGTGTGAAATAAAAAAAACCTCTGTTTTGTGCTGTTGTTTCAGAAAACTGTTCTTTCTTTCTACCTATAATTGTTTGCATTGTTTTTATTTTGTAATGGTCTTGCCCTTTCGTTTAAATCAACCTAGAAAGAAGAAAACAAATTACCACATAGTCTAAAGGTTCTGGATACATATCCGAAGGCATCCACCTTCCCTTTCTTCACCGAGGTCAATGGGCATGGCTTCCACAGCTCGCTCACTCACATGCCAGCCTTCCCTTAACAGAAATTTTTTTTAAGTATTTCTAATAACGGAAACGATCTTATATGGAACATTTAAATGGAATGTGAGGTGTTCACACCAGAAGTAGGAGGGGGAAATTTAGGGGTTACCCTTGTTACCTCGAGACTCAGTGCTTCCAGCTGAGGCTGTACACTACTCCTCTGGTGCCCTTCCCAAGCTGGCCTTGTCACACAGCTGGGCAGGTGGTGGCCCCTCACCTGCTGCTCCGACACCATGGGCTTCCCAGCAGCCTCACCCGCAGAAGCTCTGGAGGGAAGCCCAGAACAGGAAATGGGAAAGGGCGTTTTGAAGACACAGAGGATGTGGAGGAGATTCGAGGGACCCAACTAATTCTGTGCCCACAGGGCATGGGAAGCAGAACAGTCAGGATCCATGGCCCAGAAAACTCAGTCCTTCCACACTGAGTGAGTGCTGCATGCTAGGTGCACATAGGTAATGCAAAGATGAATTAGCCCTGGTCCTTGCCCCCAGGCTCTTAGAGGAAAGCAGATGAGTGGAAACAGGCACAGTAAAGAGCTGTGGAGGGAATCCCCTTGAGCGTTCCCCTTGAGCATTGTTGGATCATGAGGCTGGCTCTGTTTGCAAAGAAGAGTTCTCATCCAGGACAGGAATTTATTGGAGGTTAAAGAAAATATTGGCAATTGACCTTTTCCATAACTCAAGAGATGGGAACCACTTTTGTGCTCTTCTGCATGACTTTCAGGGTTGATGCTCCAGTCAGTCTCAATGAGATGACATATGTGAAAGTGACTGTTGTAAAACTTGGCCACACAGGAGGTACTCAATTCAATGCTCCTTTATTCATGCATGCAGGCATCTGTCCGGCCACAAGAGGGAGGCCAAAATGCGAGTGTGCTGGTTAAGTGTGGGCCTTGGTAACAGACTGCCAAATGCAATTCCAGGCTTTGCCCTTACTAGGCTTCTATGTGCTCAGTTTCCTCATCCGTAAAGTGGGAATAATAACAGTACCCACCTCACAGGGTTGTTGTGAGGCATAAATAAAATAATGCAATGGAAAGGCATTTAGTACCCATTGGATAAATGTCCACTAAGATTAGCAGTGTTGTTCATTACTTCTTTGGGGGTTCACTCTGCTGGTTTGGCAAAACTCTGCATGTGAAGAATGGGTGAGGAAAGAGGGCATTATCCATTCCCACAGGTCTGGAAGGATATCATCAAGCATGTGTGCCATTGGCTGATTCAGAGTCAAACGGAGTTAAGACCTGAGTTGACGCCGTATTTCTGGGGCTGTGGTGCCATCAAAAGAGCCCTGCATGTGGGGGCAGAGGGTTTAGATCTTGGCTCTCCTACCTACTAGCGGAGGGACCCGAGCAGATCCCTAACCTTCCTGAACTGTTCTTCCTCATGCAGAAATGAGGATCGCACAGCCTATAGCGTGTGGCTTTGTGAGAATTGCCTGAGATAGTCTGAGTGACTGCCCCCATTGTGGGGTCTGGCATGTGGACACTTTCAATATTTCTGTCCATTTGTTCGGTCAGCTAGTCGACCAGGGATCCAGTGACCCCGCCCAAAAGTGCCTGTGTGGCTTGGATTCAGGCCCCTGTGTTCTGGGCAAAGTGGCACAGCCCCGTGTGGCCCTGGCAGCTCCACGGCTGCTCTTGTTGGGCGTCCCTTCACCTATCCAGTCAAGGGCCATGCGAGAAAGCCCAGCTTGCAGCTCAGAAAGTCAGAACAGTAGGAAATGGAAAACAGCCCCTGGCCCAAACGCTCCCTCTCTCCCTGCCCCAGGAACGTTAACATGGCGGCCAAGTGCTTCTCTCTCCTCTTCTTCCCACTGAGCTGCTGCACAGGCCCCCACCCCTTCTCCCTCCCACTTTATTGACGGATATATTGACAGTTGGATTTTTGGTGGTGTTCAAAACCAGGTGTCAGGAGCAGCAGAGGTAGATATTTTTCTCTCCAAACACCACATAAAGGTCAAAGATGTTTCAATCTCATGGTTTAGGCACCAAGTAAATGACATGAACTTTGCCCTATGACCTGAACCGCCAGGCGTCCTCGGCCCTGATGAGGCAGCTCAGCGCAGCGATGGGGAGTGTGGGTGCTGGAGCCCACTGCTGGGTTCTGCCTCTTCCTCCTTGCGGCGCCTTGAGCCCTGCAACTTCATGCCTCAGTTTCTTCGGCTATAGAATGGGGATGTAGATAATACCAGTGCCTCCCTCACAGGGCTGCTATGAGAGTTCAATAAGTGAATGTGGGCACAGCTCGAAGATGGGGCTGCGCACCGAGTAAGCGCCTAAAGGACGTGAGCTATTTTCCGTTTCTCAGCTGAGGCCCCTCCTTTCACTAGAACAACCACATACACTGGTGACAACTGTTCATTCCGCCCACGGTCAAGAGGACAGAATGAGAGGCCCTTTCTGGGTACTGAAGATTAACTTTCCATCTATAAGTGTGTCCAAGGATCGAGGAATTATCTGATCTCTAAGGCTCTTTTGGGTAAAAAGTATAATATTCCGTGACCTGGAATCATTGCACAGCACAGAAACCCAAGAGCAGTGACTGAGTCTTGTCCCCTCATGTCACTCCTTGTATTGAAAAGAAGCCCAAAGATGCACTGACCGACTGCTGAGTCGGAGGTAACACCAGCACCTCCCTCCCCTGAGCACCAGAAACGAAACGAAACTCTGCAGCCTTTCTGGGCTTGCTGCATAGCTGGTTTTCAGGGTTTTACTATCCTATCATTAGGCCAGTAGGATAAAAGGGCCTCCACGCAGCCGACATTTCCCATTTCAAAGGCGGAGAAGAGCTCTTCAAGGGTGCAAAGTTAGGAAAGCCACAGTGGCCACCTTCTAGGACCCTGGATGACACGGGAAGAGCAGTGCGAGCAGTGGCCTCAGTCTGTCTGAACAAGAGCCACAGAGCCTGAGGGAGAAGCGATTAACTGCAACTCAGGAAAATCAGACTTGGCTTCGCAGAGGGGTGGCATGTAAATTGAGCTTTGAAGGGGGTGGCTTATTAATTGTATTAAAAATAATTATAATAACTTCCCATGTGCTGGGCCTAGGAGATACAAGGCAAATAAGACAGGATCCCAAACCTCAGGGACTTTGGAAACTAGCAAAGGGCACAGAAAGCTGAGCAGCTGGACAAGCAGAGTGTGATGTGCACTGGGATGGAGGTGGGCATGGAGGGGTACCTGCCCTGGCAAGGAAAGGGAGGAAGTGGTGCCCGCAGGTTACCCAGGAGAGCATCACCCCAGTAGTTGGCTGAGCCTTGATGGGCTGCAGAAATTGCCCAGGGAAGACAGGGGAAGACATTGAAGGCAGAGGCAGCTCCGTGTGCAAAGATGTAGAAGGAAGAAAGAGAGCAGAGGTGTCAGGAAGCAGCTCCTAACTCAGCATGGGGAGTGCAGGCGGGGCTGGCAGGCAGGGAGAGGCCAGCAGGGGCCAAAGCTGGGGGGTCTTGGCATGCCACACTGGGTCTGTGGCTTTGCCTTTGTAGGGCACAGGGAACCACTGAAGAGCTGTAAGCGGGGTGTGACATGTCCCAGGGTGGGGTCCTGTTGAACTGATCAAGGAAGCTACTAAGACTCTCGCCCCTGGGGTGGAGGAGGAGCACAGGAGGGGAGGAGTCGGCTGAGTCTTGAGTGCCTTTGTACCTGGGCCTCAGCCCTGGCCTTTGGCTGTGGCAAGTGGACAGCATGAGCTGGCACCTACAAGTCTGCTTGAGGCTCAAGGGAACACCTGCAAGAAGAGAGTGGCTTGCAAGGCTGTGAATCAAGGCTCCAGATGTGCAATTATAGACACCCTGGAAAACACTCAGAGAGATCCCTGCTGAGACCAAGAAGTGGTCCATCTTGTCCACAGCCTTGTGCTCTCATTCCATGTAAGCTCTGGGGCAGGGGCTATGAGCGCTACTCTTTTCTAGTCTCCACCCCCAGCATGAGACATGGGACCTTGGGTTCGGTGGGGCTTTACCAACAAGGAAGGCACTGCCTGACTCGTTTCTCAGAAAGCGGAGTGGCCTCAGCACTTCCCCACACTCAGTATGGTATGTGAGCAGCAACTGTTAACACCCAACTTTCTAGCTTAGTTTAAACTAAGGAAAATCAGACCTGAGGGCCACTTTACAACAAAGCTGAATCACTGCCACAAACTGACAGGAAGTCAAAATGACAATTCATGGAGACGTCAACAGTTTTTCTTCAGATTGGATCCGGTAATAAAAGGAAAATAAAAGGACCTTTCTCACAGGGTCACCATGAAAATGAAATGAGGCTAATGTCCATACGCTCACCACTTGCTCATAAGTATTTGCGTTATTATTTCTATGTAATTATTCTATGTATTATTTCTCTTTATATATAGTTTTGATAGACTAAGAGGATTTCGCACTCAGGGAACACTAAGATTAAGAGAAAGAAGGGAAGGAGGAAAAGGTGTGCCGATGTCTAATGAGATGCCCCGGAATCTTTTCATGTTGGAACAAAGGTACCTTTTGTTTCCAGAAAGGTCAAAATATTTGCTCAGCAATCTTGGACTACAGCACAAAAGCAAAATCGATATCCTGGACAATTGATTCTACGGCCAAGTCCAGATGAATAACGCTAACAGGCACTTTGCACCAGACAGCCACAGCTGAGTGTCCGGGTCCTGGCACATCCTCACCTGGGCCTGAGGAGTTCCCATGGAGTCATAAACACAACCCCACACCAGGAACCTCTGAGATTCCCTCAGGCTCCATGAGAGAAAGAAACCAGGTATCCAGAAGCCTCTCCTAGGATGGCTATTTGGAGAAAATTGCTGATGGTGCCTAAGCTTTTAATGAACATTCGTTTTTTTTGACAAGCTAAACCAACTCAGTGTGGGACTCTGGACAAGTCAATTCACCTTTCTAGGCTTCAGTTTTTTCACATGTAGAACAAGAGGACTAGACTAGATCTACATTGACTAGAGCCAGGTATTAATGTACTTTCTACCTTAGAAACTTTCTGATGTTTAATTCAGGTACCAAAAAAAATCCAGATTGACCCCTCCCATTCATACAAACCACCTCCAAGTAGATGCGACTGATCGGAGGGGAACCCACGAGCGAAGTTTGCATCCACTGTGCGGTGCTTCTTGAGCCTTAGATCCAAACCCTTGGAGCCAAAAAAGACCGGGACTTAGAGAGAATTCGGGAAGGGACAACACAGTCTACAGGCCCAGGAACCGGCTCTACACGCAGTGTGTGTTGTCAACAATGGACGTGGTGGGGAAGCAGACCCTGGAACACACGTGTGGGCTCTTGTTCACAGAGCAGCATGATCCACAGCAGGTTGGGAAGGGCCAGTGTCACCCCAATATCTCAACATCTTTTAAAACGTACTTACTTTATTTCTAAAAATTTTTCCCTGGGGGAAAGAAGTGAACATCTGTAACAAGGAACATAACAACAATAGTCGTAATAATGAGAAAAGCAAAATCAGCACATGTAAGTGCATTTTTTTTTCTTAGAGATTTATTTTCGTTTGATGAATCTGACACCGGTCAGGGAGAGAGGAGAATGTGGGGGAGCCCAGCATGGAAATGAGCACCCGGAGGAGGGGTGCAGCTTCCTGCGCGGGGACTCGGTGTTGGGGTGGGTTGGTTGGTTGGTGGAATTTGTTGCCGGAAGTTTTCCTTTTGTTTACGTTTATAAATCTCTCCCCGGGCTTGCGAGCTTCCCCTCCCTCCCCTCCCTTCCCCTGCCCCCCAATTTCATTTTTAAAAAGCGAGCTCGCTCGCCAGGTGTGTCCCCCAAGCTCTCACAGCTCTAATAAATAAGGAGCACCTGTAAAACAGTAGCTTGACTTGTTAAGTGACTCTGTACAAAGGAGAATATAGAAATACAGTATGTACACCGCATCCACGGCCCCGGGGGCTCTAAGGCCGGCGCGACACCGTCCCAGCCTCACCCGCCGCTGCCCACCACCCCTCCTGCTGCCGGCTCAGCGGCCCTGTGGGCAGGGGGCACCTGGACCCCTCCAGAGGGAACAATTGCTTTATTTGAGTTAGTAAACAGATACACTGAATCACAAGGTGATTTGATTTTTTTTTTTTTTTAGTTTTCTTCTTTTTTTGGATTTTTTTCTTATTTTTTCTCTTTTTTTTTTTTTTTCTGTACTCATCAGAATGGGATACTCCACGACTGTCTCACCGACTCAGTGCCAGTACACATGCTCTAGAGGACTTCTGGACTCGCAGCTACAACTGTACAAGTGCACACAAGAAAATCTACCCTGTTATCCTCCACCCACTGATTGAGGATCCAATTGCACATTTCTCTTAACCATGACAGGAGAAAGCAAACAGTGAAACAGAATCATGGGTGATCTTTCTCACTTTCCCTCTTGTTTTCATTGGTTTGTCCATACCATTCTAATTATCATGAAAGGGCTCTGCGTATAGAGAGATTGCTTCACTGACTTCCTGGATCACCGAAAACCATCAGGGTTGAAATTTCATCCAAGTCTTTCGTGACGCCCAGCAAATATTCCCTCTCGGATTATTTTACACCTAGAGGGCATTTTGGTCTTCAGTTCAACACTCTTGCTCTGTTCCCAAATGGGGCGCTATTTAGGGGAATTTAAAGAGAAAGCTGAGAAGAATAAACATTTACCGAGTTCTCTTGGCATTCAGTCTCTGAAAAACCACAGTATAAACTATTCATGCTGCTTCTTACATCTGTCAAATCGAAAATTAAAAGCCATAAAAGTGTAACACTGAAAATATGGCATTAAAAAGGATAAAGGTGGCCTTTGTAAAAATAACAAGAAAAGTATATTAGCCAATAAAATATTCTAACTCTTCATTTAAAAGTGCATCCTGGGCAGGACAGAGATGAATCTGAAGCGTTGGGACTCCAGTATGATCCCTCTCCGCCGTCAAAACGTGGACAGTATAGGTCCAAAACCGTACAATGCAAATCACAATTCTTAGTGTAGCAGCAAAACCACAGCAGTTTTTAAAAAGATTAAAAAAAGATTTTTGTTTTCAAATCCATATCATCTTCCAGCCTCACCCTCTGAGCCTGGAAGATGGAGCGGGGAGAATACCTACATTGGTCCTTGTGGCTTGTTGGTGTTTTGTTTTTTTAAAACCAGGGGCGAAATCCCTAAGTTCCTCTGGGAGAAGCAGAGATGGTGGCAGCAGGAAGGCTGGGCCCGCTTGGTGGGTCCAAGACGTGCTGGCTTCTCTGGGCTAGAGGCCACGGAGGGAGGGCTGCTTCCTCTGAGATGCTTAATGACAGGAAGCGGCTTTATTTGCTTGAGTTTTAGCCAGAGGGGGTGGTGAGCTGACCAGCTGGTGTCATTGGATGGTGTGACATGGTTTGCTCTGCGCCCTCTCTCCATGCAAGGTACCCTGTGAGTGAGCGTTCCTGGAAAAAGAGGAGAAGGGGCCTGTCAGCATCTACTGGACCAAACCAGCCCCCCCACCTCCCACGCTGGGGAGAACCCAGGCATGAGTCAGACCAGCACACTCTCCAGCCATCAGGTCAGACCTAAGATGAGTCCCTAAAATTAAGGCAGCACAGCGTGATTTCGACATGACTTTCATTCACGGTTCTGCTCAGGATGCAACCCTGCCAGCTCTGCGTGAGGAAATGAAACTCGAGTCGCTTTTTGGAATACCACAATGAGCATGGTGCACCACGCCCTCACTCAAAGACCACAACAGCATCCTTTGCGACCTGGCAACTTTCACTCTCCACGTTACTGCACGCTTAACTGGCAGAAGGTCTTCTGAGTTGCCCAAGGTCACCCCAAAGCCAGACAAGCCTGGAGCTCCAGACCTCACCCCTGTACTCCATGCCCTGGTGTTTACTGCTAAGGAGGAAAGCCAAGAGATTCACATTTTAGGACATGAAAATTTACTGTGGACACATAGACCTCTCTTCCTATGGTTTCCTATGGAGGCAACTAAGCTGGCAGAAATGCCCCTCTCTGTGGGTCTTGCTGACAAAGGTGAGCCATTCACATCTCTTCATATCCTAACCAAACAGTAGCACAGGACTGGAAGACAATAAACCAACCAGGCCTTGGAATCCCAGGGCAGATGTTCTAAACAGGATTGTTCACCTGGGGAATGCCCACCCCAACTCCACCACCACCGTTAGGCTCTGCTTCTCCACCCCTACGGGCTTATTCCATTTGCTGCTAGTCCCTTGGTTTGAAACATAACCTCCTAAGGACACTCAGTCACTCCCAGTAAGGAGCCACTTAGAAGTTTGCCAACCAACGGGGAAGTCCCTGAGGTCTGGGGCTGTGTCCGTTTTGCTCACGTCTCTATGCCCAGCTCCTAGTTCAGCTCGACACACGTTTGTCAAATGAATGAGGGTCAAGCGGCTCTGGTCCTCCATGCCCCAAAATAGTACCTTTTTTTTCCTGCCAATAACTGGGGATGTCAGGAATGTGAATGGGTAAAATTTGGCTAACGTGAGGTGGTGACAGAGGACTCATAAACATCTTTACAACTGTTGAGATTATTCCTAGAACAATGAACAAATAACTTCAGGGAGGTGATAGAATTTAGAACTTGAAGGGACCCCAGAGATAATATACTACAATTTCTTCATTTTATAGATGAAGAAATGGAGGCCACAAAGAGACTTGGAAACTTGCTCAGAGTGTCTGTAGCATGAATTTAGCACAAGTGTGAGGAGGTCAAAATGCCCGAGGGGAGGACGAAGTCCAAGCTTGTGCTTTGAACCCGGCTATCCAAATCCTGGTGTTAATGGTAACAATCACGATCAGCCAAAAACAAGGTTTGAAAAATCTGAATGTGCATGACAGGAAATGCCTGAGTTCCCCAAATCACATTAAATCACCAGATCTGTGTGCATTTAATATGTATATTAAATAACCAAAGTGAAAATGCAAAACACCACAAATATGCAGTGGGGGTGGAATTACAAGGCCATGGAAACCTTTTCATTTGGCATGGTCAGATCTGGAAACGCGGATATTTATCTCTGAATAAAGAGCTCACTTTAATTTCTTTCTTTCTCTTTCTTTCTCTCTCACTTTCTCTCTTTCTTTCTTCCCTCCCTTCCTTTCTTCCTTCTTTCCTTTCTTTTTTTGAGAATGAGGGACAATGGCGAGAGGGACACAGAAACAAAAACACCAAGAGCCACCAAATGTGAAGTCACAAAGGACCAGGAAGCAGCCTCAGAAATGACAAATGGATCCAAAGACACCAGCGTAGCATCTACTGTAGATGATTCTTTTTCGTGTAGGGAGCACAGCCTGAAACTTGCTGTGGAGGAAGGGAACCCGTCCCCACCTCTGGGCTTGAGACCAAGAGTGACCAAATCTTATAGTCAGAGGGGGCCTCTGAATTCTTTCTTTCTAAAGGAAAAGAAAAAAAAAAAGGTGTTTAATGCTTTCTTCCAGCGACTGGAAAACACCACCATTTTGAATTCCTTCCTTAAGATTGCTGCCACTGCTTTTGAGTGATGTAGCTTTTTCCTCTAATGTAACCATGACCCAAAAATGTGAAATATTTCTCAAATAAATTTCCTTATGTTCAAATCACCTTTGGACAAAGGCCAAACATGGACAGCATCGGCCTACTTGGAGAAAATTTCAAGGCTTTCATAAGGGACTGGGGAAACGGGATTATAATGAGAGCCATTCTGGAAGCTTAACTACAGCGTTTGCCATCCCAAACACTATAATAATCATTATTATTCGCTGGTATCTATTATTGTCTGGTAAATAATATGTGTTTTCCCCCAAAGTTCTAAAGGATGCAGCTGTACCACACGCTATTTTTTGCAGCCCCATTCCTGCTGCCTCCAGAAGCCTCCTCACACCAAGCTTATTTTAAGAGAATGGCAAAGTAGACAATTTGTGCTGTTTCCTTCCCTCTCACCACACACTTGCCGAGGCCGGGACACCCACAAAGGCCAGATGGTGGCAGTACAAATCCCTTTCTACCAGTTGAGGAGGGGGTGGTCCTGAAGTTATCTTCATTTGTTCTTCTGGCTCTGCCTAGTACAGGGCAGCCCCCCTGTTGGTGACACAGGAGTAGACTCTGGAATCAATGAGACTACGGAACCAAGCTCGGGCTTCACTTTCCTGATAGTTACTGGTATGTGAGGTACAGAACTCAAGAGTGGGGAGGAAGCAAGCTTGGAGTTTTAGAAAGTGATCACGGCAGGAAGTTCCAAAGCCGGAGCCCCTTCCTACTTTGCCCTTGCCAAGCATGGGGATCTTAGGGAAAATCCATCCTCTCTGTCTGAATTTCTTGCTCTGAGTGAAAAGGAAATTACTACCAAAAGTGAGACAGATGTGAGTTACAGCCCAATGTGACCCCTAACTAGCAGTGTGACCTTGGACCTATTCTATAACCTCCCTAAGCCTTGATCCCTCCTATGAAATGGGGGCCTGGGTTAGATTTTCTATTATATCTTCCATCTTTCATATTCTGTGATTGTAGGATCTCTGGACCAAAACAAGTATCTAGGATTATAAACTTGAGCAGTTGAATATTAATCTGTTATCAGTGTATGAGAAAGACTATTAATTTCTGGACCTCAAAGTCTGAAGTTTCAGAAAGAGTCTCCTTCTCTCTCTTAATACACACCACACACACACACACACACACACACACACATTCTCAGCACTGGCAGAGATTTCTGGAATGTCCCTTAATGCAGGGGGTTCTGGGAAAGTGGCAATATTTGCACCTCACATTCAGGTTTTCTTCTGAATCGGGGGTTTGTCTGAAAGCAGGACAAGCCAGGGCCCTGTGACATGGAACATCACACACACACAGCCCATCCTGTATACCGTGGATGTACCGTGTATGAAGACCGGCTGCATAACGCATGGTCTCCAGGGGGCATGTATGGCCAGGTGTCTTCAGAATTCCAGGCCCACCTGTCCCTTTTGGCCAGAGCAATGAAGTGTCTTCCTCATGGAATCATAACTGCACACCAAATGCACTGAGAGAGCCACTGTCCACCTGACACTTCCTTTTCATCACAAAAGCATGGCTAAGAGTGAGTGAGTTACTCATTCTCCTTTATCACACAAGAATTTTCAGAGAATTACAGAGAGCAAAAATGTGCCTGAGTACTAATAAATTCTTTCAATGTTGATACTGTCAAAATATGGTCATTCTCACCTTTTCTTCTTGGCCTGTACAGCCTAAGACTTACGCTGATAGCATTTAAAAGGAAATTTTACAATTTCCAGGCAACCATTCCCCAAAGAAAATGTGTGTCCAGAGAAAAATGTCTGTCTTATTCTACATCCCAACATTTCCAAGCTAGTCCCTCCGTGGTGTGAGTCCACCTCTACCAGGAAGCCTGCCTCGATTAATCTAAACCATTTTCCAAACTTTTATTCCTCTTTCCTTCCTTACGTACCTATGTTATTAGCATAACCAAAATCCTATAATCCTGTAGTCCTGTCTTACCTGGTTAGAAGGCAAGCTCCTCGTGACTGTCATATTTATTCCCATGAGTCTAAAATCTGGTGGCATCAACTCTATAATGTGCAAGAAATGCCTGTTGCCAAACCGACTTGCCTTTGTCCAATAACCCAGGTCGCACTAATGATGCCACTCACTCAAGCATGTTGGCCCATCACTTATCATGGTTAAATACAGCCATTACACTCTGGCTTTGGCCACGCTGTTTATCTGGGACAATAACGAGTCCCCAAGGACTGGACTGCTCTCAGGTAGCCACAGCTATTCTGGGACACTCACAAGGGTACAGCCCCGCGGTCAATGAACAGAGCCACCTGCAGCAGCTGATAAACCCAGGTGTGATGCCAGATAGTGGTCTCTGCACCAAGCTTATCCCAGAAAGGGCTACGCTTGGAGAGGTTTTGCCAAGAAAATGGTTCCCTCTCTCCCCCGTCAACCACTGCTTCATGAAGAGCTTTGAAATGGCTTTTATCGAGTTGGAAACGGTTTTCATTAATGAAGTGGAGGGCATCTCTTTCCTTATAGCTCACTAACTGATGAAAGCAATTTAAAAAATCCTTTTTCCTTTTTAGTGCGATTGTGATGGGAAATAACCCAGGGTGAGGACAGGGGTGTGGGGGCCTGGGGTGAGCTTCAGCTCAGCTCAGTGCTGGCTCTGGTCTGAATCACAACTTCGTCACCACTGAGCTGTTCACTCCTTGGCTTTGACAAGCTAAGGCCCATGTATATTTAAAAGAAAAAAAATTAAACCAAACCTAAGAACTTGAATTTTTTTTAAATAATTTTCTTCTTTAGCAGTATCTCTTATTTTACTCTTTAATCTATAAAAATCACAACCATACAAGACCCCCTACTGAGATAACTCCATCTTTAATTCTTTGTTTCAGAAATTAAAATTCTGGTTTTCTTTGCTTAGCTGGGTCTAGGAGTTAAATGGGTAGACAGGCCTGTTTATTCTTATAAGGAGTCACTGCTGTTTCTGGCTGACCTCAGAAAGTTCCTGGGGGACCAAGAACGCTGAACCGGGGAACCCCCTCTTGTGCACCCACAAAGGCCTTATCTTCACCCTGGACAACTGATCCTCTTTAACTACTTCCAGTCCTTTCTGGAACCTGGGAGTTTAGGCAAAGCAAATGACTCTATCTCTGGCTTTTTTCTAAAAGCAGGCGGGGACTCGTGACTCACAGTGCACATTTGTACCAACACACTGGAGCAGGGAGCTACATCCATTCACAAAAGAGAAAAATAAAATAAAGAAGAATTACCTGATCCAGCTAATATTCTGCAGGAAACTTTGAAGAAGAGCCTAGAGTCCTATGCCCCTGGCTTTCAGGACCAAGCACTTTCCATTACGGTTTGAGAAAGCCGTAGTGTTTTCAAAGAAAGGAGTCAAATTTTATTGAGCACCTACTTTATGTCAAGTATTGCACTAGAAACTTTCATATAGTTCCTTCACTTGAAAACTGGTATATCTTATATACTGACTTCACTTATACACTTATTTCATTGAAACAACAATGCTTCTAAAGTTTATTATTGTCTCCATTTTACAGATGAGGAAACTTTCCTAGGAAGGTTAAAGAACCTACTTGCTCAAGGTCACTGCTAGAAAGGGGCAAAGCTGGACTAAAATCCAGCTCCTACGACTCTAATGTTACACCCCCTGCAGGGAGTGCTGCCCCCAATCCAGGTTTCATCGCTCACCTTCCTTACCCTGACAGGTGGGGTTTACGATATCAGAGCTGTGAGGGGCCTTAGAGACATACATAGTCCAGCTCCCTTGCTTTGCAAACAAGAACTCTGAGAAGTTATTTGATAAAAATTACTAATTGCATTTCCATTCAAGTCCTATTCAATACATCAACTAGCCGACGCTGATTCACACCTTCCAAAAATTCTGCCTTGGACAAAAAAAGGTAGATGTTTATTGTATTAAGATTGAGTTTGTTATTTCTCTATATTATCTGAATACAGGCCTTCTAGGTATTAAAAACAAACAAAAGAACCTAGAGAAAAAAGCAGCTTTATGTGGCAAGTAGCTATGGTCTATGGATCAAGAGATTTTAAGATTTTTAGATGAGATCCAAAAAAAGAGGTCTTTATGACACTTTATTATTTTTTTTACAATCAGCCCATTAGCAGAGAGAGAGAGAGAGGGAGAGAGACAGGCTCCATATTCATGGAAATTTCACTGTAAGAAATAACAACAAGAATACTGTCCCCCTGCCCCCACCCCAAACAGCCAAGGAGATGGGGAGCGTGGTTAATAATCGCTTTTCTGCAACCCTTCAACCCTTCAGCCCCAGGTATTCAGGTACAACCTATTTCGTCTCTGAAATCAGCTGCCCAACATGAGGAAGCGATGCTGTGGGTGGCAAAAATATGACTCTGGTCCTTGGCACAGGGCTTGTAACTCAAGCAGCTTTGGTCGTATCCCGTGTCCCACTGAGGGGAAAGGCAGATGAGAACTCAGGTTCTAATCCTAGCTGAGCCACGCTGTGACCTTGAGCATTCGCTCTGTTTGTCCCAGTCTCTACTTGTAAAAGTGGAACCAGACATCTTATGACAATTTCTGGAACAACAGCATGGAAGTGTTTCATTACCTTACATGACACATTTGAGCGAAGAAGTTCTGGGCTGCAGGGGCCACCATGACAATTCTTATACTAAGGACCTACTATGTGCCAGGTACCTCCTGGACATTTTAACTTATGTTATTTACACTGGAGCCTGACAACTCTATTACTAAGTAGGGGTATTAGCTTCGTTTTTTTCTATACAAGATATGCTCAGTGGTTTTATGTGGAAACTCTGGAGCCAGACTGCCAGTTAAATCCCAGTGCTGCCATTTAATGGCCAATGACTCTCGGTAGGAGATTAACCTCTCCGTGCCTCAGTTTCTCCATCTGTAAAATAAGTTTAATAATGGTGTCCCATTGGGTTGTTGTGGGCATGTAGCACTTGGAACACTGCCTACATAGGAAAAGTGCTCAATAAGTACTAGCTGTTACCATTATTTAATGAGAAGATTCAGGCACAGAGAGGTTATAAAAGTTTTCCAAACTCCCAGCTGGAAAGCAACATAGCTGGTTTTCAAATCAAAGCAGGCCTCACTCCAGCCCTGTGCTCTTCTCCCAGGCATTACAGCCTTTCTAACAGGACAGTAACTGCCATTTCTAGGGCACCAATGATGCGCCACACTCTACGTATGTTTTCTTACCTATCCTTCACAGCACTGTTACTATTACTCATGAAAATACTAATAGCTCAGAGGTTGAGTCACTTCTTCCCTCATCTAGGAAATGGCTCTGGCAGGATCTGAACCCAGGCCGGCCCAACCCCAAAGCAGATGTTCTTATCCACGAAACCACAGTGACACCTTCCTTCACTCCTGGGAGCCCACTGATGCCACATGTGGAAGCTTCAGAAGGTCTATGGCCTAGGAAGTTAAAAAAGATGAAAGAACATCTCCAAAAGTTGCCAAACTCCCCTAAAAGGACCTGCAGGCTGTGGGAGGATCTGACTTAGATTCTGTGAAAATCTCTGAAGGTGTCTGGGGGAAAGCAAGACACCCAGGCCTCAAGGCTGCTCTTCAGGCCAAGGACAGAGCGTTTGGGCATCACTGTGGCCACTGTCCAGTCTCCGTGTCCATCATAAGGGAAGTCCTCTGCCAGGAGAGCCACTGCCTGCCTCTGTGCACCCACTAGGCGACAGCCGGCAGCCCGCACCACTCCCTGCCCTGCTGGCCTAAGGCTCGGAGCAGCTGGTCAGAAGGGCGGAGCCCATTTCCACGGCAATCTGGGGCCTGGCCAGCACCCTCCTTGACTGGGCTTTGTGAGGTTTCCTTTCCTGGTGTGCTATGAAGCCTCCTTAGGCCTACTCTGGGCCCAAAGAAAGGAGTTCTTCTTCCCACTGCATGGCTACAGTGGCTTTCCATACTTAAGACATAGATATAGCAGTGTCTGCCCCTCACACTGTAGTGATAACATACTGCAATGTTTAGAATCAACCGCTGGTACTTAGCCTGTCATCAGGATGCAGCCATCAGCTTTAGCGAGGCCAGTCTTACTTCCTCTCAGTCTACAAACAGCTGCTAAAGTAATTTTCCTCAAACCCAGATTTCATCCTGTCACTGCTCTGCTCAAGGTCGTGGTGACGCTGCCTAATGTATAGAGTACAAATCCCACAACCTCCTGCTCCACTACCACCTTTCTCCTCCAGCCTCCTGCTCCTCTCCTTCTGCAGTCAAGCCCTCTGCTGCAGCCAAGGCAAGGGCAAGGTCATCCCTAACGTGGCTTTGCTCTTTGCCTCTGCAGCTTGGGCCATCCAATTGCACTCCTTATTCCTCCACTCCTGACTGCCAGTCCACGTCCCTCCCCGGTTTTAGGATCTAACTCCAAATTCATCTGCTTTATGGAATGCTATCAGCCTAACGCCACTGGCTAGTCGTCTCTTCAGACTCTTCTCATTCATTTGCTCAACAAATACTTGCGAGCTTGTTCTGCCAGCTCCCAAGCTAGGTGCTCAGTTACAAGGGAGAGTGACCCGCCCCCAGTCCCTGCCCTCGCTGAAGCCGGCCGGCCAGCACAGGCTTTTGTACTGTATCACATCAGTTTGCAGATTCCGCATATTGCTTGTAAAAGTGACCTCGTTATTTTGTTATTTCGTGTCTCTCTCAAGGTTATTAGCACCTCAAAACAACTCAAGGACCCCTGCCACAACCTCTCCCTTTTTTTTCTTTTCTCTTCCTTCCTTCCTTGCATCTTTCCTTTCTTCCTCCCTCCCTCTTTCCTTCCTTCCTTTCTCCTTCCTTTCTTCCCTTGTTTTTTCCTTCCTTCCTTCTTCTCTTCCTCCCTTCCTTCTTCCTCCCTCCCTTCCTCTTTCTTCCTTTCCTCCTTCCTTTCTCCTTTCTTCCTTCCTCCTTCCTTCCTGATATCACCTAATAACAGTGTCCTTGCAGGAAGTCAATGTTAGATTTTGTTAGTTAAAATTGGATACGTTTTACCCCCTAGAGAAATAAATGACGACCATCTCTGAACCATGAATAAGTGAAAGCGACTGCCCCCCTCTGTTTGGATATGATTAGGAATTTATTAAGTTTTGCAGAATGTGATATATTAATTAAATATAAATTAAGAACTCCAAACATAGGATTTTTAATAAGTTATTATTTCTGTGCATAGGCCACACACACACAGCTGAGACACAGAACAAGTTGATCAGACGATCAGACGGTGAGGAGTGCTGTCGAAATCAGAACCCTCAACCGAAATCAGAAACTTCATTTGTACGTTCATAATGTTTTCCCACAAAAACTTTTTCATAGGTTTTCAATTAGCATCTGGGATTCATGTTGTTCAAACCTTGATTTGAAAATAGACATTAAGTCCCATGTTTATGATGCCATTGTATTAGATGAGAGGATGGAGGGACCTGGATGTATTTTTGGTTTGGCAAATTGTAGAACTATTTTTTCAAACTTCTGGGGTTTGGCTAAAACCAAAACTTATTTTGCCAAGCACTGTGGCCTTAATTTTTAAACCCATGTGTATTTTAAAAGAAATTCAATCTATATGTTTCTGACTCATTTACACTTAACTCATGAAAACGCTGCTTGGTACAAGCGATTAGATGTCCAAGCAGGTTTATGAGCCCTTCTAAGCCTTCTTTTCCCCCATTCTTCCCAGAAAGTTGTATTTTGCCAGCCATAAAAGAGTGTGAGCCCCAGAGGTCTGTGGTCAGTTTGAAATTTATAACCTCCGAAGCTTAAATGGATTCTGAATTTGGAAAAAGTGTTTTTTCCTCTCCTCTCTTTCACATTAAGTGCACGAACAGACTCCCTATGGTAAAGCCACGGTCCTACGTCTTAGTTCCCAAGACGGCTGAAGGTGAATAGTAAGAATTCAATCTAGCCACCAATAAGTTGTCCCTAAGACATTTCGGAGGAACAATGTGACACTTTAAGTTTAAGGTGGACACAGATCCAGATCCAACACCCTAATGGAAAGTTTTACTAATTACTCAGGATAAGAAAAAGAGGTGGGACTCAGCGTGATTCAAGTTGGACATTTTACTTTTGGGGGACTGGGTAATTTTTTTTTTAATCACAGACAACCAACCCTGTTTATGAGTTTTTATACATTTTTTAAATAAGCTGAAATCTACTAAAAACATCACTTGAATTAAAACCAGAAAAGCAGGAAGAATGTGCATGCACACTGCAGTGACACCCCCCTGGTATCTTCCATATATAATGATGCTCAGATACCCCTCCAGTACAGCATTCTACTGGGAGAAAGCTTTTGGATAAAGTACTTAAAAATGGCTTATAAATATTTAAAGTATAAGCATCTAACAAATCATAATGACAAAGTTTTACATTTAACCACATGTGCTCCAAATATCTTGAAATTACTCTAAGTACGGGTTTAAAATATCAAAAGGGCTTGTTGATGGGATGCAGAACTTTGCAGAGAAACTTGAACCTGATCATTCTTGCTCCCACAACACCCAATCTGCACAATTTTTAAAGTGTGCGTGTGTAGATTTCCCTAGAAAAAGATCACGTTACAGCCTGAATTTCCAAAACAAGAGTTGAAGGACGAAATATAGGGTTTCCCCTTCTCTCACCAAATGCAGCTTAGCCACTTTGCTTCTAGATAATTTGTTATTGTAGGTTGGCTCAAATTTAAGACAGTAACATTTTAGAAACACTTGGAGAACTAAGCCAGCTGCAAGGAGGATATCATTACAAATTGAGACACATGTTGTATGGGAATACCATTCATTTTCAATACCAAAAATATGTCTGGGGAAATAGGCCATGCAAATAAGGGAGAGATACACTTTTTAATTGCATTTTTTGGGCGTTAGGTCAATGATTCGTGTCAAATAAGTCCATAAAGTGTGTTTCTCCCTCCTGTTCTTTAAATGCTATCAGTCATATTCTTACTTTCCCTTTGACCCAAAACAAAACACAGCTTGCTATCAAAGAAAGACAACAAACCAGAGGTTCAAAGGAGGAATGATGAGACAACCAGCAGCACAACCAAATATCTGAATGGGATGAGGCTGGGGAGCCTAAACAGCTTTGATTTGTTGCCGTCCTGACCCCAGGGCTACATGGAAAGGCAGTTCTGCTCTTGTGTTCCCTTCCCCCTATTCAGTTGTGCATTTGGGCAACACGCTAAAATTTCATGAGCATGTTGTTGCTTATGTCTGTAGCTCAGTCCTAAGAGCGTAAAATTAAGAGACCTCAGGGGCAACTCGACTGGTTTCCAATGTAAGAATGTTTCGAACACTCAGGAGCTAATTAAAGCATGAGAGACTAATTCCAACTTTCCGCAGTCATTATACTTTGCTCTTGCTCCAGTCTATTCACTAGAATCTTTTAAACGGCCCTTGAAATAACCTGTGTGTGTGTATTTCCCCTCCTTGTCAATGGCCTCACGTCCTCAATCCTGACCCCACCAGACTTTTTCCTCAAGCAGAAGGCTGTGAAAATCCACAAATATGGAGAAGAATTCTACAGGAGTAGTATTTAAAAACGGCATTTACTCCTTTTCCTTGAGAATGGGACCCTGTTAAATGATGCCAGCACTAAATTGTTTATCTTTTAAAGCTAATTTATTTTTCTCTGAAATGGATTCCTTTTATGCTTTTGGGGCTTAAAAAAAAAGTTTACACAGGCAGAATGCATGTCCTCAACACGTACCCACATATAAAGTGTTATGCATTCAAATTGGCATCTGAAGGATACAAAATAGTTCTGCGCAGGACAGGGGGAAGGAAAATAGAATGGCCACCCTCTGTCCCTTTGGCACAGTCTCTTTGACAAGAGAGTCTGGAAAAGGCGGAGTGTTGGGGGTGGAGGTAAGCGTTCCACTCCATGAGGTAAGTGTTCCATGCTGTAGTATACTTTGGTTCTCAAACACCTCTGCCCCTCCACAATGCTTGTCTGCACCATGGTAGGTGTAAATGATTGAACTATGATGCCCAGGCAGCCGCTCAGGCCGGTGAGGAAGTGATTCACTGGAAACCAGACAGGGAGCTTATTTTCAGTGCCCTTCTGGGCAATGGCTTGCTAATGGCTGGTCAAAGGCTTTCCCCTTTCCAAGCACACTCTCCCCAGGTGAAGAAGCATGCTAGGGAGCTAGGGAGGATGGGCAGTACTCTCAGACATGGCCACATCGACGCCCTGGGGTCTACTGAACCATGCACTTCTCAGACTCTTGCCATTCGGCTCCGTTGGCCTCAACAGCAGGGTAAAAGGTTTTTCATGGAAGGACAGGGTCTCCCTCCACAGCAGAAACTCTGAACATCCAAGTCCTGGGGAAGTGTCTAGCTTGTTTCTTTTCTCGCTTCCCTTTTCTTCTTTCACCATAGGCAGTCATAGGACATGGTAACTTGAAGAAAGCTCTACAACCTTTTGCATTTTGTCACTAAGGCAATCTTACCGAGGCAAGTGCTACATTCTGTAGCTGCAAGAGGGATTCTGCAACATTGAGTCCACAGCAAAATTTGCTAAAAATAAGTTCTAAGTTTTAAAGGAAACATAATTAATTCAGCTTCCTCAGAGTAACAAGAAAAATTCCAACTCAGATGGTGATAAGATAATCCTTCAGAGATGTAAGGCATAGTTTCTCTGAGGCCAAAATCTATGGACCTCTCCTCCCAAGAAAATGCCTCTGTGCGTGGGCACATAAAACTTTCCATGACATTCCAGGGGGGATTGCTGAAGGCCATCCAAAGACTAGTCCATGGAGCAGACTAGCTTTAGGGAGCTGCCACACGGATCCGAAGGTCTGGAGATCAGAGCCAGGACTAGGGCTGCACCTGCATGACCCGGAGAGGGAATTACTCTTTGAAGTTTGCACACTAAGCACTTCCCCTTCCTCACTCTAGTCCCAGGCCTGCTGAAGACGGAGGGTTATGGCTACATCTGAAATAAATAAATACCTAGTCACATATGTCATTTCCTATTCCATCATAATCTGATTGGAATAATATCTCAAAGCCAGATGCCTGCACATTAAAACCCTCCTTCAATCCCCTTGTCAAAAGGGTTAAAATAGACCCCGCAGCATTGAACGAGCTGTGTCTGAAGCCAAGCTTGACACTGTTCATCCCAGCAAACTCTCCTCTACAGCCTCAAATGACCACGGCAAGCGCTCTTCCAGGTCCTCACCACTCACCTGTGTGCATGATCACACCTGGTGCTTCTCGCTGGCTCTTTGAATGACCTATACCCAGAACTGGACAGCCATCTGCATCCTGACAGACGGCGAAACTTTAACATCAAGGATTATGTTGCCAATTAACTTTTCCAGCAATCAACTATTAGAACGTTAAAACTCTCAAGTCTGGCACGGGATCTGAGCACATCCCATTTGTATTGATTTTCTCTTCTCGCTGGCAATTTTTCTTCTTTTCCTTGCTTTAAAAGTAGGCACCCAGAGTAATATTTCCAAAGGATGGACTGACTTCCCAGGAAGAGCACTCTCTAATACTTCAGCAGAACAAACTAAACTGGCAGAAAGTTACCTCTCATCTGCACCCTTCTGGCTTTCCTAACGAGGTGAGCTCCCTGTCTCTGACATAGACCTTTCTGGGATTGTGGCTCCATGACCAAACTAATAATTAAACTCTAAACTCCCGAAAGCCCAAACTACAGCCCCCTCCTCGAGCTCTCCCAGAGAAAACAAAAAGTGGAAGGAACCCCTGCTGCTGAGGCTGGGAGAGCACCACGGAATTGGGGCCAGGGAACAGAGTCTCATATTTTCTTTCTGGTTTTAGAAACACATAAGAAATTTGGGAGCCACAAAGGTGGGAAGTTGTATGGACTTGTTGCTCCTCAGGAATGGAAAAATTGAGGCTGAATGGGTTACTCATGGTACACATTTTTTCCATTGATTATTTTATTTAAAGAGAATATGTCATTTCCCTGGAAAATCGAGGAGGGGGGATATTTTCTTTTGAATATCTTCAAACATTTGCAAATGGTTACTCTGAACTCCCCAGCGTACCGTAAACAAGTGTAAACTGCAGAAATTCAGAAAATGTACAAATAGAAACAGCTATCCCCCAAGCTCCAAGGCAAAGAAACGAAGGGAGTATTCCATTTATAAATGGAATTCTTTGTGGATAGAATAGTTTGGGAAATGTTTATACATTGTTTTCCTTATTATTTGGGGGGATTTTTTTTCCAGCTTACAGAAGCTGTAGAACTGGTATTTGGAGTCTCAAAAGTTGAAGATTAAAGGAAGTTTACAACCTTTTTAAAATCTTCGACTAAACTTAATTAGTTCTGCATCTAGGAAAACATCTGCCCATTGAAGTCACTTGTAGTCATATCAACAAACAAGAATGCATAAAGTCAGGTAACCAGAAACAGAATAACTTCAAAATGGAAAAAAATATAGACTATAATTTGCCAAGAACTAGCAAATACGATGACCTCTTTGAAGACAACTGTGGCTGCCTGGATTGTTGATTTCAAGACACAGTCTGCTTTGAATCTATTTAAAATGATAAAATAATAGTAACATAGTATGAGAACGGTGGGCATCGTAAAAAGAATGAAGAGTCCTTACTGAAGCTACTGACAGACTTTCCTAAGAAATAGTAATGAGCCACTAGCAAGCCCATGGAGAAATCGCTCACCTGCCCCTCACCCACTGCAACTCCGCCTTGGTTTGTTTTGGGTTTTGAATACTTCCCACTTTGGCTTTAACTCATCACCAAACAGCGGTCACTGTCAGGGCACAAAAGCCATGCAGTCCTTTATTTAACGGATGCATTTTCAATTTCCTCAACCACACGAATGGGCTGGGTTTCTGAAGGCCTAGAAGAAAAACAGCCAGCACGTGTGCACAGAAAATCAGGAAGGGCAGAGAACGTGAGTGAATTACGGCAGGTTGAGACTGCGCTGTGAAGTGACGTGGAACTACAGAGGCCAAGAGGAAACGTGATTTAGTGGAGGAGAGGCCGTTCTTCTCCCGTCTTAAATCACTTGCCTCGTCACCCCGCTGTAGCTGGCAAAGGCTGAGTGTCTCCGACTTTAGAGAAAAGCTGTAATTTCTTGGGGGACCCATCATAAAAAGAACTCTCCAATCTCGAGGGGCTCTGGGCAATTTTGTCATTGCATCTTCTGAAATTGGCTGAAGCCAGGTTAATATTTCTAGTAACAACTCTGGTCCACACACAAGACCCTTGCCTGACTCTTTATTCAGAAACATATATCATCCAAATAGCCATCATACATTTCATGCTTTTATGTTCTTTTGGCCCCATGCTACTTATGGACTCGTGGCACTATTCCTGACCTGGTCACTTCTCACTCCAGTAATAGTAATGAAATCTTGCACACCACCCATTTTTCCTTTAATGTTGTTTGAATGAGCGATATTAGAATGTGTTTAAAATTACAATTTCCAGCTTTCTAAAGGCCATCAGTTTTTTTGTCCCACATCTTCCCATTACTTGCTGCTTTGTCAACCTTACTCACTGCTTTGTCAACCAGATTAAATTACTCTGGTGGAGAAAACAGGGGCATTTTCAACTGAGGTGACTAGGAGAAGACTGGAGCCATCTGTCTTTGGACAGCAGAACTTGTAAATGTAAAACCAAGAAGGAATGGTGAACTGAATTTTAGTGTTTTGCTGCTACTGGCAAAGACATCAGTGGAAAAGGAAACCCCAAACTACGGCGGCTGAGAAACCCTTCTCGTACCACGAGACAAGCCCCCTCGCTCTGGCTCAGTGCTTCCCAAGCAAACTTCCGGCTATGAGTTAGGCAGGCGCCCATGTAAACATGCTGACTTAGAGACAACCATCTCCACGCCACATCCAGTGCTCTGGTCCACACTTACATTTCCCACTGTGGAGTAATGGGTTGGTATTCTAGGTTTGCTGTTGTTGTTGCCGGAAAAACAAGAAATGAACACTGTCTACACACTTAGAGAAGTTGGTAGGTAGGCTTGGTTTTTCTCTAGGAACTTCCCCAAAGACAACCGAGTTGGATAAAAGAATTTTATCACATAGTGTAACAAAGGGACCAGTTTGCCTATTCTCCTACGGTGGTCTAAAGAAAATGCAGCTCTTGAGGCAGACAGCCTGGATTTGAATCTCGACTCTGCTAACTTGGTGACCTTGGGCAAGTCACTTGTCTTAGCTTCCTCATCAGTAAAATGAAAATAATAATAATTGTATGGATCCAGATCCAAATAAATACTACCAAAAAAACTTAGAAGAGACCTGCACATATAAACATGAGCAACTCTTCTTCCTAAGGCCCGCCTCTCCTGCCCAGGCCTCCCTCCGCCCTGGTTTATCTCTCCCCAAGACTGTTAAGTGCCTTGAGGGCAGCCACTGCATTATAGTCACCTTTCTACGTCCCCAGTGCCTAAAAGGAGCTGTGCACGAGTTAAATGCTTAATAAATGTTCATTTCTCTTCCTTTCCTCTCCATAACAGTTGATAAACCTCAACTGAACATTAGCCAGTTTGCTGTGCTCTTGATTAGAGGGGAGAGCTGTGGCTCTGGGTTCAGCAGGTCTGAGTTGGATACTGGTTCCCCCACTTACCAGCTTTGATTTGGGCAACGTCTCCAAGGCTCATCTTCCTCCTTGGTAAGATGCAGATGATGCCTACTCCACCAGGATTGGCGGGGGACCAAATCAGGCCACATCTGGCTATAGTGGGAATGCCACACGTGCTACTTCCTCGTCCCCTTACTGAAATTCTGGACTCACTATCAAGGGTTCACTTGGCATCAAGCAGGATTCCGACCATTAGGTCAGAGATGTGCACCCTCACCCACTTCAGCAACGTCCTCCTTTTCCCTGTCAAAGCCCCCCACTCTCTACCCACCAGCTGAGCCGCTGAGCCCAAAAGGGGAAGAAAGCAAAGCTGGTCACTGATGTTGAGGCCTGCCCTAGGGAATGCTGGATGGTGACAAAATGAAGGAAGAGACCCCATGAACGGGAGCTATGAGCCACTGCTCCAACACCCTGCCAGGAAAACAGGGTTGAGTGGCCTCAGTTCAGCTGGCGTAAGCATGTAAGAAGGTTAGATTTTATTCTCATCTTGCAAATGGGAATCCGGGAGTTAGAAAATTTGGTGAGTTGAGACATTCTGCCAATGAGTCTATCAGCTTCCAGGAAGCCGCCTAGCTCACCTTTTACCACAGCCTTGTAACCGCATGAGTGAACACTGACAGGTCCAGAGTAATCTCTCCTTCCTCCCCACATCCTCCTCTTCTTCAACAGGGTGAATTACAGAGAAAAGCATAATAATGCAAGTGTAATTAAGTAGATAGTGTTTCAAGTCAGTTTCAAGACTGGGCTTTACCATCAAGTAAGTGACCTCGGGCATGGCACTTACATGCTGTGACTCAGTTTCCTCAGCTGTAAAATGGGAATGACGTTGGATCAAAATGATGATAGTGTGTGACCACACAAGGTGTACTGGAAAACATGTAAGGTAAAAAATGATTATCAATACACTCTCTCGCCTCTGCCTCCTAAGAAGTACGGAGAGGTGCACTGGCTCGTGCGGAGGACAGCCGCGGCGTACATACAAACCTTTTACTTATTCTGATTTCTAATTCGGAGGCACCTCCTTTTGAGCGGAGGCTCCAGGTCCTCGGGCCCGGCGCTCAGCATGGGCGAGGAGATGATGCACGGCGCCATGGCAGTCTTCTCCGCCGGTTTTGGCACAGGCTGGATCACGCAGCCCGTCTTGGGCAGCATGCGCAGAGCATACGCGTGGTCCTCGTCCGCGGGGTTATTAAGGTTCGGGTCTGACTTGTCGCCCCCCGCCAGGGCCTCCTCCCCCATCAGCTTTTTGGCCGCCTCCCCGTCCAGGTGGCAGTTGGAAGCACAGTTGTTCTCCTTGACGGACTCCAGCTCGCTCACCGCGGGCTCCTCGTGCGACAGCAGCTTCTTGGGGGGCGCGGGCGGCGGCGGCGGCGGCGGCGGCGGCGGCGGGGGCTGCTCGGGCGGCGGCTCCGCGCCCTTGGCGCCCTCGGCGGCGGCGCCGCGCGTGCCGTTCACGATGACGTTGCAGGCCGCGGCGGCCTCGGGGCCCGCGGGGGCGCCCGGACCCGGGTCGCCGGCGGCGGGCGGGCTGCAGTGGCCGTCCCTGCAGCCGCCGCAGGTCCTGCGCTCCGCGGCGCCCGGCTCGCGCTCCGCCTTGACGTGCGCGTGCAGCGCGCGGTGGATCACGTTGTGCAGCCGGGCCCGGTGGCCCACGGTCAGGTCGATGACGCCGTCCTGCGGGCCCTGCAGCACGCCGGGGAAGCCGAGCTGGCCGCCCGCGCCCGGGGGGCTGCCGGCGCGCCGCGTCAGGTCCACCACCTCGCTCCGGCCGTGCTCCGCGGGCGCGGGCGCCAGGCTCAGGGCCTGGCCCGAGCAGCCGGGCGGCGAGTCCGCGGACTTGGACGAGCCCTGCTTGGAGTCCCGGGGGGACAGGGAGTGTCCGCCTGGCTTACCTCCTGCCGCCGAGGAGTCGCCGGGGGCGCTCGGAATGAAGTTCTCCCCGTTGCTGGAAAATCCGTTGGGGGGCTTGGAATCATTGACGTGAGGGATGGGAATAGGGATGGGGATGGGCACGGGCAGGGGCACGATCACCGGGTATGGCACGAGCAAGGTGGGGGGCGGCACCAGCGGGGCGAGCGACGGCAGCCCGAAATTCATCATCTGGGGCACGGGCATCGGGCCATTTGGCATCATGCTCACGGGCGGGAAGGGGAGACTCGGCAAGGGCGCGCCCGGGGGCGGAGGGGGCAGCAGGCCCGGGGGGTTACCAGGCATGGTCGGGGTGCTCGGGGGGTGGATATGGGGCGAGAGCATGGGCCGGTGCATGGGACTGGAAGTGGGGCCCAGGTTTCTGGGGCCGCCCGGAGGGGGCCCGATGCCCGGGAGCATGGGGTTGGACAGAGGGCTGTTGGGGTTGGAGGCGTGGTGTGGCGGCCCGCGAATGAAGGGCGGGCGGATCTGCTGCATGATCTGTTGTTCCATGAAGATGGGCAGCGGCACCGGGCCGCGGTTGGTCATCACCATGGGAGGGCTGCGAGGCGGCACTCCGAGGGGAGGCCCGATGCTAGCAGGTGGCTGGACGGAGACAGGAGGGATGTTTGGAGTCTCGCTGATCGGCATGGACTTGGGCACTGGCGTGGGGATTTTAGCGACAGAGCAGTTGGCAGTGTCAGATGGAGAGACGGTGGTGGACGCCGATGGGCCAGGGCCCTGGCTTTGGCCAGCTGCAGCCACCGGGGAGGGGGCTTTCCTCCGAGCATCTGTTAGAGGAATATTCCAAGAGTCTGGAGTGAGCAGCTGCACCCCGGTGCCTTCTGCTTTATTTTCCATGGGAGGGTGTAATGTGCTGCACAGCCCAGCTGGAAGATTGGCCTGGGTCTCTTTGTAGAAAATGTCCATTTTGTATTGATTGAGACATTTTGCACTGCAGAACTGAAGCCTTCTTTCCCCGTCCCCAAAATCCAGGTATTCTTTTGTGTGTCTTATGTGTTTACACCAGTCACATACCTACAACACAGTAATAAAAAAGATAAATAAAAAGATAAGCAGTTTCCTCTGGTAGATGGCGTTTCAGGTTTCACATAAACGTTCTTTCAGACTTTATCACAATCTTTCAAACAGGCTGAAGTGTTTCCTTCGAAAAGGTAAAATTCTGAAAAGTTCGTAAAATAATTTTTCCTTGGAAACCAGAATTGCTTTATAAATATTAACTCTTCAGAATAGCAATTATCACCATCTCCTATTTAAAAAAAAAACAAAACAAAACTCTCTTGTCCCCTTTGAGCATGACTTTAAGGTGGATCTGACAAAAAGGAATATGTATACCTGCCCACACATTTTCACTTGTCAGAGAGGCTCGTTGTAAATGCAAATCTAAGTAGTTTTGGAGAGAAGGATTCTCCAGAAAGTTCAATGGGTTTTGAAATATAGCCCCTTAAAATTCTCCTCATGCAAAGTCACTTTACACTATTGACTGTGTTCGATAATGCAGTTGGAAAGGGTGTGCTGTGTTAGCCAATAACACGAAGCGTGGAACATCATTATGTCTGCCTTCCAAGGGGAAACTTGGAATTAGTCATGAAGTCTGTGTGAGGTTTAGCTATTCCCAACCTGTGATGTTGCAGCAAGCTAGAATTATTTTTTGAGCTGTTTGCCCACTCTCTCTCAGTAGTCAGAATTTTTGGTGACATTTCTTGGCAGGCAGTCTTATTTAACAACTTTTCAAACACCAGAGAACGTTTTCCAAAAGTTGTTATGGCTTTTTCCCCCCTTCAGAGCTACTCCTGGCACAGGAAAGACATTGCCAAATTTATTTTAAAGTTGGGCTGCAGAACTAATTAAAGGCTGAGAGCTTTTCCCAATTGGAAATCATTAGACATCAAAGTTCAAAAAATAGTCATTCTCAGCTTCAGAACCCATTACTTTGGAGAAATTATTGTGATTTCATTAACACATTAATTTTGCAACACCATCAGCTCTCACAGATGGTGAAGACATGATCTACAATTCAAATATGACTCTTGTTTGCACAAATGTCTTTCCTTCATATGGCATTTTAAACAAGAATTAATATGAGTAATCTTGCCATAGCTATAAACAGATAAACAGATGTCAAAATTTTCAATAGTTTTTTCAGTGCCTTACTTTTTTGACTGAACATTACACACAGAATCTTTTTTTCTTTTCTTTTCTTTTTGCTTTTTTGGTCATTTCCTCAGCTTCAACCCATGCAGCAGCAGAGGAAGGATTCTGAAATGCAATGCAATGGTGAGTTTATTGACTTCGAGTCCGTCTTCAGTAAAGCACTGGTTCCAATATTGCTCTAAATGGAACCCTGTTTTTGTGGAGGAGGGTGTCTGTTGTTGGTGTGTGTTGTTTTTTAACTATGGTACACTGATAGCATTAAAAGATGATAAATTTTAATAACGATTGATCACATAAACAATGCAAAAACAACATATGCTGGGCATTTGATTCCTCATCTCATTTAACTCTCAGTTTTCCTTGACTGTAAACAGTGGTGGCATGCCCGTATGTAATTGTGGGTGCCCACACTCGTGGCAGATGTGGGTCTGGATGGGTAAATCCACTCTTTTCCTTCTCGCTGTTTTTTCAGTGATATTCGCAGGTAATATACTCGATGGTGTAAGGCTGAAGAACAAATACTTACTGGCACACATTAGTTTTTCCTTTGGTTTCATATCAAATTGCCCTTTCAAAATATTTGTTGTAAAAAAAATTTTTTTTCAATGCTAATATCCTCCTGTGTTTCACTACAGTGTTTCAGGTTTCTCCAGAATTAAGAGAATTTTTTTTAATCCTAGTTGAGATGTCCAGTTTACAGATAAGTACAGAATTGCCTCTGATGAGAAGAGACATGCAGAATCCATCAGACCCTCAAAATTCTCATCTAGAAAAGGTTAAATAAACTAGTAGTGAAAGTTTGATGCATGTAAGTTATTATTTTTAAAACCTGATCATTTTTACACAGTTAATTTATAATGATGTGACATTTAAACTCCAATATGAAATAAAGCCACCTAATTCTGTTTCAATATTAGACATCCATAGAAAGACTAAAATGTAAATTTATAAGTTTGAAGTGAAGGATCAAATATAGCTTCTTTAATCATGAACTAGAAAACATTATCAATAAATTAAACTAATGAAAATAATATACCAAATTTTCTGGCATATTTCTTTGGGAAGTTATTTTTTAACCATAAGGGGAAAGAGTTTTCTGAAATCCTTAATTGGTTTTTAAATTGCCAGATTGAATTATTTGTCTCCAGAGGATTCCTCTGTTTCCTCAAGCTAAATAAATATTTTCAAGTGAAATCACAAAAAATAATCTAAATATAACTTAAATGTGCTCCCTTCGCTTCCTTCACTTTTAATAATTCATTGATGAATAAGGAATGCGCAGCGATCTATCCCAATTATCAAGTGAGAATTCCCCACCACATTTTATCTATTTCCACATAAAAAGGATTACAGACATCAAAGTTCAAAGCAAATTCCATTTCATCAAACTTTCCAGTTAAAGCAAAGGCTTAACGCTTAGCTACTTGGTTTTCTGCAACATCCCAGTGTTTAGGTAATAGTGTGACTGTTTATGACTATCTCATTTTGGGTAACGTGAGTGTGAATGTGTGTGTATCCTTGCCTTGTTACATCTCAATTCAGAACGCTGTTGTAAAAATCCAGAAAAGCAAGCTCTCTGATGAAGCAAAAAATTACTAGAGAAAAAAATGGTCACTTAAGAAATAATGAATCAAGTCTGTCTTACAGGACACATCATTTAAGATGAGGTCAATGAATTTATGGCACAAATGGCTATATCATGTGAGGCAATAAAATGCAGTCCATCATTCATTCTACATCTAACTAATGACACACTTCTAGTAATTAAAGATTTCATCATCAGAGCCTGAGCTGATTACTTAAGATGGGGTAGTTAGGTAAAAATACATACTGTAGATCTCTCTCTTTAATAAAATAACATTTGCATATCCATGAAATACACAGCATGTGTCTCATAAACTATGGTTTTCTGAATTGTGGTGTTATAGAGTATTCTCTTTTTCCACAGACGGCTTTAATTTTTTTTTTTACTTTGTGAGGCTTTAGTTTTTCCTCATTATGCCAAGAAGTACCAAAATTCCTTCGGATATTTTAAAAGATAAAGATTAAGAAGTGCAGAGGCCAACTCACTGGGCTCTGGAACGATTTCCCCCTAATTCCACCCCGGCTTTGTTTCTGTTGGAATCTGGCCTCTTTGGTTCCAGTTCTCTCCCTAACAGGTCCCAGATTGGACAGAGCTGAGGCTGAAGCTGTTTAACGATGGCAATCTGGGGACCGAACAATCAGCTAATGCAATGCCATTGAGCGAGACAGCTGAAATGCTTCGCATCACAAATACATAATGTATCACCAGGAAGACAAAGAGATCACAAAGGAGATAAACAAATGCGTGTTCCATTCAACCCTCTCACAGCAGTCCTCAAAAAGATTAAATTTACCTTCCTGGGATGTGTCCAATTCTAAACAACAGAATGAACATTTCCTTTAGTCCATTTAGAGTATTTATATTTTGGTGGCTGACTGCCAGAGTAGTACTTATAAGCTCAGTGGCCTGATGGATTCACTCCTTTCCTGTGAAATAAATGTGTGGCAACCTACACCGTGGAACTGCTCAAAAGATACTGCCTCAGCAGAAATATCACTTGCTCTTGATATAAGAAAACCGAAAGGCAAGACTTCTGGTTCCTATAACTCTTTCCATCTTGTGTTTCCCCTGGAAAGAAAGGAGGCTATTCATCTTGGCGACGAAGCCTTTATTTTTATATAAATGTCCGAAGCCAAAGCCAAAGTATGCCATGAGGTTACTCACATGGGCACTAGATATACATTCTACTGGGCTTAAGAGAAGATTCAGGTGACTGGAGGTAGGGGGGACAGGGTTCCTAATTAACACATTAATCAATTGTCGGCTGTGGGAGTGAAGTTCATCCTTTAATGGAACCCTTCTGAGTGGTAATCTGGCATCAGGCAATATTTAATTAGGAAACCCTTTTGCTGAAACCTTTCTTATCTGGGCAAAGACACGTGCAGCAATGGAAGAGTAAAAGGATATTTTCAATCCCTTGAATGCCATCAACAATTTGAAAAACAAAACAATCTTCACATGCTCCTGACTTTCCACGAATATAGCATCCAGGTAACAGGTCAGAAGCTACAGCTCTTTAGGCAAAACTGAAGCTTGCCATAAGAGGCTGGATCTCTAAGCCTTGGCTTGTTAAATGTGGCATTGATCTTGCCAGCCATTGATCTTGAGTCCAGGCCCAATCAAAAAAATCATGAGCTCACCCAAGAGTGAAGCAAAGGAGGATGAAGAGACATGGGCGGAGGTGATCAGTGCTTTGAAGGGTCTGGGGTCTCCTCTACCTGTGAACAGTCACCTCACAGCATGAGTTGAGGGCCTGAGGCTGACCCCATCTGAACACCTGCTTCCAGCCCAACCCTGGAGTCCCATGGTCCCAGCATCAGCTGTTCCTTGGCGTTTAGCCACTGCCTCCATCAGGGCCCTGGGTCAGTGGACCCGGGCAGCAAAGGATGCTATGGAAATCATGTGGATTTGGAATCAGAAGATGTGGGTTTGAATCTGGGCTCCATTACTGACTAGCAGTGCAACCTTATGAAAATCAGCTTCAATTTCTTTATCTGTGAAATGAAGCTAATAGTAGTAACAAGTAATGCTTGTGTGCCAGGCATATCACTAAGCTGGTTACACAGTGTAGTTTTTCAGGCCCTAGCCTGCCACCCTCATGGTTGCCGATGCCCCAGGAACATCCCACATGTTTCAGTTCATTTTAACTTAATGCGAGGATGTTTGTATGGCAGTGTGAGGAGAGAAAGGGAAATTTTCGTCCACAGTTTTCCTATGAGCCTGTGTGTCTTTGAGATAGAATGGGGCATGTTTCTCTCCGGGCAAAATGCATGCTGCACATCACAGACACCAGCCCTCCACCCTGCTTCCTAGGAGACTCTGTCCCAGGGCTAAGAGAGGGGCTGTCCGCAGTGACAAGGAACCAAGGAAAGTTGTGTGTGCGTCCCAGTTGCCCATCACCCTGAGAAGGCTCTATTCAACTCCTGCCGAGCCGTCTTCGTTTTCCAAGGCCAGTCATTCTCTATTTCGGGCAAAAGCTTGATAAAGCAGCATGGCTGCTTGGAAATGAGTGTTAGAACCATTAAAATGAATAATTCCTCTTAGGCTCAACTGCTGTTTGAATAGTGGTAGCCATAAACTGTGCTATTCATGTTTTATTAAAAAACAGAGCTGATGAATGATCTGCTTGACTCATTACATGGCAGAAGAATCTTCCAAAGGAAGGGCCAGAAGCCACAGTATCAGACGCCTTTAAGACAGGATGACCCAACCCCCGCGGGGCAGAATGAGTGTGAGGGAAAGCCCCATGGAGCAGGGAGGGTGCACTAACACCTGATGGAGGGACCAAGCTCGCCACTCCAAGTTTCCTTGCAAAGTTCGATTGGAGAGTGAAGGAAGGAAAAAGATGGCCTAGCCATAGATATGCAAAGCCATACGGAAATCAGGAGAGGATTTAGAACTAGTAAGGGCTATTTTTTTTTTTTTTAAAAAGCAAATTCATGGTGAAATTTATTTTCAAAATAAACTTTCTGCAGGTTTAGATTCCAACATGATGATGTTTGCTACATAGTTCTTTATATTTAAGGGTCTTATTTGGCTTTTTGTTTTGCTTTATAGTTTGATCTCTATTCTCTCTCTCAATTTCTCTTCCTCTCTCCTCAAATAGGATTTGGAGCTCAAGGGGAGGCCAACAAGCATCTTTATAAGAATTGAAAATCTCATTAGAAAACTGCCCTGTAGGAACTTTATACCATGACTCAAATTCTACTTATCTTATAAATTTTAAGCTAGATTTCAGACCCAGGTCGTCAGGGCAGATCCTTCTCTTTCACATGTGCCATGAGCTCTGTAAGGGAGAGCAGAGATGGGCTTGGTTTTCAGGATCTCAACGAGCATTGACAAACGGCTCATTACTGACCCAAGTCTCTGTTTCTACAGCCAAAGCAAGAGCTGGAATCCTGGCAGTGACCAAGATTCAGTGACCGAGGGGCCATCCTCATAGCCAAACACACGATGCAGAAGAAGGTGATTTTACCCTTTGGTATGACAGTTTAGGTTGCCTACAAGCATTAGCATATCATCACACACCTCTGCTTCGTTTAAGCTGGATAAATGCAACTTACATCATCCTAACACAAGTCATCCAGATGGACACTGAAAAATTCAAACATCGGAAAATCTGGTCTACCTGGTGCCAAATGTCTGCCTCTCTGTTTTCCAACTATTGGCACTGAGAAGACACAAAAATAGCCTAAGAGATCTCAAAGCCATGAAACTTAGCCCTGAAAGAACCTCAGAGAACATCTAGTCCACTCCTCCAGCCTCCAGGTCCTGCTGGGGCCAGGCGCTTAATCACTTCGAGCCCCAGGTGCTCAGCTGTAAAATGAGATCGTCAATAGAAACAGCACCCCCCTGGGAAACAAGTGAGGAAGAACCAGCGAGTGATTGCAGATGCGGAAAATGTGCCACATAAAAGCAGAGAGCGGTGTCCTACCCCGTCTCCCACTGTCATGCCCTGTGACTCAATTTTCTCTTTTTATCAACTCCAGATATTGTAACTATCACCTGCCCTGAAAAATCTGCCATCACATAATCCAATCTATTTGTTCATAAGCGAGCGTGTGGTGAGGGCCCAGCATGTGTCAGGCACTGTACAAGGAACTGGGGTATAAGTAAGATGCGTCCCCGGCCCTCATACAGCTTCAGGTCTACTGCAGCAAACAGGGGGCCTGCACATTTTCGTTCTGTTTTTATTTAACCATCTTTGCTACAAACTGAAGCTTAAGAAAAAACTGTGCTTCTATCTGTAATGCTTTTATTCATTCAAAAGTAAGTGCTGAGCTGTGCTCAAAAAGGAAATGGACAGTGGAACAGCACAGGAAAGGTCCAGTACTTGCCCTCAAGGAGCTCAAAATCTGTCTATTAACAGTCACAATAGAAATTTGCACACACCTCCTCTCCCCAGAAATATTCTGCACTCCATCCATCAACAGGTTTGTTCTAAAGGTTAAAATTCAACTGACAGTTTTTAACTAAAAAATAGTCAATATTTTACTCTCTCAATATCAGACTCCCCTTTGTCCTTCTAACCCAACACTGTCTCCCCTTTTTTTCAAATGTATATCTGAATCTTTTTTTTTTACCTTGGTTATTGGAACTCCTTGTTTTCAAAATACATATTTGAATCTCTTTTCAAATGTATCTTGGATCTCATTGATCATGACTCTTTCCGTTTTCTAAATGCATGCTCGAATATTTGAAGTTTTATTATTTGTGACTATAAGAGCCCTCTCTCTGCCTGAAAAAGTTTCAGGGAGGGACCCTGGGTTGTTCTTGAGTATAAAGGGAGACTCACCAAACTGATAGATTAAAAAAGTGAAGCGTGCTGGTTACCTGGCTTCTATGTGAGGTCATTCACTTCATTTCTTCCTTCATGCAGACTTTTTAGAAAATGGCAAAAATCATTATCTCAAAACACCTAGCTTTAGTTCCACAACACGGCTCATCATACATCAATGACAGGACTTTTTGGAAGGACTTCTGTTATTATCTGTGATATCTGAAGCAGCCTTTTGTTCCTAGGGATCTTATTTGAATCTGCCTCCCAGCCTCCTCAACCACCTGGGCTATGTCTTGGCATCTGTGATGAGCAGCACCACTGATATGCCATAGGACCAAGGCTGTGTGTGTACCGGTGGTCCAGGTCAAGGGCACTGCTGGGCAGAATTAATGGCCCCTCTGGCAATCCTGCACCTCGGCTCCCTCTCTGGCTGCTTCTTGAAGGCTCACAGCAGCTCCTGGCCACCTCTCATTCACTTACCAACGACAGACTGATTGCTTGGAACGTGCCAGGCACTTGGCTAAGGGCTTTACTTGCAATGCCTCAGTCAATCATCTTTTAACAGTCTCTTGCACATTTCTCTGCTCCCTGAGTCATAGACTGAACCAGCTTCTATCTGTGGATGCTCAGGATTGTCCCACTTCAGTCCCTGGTGTCCATCTCTGCACAGTCCTCAAATCTCTCCAGGACACTCCATCAAAAGTTATGGCTTTTATTATAGTGCCTTCTGGAAGCCCCAATCTGATGTAATAATAATAGATTATACTAGTAACAACAGCTAGCATTATTTAAGCACTACTAACTGTGTTGGGCATGTTACATGGATTGCCTCACACTCTCCACAAGTACCTTATCGTATAGGTAACTGGGGTTTAGGTAGGTTAAAGAACTTGCCCAAGATGACCTACGCAGATAACAGATGGCAGATCCAGATTCTAACTTGCATCTGTCTGGCTTCAAAGCCCATACTGCCCCACTATCTCAAAGACTTTTTGCATTTTCCTTTAAAACTATAGGATTAATATGTTGGCTAATATTTGATAATAACTTTGTTCTGAAATTCCAGAATCACAGACATTTAGACCTGGAAGGAACTTCACAGGTCAAACCAATCTATCTCCCCTGGGAAGCCTGGGCTTCCTTCAACACATAGGTGGTCTTCCAGGTGGCGCTCATACTTCCTGTGACAGGGAGAACCAACCAGATCCATCCACACAGCCGAAGAGTGATTCCCACAGAGTGAACTTCCTCCTTTGCGTGGACTTTTCGACGGCCTTCAAAGGAGGGTTGCAAGATAATTGCAGAGCCCTGCGCAGCCTGTTTTGAGGCAACCTGTTCTGTTGCCGGACAGCTGTGATTCTTAGAAAGTTGAACCACTCCACGTCGCTGTCACTTCCACCCACGGGAAGTAGTTCTGTTCACCAGGATCTCCCAGCACAGGTCAACAACTCTTCCAAAATTCAGCCTTTCAAATACTTAAAAAGAGCCATCATATTTCCCCCAGATTGTCATTTTTAAACCTCCCCAGTTCCTGTGCCCATTCCCCAGGGGACGAGTTCCCAGAGCCCTCCTATCCTGTCTGTCCTCCTGTGCCTCTTACCCAGGCATATACTTCACCTGGGTAAGGCCCCTCCTAAAGGGTGGAGCCCAGAATGGAATGCAGCAGCCTGACCAGCACAGAATCCAGGGAACTCTCCCCTCCCTCATGTAGAACTATACCTCCGCTAATGCCGCCCAAGAATGCATGTGCTTTTTAAGCAGTTATAGCCCGCTGTGAAGTCTTTACTTTCTAAAAACAAACATTTATTGAGTATCTGTTATGTACCAGGCTTGAAGCTTTCCCTTAAGTTATCTCCTTCAATTCTGACCACAAACTTGTAAAGGAGCTATTGTTTTTCCTATTTTACTTAAAAATGGGAAAACAAAGTTTCAAAGAGATGATGCATTTCCCTAGGCTCTCACAGCCTACAAACAGTGGAGCCAGGATCCAGATCCAGACCTTCCAACACATCCTCTTTCCACCCCACCACGCTGCTTGCTTCATGCTGAGTTTCTGGTCAACCAAAACCTTTTTCCCCTAAGTGCTTATCAACCATTCGTTTAATGATATAGTCAAGGACTTTTGAGGGTAAGCCGTCAAGCCTACTGGTCTAGAGTTTCAGAAATCAGAAACTCTTTCCCGGTTTTGAAAATGTGGTCAACATTTGTCCATTTCTGTTGTTTTGAAACCTCTCTCATTCATCATGATAGAACAGATTACCCAAAATTAGATATGAAATTATCTACAAACTTCCTCATAGTGGCTGGGCAATCTAAATTGGGTTAGCGTAGCAGGTGCTCTCTGCCTGTTTCTTTGCCCCTAACTTGGGATTCACAGCATTCTTTATGGTATCTGCCCTACCCATTCTGGTATGAGAACATTCTCTTTATGGAGAAAGTTGAGAGAAATCAAATAAAAGTTGCCCAGCCTTGCCTTCTCACTCTCTTTTGTTAAATATTACACCATTTGCTCTAAACACTGACCTGTCCAGTTTTACTTCTTGCTCCTTCCAGGAGCACAGCCTTAATAGCTCCTTTTACTAACCTGGGCAGTTCCCCAAGGGTCCAGCCCCTCATGCACCCCAGCCTTCCTGACACAATACTCCTTCTCAGAATTTCCTACCTGCCATGTTGCCCCCCTCGCCCCAACTACACTGAGCATCCGATTGTGGGACTAAACCCACCTTTCCTTGGAAATTTTTTAAAAATCTGCTTTTCTAAATTGTAGGAATGTAGCTGATCATATCCAGCATTGTCTCCCTCTGACATTGCACATTCCAAGGTGGTTGGGTCTCTTCCCCACTCTATCCACATACCAAGCAGCTTTCCCCCATATTAATCAAAGTGGTGGTCAAAGTAGGGTTCTCCTCATTGCCCCTTTACCTTCTCAGAGCTATCTGCAAGGCATGGGAAGAATGATCAATTGCTCTGTTTTATGAGAGTGAAATTCTTAGCAGATATCTAGGTAAATTGCCCCATATCTTGCTTCTTTGCTAATTAATCTATTTTTAATGTCTGCTTCAGATTTTGTACTCAATACCCCCAAATAACTCCTTGGATGTTTCCTTTCATTTTCCTAAAATTCCCATCTTGCATTTCCCCCCAAGTGCGTGGACTGCCATATAAAGATTTATTTTCCTGAGATTTACCCACCTATTAGATATGTTGGTGGGGTATGTTGTTTTATATTTTAGTTCTACATGTTAGCTCTAGTCTAGGCATAAACCTCCCTCCAAGGCTCAGTGGTATCTCTGAGATTGTTTTTATCTTTCTGCGCCCACAATCCAGGATAACCCCGTCCTTCCCACTCTCTGCGTTGGTAGACAGATGTCAGAATCCATTTGTTTATTCCTCTGCAAGACTTTGCTCTGGAGAAGGAGTGGCCCCTTCTTAACTATCCCATCTTTTCCTGTGTCAGACATGCTGCCTTCATTGTGTCTAGCTTCACAGGTTTAAAATAGAGCCAACTGGTTTACCCACACTCTACTCTTATTTACTCATTATTCTCCTATTAAGTCTCACTTATAAAAAACAAAGACAAAATCCTCTACCATGAATTTTCCTATGATGTGTCCTTCAAAGTAAAAAGCACACCACAAAAATAAAACCCAGAAACCCAAGTCAACGAAACTCTTGACCCCCAAATTCGCCACTGTTTCCAAAGGCTTGTGGAGTGTTTGACAGTAATGTAATTGCAATAATGAGGAGGTTTGCAGGCCAGGTTGTGGTCCTAAGCTCACTATGGATGTTTTAGCCCTAGGCTCAGCTTCAGGCCAGCACCAGTCGCCGGGCCCAGAGACACCAGTGGAATCCCTTATGCTCAGTCACACACAAATGTGACATTTATGGCATCTGGTGCACAATGCTACAAATTCAAAAGGCCCAGAGTGCTGGGCTCACAAACTTGGGGAAAAGAAATAACTTAGGTTGCTTATTATCTTTTCTTCTTAGTTAATTAAGACCTGTGTGAGAGCACCAGCTTAGTGACAGGTCTTAGGTATCTGGGAGGGATATGCTGGACTGCTTCTGATGTTGGATCTACATGTTGGTTCCTTTGTCTCTGAAAAGCTTCCTGGATGTTTGTGGACTGTTAGTTTGCCTAGTTCTCTTCCATCTTTGTCCCATGAACATAGCCATCCTGCTGTACTAACTACCCAGTTGAAAGCCAACACTCCACTAATGCTAGATTCTGCCCAGAGCATCCCTCTTACAACTGCATCCTCATAAGCAAATCCTGGGTCAGCCCCACCCAATCTCTCCATCCAGGATGAACGTCTAAAGGGCCAAATGTGTGAAGAGAGACAGCCTGGGACAAAGAGATGTTTTCATACATATTTAAACACACCTGTTATTTATATAACTCCTTTCTCTCAGTGAATTCAAGTGGCTCAATAGACACTATCACAGTATCATTCACCAGAAGTCTGTAAAGAGATAAGCAGCCAGATAACATACTTATTTTAGAGATAAGTAAATTGAAACTAGCAGCAATTATATATCAGTTGTCAGTATTTGGGTCAAAGCCCCCATCTCATCATCCCTGTATAACCAACTATAGTCACTCATCGCTTAACAAGGGGGATACATTCTGAGAAATGCGTCGTTAGGCAATTTCGTCATTGTGCGAACATCATAGAGCATACTTACACAAACTTAGATGGTATAGCCTACGACACGCCTAGACTCTATAGTACTAATCTAATGGGACCACTGTCCTATATGCGGTCTGTCACTGGCTGAAACGTTGATATGCAGTGCATGACTGCAGATCATTCTTTGGTCTATGAAGAAAGAAACAAAATGAAGAAGAATACTTCCATTTGACCTGTCATACAACTGGAGTCTTGGCTCCCGGGTGAAAAGAGAAAGGAGTATGACAGAGCTGCCTAATCCAAACAGCCTGCACAATGGGCCTCAGATCTGGTAAGACACACAAAAAAGGCATATCTGGGGGAGAATCTAAATATGTGAGGCCAGGCATCTCTCCTAGGGCTTAGTATCTATGAGTGAAGTAAAAGGCATTACTGGCTATATTCTGCTGCATCACGGCATGCCCTGGGTACAGACTGGCATGTAGAGAAGTGGAGGAGAAGAGGAAAAGGAAGAAAGAGGAGGAGGGAAAGAACTCTGTACTAACTACCTTTGTATCAGAACAGAACCCATTAGACACTGAGTGCCTGCTATGGCCACAGCCCTGCTGTTCTCTGGCCACAGCTGACTGGGCCCAAAGACATCTCAAGAACTTGGTGTGGCTCTGCCAAACAGGAACAGAGTAATTCAACAAACCAATCAGAGTTTCTTCTTTGGGAAGATGGGAATCAAGATAACTCCAAGAGACTAAGTAGCGATGGGGATAGCGGTTGTGGGAATAACCACAGAGGATAGGCAGTGAGCAGAAGCCATGGGGCAGCACAGGTCATGAGGCAGAGTCGGGAGAAGGGGCTGGAAGTGGCAGGAATGGAAGTTAAGCGGCAGGGAGTTGCAAGTCCTCAGAAGCCATGTGCTAAAACAGGAAGGAACAATGCCTGCTCCTGGGGGGCAGTAAGACAGTCCAGTTGCCCAGTTATTAGCACTGTGGGACCATCTTTGATGCCAGAACAATCACCCAGGCTCCATGAGGACGGGCAGTGGCTATTCCCATCTTACTTATTTCCTTGGGCTTCTTTATAGCAAGCCTCCATAACTTTAGGAAGACCAAGAATCTAACCCAGCTTTATTAAATTAAAATTAAATCTCTCTGATTTAATCCTTACTCTCTAATCAGTATTAATCTCTATTAAAAGATGAGGGAAATCTAGGAAGGGGCAGTGACTTCAAAGTCCTTGCATGATCCCACAATAATTCCTCCTGTTGTTAAGAAGTGCCTTGTGGCACATTACCACCATGTACCCTGCTATGGGTGTGGGGTGCCCAGGGCAGCTTCAGCCCAGGGCAGGAGGAAGCTGACACCAGGACGTGCCTCTTTACACCAGCACTATTTCCAAGGGTTACCACAGAAAGGAAACGTGACTGCCACATCAGGTGCTTGCCCAGTCCCAAACCCACTGCAACTGCCCCCTTGTCACAGACCACTCCGACCCCAACTCTCTATTGCCTACAGTATATTCATCCCTTCCTGCCCCTGAACAAGGGTTCCACGTTCAAATAAGTTTGGGAAACGTTGCATACCCTGTGCCCCTCTTAAGATTCTCAATGCACATTGCCATATTTAAGCTTCTGAGAAGTTCTGCAGAAAAGAAACATGTTTAACTTCATTAATCCAGAGTTTCCTCAATTTTCCAAAAATAGAATTCTTTTTTTCTAGTAGGATCCTGTAGAAAAACACTTTGGAAAATGCTGCTTTAATGATTTGGATGCATATAAGAGAGAGCCAAGAAACCTAGGCCTTACCATTATTCCTTTGACTAAAGCTTTCCTCTGTGGTCTCGTGGAACTTTTACACCTGGCCTGCTGTCTCACACGTGGTAGGGGTTTCATATGCAACTGTTGGTTGTTCACGGAATTGTAGGAGAAGGCCAAGGTGATTCCCAGCCTGTGCCCCTCTGCACATCAGCAGGCTCTGTCCTGCCGGAAATCAAGGTTATTCGTCCCCTTGTAGCACTTTTCTCAGCTCTGCGGCTCCCCCCTCACCTCCCACCAGCTTCCTGTGCTCGCCCAGGCCTAGACCCGATTACATTTCACACTGTGGTTTCAGCTTCTGCAGTCAGTACAAACTCAATTTCTGTCCTCTCAGCTCCAGTTACCCCACACAGTGCGCGGGGCCGACAGGATGTCATGAATGCCACTACCTAGAGCGTGACCTTCCAAAACCTGAAGCTCCACCTGAGAGCATTTGAGGTCACACCATTGCATTTTCTGCATTACAGATGAATCCATGAGCATCTTCTGAAGGACGAGCAGCCAAAATGGAGGGAGCAAACTCTCACAGCACAACAAGAACAACAAATGGCCTATCTGTATTTTCATATTCATATACAAAGGACTGTCCTTATCTGCCTGCTGAATAAAAACATAAAATCAAGAAATACTACCTCAACCAGCCTTGCTGGCACACTGATTTTGAAAGAAATTTGAAATAAACCCTCACAGTTATCTCTTCCCTTGGCCATCCTCTGCCGCAGGTCTTTGGGTGAGTTCTCCCTTATCAACAGCGAGTGACACACGTGTCCTAAAGGGCCAGAACAACTATGGTCTCAAAAGACAAATGGGTGATTAACTGTTCCTGGACTAAGTATATTCTTCTAATCGGACACCTGCATCCTGTAACACACACTCCATGGCCTGATAAACCCAACGGTGGCATGGATGCCTTGATTTCTAATAGGTAACCTCACTCTCTCAGGTCCCAGTTGGAAGTAACTCAAATTCTTTTCTAAGTCCTGTTAACACTGTACAGTCATTTTATCCATCCATTTAACTAAAAAGGGTTGCAATGATAATCTAATAAAGCACAACACTACCTACACTGCCATATCTATGTTGCTACAGAGTTTAAGCCAACCTGGGCGTGGCCCTGTGATAGTCAAAATGAGCCGTGGAGTGAGCAGGCTCACTGGCTAATTGAGCTTCCTGCTGATCACCACTGAGACGAGAGACACGAGTAGGGATTGGAATTCCATTATGAGTTTTTAATAATTAAACATTACACGTTCGGAACCTCATTCTTCTGTATTACTTTTTAAATATTAATCTATTTACATCAGCTAGACCTCCTGCAGCTTGACACGCAGCAAATGGGAGTCATGCTGAGATAGACAACTGTGTTCCGAGCTTACGACATCTTTGTTCTTCAGTAACAGTAAATGTGACACTAACCCTCTGTTCAACTCAATCCTATACCGTAATTACCCCACCTTTTGGAAGGCGGCTTGCTCCGTTTTTCAGCACACTCACATGTTGAAACATGATGAGTCATGACACTGACTTTTAAAATTATCAAAGAATCCAGATTAATCTTCTTTTGAGAGTTTTTAATGCCCCTTATAATGAGATCTCAATGAGATCTCTGGGTGGGGGGCACCCTGCCCTCTTCAGAACCGGGGTTAGGAAATGGATGTGGGAGGCACGTGAGGGTTTCCTTCGATATTATCCCACACTGTAATGAGACTCCAGCATAAAAATTCAAAACCCGGAGCTCACATAAAATGCTCATAAAGAGCTAATTCTGCTTTACACTGCGCCCTCATGCCCAGAGGACTTGTCCCAGGGGCCCGACAGCCACTCTCCTTCAGGGTGAATGTTGCTGCTTTCACTCGTGTCCTTCCCTCCTCCCATTTCATCATCCCTGTCAGGAACCCTGGGTGCCCCTCTCTCTGCTGCTGGGGTCTCAGACTCAGGTTTTGCTGCCTGTCCATCCTCTCCCAGCTCAAACACAGAACATCCCAAGAACAGAGACAAGCCCTTCCCAAACGCCTGAGTGAACTGGTGCTGCCCAAGAGGACAGCCTGGGGTAGGACTTCAATGGAATCTGGAATTCTAA
The DNA here is from genome assembly GCF_037783145.1 of Equus przewalskii. NCBI lineage: Eukaryota > Metazoa > Chordata > Mammalia > Perissodactyla > Equidae > Equus > Equus przewalskii. Next base: position 57,204,882 of record NC_091839.1, on the reverse strand, counting down.
GCCATCAATCAATGATTGATCTATACAATCAAGGGCTGTCTAAATCCAACGATGGGGAGAACCGACGGCAGCAAGTGTCCACTGCTCCAGAGATAGCTGACCCCTCTGCTTCTGCAGTCAACGTAATCATCAGACCCATGTCTGCACTCGGCCCCTCATAGAGCGCACCACAGAACAGTCCAATTTGGTTTCAATTTAAGAGTTTTATTCCCTTTTAAGACAAAGCTGGCAGCGCAGACCAGTCATGGTCTGTTTTAAAGAGTAAAACACCATTTTACTTGATAAAGATGTAGGATTCAAAGTGGGAAATTACATGGGAGCTACCCTTGTAATGGAAAAAGAGCCCCCCCCAGCTGCCCACCTCTGTGACCGCTGAGGAAGCCAGAAGTAGTGACACTCCCAAGAGATTAAACATAAAAATTTTTAGCAAATGTCAGTCTATCTTTCTATTGTTTTTGTTTTACCTGTCAGTACTATTGAATGACTAATGCTAACGACCTCAATGCAAACGTCTCTAGTCTCAGAAGGGAGCCTGGGTCCCATGAACCCTCCAGGCAATGTATGGGTGCCCAGCATGCCTGGTCCAGGAAGGCCACAAGTCCTACAACAGTGGCTGATGGTCACCAGAAGCTGGGGCCATCTTGGAAGAGCCATCCATACTAGACTTTGGAAAGGAAAGTAGATTCCTAGCGTTTACGGAAAACGCTCCAGAAGAAAAGAAAAGCTCCAGGCTTTTATTCAGGGCTCTGCAATGGCTGAGGCCTCCAACTTCCTCAGCAGCAGAGTTCAATCCTCCCGGTAGCAGCCATCTCCTTCTAACCCAGAATTCCAAGATCCTTTCCCACCAATCACAGGAATGGATAACCTTCGCTTCCTCTTCCTGCCCTCCAGAGGCAGGACTAAGTAGCAGGCGGAGGAGTCAGGTGCCTACCCGACCCCAGAGCCTCTCCAGAACTGTCCCCTGATTCTCACATTCAGATTTTTCGTTTGGGAACACACCATCCTTTGAATAATCCCCGGTTTTAAGAAAAACAAGCACTTGTTACAGAAGTGATTCAGAAGGGGGTCGCCCACTGAGCTGTTCATGTTTATGAGCCAAACCAGAGGAAAACGGAGCTAAGCATTCTGTTTGCCTGATCCCCAGAGGCTGTGGTTTCCTCAAGATTATCTCAGTCTCGGTCCCCCTCATTTCAAGTAACTTGGAAAACACAGAACAGCATTCTCTAGAAATTATTTAAAAATTTAATAAATCTATTGCTTAGAAGTGCCTCACGAATATTCAGTCTGAATCTTTCTTTGCTTAATTTCATTCCCTTACTCCTCCCTAATTATGTCCCCCAAGCTAAATAGATTCCTTCCTTCCTTGGTGTTTACATCCTCCAGATGTCTGAAGACCATGATCATGTCAACCATCCAAATCCTCAGACCTCACTACTGTGATCCGAGAGCAATAGAAAGGATGATAACACAAACAGGCCCTGTGTGCGCTGGGTCTTTCCTGCTTTGTGAACCCCCAAGATCCATACCCAAGGAGTGGCTCCACTTCGAGTTTTCTAATTATTAGCATAAAAGGGAAATGCCAATAGGTCAGAGCAGTACACAGTGATCAAAAGACACTCAAATTGATGCTCCCACTGAATTTGTAAACAGAAGTAGACAAAATCCCCAAAGAGCAATTAACTCTAAATGGTTCAGAAATTTCCATCAATGACACAGAGTGGTTTTTTTTTTTAATGGAGGGACATGCTTTAAACAGTGAAAATGATCGATCCATATCAGATTCCCTTTTGATACTGGTCTTGCCTTCAGCATATAACAATTCAGCAACTTTTGGAAGCTCAGGGTCATAACGCCTTGGAGTTGGACTAGCAGCAGGGAGTCATTTCATCCTACCTTCTAGTCAGAGCTGGGAGCCCTGTTACAATACGCCTGGCTGGTCAGCCGACTCAACTGTGATGCTTCTGCCAAGATGCCAATGGGAAACTCACTATTTCACAAGGGTGCCCATCCTACTGTTGTTAGCAAACTCCTTCTGATACTGAGAAGAGATCAGCCTTCCTGCAAAACCCTACCCACAGGCCTGGCCCTCGCTCTCAGAGCCACTCAGCACGGCCACATCCTCTCCCACATGGCCACCCTTCAGACACCTGGCAACACGGGATGTGTCCCCTTGACCTTTTCGTCCCGAGAGGAACATCCTCAGTTGCTTCCACTGTCCGTAAGGCATCAGGACTTTCAGACCATCACAGTCCAGGCTGCTTCCATCTCACACCATTTCATTCTCAATATGCGACACCCAAGACGAAACGCAATGCCCTTCTGAAACTGCCCTCCAGGGACGGCTAGAGCTGAGCTTGCAGGAGACAACGTGGTGTGACTTTGCAGTTGCTGCAGGGCCTCCCTCTCCTATTCCTCAGGTATGACATTCTATCTTTGAAGACTTATTTCTTTAGGTTAAAACATTACATATCCAGGAGTCCTCTGTTAAAAATTCAAATATCCCCAAAGGAGGTAATATTTTCAGCCAAAAGCAGCCAGTATGAATCAATTTATTCGGCAACTTTGGACTGAGACCTGGATTCTAATCCTGGCTTTGTCATTTATTAGCTGTGCAACCACAAGCATATTATTGAACCTCTCTGAATAGGAAGGAGTTAGTTAAGAAGAAGGTAGTGGGGCCTGTAAATTCTTAAGACAACAATCATCAAACATTCGCCAAGCATCTGTGAGCCTACAGCAAACACATTTTTCCTTCTTTCTTTTCTTTTTACCTACTACCTTAACAATTCTCAGAAAAATGACCTGATTTCCATAGATAAGAGCAGGGTAGTCCTTGTTATAGCTAATATCGAAGCAGTCACAGAGCAACATAAAGCCTCTCAACGAGACTCCAATGAACACGTCAAATGGTTATGTGTTTTTAATAAATATTTTTCTGCCATCCCTTTAAAATATTTTGATGCACCACCCTTGAAACAAGGTCAAAGAGAACCGCTAATCTGGACAAGTATTTTTGTCTTGGGCCCAGGCTTAGGAGGACCATTGAGAAACTCTAAATATTGATTCTCTGCAGCAAAAATGAAAGGTTAGTGGCCACAGCCCTGACCTCTGGCTGAGATGGAGGAAGTTGCAGTAAAGCACACATCCACCACTGAGCGTTCTGAGTTCCAGCACAGAGACAGCTCTGGGCCTCTGGACCATGGCTTTGCCAACTTGAGTGTACATCAGAGTCCCCTGGAGGACTTGTTAAAACATGGACTCCTGATATTTGTACACCAAGGTTCATAGCAGCATTATGCACAACAAAGGGTGGAAACAGCCCAATAGCCTGTGTCCCTCAACAGATGAATGGACAAACAAAATATTGTGTGTACATACAATGGAATATTATGCGGCCATAAAAAGGAATGAGGTTCCGATACATGCTACAACCTTGAAAACATGCTAAGTGAAAGAAGCCAGACACAAACATCACATATTGTATGATTCCACTTGTACGAAATGTCTAGAACAGGCATATTCATAGTGAGAGAAAGCAGATTAGAGGTTATCAGGGGCTGGGGGTAGTGAGGAGAGGGGTGTGAAGAGTTATTGCTTAATGGTTATAGAGTTTCTGTTTGGGTGATGAAAAGGTTTTGGAAGCAGATAGTGGCGATGGTTGCACAATTTTGTGAATGCCACTAAATTATACACTTAAGTGGTTAAAATGGCAAATGTTTTATTATATATATTTTACAATATAAAAAAGTGCTTTTGAACCCACAGATTCTGGGGCTCCATCTTCAGAGTTTATGATTCAGTACGTCTCGGATGGAGCCCGAGAACCTGCGTCTCTAATAAGTTTCCATCATTGGTGCTGATGCTGCTGATCTGGGGACCACATTTTGAAACCATTGCTCTAAGCCCGCAGAGAGGCTGAGCAAACCCTTCAGCCTCTCTTCTCATCTTGCTCTGCTTTGGTGATTGTCTAGAAGAGCTCAAACTTCTGTGCATTCTAGCAATGTCAACACACGCTGGAAATACATAACAAAAACAGCTGCATTCTGGCCAGCTTGAGGTATCGGTCCTGCCCTGTGGTTTTCTTCCTCTTTTTTTTCTCACTCAGTTTTGAGCTGCCATGGACCGTAGGAATGCCAATAATTACACCCACTTCAGCAGGGCAGAAACAGGTGCAAATCAGAATTGGGGGTGAGTGAATGAAGTCACCCTCCAGGCCTCATCCTCAGAAATCTAGCCCCCCCAAATCCAAATTCACCACATTAGCAGTGAATTATTTTCTTTCTTTCTTTTTTTGAGGAAGATTAGCCCTGAGCTAACATCCGTGCCCATCTTCCTCTACTTTATATGTGGGACACCTACGACAGCATGGCTTGCCAAGCGGTGCCATGTCCGCACCCAGGATCCGAACCGGCGAACCCCGGGCAGCTGAAGCGGAATGTGTGCAGTTAACTGCTGCGCCACCGGGCCGGCCCCAAATTATTTTCTAATAACACTTAGAAAAGTGCTTGCTGCTTAAAGTTTCAAAAGAACTTGTGTGCCAGGGTTCCTGATATTGATCTGGGCAAGATATTCATACGGGGCATAGAGGATGTAATGCATATGTCTCATTTGGGGTCTGGTAAACTGCTGAAGAGCTCATGTTTCTGCGATTCTCTTTTTTGACATTCTTGGGTTCACCTCAAGTTCACTGGTTTTCCCGATGGTATTACTTAACTTCTTCAAATTTAATATATTTTTATTCCTGCTCATTTGAGTGTTGTATTTCCACACATGCATGCTTAATTAAACAAAGTGCTCTGGACATTTTCCCTACAGAGGTAACACTGCGCAGCTTCTTCACCCGGAAAGAACAGCATCCTCGTCACCACTGTGGAGGAGCCTGCCATCAATGGCTGACACGCAAATATCCATGGCAACACAGGTGAACCCAATGCCTGGCCAGGCCGGACGTCACATGGAGCGGGTCCTCCCACGGGGCTGAGGGGAGGTGACAGCTTTTACTCAGCCAGCAGATAGAGTGTTGGTTCTTTTCTATTTGCAGGGCTGTCATGTTTAAATACGAAAATGCTGCTTATAGGTAAATGTTAGTGACAGCAGCCTGTGGCGCCTATCACGGTTTGCACTCTTACTCCTGCTAAAAATAGGCTTGCTTTCTCTGGATTCCTTCAAACTCCACATCTGCAGGAAGTTTTTGTTGCTGTTGCTGGCCCTTTTCTTTCTTTCCCAAAGATTATGGTTCTTTGGCTCCTCCAGGGCCCCCTCCTTTCTCCCCTCCCCTGGGGAACGCCACTCAGAATGATAACAGACACCCTCGGCTCACACAGTCCCACAAAGCCCTCACATGGGTTCTCAGTTCTTATCTTAAACCTTTGCCTTTGAACTCTTTGGGGAAGAGGGAACTGGGGCAGCTACAAGGGGCAGAATCATTTGACCTTCAGAAGGAAAAGATGGAGCGAGGTGGGATTGGCTGGGCAGGTTGAGAAGCCAAACTGAAGGGCAAGGCTTCTGTGTTTGGGACCCACTCAGCAGCCACACCTGCACCAGCCAAGCCAACAGCCTGCTCCCACTGCGTGCTGCGATAATTTTGTTTTTGAGGTATTAAATTCACACCCAGCAAATGGTAACTACGGTAATGATGCATTTTGAGCAAATGTTCAACTCCTCTCAAGGCGAGTGTTCAATTACCTTTATTATTCTCTCTCTCCTGCCCATCGGGTGTGCATGTGTGTGCGTGTGTGTATGAGAGAGGTACAGAAAGAAAGATACGCTATGCGGAGGAGGGGGGATGGAGCAGATGGCAAAGTTGCTCTGGGTGTTTTCAGAACCAGCCAGATCTTTTTGGAACAGGACCTCAGCACCTTCAGATGCTCCAGGTGCTTCACAACACATTAGAATCACATGGGGAGATTCTTCTCTGGCCGCCACTCTCAGGGATTCTGATTCAGCTGGTCTGCAGTGGGTGGCGCCCCCCTGAGGGCTTGTGTGGCGGCCACATGGCCCCTGCCAGGACCTCCTGAGCAAAGGTCACACACTGGCTCATGGATCCGTAGGCTGCTTAGACGTGCTGTGTCTTTCTTCCCCAGACCACCCTTCCTGACTCCCTGCGGCCTCTGTGGACCAGTCACTTCTGATACGCCGCCCTCTTAAGAAGCTAGCGAGGATTCTGGCTGTGAAACATCTTATAGGAGACAGTCCAGAGAGTTACTACGGCTCCTTCTCCCCCAGAAAGGAAGATGGGCCAGTTCTGCAGTCCTGGCCCTGCTGTCTCGCTCTGGGGGACCCCAGGCAGCTCCAGACCAAATGAGCCCCGTGGGAAGGAAGAATCCACCTCATTCTGCTCCCAGCTCTTCCCAAGGGCCTGGACTTGCTGGATGCCTGACAGAGGCCGCAGTGTTGAGTGCTTTCTCAGAGTTCTCCCAGGGCTCACAACATAGGTGGCCTCCAACCGGGAGAGCAGATGTGACGACTAAGAAGAGATGCCTGTGAGTGAATTCCTATCAAGTGAGCCCTCTGTGAGCCCCAACTTGGCTTATGGAAATTGGGAGATTTGTGTTTATGGTAGGAGGATCCTCAGAGAACCAGAAGCCCTTGGTCAAAGCGCGCCAGATAATCAAGACCTGAGGACACGCAGGTAGCATTTTAAGCTCATGAGCCCATTGCCCAGTCCTAACTTAGTGCTTCCCTCCCAGTTTAGTCTTCCCCAGGGATAGTGATGATCTGGGGGGGGGGGGTGCAGGGGTCCCCAGAACTTCTGTCCTCCTTCCACCTGGGATTCCTAATGCCTAATGGAGCCAGTAGGCAAGAGCAGCCGGCTCACTGGGGCTGCTAACACCACGTGCTACTCCAGCCTGAAAACTCCTCAGGATCAAGCAGAGAGGTCCTGGGGGATGGATCAGCTACCAAGGGGTTAAATGCAAACTCTGCACTACAAGGGGATTTACGACAAAGAATCTCAGCATTGTGCTCCGCGGTGGCTCTGTAACCTCTCTCTACCACCCATAGATGCCAACGCACTCTTGGGATTTGCTCAGGAATAGGATGTGTAGCCTAACAGGCTACACCTTGGGGCTTTTCCTGTCTATAAGAGCAATTACTACACAATGTAGTTTCCTTCAACAGCCTATGCACACCTCTCTAGAGTGGTGATCTTCAAGACGAGGTGGGGTCCCCCAGAGGGTGCAGAAATGATCCACTGAAGTAAGGGAAGAAAATAGTAGAACGTCAAATGTTTTTTCCCGGCGGGGTGTGTAATGAGAAACCTGCTGAGACCATGGGGCTAGGTGGCATAGTCTGGCCTCACTTTTCACGAAACACTGAAAGCAGCAGATTAGGGTGCGAATGGCTGGGGGCTGGGGGGGGGGGTGGGGAGGAGCGTGTTGGATGATACTCCCTAGGTTTTTCTTTGGGAAGGGGATGAAGAACAGATCAAAAGTGATGGATGCCCTTTGTGTCTGTGTCAGCCCAAGGAGCTTTCTGATGCCAAATCTAACAGACCACCCGATTACCTCTCCCTGATCGGATGTGGTCTGTTCCTCCTTGGGACCCCTCCTGGCACAAGGCACACGTCACTGTAATTTGTGACATCACTTGAATTCTTATTACGCTGTTCTAGGCTCCCAGCTCCCTGAGGGGGGTGTCTGTTTCTTAACTCATCTCCTGAAGACCTTGCTTATAGTATCTGATGGAGAACACTTGGAAACGTAATCAAAGCTTTCATTTTAAAAGAGGTGACCGTGTCTATAGTGAGGTCACTGGGGACTAGACAGTGCTGCCCTGGCTTTGGATTCCACAGTCAATAAAAGCTCAAAAACAGCTTTTAAGCTACTGTCAGTCCCCTGAATTATTTTTACCTAAAGACTTTTTAAAATCATTATTTATTATCACTGCCATTTCCATTTTAAAAAGGAAAAGAAAAATGGCAATTTAATACCACACAACTCAGAAAGACATAATCTCAGAAAGAAAACTGTTCTTCCCCAAAAAGGACCAGGACCTTATGCCTCCATATGAAGTATCTAAACATTAGCATCCTCATTTTTCTCATTCATCATGCGCCAGTTCATTTAGGAACTTCTGAGGTGAAGGGAAGCAACAACATAAACATTCCAACCAAATCACTGACAGCATTTTGTTCCCCTGGGTGATCAAGGGAGAGACAAGCCCAGTTCTAGACAAAACTATGATATATAAGATGTAAAATATTTGTCCCACCTTCTTCTTCATCGGTCTTTCCTGCCTCTTGGTTATCTGTCCTTCTTTCATGGCCCTGATCCTAGGCAAGTGAAACTCAAAATGTCAATCCTTACATATAAGGCTTTCATACTTTAGATGGCATTAAAAACCCAAAGAAAATAATCTCTAATGGTGGAATTTCAGGCAAGCGAGTGGCCTATCCCTTCCACATGAGTAGCTCTTCAAATCACAGTATATTCATGGCTACAAACCAATCCACCTCTCTGTAGAGCTGGCCCTATAATGAGGTCCAAAGCTCCAGCAGCCATTAGGACCCTAGACTGACACAGGGTCTCTCATGCCTGGTCAGAGGGCAAAGCTCTCTACAGAACCCTATGAACTGCTGATATGGTTAATTCTATCATTCAAACTAAAAACAACGTTATATCCAGAAAACACGATTATTTTAACTATATACACATACACAATTGAGAAACCCGACCTCAAGCCACGTACTGCCCACACGATCAACTCTCTTTGAGTACTTCAGCACTAATTTTTTCCCATTGCTTATTCAGTTTGTCAACTGCTACAATAGGTCCCAAGTGCTTAAGAAAAACTAGAAGAGAAATTATTAAATGAAAAAATTACATTAATTTTTTCTGCCGCAATGCCAGTATTTGACATCAGCAGCAGAACACAATGGTCCAGCTGGAGGTGCACCAGTGTTCCCTGGGAGCTTAAGGATAACAGGCCAGAATATTTTACATTGGGCCTCTCCCAGAAATTCCCTGTGGCCATAGACGTGATCCTTTAAGTTAGTCCACTTCCTGTCGTGCAATAAATTGTCACCAATTGCCTGAAAAAAAGTCAGGACACATGATCTGACCCATGTCTGTTCTGCCATGGGTGGGGTGTGTAAGGCAGACTGGGGAGTATAGCTGGAGCCCCAGCTCATCTCAGTGATTTATAGTGACAACAGGCAGAACATCTGACACCAGGCGTCCTGGAACAGGTACAGTAGCCATATCAATAACATCACCCAGGGCATGTCCGCAGGACTGGACGTAAGGTCAAATGCTCAGCAGCCCCAGTCCCCTGTCACACAACCTTCTCCCCGGTCCCCTTTCTTGGTATGGACAACAGACTCTGTCCCCAGACTATGAGAAACCCAAGGCTTCCCAGTCAGCCATGTGCTTAGCTCCCTCACCAGTTCAAAGTACGTGGGAGGGAGGGGGTGGTGATAAGCCCCAAGTTGGGCACCACTGTAGGCAGCTACTTTGAAGTCGTGGGGCAGGGCTGGGAGCGCCCTGACTACCCTTCCCACTACACACGGTCATCTGCCTGAGCAGAGGGAGGCCAGGTGAGTCCAGCATCTCCTGGTCCTGCAGGCAGACAGCAGGGGGGTGGATCCTGGTGCAGGCCCTGCCGACCCCATCCTCGCCCCTGCCCAGCCTGTGGACCCCCACCCCCATCCCACGCGGCTGGGCCACCTCCCCTTAGGTGAGGCAGGAACCATTCTCTCCCTTCCAGGGATTAAATAATGAAGCCCAAATTCCAGGCACCAGAGGCAGTTAGGGATTTAGTTTCCTAATTTAGCTGCCTTATCTTTTCTTCCTAAACTGGAGCCCTACAACTCAGCCATCAAATACGCAGCGGCAGTAAAGCAGAGGGCTGAACTTCCCGAAGGGCTGCGTTCTCTCGATGCTGTGTCCCCATCGCCGCTGCACACCCACCTTCCTCCACCCCACCTTGCTCCTTGCAGAGACTGCCAGGGAGATCCTCTCTCAGCCGTGGGTAAGACTTCTATCCGTTGTCCACGATAAGTTTCTCAATAGCTGTGAAAGAGATTCCAGCAGTGGGGGAAGGAGTGTGGAGTGTGAATGTGTTGTGGGCTCGTGTCCTGTAAAGATAAGGAGCCCACTGAAGCAGGCCCAGATTTGCAGGATAAAAATCTATCATATCCTCGCTTCTCAAATTTCAATATGTACACGAACCCCCAGGGGATCTCGTGAAAATGCAGCTTCTGATTCAGGATATCTGGGCGGGGCCTGGGAATCTGCATTCCTTCCACCATCCAGGTGGAGTCCGCCCTGCTGGGGGTGGGCCACATTTTGAGTAGTGAGGGCTCTAGGCAACTTGGGGTTGGAGGGTCAGCCCACAGTCAAGGGGACCATATTTTCTGAACCCCAAACCAGGCCTATGGTCTGAGGAAGCATTTGGGTTTGCTTCCTGGAGCCACAGACAGTCTGGGAGCCGCACCAGGACGCTGAAGCTTCGCCCTTCCTGGGACGTTCTCAGAGACTGGGGGCAGTGGTTCTCAGACTCAGCTGCTGGGGACCCACTGTGTGCCTGTAAGCTAGACCAGCTGAAGCTGCTACTGCAATCAAACCACTTTTGTTTTCTCCCAGACCACTGGGGAGAAATGGCAAAGCACTGATTTTGCAATTTTATGTTTTTCTCCTACGTACTTTCCTCAGCTTCAGTTAGAAGCCTTCAAGATTTAGCTACTACGGCAGGATAATCTCTGGTAAGAGAGGGCAGCTAAGTGAGCAAGAGGCAGCGACTCCTGAGCGTCACCACCTCTGGGGGCCCCCCACTTCAGCCCTGCTGGCCCCGCATGGGTCTGTAGATGCAGCTGCCTGGTCAAGCGTCAGCCGTCCTTTGACTTGCTTTATTCCCACTTTATTCTTTATATCCCATAAAGATATTACAGTATATAATATGTGAGAACACAAGGGAAATGTACCCAGAGAATACAGGAAGCACAAAGGCTGCCTGGTGACAACAGGTCTGTTCAGCATAAAAAAGTGGAGGGGGATTTGAGCACGGGGGATAAGCAGGCAGAGAGGGGAAAGAAGGAAGTGCAGGAGGGGAAGATGGCTCTGGACTAACGGGTGACTGGAACCTGTGGGCAAATGTGGCCTGGGAGACATCCCTCAGGGCAGGTGGCTGATGAACTTTCGTGATCGGAAGTGTCATATTTAAGCTTTTCACAGTACTGTGATATAAAAGCGCTCGCTGACTCGAACCTTCAGTGAAACCTGCTGCATGCACAAACACCAGAGTCTGGCTCAGCGATCTAAAATATCGAACTCGCAGGTCCCAACTATTGGCGTAATTGGCAGGCCTGGGTCCAGACACTGGACCCAACTTCAGGGCCAGCTTGCAGGGTGTTATTATACCACACATCACTAGGGGGCGCCCTCAGAGGCATAGTGTAGTAAAGAGCCTGCCTGTCCACTGTCCTCACCCTTCCTGGTTTCCAAGGGAAGGAGGTGGGAAGGGGAGAGATGTGGCAACGAGGGTGAGGGTGGAGGTGCAGGGTTGAGTTTAGAAATATGAGACACCAGTCTCTTTGAAAATGGAGTGGCCAGGTCTCCAGCTCAAGATGAGCAGGGAAATAAACTCATATCACAAGACAGAAACCACAGCACGCATAAACAAGAATTATCCAGATTCTGTAGGAAAGGACTTATCTCACAGACCAAGACGGCTGTATCTGCTAACAAGCATTCAAAGATGACAAAATCCACAAGCAAGCGGCAAAGGAATACTAATGAAAAGCCAGAAACGGCCAGTCTCACTTAGACAGCTCGATTATATATTTGCAAACCTGTTTATGACTTTATATTTCATATGTGTATTATAGATGGCAAAAGTTACTCCCAGGTCACACAATGGGGATTAAATAGGTCAATAATTCATGGTGTTCTCAAAAGAGTGACACTATTTCCAAATGCTGGGCACCTGAACTCATTTGAGGACCACTGATTTATGAAAACACACAATCTATGCAAAAGTGGGAAGGTTGAGCAATTCCGGGGACATGTGGTCAACACTCCAATAGCCAAGGTGCCTGTGTCTGCCTGTGGATATGATACCCCCCAACAAAGGATGCCCCCCAACACAGCCCTGAATCCCAGCCCAGCAAATAAGGAAAACCCATGGCAATCCAATTTGCTCCATCCAAACTGATTTTCTTACCCTCCAGTTTTTAAGGAATTATTACAGGTGTTGGGGGTTGGGGGCACTCTAGGCCCCCAAAGCATGAGACCCACAGGTACCCTCTGCCTTCTGGCCCTGCTTTCCCTCTGGGTATCTCACATCTCTGGGCGAAGGGGACTGGTGAGGCCATACCAGCTTGACGCATCTCTCTAGGCATAGAGGTTTCCTTCATGCTCCTATGGCACTTTGTTCAGGCTTCTATTACATGGTACTTAAACTGCTTTTGAAACAGTTTTCCACTGTTTTAAAAGCCAGACCTGGCATGTCTGTAAACATCAGTTCATATTCCTGGAATAAATCTTTTTTGTGTTCCATCCTACTACCCACAGGGGTACAGATGGCATGTTTTATGTGGCGGCCACTATTTACAATTCAACCCCAAGGAGGCTCATGAGATGCCACAAATGGAGCCCACACAGGAAGACAGCCCCCTGGGCAGAGACATTTGTCCCCACAGGACAGGCGTGCCAGGAAAGGACACACCCTGAAAGTACACGGGGGTGCCTCTGCGGCTGACACACATCCTCCGTCCGGGGCCAGAGGGGTCCTGGGCATCCCCGAGAGGCACATGGAGAGGCAGGCTTTGCCCAAGTGACGGTGGGGCGTGCGCGGCCAGTGGCTGCAAGGAGGGAAAACAGCACACAAAATGCCCCAAACTGGCTGTAGAGTTAAAAACATCAACAAAGCAAATCCTTCCCTCCCAAGAAGGCTCACCACATTCATTTGCATGTTCATGAGCATCTGCTAGCTGAGTATCAACGTATCCTTCTTTCTAATCTGATGGACAGCCATTAATCACAGTAGATTTGACCTTGTCAGGACCTCAATGAGTGGATAAAGAAGCAGGGTTTTTTGTGAGGGCGGAGGGGGGAAAGGAGAGAAGAATCACTCTACTTTGAAGAATAATCTGAAGAAGCCACCGCCGCCTCTGTCTCAGACTAAGATAGCATTTGCCGAAAATGTCAACAGATTGCTCCTTGAGTTGGAGTTGTGCAGACATCAAAAGCTTATTTTAACAGGGCATTTTGCTTAAAATCGCTTGGTTGGTTTAGGCATTTAGAATGTCTCTGACTATATAATTTAGATTAAGAGGTTCTTGTTGAGTTTTACTGATTTAGCATAAATCAGAAGGCCATCGTGGAATAGACCCCTTCTCATAACCAAAGCCTCGAGGCCATTAATATAGTAAAATTTGTGCTTTGCGTTGCATTTTTAGTGGGTTCTTTTTTCTTTCTTTCTTTCCCTTTTTCTTTTTCTTTTTTTTTTTTAACGCGGCTTAGTTGCTATGCGGAGGCTTAGCGCTCCAGCGTGGGGATCAGTTCCAGCCTTTGGTTTGATCTGAAACAAGCCAAGCAATTTGCCCGAATGTGATTTCCAAAGGTTTTCCTGTTTTCCCATTTCTCTCATCAGGAGACTGAAGGAAGCTGAAAAGCTCGTCACTATTTGGGTTCAAATAATGCTGGCCTGATTTTCTCAAGTATTTAGCATGATTCAATAGACAGAGTTCAGATGGACGGCCACTGCTCCTCTGAGACCTTGCAATAGTTCTCAAGACAGGACCCGGTCTCAGGAAGCTAATTTTAAAAGGCAAATTACTTATACTTGCAGATAAAGCCTTTTTCTTCCATTTTTACTTTTCTTTCAGTCTTTCTTTTTCACTTTCTCTCTCCATATCATATTGACTAGATGTGACTTAAAAAGTTAATGGTAATTGCTCTCATCTTAATCTAGCAAAGAGAGAGAGAAATGAGTCCAATTTGCAGAGCTGAGCGCAGGTCATTACAGGTGTGTTATATTAGTGTATTCATGAGCCCCCTGGGACAGGCAGGCTGAGCGATCCAATAACTTTCTTAATGTGTAATTACACAGCATCGGACTATAATTGATTAATTGAAAAGAGAATGTAGGCAGATGTGAGGGCAAGACTTCTGCTGCTCATTAAATGAATATGTCCTTGCTTCTCTTTAATAAGTTAAGTGGAACTACTCAAAAGCAATTAAGTCAGTAGTGAAATTCATTAAATTTTAAGTAATTATTGGTATTAAATTCTGTAATAAAATTTAAGACTTGCATAGTTCTATTTCAAAAGGAAGTATGAGAATTCTATGGGGCCAATTTAGCAGAATGAGGGTTCCAGAGAAAACTACATCTTGGACCCACTGATATTTTGTGTGAAAATCACCTGAGAGAGAGAGGCAGATGGAAAGGGGGACAGGGGACATTCTAGAAGCTCTGCTCACCATCCTAGACCAGCCAGAGTGAGTGTCTCCTTTAAACCTAGGAATTTAGTAGAGCTTCCAGAGTAATTCTCTCATTTAAAATCTTAAATAGTTCAAAAAGAATGAAAAAAATATATATCTTTTAATATAATGCCTTAAGTACTACATTTGATACCTACTCTAGTAGCTAAATTCAAACATAAACATGAATATGGAGAGTTGAATGCAATTTGGAGAAAATTCTTTCCAGACTGTATTCTCTCATTTGGGAAACAACCCTGGGCTGGTGGGGTCGGGAGAGAGGATGGGGTTTGCCACAGTTTAGGGAGGGGGCCACACGTAGTTCTCAGAGCCGGTGGGTAGTTTCTACACCTTCTGCCACTATTCATTCTGCCTAGGAAACTGGACAACTCAGAACTGTGTCAGAGAGGAACTCAACTCAGCCAGCGCTGCCGCATTCCAGACATTCCTGACGACTCCTAGACACAGGAGAGACCTTGGAGTCTGAGCCGCTGTGGGAAAATGCCAATAGGGAGCCACACCAGCATGGGCTGTTCATTCATTCATATACTATTTCTTCAGCACCTATTCAAATCCTTTATTAAGATGAGCTTATATAGTTATGTCTATATCTATATAGTATATAAATAATATAAAGTAAATGTATAAACAACTTATAAAAACTAAGGGTGGAATTCTGTAAAAATGTAGTCCATTTTGTACCCATCCAAGATGATCTTGTGCCCTGCACATAGTAGGCACTCAGTAAAAGCTTGCTGAATGAATGATGGAAGGAATTGATGATGTGGGCTTTGAGGAAAGCGGGACAGTGTGTGGCACTCGCATAAAGTTCTCTACTTAATTTAAGGAAACACTTAAGAAATGTTAAGCCTTGGCCAGGATAAGCCAAAGAGATGAGAATGGTAGCAGCTGAGACTGAAGGGAAACTGATTCCAGAACCTTTATCTCTTCCCAGGTTTCTGCCCCAACCATCAGCATCCTTAACAGTCCTGTCATTTCCTTCTTGCAATAGAAAACTTAAAATGGAAACCCATGTATTGGCATCTTTTTTTTTTAAACAGTAGATTCAATCACATTTTTTTTAAACTTGTGCTTCCAAATCTAAAAATAACGTTGTAAGGTTTGTTTCACAATCTAACAAAGTGATTGTACTTTCATTGTCTGCTGGGGCCAACACTTTGATGACATGAGAGCCAGTCTCCTGGATGCCAGACTTCGGGGCTGCTGGTTCTGGGAAGTACCTCTCCCACCACGTGCCCCATGAGAGGCGTCCCTACTGCCGACTGACCAGACACAGAGTGAGTAGGGACATAGGAGATTCCTGCCCTTCCCTGAAGGAGGAGAGAAAAGCAGTTTATGTATACTCTAACTCCTGCTGGAAGAAAAAATTCCAATCCTCATACACACTGTAATTTTAGAAAGCATCACAAAAGCTAAAACTAAATTGGACTAAATAGGTATATTAGGCTCAGAAAGAAAAAAAAATCAGAGCATACAGAAAAACATTAGGTCTCATTTTCTGTTTGTCTATTTTTCTGCTGTAATGGGCAATTTATGGTCCCACAGCTCATTTTAATCTTGAACATGACCTTGATAATCTGGGTAGGGGCAGCCCAACTATTTCAAAGAGGAGTTCTTACCAAGAGAGATGCTCTCCAGCTTTCTCATGTTCACTAAATGACATTTTGCTCACATTATTTTGGATGTTTGTTTCTTTGTTTTTGATTTTTACAGCTGTAACAGGTCCCAAGGGTATTCCACAGAGCTAAGTCAGACCAAAGGGAAAACTGATTTATCAGATCAATAATTAAGTGCCTAACTGATATATTCCAAAACTGATCAGCATATGAACAAAGCAGATGGCCAAGAAGTGGGTGAGGTGTTTACTTCCAAAAGAAAAGTGGAATTTTAAATGGTCAGGTAATTAGAATAATTAGGGAATATGGGATTATAGGAAATTTAATTTGGGGGATTAACTAGCAAACCCTTTTTTGTGTGAGACTTCTTCCTCACCCCACCCCCAAATCATTTTATATTTGTCTAACGTTCTATCTTAGTAAACGCAGCAAATTCAGTCAGACATTTTCTCTTTGATGAAGATCTTGATGATCCTTAGGGTCATTACTGGATACATACCAGTTCTCCTTCTAGAGTCCTCACCTATGCAGGGTGTAAAGAACAAACTAAGTCCACACGATCAAAAGCTATGTATTGTAAGATTTTTCCCTTCGCTTTCAAAAAGCAAGGATTCTGAATACTTGTGTGTGTTTTATTTATTGGCATTTCCTTATTTCTCTTAAAAGATGAGTACAAGAGAGAGATTTTATTCCCTTTATTAGTTACCTTCTACTGAGTGCTTATTATAGGCCAAGCACTGCATGTATTATGTCCTTTAGCTTTTACAGCAACCCTAAATGGTGTATCCAGCTATTATTCCTGTTTTACAGATGCAGAAGTTGACCTTCCCAAGGCCACAGAGTGAGTGACTCACATAGCCTGGAAGGGGACCGAGTCAGTGATTCCAGGGCGCATACCCTACATGGCCCCTGTGCTGTCTTCTGAGAGAAGGGGTTATTGCACTCTTGGTCATGGAGATTCGGTCCCTCTGTAAATAATCCCAATTTAAGAACCTTTTTCCCCTAGTTTGTATTTTTCCAGTCTAAATCACACTGATCCATGAATCATTCTGGATCACAAAGATCTTAAACTTCAGCGTCTTGCTCCTACTTTGATCTTTTTCCCATTGCACACAACTAGCAACTTAATTAAGACTGTTCTCCAACATCTAAATTTACAAGAAAATTGGCTTGAGATAAAAATCTTTGCCAGTTACTTATATATTAACATTGTCATAAGAACTTGACGACCAATATTTTGGGACAGTCATTTGCAGTCTCTTCCTCGCCTTCCCAGCTGTGAGCAGCCTTTGTCCTCATCGCACTGTGCCTGGACCCTTCTAACTGCCTTCCAGGCATCTCCCACTCCCATCCTCCAACCTGGGAAAGCACTGCTTTCATAACAGTACTTTCTTGTCAGGAACCTAATACAGATCTCCAGAGCCGAAAGCACCGAGTGTAAAATTAGCGGCTTGGCTTTCACTGTTTTTATTATCTGACCACAACCTACAGAGTTACCTCTATTCTCACCACTCCCAAAAGGATGCCAGGCCAGGCAGTCTCTCAACTGGTCCCCCAAGTACTTGCTGCTCAGCTCCTTCACCATCATTCCGCCCACAGTCTTCTCTTTCTCTGGGACCCCTTCCATTCCCCACCCACCCTCCAAGGCCCAGTCCAGGACCCCCCTCCTCTGAGGATCTAATCCTGATGACTCCAGCCCATCCTCTCTTCCGCACTAAATGACCCTTTATTTCCTTCTTGCACACATAAAACTTTAATATTTCTATTCTCTAATCATCATACCACCCCATCTGGCACCTTACTCTACACCGGAGTTTCATTGTTCATAGAAGCACAGTTTGTAAACGCCTTATGAGAAGGCTCCACATTTTATACTTTGCACTGCAACACATGACTTCTAAGCACAGCACTGGGAAGACAGTAGGCACTCAATCAATGCATGTCAGTTAAAAGACAAATGTCTTTAAATTCCAGGTCATATACACACCCCATAACCACCTACTCTCATATTAATTCCACTTCTTGAGATATGTTCCTGACACTAAATACCCAGATTTTCAAAAAGGTCTTAAATCTTTATAGACATTGCATTGCATTATAGCCATTGTTTTCATGCAGTGTATACCAAAGATAAATTAGAGATATAAGACACTATTCAGACCAAATAAACCAGAGAGAATATATCCCTCAAGAAAAGGTCTTTTGGGTTTGAATTATCAAGACTGACTTTCTCCACTGATGCAGCTCAATTTTCAGCTTGGCTGATTTGATCACAGTCAGAACATTGTTTAAAAATCAAAATGCTAAGGAGAAAGGAAAATAAAAATTTCATTACAACTTTATTTTTCCATGTTATTTATTTTTCTGTATTCATATGTAAACATCAAATTGTTATTAAAAAAATACTGCATAAATGATCGAGATGCGTTAAATGCCATAGGCTCATAGCACTTTTGTAATGCTCTAGTTTATTTTCATTTTCCTCTATATAGACAACCACATTTCTACATAGGATATATAAATTTGCCTTCACATATTGTAATTTATATGTGTATATATGCAATGATGTTGCATATTTTCAAAATTCAAGCTCTCTGAAAAATATATAAATATTTCTCTAAGCCAAAAATGGTGTTTAATTCCCTGGGAATGCCCTTACACATTTATCAGACAATTTAGAAGCTAAAAACACCACTGATGGAAATGGTTATATAATGGAGGCCCCCAAAGTATTTCACATATCATAATAATCTGGACACTTTTCATGGGAAAGCCTTACCCTTGCACATTTAAATATTGCCTCCTTTCCCATCTCAGGCTTTGAGACTTAAAAATGTTTATGTGGTTTTTCCCCTCCTTGTTCATACAAATAAGCGTATAACAGATCCGGCTGCAATATCAGAATCAGATTCAAATTTTCCATTCAAAGGAAACCAAACTATATGGAGACTTGAACGCTATAGAACCACAGAGTATTTCACATAGCTAAGTTTAGGGTATAACTTTACCTATACAAGTTGATATCCTCCATGTGGATTAAAAAATTCTGAAGTGGAGGAAATATATTGATGTGTGCTTTTTTTTCTGTACACTGGGATCCTCCCTAAGAGATGACCGTGATGGTGATGATGATGGATTAGCGCATCCTAATTTATAAAAAACATGCTTTGTCCTAATGAAATCTATAGCTTGTTCTATCAAGAGAGAAAAAGAAATGACTGCTACACTACCAACGTAGCTTCATGAATTTTCAAGAGAAATCTTGATGGATATGCAAACCAAAGTAGAACGTTAAGCAATTTTCTGGATAATTAAGGCAAGAGTACTGCTTATTATTTTAAACCTGGCTTGGGGTATGTCTTAACTGGTTCAACATTTCACTTTGGAAGAATGAACAAAGCTACCTATCAGCTCCACTGGAGGGAAAGTATACAGCAGTAAGATACTCAGCCAAAGCAACCACAGGCCAACCCTCCATTCCACCCCGTCAGTGGCCAATCCACATTCCAGAACCAACTATAAAGATTTCATTTTTACCTGCACTTGAACCAGGGGAATATGGTGTTGCACGCATTCATTCGACAATTATTGACTACCAACCACTACAGTTCATTGAATCTTTATCACCACTGGTTGTTAAGATGTCATTATTTTAAATCACTAGGGAAAAATACCGCCAATTTAAAGATCCCATTTCTGAGATTTTAAAATGTTACGGGGGAAAAGTGCATCTTGGGATCCACAAAATATGGTATGGGCCAACCATAGTTCTCAAGCTTACAGCGAGGAACAAGACAAAGCTCCTGCCTCTTAGCAGAAGGGAGCCTCATCTGGAATGAAAAGACGATCTCTCAAGTCCTGGCTGTCTGTGGCTATGCAGTAGGGAGGACGGGCTGGGAGAGAGCCCTCCAGGAAAGCCTGACACCTCAGACCAGAAGAGTAGGAAATGCACAAATGTACAAAAGTACAAAAGACACTTCAAGCCAAATGCAATGAGAAAATACATTATTTTAAAGACTTGTTTGCCTGAACCTGCTATTTGCAGCTTAATCATTGGCTTCTATCTTCCTTCTTCCCTTTTAAAATTCCCTCTCTGCCGTTCCTCATCACCTCCACATCCCCATCTCCAATTTCTTGCCTCTTTTATTACTCACATATGTCTTTCTTCTCAACTCCAAATATTTTTATACCCTTTCCCTTTTCCTCCCAAGAGACTTTCGTTAGCTTGTTCTTCTAGCCATAAAGCAAGCACATGACTGAATTTGATTAATATTAGTTCTGGCTGGTTACTTCTGCAATTTTATATTGATAATTGATATCCTATCTGATTTTCTGGTTTTGCTTGATATATGACCTAGAGTTTCCGTGAAGCCATCAGAGGCGAATTCTCTTTGGTATTTTAGGTAAATTGTTCAGTTCTAGCAATTAAAACAATGAGGGAAAATATGACTGATGCCTGACTCCAGCATGCTACTTGATGGCCAGAAGTCTCGAAGGAAATAGATCACTTCATTCCGAGGAAAACAACCATACCAAATCAAAAGAGGTCTAGCCTTTTTTAAATGGCCTTACTAAACAAAATTCTCAAAAGAAGACTTAGCACTTATCATACATAATTTATTGCTGTCCGATTAAAAAAATAATATACTCAAATGCTTATATCACATTGAAAAATATATTTTCTACAGTCTACCAAATTAAAAAATATATCCTTTGGTTCCTTCCTCCACAATTTATTACGCATTGGGAATTCTCAAACACTGACATGACTTTCTGAATAAACTCTGCTTCCTAATATTCCCAGAGATGTTCTTTCTGGCTTCAGAATTCTACCAAAGAATTGATACTATAAATTAGCTAGGAAGAGTGATTCAGAATTAGCTTCTTAATTCCTTCATCTCACAAACATAGATTGAACCCCTTCTCTAGCCCTGGGGTGGAAGGATGGATCGGACCTGGTCCCTATCCTGAGAAGGCAGCAGTGTGTGTTGACCTGAGCACGTCAGAGAGATATGGTCAATCCTCGCTTCTGGGCCTGCTCACTGAATCCCCTCTCCTCCCCATGGGCAAGAAACACAACATCTCTGAATTTTAATTTCCCCATCTGTAAAATGGAAATAACAATTTCTACTTAGCAAAGTTATTGAGAATAAAGAGTCTAAAAAAGGGTCTATAAAGACCGAGCACAGTGATGGGACATTGGAGGCACTCTACAAAATACGATTTCTTGTCTCCTTCCCTTAGCAGGCTTATCAGAGGCCCATCCATTTGCTACTGTAGATATTTCCATGTGTAAATTACACTTTTTTCTTTGCTTTGCATTTTTTTCTTAGTTGTATACCTCTAAGATTAACAATTTTATTATTAAATGGTAGGGCAAGATGAAGGAGTCTTGGATCATGTAGAGTGTTCCTTGAGAGTTATACTTAAAAAAAGAGAAAAAAAAGCTCAGCTCTAAGAATTATCTGCATAATGTATCTTGTCCCTCTCACTGTTCACAAGGAAATTTTGTGACTTTTGCACACAAATGTGCGTACTCAAGACTTTTAGACAATCTATTGCTAGAAAATTTGGTCAAGTGGTATTCTGTGATGCACTTGAAAGTAAGCAACATTGGAAGAAACAATCATAATCATAATCACAACAACATTGATTAAGTGCCAACTGTTTGCCAAATATTGTTCTAAGCACCTTATGGGTATTCATCTATTTAGACCTCACACCAATCCTACTGGATAGATACTATTGTCCTCATTTTTACAGACAAGGACATGGACACAGAGAGATTCAGTGATGTGCCCAAGGTCACACAGCCAGTAGGTGGAGTGGTAGAGATTCCTGAATCTGAACCAAATAGTCTGGCTCAACAGTCCAACCTCCTTACTACAACAGCATACTATTCTTTGGAAGTTTTGTATTCTTCAAAAAAGTATTCCAACATCAAAGTACCTCACAAATCAGCAACATCTGCTATGCAGTCAACAGGCATCTCTAGTGCCCTCGGCATAGTCAAGTGGGTGGATGCTCAAGGCTTTCTCTGAAGTTCTTTGTCCTAAATTAAAATATTACATATGGACTTCTATCCAAACCAATTGGGAAGAGACTCTAGTTAGAGAATAACAGCAAGTACTCCCAGTATCTACCTTAAGATTTTTTTTAAACTAATACCACCAACTAGCTCCATTTTATTAGTAATAGGGCTATCGCTTATTGAACTTCTACTGTGTGCCAGGCATACTAAGTGCTTCATATACATGTTCTTGGTTACTCCCCAAAACGACTCTATGAAGTAGGTACTGTATTTATCCTCATTTTATTGATAAAGACACTGAGGCTCAGGGCAAGCAAGAAACTTGCCCAGGTTCCACAGCCGGCATGTCTGCAAAGCAGGGATCGGGACAACCACTCTTATCCACGACACCAGTGTCTCCCTTGGAGAACACATGGTCCTCGATACCTCTCTCTGGCTCCAGGAACCACTATGATGTACTAGAAGCCAGCATGAAAACCAAACCATTATGCCTCTGAGCTATTTGTGCAATGGCCTGAAACTAGAAAGGCAAAGAATTCTGTGCCTTGGAAAAGGGAGCTTGCTGGTGACCAACGGTCTCCAATCAAATCAATGGTCTCTAACCCCAAGAAAAGTCCGAAGACCAGGGCAGAAGCTGGGGAACTCTAGTCCTCCCCCAGATGGCTTCTCCTCCAAATAAAGAAACTAAGAAGAGAGAGTTAAAATAGGGTTTGCTTGGGTGGGAGCTGAAGGGAGATGGTCTACACTGGTACAGAGGGTCTTTGTACAGGAGAAGAAGGCTCTGAACCATGAGACCATGGCAGCAATGGAAGCCAAGAAGCTGAAAAGAGAGAGAACAGCAGACCCAGCTGGAGAGCAGGGTGAAACAAGAGGACAGATGGAAACAGGAATGTGCAGGCGAAACAGGACAGCTCCAGCAGAATCCACTCCTACCGCCTGTGTTAAAAACTATATGATTTTGCTGGAGAGCATAATTGTGCCCCCTCTATTGGAATGGCCCCTTGCTTAGTCTAATACTGGTCCTTTTCCTTCTACAAAGTTCTATTTTTCTAAAACGTAGTTCAAAAAACTTTAAGAGCACAGGAGTAGCCCCAGACTAAAGGGATCTGGAGAGTGGGTGGAAAAAATGGTGGGATAGGACAACTCTCTCTAGACAGCAACCAGCCCCTGGGGTTTTCTGGGTCATTTTGCACCTTTGGGGCTTTTACAGTTAGTATTTCAGGAAACTGGCACACAGCGTACTATATATGTGTACATCATATGATATTTTATTTGATGTCATGCAAGTCCAAGTGTGTCACCATGAATTTTAATTCTCAGAGCCTTGCTGCTCAGCTGCAACGTCACAGAAACTGTGTAAATTCAAGTTGAGCTGGGGCACAAATCTGGCTTTCTGTTCAACCAATAGTGTTCATGGGAGGGTCTTTGGTCAGTTATACCTCTTTTGAAAAGCCTATCAAGTTTCAAGCGAAACGTGGAAGTTTCTATCACCCCTTTGGGGGTTCTCATTAAGTCTCTATGATCTAGCAGGAAAGTTGTAGCAATAGTTAGTATCTGACAGCAATCGAGAAATTTCCCCTCATTACTGTGATGAGGCCAACATGTACTGGTGCGCTGGGCTGGGTTGCAAAGAGATCTAATCTTATTGTTAAATAAATACATTTAAAATTAGGGGCCTGAGAGCAGAGAAGACTCAATCATCAGTGGTGTTGTGCTGTGTCTTTCACCTTAAGGGCTTTTTAAACTGGATCTGATCGTCCAAGCCTTACAAGGCCGTGCTGAGTAGAGGGGAAGAGTGCACTGTGTAACCAAGAGTCTTTTATGTATACATAGTCCCAAGGTTCCAATTCCCAATCTAATCAGTGTCAATGGATTCTCTCTAGCCAGAGAAGTAGAGTACGAAAGTCTTCACAAACAAACAAACATAAAAGCACATTTGTTTCGTAATACTCCTGAAGAATAAAAGGGTGGGGTGGGTAGAGGGTAAAGAGATAGATGTAGTAAGATTAATAGTTGATCATTGTTGAAGCTGGGTGATAAGTATATGGGGTTCATTATGACTCTCACTACTTTTGTGTATGTTAGAAATTTTCCATAGTAATTTTTTTTAATCTATAGAAGTACTAGGAATTTCCATGAAGCAGATCTACTAAAGGCCAGACTTGATAGGAGGGTGTCAGTTATTGAGACCTCTGCAAATGGGCCACCTGCCAGCTCACCCTGTATCCTTCAGGGACTCTATGCTCCAGCCAACTTAGATGCCAACTGAGGTATGGTTCACCTGGCCTGTACCTTCCCACCTCCTTGCCTTTTCCCATGCTACTTCCTTCCACTTGGAATGCCCCCTTCCCTTACACTCAGCTCTGACCTATCAAAATCCAACCCATGTAAGGCCTAGACCGAAGGTATCCTTCTTTGTTAAGTCTCTAATGACTGCATGGAAATTCTCTCTTCTTCCTTGTACTCTAGAACTTTGCTAGTGCTCTCCTAGGGCACAGCTCACTGTGTAATGATAACAATCATGAGACTAAGAAGAATCATAATAATAGCAGCTAATAGGTACTGAATGTTACTACATATCAGGCACTTTAAATAGGTCATCACTTTCAATCCTTACAATATCCTCTGAGGTTATTACCTTTTATTATCATAGTTTACAGGTGAAGATCTGAAGCTCAGAGGGGTCCAAGAGGTAAAACAGGGATCTAAGGTGATGTGATGCCAGCTGTATCGCCATAAACTTTACACCTTTGTGCCTATGATCCTTACCTAAACCACCAGAGTGACATAGTATAAATTAAAGTCAAGCTGGGGCAAAATTCTAACCTTCAGGAAGATCTGAGAACCCACATTCCCAACGACAACCATACTGTATATGCCTATTCTTCCTACTGAATTGTGAGCCCCCACAGGAAAGGGACTATGTCTTTTTCTATTTTGTGTCCCCTACAAGCACTGTCTAGTACAATGCCTTCTAGAAGATGCTCAATAATGTCTTGTTAATTGAACACTGCATTAATACAGAGCAGTTCTGCCTAAGGCCTAGGTCCAACTCTCATAATCCACCTGTCTGCCTCCAAGAGGAAATGAGATGAACACATCAGCCCACAGAAGAGCTGCCTAAGCACCTCTCCTCCCACCATCTCTGTTCACAAGGCCACAACACTAAAATAGTTTTCATCTTCTCCCTACAGTGGCATTGTAAGTGACCAGAAAGAATTCTTCCCCAATGCTATTTTTATTTAGCCTCCCAGCTGCGGGCCCCTCTCCCTCCCTCTGCAAACCCCCACCTCTAGCAGCCTGAAGAAAAGCCAAAGGGAGTCAGACTTTGTCTACATGATGACCTGGGACTCTGGAACCGAGGAAGACAGGCTGATTCTCCCCCAAGTTTCCTTTCTCTTATTTCCCCTTTCAGACTTCCTAAACCTGGTTTCTTTCCAACCAGATTACACTACTTTATTTGCTGCTCTTCTTTGACTCTATTGTGACCTTCCTCCTGAATACAGTGATGTTCTCTGGACGGGCCCTAAGAACACTTGGGAAGAAGGCTCAACTGACTTCAGTTCCTTCCCCCAAACCCTCTCAATATTCCTCTTCTTCTAGCTTTTGGTCTTTCCCCCTCCAAGGACCCAGCTCATGCTATATTTCTGCAAGGTCTTACTCCCAGCCTGCTTTCAAGGACTGAGAAAGTACTGGCTGATAAGCAGGTGTGAGCTCATAATGTGACTAAGGTCCTCCTCTCACACTAGCCCTTTACCCAACTCCCACCATCGATACTGAGCATTTTCATAGGGGAAATCAGAAGGCCTTTTTGTTCCAAAAGAATGAGGCAATAGCAGTAAAGGGACCAGCAATGGAGTTGGAATTTGGGGCAAGGGTTAGTTGCCCATGGCTGGCTCTAAATGTTCCTTCTTCTGGGCTCTCATAAGTCATGTTGCTGTAGTGTTAACATGATGTGTATTTCCTGTGTTTTCTTCTATTGAAAGTTATTTGCTTTGGTCATAAATTTAGATATGCCAACAAAATATCCTGGGGCGGGGGGATGTGTGTGAGTGTGTATGTGCATGTGTACATACCTATCTGTGAAGAGGTAGATAGGGCCACCTTGAATTGTGATATATCAAATAGTACTCAAGTTTTATCTAATGTCACTCATCTTGACAGCCTTGCATTTTCAAAATTAATAGAAAGCATAAGGAAACTGCTGCAAAATCACCAACCAAAGAATTTTGGCCACCAAGCTAAATATCTAGTCATCTGTGTTGTACATTGTGTGAAGGCACAGATCACAGTTTGGGATTTAAACGGAAAAATCAATACCCTACAGGAAATCTACAGTCGCACGGCAGATTTTTCTATCAGCCAATGCTTTCTTTGTCAGTGCCTTCTGATTACACTACTTGTGTATTCCAGGCATCGATTTTACTTTGCTTTTGTGTAGGTTACTTAATATTCCTCCCTCTTCCAAGAATCAGAGGCTGGGGGTGTGGGGGGAGGGCAGAGACAATCAACAGTCAGTAATAAAGTCAGAAGCAATGTCTTGTCTGCCTGGACAGGGCACGTTCTGTCACACCTGTGATCCAAGGGGTTAGCCTGCCAGTCATGTGTCCTCATTACCTGGGAGCCTAGAAGTAAACGCGCCCTGAATGCTTTCTCCCTAGAGCCAGCAGCATCCCTTACAAGACTCCCCCAGTCTCTAAACCCACCACTGCTCTCGCTGCAGCGAACCACACAAGATGGCAGACCACCCTTAAGCTAAGAAAGCACTTTGGAGCAGAGCTTGCCATCTTCTCTCACGGAGTCTTCTAAAATTTGCTCTAAGCAGCGCTAAGAAAACTCCAAGGACGTCCTATTTCTCTCTTAAGAATGAACAAGCCTCTGTCACATAGAAGCATAACTTCTCAGGGCTTCATAACCAGCCAAACACCATCGCTTCTCTTGCAGCTGAAAAAAATTAAATTTCTCTTTGGAGAAATAAGCTTTCTCGGTTTTTCTCTTTTATCACAAGAAAGTATGCTGACCAAAATAAAGCATTTCTAACAGTGACTAGAAGGACAAAGATTGTACCAATCTCTCAAAACTACTGCCAACCCAATATTGTGTTTAAGCACAGCAATGACTCATCATATATTTTCTCTAAAGACAGCTGGAAAAAGATGTTCACATACACGTTTTACTTCCTCCAGTGCAAATTGACCCCAGACAAGACTCAAGTATGTTCACTTTTCCAACAAATAGAAAAAAAAATCGAACATGGCATATTTCTTTTAACAATTTCTCTAAAAAGAAGTGAGCTATTCCCAAAAGCATTTTGATACCAAAACATAGCATAAATGGCCTCTACGGTCTTCTGCTGGATAACCATAGTTATGGAGTGAAACCTTAAAACAGAAACGAATGGAAAGGTTTTCCCCAAAATAGGTAATGCTAGCAGGCCTGGAAGTTTAAAAGCCCAAAGATAAAATATACAGTGAGTTAAATTTTTAGAGAAAAAATTGCATTCATCAGCAGCAAATGTGCCTGTGGATGGGTTGGTCAAGGAGCTACACCCAGAATGAGTGGTGCTATTGTAACCGTGCAGCCTGTGGAGCAGGAGAAGAAGTTTCTTGCCGTCAACATCTAGCTACTGCGGCTAGAATGGGTAAGAACTGTATTTTTCTCACTTCTCCTGCTCTTTGGATTCTTTGTTTTTAAGGAACAGTTGGTATCAAAGCTAAGTCCAAAGACTGTTACATGTGGGATTTCCTAACGCAGAGACCTGGCAGAGCTGGACTGTACTCGACCAAAAAGCTAAACAGAAAGGAGACTACCTCAAAATGTAGCAACTGAGCATCCTCATTCTCTTTCAGTGTTTTCATTGAGTTGGAGCAAATGTTTTGCTTTAATGCAATTGAAAAGAAAAGAACATTTAGGGACAACATCGCTAGATCCCTCATAAAGTTTCATTTTCAAAAGCAATGTTTGAATCTCTAAATAAATGACAATTCATTCTCTGTTTACTTTAGGTAAACAGAAAACGCATTGCGGAGCACTCATTTTCAAAAGCTAATCAAGAACATTAGGTCCCAACAGATTCATTTAATAGAAATATAATAGGCATTCCTGCTTGCTTTTCATCTCGTCTCGTTGTAAATGCTAAAATGAACAGCAGATTAACCCTCGTTGGAACAGAGTCCTGTCACAGCTGATATGCTCTCTCTCACGACTCGTAAACATCCCCGCATCCTGTCGCTGCTTTGACTTCTTCCACAGAGGAGAGATGAAAATGCCTGATTGAGTTTGGCAAGAAAGTGTAGGAATACTTGAATTCTAAAGGGAGTACTGCGTGTCAACTCCGCTATCTTTCCTAGCAGAACAAAATATTACCATGTTGTCTCTTAAAATAGTGTACAATTAGGAAGCGGGGGGCAGGGTGGTGATTGTTGAGGTTTTTTTCCAAGCTACATATATCAACTGTCTTTCTCTGTATTTTTAACTTTACTAGCCATTCTCCAAATGGATGCTTACAAACTACGATACAAACCAAGCTAATAAAGACAGGGCCATTCAAGCTCTATAATCAGATATAAAAGAGGTGCAAACAATTTGAGATCGTATAATTAATATTCAGTGATATCAGAATCAGCATTTAGAACTCTATACAGAAAAACTATAATACTTCATAAATTATGTAATAATGAACAAACCCTTTCAAAAACTGTTTTCACTGTGCTAAAGTAACATTCTAGACTTGTTGTAAGTATGTTATTCTTACAAGTAGTTCGCAGTTATTCTTGAAGGCAAGCCTTGGAGTTTCCTTAGCATAGTGCTGCTGGGGGAAATTTTCAGCATGTCCATCTTCATCTCTAGCCTGAAGGGAAATATAATGGCCTATTTAGGGACTTACAAATAATGGAAGAAAAAAAAAGCTAAAAGCATAACAGCTCAGATCATTAAACAAACGGGAATCCAGAAATAACAACATCATTAAGAAGTTTGTTTAAATACGCAGTACGCCTTTTAGACATCAAAATTTGGGATTTATTTTTCTTTGCATAGTTTAGTTTGAACATGCAAATTCATTGTGGTGTAATATTTTAAATGATACGAAGCAAAAACCAAAATCGAATAATTTTGTTGGAAATGACCACCACTTTAGTCTTCCAGCGACTTTCGGTGCACATTTCAGATTATATGACATACATACGTGTTTAAACTTTTTGGCATGCTTAAGCAATCTCTAGATAATGCACTTTTAAAAAATTCTAATAGCAAGGCCATAAGAAAAGCAATTTGCATAGTTATATTTTGCATTGTAATACTATTAGAGATAAACTGATTCCCCTCAATTTTTAAATAAAGATCTGAAAGGAGCAATGATCTAGTAAGAACAATGACTCTTCAATCAAATGCAGTAAAAAAAAAATAGATTTAATTAAGAAGCTGCATTAAAAGTTACTGGTTATTTTGATCTACACTGTTAATTAAGAAAGCTGAAGTTTAAATGGAGACATTAACAGAACCCATTAGCAATACCGCTTGCATAGTCTTCTCTTTCTAATCTCCATCGGTTTCTGGTTTGGAGTTGGAGAAAAGGGAGAGGTAGGTGAAAGGAAGCGTGTCCGGAGCACACTCATTAAACCATTCATTTGGGTGACACTTGCACTCCGCTCTGCTCTCATCTCATCTTAGCCCTAACTGCTCTCTCTTTCCTGGCCTCCTGAAATTCACAGCTGAGCTGTCTCCCACACATATGGCTTGCATATAATTATGCATATTCCATTTTGCACTGCATTAAAATGATGAGCTCCTGGCTCCCTGCCAGCTGATTTTAAAAAGCCCAAGTGAAGTAGGAAAAAGGAGAGAAACACAGGGAGAGCCGCACAGGAAGCAGCAGGTAGTTCTGTCTGCTGTCTCTTTAGATAAAATGTATGTCTGGCACCAGGGGAACAGCTGAGAACTACCTGTTGTGATGTATGGATCGAGGGGGAGAAAACAATGAGCATACGTCTGTGGCATAGCAATGACAGCGCTTATGTATTGTTTCTCCTTTAATGGAGTGAGACCTGCCCGCCGACAAGTGTCACTCAGAGCTCCTCGGCTAGACTGGGGATTGTCATTTTAGAACGGAATCCATATTTTGTACGTTTTAGAATGTATTGCTTGTCTTTCGATAAAGGCTTCTGCTACTTAATGCAGGGAGGGAACTGGATGGAATTTGGAAGCGGAACGTCATGGGCAGTAATATCTGGGTTACAAGAAGTTTGTGGGAGAAGAGATTGCTCTGTTTCGGTTTCATTTTTGAGATTTATGAACCTCTCTGGGATTTGGTACCTTTTTATTGTACCTTTTCTTCCTGCCAAATCAGAGTAAAATAAAAATGCAGTCATGGGTTTGGACCATATGTGACAAAGAAAAAAGTGTAAGTATTGTTCATGTCCAATGGCTATCAAGGCACTGAAACCAGTGGTTTTCCTTCTCTCTGCGTCAGTTCGACTCTGCAGCTACATCAGGGTGTAAGTTAATACAGCCTTAAATGGGACCCGTTTTAAAGTGGAGTGTATAAATAAAAGGCAGCCATGAGAAAGCAGTAAGATGCCAATGGGCAGCAATGATGTTACAGTCTTCATAACTGAATTTGAAGCCACTCTGTGAGGTACAGGTCTCTTGAAGAAAGGGCCACATCTATTTCATCTTTCATATTCTGCCATGCACAGGGCCTTACTTTTAGTTGGTACTTAACAAACATTTAAGTGATGAAAAAAAACCCCATACATGGACAGTAACTAGACCCTACCATAAACAACTCTGTAGAAAATGCCACCTCAAAATATGCTAAACTTGGTGGGAGGTTTATTATATTCCTGATGCACTATGATGCATATGCTTGGAAACACGCTTTGCATATAGTTTACAAGGGCTACTATTTACATATGTATGTCTATATTCAATATATATGTATCTTGTGTATAAATATTCATAAGGTGGAATGTGTTTATTATGCATGTTCTATGTATACACATTCATACACACCAGATGCCTGGGGATATTTTCAACATTAGTGGAAAAAATACATTCATTCCACTTACATGTAAGGTGCTCACAATGCTTTTTATGTTTTTAAAGGACAAAAAAAAATCCTATTATCTATGATTTGAATGTGCTTCCTCAAAGGGGTTATAGATTTCATATAAAGCCTCATAATTTATGAGGTTAAATAAAGCAGCAGTGGAAGAGAAAGGAGAGGGGAATCGGGGGGATTGGAAGTAGACAGAGAAAGCCAGAAATCTGCTTCTTTATTGAGCTGTATATTTGCCTCTGCATCAAACTACACGGCCCTGGGAACGGGCCGCCTCTGACAAGCAATCTGATTCCAGCGTCCAAGAAATTCCTTCCTCCAGTCATTTGCTGTGTTTCCACCACATGCCGCAGAGATGGAAAGCACACAACGTGCCAGGAGACCCAGCACCATCACCCTCACATGTGTGCACACAAGCGCTCCCATACTCTCAACAAAGTAACTCCCTTTGCCTTAGGAAGTTGTTTCATGTAAGTTTTTAAATTATTATCACCAGACTAAGAGAAATTAAGCGCATTCATCTAAGGCAATAGTTCTCTACGCTGGCTGCATATTAGAATCACGGGGGTTGGTTTTTTAACATGTTGGTGCCTGACCTCCCCCTCTCCCTCAGCTTTCCAGGGTTCTGATTTCTTTGGCCCAGGGCAGGGCCTGGACATGGGTGACTATAACGTACAGGCAGGGCTGAGAACCATTGATCTAAGGAGAGTGCCTACCGCGAGCAAAAGGAGGCCCTTGGCAGAGTTGGCAGAATAGTCCCTAACCACGTCCCAAGCCCAAAGGAGTGAACCACTATGCAACGCTAGGAGGACACAGGATGTGGCCCCTGAGATGGGTCTTACTCTAAAGATTCAAGAGATTACATGGCCAGCTGCTTGTAGGCAAAAACTTCTCTTTATTTGTTTATTTATTTTTAGTTTCTGGTGTGACAAATAATCCTGAAAGAACTACTATATCACTTCTTTAAAAAGGCGTCCCTGAACCTCTCTAACCAAGTCAAATATCTCCTCTCTTAGACTTGACACAGGCGCAACCTTACACTGGTTGGTGTGATTCTTGTCTCCCCCACTAGAATGTGAGCTTCCTAAGGGCAGGGATGGTGTCTGGTTCCTCATCACTGGATCTTCAGGCCCCGCCACTGCCTGGTGCATAGCTGATGCTCTGCAGGAATGAGCTCTATTATCCTTCCACAGCAACTGGGTGGCAAAGTTAGACAAAGTCCAGAGGAACTTCCTTATGCCACATGCAGAATCCTTTCAGAACGCTTAATAACCTCTTATATATGGAAGCCGGCGCTTTATTCTGCATCTGCCCCATTTTGAGTGGCAGACAATGGCATATCAAGGGGGGTGCACAGAAGGAGCCCATGACCCCCGCAGGGAGGGGTGTGCGAACCCTGAAGATGTTCAGAATCACCGCTCATAGTAATAACATAAAGCAGACTGACTTTCAGCTGGTTTTATTATTGTTCTTAAATTCCCTGCAGACGATGCCTTCTCTAATTGCCTGTCTTGGGGCCGACCACCCCACTGCCGGCTCTTGGTATCCACTGGGGCCGGGAGACCTGTGCTGATGTCTGACTTTGTTCTGGAGTGACCGGTTCTGATAGAAGGAACGTCAAGACATGTTATGACGAACTAACTGTCTCCATGTGTCTTATTCTCAACAGCTTTATTCTGACTAATACACTAGATATTTATGCCAACGAAGGGGAAAAGCAAATAGGAAACAATTTTTTGCATTTTACTACAAATGTAATTGTCAAACCAAAGGTACATTTTTGATCTATTTATTCTAAGAAGACTTCACTTCTTGCCATAAAATAGAAATAAAGATAAAAATCCTTCAGTTAAACTGCAAGGGGATTTCCCCATCTTGCTGTCATGCATCTGTTTTCGTTTGGTGCCTAGCATCTGAATAAATATTAGATTACGTGAGAAACTTACACTAATTGCCTCCCTGCTTCCAAAACCTCTGGCTTAAACTTTGTATTCACCTCTCTTTCCCTGTGAATCACCACTAATTCACTTTTTTATTTTCAATCTTACATCGAACAGACCTTAGTTCTCTTTCAAAGAGCTCACTTCTTCCGTTGGGCCAAAGCCATGGTGCCATGTGCATATTCAAACAGATCGGTATTCTTTCTCCTCTGGAGGGCTCCTTTAGAAAATGTGGAACATTCTAAAAACAGCTCCACTGACCTACCCCAGAAAAGTGAGAGTTTCTGACTCATCAAAAGGTTAACACTGTTGCCATTTAAGTGCAAAGATAACGAGGCTTTGGAGTTAATACCTCCTGTGATGAATGGGCGTTTACGCCTCCGTGTCATTGTGATTTCCCAATTTCTTTTGAAAAGAAGGGAAGGCTGTGCCTGGAATCAGAGCGGGAGGAGAGCTTCCAGACTTAGCTTTCCAACGCTGCAACAGATGTAGCCATGTCAGCTCACACATGTGGTGTCATTACTAGACTTGGGAACATAAAAAATAGTGCATCTCAAAGTTGTGGGAATAAGTTTTGGGATGAATAGTCGTAGAGAAAAAAAATTTATATTTTATAGCTATTTTTTTGAACCAGAAACAATAGAATTTCTTTTCAAAATTCAAGATAAAAGCACAGGGACACCACTTCTGAAAACTCCTAGCATTTCATTTTCTGATATCCCATTTCTGGTCTATCCTTCCTTTTTCAAATACCCACACACATTCTCTTAGGGAAGCTCAGACGGCTGTCACAGGCTGTCTTTCAGTGTATTGCGAACATCTTTGTGAACTGGACTAAAGGTCAGCCTGGTTTCTTTGTCCCTCAGTGGAGTTCAGCCAGTGCTGGCCCTGGGCTGGAATAACCTGGGGAGCCCTAGAGAGTAGCTCCTGATTCCACTTGAGTCACTGCCCAGTTATTACCCTCTCGGTGGCCCAACTCCTCATCACTAAATGTCCAGTTCCCTTCTACTGGGTTCTCGTCTTTTACCCCATGTTCTCAGGGTAAACCAGATTCTGTCTCTCCTCTCCACTTCTCTTGGAAAATTCTTATGCATCCTTTAAGACTTCACTCTGACTGCAGTCCTTTAGGAAGCCATTGGAGACCTTTTCCTCCCGGTCCTAACCTGGGCTCTGAGCCCCTCTGTCCCTGTATATCTGTCTATTGCATTGTGTCATGACCATCTAGATGTCTGCCTCCCCACTCATCTGTGAAGTCCCTGAGCGCCTAAACTGTGTTCCAGTCCTCTGCAGATCTCTAGAGCCTCGTCTGGTGCCTGGCATATTTTGACGGCTCCATAAATGGTGAGTCAATGAATGAATGAATGGGTTCCTATCCTTCAACCCTAGCAACTAGACATTCCGCCTTGCACTCCAGTCCTGAGGTGAGTCCTCAGTTCTCTCCACACCTGAGTCTCAGCCGGCCTCTGCCGGAGCTCTCTGTTCGCACCGGCCTCACACCTGAACCTTCACTGACTATTCCGTGCACTTCTGCCCCTGTCCTTCCCGCTTGGTTGGACGCTAGGGTCTCAGCCTCACTGAAGCTCTCGTACAGATCTCCCTTGACTTACAATAGGCTCATGTCCTAATAATCCCATCGTAAGTTGAAAATATCATTAAGTTGAAAATAAATGCATTTAATACACCTAACCTACAGAACATCATAGCTTAGCCTAGCCTACCTTAAACGTGCTCAGAACACTTACATTAGCTGGGCAAAATCATCTTACACAAAGCCTATTTTATAATAAAGTATTGAGTATCTCATGTAATTTATTGAATACTATACTGAAAATGAAAAACAGAATGGCTGGATGGGTACAGAGTGGTAGGAAGTGTACTGGTTATTTACCCTTGTGATCGTGTGGCGGACTGGGAGCTGCGGCTCACAGCCACTGCCCAGCATCACGAGAGAGTATCGTAATGCATATTGCTGGCCCAGGAGAAGATAAAAATTCAAAATTTGAAGTATGGTTTCTACTGAATGCGTATTGCTTTCACACCACCATAAAGTCAAAAAATCGTAAATCCAACCATTGTAAGTCGGGGACCATCTGTACTCAATTTGGACTCTGGCCAATAAACCTTCTGTCCCACATGTTTCTCTCCTCCACCTCCCACCTGGAATGACTTTCTGGTCTGTGCCTAACAAACTCTCATCCCCAAACGCCCATTCTTAGATTAACCAACCTGGCACCTTGCTCCCTGTTTCTGGTATCTCATCTGGTCAGAGTGACCCAAGTCAGGCTGGTACTCCTTGGTGTAACTCATCTTGGTTATGACTCAAGTCTTACCTTCTCTACCAGACTGGAAACTCCTTGAGGGCAGAGATCATGCATTATGTATGAAGCCCCCAAGCTCAGTAGAATATCTTGTATAACAAACGATCCTGTAAATGCATGTTGAATGGATTCATTAATCCTTTGCTCTTCCTTAAACCAAGGCCCACAAGTGTTCTACTTTTCTCCACTCTGAACTGCCTAGGCTCTACAAATGGATCCCGTTAAGTATGACTTGTTTCTAGGCAAGTGTTCAAGTCACTGAACGGGTCACAGAGAATTGCGCGGCTCATGGACAGGATCGTGCGTGCGTGCAGCTTGGGTAGAGAGCTTTCCCCTGGACAGAGGACTCCCACCTGGTATCAACTCTGCTCTAGAGATACCCCAGGTCCCCAGAAACATCAGCCTCTGGACCTAGGCATCTGCTCAATTCACGTTCCTACTAATCTTTGCATCAGGATCCCTTGGCCTCCCTTTCATTAGCTTGTCATCAAAGATTGACTATGGTCAATGCAGTGGTGCTGTTTTACTTTGCTCCTTTAAAAAAATGTTGTAAATTCCCATTGAGCATGTAAGCCAAGGAAAAAGCTGTGCCCGCAGCGAAGTTCCTCCTAATTCTCCATCTTCCTCAACCGGCAAGCGGAGGAGCTCTCTCCATACCTCTTCAGGCAGCTCTGACAGCTCGCACATCTCTCATAGATGAGACAGACTTATTTGCTGCAGCTATTTTTTCATTCCATGCAAACTTTTATATATATCATAAATTTTTAATATCCAATTTGGAGGCTTCAAAGAATAACGGTAACAAATATGCAACATGAAGATAATGGGAATCGAATCACGTTTACGGCCTCCAGGAGCATCTCCTTAAACGATGTCAGGTCAGAGCCACTTGGAGCCGCGAGCGTGTGAGGCTACCGAGCTGATCTGGTGGCTGATTAATGGCTACCCTTACTCAGGGGCCCTAATGGATTGCATGACAGTTACGGCAACAGATTCCACATCAGCCTGAAATACAGCTACCACGTGAGCTAAAATATATCATGCTCATCCCAGCACATTACAGCTGTGTCTGGAATAATCAGAGCAGTTGCTAAGTGGTTCTGAAAATCCCTGTTTTGGCTTTTCATTTTTTAAATCTATTTTTCCTTTATTGGACAGGTGACCTTACAGATTTATCTTGCGCTGCTCTTTGTCAGGTCACCTGAGTGTCTTTGTCTGGTTTAAGAACTGTTTTTTCAAAGTGTTCACAGGTAACGCCCAGCAGCTGGGGCACACAACCTTGTTCTTTTCTATTCTCTGCTAAAGCCACATGGCCATCACATCCCGGGCAGCTACTGATTATCCCAGGATGCCTAATCTGGGGTGGATTATCCAGGTTCCTTGATTGCTCCCCA
Organism: Equus przewalskii; assembly: GCF_037783145.1. Classification (NCBI taxonomy): domain Eukaryota; kingdom Metazoa; phylum Chordata; class Mammalia; order Perissodactyla; family Equidae; genus Equus; species Equus przewalskii. The sequence goes on along the minus strand of NC_091839.1, from coordinate 57,168,084 downwards.
TCCCCCACCTTCTGCCTCCGCCCACCGCTTGCCTTTTGGCTTCCCCACTCACTGTTCATTTGCATCTATTACCCAGGGACCCGAGGAGGAGAAACAAAAGGCAGGGAAACACAGATGAATCCACTTTGCTACCAGCCAGCGCCTATAAAATGCTTAAATAATTGGCCTAATCTACGCATTTCAGGTGGCCCTTTTATTCCTGTTCTCTGAAATCACTAGGCAGAAGGGGCTGAACTCAGGGCTTTATCTACTACTCTGATGAGGGACCTGAAAAATTAGAGAAAATGGGAAACAGGCAAGGGCCGGGAAGGGGACTCCTGGACCCCATCCATGAGGTGAGGAAAGGATCCAGGCTTGACGGTAGAGATTTACTATCCACAGGAAGTCTCCCCGAAATAACCCGGCCTCAAATGGGACTAGGAAACACACTAGAAGCAGATGCAGACACTGCTCTGGATATGATCAGGGATTAATAGTAACAGCTTACCTTCCTACAGCTCCTAGGTACGCACCAGACACCATTCTAAGTGCTTTATATACATAATGCATTTAACACACACTCCTACATAGACTAATACAAAAACTTGTGAGGTAGGTACTATCATTATCTCCATTTTTTATATGAGGAAATTGGAGCACAGAGAGCTTATGTGGTTTACACAAAGTCACACAGCTAACAAGTGGTGAAACCAGGATTCAAACGCAGGCAGTCTGCCTCCAGAGTTCCCACTCTTGCACCCTGATGATCTGTTACCCCTCTGCCAATGGTTCAAAAAACAATTCAGTGTGGAATAACTTAAAATACTGACGTCATTCACTTAAATATATAGATTATTTATTAATTATGGGAGGTTTTCATAATTCTTCGGTTTTAGCATTCCAAGATTGAATACACCAAGGAAATTAGGAAAGGAGGGTATTTAATGACCAATCTAACTGAAGGGGGCGGGGCGGTCTGCAAAGAGCCTAGGAAAAGAGAGGCAGGAGTAAGCACAAGTCAGTAGGTCTCTGGTACAACCTGAGGGAGACGGTACTTCAAAATTTATCCAATTAATCCTTAAAACAAACCAACTTTTTGAACCCGATTCTTAGTAAATAATCTTCAGATCACTGATTACGACATCTAAACCCATCAATTCCAGAAGGACATCCTACAGAGTTCACTGAACTCTTCAGATCCTTCAGCAATTTCCTCTGTGAATTTCTAAAAGCATTATCAATAGTATCATATTATTTTTTATTTATCCCATAGATGATGCTGTACAGAGTATAAAGGACGTTTGTGTGTCTTATCTCATGTCGTCCTGGCACTCTGGTACATAAATGCAGACTGTGACATTTGTTAAGATGAGTCAGTTCATCACAGCAATGGAGACCCTTGGGAGAATTGGGGAAATTGAGTCCCTGGACTTGCCTAGCTGAGAAACAGGCCTGGACTGTGGCGATTCTTCAAAGATGGGGCGCCAAAAGGCAGTTCCCCGGCCCCTGCTCAATACCACCACACCCTCCACTGCTAGGGATGACTGAGACAGAGCAAGGACAACACAGCCCTGATCAGGGCCACAGATAATTAGCTCAGTTGGTGGGAGGACGATGCAAGAGGCTTGGGTTGCGGTCCTGGGAGAGTTAACTTTCTCTGTGCCTGGTCACAGAATACACCCTTCATCATGACCTGCCACATCACACACATACAGGTCTTGGCAAAGGGGAGATGGACACCAGAAAACATGTGAGAGGATGTGGATAAATCAGTGCACATCTGTCACTACTTCTGGAAGAAATAAGTCAAAGGGCATACCCTGGTGACGGTGGTCATGAATAGCTATGAGTCACAAACTGAAACAAATGGTGTCCTTGAATTCATCTCTAATTCTGAGGTCAAGGACTATAAATTCTGAATTAGCAGCAATATTTGTCAAAGACCATGATGTCACAATAGTTATCTGTCACAAAGGGTCAGTTCCCAGACAAACTTAACTTTCTTTTCTCCCACCAGCAATTACAGAAATGCCATAATCAGGCTCCAGATATAATGGGATTGCCTACGTCTTCTCTGGAAGGTTCGTACACACCCCATCCCCTGGGTGGCCACCAACCTGCAAAGCAGGCCTGTAGATGCCCCACGACTGTTCTCGGTAATCATCCTGCACTCCTGTCACTCCCTCCCATCTCTGGCCTGGAGCCCCCTTCCAAACCACTCCCAGTTCTCAGTCCTCTCCCTTGACTCTGGCCCTGCCTCGGACCCTTTGATCTGTGCACTTCACCTGACTGGAGCTTACTGTCACTTATGGATGTAGCCTTGGACCAGCCACTCTGGTCCTCCGCTCTGGACAGCCTCAGAAGGGTCACTCTGGTCACAGCGCTGGCCTGGGACAGTTTTACAGTCAGCATCCTATACTGGTGCCCTGAACACAATTTGTCTTAATGAGAAGATATCTTTAGGAAGAAATATAAGTGAAAATGATGCACAGTTCTAAAGATCTCACATCAGCCTGATCACAAAGAAGAGAGAGCAGGACTAGGAGTAAAATCCTGACTCTTACTGTGCACTCTCTACACGATTTTTCTGCCCAACACAGAGCGAGGCTGTGGTTTACGTCAGTGGAGGCGGGCAAAGGAAAGAGACATCTATTTGCTCTGCCCTCTGGGTCTTTCAGAATGTGAAGCTAGGATGTGATTCTGAACAGGATGGTCCTCCTAACAGCTTCAATTACAACTCATGTGCCACTCGACCTGTTAAGAGAGGCACCATCAGGCTTAAAGGAACAAAGTCTAAATTACCTTGTTTCCAAACCCAGGACCAATCAGCCTCTCTGAGGAGCCAAATGCAAAGATGGTGGCAAAGGGGCTTCATAAATAACGACCTCTGCTTGAACGACACTCTCTGGAGTTTTAATTTTAAATCCCAGCCATTCTGCAGATGATGAATGGAAGTAATAAAAGGTGGGATTGTGGCATGTTTAAATAGGGGATAATCTTCGAGCAGAATTTGACTGGTGTTGAGGGAAGAGCCTATTGAAGCCAGCAGCTCAGTATCAAGTTAAGATCTATTTTTGGATGACAACTTCAGTTAACACTTGCTCCTCTGTCACCATTATCATTATTATTATTATTATTACAGTCATGTATCACTTAACAACAGGGATACGTTCTAAGAAATGCCTCGTTAGGCAATTTCCTCATTGTGCAAACATCATAGAGTGCACTTATACAAACCTAGATGGTGTAGCCTACTACACTCCAAGGGCTCTATGGTACTAATCTTACGGGACCACGGTCATACGTGCAGTCCATCATTGACCAAAACGTTATGTGGGACACAACTGTATTACTTCTCCAGAAGGTATATTTTGGAACCAAAGCCCAGGTGATAAAAAACAAAAGTGACCTAGGTTTCCACGTCCTCTCTCTTTTTCGTATAACTGAGAAGAAGATGTGGTTTTCCCCTGCACAGTAAGCAGCCCTGTCCCCGTTTGCTCCGTTCCCTCCCTTACCCAAGCTTTCTGGTTACCAAAATTCCCAAATTATCCCGGTTCCTCTGTACTCTGGTTTCTCCAGCAGTGTGGTTCTAGATATGAGATAACTGGGAGCCACACAGACCACAGACTAGACCCCACTGAAGAGAACATCACCACTTCCAGAAACATCCAACTCAATGACTGCTTCGTGGAGCTGTCACCACAAACGAAGAAAACTCAATAGAGAAGTCACTTTGACAGAAACATTGAGATTTAATACTTGTTCTGTGCAAGACACCGAGCTAAGAATTTTTCAGACTTCGGCTCATTAAAGCTCCTCAAACCCTTATGAAGTGTATATTACCATTACCATTACCATTACCATTACCATCTCTATTTTGCCAGCAAAGAGTCTGAAGTGTAGAGAAGTTGAGTAACCTGTCCCAGGCTAGAGAGCTGATAAAGAACGCAGGTGTGATGACACCTGGCGCAGGCCTTAACCCCCACCAAACTGACCCTTCCACAGCAGCACAGCCAGCAGAGGAAGGTGGGCTCACTACGAGCGACCAGAACTAGTGGGAGACAGGGACACTTGCCCTCTGGTGTCTTCCCTTCATGGTGAAGCACTGATGCCCAAAGAAACCCAAATGGAGGTGGTCAAGGGAGCAGCACCTCACAGGCAACAAGAACACAGCCAAAGGCTGAGCAGATCCAAACTCTAAGCCCACCAGGATGGAAGGCAATGGCCTTGCCACATCTTCTGCACTTGAGCTGTGGGGCAGAGAAGCCAGAAGGATGGGAGGAGAGGAAGGATGGGAGTACACGTGGAAATGGGAGTGTGCCAAGGGAGTTTTCTGTACATCAGCAGGAGAAACGCTGCATGGACATGGGGAAGGACGCATTCTTGAAGCTGACAGACTTCTCATCAGGGGCCTGTCACCTTGAAATCCCTCTTATATTTCAGCTTCATTTGCATATCCTACAAATCCTACAATTATGGGATTCCAAGGTGAGACTGAGAGCCCAAATCCTTTCTTGGGTATCAAGAGAGACTGAGACACGTTTTCAAGGACGAAGGATCCTAAATCCATAAAACTCTTCCAGCAGTTCTTGCTTAATCATAGAACAGAAAACTGTTATGGTTTGACGTTGAAACTAAGAAAAGGGGAACAAGAACTACCACTTGATATAATTATTACTAATATCAGCTTTGCCTTATTAGTAAAACCCAGCAGGGTTTACATGCAATCAAGTGTCCTAATGTGATAAAGAAATTTCACTCATTTCTTTGCCTTAAGAAATGACAACCTTTGCCTTTGAATTATAAAAATGTTTTGTCGAACTCTGTAAACTGTAGTTTGCACTGCTGTATATTTATACCAAACCATTGTATTATTGGGCATTGCGATCCCATAGAAAGCAGACAGTAATGAGAAGAGCACTTACATAACTTTTTCCTTAGGTCTCATTCATTCATACATCATTTATTGAGTGTCTACCATGTGCCCAGCAGTTATAGGCAATCGAACAACTAAGCATCTAAAATGAATGGCATTCAGCCCACATGTTCAATACATTTTAATTTTTTAAGTTCAATGATAACAATAAAATGAAGGTCTAAGCATGCACAGTTTGGAGTGCCAAGTATCATACATCTATATCCTATTGAAAATTAAGATATTTAAATAACTATAATTTTTAAAAGGTAAATAAATGTAAACTACAGAAGTCAAGAAGTAGGAAATATTCTTGTGAGCAGACTAGAATTTTGAGAAAGTAAAAACCAAGAAGTGAGAGCCAATTCTTAAAGGCCCATGCCCAAGCGACCCATGTGCCATTTGGTTGAGGATGTTAGTATAGAAAGGGGCGAGGAGGGCCATTTCATGCCAATACTGAGCTGAGTTTGATTTCTGGTGCCGCTGGTAAAGTGGGGACATAAAATCCAGCTCAGAAATTCATTGCAAGGATTAAATGAGATAATCCAACACACGTCCCACACAATGCCTGGCACAGAGTAAGTACTCAATAAATGACAGTTATTTAAATTTGACAAACACGCTCTCTTTTCTGGAAAGAAAAACTCAGCTGGCAGGAAGGCAATGGGTACTCACTATCTTTTCTTATCATTAAAGTCTTGATTAAAATTGAGTTACATGCAACTATGGAGCATGCTCAGCAGCGAAAGGCAAATACCAATCAGGAGACACTGGAGAAAATGTGAGGACTTTCAGAAATTCATAAACACGCCCACTAATCAGGATCCTAACCCTCTACAAATCTGGACACATGGATACTTAATGACCACTTTTCTCTCTTTTCTGCCATCTGACTACCCAATTTGCTCCCTGCAAATAAGGCATAGTTTTGTTTTCTTTTTATCTCTTCATCTCCTCTTGTGTTTCATAAGTGGCATCTCCATCAAGAAACTTTCCACACTGTCTGAGCAGCTCCCACACACATAAGCAGCCCCGGATTCAGGGAGACAGCAATACGTTGAAGTCTACGGCCCTCACCACACTTCTGTCAAAGAAGTTGACCAAGGTTTTATTGTTGGTCCCTTTCATCACCATTCATGTCATCTCCCTTTATTCCTCTTTTTCGAGCTACTAACTTCACCCTGTATCAACTCTGTTTCTAACTCAGTAATAGAGGATGTCTGTATCATTTGCTGATTTAACTGCTCGGCAGGGGTTGGGCACACATACATTGTAACACACTCTTTCCAAGCTGAATGGCCTTAACACAGACAGACAGGAGAAGACAAAAAAAAAAAAAGGAGAGGGGGAATTTCTGAACAATCTAATATTTGGTTCACCATCTTCAGAAAATGTGCAAATAAGTGGATTATTTTCTTATTTCAAAGGCTAGGGATTTTTTTTTTAATTAAATGTTGTAGCATTTATTAGGTCCTTATTTGTTTTAGAATTCAGTTCAAAATTGTTGCCTTTGAGGTTTTTTTTTTTTTTTTTCATGTGTTCACCCCCATTTTTCGGACACATCAACTCTCCTTCAAAACCCTTAGACAGGACTCAATCACCTGGCAATCTCTTCTCCATAAGCGAGAACCCCCCTCCCTTAGTCACCTGTGCAATCGGAAACAGCTTTCTTTTATTTTACTGATTTATTTCATCTTACAGTAAAATGTCCTTCTTGTATGAAACATTTCCATTTCTATTCCTCCCTACCCCTTGCCCCGTCACAAGAAGCTGCTCTCCAGGTACCATATAACGTTTATGCTCATTTGTTTCTTTATATTACAACCTGGCCTCCTGTGCTCTAGGATCTGATGTCTACAAAGATATAATCAAAATGAAATTGTATTAGTTTAGATTAGCATCTGTGGCAGCAATTCCTATAAATGATACAGACAAGGCAGTAGCTATAACGTCTGTCTTGTTTCCAGGGAAAAATGAAAAATGACATCTTTGATGGAGAAGACTCCACAGAGACCCGGGTAGAAACGCATCCTGTTCTTCAGCTCACAGACAGCTCTCTTTCCCATCATATGGCTGACAGGTGTGTAATCAAGTTCCTTAGTCACAGTTTGTGTAAAAATAACCAATTACCGAATGAATGAGAATCGAGCTCCAGTGTGACTGTCACCACCATTGCAAAGTAAGGATGTGCATCCTAAACACGGGCTCAAAGGGGAGGCTCTGATGGGCTCCTCCCCAGCCAAGGATGCTCTCCAAGGCTGAGAAGGCTTTCCTACTCTACAACGAGCTCACCAAAGTGCACGACATTTCCCCTCTTGTCCCTCCTCTTAGGAATGAAGATTCCAACAGAGCCACCACGGACGGTCAGTCAGATTTCCCTGGTAACTCAATGTCCCTACCATTTCCTGTCCTTGATCTTTCCAGAACATCACCCTCGCCTCTCATTGAGGACCCACTAGCACAGATGTCTCCCTGCCCACTCAGATTTCCACGTGAAGAGTATCCGCCATCAGCCCTTTCTTTCCCCTGTGGCATACATCACCTTCTACCAGACTCCACAGTGACAGAGGACAAGGCTGAAACCCGAGAGCGCTGCCATTCCAAGCATATCCTCATCAGGCAAGTGGTTCCCCAGATCTACTGCTCAGGAAAAGTGGGGCAGTCCCCAGGGAGCCTACATTGTTCTGTGTTGTGGATATAATCAAGAGCAGGGAATCCTTTAGCACTCATGAAAAATATAAGCACAAAAATCACACTTTATATTGGCCCAAAGGTTATTTGATAACATGTTGAGAGAGAAAGACTGCAAATAACTCAAAAGAAGTCAAGGTAGAAAGTTGAGATGATGACTTATTTACAACAGATTGATTATAATCACACTGTTATTATACTTAGGTGACCTTCATCAAATGTAGACTAACCCTCTCTGGCTGTCAGAGATGCCCTGTTGCAGGGCCCATGGGTGGAGGAACCCTACCTCCCAGACTAGTGGCTGAAGAAACAGAAGGGCAGGTGAAAGGAAGTTACTGCCCTGTGTCTTTGTTTCCCACCTGTGACACAAGGCTAGTGCTTGTTACCCACACTTGGTTGAATGAGAGAGCGGTGGTAACCGCCAGGTTATAGCAATCATATAGCTCAAGAAAAGAGTTTAAGCTGTGTGCCCACTGACATCTTCAGGTCAGAAATACTGTAGGCTTCAAACAAATACTAAGTTTTCAGTAAAGCCAAAGGAGGCAATGATTCCAGTTAACCCAAAAAATCTCCAGATTGGTTTATTTAGGCTAAAGGATACAAGGATATTAAAGACAAATTCAAAAAGGTCAGGGAAAAGTAGAATTCTTTTATATCCCTCACTCTTTTTTTTTTCTGTTTTTTTCTTATCCACAAAAGATCTTCCACTGCAAGATTTACCTTCGAAGACTAGACCAATGTTACTTTCCTGTAAAAAGGCGTGGGAAGCTACGCTTTGCATGAGATGAAGACAATAAACACTTAAGGGGAGAAAAAAGCATTAGCTGGTTTTTCCCTTCGTGTCATTCCTCTGTAACTGATGAGTTTTTAACTGCAGTCTTGTTATCCTCATTAGCATTAAGTGTTAATTTCCCCCGTCTTCTCCTACTGGAAGGGTACCTGGAACTCCACGCTGACCTCAACAATGGCTGGCATCATAGGTCAAGGTTGAGGGAGAAGGATGAGGGTAAGACTGTGTAAAAAAAGGTAAGCCGAAAACGGTGTGACCAATGAACTGAAGAGAGGACACAAATGCAGGTGGCTGCTGAAATCAGGGTCTCCTTCCAAGAAGGGGGTGAGGCCTGGTGGGCATTGCGTACAAGATTCTCTCCTCCACTTATTCATGTGCTCCTGGCAATTTTGGCAGTGGCACCTCGAGTGAAAAGCACACTACTTTGCACATATGGTGGAAAGAATCTTGTGCATCAGTTGAATGCATACTGTACTACATACACATTCTGTTTTATCTCCGGGCCCAGCCGTGCTGCAAACGCTTGCAAATTGGGAAACCTTCTGTGCAGTAAAAATACGGACAGGAGAAGCTAGACTGTGACTTCTAAGATGCAACACCAGCCAAAAAAGCCAAAGTAACTAAAAGTTAAGGCGTGTGCTTCACGCTCATTGCAACAAAGGCAGCTCTGCAAGGTGGGGACTCACAGCCAGCATTTATTTCGTTCCCCTTCATTCTGTGGTTTCAGGCCCAATGAATGGGCTTCCCTACCATACACATGAAGCCCTCTGGGAACCGTATCCATTGCTGCTTTATTTTATGGGATATTGGAAATTTATATGGAAAAAAAACTTCAGTGAATTTCTCAGATTTACCTTGGTAGGGGACAGTAATGAAATGGCTATTTTTGTCCTCTGTTTTATCCTGAGGTCTTGAGCCTGCCATCCAGCAATGGGATGCCACTGCCCTTAGTGAGACCCTGGCATCGCTTTCACTTCCTAAGTGTTTCTAAAAGCAAAATCTGATACCGCTCAGGATTCAGAACGCCCTGAATAGTTGGGATATAAAAGGGGCAAAGTGGTAGATTCTGGCTTTCCTTCTTGCCCACTCTTCCTTTACCTGGCCCCCAAACAAAGGAAGGATGTTTTTTAAATAACTCTTTTAAAACAACTGGTCGCTAATTAAAGAGATTGATATAAAAATCGTTTCTTACTTTAAGTCACGGATCTTCCTCTCTTTTCTATTATAAAAGTGTGAGAGTGTACAGATTTCTTTAATAAACGAAGACAATTTTTAGAGGGGTCAATGCATTAAGGTTTCTATGGCTCTTTTCCAACTTGCTGAGAATGGTAACATCTTCAAAATGAAGAAACCAAGACGTAACCAGGTAACCCAACTGAAGGCACAGAGGAAGACCCATAACATAAGGTTCTTGGTAAGATCCTGACTGCTCAAAGTATCAGAGGAAAAGAGCATTGGGTACCCAGGGTGACGCCCGGTCTTGCCTCCACTATCTGCTGGCAGCTCCTTCTTATTCAAGGACACCCGTCTCCCCTCCTAACCCTTTCGTCTGTGCAACGTCAGAAGGTGTAAAGGAGCAGCAGGCCTAATAACGCTGAAGTGTGTGCTGCTCCTTTCCTAATTTATTCTGTGCTTAGAATCCGTGATTTAGTTTCCATGTTATTTAGAATCATCCTCTCACAAATGTTAGGAGTGATGGAAGTTAACCCCAGACTGGTGGAAGCTTTGAGTTGCCTGAGGCATGCTTTGGCTCCTTTCAGTCAGTTGTTCATTTTCAATATGGTTTTAGTTTGTCGAGTTGCTAGAAACAATAAAATACATATTTAAAAGATTGCGTTTTATAAGGACTCCACAGGCAACTCTGCCACACTTTCCACTGGGCAGCACTTTGCCCGGCTCTATTCTTCTTTGTCTTGTTTTTGTGGCGCGCTTCTTTTTTAATGAGTTGAAATATACAGAAAATATAAAGTCAATAACTGGGAATGACTCTCGCCATTCAACTCATTAACAATAGTGTGTGATAATCATTAATGATACATCTGAAATTGTTAAATGGAGATTTCTGAGAAGTATGTATAAACCGAAGGGAAAGAAATATTACATACATGGATAAAGCCTCAAGCTCTTAAAATGGGCCTTTTAACAAAGTCATTAGAGAACCAGCCAGCTGAGTTTAAAAACTGCCCCTCCTCCCCCACACCCACTCCAGAGCCAGAAAAGGCAGAACAGGGGAAATCCTCTGGGCTACCTTCAGAGTCTCTTTTCTCGTTCTCCTTTTTGAACATCCCACGTGTGCCAGGCCTCCCAGGGCAAAGATACACCTTCAACATCACAGCTCGCCCTTGTAGGAGTGACCACTTTTTACACCATGTCCTTACTTGATCAAGAAATTTACCTCCTCAAAATCTATAGTCTTGGGCATTTCAAGTACTGCTATTTTATTTTGTATCATCAAAATATCTACATATTTTAGTAACCAAATTCTAGGATAGGATTGCATTTTAATACATAGTATATTCAACAGTAACCAAGGCTCCTCCCAGAGGAACTTCTTCCAGTATTCTGAATTCATTTTACCTCAACTCATAGAACGTCAACTATGGGAATTACAAGAAAGAGGTTAATATCTGGTCCCTTCTCCCAAGGAGTTTTCTGTCTAGTTAAGAAGATTAGACATCAACACATTAAAGAGAGAAAAAAAGTGGCAGATTCTTGTTTTAACATGTGCCCTGCTGGGCAAGCCAGCGGGAGAGGGGCATCCTCTTGGGGTGGAGTGGTCAGGCCAAGATGGGATTTTAGCTGAGCCCTGGAGGTAGGCTTTCAATAGGAATTTTAGCCATTTCTAAGGACGTCTCCATCTTTCAATTTCATGGAGCAAGACTGAAGAAGAACATGCTTTTGTGTGCTCTGGATTTTAGATTAGAATCGTAAGTCTGGTTATGGATTATTGAATCCTAAACTTCTACCATCTTCCCACATGCTACCTGCTATGTCTTATCTGCTTCTACTTGTGGTCATTTTTTCCTTCCCTCCTTACTACGTAAAAAGGAAATGAATGACAGACTTTTGACCACCCTTGATGCCCAACTCAGTGCTTGACACAAATGATGCTCAATAAACGATGGGCATTGGACTTGAGCTATCAGTCAAAGTGTCTGCCCACCACATACCCTTCTAAGGGACTGTGTACCATGTTTTGTACCAGATGACCCAGCCTTAGCTGACTGGACCAAGTATATGCACGTGACCCAAGGGCAGCCACTAGATAAGGTGTCCAGAAACCCATGAGGTGGCTTGTTCCAAAAAAATGAACTGATTCAATCAGATTTCTTCTCTCAGGAATGAGAATTAGAATATACGAAGAGACGGCAGCAGATAATGATGGGGGTTAAACCTAAAGGTCACAACACTGAGAGGAGCTGGAGAGGCCATGATGGAGTCGTACTTGCTGAAGTGATGTGGACCAGGAACTACAGGGAAGCAAAGAAATCTGGTTGATAGAGAGAAAAACATGGAGCAGACCGCCAGAGAAAATCAGAGATACCAAGAGAGAAGAGGTGGAGAGAAGCCAAGCCCAAAAGCTGCCTGAGTTCTCACTGCTCTCTGGTTCCAATTCCAGCCCCCCTTGCCTAAAGAGCCTGGCTAAAATAGACTGTAATATCTTCTGTCTTCAATTTAGCTCCACTCTCTTCCCTTTCAAAAGTCTTGAGGCTTGTTTTCTTTCTCTCCCATGGTGGAGAGGGAAAGTGGCTACCACAGATGGAAGGAGTCTCAAAGGGTGAACGATCATGAGGACTTTGAAACCATCAAGTATCTCATCACAAACCTCCATCACCTGCTGTGATGGACTGGACACTGCATTAAATCTTAGAAAGGGCAGGCACAAGTGAGAATGGTCTTTGCTTTGTTTTGCAAGAGAAGATAGCAGTGTTAACAAGCGGAACCAGGTTGCCCATTTTCCTTCGTCACCTGAAATCACCACTAAATGCATGGATTAGACAATGCTGTCCATTTGGTGAGTGGTGGAGTCTGAGTGGATTCTATTTTTTACGGAAAATCAGCCAAGGCCTTTCACCCTTCAGGGCATCTGTCATTTCTAATTTCTAAGAGTGGCAGATGTCAGCTCCCTTAGCAGGGGACAATTTTTAAAAATCTGTTTGTACACATAAGCTGACACAAACTGAGCTGAAACCCACTGGGGGAAAGTACAGGATTATGCTTGAAGCAACTGGAGAACACGGCATCAACCTCCTTCCCTGTATGGTAGGGCTGGATGAGCTAGGATGCCTTCCCACCCTAATTTGCTTTACTTCCTTCTCACATACTCCAGGGTACAGTTTTGGAAGGGGTGGAGACTGGTCAATTAACCTGAATACTCAGATTAGGTTCACTTTTAGGTGGCCTCGGATGTTCCAGACCCTGGCTCTGCACTAACACCTAAAGATTAGATGTATCTTCTACAATTTAATAGAACTTCACTTTTTGTTTTTGGTTTTGTTTTTTTAATTAATATTACTTACTCATTCCACTTATCTCCAGATACCTTCAGTTATGGCCGAAGTCTAAGGAAGTGCCAAGGAGTGGAGAGTACTCCCTGAATCGTGCCTCTTCTCCTTGGGCTCCATCCACCCCACCCCACACCTGCCTGGTTCCATTCTCAGCCTAGGAGCCCTAAGAATCTGGAATAGGCCCAAGTCATCTCCCACCCAGATGACCATATGGAAACTGAGTCTGTTTTAGACCTCTTTCTGTCTTTCTCTCTCTCTCTCTCTCAGACACAGACACACACACATGCACACACCTTCCAGTAATCACTCAGTCTGAGAGAGATCCTTTGCACCTGCTGTGCACTGGATTCAGGGAACCCAGTATGAGAAGGGGTGTGGAAAAGCAGTACTCTCTGTGATGGTGGAAACTCTAAGGCAACCTAGCCTCGATCAGACTGACCCGGTGAGGGCAGCCTTGTGCAGACAGACTACAGCACATCAAGACAGAGAGGAGCTCAGTGGAACCCAACAGAGACTCTGGAACCATGGACAACTAGGTCTTATTTCTGATTGTCTACGTCAACTCCTCTGCTTCATTAAATATCACTGAGTCCTGAGAAGAAAACTTCTGAGGGTCTCTTGACCCTTCAAACCACAAGGGGACTTCATTCTTTCATTACAGCAAGAGTTGAAGGACCACAGGTTGATCTAGTCATAGAATCCAAACCAAAGAGAAAACATGGACAATCTCAAAATTTGTGTTGCAGTCATCCAGACTTCAGCTTTCCATAGCCATCTCTTCTTTCTCTCTTGCCCTCTTTATTTTGATCTGCTGCCCTTTCAGACAGAGATGCTGTTTTCTTTAGCAGACCAAAGGCAGTTTGTTTCTGAGTTAAATGTCACTTCAATATTTCCCCAAGTGAGATGTTTGAACCAGTTTATGAGTTTCCTAAGCAACAGAGAAATGCTGGAAAAATATTTGGTATCTCAGGTCTGAAAGTTGCCTTAAACTCTGCCTCCCTGAGGCAAATGAAACAGATAGATTGAAAACTCCAGTCTCACTAAAGTTTCAAGCTGAAAAATAAAGTATTGACCTGAAACCATGGAGCTCTAAAAGCCGGCCTCCTAAAGCCGTGCCACTCAGGTTTGTGCCTGCAAACAATTTTCATACTGAAATATCCTAGTGACAGTAAGAGAAATGATGGCAGCACAAGTCCAGGATCATGGAGCCACGATCAACAACTAATGTGTGAGGAGGGAAGCAAGCTTCCCCAGCCAAACATAGAATTCTGCAGGAAAATTCCTGTGGGAACCAGATTATGCCCTGAAGGCTGAGATTTGATTAACCTTCTTGTAGCATGTGTAACGACAAATGTTATTGGTCATAAAATTATCCAGCCCTTATTAAAACACAGCTGCAGCTCTGGGCTCACTGACCTCCTGGGGGAGAGATTTCCATAAGATAGCGATAGACTTTATGGAAGGAGAGCGCCTTCCTAGCGTCAAAACTCCGGGAGAGTGTTTTATACTTTAATGAGGAGTTCTTGAGAGAGACCAGGCTCCTTAGTATTAAAAGCTTTAAGAAATAGAAGGGCCAGATTACATTCAGTCTGCTACTTGGTGGGCAGCCAGCCTACAGCTCACAATATGGATACGTCTTCCTTTATGGGGAACCGTGCAGTCACACTCACACAGACATACCTATCTTGTATCCAACTGTTACCGCTGCGTGTGTTTTCATTTCTTTTTGTCTTATATAATCATAGAATCTCAGAATTTGAAGGGAACTAAGAGACTCTCCGGTCCAACTACCCATTCAACTCCATCACTAAGGAGAACTGCACAAAAATGGAAACCAGTTCCCTGCCTTTAGAAGTTTTCCAGAGAGACTATGAAACCCAGAGGGATGTTCTCAAAGGCTACCACGGCCAAAGGAACTGACTCCTGCCAAGAGCTAGTGCTGGCCCGCTCTCCGTCTAAAGTTGTGGGGTCTTCCTTGTGCTTTCCTGAACCTCCACAGTCATGGGGAGTGTGGCTATGAGGCTCCAACCCCTACAAGACAAATACCATTGTGGGAGGAGCATCCTCGGCTTTTCTCGCCATACTGGCGAATCCTTGAGTAATGCCCTTTTGTCTCAAGTTTTTTAAATAGCTAGGGACAAAATAAGAACAATGAAAATGCTTATTCTTTTCTGTAGTTTGTTTCTCAACTATTTATATCCTACTATTTTTTCCTCCCCATGAGCCACTAAACTCATTTTTACTAATGGTGCTTCCTTTGTGAAATTTTAGCTCTGCTCCTAGAAATCCTTCCCCCACATACAATTTCCCCAGTTTAATTTCACCTAAGTTGATAATTTATCTGCTGAAAAAATCAGAACCTGAATGACTCCAGAGTTGGTCTCATTAATTTTTTTCTCAATGATGTAAATTACCCAGTAATACATATTTTTTTCTTAATGACATAAAGCTTTTCTTGTGAAATTATTTTGGACCAAAGACCTACAGTCTATGATTCTTATTTTTCTATCTCCTACATATCTTGCCTCTATTACCATATTATCACTTTTAAAATTTTTATTATGAATTTTTTTAATATACACAAAAATAAAGATAATTTAATACTGAATCCCCAAATTTCCATCACTCAGCTTCAATAATTATCAAATTTGTACCCCACTTACTTCATCCCTCCCTTCTTTTCATTTTTTCCTTGCAGAAGTATTTAATTTTGAGTCATTTCATCCCTACATACAGCAGTACACATTTCATTCTATCAGTTTTTACATAATTTTGATATTATTTTTTTTTCCTTTTTTTGTGATTTTTCAACTTTGGTCCTTAAGTAAACGATCTCAGAATGTTTCAGTCCCTTACTCAGGGGATCTCAGCATCTCAACATGTCACATTCACTGGTCTCTACTTTGTAGAGGGTAAGGGGAAAAAAATGGTTTGCTTCCCAAATAAGAACACTCCATCATGAAAGATGAAATTCTGGAGATGAATTTAAAGTCTCTTTAAATTGGCATATAGAAATTATTTGGAGAAGATAAGTGTAGGTGCGTAACTGTACTACTCGGTGACCATAAGACAGAATATGCTGCTGCTGACATTCTCATCAAGACATCATGCTACCATGTACCAAATGACCTGCCAGTGTCCAAAGACAATCTTCTAAAAAATTTTTATTTTATTAACCTCTAAAAGGCTTCCTTTTAATATACCATCATTAAGCAAAATTCAGTATTTTAAGAACCAGGGAGCCATTAAGAAGCAGGCGTGTGATGATTTAGTAACGTTTTAGTTCAAAGAATACATGATTTTAATGATCTCTTTTGAACACCGCAGAATCCCAGACACTGGAAAGAAACAGAAACGTATGACACACCATTCAAGGGATCTATTTCTCTCTGTTATTCTTACTTCTTTTTAAACTATCAAGCTGTAATAATTATTCAGTCTAAGCAGCCCCCAGTAAATGAAACAGCCCTTAGACAGCTGTCAAGGCTCAGTCTTCCGGAAGCTTTGATTTTAATGAAACTCATTAAGGAAAGAAATTAACAGAAAATATAATAATTTGTCTTGTTTCAGAAAACTAAACAGAAACAAAGGGCTTCTTAACCTGACAAGGAATCTGACGAGCCAAGCTCCTTTATTATATTCGGAGCTCCTCACCGGCAGCTCTGCACACACATGGGACTAGGTTAGAAAATGTGACTCCTTCCAGAAGAATGGCCCAGCCTGGCCCAGCCCAGCCCAGCCCAGCCCAGGCCAGAGATTTGTCTCAACTTCATGGAGAAGGCCTCCTCAGCCAGGGCAGGGGTTTTTGGAGTCATGTTATGCAAGCACAGAATATTCAAGGAAACGAAAGGCTATGGAAAATGTAATTCCCATTAAAAGGCTACAGTTGGAGAAACTGTCCACACATCTGGCTGAAAACACTGAGTTCAACTTCTCTCCAGACAATAATGAAATTTCAGCTTGGATTTCTTTCTTGCTTTTTTTTTAACTTAAAGAAACCCTCATGAAGTATATGCTCCTTGCTTTCCTTTTCATAATGTCTTCCAGCCAACTAAGCTGGAATGTTTCAAAAGCAGGAAGCAGCATTCACCCAAACTTCCATCTCCTAGCTAGAACGCTTCCAAGGAGGAGTGACAATGCCCACAGTCCTTGTGCCGATAGGGTTGGCACAGCCCTGATTTGGATGTGCCTAGATTGCACATGGATGTAACTGGCCTCTCATCCTGACAGGTCAGATAACCCCAGAAACAGACTTTTCCAGAAAGAGGGCATCCAAAGCGTCCATGAAACCGAAAGCAAGTGTAATATTGACGGTGGTCTCACTGCAGCAAACACACATTTCTGAGTCCCTCAGAAAAAAGCCTGAAAAGGTGGTTGAGCTTTTCCAGGGATTCAGGTCGTGTCAGTAAGAGACAAGAAGAGGGGCAGAACAGAGCAGGGACCGTGCAGGGGCACTGCTGCACCCACTGGGCACACACACCCACCTTCAGCCTGACTCGGGGAGAGTCTAAAGCTCAGTCCCTCGGGGAAGGAGACCTGGTCACTTATGGACCATCTGACCTGGGTAAGTTATTGACCTTCTCTGAGTCTCACTTGCCTCCCGTAAGCGAGGACAATAAGATGGGGACAATAATACCTTTTTCATCAGGTTATTGTGAGGATTAAACAAACATAAAGTGCTTAGCCCAGTGTCTGATGTTGTAAGAACGTTTTAAAAATAGGAGGAACTGTGAGGAGCCATAGTTGTATGGAGAGGGTGCTAACGCACTAACCCTTGGCAGTCAGGAAGGCTCTTGGGGCCAGGATTTGGGAGAAAGAGAGAATGGATCCGGGGACCCAAGTCCTTGAAGGAGAGGAACCAGCGATGAAGGGGCCCCCGGTGGGGTGGGCAGAGACCCTGGGCAGGCAGAGTTCCTGCACTTGGCTGGCCTCCATCCCGGTGTTGCACTGCCCTATAGGCAGGTCCCCAGGAAAACCCCCAAATCCTTCCTGGGCTAGTCCTAGCCTTACCAGGAGGATCTACTAAGGAGACCGTGGAGAGAGCTGCGTAAAGCTTAGCTGAACATTACTTGGGATGGGGAAAGGTAAGGCTCCTGAAATCCTGGTTTTTACAAGCTGATTGGTAAACGGAAGGCAGGTAGCTGCTAAGAAAGAGGAAAACACCAGATAGACAAGAGGAGAAAGAAGAAAGGTTCTTTTTTGGCACACAGTATTACTTCAACTGTTGAAAAGGTCGTTTTGAATTAGTTATTTTCGACCTTCTCCTGGGCTCCATTTGACACACACTGGGGCATCAGAACGCCACCTCCAGTCACCCTCCCCCCACCATAAGGTTAAAACTCAGTTCTAGGCAATGCATTGAACATCATTCCTTTTGAAAGGAGAAAGAAATTGACACGTACATTACAAACCAGTGAGTGGGACTCATGACTGAGATTTCTACTTTAGGTTATAAGAGTCTGTGTTCGCTGCAAGGTACAAACTATATGTGGATGGTATTAATGGAAAATAACCTGATCTATGTGCCACCCAAACTTTGTACAAATCCATATTCTCTCACACAATACAAAATAAGACGTTTTGTCTGGTGATACCACTGAATAGCTAAGAATAAGATAATTATTCCTACTACTACAAACCCGGGAAGACGGATTAGTTAATCTGCAAAGGTTTTATACAACCCAGTGACTCAGGGACAAAGCTATGTGGATGGATGATCAGGAGATTAAGGACCCCCTGACTCTGGGTCCATTTACCCCAGACAGTATTATGCATACACATTGTAGTTCTCAATCTTTTTCCAATATCTCCTCTTTTTCTTATTTCATGCCTGTTTCTATTGTTTTCTTAGTTAAAATAAATTTCATCTGAATTTTTTCATCTCCAATCCACTTAGATCCTTTGTACTAAAGGATTTGTATTTTGAAAAAGAAAAAATAGGACAATTACCTAGTGTACCCTTTATTTTTGCAGCCTCCACATCCTCTGTATGGATTCCCAGTTTCAAAAAATGCACCCAACACTTGATGGTAGAAATGAGGATATCTATTAGCCTACAAACTAGCTCTTTTTAACATTTAATTAATCTAATTTGGTAAGCAAATTAACATTCCTTTCAATGCTCCTTATTTCAAAAAGTCAGGCCTAGATTATTTAGTTCATCATTTAGTTCAGACCTATTTATTAATTCATTCAATGAATATTTATCAAGAATCTTTCATATGGCTGACACAATTTTAAACACTGGGGGATGCATCAGTAAACAAGACAGAGAAAGTCACTATCTTCATGGGGTTTTATTATAATGGGAAGTACAGACAATAGACAAACATCTGTAAAAAGTATATGATATCCAGTGGGATTATATGCTATAAAAACAAAAGCAGTTGTAAGAATTTGAAGAGTAATGGGGGCTGCTGATCTAAATAGATATTTGTTGAATAAAATAACAAGTGCTCAATTTTTAATATCACTAGGGCAACTTTTAAATTTTTCTAATCATCTCCCAAGTGTGCTATGAATTAGCATGTTAGAACAGACACGTAACCATGATACTCGGCACTTTTACCGATTAATTCAGTTTTATTTATTAATTTACTTGTACTCTGCCTTTTTCCTGAAAGGATTTATGGTAGAGCTACTATATAGTTGCACAAATTGCCCTCTTCGCTATTAGAGAACAAGATCTTTATGAAAATAGTAGAGACACAAACTCATTTCCCAAGTATTTCATTTTCTCTCATCTCAAGTTGACTTCCTTGACAAGCTAAGTGTGTCAGTAAGTACTCAGAACCAAGATTTTCCAGGAAGATCAAATGAAAAGGCTAAAAATCAATACAGGCAGCCACTACTTCTTATAATCACAATTTTCATAGAAATTTAACTTGGTAATCTTTTTTCCACAATGTGTCAGTCTCACAAGCATATCAGGATCGATCCTGTAGTCAGCATCCTAACTTTAAAATGTTCAAATGTCCCATTCTAGTGATGTAAATGAATGTCACAACGACACAGAAGGGTGGAGGCAGAATGAAGGGAGAAATTATTCAGAAATTATGCAGAATCATCTTTTGCTGATCTTCCTTGGTAGAACGGGTGAAGTCTGAATGACACAAGACAAAGGATAACCTAAAATTGCAGTGGAACACACACAACCAACGGCCCCCTCCATAACCAGCCTTGGCCCCTCAAAGGTCCTCTCAACAGCCAGAATTTAGAATGATGATGACGACAGGCAACCTTTGCGTTGCTAGGAAAACTCAATTCATGGATAATCAAGTGGAGTCTACACACAACGTGAGCAAATGAAGTGAAACCTCTGTTTCAAATCCACTACTTGGCACTCAGTGTCCATGTGTTGAAACATTTTATAATAACTTTCTGAAAGTCTGACTTATTTTAACCAAGCGTGATATTCACCTAAAGGACATAAGATACACTTTGATGCGTGGTTCATTTTGCCATTCTCAAAAGAGTAGCCATTAACAGTTTTCAAGTGGCTATATCTTCCATAATTTTTAATAGTTTAAGAAAAATTTTATATGGAGATAGCAGAAACAGATTTATGCTTGTAAAAGCAAGCCTATAGTTCACAGAAGCACTAATTTTATTTAACAAATATTTATTAATATTTTATTTAATAATAAAATAGTTAAAAATATATTTTTTTACTTTCTGAATCACCTTTACCAGAGGTATTTATTAATTACTTATGCAAAGAAAGTTTGATATGTTTTCATTTTTCTGCTGATTTCAAAGGAAAAAATTCTCTAAAATGTGAACTATATTTTTTAGTTTTAGCTCTGCTTTGCATTCACATTAAAATTGTGTCAGCCATACAATTATCTTATTCAGAAAATAATCCTTGCACCAACAACAAAATGAGTGTGCCAACTGCACAGACAACATATGGACATTAAATAAAAGAATTGCTAAAGATCGGAGAGGAGAGATTAAGTCAAAGTCTGGAGGTATGTGAATGCTTTATAAATTATAAAATGTGATACAAATGAATATTCTTATTATTGCTACTAATGAGATCCTATCAATTAATTTCCTTTGGCGCTCATTATATAATATGGAAGACCATAGTTTTTTGAATTACCACGTGGTTATCTTTTGTAGTCACCTGATTTTTGGAATTGCCAGATGGACACATCTGTTCTGAGGTCTGACTAGACTCTGATTCACCCAGGAAGAAGTAAGGTTCAAACCAGCCCACTGCCCACAGCTGCTGAAAGGTCTGTCCCAGCCCAGGATCTACGTGCTACCTCTTATCCACGTCTATCCATGATTCTCCTGCTCAGAGCCAAGGTCTGTGGATGAGACCGTGCCACTTGCTCTGTTAGGCACAAATTAATGCAGTCAAATTATATAATTAATTCATGCCATTTTGTCAAGCCAATTCACAAAGAAAGAGCACTAGGAAACCATACCATGACCTCCTTTGATATCTCCAAATTGTGTTCAGTCACTGGCTCTCAGGTGCGATGGATCAGAAGGGTCTCCAGTGTCTGAAGTGATAGAAATCATGCTGCTGTGAACACTATGAGATTTCAGGTAAGCTGATTTGTGTGTGTTCGTAGAAGTGTGGCACTGGTATAATAAAAAACCTTTGACTATATGGAGATTTTGGAGAGGCCATCATTAGGTCATTCAGCATATCAAGGACAAAGCGCTGATTTACTGCTCAGCTTCAGAGTGTACATTTCTGCCTTTTACAAATGACAAGCCACTCAGTGGGATTATTAGATGCCACCCTTGGCTCAGGACTGTCTTACAACACCTGTGCCCTGTTATAACACCTCTATTACTTTAACAAGCAGAGCCATGGTCTGGTTTCCCCGACTTGCCACAGAATTCTCAGGTCAAGTGTAAATGCATATTACAGAGCACCCTCTGGCACATATTGTTAAAGCCCTCATTAAAAAACCTCCAAAGTCTTCAACTGTGCAATTGGAAATGTTTCCAAATTCTCTTATCCCCAACATAACAAATCCCATTGTTTATTAAATCTGACGTTTTGTAAATTTGATACTGCCTGGCTTATAGGGGAGCAATATCTTCCAAAAGAACCCAAGAGAGTTCTTATGGAAAGAAAAGCAAATCAGGAGAACCCCCTTCCATGGTAAGAAGACAATTCTAGGATTAGGAGACACAACAGCATTGCTAACCAATTACAGTTCTGTCTGGGTCATGCGCTATCTGTAGCAGAAAGAGGCAAGATGGCAGATGCCCTGGGTTATTTTAATTAATTTAATCATGTGACTAATTGGTCTCTGCTGGGTTTCTGTGGTAACTGCTTCCTAAGTGCTGATGGGCAATTGTGTTAAATGTAGCTTGGAATCCGCACGCAGGGCGCAGTGCCTTGGAGAGCTCGCGAGGAGAGCCGTGCAGCTGCGCTCGGAAGGTGCCCTGCTGGGGCTCTGATTGTCTGACTGCAGAGCGTCTACAGCTGCAGCATCCTCTGGAAGCAGGCACTGCCTCCCTTTTCTAAAAGAACATTGCTTACCTACCTACGTGGGCGAGAACTCACTGTGGACATCAGAAAATCATGTGATCAAAGAACACTCAGGTTTGGCAAGGATTTGGGAATTAGATGGAGAAACGTATCTGTAATAAAGGGACACTGGAATGGGAAAGAGGAGAGGGAATATTAAGGCTACTCCTCTGTGAATAATATGCAGCCCCAGAAGCTATCATGTGTTATTCATAGCTGCCCAAACGATACTAATAAGCCATCCTTTTTTTTTTTTTTTTTTTTTTAAAGATTTTATTTTTTCCTTTTTCTCCCCAAAGCCCCCCAGTACATAGTTGTATATTCCTCGTTGTGGGTCCTTCTAGTTGTGGTATGTGGGACGCTGCCTCAGCGTGGTTCGACGAGCAGTGTCACGTCCGCGCCCAGGATTCGAACCAACGAAACACTGGGCTGCCTGCAGCGGAGCGCGCGAACTTAACCACTCGGCCACGGGGCCAGCCCCCCATAAGCCATCCTTTTAAATGCCTCACAGGGTTTATCTTTTTTTTTTTTCATTCTCTTACAATGCCATCCCCTCCTTGTCACTGAGAAGGTGCGTAGGAGAATGGGTGGGTGGATGGCCAGTTTTAGAGCACAGTCTACTTCAGACAGATGGAAGGAAAATGACTTCCAAATTTTCTCATGAAGTGGGATATGTTTGTATTTGCGCAATGCATTCTAGCACCTGTGCAGAGAAGGAAAAAATTGTCATCACAGATTTCCCTCAGAAGGGGATTTAAAAAAAAAAGTAAAACCACTAAAGGCAGCACAAAGATGTTGCTGTACTTGATCAAGCCCTTCCATCTGCAGGCCCAGGCGGGCTCTCAGAACAATAGTTTCTCCCCACCCCACCCCCACCCCGAAGAAAGAAGAGTCAATGCTTGGACCATTCTAGAAACCCAAGAGAAGTTGCTTTCTGAGATCATTCCCATGTCTATTGGAATGGCAGCATGAATGACACTTTTTTCAAGAGCAGGAGTGGGAGACAGTTGGAGGGTAACGTTGCTTTTCCTTAACACATGCCACAGTGACCCACAGAAGCCATCCTGTGTCCTGTGTGTTCCAGACTTCTGCAAAGGGGCAGCTCCAATGGACTCCAGCCCTGCGCCCCACCCCGACCCCAGATATGAAGCAATGCCTTGGTAAATTAAGCTAAATTGGCTTCATCTAAAAATTTCACCTTAGAGATGAACATTAAATGGGCTGACAGTTTAAATTCCTTTAAGAGGTAGCCAGGAGTTCTGTGAAGCATAACAGTGTGTCTGACAGGACATCTAGGCAGAAAGAGTTATTTAACCTAACATCCTGCTAAGACTGGGAGCTTCCCTACATCTGTTATGTCTCTATAATGCAAATGGAAGAATCTGTCCATAATATCACCAGTTTTGTGACTTTAATGACATCCATTTTGAGAAGTATCTGTCTACTCTAAGTATTGGATAAATTGCTGAAAAATTGTGTCATTTGATTCTCAAGGCCTACATCCTGGAAGGAGCATCATCTGTGGCACCGAGGCGAAACTGCCCTCTCTCCTAAAACGGTAAAGTTTATTATTGGACGCTTATTCTAAAAATCTGCCTGGGGACGTCAAGCCGTACCAGTCAACCCCAAGTCTGCCTGTACTATCCCTCATGCTAACAGGTCACATCCACCTGTTCCAAACCTCTACTTCAGGCTGCATAGGTTAGAAAACCCTCCATCTTCTACCTCTAGTTTAAGGGAAGAACTCTAGTTTTTAGAAAAGCAGATGGGGAGCTGAATGCTCCCACATCCAATAACCCTCAGTTAGGATTCTGAACCTAGATTCAAGAGGTCCAGGAACAAACTTCAGAAAGTCCACGAACCCATGAAATTATCCGTAAAATTCTGTGCATATGTTTATCTCCTAGAGAAAAGGTGCACTCTAAAGTTTTCTTCTGATTGTCCAAGAAGGCCATGATTCAAACAAGAGGTTAAGAACCCCTGCCCCAGAGAGTTTTCTATGCTAGTTGACAGTCCACCCTCACCTCGCCTCTAATCTTGCTGTGGGTATCAAATTATTTAAATAGGGAAGCCTTAGCATCATTTCTTTATCAGCCTACTTTAAAATAAATTCAACCACTCTTTCTTCTTGATAGCCAAGTTGTCCTCCCAAATGACTCCCCTGATGTGGGCCAGTCCTTGTGAAGGATGAGCCTCATGCACAGCTCTGTGGAACAGGCCTGGGCAGCATCTCTTTGACTATGGCATGAAGACCAGGCCAAACATGGTGGCAGTCTATGCCTCCATTTAGCTCCTTGTGACCTTTGGCCCAAGGCTCAGAACTGCAGTGGGAAGCTGCCTGGGAGGCCGCTCCTGCTTCACTTCACTTCTCCAGCCCCTCCTCACTGTCTGGCCTTCCTCCACCCGCTTACTCCATCCCTACCAAGTCATCTCTGCCTTCCTTTACTTCATTTCCACCTGATACAAGAGATTGACTCAGCACATTTTAAATTTTGAGCATTCCCTTTTACTACCTGGTCAATACACCCATTGCCCCCACTGCTCCATCACGACAAATGCATACTTAAAAACAAATTATAAATGGGGCAGCCATTGGCCATTTTAAGGGATAAATATGACTCCGCTGAGAAAATCCACAATGAAAGTTTTAATTAACTGAGAGAAATACCTTGGTTTAACTTGGTGAAATTGCAGTTAAGGTCAAGGAGAATCCAATAGAGAGGGCTTAAAGGCCCCCCTATCCTGCCACAATAATTACATTTCATACAAATCTATCTATTCATCTAGTATTTTCAAGCTGGGTTCTCACCCCATTAATGAGTCCCAACCAGCAACTTTTTAATGAAATAGAACAAAACAAATAGAAAATATCAGAGTTCATCCCATAGAAAAATAAGTATTGTTTCATGAAAGTTTTGTTTCAGTTTTAAATAGCTATGCCCTGTTTTGTGTATTCCAAAGCCTAAACAGTTTTCACATTTTAATACTTCTGAAATCATGATGCATTTTACAATTGTTGTCAGCCAGGTTGCAGTTGCAGCATAATTGTGTAAAAATCTTCTGCTGACACTTTCTGGTAAAATCAAGAAATTGCCAGCATCAAAGTGACTTAGATATTATGAAACAAAGTATGAGTGTGTGTGTGTGTACATTAAATTACAAAGCAAAATGTATTTCTTACTATGGGTTCACGGTAAATAAAAGTTTGAAAAATACCATACTAAGCCCTTTAATCAATTTTATATGTACGCTTACTGAATATTGATGTCCTAATCACAAGGAAGAGTGGTTTCTATTGCCCTTAGGCAGCGGCCGTTACATTCTCCTCTTGTTGACTTCAGAGACCGCATCCTAGTCTCAGCATCTGTGGTTTCTGCCCTCACTAACTGTGTGACCCCTGCAAGTCACTTCTCTTCTCAGGGCTGCAGTTTTCTCATCCATAAAAAGAGGATGCTGCAGGAGCTGTCTAACATCGCTTCCAGTTCTAACAGTCCAGGAAGCGTGCAGGTAGGCATTCAACTCTCACATGTCTGTGATGAGCCCTGTCTGTATATTCTCTTCTTCTCTGCCTCCTTTATCTCTTGTAGACTTCTTCACAACACAACCCAAAGAAAAAGGGACATCAAAAGTCTATTTTTTAAATCATATAATATGATTTTAAGTATTCCAATAAAGTTTGTAATATTTTAAAATGTTAAAACATAATACGGGAATTACAATAAGGGTTATACCTTTGTTTTTTAATGGGTGACATGTGGAGCTCTCATTCCTGACTCAGATCCTTTTTTCTCTGCCTCACTGTCCTTAGCTTTTTTCCTATCCATCCCATTTCCTGAATTTACATTTTGGTCTCCATCCTAGCGTGCTCACTCAGGCGTGGAGCCTGGCCCCTGGGCTGGGGAAGTCACTCTGCGGTTCCCAGTTCTTCTTCTCCACATCTGTTCCAGCACACCTCCCACAATATCATTTGTTTACTTGTCGGTCTCCCTTATTCAACTGTGAGAGCCTTAGCAGCAGAGACCTCTCCTTATTTATCTTTGTATCCCCAGCCACAGAACAATGCCCAGCACATCGTGAACACTAAGTGAGTAAGTGAATAAATGTGCGGCATGAGGTCAATTTCCACACAAGCACAGGAAAACACACACTCAGGCAGACATTCTTCTGAGCAGAAACCACATCTCAGATTTCTGTGTTCCATGGCACCCAGCCCTGAGACAGGTCCCAGCCTCTGAGGACCTGAGCTGCTGGTTCATTCACTGCTTGCACAGACACTGATCTGTACCCAAATATTCATTCCTGCGCTTCTCTCCAGTCTTTCACTTCCTCAACCTATGCCAGTATCCTGGCCCAAGCCAAGACTCTGGGTCAAACTGTCTCTGCCCCTGCTAGCAGCAGCCTCTGACAAGGGGCTGAGTGACAAAAGGCATTATTTCAGCCTCAGGACCCAAAAGCAAGATGGAGACAACCAAATTCCTTCCTGTTCCCACTAGGGGCAAGCTTGGCATTCCAGGTGTGGAGAAGAGGGGGTCCCATGGGTGCTGGGCTGCTCAGGAGTGAGTGAGGCTCGTCTCTCTATTCCTCCCATGCACAGCTGGTTTAGAGCAATACAGTGGTGGCTATCACTTACTGGGCCCCTGGATGTTCCTGGAGAGTACAGGTGATGGGAGCTAAATAAAATAATCAGGTTGATATAGGTTTTATTCAATATACCATCCCATCTCCCTACATACATAGGGGAGAAAAATTGAGGTCCACATCACCATTACTAGCCTTGATCAAATATTTAGCCAAATATCTAGATTCTGGGGATGTCAAACATCTCCTTGTCCACAGCTGAATTACACGGTCATAAAGAAGTAAACCTAACTGACATTTATTAAGTGCTAAATGTCTGCATTAGAAACAGAAAGGAAGTGAGCAAAAGAGCTTGAATGAAGAGGGAGTTCTTGGGGCCGGCTGGTGGCTGAGTGGTTAAGTTCGTACGTTCCGCTTCGGCGGCCCAGCGTTTCGCCGGTTCAAATCCTGGGCGTGGACATAGCACCGCTCGTCAGGCCACACTGAGGTGGCGTCCCACATGCCACAATTAGAATGGACCCACAACTGAAATATACAACTATGTACTGGGGGGATTTGGGGAGAAAAAGCAGGAAAAAGAAAAAAAAAGATAGGCAACAGTTGTTAGCTCAGGTGCCAATCTTTAAAAAAAAAACAAGACGTTCTGCTTGTAGAGGAATGGAAATGCTCACTCAAGCTCACCTCTGTTTACTCTAGTGCACTTTCATTTTCTCCTCACATCACATTTAATATACAATGCCCTAAATGAAACACCGTAAGACATCTAAACTTTGCAACCAACTCTTCCTGAATTTCTATTTACTTCTGGTTGTCTTGATTTAAGCATCAATAAATACAAATAATTTCTATGAGCTCCATTCCTGGTATAGGGATTGGGATTGTACCTCTTCATAATTAATTCTCTGGGGTCTGTCTGTTTTTAATTGACTCTTTAAGTCAAGTTCAATGCTGTGGAATTTGGGAGGCCAATATTCTTTTCTACTTATTAAATAATTCAGGGTAGACGAAAATGAAAATTATGTCATTGGTACAAGGCTTTTCTGGTGCCAACAGACCATAAGATTGAGGATTCTTTTTTTTTTAATCAGTAGTGACTTGATAATCAGGTTTGAAGCTCCATTAGATTTACAGCAGTGGTGTCTGCTGCCTTCACATTCGATTCACAAATTTCTCATACTCGATATACTCTCGATGGTACCATTTTAACCAGGAGTAAGAAGTTGTCAAATTAAATCATGGACCTGGGATGTGAGGCCACCTTCTCTCTCTCCCATTCACCTGAAGTACTTTAACCACCCCTTCCCCGGAGCATGCCTCATCAGCTGTGCAGTGCAACACAAAGGGGGAAATGTTTTCCCAACCCAGAAACTCATCAACTTGGACCCTGAAGCATGACATCTGAATACCTTACAGCAAGAGCTGGAGCAGCTCACAACTGCTATACACGATCATTAACAACCTGCTTGCATTTCCAGCGCCGCCTTCGTGGATTAATGTATGCACTATGTATTAAACCATCTGCCACAGAGTTTGACCCAGTCTTTCTCCATAGTGGCCAACTGCAAAGGTTACCCCTGAGTATTAAGAGGCAGGGCACACTTTCATTACATTTATCTTTCCCAATTATTTAGTTTTATCATAGGGTCTTTTGTCCTCAACAGAATACCTTTTCGGGCTCCTGTATCCCATATTTATTTAGCCTGGAGTCTAATGAAAATATATTTAATCCTCTATGTCAACTCTCTTAAAGTTCAGCATTAGCCTTTTATAAAAATCAGGTTAAAGAAGAATGAACTAGACATTTCCTGTGAAGATGGGACATAGCCTGATTATCAGCGAATAGTTTGATGTACTTTTGTCCACTTTAAAAAACTGTCTTTAATGCAAACATTTAAAATCTATTTTTTTACTCTAGGCGAGGAACACAGTTGAGGCCCCTTCACACTGGACCACGTTCCTCTCTCAGGATGCTGAGAGGCAGTTTGTATCAGGGAGTATGAGGACTGAAATTTTTTGTTCCCTCTGCTAGCTGACAGCTCCGTGAATGGAATTGCATCTGATGTCAGGTTACCTCATTATATTTATATATTTGTAGAGCAGGGTTTGGCTTTTTTTGGTGTGGGGGAGGGTAGTGGAGGAGAAGGTAATCCTCTGTGGTTTTTCAAGTGAAAGCAACTTAAGAGAAAGTAGCAAACTTCCCCTCCTTCCTGTCATCTACTTCCAAATAAGCAATAAGTATATTAAGTGTCACTACTCCTAATATAAACCCCTGGGATGGTATGCTATTAATTTATCTGTACTCTGAGGAATATCATCCACTCCCTCCCAGGTTCTTAATCCAAGGCAAAGCTTTATTCCTTGCCTTTGGTTATTTATTTTCCTCAAGGGTCCCTTTGGAGGGAGTCAGCCAAACTCTAAGTGAATTACTTAGATTTTTGAAAATCCAAACAACTTACCTTACTTTTTGCAAGGCTATATTTGGTCATTTTTATTTAGGTTTATATTGAATGCTAACTCAAGACACAAGTACTACTTTCTCTGTTTTTTTCTCAGAGTCTTCTCAAATGGCAACCCTACAAACTCTGTACTGTTCTGTTCTTCTTCAGAGTCTGACTTTTGGCCAAATTATGATAATGGAAGTTCACCAGTCTAAAATCCAGAGTCGTTCTGTGTACATGTGTGTGTGTGCCCCTGCACGCGCACAGGAACACACTTGGAGGATTGCAGCTGTAAGCACTGAGGGATACCTCGGAGAGACCCCAAGGATTTCCCAGTTTTCAGGTATGCCTGCAACATCATACTTTATCTCCCTTCATATGCTTTGGACCTTCTGATTTATGGCACTTAAGCATCTCAAATTTGCTCCAGCTGATTTTCCTTGGAGATTCAAAGCACCATTTTAGTTGCACCAAATCCCTATTAAAAACTGCTCTACATCAAAAATACAGGACAGGGAAGCCACAGCCAACTCTCCACATCTTTCTCTCACACTGTTTTCTCATCTCCTTACAGCACAGCTTCTGATACTCAATGTGCATAAGCACCTTGTGTGTTTCCACTATCTTTCATTGCTTTCTGAAATGTCATCTGTTTGCCCTCTCCACTTCCCACTGATCTTTAACAGGTCTTCCGAATTTCCTGAGACAGATTTTTCACTTTTCTAAAGGATGCCTTTTTAGTACTAATAAAACTTTCATACTTGTCTGCTTAATCACGCCAGCTTTACTGTCCCCTTTTTACTTTTTTGTTTTTTGGCTCAGAGGTATATGAACCATCTGTGCCTCTAAAACAGTTTGCTTAAATAGCCTCCAGGCAGATTTTATGGTTTTTAAGTTTTTTACTTTAACCTTCAGCCTGCTGTTAGCCATTTTCATCACAGTTTTAAAATCAGCCTCTTTTGGAAACGACTGTCACTATGTGTGGTTTTCAGAAGTTACTGGAACTGGAGAGGGGGCCACTGACTCCAGCTGTTCAGTCACCGGAGGCAGGTACAGGTATGGTTAGCCTTGATAAGGGTCATCTCCTCTATTTGGCATCCTGAAGAGAGACGCAGACGCCTTCATTTAGAATATCCACAGCCACATCAGCCAGTTAAGACCCAGGAAGATAAAATCTGAATTACTTACTTGCCTATTTATTTATCACTACATTTCTACAGAGTTGTTATCATGATCCTAGGCACTAAAAGAGATACCAGGCTGAAACAAAGAATACAAAGAAAGAGAAGAGAATTCTTCCCTTCCCGCCACACCACTGTGCCATGAGAATCGCCCTCCGTTATCGTGCCAGGAGACACACTGTTCTGTGTCCATTTTATCACAGTTGTCTAGTCTGCGGACCTGAGCATCAATAAGCATTCCTCTATCCTGGAATTTATCATCGCCCAAACTTCCTGTCTGCCCTTGCATTAATGTTAACATAGCTCTATAGTTCTCTCTCTACAACAAAACCACATCTCTTTCCACACCCAGCGGTGGGGGGAAGGTGGGAGAGGGGGCGATCTGCCTTTTCTGTGGCTCTCTCCATCAAAAAGTGACTTACCGCATTTATTTTCAATCATCCCACCATATTTGTCAGATAGTAATTACACTCTTTTCCTCTCTTAACTCAGTGTATTTTCACCCAATCTTTTCTCTGTTGTCATTGTTGCTTTTCTGATACATTTGATAATTAAAAACACTTAGGCTCTTACAGTCATCGTTATTTTTTATTATTATTTATTTACAAATGCTTCTAGCTTCAGGAGTTACAAGCTGTCAATATACTTCCTGAATTGAGTTAGTAGTAATGTTCTAACTCTATAGTCGATGAAGCTGAGTGAAAAGTCAGGGAAGGGAGAAGCCGGCAGGCAAGCAATGAATCCCCAAGGGCTGGTAAGAATGAATGAATGAACAAATGAATGAATACACAAACAAATGGATAAATGAGATTATTGTTCCAGGGAATATTTGTTTAATTGTTTTCTTGTTTGTTGGTAGAGTTCCATCCCTTCATGAAGAACTTGAAATTAGCAAAGAAGTAGCTAATCAGGGCCAGGATCAGAAATCAGGCAGCTGTGTCCTCAGCCCAATAAGCTCATCCTTTCTCTAGTTAATGCCTCTTCATCTTTCAGATTTCAGTTCAAGCACTACTTCCTCAGGGAAGCTTCCAGATTGCTTGGCTAGTCAGATCTCCCTGATAGAGACTCTCTCTGTGCCCCACCATTGTAGCACTTGCCACAGTAGCAATTTCACATTTGTGCTGTTATTTAAATAAATGTCTGTCTCCCACTAGACTGTAAGCTTCATGAGGGCAGGAACCAGGTTTTTCTTGTCCAGTGTAACTCCACCGACTATCACAGTGCCTGGCACATAGTAGCTGCTCAACAAATATTTGTTGAATGAATAAATAGATTAACAACTGTGAAAGTTGCAGCCTTCAAGATCTCTGCTCCTTCAGCCAACCGAACTTGATGCATTCAGCCTCAGACTAAATCACGATTTGTTTGACCACTCCCCTTTCCCTTTCGTTTAACAGACAGTTTTCAGCCACACAGAAAGTAGCTTAAATGTGTGGGGAGGCGGGCGAACTCTTGATGGGTAACAGCAGCCTCTTCCCATCACCCATCCAGTCCCAGGCATCTGCCTCCCCATATCCAATACAGTCCTTAGCAAACATCTCCCAGGTCACTTACACAGATGAAACTGTATCCTGGGCTATCTGCTATTCTAACTGACCACTGTTCCTCTTCACAAGTGAGCACAACTAACAGCTAACCACAATCCCTTAGTCTTACATCTATGTGATCTCATGTTCTATAAAGTCCAAAAAGAATAGAAAAAGTCAGCACTTTTGGTCCTGGTACTAAAGCCAACATTTTAATAATCAGATTTTCAAAGCAGCTGGTCCTGGATGGAAGAAGTAGTTCTATGATGACTGCTAACCACATTTTTCTCTTTCAATCCACACTTGGATTCCAGATTCCTTCTTCCACATGAAAAGAGTAGATGGGCAGGACACATTCACTGTATAAAGAATTCAGCCTCATGAGATAACCTCATGAGATCACCTCTCCTTCTCTCTAGTGGACATCTGCTGGCACCCACCATCAGTCATCACTCTGACCCCTTCTCTCTTTTAATAGTTTCCAGATTTTCATCCTAGGAGCTACCCTTCCCCATGCAGCCTCCCATGGGCTTTAGAGGGAAATGAGCACAACTCCAACATCAGCAAGAAGCCTTGATTAGCTCAGGCTAAGGCTAATCAGAACATTGCCAGCTCACAGTCCCCAGTTCAGGCACGTGCATGTGACCTACACATAGACAATGAGTGTGAATTTCAAGACTCTTGCTTGGAATACTAGGACACAAGCACTCTGTCTTCAATTGGATGGGAACGAGGAAGCATATAGTCCTGCTTGCTGCTAGCAGCCATCCCATAATGTCTGGCGAGCTTGCTTTGGAATATAGCCAACACTCTATACAGAAGAATATAGAGATGAGAAGAAGTGAGACCCTGATAAGACCACTGCACTGCAGGATCAACCTCACCTAAAGCATCCCCTAACTTAGGACTTGCCAGTTCCACCAGATAAAAGATGCCTTTTATTGTTTAAACCAATTTGAGTTGGGTCTTCTGTTACTTGCATTAAAAGTCCTGATACATCCTATACAGAATCACCAAATTAAGTCTTCTCTTAGAATAAAATAAACTTCAGACTAATTCCTTTACCCAAAGACGGTCTCTTCAAAGTTACCACCTCCTTTTCATCACACTATTTCTGGGGGTAGAGCTTGAGAAGGCCCATGGATGCTACAGGTGTCTCAGCTCAAGACCTGGGTTCTGTGTTGAACCTGCCTTCTGAGGCCTTAAGCTCCTCACTGGGTTGGGGGCAAGCCCATCCACCCTATAGAAAGAAAATCACTGTGTCAGAACATTTAACCAACAACGTCCATCCTTGGTTCATTTCCTCCCACTCTTTCCGAAAAAAAAAAAAAAAAAAAAACACCCTAAATTAGTTCAACACACTTTTGCTACTGGAAAATGTTTCATAACTGCTAGTGAATAATTCAGTGAATACAATATTTTTAGTTTTCTATTGCCAGACACACCCAACTTCAATGGGAATGCTCTTGCCTTTCTCACTCTCCAAATCTCCTTTGCATCCAGGATCTTAAATGTACTACTTCCTTAACAGACATCCGATCAACAACGAAAATCAGATCACGTCACACACCCTGCTCAACAACTCCCAACAGCTGCCATCACACAGAGACTAAAATCCAAACTATTAACTCTGTGGCTGACATGATCTGGGCCCTAACCACCTTGATCGTTCAACTCCAGACACTCTGACCTTCTTGCTCTTGTTCAAAAATGCCAAGCCTGTGCCCCCCGAGGACCTCTGCTTTTCTCTTGCTCCTCCTCCCCTCTGGAACTCTCTGCTACAAGCTTTTCACACAACCAGCTCCATCACTTCATTTTGTCCCTACCCACACGTCACCTCCTCAAAGAGAACTTCTATGACAACCAGATATAAAACAGCAACCCATCACTATCCATCCCCTCATCCTGCTCTTTCTTACAGTATTTATTACTACCTGAAATCGTGTTATATATATACCGTACTGCATCACTTAGCGGGGATATGTTCTGAGAAAGGTGAATTGGTCATTGTGCATACACCAGAGTGTACTCAGACAAACCTAGACGGTATAGCCTACTACACACCTAGGCTATACGGTGCTAATCTTATGGGACCACCACCGTATATGCCGTCTGTCATTGACTGAAAGATCGCTATGCAGCACATGACCTACATATTTTTAACTTGTATATTCTCTGTCTCCCTTAGACAATGTAAATCCCTTTCAGGCAGGGACTTTTCAGGATCCACTGAACTTAAAAACGTGCCTAGCACACCATGGCTCAATATGTCTTTTTATTTTTTATTTTTAAGAACGAATGAATGAGGGTTGGCCCAGTGGTATAGTGGTTAGGTTCAGCATGCTCCACTTCAGCAACACAACTTCATCGGTTAGAATCCTGGGTGCCAACCTACACCACTCGTGAAGCCATGCAGTGGCGGCGTCCCACATATAACATAGAGGATGGGCACAGATGTTAGCTCAAGGCCACTCCTCCTCAAGCAGAAAGAGGAAGATCGGCAACAGGTGTTAGCTCAGGGCCAATCTTCCTCACCAAAAGAAATTAATAATAATAATAAATGAACGAATAAAGAACAAGGTTTTTTTAAAGCTTGGCTAAAAATAAACAAGCAAGCAGAACATAGGCACTTGTCTCCTGTTGGGCAAATCCTCCTCGTCTTTAACTATTTGCCCAGCTTCGCATCACCTGACCCTGGCTCTCTGTATTCCTAAATCCTTTGACACCAACAACTTAAATTGCTCCAACTTATGAAACACACAACCCTACAAATGATCCCAGAAAGTGTCAGGGCCTTCAAAGATTCTTCTTATAACAAAGAGTTGGATGTGCAGTCATAGAACTGCTCACCATATTTGAAATGATATGAAATCATCCCATTGAACCAGACTACAAGATAACATCGCTTATCAGATCCATATAGAAATCACCACCTTATCATGGAATGTTTGGCAAAAGGCCTATGAAGTAGACTAGCAATCAACATACCTCAAAATTCCTATTAACCACTGAACCCTCAAAATACACTTATCAGAGTGGGATCCAGCTCTCTTAATGCTAATTAGCTAATCAAGAAAGTGAAACACTAAGAAAGTTTAAGTTTGTGTGACAAAAATCGGATGCAAAATCTTTGATTTATGTCATAAATTCTCCTATCTCTGTGGAAAAAAATAATCATTTCAAAGTCAAGGCAGTAGTTTTTTCACAATCAAAAGTGGTTAACTACTTTTAAATACATTTCAACATATTTATGAAGGAATTCTCCTATATGCCGCCAAAGCTCACTCATAAATCAGAATAATGTTTCCAAAGTACATTTGGAAGTAAAAAATTCATATCTACCAACTATATTTTCCTCTATCAGAAGATGAATTAAGCATAAAATACATTAACGTCTGAATTTATAATAGGAGTGGTTAACCCTTAGCCATAGCAAACTAATGAGGAATATTTTACCACGGAAGGATTAATCAGAGCTCTCCAACACCATGCAATTTGACATTTTGAGGACTTAATCACAAATGGATTTTATTCCTCCATTTACGTTTCATCATGGGGATGCCATACAAAGACACTACACGTTAGAATAAATGTAATTCTTGAGCTTACTCTTGTGCTTTAAAGAAATATTATTTAAATAATATTCCATAGCTCTTAA
Source organism: Equus przewalskii (assembly GCF_037783145.1). Lineage (NCBI taxonomy): Eukaryota > Metazoa > Chordata > Mammalia > Perissodactyla > Equidae > Equus > Equus przewalskii. The sequence goes on along the minus strand of NC_091839.1, from coordinate 57,132,321 downwards.
AAATAGTCCTCACAGAAGCAACACTACTACGATTATGTCATCTCTGGGCCACAGTCAGCTCAAACACTGAGAAAACATCAATATAGACATAGTGAGGCTCAGAGCCTGGATCTGGCTAAGCCTCTGCTAGCAATGAGACAACAACACAAATTCTGAAAGGTTGTGATTACTGACATTGGCTTCCATCCCCAGCCATTGATTACCTCTATCTTTGTTAAAGACTACAGGAGTTTCATTTAACTAGAGTGCACAGTAAATTGCAGCCGAGTTCAAGCATCCTTTATGGATTCATTAAACCATTGATCTGCCTTCTAGTGCTTGTAGTAGTATCCAGCCCTGGCCCACAGCCTGTGTTTACAGAGAATGCAACAGACTGACGTTTATAACCTCCAAAGGCAGTCTGTCGGCAGACATTAGATTCCACTGTGTGCACGGCCACCCTAAGAGTGGACTGTAACACAGGGAATTTCCCATTCTCAGTCTGAACTGCCAGGGCAGGAATTAAGTAGCCATCTGCAACAAGATTTTCTTCACTCCATCTCAATCTATGATAACATGAACAAAGAGCAAAGAGCCCAATGAACGAAGATTTACACATGGCTTGCCCACTTCACAGTTTTGCTTACGTGTACAAAAGCTATCCAGAAGTATTGAGTTGGGGGAGGAATAAAAATAACCATGGGTGTGCCTATAGTTGGCATGTCCTGCATATGGCCCTTTTGAGTGTACTGGTTTTGTGACCAGACACTGCAAAAGTGTACCAGAGAAATGCTGGACTCAAACTACTACCTTAAATATCCCAAGGCAAGCCACCTGGCCTGTTTTAGGCATGCACTTATTTAGAAAGCTAAACATTTTCAACAAAGCATTTGAATTAACAGAGCATAACTATAATCCTAGGAAAACGCACAATCCAATCTCTCTTCGTTTCTCTGGACAGTGCCCTAAGTGCTCTTAGAAACTTCTTCCTCTGATCTCTATTAATAAGGTCTCATCACACCTTCCTTTTAAAGCCAGGCAGAAAGAGTAACTCGGTGCTGGATGGAGCTTATGCTGGGAGAAGCACATCAAAATGACCCATTAGATAATCCTTTAAATATTCATTCTTCAGATAAACCTGAACACCGTTAGCAGCAAGGTGAGAAAGTTGGCAATGCAAGTGACTGGGTCAATAAGGAGAATGCATGTCCCAAATAACTAGATCGCTTCCTGATCGTTTGTTTCACTGAACTGCCCCCTGCCCAAACAGACAGCTGGACTCTGAACTCAAAGCACGCACATTCATCACTCTGTAGCCGCAGTCACCAGAACACAATGTAGCTGATGCAATCTGACACTGTGGTTAATGTTAAAAGGGAGCGTGCCTTTGAGATGGATTGGATAATTACCAGCAGTTCACAGGAGCAAAACCTGATTCAAGTGTACAGCATTAGCTATCACCAGAAGGATGGCCAGAGACTGACTATGTCTGAAAATTAACATTCAAGCATATATGTCAATAGCCCTGTATATTGATCTCTGGGCGACCAGATTCGTGTCTACGAAAAATTCTCCCTCTTCCTTGTGCTCATTGAAAAGAAATGTTGAACAAAGATTGGGGCTTGAAGCTATTTGGAGCTTTAATCACCTCTTCATATTTAATCTAAACTATCTAACATTATTCAGAAGTTGACATCCATTCTAGGTTAACAGTTTAGAATCACTTCTCTGATTCCTCCACAATCTCCCAAAATGTAACCCATTAAAAACTAGATGTGGCTATTCCTTTCTTTCAGTACAAACTCACTGGCCCCATCTTGTATGAGTCTGAGGTATCCCCAGACCAGGGTTTCTCAAGTGGTGTCCAAGTGTTCTGGTAAACATAAGGATCACACACCTTTCCCCCAAGCTTCTGATGGCTTCCTAGGGCATTGTGTCCCACCCTGCAGAACCTCTGCCCTGCAAACTTTTCTGGTTTTCTTCAAGGGCCTAGGCATCACTTTAGCCTGACCTACATCTTAACTTCACTGGCCAGAATTTTCCTGCTCTAACCACCCCCACCCCCACCCTCACCATATTGTTTCAAAGGGCTGGCACCGCCCCCTCCTCTGCTATTGCTTTTTTCATAAGTTCTCATTTGCAGCAGCTCATCAATATTCCATTCCATATTTCAAAATACCAGAGAACAAGAAAACAGTTGGGTTTGTTGTTCTTCCCTCAAAGCTTCCTGAGGACACCCTTGTTTGCTGGGACAGAGAGGGATCGCAGCCATGGGCCTGCAGACTGAAGCCCTGGGAGGCCAGGGCCTCTACACGCAGGCAGCGGGGGAGCCAGCAGCACAGTTCCAATGGACACCGCAGAACCAGAGGAATCCTCCTGCAGGCCAGGGCACAGGCAGACAGACCCCACAGGCTCTTTGGTGCCCCATAAAAACAAAGTGAAGCCACAGAAAGAACTCTGGTGCTCCCTGGGCGCACTGACTTGTCAATTGAGAATATTTGCCAGCAACTGGCAAAAGTGAGTCTGTGGCCTGAGCTTCAGGCAGTCAGGGGACATTAATTACGGGTAATTCCTTAATATCCTTCCCCAAAACTTCATGAATGATAGCCATTTGCAAATTAAATCTCGCAGGTGTTTAAAGGGAAAAAAAGTAGACAGGTTAATCACTAGATTAACAGGGCGATTGTTACATGTTTCTTCTACACTACTAGGTTCTAGGGTTAAGTCTGAAACTGAGACTCTTTCCCAGGATATATGCAAGCTTAACATAAAGACCAATAGTCTAAATACAATGTAGCTCCAAATAATATAATATACATGCTAATTAGCAAAGGATTCTTCCAAAAGAGATCTCTTCCAAGCTCTCTTCTATATCCCTCTATATCCAGGGATATAGTTTGAAAGTAAAAGAAATTCTTATTTTACAATATTTCCCTAGTTGAATATCTGTTATTATTATATAATTGTTAGGAGATCTTAATGACATCATCTGCAAATGTTGTTTATATCTATATACCCTTTTTATATTTCATTCATCCTTATCCTTATCTCTTATCCACACAGTTTCTTCCCACTGTGGTTTTTTGGGGAACAGTAGCATTATGATATTACAGAAGTATTTCTATCTATTCTTGTCTCAAATTATGGAAAAACTAGAACAAGGAATCAAAACTTTGGTGCTCTCGGGAATTTGTGTCTATTACCAAAATATCAATGCCACTAATCCACAAAGAACATCATAAATTTGAGATCTGAACAAAGAAAGAACACAATCATCCTTTACATTGCCTGCGTTGGCCATTTGCCTTGAGTTTTGATTTCCTGCTTGATGTGTGGACATTAGTTTAGACAACAGGATACTTCCTATGAAGAAGGAAAAAGATCAAATACAGGATATTTGAAAATGACTACTATTTGTGGTCTTGTTTGTTATACTCGTTTTTAAAGGGCTAATGGTTACAAGGCATTATTCCCTTAGGAAAGAATATTTTTAAGTGTCTCTTATTGTGCAAAGCAAAACTGGGATTTGTTGGACTAAATGCTTCAGTATTTCTTGCAAAACCAATGAGGAGTCTCTGCAACTTTCTGAGTCCTAGGAGAATCGCTCAGCTAGAAACATCCTCAAGTCCTTCTCTGCTTGTGGCCTCAAAGAGGGGCGAGGAAAAGAATGAGCTATCAGTTCTCTGAAAAGTCCTTAGTGCATGAAGCAACGAGACTGACATCCCACTGTTTGGCCAATGCCTATAGACTACAAAAGTATTTTTCTTATCCACTGTTTCAAAAGGTTTTGAGCCAGCAATTGAGCCTGTGGGGGATAAGGATTCTACAAAATATAATTATGAATTAACACTATCTAATTCTTAGAGCCAACATCCTGAAATGCGTAAGCTAGTAGTTAGGTTCCTTAAACGAATACAGCTGTGATTCACAGGCCTCTCCTAGCAGAAGCGTTTTGAAGAAAGCCTACACACTTGCAGCAATCCAAACAACTCTTCAAATAAAATTTTAAATTCAGTTTAAAAATATAACCTACATGCCATAAAGGAGTAACTTGGCTTCAATCCATCCCGACTTCATAGTGCCAGGGTTTCTGAGAGATGTAGGTGACATTCTTAATCTAATCCATCAAACAGACACAGAGACCCAAAGAGAACGGAACGTTCGAGAAGCAAATGAAATTTAAAGAGCCAATTTTCAGTGGGCCTTCATTTTCAGAGTTGGGCTATTTTTGTCCTTGTTTTTAGCAGAAAATCAGTTCCTGCTGCTATACCCAAGCATTTGTGAAGAGGAGAGCAGAGCAACCGCAGGCACAGCTGTCCAATTTACATTCACAAATGCAGGTGTTGCTCAGACACAAAACAGAGGTCAGCTGAACGCTCTCCTAATTAGCTACCTTTTTTGCTAGGATTTTTCTTTGTAAAGTTATGCTCGCAATTTGGGTTCAACTTACAGACCATTTTTAGATCCCGGCATGCTATCCACCAAGAAGCAGGCTGTCATTATAAAGCATAATTTACAGCATAATCAATTTTCCATGTTTTTTAAAATCCACATTATACCTAAGGCAAAATTCTGCTCCACACACACATTATTCACCCTATTTTCCATCTACTTCTCAATATTTAAAAGTGTAGAATTTAGCCTAAAAATCTTTTATGTGGGAAAGGGAAGAATTTTCTCCTTTTGCTTAGATTAAGAAACTCTACAATTTTAATAATGAGGACTAAAGACTTTGTGAAATGATATGAGAAGTAGCTATTTGCTATTGTCTTCGGGGGGAACACCCTGGGGCTTATTACAGCAGTTCTTAGACGTGGCAGGATGGAGACTGGTATCAAATACAATCCATTAGGAAACCCAAGCCCGAAATGAAATGACCACAAAATCCTATCAGGTCACAGAAATGCAGCAGCTGTACATGTTTATTGTAATACAATAGGATATTGTTGCAGAGATAACACTCTTAAAATTAAAAAAAAAAGAAAAAAGAATCCAGCAAGCCACGTGACCAGTTTATTTCTCTGTTTGAAAAGCGAGACCATATAGTGTGGCAGAGCTTTGAATACATAAATAAGAGTGAAGATGGCAGAGAAGACAGGTATTGTATGTACACTAATGGGCTGCTGGGATTAGCCGTCAAAGTTACTGGCTAAACTTCAAGCCCCTGCGACTCCCAGGTTTTGCAGGATGTTCAAAGATCTACCCAAATAACTCCTTGCAGGCCGTGAAAGTTAATGGCTCTCCTGCCCCTGCTGATTTTCCCTACTGTAAGTATTCCAAATGCTAATTCTTCTCTTGGCCCCTGGTTATCCATTTTTTAACACTATATGCTATCGAAGTTTAAATTAAGTCTGATCTTAAACTTTATTATGATGTAATATTATATGTATATTATTTATATTACATTCTCTATTTTATAAAGTATTCTGGGCTGCTGTTCCACATAGAATCAGGTGCCTTTCTTCAAAGGCTTACTAAAGTAAGATGGCTTTGCAAAGTGTAACGTACCACCAGGATTGTGACATATTCATCTTGCTTGATTTTATTCACTACAGGAAGTCCATCAAGATTCAGACCCATAACCCTTCCGAATCATAGAAAGACAAAAATCCCTGTTCTATAGCCATCTTCTGGGATGGAATGCAAAGTATTTTGTTGTGGTAAGTAGGGATTTGAAGACAAAAGCACTGGGTCCACTCCTGTGATTGTCACCCCAGTGTTCAGCATTCAAAACGGGAGCCCCAGGGTCTCAGAGATCATTTTAATCCTCCTATATTAAAACAAAACGTGTCTCCCATGTGTTGCTCCAACCACTCTCCTCTGAAGCCTCACTGGCCTCTCCCAAGGGAAAGTGAACTCAACTTGTGACTGTCCCAAAAGAATTCCAAACAATTTCCTTACTTGCCTCTCTGTTCCAGTGAAGATTATGAGCCTAATTCTTAGAGACTGCTACTAAAATTCCACCCCACTGAATCCTGCAGCCTAATTCTTTCGGCATTATGCTTTTTGGCAGAATGATGTGACCCAAATTTGCAGGAGGTAATTTGCTGCAACAGTGCTTCTTGCAATGCAGTGAGCCCAAGAGTAGCATTTCAGGATTGCAAATATCACACTTAAAAAAAATACTAATTGTTTGCTTCAAGAAAGGACAGATTTTGATTTTGTATTATGGAAATGGAAATGGTTAGCAAAATGTGGACGATTCTATGAACTGAGGAAGCTTTACAGATCAATGGAAAATAATCAAGAACTAGCAATCCACTTCAGCAACTGGTGGCAAAATGTTGTAGCGGTCCTTTAAAGATTAAGAAATTAGCTGTGTGTGTATGTGTGCGTGTGAGGGTAAAAACATCACGCATGCCATTTCCCATCAGTGGTGACTAATACTATTCCAAAAGAACATTTTCAGATCTAAGATGTCTTAAAACAAAAAAAACAAACCAAAAAAAAAAAAAAAAAAACTATAACTATGGCTGTTCCTGTGTTTACCCACCAAGCTTCTCACAAACGCTTGTCTGCGTGAGCAATGTCAGTTCATGTATTCATTATTTCACCTTTTCTCAATATCAATCAACTTTAATATAAAGTGTCAAGAGAGACTTGACGTTTTTCTTGATTAGAATTTGTGGATCGGATTTTGGAAAGAGCCAGAGCAATATTCCCATTGGGAACAGATATTAAACTGAGTGGACTAACGCTTTCTGGCCATGCTTCTGTGGCTAGTTTCTCAGCCTTTGTAAGAAATCCCTACCACTTATCTTTCACGGACTCTAGTCTATGGACTCTACTGCTGGAGAGAGAGTCTCGTAGGATACCAGCTGCGATCACCATGTCCTCATCAGATTCATTCACCCTCTCAGAATTCAAACACCGTGACAAGAGAAACTGAAGAACAGGTTGCACATTAGAAGGGGACTCCTTATTCCAAAAGGTTAAGTATGACAGAGAAAGAGAAGAGACAAATCAGAAAGAATCAAAGTCAAAGGTGCGCAGTGTTTTCAGCAAGAAGCTAAGAGGCACACATGCGCACGTGGTCTTTGAGGCCTGCGAGGGCCCCCTCTCTCTACGGGCTCTTACCTTATTCCTCTTGAAGTAGGCTCGTCGGCAGGCCGCAAAGCACTTCTCGCTGCAGAAGCTTTTCACCTCACTTCCCATACTCAGGGAATAGCGCTTGATTCCCACTTTCTGGCACCAGGCACACATTATTTGTACATTTGACACATCATCTTCTATAATAAAAGTATAAGAAAAATGTTCATATCAGAAGCAAACATCCCTTCAAACTTAGACACACCCTGAACCTCACAGAGCTACTGGAGGTCTGATTCACATTTCGGTACTTCACCACTTTCAGACCCCGTAAGACAGCCAGCCCTTGGTGAGAAGGCTCAGTGCTCTTTTTCTTCTATTTTCTTTCCTTTTTTTTTTTTTTTTTGGTTGGCTTCTAAGTTTCTGAAAGACATCATTTACTTAAAAACCAGAGCATAACTGCAGAGCCATGAGGGTGCCCAGGGCTTCTTAGCTTGGTAAAAATGCTTATTCTGCCTGGTTAAACCAGGTTCAGTACTAATGAAGCTTGTAAAATGACCCACGTCTTCAAAGGTACGGCTGTAAGCCTGCAAGATCTGCCATGGGTGGGACATCCAGTGCTAACCTACAAATGTGATGCCCTAATGTGAACTTGACTGTCAGGAGCCAGGCTCAACCTTGGCATCTTCCCTATTACTGTTACATGATAAGGGGTGTTGTCTACTCTTGCAATATAATGCTTCCCAAGTCATATGGTTAGTCAAAAGAGGAAAGATGGGCGTGGCCAGATTCTGAGGATGGAAAGGCACTAGCCTCATGCACTCAGCAGTCTCCTACGATGCAGCCTTCCCACACGGGTGTCCTCAGGGAGGTGCAGGCCTGATTTAAATTCTCCTCTGGGGGATGTGGTTCATGGTCCCTGGATGGAGGGATGGTAATGGGGGTGTCAGCCATGAGACCTGAGATCACAAGGCTGCCCAGATCATTCTCAGCCAGACTGATGGTCCTCACAGCTCCTGTAGGACCTGTCACCTCTGTCATGGATATGCTTAAAATGATGTTAGGTGCTATGCAATATTTTCAATATTTAAAATGCTGTATTTCTTTTCTCTTGTAGGAGAAGAAAACTAATTTAACTAGCACAACAAGCCCATGATATCACAAATAAAATATTACTGCTTAAAACAAAGGCTTTTAAAGTGAGTCAGTTAATAAAATGTATTGAGTTAAATTACAGTGTAGGTGGTAAGAAGTTATGACAAAAATGTGACGGTGATATTCAAATGACTGAAGTCGGGGAAACATGGGCCTCTTTGTGGGGGAATAAAAGGAGACTTTAAGTAGAATTCTAAGAAATATTTCCTTGCAGCCTTCTAGGGGCTCTTAGGAGTTTTCTCGGTCCTCCCAATTGACAATGTGCGTGTGCATGATTGATGGCCACTATTAGTCACATCTCCTCTTCCTTCATGGATTTTTTTTTTTGTACTAACCCAGACTCATGCTCCAGACATGAATGGTAATCACAAAATCCCCAACAAGCTCTGGTATAGTGTTGTCTGATTTCTGAGTAAAATCCCTGAAAGACTAATTGCTAAGCAAGCCTGGTCCATGAGTTGTTGACATATTCATGGTTCATAGAGTCTGTCATGCAATCATTCCATTTCCAGGGAAAAGATTTGGTTTGAGGCAGTGGGGTCATCAGCCTGCAAAATTAGAAGCAAACTAATTTGTAGTCCAGTGACACGGCTTTTTTTCCCCCGAGTGTCATCACTCAGAACTATGTGCAGCATTTTATTTACCTTAATGGAATAAATATTGTCATTTTAATGACCATTTTTATTTCACAAATTACATATTGTGATTTATTGTTAATTATCAAATGAGATGGTGTAAAAATGACCTTTGATGTTAATCAAACATTTTTAATAACATAACTTTCTTTAAATGGAGTTACAACATGAATTCAAGTGTCATACAATTACTGCATTTAATAATTTGTTCTATTCAAAGAAAGCTTTACTTATATTTTATATGATTTCTAACATAGCATCTGTCTATATATAGACATTTTACATGATAGGAAAAATCAACAAAACCGATAATTTACCTTACAGTATAAAGGAGTTTTTTAAATTAGATTAGAAATAGTATATTTTAAAAATAATCATTACTAAACTAACTAGCTCTAATAGTTTCTATTTTTCCCAATCGATTAGCTGCTTTAAAATCTTAAATTCCTGAAAAAGAAGTTGATATAGCAGAGTTCTCACAAATCATCCACTGGCAATAAGCTTGATTCTGGTGAAATCTGTAAGGAAAAAAATTTTATGGGGGAAGTTATTTGGCCTCACAGTTCAAAGAGGAGAGCCCACTTCCCAAGGAGCTATTTTAAAACATGCATTAGATTCCCCTCATTGTTTCTTCCTTTAAATAGTCTAGTTTGGAAAACAAAACAGAAGATTTTTAAGTCCTAGATCTTTAACTATAATGGACTAAAACTGATATGACAAAGGGCAGAGAAAAGCTATGACAAGGCCGGGCACTTAGCCTGCACTCTGGCCTGGCCGCGAGGAAGGATGCCTGGGGCAAAAGGGCAGCTGGCAGGTCTTCTCCTGGTTCACTCCATCATCACCAGACAGACCCATTTGTCATTTTTTTAAGGGAAGGCAAGGATATTTGCTTACAATAGACCTAACAAATAAACAAAAAGTAGAATTTTAAAGCAGATTATTTTTATAAATCATTCATACTACAAAGTAACGATATGAGAAGATGAGACAAAAGAAATTGTGCCCTTTCGTTTTGGATCTGGCTGTTGAAAAACTCGTAGAATGGTGGTTAGCATCTGTCTTGTTAAATAATTCAGTATTCCAATCCGTTTTTCATAGAATTCCATTTCATAAAGGCAAACACTTTGGAAAACTTCCATCAGATTTCTCCTTTTCTGTCATCAAACTGTTTTCAATGGCTAATGATCCAAAGAAGAGTCTGATTAAGTGGATTATTCCAAAAATTCAAGAAAACATTTTCCAATTTCCCAGGTATTCTCATCTTAATAAGGTCACATATTAATATTATATTTAAGAAACTCAGAAAGAACTATAATTAGCTAAATTAACTTTGTCAACTAAAACATAACTCAAAATTCTGTCACCAGACATGAGACGGTGCCCCATGTTAAGCAGTATGACTATACCCATAGAAAAGTGAACTTTTCCTAAGTGCTTAAAGCCAGAAGGACTGGTTCATTTCAACAACCACATCTTTTTTTTTACCTGAAACCCAGAAATAACATGTATGCTTGACATTGGCAAAATAGAAGGCCCCAGCACTTCAGTTCTAATTTGATCTGCTTGAAATTTTTTTATTTAAAAAAAATTTCTTCAACCTATGAAAATCTAATTTCCTCTCTTATATTCATGCTAAAGTTCTATGTGATTAGAGACTTGAGACTACCTCAACAGAGATTCACATAACAGATTTTTCCCTACAGCTATTAGCCTGCGTATTTTTCATAATGAACAATGCAACAAGAAATGCAAAATATTTACAGCATTAAATCACATTCCCAAAGCGAATAGTTTGTATAACACGATAAAATTTTCATATGATAATACCATATAAATATGCAGCAGTAAAAATATGCATGTGTCAATTAATCATGAAAAGTTTGTACTACCTCTTTAGGATTTAATTAAGCAAAATGTTTAGGGCATTTTCTTTCCAATCAAATGTTCAAAGAGCTATAGAATATTATTCTACTTTACATCCCAGAAGGAGAAATTCAGATTAATTACTCTGAGATGAAATCAAAATTGTATTTATTTATCACAGTGCAGAGAAGTATGAGATCAAGCATTTCTGGAATGCCTTGCTGAAGCTGTTTGAGAAATTGCCTTATCTGGTGACTTTCAAAAATAAGGATGGCCATTGGTCAGTGATCTTCTAGGGACATTTGAATTGGCTATGAACACGCATACCAGCTTATCTGACCAGAGCCCAAAGAAAATCAGGAGGGTCTTAATGGACCCCAAGCTATCAAACTGTATATTTACCGTCCCTCTGTAACTTTCATTGGGACTCCAAGACTGAGGATAAAATCTGAAAGTATTTGCTGGTGGTGTTTCTCTCCTCCAATCGTTCCTAAAATGCACGCATCCAGATAATCATTTTGAGACAAGTTGCAAGGCAGTCTGAACTGCCTCCTCTGTATTGCCCACACCATGAAACAAAAGTATGGCACAGGCAGCACTCCATCAATCTACATTTGTTGGAGCAGCTATATTTAAGGACAGAATAAAGATGTGGCCTGAAAGCCAGGCAAGAAACTAGGGTTAAAGTTTACTTTCTTTGCAGCACTTCTTGGAATGCTTCAATCCTAAAAACTTTAAAGGAGTCCAATTTAAAAATCTCTACAGAGTCCTATAGAAGCTTCTGTGTAAGTCCCTGTGTTCTAGAAGTGAATGTACAAGGAGACACACGGAAAACTTGGACCACTGAGCCAAAAGGAAAATAATCATAGCTAGCCATTCATTCAATGCTTACTAGGTTCCAGGCACAGTGCCAAGTTTTTCAAATCCATCATTTAATCTGAATGACAACCACCAGCCTCCAGGTAGAGACTAACATTATCCCCATTGTGCAGATGGGGAAAGTGAAGTTTCGAGGGTAGCTTGTTCCAAATCACACAGCCAGTATGTATCAAAGCCTGGATGAAGACCAGGCCGGCTGACTCCAGGGACCGAGCTCTGGCCCACTACACCTTAGAGACCACAGCCTTCCTAAGCATGTGCAACTACACACATCCACACAGACTTCCCTCTACAAAAAGGACTAAAAGCTGCCACAGATTCTGCTACTTACACAGCACGCTGCTCCATGACACACAAACAGACAAAGAAAATGGAATCAAAGAGGTCAAAATGTCTTTGAGGAGCCAGCTGACGCGTTATTCAATCAATATTTGTTGATTGATTTTTTCAAAAAACAAGTCAAAGGCCCACAGTGAAGGCCTTTATTTTTTATGACTATGAGACATGGATTTGCTGCAAACATTCTGTCTGAGCCGCACCAGCAAGTGCTACTTAAACATTCGATGATGAGACAGAACCCACAGTACTCGGATCTTAAGAAGCAGTCGTTCTACTCACAGGCGAGCAATAGTCTAGTCAGCTTTCTCTTTTGTAAGAGGGGGCATGACAGCAGGACATGGATAAGATTGACTTTCCATGTGGGTGAAATGGGGGGCCACTAAATCTGTAATTTCAAAGGTACCAATAAGATATCCCAGCTTCAAAAACTATCCCTCAACTGCTAAGATTAAATTCTACCAGTAAAGAGTCATTTCTTTGGCTAAATTTTCTTATATCCCATTAAAATACAAATTGCCTGAAGGCAAGAAGGCTTGATATTATTTGTCAATAATGATTTATGACTCAAAATGAGTGATTCTTTCTGAAGAACAAGTTTCACAGAGAGTGGGAAGAAGGGTTGAGGACAGGGTTCCAATGAGAAAGGTAGAGGGCAGAGACGGGAGAGGCTAGGGCACAAGAAGCCTCTAGTCACTCCTTTGCTAACATCTAGCCTTGGGCATACAGCTAGAGCAAGATGAGGGCAGACAAGCGAAGGCAGGGTGGACAGAAAAAAATGCTGTCTGATCGTCCTGTAGCACTGTGTCAAATATTTTCAGAGTGCCTATTAGATGTGAACACAAAGCACAGTAGAAGTTGAAGGAGGTGGGAGGAAGGACATATAGCTAGAGATCGCTAGAAAAGAAAAGCAACAGCCAGATCCACTTATTCCCATCTCAAGAGGGTCACTTTTTTTTAAGCAAATGAAGTTACAGATATGCGCTGCTTTGGAAACCTAAGTTGCTACTATCTGAAAGACAGTGTGATGGCATGCAGAGACATGGAGACAGAGGATGTTGGGGAAAATACTACTGCTTCCCCTTCTTGTTGTGTGACATGGGCAAGTCCCTCAAGGCACAGTAATGCCCACCCTAACTAAAGCCATGGTGAGGACCAAACGAGAGAAAGTAGGCGTATTCTACATGTAAATGAGCCTTCCTTAGGATTACTACTGGCAATCAAGAGCCATAAGAAAAGGAGAGTATCACCTGTATGCAATCTGGAGAGACTCGGATGACCGGGTACCAGTCTCCTCAATCACATCCCCTCTCATGGACGATATTTGTAGAACCACTATTTTTGAATACAGACAACAACCCAGTAACTGGTTAAATTTCACTAACTCAGACTATTTAAGAGTCCAGCCATTAGATTTAATAAAAGCTTCACTTACGGTATTCCTTCAAAAAAATTACTTAACTTGAATTAACAGTTGACAAACTATTGCCAAATATATCACTATACTGCCAGATATTCTGTAATTAACAACGGGAATTTTTTGTAATTACTACATCAACTATCCACACATGGGTGGATCTTTCTAAGTGCCTGAGAAGTTTGTTCTTTTAAAAAGTAAATATCTGCCACCTTGGTAACTGAACTATCAAAAATTGCCAAGTAATAGAGTCTGAATTAATAAAATTTTATTGCACTTATTTCTCATTAAAAGGATAGATGCAATTAAATAAGAGGTTCCATACAACTATGATTCTTTATAGTACCTAAAATTATTCCTATTCCTGTTTTGGAAATAGAATTATTTGAAGTAATTTCAAGAATTTAAATTGTTCACACCCCTCTAAATAGAGCAGTACTTAAGCCCAAAATAAAATCTAAACCTCTACACATAAACTAAAATGTGGTTCCAGTAAGTAAAAAGAGTGAGTGCATATTAACACAAAATGACAGAAAAATGATAGAATGTAAAATTAATTTTCAATTTTCTGATGGAACTTTTCTAGCCAATTCTTAATTATTTATACATGTATGTAATGTATATATAAATATATGTGGGTAAATACATATAAATATATTTATATATTATATATATATACATATATATAAAAGATGTGACTCCAGAATGAATTAAACATTTACATGTAGGTCCCTGCACCAGCTAACTGGTCAAGAATGCCGAGGTGAATAGGGCATGGTCCTGCTCCCAAGAGAACAGATAGAAATGTGTGTGACTCATTATATGACAGGCAGAATGTGGTAAGAGAGAGGTTCAGAGACCTGCTAGAGCCCAGAGAGCACAGCATTTGAGTTCGGTCTTGAAGGATTTGGAGGGGAAGAAAGTTCAAGAGAAGAGGAGAAAGGACAGAGGAACAGCAGTAGCCTGGAAGTGGCAGACAGGCCCACGGATGGGGAGGAGACTTGAAGTCAGCTGACCAAGGGTGAATGAGGAGAAAAGTAGGAGATTAGCCTGGAGCTGGTGGGGCCTGAACAAGTTGTCCCTTGAATGGCATTTTGCTGTGGGGCAGGAGGAGCTCATCTTGATTGCACAGATAAGAAGGAGTTCCTGAATGTCTCTCAGTAGGACGTGACAGGATCAGAGATGTGCTGAGAAACATTAGTCCAGCACAGCAGATCAGAATTCGGAAAGACTGGCATCTCATTCCACATCTAGAAGCCTCAGTAAGCAACATGGGAGCAGGTTCCATATCTCATCACCTTTGTGTGTTCAGTGCCTAGCACATAGCGGTGCTTAAACTGTGTTGAATGAATGAATAAATGGATGGATGGATGGATGGATGGATGGATGGATGCAGAGAAAAGGAGATGAGGTTTGGAACCTACAGAGTAACAGTGGAAATGAAAAGGAGAAGACAGATTTAAGAGTGAGACTAAAACAATTACCAACATGTAGGAATGCAAGTCACCCAGAAATAATTCAGATTTCAGAGACTTCATCTCCCTGTGTGTCTATTCAAAGCAGACCAGGGAAAAGCCCAAAGAGTTCTCTGTGGAAACTGACTCTGTAGTCAAATTCAAACAAAGTGAATTTGCTTTACCTCCGGTGTCCCTTCCTCACGTATTTTCCCACATTCAAACAAAGAAGGAAAATAAAAGGAGAGATCTCATAAAGTCACAAAATAATAATTCTCTCTTGAATACTGTACTGAACCTGGATTCTTTAACAAGACACTACTAAGCACATGTGCCTTCGGCTCCTCGCCATTAACTTGAATATCTCCCCAGAATTTCAGTGACTTGCCAGTGAAGGGGCTTCTTCTTATAAGTCTCCTCAACAGCCTCACCTCCACTTCCTCAGTACTCACTGTAGAGAATCTATATTTCCTATATACTAACTCTAAGAAACTGGAATAAGAAGGGAGAGGGCAGAGCTTAAGAGTAAGGAAAATCCAGAGTCCTCTATGCAACATTTCCCAAAGCACGTTCCACAGAACAGTAATTCTGTGGGATACTTAAATGGGTGCTATTTTTAAAAAGACTTCCATGGTCAATTATGTATGGAAAACACTGGGCTAAACTAAGTTAAGCTTTTCACTCTAAGTCTTTTTGGGTCCACCAATGTATATTTGGGAATCTTCAAGAGGGAGATAGAATGTGCTGTAGTTCACAAACTTGACCATGGACATATCTTTTCACAGAGAATCCACAAGACTGGACTTCTGAGGAAGTCTCCCTGGGATGTGCTGCTCCACTGCCCTACATTAGCACTGAAGCATGAGCACTTCCATGTGGGTCATTAATTCTCAGGAAGGTTTCTCTTCTTTTGCCCAGAATTGGATCCTCCATTGCCAGGAGCCTCCTTTGTCTGCACTGGGCAGAAAGACAAGGCCTGCAGCCATGTGGCCAGTGCTGGGCATGCTAACACCTACTAGTCCTCAATAAACAACACCTGACTGAACAAAGACACCCATGGTCCACAAAATCCTGTGGCGTTTGCTTCATGCGTCAAATATAGAGAAGGCGAGACTTTTCCAGTAAAGTCCTATGGAGAAAATGGCAGAAATCAACAATAAAGCAACAGGAGAGTAATAACACTGCTCTTAACAGTCTGAATAATTCATGTTCATTGGGTAGTTGCCATAGACAAGGAGCTCAAGTAAAATCTTGTCCCCCATCCCAGAGCCCTGGATCTGACTCTCTGACCAATCTAAGATGCCCTGAGATAGTGATGCTGCAGTCATGGGGTTGCCTCCACTGGACCTTTCTCTCCCACAAGGCTGAAGTCCCCTCACCAAACCCCAAGCCCCAGCATCTAGCCAACAAATACATGTGATTAGGGACAAGGGAGCAAGGTCAAAAAGTATGCACCAGCAAATCCATCAGCGCTGGAAAAGCAATTCCAAGCCCCTGTCCTGTGTAGAGTGGCATCACCTCTAAGGAAATACAAATGGCAGCATATTAGGACTAAAGGGTCAAGCTGCTTTTTATAGGACCTCAGAGCAAGAAAAGTATTTCCATCACCTACTATTTATCTGAAGGGCTCATTTCCCCTTCTGAAATCTGGCTATCCCATTAATTACACTTAATGGGCCCCACAGTGGTTGACAAATGTCCCCAGAGGGGAAACCTTGATTGTAGACAAAGGATTCATTTATTTACTCAACTTGGTGCCATACACTATACTAGGAGCTGGAAATACACTGGCAAACCAGACAGACATGATTCCAGTCCTCAAGGAGCTTTCCACGGCTGCCGTCAGTGTAAAACGCCAACATTCAGTAGAAAAGGATCATGGAAAAGCCAGGCCTGCTCCCAGGGCTCTGTCACCACCAGCAGGTCATAGCAGCCAGGTATTCTTGGCGACCACCAGGGTGGGGCGGGGGGGGCGGGCAGCTATAAGCAGTCCTGCTGCAGGGAGCATAAGCAGCTCCATCATGACTGACCAGCAGGCCAAGTCGCACCTCTCAGCATTCCAGGCAGTCCTGCCAAGCAGCGTACCATGCTGGGGCTACCATCCTAGGGGAGGTGCACTGACAGAGAGAGACTCAGGTGAAAGGGACACCTGGGAGGGGTTGTGCATTCACGTGAAGCACTGTTTTCCTTCTCCTCGGCACCTCTTCTTCTCTCCATGTCCTGAACTGCAAGTTCAGTAGACTGAAGAGTAGGAAGAACCTCACTCAACTAAATTTGTTGAAAGAACCAAGGTGAAGCTGTGGATCATTGTCAACAAGATAACTTACTTCCCTCTTTATCCTTCCCATCTTGAAATATTTATTTAGATTTTTTGAATGAGAGTAATTAACGGTTGAGGGACTCTGAAGGGGCCCCATGCCAATCCCCACTCAGGAACGTGATCAGACATAACATGCCAGAACAGCCCAGCTATGGGAAAGGTGGAGGGCACAGCAACTGGAAATCTTTCAGAGTCCTCTCTTCTCTCCACGTATTCCCCCTGGGTCATATCATCCATGGACTCCTGTGACTCCAGTTACCATCCATAAGATGAAGATTTACAAATCAACACAGTTATCTCTCATGAGATATTATTCCCAGCCGCCTCCCAGACATCTTAACTTGTCATGTTCAAAGCTACACACACCCCTCCCCATAACCTGCTCCTTCACTGTGTTTCCCACCTCAGTTCCTGGCCCTACCAGCCATGCAATTACCTGCTAGCAAAAATCTGGCATCTTTCCTGCCTCTTCTCTCCATTTCCCTCCCACATTCTGGTGAATCATCAGGTCTTCCTAAATATTTTCATAATATACCCACTCATTCATTCATTCATTCATTCAATAAATATTTATCAAGTCTACTTATGCCCAGACACTATTCTAGGTGCCCTGTCCTCATGGAGCTTCCTGCAGTCCATTCTGGTGAAGGCACTAACACCTCTTGCCCACACTACACGTGGCTTCCTATCTCACTCCCATCCAGTTCATTCCCTCCACTCTGGATGTGAGGAATTCTTCTGAAACACAAATCTCATCACTGCTCTCACATGCTCAAAACCCTTCAGTGGCATCCACTGCCCTCAGAAAGAAGCTGGAACTCCTCAGCATGACCTCCACAGCTCCCATGACCAGGCTAGCCTCATGACCAGGCTAGCCTCTCAGCTTGTCTACTCTCTGGCCTCTGGCTTCTTTTCCTTTCCTTGAGGCTCCCTCTCCACTCTGAGCCTTTCCAAGTGTTGCTTCCTCACCCACAGCCTCAAAATCCTTGACTGGTTCAGTCCTACCGCTCCTTCATAGCTTATCTTAAACTTCATCCTAGAGAGGCCTTTCCTGACCCCAAACCTGGTCAGATCCCACAGCACTCTGGACTTGATCATCATCAGACTTGATTGAGATTTATTTTTAATGTCTGTCTCCTCCAACAGCCAGTGGGCCAATTAAGACAGGGACCAAGCCTGTCTTTTTCCCTAGAATGAAATGTCTGACTTTGGGCCTTAGCATAAGGAGGAGAAAAACTAGGTGCACCTTGGGTGGTTGGATTCCTTGCAGGGCAGGAAAGCAGGGGAAGCCAAGGGCACCATCTTTGGTAATCACTCAGAACAAAGTTGCCTTAGAGGGAAACACCAGTGAAAAGCCCCAGCACAGAATGCAATCATTATTTCCACTATCCTTGGCCAAGTTCACGAACTAATTCTTCTCAATTTAACAGAAACTTTGAGAAGTCAGCACTGGGAATGTCCCTAGAATAACAAGAATTACCAACTTCACCATCACTTCTCTCTCTTAACCAAACTTTATTTATACCTTCAAATAATTAACAGCAAAACAGTTCAGTCAAGTCTAGGTTAATTCCAGAAACACAGCCACCCTCTACAAGAAAGGGAAAGCACAGCTGACATCTCCTCAGATTTCCTGTTAGCATCTTAGCTCCTTGATGACCTAGGGCTGGGTGTTCTGAAAGTACTCTCCCAGCTAGGTTATACCCTCAAGAAGAGTTTAGATGATGCCAAGAGAAGTTCCAGGCTGCCTCAGGAATCACAGGGGTGTGTGATTTAGAATCCATGTTTAAATGGTGTCCTCACTTCAGAAGTGAGTTTTGGCCCTGATTCTGCCATTAATACAACTGAGTGACCTTGAAAAGGTCACTTAGCCTCTCCAGGCCTTATTTTCCTCATCTGTAAAAGAGGACATTTAGCAAGATGATCTCCTAGGTCCCTTCTAACTAGAATTTCAGGATTCTAAATCTCTCAAAATAACAAGATCCATTTAAAGGAGTGCTGGCAGAAGTTATTCTTTCTCCTTTCCTCTTTTTCTTGAACTCCTGACTTAATTTTTCCCCTTGTTCTCCTGTGTGGCCACCACTGGTGTCCCTCAACCTTACCACAAGAAGCTTAGAAAATTCTTTGGCTGCTGGGACAATTTTATAAGTGGCCCTTTCTGAGCTCTCCAATATTTGTACCACCAAGAATCTGGTACTCTCTTTTACTCCTTTGTTATATATTTATGCTGGACTTTAACAGGAAAAACATTAATGTTCATAAAATTCTAACTTTCCATATTCTTTTCCATTAATTTCTGATCTTTCGCTGCAGACTTCCACACATGGTATTTTATCCTGAGTTTCCCAGAAAACAGAATCTGAGACAAAGACTTGCATGCAGCTGGATTATTGGGCATGTGATTCCAGGAAGTAGGAGGGACAGACAAGGGGATGAACTTGAGGAGGAAGAGCCAACACAACGATGTGTTATTGAGTTGGCCACCACGAAGGGAGACTGGTGTTCAATCATAAAGAACATTTTTTGGAGTTTATGAAATACATTTTGTAACTACTCACCCAGGGGACAAAAGGAGGAAGAATTTGTTTGTCATCTCTCACGCCCCATCGAGCTAGTGTGTTAATTTTCCCACACATCTGGTTTGTGCGTGTGTGAGTGAGTGCTGAAAGGATTTACATGATGCTCAAAAGCTGCCATATCACAGAAGCCCCAGAGCGAGAAGCCAGAGACATATGCCACAGGCGTGAGGTAAGGCCCTTTAAGAACGCGAACGCATGTGCCTAGGCTGTCAAAGTACTAAAGCAATCAGTGGAGTAAGAGCTGGGGCCAAGAGGATCTGGAGTGGTGCACAAGAGGTGTCCCATACACAGAGCTGTCATCACTGTAGAGCCTGGTTTGCCAAACATAGTACTATTGACATTCTTAGCCACATAATTCCTCGCTGTGGGGCTGTCCTGTGCACTGTAGGATGTTTAGTAGCATCCCTGGCCTCTACTCACTATATGCCAGTAGCAGGCCTTCTCCCAATTGTGACGACCAAAAATATCTCCAGATATTGCCAAATGTCCCCTGGAGGACAAGGTTACCCCCAATAAACAACCACTGGTGTACAGTATTGTGTATCTTACTTTTGTCACCCACCCAGTGCCCTTCATTTCTCTCTACTTCACACCACATCGAAAGCATCTCTCAAGTGGACCACTGTGAGGGATATTTATGCCTTATGCTTACTTATGCCTTTATAGGCTTCACCATGATATATTTCATTTAAATAGATGATAATTCCTTAAGAAGAAGGAATGATGACATTTTAAATACTTGATTTGAGAAAGCTGTGAACAGCCTAGATATAGAATTAAAATGTTAAAATTACATTCTAGGGCTTAGTGCTTAAATCAGGAGAAGAAGGAGTTAAAAAATTTTTTTTGAAATCTAGGTCTCTTAAGTCAAGGACTCGTATTTTTGAGACAAGGATCTTCATCCCTGAATTACGCATATAGGAGACACACACAATTTCACATCCAACTTCCAGGCCCACACTCACTTACTCACCTCAGCTCACCCAAGGTACCCCTGGGAGACCATGCTAACCACTGTTGATGAACATTTGGATTGTTTCCGGTTTTTAGCTCTTATGAATAAATGCTGCTATGAAGGTTCTTCTATATGTCTTTGGCTCACATATATACAAATTTATGTTAAGTACATATCTAGGATAGAATCATTGGATAATAGGATATGTGTATGTTCAGCATTAATAGATAATGGCAATTAGCTTTCAACAGCGGTTATGCTAATTACACTCTCACCAGCAATGTATGAGAGTTCTAGTTGCTCCATATCCTCCTTGACTGTTGGTATTATCAGTCTTTTTCATTTTAGCCATTCTAATGTTTGTGTATTGGTATCTCATTATTATTTTAAATTTTATTTCCCTAGTAACTAATGAGATTGAATAACTTTGAATATGTTTATGGGCCACCTGGATATTTTCTTTAATGAAGTGCCTATTTATGTTTTTTTCCCCATTTTTCTATTGGGCTCTTTTTTATTTATAGGAACTCTTTATATATTATGAATATGAGTCTTTTGTGGGCCATGCATTACAAACATCATCTCTCATGCAGTGATTTGCCTTTTCTTTCTTTTCAAGGATATCTTTTAATCAACAGAAATTCTTAATTTTAATAGAGTCTATTTAATCAACCTTTTTCTTTATGGTTAGTGCTTTCAGTGTATAGTTTAAGAAATATTGGCCTACCCAAAATCATAAATATATTCTCCTGGGCTTTCTTCTACAAGCAGTATTGTTTTATCTGTCACATTTAGATGCATAATCCATCTAGAACTAATTTTTGTGAATTGTGTGAAATAACGAATCAACAGAGATTTTTTTCCACAAGCGCTTTTATTGAAAAGACTATACTTTCCTCACTGCTACTGCTCTATGTTGTATTTCATTCCACATACATCTTTTTGTTACAAACTAAATGTCTGTGTCCCTCCAAAATTCATATGTTGGAGCCCTAACCCCCAATGTGATGGTATTTGGAGATGGGGCCTCTGAGAGTCAGTTAGGGTTAGATAAGGTCATGAGAGTAAGGCCCCTGTCTGATGTGATTAGTGCCCTTATAAGAAGAAACACCAGAGAGCTCCTCTCCCACTCACTCTCACCTTCCCCTCTTCCCCTCCCCCCTCCCCTCCCCCACATGAGGATACAGGGAAAAGGCAGCTGTCTGCAACCCAAAGAGAGAGACCTCACTACACACCAACTCTGATGGCACCTTGAGCTTAGACTTCCAGTCTCCGGAACTTCAAGAAAATAAATTTTGGTTGGTTAAGCCACCCAGTCTATGGCATTTTGCTATGGAAGTCCAAGCTGACTAATACTTTTGTCATAAATCAAGTATCTGTTTACATTTGCTTCCAGACTCCACTGAAGTGGTTTATATGTAAATCCTTGCATCATTATCTCATTGCATTAATTATTCTAATCCTATAATAAGTGTTGCGATCTGGTAGCATACGTTTTCCAATTTTTTTTTTCTTTAAGATTGTCTTGGCTAATCTTGCCCCTTTGCATCTCCATGTAAATGTTAGGATCAGCGTTTTAATTTCCACAAAATTTTATGGAGGGATTTTTATCAGAATTGAATTAAACATACGATTAATTTAGGAAGAATTTGCCTTTTTAAAATATTTAGTTTCCAATCCATAAAGATAGTGTGTGCCCCCATTGATTTAGGTCTTCTTTTATTTCTCTCAGCAATGTTTATAGTTTCCTGCGTAACAATCTTTCACATATTTTGTTAGATTTTTTTTCCTGGGTATTTGATGGTTTGATGCTACTTTAAAAGGTATTTTTAAGTTTTGTTTTTTTAATTTTTTTGTGGCTGATACATAGAGATGTAATGGATTTGGGGGCTATTGGCTGTGTTTAGAGACCTTGACAAATGCACTCATTGATTATAATAGTTTATCTGTAGATTGTAGGGGAGGTTCTAAACAAAATGTCATTTCTACCTTTCAAATCTTATATTTTTTCTTTTTCTTGCCTTATTACATTATCTATGAATTTCAGCACAAAATTAAATAGAAGTGGTGATAGTGGTCATCCTTTTCTCATTCTTGATCTCAAGAGGAAAGTTTTCAATGTTTCACCATTAAGTATGATATTTGCTGTAGGTTTTTGTGGGTACTTTTTGTCATATTAAGGAAGTTTCATTCTATTCTTACTTTGCAAAGAGTTTTTATGATTAATTATGTTAAATTTTATCAAATTACTTTTATGCATCTACTGAGAATATTGTATGACGTTTAATTTTATTCTATTAATGTGGTTAATTATATTGATCAATTTTTAAAATTTAAATCATTCTTGCATTCCTAGAAAAAAATCCAAATTAGTCATGAAGTAATATCCTTTTGTTTATATCACTGGCTTTGGTTTGCTATGATTTTGTTCAGGATTTTTGAATCAGTGCTCATGATGACATAAATTTTCCACTTTAATGTATTCCAATTACATTAAATTATCATCACGTCACAAAATCAGGCGAGCAATTCACTATCAAGTCACAAAATAAGAATTTTATAAATGTAGGGAAATTATACATCACCTAAGCTAACTATATCATTTTGCAGACAAGGAAACTGAGGCTCAGAGAGGCTAAGTGACTTATCAAAGATTATACCACCAGTAAATGGCACAGCTGGCATCAACAACCCCGGTCTCCTCATTTTTGCTCTGGTAGTCTCTCCACCACATCATGCTACCATTCAAACTACACATTCCATCTGCCATTAAGAACAATTGAACATACTGAAATTTGACTTAGACCCTTTCAAGACTTCTCAGTTGTATAAAAAAAGATGAAAAACAGGATCCATATCATAGTAGATAACATTTTTAAGCTTCATTTTGTGTCTTTTTTTTATCACTTTGAATTTCAAATGACTATCTTCTAGCCTACATTATGTTTCAGGTGTCATTTCTCCTCAACTTTACAAATATAACAGTTCTTGATTATCTGCCCATAGACTTTCTGCTACCCCATTTAAGTGCCTTTCTACTCCCACCATATACCCTCCAGATGCTGCTGAAATTATATGAAATCACACTTTCCTGATTTCACTCATATGTGGAAGATCAAACAAACACACATATACAGAGAACAGACTGGTGGTTACCAGAGGGGAAGTGGGTGAGGGGAGGGCAAAAGGGGTAAAGAGGCACATATGTATGGTGACAGATGGAAACTAGACTTTTGGTGGTAAACGTGATGCAGTCTATACAGAAGCCAAAATATACTAATGTACACCTGAAATTTACATAACGTTATGAACCAATGTGACTACAAAAAAATAAAATTTTAAAATGTAAAAGAAAAAAATTATATCATAATTTCCAAAGTCAAACTAGAATGATGTTTTGATTATATGCCAATTACACTGTAATTCTTGGAGGTTAGAGACGATGATATATATATATTTGTGTTATCTCATATAAAGTGAAAAACATTCAGTAAGTACACAATTGACTGAAAGACTGACATAGCGTTTTGGATAATCCAATGGTTATCAATTTGAGTTAAGGAGACATCATGCCTACGTTCAAATATCGGCTCTGCCAGTTATTTCCTAGGTGACCTCAGTCAAGTTGCTTAGCTTTTCTGGGTCTCAGTTTCCTCTTCTGTAAAACAAGGTTAATAACAGCATCCACACAGAGTAGTTGTAAAAATTAAATGAGATAACCTAGTGGTACAATGCCTGACCCATAAAAAGTGCTCAAGAAATATTAGCTATGATGAGATTATATCATTACTGTTATTAACTACTACTCCTTTTCCTACCAGTCACCATAATTCCTCCTGTCCTTGTCCTAAGTGATTTGGAAAACTCTCCAAATCTGAGGCTTCACTGAACCTCTTCTTTTTTTTGAGAAATGTATCTGCTACATAAATAGTAAGTCATCCAAATCCCATTAACTCTAGGTAATTTTATTTAACAATCATATTTTAAAAGTTGGACAAATAAATAAATGGCAAAGCAATTTTGATTAAATCCTGTTTTTTCAATGGCTATTTGGAACACATCACTCATATGCAAGCCCCAAGAATATTGAATAACAGATAAAATAAATAATGATCATAATGCAAACCACATTCTGATTCCTACTTCCCTGAAAGTACAACTCCATGCAAGAATTATAAGAGCCAAAAAGTAACATGCTTATTAACTGTGGGTTACTCAGCTATATACATAGAGCTTAGCAGATCACATGAACGTTTCCATATTCTCAGTTAAGCTAATGGTTCCTTAGAGCCCAGTTCTTATAACCCCTTAAGAATTTCAAGATTTGCCTGAAAAAATATATCATATTTCCATGACTATGACTGAACACAAACTTAGAAAGCTCATTGAAAGCAAACCATCCTGGAAGACAGGAAATGGTCATTGTTTCAAAGACAGGCGATGCACACAGGAAATGAAGGTGGTCTTAGGAGCTGGATTTCATCTCCCTCCACACAGACCCGTGTGTGCTGTGTGGATGGACCCCACCTCTCACCTCCCACATGGTGGGGAATATAAATAAGGTCACTTACCATTCGAGGTAAAAGATATTTTATGTCAAACTGTCATAAAAATGCATCCAGAATATTCCTCCTTTTTTCATATTTCATTTCATTTCATTTTAAAGTATTCAGGGATTTAGAGGGATTCTGGACTTGTAACAGGCAAGTTGTAAGCCTCTGGGAAAACCTGTCAAGACTCAGATCTAAAACGTCGTCTCCTAGAAACACAGTGTTTTCTGCAGCAAGGCTCAGTGAAACTTTCACCAGAAAAAGTTGCTGCTTTTCATCTTTTCCTCATGAACAAAAACAATTACATGAATGGTTTTATTGATTTTTTAAAAAATTTTTGCGAGCAAAATGCTGTCACGGAGCAAGTCTGAAACTAGAAGATAAAAATCCTGGTGAGTCTCAGTTAGTTACTTTGAGCAGAGGTAGACAAGGTGGGGAGACCCAAATGTACCCAACAGCTGTAGAGGACTGAGGTCTGGTCAATGGAGCCAAGTGCCATTACATTTGTAAAACCTTTGTAAAAAAACTGTATTTAAAATCCATTGTGAATGGCTTTCCTTCAATAGTCAAACATGGAGGGGAGCAGGGCAGGCATAATATCTTGACAGAGACTCACCATAGCACAGTTCTTATAATCCAGGCCCAAAGTCCTTATTGGCACAACCCTCTTTGAATGAAGTCTCAAAGGTTGAATCCATAATAAATTCTCTAATATGAGAAGAATTACAGCAAAGTTACAATATAATTAACCCGAGTTATCTTTCAAAATTCTTGCTGATATATCTTCTGCCACTTCAGACTATGCTCATGCTGTGATTTTTAAATCAGCAAAGGAGGTTTTCATATTTGTTCAAACTAAAAAGATAAAGGAATGTTGCATAAAAAGAAAGAGTTGGTCAATACTTTCTATTATTTTCTAACATTATTCTTATAATAGCTTTTTTTTTAATCGCTGCTCCGTATGGCAAAGCCTTACTCTATTCACTTCCTTGAGTCTGCAGAAAAGTCTGCAATTCTTATTGAAGGATCATGGTGATTCCCTTCACTGCTTGGAGGGGAAAAAAAAAGCAAAATCAGGGCTATTATCCTGTGTTTATAACAAGTCTATTACCATAGTAACGACTGTGATGTCACAAACCCTACACCAAGGGCCAGATTCTGTCTCTGAGCGGGGAAGGGCAGCTTAGCCCCAGAAATCAGACGCAATGGAACACAAACCTGTGCGGCCAAAGCAAGGTCAATGCTTGTGGTAGTCACCAAAGCACAGGGAGCTCCAATTCTCTGAAGTAAAGGGGGGCAGGAACAGAAAAGCAGTTCCCCAGGCCCAGAAGTAAGCTACACCCACACTTCCGTATGCAGCTGTGCAAAAGGAAGGTGGAAATCCAAGCAAGTGTGGTATCACCGTGTTCCCAATCACGAGTATTCCACTGGGCCCACTGGCTGCCAAACACAGATCAGATCCAGGGGTGAGCCTGCCCGAGCACATGAAACACCCTGGAACTAGTGCCTGACCAGATGGGAGCCCTCTAGTACCTCAGAGGAGAAACAGCTTGTCTCGTGATGGCAAACACTTTAAACTAAGCGGGGGTTTTACTCTTCCTAGGTCATCCCGGTTCACAGAGTCCCAGGGTTAGAGAACCCATCAGGTCTCCCAAAAGATGTGGACCTTAAAAAATAAGCTTTTGCAGGAACAAGGTGTATCCCTTGTCACTGGGGAATCTGAAGTAGCAGATTAATAGATACTCGTATTTTGATACAGTCTAGGGAAATTTTGTACAAATATGCTGAAAACGCAACTTTAATTAAAAAGAAATTGGATAAGAAGTCAGAAGACCTTAGTACTGGTCTTGGCTCACATACTTAGCAGCCACATGACCTTGAGAAAGCCATTTAACCTATTTGAGTTTCAGTTCTTTATTTAATGGTATCTAACATGCTATTTCCCAGGGTCACTGTAAAGATCAAATTAAATAACAAATGTGAATGAGTTTCATAAACTGTAAAGGATTTAATATAAACATAAAGCACTATTATTATTAGCATTTTCACATAGCCAGTTTACAGTACAACAGGAATAATTTGGACACTAATATTTTCTTCCCAGAAATCCAAAGTACACATATGATCCTCGTCTTCCCTATCCCAAGGGGTGGACACTTGCGTGATACAGTCAACTCTAAATTACTCAGGGCTGATTACAGAGGGGCCTTTTGCTTCTAGCCATTGTACCATTTACTAGTTTCCCTCTGGAATGCCGTGTTAATCTACATATGACTTGAAAATTGACAGTGAGTGTCCCTCAACTCGATTACGTTGAATAATCACTCTGGTAAAAGTTTTACCAGAAGGAAGAATTGAAATGATTAACAAGACAGAAGTTTTTGGATAATTCGTGGACTTTCTTTATCCATGGATAATTACTGACATCACTGTCAGGGAGGCTATGGTCAAGGTCAGACATGTTGGGACTAATTCAGACAAGGTACTAGCATTTTCTCAGTGAACAATAAAGTAACCTGTACTGTCTTGTGTATGTGCAATGGGAACCTGAATATCAGTCATCCATTCATTCATGCAACAAATATTTGTGGAGTACCTACTATGTGCCAGAGCTCACCACATACCCTGAAAACCTCACAATTTTCCTGCCCTTGTTGCTGTGCCTTCCTTATGATAGTACACAGAGCATCTTGGCAAAGCTCACAGCCTGACTCTTAGAAACTCTATTCACCTTCTTGTTATCATGAGACTTGCCACCGTACCCTACTGCAAGGATCAGCAAACTATGGTCCCTGGGCCAAACCCTGTCTACTGCCTTTTTTTATAAATAAAGTTTTATTGGAACACAGCCATGCCCCTTTGTTTACGTATTATCTGTGGCTGCTTTACTGCTACCACAACAGAGTTCAGTAGTTGTGATAGAAATAGTACAGCCCCAAAGCCTAAAATACTATCTGGCCCTTTCCAGAAAAAGTTTACTGACCCCTGCACTAGATAATATAACTAAATGAAAAGTCCTCTCTCCTGCAAGTTTCTGCTTAGGGACTAATAGAGTAAGCTCCTTGAAAGCAGAGAACCTTTCTGTATCTTTGTCTTGTCATGTAGAACCCTGGAATAGGATTGAGTCAAGGTTTAGAGCAGATACAGAAAATTAAACACGTCCTTCCCTACATTTTGTTTTCAACAGACGAGTGCCTTGGAGTTGCATGGAAGACAGCATAAAACCACTGGCATTCGGTTACTCTGGCTTCTGATTCCTCAGAGTTCCTAAGTCTAAGACTTCCAAGGCTCAGTTTTTGGCCTCTATCCCTCTGCATATTTATTTCCTGATCTGATGTGGAATTAGAGTTAAATAGGAGCTGTGTGCTTGAATTCCACGTGGCTGGCTCAGCAGGAAACTCCAGGGCAGGTTTTTTGGCATGCCAGACTCATGTTAGCCTCAGCTATGCTAATTTCTAAAGCTGTTTGCTTTGCTCAAATAAATCTTAGAGGGGAATTTGCATTTGGATGCACACCTTTTTATGCACAAATTATGTGCATGATAACTCTAGGGCAGAACAAGGACTGGAAAAAAGAAAAAGAGGCATGGTGTTTACGGAAGGGTTTTTGTGTGCCAGGCACTATGCTAAATGCTTTACATACATTTTCTGGTCTCACAGCCACAATAATGCCATGAGGTGGAACTGTGATCCCCACTTTACAGATGGGGAAACTGAGGAGAAGACAGCTTATGTAACTTGTCCACAGTCACAGAGCTGGTAAGTGACAAAGCCTAGATTTGAACCCCATCTGTCTGAATCTGAAGCCCATGTTCTTTTCACTCAGTCACACAGCATCATCACCACTCACCTAAGTCACAGGACAGTCATTCAAACACGAACCCTACATTTACAAAATTAGTTACCCCTCTTCTCTCCAGCCGGCCTATGTAAAATATGTCTTTGGCCCTTGGGAGATATATTTAGGCCCCTCTGCATCACAACACAATCAACCAAAGAAGAAGAGTGGCATTAGAAAGGCAAACTTTACATGATACACAAATCATGTTAGTAATTAGTAAACAAATGCAATTACAAGTGACTTTGACAGGTAAGTGGATTTAATGATATATCTGAGAACCTCAGTACGAAATGACACTTTTATTGCTAAAATATAATAGACCAAGCAAGAGAATATGCCCATACCATGAAGAAAAATGTTAGTAACACTTAGAAGTGTTAAATATATCTATAACACAAGCCTAGGAACTTGTATCTATAAATATCTTCACTGTTTATGGGAACATAACCAAACACCTATCTTCTCTAAAAAAAAAATACAAGCATTACCTTCAGTAAGTTACAATAAGTACTGCTGTCAAAACTCTGTATTTATCATTGTTCAATTCAATATACAGAAAAATAACCAGTGTAGCAATTACATATTCTAGCATAATTCTAACATTTTAAGGCAGCCAGACACAGTACTATTGAACTTCTTTCTCTGCGTAGAACATATCTGTAACCTAGCTTGCAATATCACATCAAGCTCAGCTCATTGCCATCTAGCTTAATACACTGCTATCTAATTTTCTGGAAATATAAAAGAACTGATTACATTTTCATGCAAGTGAAATTCAGATCTCCATTTTTTTTTTAAGCTCTCAAAGAGAGCTTTCCAGGAATTAGAAAGAACTCTGTGGCGGAGATGGGTGATCTAGGTTGTTTCTTAAGTGGATTTCAAAGAAGTCACATTGAGGAACAAGCCTGCCACACACCCTCTACAAAACTTCCCCTTCCTCCAGAAAACCCACAGAGGAGACCTGGCCCTCACAACACCACCACCAGTTCAACCACGGTTACTTTTTCTTGCTAACCAGCCAGTATGTAATTTTTTAAGTTAGTTCATCCTTTTTTATTTTAAACAGATGATTTCAGAGAAAGAAAATAACTGTTTTGTAGTTAATGGTAGGAAAAGTTCATTGTCAGGTGAAAGTCCTAAGCAGTAGACTGAGGAATTCGCATAATATAGTAATACTACTTTTAATAATAAATGCACTAACATTTCTTATCTACAAAATTCCTAAAGTGGTCTTTTCCAAAATTCACTTGAACCTTTAATAATTATTCATAAGATAGTTAAAACAACTTTCTATGAACCGTTATCATTGGAAACCCCATAGCCACTTACCTGCTGGTGGCTTTATGAAAGGTGGCGGAATTAAAGGTACAATAATGGGCACATTGCCATGATCCTTTGACCCTGCAGGTGAGTCACTGAGTCCATTTCCTGTGGCAAGCCCTGAATAGCCTGTGCTTATATTGTATGGTGAAATAACACTGTCCTCAGGTAATTTTGGTTTTGGCAAAGAATTTTCTGTAAGAGAAAAAAATCACATTCAATATGACAAAAGCACTTATTTTCCTTAAAACTACATTTTCTCAAGTAAAATGGCTTTTTCAAGTAAAAGTGTAATAAAATATGTTTTTCCTTGCAAATCTTTAAACACTTTACCAGAGCTTCACAGACCATCCTGGACCTTTTCAGTCTTGTTACCATAAATTTCCAATGGGGTCCTTTATAATTGCTCCACTATGATAGCTAACATCCCAATTGCATCGTGGTGATGAATTTTAGCACTGTAAAAGCCCATAGAAAATTGAGAGGCAATTAACCTTTTCCATGTACAAAGTGATATATAGCAGGCATTGCTCTCTAGCTACCAGAGGGAAAGCTTAAAAGTGCCCCCCAGCACTGCAACTAGGTCCCACTGCATTATAACCTTGGGTCAGATTATAACCGAAAGAACCAATGAGAAAGAAGCAGAGGAATAAAACTGTTGTATCACAGGGTAGACCCATTACATTACCCCATTAACACCCATTAAAAATTAACAAAAATGAAAATGAAGAAATCTTACAATGATATGAACTGTATGAATTTTATCCTTGCATGTGAATCATTGAAAAAAAAAAAAACAACTCAACCAGGGAAAACAACTTTTTTCCCTCCAGTGGCATATCCTGGCACTCTCTCCATGTTCCCCAGAGGCAAAGATTATTACCTAGACCAAGTATTATATGAGCTATTAGTTTATAGAATATAAACTCATGACTTGCATTTTTCATTTACAGTGAAATTGATCATACTATCGCCATAACATGATGTGCACAATTTCATAGCAAGCTTAACATAAAATTTGTCACGTACGTTCAATTCCACATGCCTGCAGGACAGCTCATTTACATTTCGTTGCTTGGCATATAAGAAGGAGAAGCGCTATCTTAGAGACTGGAAATAAAATGCATGAACAGGTAGTTTATGCCAATAGATTTTGAGTGCAATGCAAATACTGATCAAGTTGCCAATGATGACACACAATTAGTTTCACCCACATTTTATTAAAGTTCCCCAAATTGGTTGCTTCTTCACATTCTCTTCTTTCTTTCTTTGACAAATTCTCATTCCAAATTTAGGTTCTTAAGTTCACTATCCATATCAACAACCACCAATGGTTCCAGCCTTCCCTATGAGATATTTGGCATTGCGACCCACTGGTAGAATCAGTGTTAATTCAATTCTGCCAAGCTTCTAAGTTCTACTCTTTAACTGGGATCTGATGAAAATTCTTCTGGAATAATATAGGATTCAATCATGTACTACACTCTTCCTCCTCTTCTTACCCTATCCAATACTGTGGGGATGAAGGAAGGGTAAAAACTTCACATGCAATCCAGAAATAGAGCTTTCTTTTAGAATTCTCACCAGAAACAGGGGAGGGGGGAACTACCAAACTAACCACGATTCTCTCTTGCAGTCTGAAAAAACCCTTATGGTTTCACTTAAAAAGCACCAGTCCCCGGGGCTGGCCCCGTGGCCGAGTGGTTAAGTTCGTACACTCCGCTGCAGGCGGCCCAGTGTTTCGTTGGTTTGAATCCTGGGTGCGGACATGGCACTGCTCATCAAACCATGCTGAGGCAGCGTCCCACATGCCACAACTAGAAGGACCCACAATGAAGAATATACAACTATGTACTGGGGGGCTTTGGGGAGAAAAAGGAAAAAAATTTTAAAAAATCTTTAAAAAAAAAAAAAAAAGCACCAGTCCCCAACAACTGATATATCAAAGGGCTCAGGAAACTAGGAGAAGTTAGCAAACATTGTCCCTTTCTATAAATTTGTGGGCAGGACCACAGCACTTAAAATCCCTAGTCCTGTCTAGTTAGCTCGCCCATTGCTGGAAGGAGATTAAGCGGCATCTATTTTTGTTTTATGTTGCTCTCTTATATTCTGCGGCATGCTGCTTATGAGAAAGTACTACTGGGGATGTACATTTAAATCGACCATTGGCATAATCAACAAAATGAGTCCCAAAGCAACTTAATTCTGGCAGGTTGAGATAGTTAATCCTTTTTGCATGAACAAAGGGACATTAAATGTCATTACCTTTGAGAACAGAAATGTGCTGCCGGCTCTCTCCATCTGTAGGGTAGCTCCTGAATTCAATATCTTCACCATCTTTCAATTCAACCTTATCATAGCCATACCAGCCAAGGAGTTCATTCATGGTGTTTTCTGCAAAGTTCTGAAAGAGAAGCATAGGCTACTTATTTATATAATCAATAACTATTTGAAAAGAATGCATAAATCGAATTCTGTTTGTACTACCCATTTATTGCCAGCTCTGCCTCACCTCCCTTGGAGTTGTGTTCATTTTTCAAATCACGTTCAAAAATTGTAATGCATTTAAATCTCAGGATGACGCATTCAATTATGACAGGCCTTCAGACATTTGCAATTTAGTGATAATAAGAAAAAAGGTATTTGTCAGTTTTGCTTACGAATAGGAAGTCATATTTTAGCATATTCTTCTGCAAAGTCTCTATCCCACACTAATAGAAAAATATTGAAAGGGAAGGCACAAAAACAGCTGAGGAAATATTTTGAAAGTGAAAACAATTGACATTTTTGTGGCTCAGATCAATCTAAATCAAAATTGCTCTCTGATTCAGGTGTTGTTTCTTAACACGACTCATCGCAGATAAAGCAAAATCTCAGCAAAGAAATAATTTCTCAATTGTCAACCACTACCATACAGAAAGCTGAATAGGCTACAAGGGTCTCCCTTTTTAATTTCTCCTTTTGCAAGAGTATTCTTTAAAAATCAAAGCATAATTTGCTTTACAAATTTCATTAGTGCCAGATTCTTTCTCCATGAAATCAGAGGTCACTATGATTGTCTTCTGACAAATAACATAGAAGTACCAAATATCTTTAAGGTTACCAGCCAGCCAGCCCCAATTGTGGATAACATATGAAAACACATTATTAACTATAAATCGATATATAAATGCAAGGTGTTATTATTGTTGTTATTATAGATATCAAACTGTGGAAATAATGGGTGTAGTTGGACAGATTTAAAGCTTTAATATCAGGTGACTATTTTTTATGAACTTAACAACTGCTAGATATTGATACAAGATGTGCTGTGTATGTTAATGATCTTAATGCTTGCATACACCTTAAAGCATCTCTATCTGAGAAATAGTGAGTAGAGTGGGGTTTACCAGAGGTTGGAAGGTGGAGGAAATGGGAAGATATTGGTCAAAGGGTACAAACTTCCAGTTATAAGATTAACAAGTTTGGGGATCTAATGTACAACATGGTGATTATAGCTAATAATACGGTATCATATAGTTGAATGTTGCTAAGAGTGTAGATCTTAAATGCTCTCACTACAAAAAAAGAAATGGTAACTATGTGATAGGATGGAGGTGGTTAGCTAATACTATGGTGGTAATCAGTTTGCAATACATAAATGTATAAAATCAACACATTGTACACCTTAAACTTACACAATGTTATGTGTCAACTATATCTCAATAAAGCTGGAAAAAAATTTAATTAGCAAAAGGGACTCTATACTACAGAGTAAGGGCTTAATAAATATTTGTTGAATGAATTTTTTTAAAAAGCATCTCTATCTGGCAAGGCAGCCTGAGCCTCCTAGACTGAGCTAGGAAAACTATATATTCTAACCTTCTCTGTGGCTCAAAGAATCTTTTCTCATTCTCCCTAGAAGCTGTCATTTCTGAATTACACTGGGATGTATAATTTATATAGCTGAAACAAAGCACCAAGGCTTAACCAGAGCATGCATAGCCTCAACGTGTGAGTTCCATGTTCTCTTGAATTTCACAACTTTAGATTTCAGCAGGGGCTGCATAAAAAAGAAAAGATACTACTCTACTGAATCCACAAAAGCAAATGTGGCATTTCAAACCACCCACAGGATGCTAGATTTTTTTTTTTGCTTTAGTACCCACTTAAGCTCAGAGCTGCAACTGGGTCGATCTGTGATGGTGTAGTGCACAAGCAATTAAAAAAAAATCCAGCCAGATTGATTCCGTGTTACCATCCATAAGGCCAACAGTCAGCCATATCAAGCTTCAGTGAGGCATTTATTCTTTCTGATGGCTGGTCATGTTCACATTAAATAGACATTCTTTTCATGAACGCACAAAGATGATATGATCGATATGTATAATAAGCTCAGCAACTTCTGGAATCTCACTGAGGGGGACACAGCTAAATGCTGCTCTACTCGATCAAAAGAGATCCCTTTAGTGAGACGTTTGTCTCCCCTAACACCCCATTTCTTTCACTGAGCCGAGTGCCTGGACTGGAGAATGACAGTCCCTAAGCACACAAATCGAGGTCCTCCATCAGTGGTCTGGCAGCAGAAATCTCCAAGGATACGGATTATACCTTGCATCAAAAAACCAATTCCCAACAGCGTTAAAAGCAAGTCCAAGCCACCCCATTGGTCTGTGTGCTATTTGTCCCAATCTCTAAGAGAATTGTGCCAACAAGACAGCAAATCTTTCGCATAGTAACTCCTGGCCACCATATCCAATTTTCTAGACTGTTTGTAGCTGGGCGTTTGTATCTCTCCAGGTCTATCTAACTTCTGAAGTGACACAAAGGCTACAGATGCATAATTCATGGCGCAGCCTCCCAGCAAAGGATATAGATTTGTTTGTTTTAGTCCAGCTGCAAATCTATTCAGCCTTTCAGAACCAATCCCAGGGATGGGATCCAGAAGTTTCAGACATTTGGGTAAAAACTGAAACCTCAACTGGATTATTAACACCACATTCATATTATCTGGGCATCCTAACTGCCTCACTTAGTTTACGGTTTGTGCTGAAAATTCAGAGGCTTCGTGGGACAATCAATATGAACTTGATCTATTCCACGATTTTCAAGTTACTATAAATGTCAGTGAAAATAAACTCGAAAGCATTCCCTTTCTTGTCACTGAAAATAAAAATAAACACCTTAATGTTTTGATATATGACCGCAAAAGCAGAAAACAAAAGTTTTATAAAGCCTCAAGCCATAAATCTCAAACCTTCATGAAAGGAGGAACAAGATGAAAGAAAGAGAAAACAAACACCACAGTTTCTTATAGTATAACTACAAGAAATAGACTACTACCTCTGTCTTATACACTCCGGTATTAAGAAACTAAAAAACCCCAGGGAATAAATAATTTAAAACTTTATATCCCTGGGTAGAATTTGGTGCCAGGTATCACGTGGGCTTGTTACGGTGCTAAATCAAAGGAAATGAAATAGGTTTGTGAAGTTATCATCTAAGAAACATAACATATTCTAGGAGAAATGAATTAATGTTTATGGCCTATATGAATTTTCAAGTCCTTCTGGTAGAGAATTTCAAGGTTATGTTTTCAACGTTTTTTGCATCATTATTCTTTACAGAAAAGTGTTCCATTAAAAAAATGATTCCTTTCCTATATAAATTTCTTAGTAAGTTATGTTTTTCTAAATGGTGAAAAAATTAAGATGATAAGAGTTAAAATGTAGAGAGATTTTGAGGTACAGCCGTCCAATAACAGGACAAGCTACTGTACAAGGGATGCTGCAAAATTTGCTTCCCCTCAAATCTTTACCCAGCATTCGTCCTGGAGACTGAGGGCAGAAAATTGAAGTAGAGTCTCTTATTAAAGTCCCTCCCAGCTCTAAGTTTCTGTAAAATCAAAGAACTTCCACTTATACAAGAGATAATATACATTTTGCAAAGAAATATCATAATTATAGTGATCATACATCATAAATTTTACTGAACAGCCACTATTTCAAATATTTTATCATTGTTCCCATATACCATCAAAATGTGCCAGAAATTTCAATATTCTGGCATCTAAGTTACATTTTGCAGACTGCCTCTTGCCCTTGGAAGTGGCACAAAAATCCTCTCTCATACCATGTGGTCCAATTTGGGTTTGGAAAATAGGTCACTATAATTACAATGATAATGTCTAACACGCTTATAGCACTTTACAGTGATTCCACATCCTTTAACTCTGCTGTTCCTTTCAATAACCCTATGAGTTAGGTATTTGATTTCCACAATAAACTTTTGGTGAACCTATGTGACATCATTTTACAAGAGAAAATTTAGAGCATCCAGAAGGTAAATGACAGGCATGAGAGATCGCCTAGTACAGTCAGAAGGAAAACACAGATCTTCTGATTCTTATACCAGGCCTCTTTCTAATATAAATTCTTCACAGTCTAATGTGTCAGCAATCCCAAAGAAGGTACCTCCTTGAACCAATCAAAGAGTTGAAAAGAAATCATCCCATAGGATGTCAATATCACATACAGAGCCTTCCAACCGGGGCATATCTACTTATGTTAAGATTTGTCTTGCTTTCAGATTTGATCACTGGCCCCTACTCTCCTTAATTATTTGTAGTATTGGAATGAGCGTTCTCAAAATTCATGATTAAAGTTTAATCTTCTCATTTTGACAATTTTTTGACATCACATCATACTCTAATTGCTTTGCACTTCTAAAACTGTACCCCCATACTTCTTCCTTGCCCTTTTCCAACTCCCATCTCTCACCTCCAGGACTCCCAAGAAAAGAAGACAATCCTAATATTCAGTCTGAAAGCATGATATCTTCCTAGAATTTAAAAAAAAAAAGAAGAAAGATGGTGGAAAGGCAGGACATTTTACTATTTCCCCACTCTTCTGAGTTCTTTCCATACTGGCAAATTTTATTTTTGTTGGAACTTAATTCCCAGGATAGTCATTAGACACTCTCCTTATTCAACTGGAAGTACTATACAAATGTCAAAGTTCAATCTAAATGATCTTTAATTGAACATTCACCAGGTAAATAATCAAGAATTGACTTCAAGTCACTTTGAAAAACTCAGTAATTACCAATTCTCAAAACACCTCTGAAATGCAAGTACTTCAAGGTCTTCAAAAAAGACAAATGATCTTACTTTGAAAATACTAAACATTTTAAAACATAGGTAGGTACTACTAGTTTCTTTCATCCCAGGCCTTGCATAACTAAATATTGATGTGTTTTCAATTTTGTATCCTACCCAAGAAAGCAGAAAGTTCTCAAAGAGCTCCAAACCATTCATTTGAATGAGGGAAAAGCCATGTGCTCCCTCTCCCCACAAACATAATTCCCATTTCCCTCCAAGTCCTAGCTCACCCCACAGCTCTGGTAAAATATGTCACCAATCCCAAATACACTGTACATTACTGGAGGACAGAAACCTTTTATTTCATTTTATGTCTCACCTAGCACAATGCCTAGCACTTAGAATGTACTCAATAAACATGCTAATACATTTGGATATGTTCCCAAATATTTGTTTTAATGTATAAATACAGAAAAATGATCAAACAAAATTGAGGAAAACTGATTCCAAAAATAAATATGTGAAAGCTAAAAAAAATTATAATGTCCAGCGTTAATGAGCACTCTCATACTATTGGGAATTTAAATTTGACTTAACTTTTAGAAAAGGTAATTTGACTCTATGCCTAAAAAGCCTTAAAAATTTACATACCCTTTGATTCAGCAATTGTATTTCTAGGCATTGCAGACACTATTCTAAGGAAATAAGTGCAAAAATATGCACGTTCAGGAATGTTTATCTCAGTGTTGTTTTCTTAGAAACAAGCTATATGCCAAACAATGGGAATTTGGTTAAATAAATTATAGCTTAGTCATGGAACGACTAAAATGGAATACTATTTTGCCACTAAAATATATGCCATAGATAAATTTTTGCGGCTGTGAAAGGCTATTAACAATATATTAAACTTTAAAAGGAAGGTTAGTACACTATAAGACCATCTTTGTTTTTTAAAAAAACTATGTATCACACATAAAAGGACACGAAAAGACATACATCAAAATGTTGACAGTAATTGTGTCTAGGTGGGAAAATTACAGGCTTTCTTTCTCTTTTTGCTTATTTGTATTGCTTATTCTACCACTTCTGTCATATCCATGTATTATTATCATAAAAATAAAAAATAGTTTTAATTAAAAATTAATTAACACACAGTCTTCTCATAGCCAATCATGTCAGCTATATTCACAGTCCTAATAAAAAGGGTCTGTCAGTTACATGACTCAACTTCAAAACACTCTGACACTCATTATCCAAGTGGAGCATATGAGAAACACTTTGAAAGGAAAAGGAAACCACCAATCCTGAGCAATTTATAAGGCTGGGAAAAATGCTAGTATCTCTGCTAGTTGAGGTTATGAATAATAGAATAATGCTTATTTTAGAAAAATATTTTATCTCCCTTTTCACCTCCATGTTGTTCTGGCTAAGATAGATTTCTATTCAGCATCATTGGACTCAATGAGTGAGTATTTTTTAAAGGGGCTTGGGGTCTGCAAAAGAGGGGCAGAGCCTGTTCAGAGTTCCAGAGTGAAGTAGGAATTGAACTTGATCAGAAGTCAGTTTCTAGCTCTAGTCTCAGGTCTGGCCTAGGGCTAAGGCTAAGTCATCTCTCTTAACACAGACCCAGTGGATGGGTTTTATTTTAGGGTCTGCCAAGAAGAAGGTCGGGAGGTAAAAATTTAAATAGCACAAAACAAATATTGGAAGAGCCCTTTATGACTACAAAGTACTTTCACATTCATGATCCCACTGGATGAGATGGTATCCTAAGGACGAGCCACTCCCCAGAGATGACCCATTACAGGGTCATCCACATGCATGAAATAACAAGAGCAGCCAGATTCACACTCAGTGCAGACTTTACCCATTGAGCCCTGCTGTTTTTACCTGAACTACAGCTTTTTAGCTTGAAATCCTTTGAAGACAATCGCTGCGCTCCATCTGGCTCATTTTGCGGCATTGTTCTCAGCCCCAACACAATGATTATAATGCAGTTTTAAGGGCAGAGGAGATATCATAACACCAAAATCCATCTCCAGCCTGCAGCAGCCCTGAGAAGAAAGTCTTCTTGTCTTATTGATATATCCTGAATCGGATGGCTGTATAATTGGCACATGAAACCAAAATTGTGTGTTTCCACATATAAAATCTATGTCGTTTCCTTGTCTTGTTGTGACTCAGAACAGACAATTATGTCCTCACATTGTAATCTGTAGCCAGGACATCAAATATCCTAAAAAAGGTCAAAGCAATGCTGTGAAATTGTGGATACCAGCCCTCAGGCTAACATT
This sequence comes from Equus przewalskii, assembly GCF_037783145.1. NCBI lineage: Eukaryota > Metazoa > Chordata > Mammalia > Perissodactyla > Equidae > Equus > Equus przewalskii. The sequence continues at coordinate 57,092,638 of NC_091839.1, read as the reverse complement.
GTGGCAGGCATGGCAGGTGTGCAGCTGTGTGCAGCTGTGTCCTATCACAGCTGCAGAACTGCCCTAAAAATCACCAAGACTTGTTACATTGTTTTCCTGTCGGTGCCAAAGCCACTGGCCTTAAAGCAGGACAGAATTCTACAGCCGTTTGGTTACATAAGAGATATTAACACCCATCAGTCTACAGATCCTTAAATATACATTCAGCAAATCTCACTCACCACATGCTTTCATGTCTGTTTACATGTTTCAATTGGCACCATCAAAAACAAAGTACTCTATTTTTTCTCATTCTACCCTGTAATATCCCTTCCCCTTTAGGAAAATATTCAATAATCTTATTAGCTGGAGAGTGCAAGTGTGGCTGACTTCCCATTCCACAGAGGAAGTTTTAGACTTCAGAGATTTTTAAATGATCCACCTTCTACTACTTCCAACAAATTTTTTTAAGAGAAGAAGTATAAAGACTCCATAAAAAGGACACTTCCTTAGAAGATATAAAAAGTCTAGTCACCCTAACAAGACACTACTTTTCCCTAGAACTCTATTGCAGACAGTCACTTGCACTCATTTGCCTTTTTTGAGGCCCTGTTTTTGACTTTCCTTTAAAAACTCTGCTACTTGGTTTCTATGAGTCTGTCTTTCACACAAGGAGAGTAGGGCTTGGCTTCTCAGAGCAGTGCTTGGCAAGCACAGAGGCAGGAAACGCAGAAGGGAATGAGTCTGTCAGACTCATTTTCTTCTAGTTTAAATGTTTATTTCAGATTCGGGAGGAAGTGGAGTGGTTCCTTTCCATTTCCTCGTCTCTGGAACCTGCAAGTTGTATAAGGCTTAGAGAATCTCGCTCTACTGCACATCACATTCACAGGTTCACAGATGGAGAGACTCTTTTCAGAAAACCCCTGGTTTGAACAGAGCAGAATTCATAGCTGTCTGTGCCCTCCTAGGACCATCTCCTACCAGTTTAGACTGGAGCCTTGAGCAGGACAACTGAGAACAATGTGAAGAACAAGGCTGGTGGGCTCAGGAACATCCTATACCAGCTCACAAGGAGCAAAAGCCATGTCCCAGCTAACATTAGTCCCCAGCCCTGCCACGTGGCACATCTGAGGCCACTGCTCAGCTGGGGAGGTCTGACATAATTTGTGAATGCCACAGCAAGATCTGGTCCTGAGCCTACTTTCTAGGTTCCTGAGACTTACCATGTCTGACACCAGGGTGGCGTTTCACCAGCAAAACTTAAAATATACCTGTTTTAGTAATAAATTTTCAACCTTAAACATGCTGATTTTTCAATCCACACTCTGATTTCTCTCTCTCTGTTTTTTTAAAGCCAGGCTATTTATCTCACTGCACTCACCAGCTGGGCTCCGCAACTTGCTTTATTGTCTACGCAATTGACAAAGGTCATCGCTAATACCAAATGAAGACCATCAGAAACCAAACTAGAAAATCTTGTGGTGAGTTTACTACTAAACTCTAACAGATGTGCCCGATTCTAACTGTAGGCATCAGGACTGAAGCATAATTTTAGGTACAAATTACTTACTGAAAATATTTATAGACAGAAAATTCTTCAGCAAAGGAGACCCTAAGACATTTAACACAGATTATCCTGTAGTTTAGCAATTGATAAAGAAGACAAACACTGTAAATGCATTAATTATGGTTTGTTTAGGAAAGTTTCAGGGCAGAGTGCTGCATCTAATCACCTTGGTTTTATCAAAGAGTTTTAAAAGATAAAAATCTGACTCATTATCTCCACTCATAGTTTAGATTTTGTGAGTTGTATTACCGTTTCGTAGTCACTAATCATATTCACTAAAATCTATGTGCACAAAGTACATCCCTGAAGTGCGACTATATTTACACTTACACATATATTTACATTTAGACATCCAATAGTACAAACTCATTTTTATATTATATCTACCATGTTCTGGAAGAACTCCTGAAATGAATTAACCCTTCCATATGTCAGAATTCCCTCCTAAGATCTATTTATTATGATATTTGTGAGCTAACAATATATTGAAGACATACTACATTAGATACCATCACAATATTCACTTTAGAAACCAAAAGAAGCCAAAATATAAATTGCATTGCCATCAGATTTTTTAAAACTTTCTCTATTGTTCATTAAATAAGGCATATTGATTGTAAGTACAGTAAAGTAACAAGCCTTTTTAATCAAGAAAAAACAGGACGAAGGGAGGAAGAAGAAAAGGAAAGATAAAGAAACACTGTAAAGATCATGAGACAAACATGTCTACTTGAAGATATTTTCACTGAAGTACATATAAGCAAGCTATGCCAAGTCATGTACTTTTCACACACAAAATTATATTGTATCAAATTTAAATTTGTTACAAGTGCCATGTACATTAAACAAGTGATAACGAAAATGTAACTCAATATCTGATCCAGTGAAACAGCAACCAACATTAGCGCCTAGCCACATGAAGACAATCTACACTGCCATTACTGGTGTCAGCTAAACCTCAGCCAGTTTGTCCTCTCCAGCCATTTTTAAATAAATATGTGACTATCTCAATTAGGAAATCTTGAAGGAAGTCTCTATGATGAGGCAATTTTGTTGCTCATTCTAAGTGCCCTGCATTTGCTGTACTTAAAATAGACACTTGTACCAATGTCCTTTCTATTACCCGAAGGGGAAAAAAAATCACATACACACCAGTCCTTTTTCTTTCAGCTCGCAGAGAAGCAACTTGATCCAACCAGTGTTGAAACCTGAGTAGGTCACTGTACACCACGATAAAATTCCCTAATCCCTGAGCCAAATCTCCCCAAGGGGGGGCCTCCTCCTGATTCCCCACTTCCCAGGCTGACTTTTCCATTCGCTCTCTCCTCTTTCCCCCTTTCATTTCCCCTACCTTCAAGCCTTGATATGTGATCCGCAGTGGGGGCTCAGGTTTCCGTTTTTACAGCTTAGGCCGTGCTAGCTGTATACATTCCTTTCTTTCTGCCGGGCAGTGATTACTTACCAGGGCTTAGTTTACACTGGTCCAGATGAAAGCCGTTCAGATGAAGGCAAACACAGCCAGGCAACTCCAGCGGCACCGATATGAAGCTTCACAAGGCCACATTGTGTTCTCAGTGACATTTTGTTACACACATTTTTATACAGAGCAACCAACTTGTTATGCTACTCTACACTTTAGGTTTGGGGAGATGGAGGGGTAATAATACCCTGAGCTTTGAGGAGGAGTTTTATTGATGTGGTTATTAATATTAAAAGCAGAAAAATATTGATGTGTTCAAAATAACCCTTCCACCATTTGACTTTGAGAAGTCACTTTTTAAATGAGGACTTTTGGTGCTATTATATTTGAGGAATGTCTACTAAACTATTCCACTAGAAATGAGATTTCATGACTCACTGGTATGGTGTATGTTAACATGACTGAAGATTTCAGCCAGAGGTCTCCTATACGTTGTTCCAAAGCAGAGAAAATACTGATCCTACAGGCAATTGAATTATTTGCTGCATAAAGCTTCTTATTTAATGCTACACTGTATTGAAACGATAAGGATTAAAACTTCAAATAGTAGGTGGTGATTTGGAAGAAAAATAACATTTTAAAAAGAGGAAATTCTGTGCACGAAGGTTAATTCCATACTTAGTCCTGTAGCATCGGCTAAAAATTGTGTAATTTTTCCCCTTCACACAATGTTGTTTTTGTTTCTTCCTCACCAGTTCAGACAAACATCTGTTATACTGTAGAAGGACAACTATCTCCCAAACCACGGAGTACGCCCGCAGCCAAAGTCAACAACGCGAGCCCCAAGCATAGAGCACAGTCAGCCTTTATATCCAGCCGGGATAACATTTCACATGTTTTGATTAAAATTAGCTAATTTGTAATTCTAGAACCTATGAAACTTAAAAGCTGCCATCCATATAGATCACATTAAGCAGTGTTTTAAAGGGCCAGTGCACACTGCGATTGCCTAGTAGCTTCACCTCTCTCCTCTTCCTCCACCCCCAATTTAAAAGGAAAAGGAAAAGTGACCTGGAAATGCAGGACAGGGGGGAAAGGTAAGTGAGGAAGAAGGATTATTGTAGACTGTTTGAATTCTACCTCCATGGGAAGACAACAACTCCTACTGGTCTCTTTTTGAAAAAAAAAAAAAAAAAGCTATCATTGGAATCAATGGTGGTTTCCATCACAAGCAACGGCACTGATTTCCAAGGCAAATCCTCCTTAACTCTCCTTGGACTGATGCTGCACCTCATGCTTCCAGGTACTACGTGCCTCACCCAGCAAGAAAAACCCTAACTCCAAAATTTAGATTGCTATAGACATTTCCTAGAGAAAAGGAAAGCTAAGTATATGCACCTAGGTACACATATAGGACATATTATTCCACGTGCCCCTTTCTAAGCATGGGCTTCATACAAGGCACTCTCATAGAATATGCTTGATCTAATCAAGAAAACGTCAAAATGCAATAAATTTCACTTAGTTGCATGCCATTTTCATCCCGTTTGTCTTTTAAATACAAACTTCAGCAACCTGAACAAGTCGGTTGGCAGTATTAAGGATTCTATGCAGAAGATGGGGAACACCAAGACGGCTGCAGAATGAAAACTAAAGTCCCCCGAAATCTACTCGTTTTTAACTCACGGAAACAAAAAATACAAATAAAATATTTTTTTAAAAGAGAGAGAGACTCGTGAAATAAACACAGAATGAAACCCTCGCCTCGCAAAAACTGCAACTTCACGGAAAATAAGCGGGGACAGGGTGATCCGGAGCTGAGAGGTGCTCTTATGCAATCGCACCAACTCGAACAGCTGGAGCGCCAGGCTGCTGCGCTCGCCACCTCTGGAGTACCGCTGGCCTGGCGGGGAGCCCGGCCTCGCCGAGAGGACTCCGGGCTGGCCTTTCCGAACAATGGGCAGGCGCTCTGCTAAGGCCGCCCCTCAGACAGCTATCTTTCAGCGGGTCTTGCCCGGGTCGGCTTAACTGGGAAGTGAAGCATGCAAAGGCGAGCGGGAGGCGGAGGCAGCCGAGTGAGAGGCGCCGGCAGGGGCGGGCGAAGCGAGCCGGCCGTCAAAACGGTACCCAGACCCGAGCGGCTGGTGCCGCAACTCGCCCCGGCGCTGACAGCCTCACTACACCGTCGCAGCTGGCTACTCCGGGGAAAGCGGGGTCGTGGAGAGGAGAGATGAACTGGGGAGTAGGGTGGAACCGAGCGCTCCCGGGGTGCCTCGGCCCGGCAGCTCCTAACTTTAGAGGAATCCGAGGGATGGTTTCCGAAGAAGGGGGAAAAACTACACCACCGAGTAAGAAAACGTCTTCACCATGCCCAGTCGCCACTTGGGGCCCCGGTCCCCTCCCCCTGAAACGCGCCTGTGCCAAGCTGGGGTTTATAAGGTTAAATAGTATGTGGTTTCCAGGCCGCCCCTCACCCCCATCGAATCGGAGGTAGGCAAATCTCGGGGATGCAGCCCGCGAGTTGGCCTCTGTTTTGCACCTGGAGGAGGAGCTGAGGCGTTCTGGGCATCCTACTGAAACTGACAAGCGCTCCCTTGTACCCCCCAAATCCACACCACGGCCCAAAGGGAGCGGGCCGAAGAAAGAGCTCCGTCTCTCCAGCCCCGAAGTCCAAAAATACCTTCATTTCCTCATTGATCTCCCTTTTCACTGGGTGAGCCGGTTTCCTGCTCCTTTTATTTTCCGGAGGTCTCCCTTCTTTCTCCATTTCTGCCATGTTTTTGTGTCTGGTTTCTGTGGAGATGAAATGGCTGCTGCCGCCGCCGGCGGTGGTGGTAGTAGTGGTGGTGGTGGTGGTGGAGGTGCTGCTGATGGTGGCAATGCTGGCGGAGGTAGCGGTGCTGGCGGGGCTGGGGCTGGGGCTGGGAGGGGGGAGGGAAGGCAGGCGCCGGAGAAGCGGGGTCTCTTCTAGCGGCGGAGAACGTCAGTGGCTGTCAGAGGGAAAGGTAGCTCAAGGAGTCTCGGGGATGCCGCCGCCGCCGCTCCTGCTCCCGCTGCCGCCGCCGCCGCCGCCACCAACGCCGCCGCTGCCGCCGCTGCCCCTGCCGCCGCCGCTGCTTCTGCCGCTCCCGCCGCCGCCGCCGCCGCCGGGCTGCATCCTCGGTGCCCCGTGGAGTCGTCAGCCATCTTCCGTCGCTCTGTCCGTCTGCATGGGCGAAGAGAACGGGGGCCAAGCGCGGAGAGAGCTGCTCTGGGCGTGCGTGCGTGGATGTGTGTGTGCGCCTGGGAGAGCGCGCCAGCCCCGGCGCCTAGCGCCTCCCGCGAGTCGAGCCGGGGGCGGGCCGGGGGCCGGCGCGGGGAGGAGGGGGAGGGAGGGAGCCGGGGCAGGGAGGGGGCGGGCGGGAGGGGGAAAGGTGGGGGGGCTAGGACAGCCCCCAGCTCCCGAGCGGGCGTGGCTTGCACCGTCACTGTATACGCGGATGCTGCGCGGCTCCGGGGGCTGCTCGCGGCCGCTTGCTCATCCGCGGCGGGCACGGGCGGGACGCGGCGCCCCTCGCGGCCGCCACCTCTGCGCGACGCCCCCCGGGGCCGCTCGGACCCCAGCCATTCTCTTTAGCTCCGTGATGTGGGCTCGAGTGGGTTTGGAGTCGGTTTTTGAGCCCGTCCTAGAAGCTGCTGAGGAAAAATGAATGGGGGTGAGGGGAGGTGGTTGGGCAGTGGGAGGGAACAGGGACCCGAGGTCGCTGTGCGAGAGGACCGCTTTCCTTCCCCCCGGGGAAGGCACACTGAGCTCGCTGCCTCTGGATTGCAGCGCCGGGGTCTCGGAGGAAAGAAACCACAGCCCTGCCCTCCTCACAGCTGCCAGGATAGAGTGTCCCCCTTCGGGGGCCACCTCAGGGCGCATGGAGGCTGGAGGCCCCTTGGAGAGGTTCCCGCGCCGCGCTCCGCTGGTCCCCAAAGCGGCTCGGGCTACGGCTGCGTTTGCAAGAAAGCTTTTGCCTCTCAATGAACCACTTGGAAGTAGGACATCTCGGCCTTCAGCCCCCTGTTCTTTCTTTTTTCTTTCTTTTCCCTCCAGTTCTTTCTCTCCTTCTCTCTCCCTCTCTCTCTCTCACACACACACACAAAACACACACACACACACACGTGTCTCACTACAAAGTAACAGCTTTACCCTGTGACCCTGCGTGCACCCTTGTCCCGGAGCCCTGGGTTTAACCCCAAAATGACTGGGTATTGCTGGGAGCGCAGGGTCGCGCGAAGGGCTCCATTCGCCACGCCCGGGCGGGACCCTCCCCACCCCGGCCGGCCGCCCTCCTTCCCCTCCGCTTCCCCGCGCGCCTCTGCTCTCCCCCCGGCCGTGCGCCCTCCCTCTGCGCCCACGCGCCGCCTCTCTGGCCCTCTCGGTCCCCGCCCGGGGCCGAGCTCGGACTGCGTTTGTCCCTCTCTGGGTTGAGGCATTGGCGTGAAGGGTTTGATGAGGCTTCGGCGAGACACGCAGCCCTGAACGCTCGTACACGCTGCGAGGGACACATTGACGTTCCCGGCTTCGCTTTCCCGCGCCGCGACACTTCGTAATTACCTGACACAATGCGATATGGGGGTGTCCATTGTTCCACTGCTTGTTATTGTGGAGTGTTCATTATGACAGCGGTGGAACTTAAAATTACACAATCTTTTTTAAGTGCTTAAAGATAGAATGAATTCGATGTGGAGATATGAGTAAGCTTTCCATTAAAATTTCAGTTTGGCCTGTCAAACGAGGCTCATTCTGGGTATTACATTGCGTGATTTGTATTTTAGCATTGTTTTGTTTCCTAAACGTCAAGTTAGAGAAATTTGGGAGCGCACTCAGGAGGGCTGAGCCCCTCCTCGTCGACGATTATGCCTTTTAGCATTATTTTGTTTCGTAAACGCCAATTACAAATACTTGAGCTTGTACCCAAGAGAACTGAGCAGCTCCTCTCGCCTCTTTCTGGAGGCAGCGAGGGGCAGCCGCACCGCTCCGCGTGGCTCGCTGGATCCCAGGCGAGTCAGGAGGCCAGAGGCAGCGGGCCGAACCAGGCTCGGCGCCCGCAAGGGGTCCGTGCGAAACACTTCCCCCAAGAAGACTTAAAAATCCTGGGGCGGTTATCTGGGACGCGGAAAAGTCGAAAGAGGAGGATTGATGAGGTTTTAGGGAGCGCTCTGCGATGCAGGCATCCCCTAATCCTGTGGCCTCTGGGAGCGTACCCAGGTATTCACAGGTTGTGAGCCCAAGTCTTCTGGCCGGGTCACGCAGCCAGCACGAGCCCATAACAGAGACCTACGGCGACCCCAGCAGCAAGGATGCGGAGAGAAGCCCAAATTTGTTTGCAGGAACACTACTCTCCCCTTCCCGGAGCGACAACACAACATTCCCGAGTGGGTGAGAGTGGGTGTATTTCGCAGTGAGCAATAGTATTCTGGTGCTGTTGCCGGAAGGGAGAGAAGAAGAGGAAGTCTTTTTGGTTTTTAACTCTGAATTTCATCCAAAACATCTAATAAATAATATGTGGGTTGGAATTAGTTTATTTTCTCTGTTTTGTCCTCTTGGTCTTTAATGAGAAGTAGCGAGAAAACTTTTTTGGACTTTTGAATATTCTAAAACTGTAGAAACATATGTTGTAAAGTGTACACAAAGAGAAGCTTTTTGTCTTCTGGAAACATATTTAAGTTCCCTCTGTTCCTTTGGTGCCAGAACCATTACAATTGATTCACTGTTGTTCAGCTGATATCAAATAACAGGTTATATACCCCAAGTCCTAAGATACAGTTTCACAAGTTAAGAATAAAATAAACAGAAAAGGTGCACTGTAGCCCAGAGTTATATTTAGAGGCAGTTATACTTCCTTTAAAGAAAATTACTTACTCTGCAATGGTTCAGGCATTTAATGAAAATGATATCAATCAGCCACCTGTTCCTTCACAGGCTTATGGTCCTCCAGAAAACTGAGGTGAGAACACTGTGTTAGAATCCACAATGCACATCTTCAGTGACAGAATGACAATTCACAAAGTGTGTGTGAGGAAACTTTCAGTCTAGAATAAACTTCAGAGCTAATAATTGTTACATCTTGTTAATGACAAGATGTAAGTTTCTTCAAATGTACTACAGATTAAGACAATGGTAACAAGAGTTGTTGCTTTAGGAATCTGGACGTACCATGAGTCCAATAATGTTCCCTGGGTAACTTCATACAGTCTGATCTGTGAGAGTATAACCCTGTGTGGATAGGAACAATCTCATACATCTCCTGGAAGAGCCACTCTTTCACTACTATGACTTACCCTTATGCTCTCCAATCACCAGCTCACACACACACACGTATACATTCAAGGCTCTGGACATAGAAAAAGTCTTCAATTTTCCCTTTATTACCCCTGCTAGTCACCATGACATGACAGGACGACACTTCATATATTCCCCAGGTATATTTTTGTGATTTCTTTTACTCTTCAAGGCTGCTCTTGGTGTTCGTTCTAGCCTGATTCGCCTAGAAAATACATCAGAGAGTGGATGGGAAGAAGCTAGGGTGAGCTGCCTTGGGGCTTTAACCTCTAGATTTGCTTCTTTGTTATCTCCAAGAACACCTAACTCAGAAGCCCAGTCCTCATGCCTGGTAAGGAATTAATAAATATTTGCTGATTGATTAATATGACATAATAACAAACTTACAAAGAGATTTTCCTATGTATTATTTGAAATTAATGACGTTCTTGAACAAGCTCTGTGATTTAGTCAAATATGGAGGCTAAAATACATGAAATAATTACTATGCTGAACACATTATAAGAATTACCTCCTTTAATAGTAACAAAATCCTATGAGGCATTGTTATCCCCATTGCACAGATGAGGAAACTGAGCCTTACACAAGCTAAGTTATTAACTCACAAGCTAGTAAGGATTGGGATTTGAATCCATAACTTTCTGTCCAAACCTAGATTTGGAGTTCTTGACCCTATGCTAATGTTCTTTAATGAATGCCTTTAACGCCTTTTAACAATCTACATTTTATCTAATCTAAGGGCCACGTTTTTCACATTTTAACATCTCTGAGATTGTGGTGTATCTTACAATAAATTCTTACAAGGATAAATGACAGCTTTTTTCCCCTGAATGGTGTATAAAATAGTAGGACATTTTCCAATCAATGGTGTATTTGGTTAGGTTATGCTGCAATAGCAAATCATCAGAAAATCTCAGGAACTTAAAACAACAAAGGTTTATGCTTGCTCACACAGAGTCTGTTGAAGATCGGTGTGACGCTGCATAGCAACTCTCCTCCATATGATGGCTTGGCATTGCACCTCCATGCCTGCGTGTGCTTCCACAGTCACTGCTGTGGGAGAAGATGGAGCCCTGGAGGATCTCTCACCAGCTCCAGCCTGGCAGTGACGTATGTCATTTCTGCCTCCAATCCGTTGGCTAGAATTAGTCATATGGCTCTGCCCAACTGCTTGGGAAGCTGGGAATTTTAATCCTCCCATGTTCCCCAGAGGAGAGGAGAGCTGGATATGGGTGAGCATTTTACATTTATACCACAAAGGTATCTTCATTCAATGAAATATAGTCATTAGGATCAATTAATGTACATATCGGGGGTCTATTTTATTCAAAAGCAGTGAGCAGTGACTGGCCTGTGATTTGTTATATTCCATTTTAAAACATACTTTCAAAGTTCATGCTGATGTTTAATTTCAAAGAACAAAATTCAGAATCAATTTCAAAAAGAATGTTATGAAACAGCATAACTGTAATGCAAGGGCTTCAACCAGAGTCCACAGATGAGCTGCCAGGGCTTTGGAACCTCCTGAAATCATATACAAAACATTTGGTGCATTTTTTCTGAGGAATCGACACATCTCTGTCATCAGATTCTCACTTGGGGTTCATCATTTATTCATTCATTTATTCAACAAATATGTATGGAGGGCTCACTATATTCCAGGCACTGTTCTGGATGCTTGGAATCCAGTAGCAAACACAAGACAAGTTTCCAAATCTCACAATGCTTATAGTCTGGAGAGGGGACAATAAATAAGCTAAACAAGTAATAAAGATAATTTTAGATACAGAGAGATGACGAAAGAACAGCGTGCTAGAGAGAAACTTGAGTAGGGTGGGTATAGGGATCGGGGGTCTGCTTTAGCTAAAATGGTCATGTAGGACCTTTATAACGAGAAATTTGACCTGGAACAGGAAAGATGAGAAGGAACTGCCCATGCAGAGATCTTGGAATCCTGGAGAAAAATGTTCTGGTCAGAATTTTAAAGGAGCTAAAGAATGGATGCATTCAGCATATTTGAGAAATTGAAAGGTATCTGGAGTATAGAGAATGAGGAAGAGAATGGTAGGAAATATAGTGAAAGAGGAATGCAGAGGCCAGATTATATGGGGCCTGTAGGTCATAGTAAGGGAGCAGAATTTTATCTGAAGCACAAAGTGGACAAATGCACAGTGTAAAGAAACCCTCCTTTGCATGGAAAAGGCTAAGTTTCTTTCTGGCTCCACTACTTGTATGTGCAAGTGATCTGGCCATCATTGGCTCTGCCATTAAACAGGAGGTGAACCTAGCTGGGCACATCCCTGAGTGGGATCCCTTTCCCCGCTGGCTGTTCCAAGAACATCCTCACCCCTTTTACCATGGTGTCAAGATGAAGACCATGACCTTCCCAGAAGAATGAGTGCCTTCCATTAGTCACAAGGATATAAGAAGCTCCCCAGCTAGTAGCTTCAAACAGACTTGAGTTTCTTTGCAGGAGAATAAGGGGCTTCATCCTTTAGTGAGGCCTTGAGCAAGTCATTTTACCTTAGTCTTCATTTCTTCATTTGTGAAATGAGGATAGTAAGTTATATTTTGGAGTGTTGTTGTTATGACCACATAATGTCTATTAAAGTGAACTAAAAATAAAACTAAAAATTTCTGTATACAAATTGTATTATCTGCTCTTTTGAGCATGATTATTGTTTTACGATAGCCTTGAGTTTGTATGTAGAGACTAATACAGGTGTGTGCCAATTTAAGGAAACATGACACATGAGGAATAATTGCCTATATAATAAAATTGTTCTTCATTTTCAAAATAATGTACACCAGGATCCCTTTTAATAGTGATTTGCTAGAATGTAACAATTTTAATTTATAAAAATGAGATTTTCACATATGCTTTCAAGACCATTTCAACTGTACCCATTGAGGCAAGCAAGCCAATATGTATAAATTCAAGGAAAAAGTCAATTTGAGTTGTAATGTTTAATCCTTATCCATTGAAGTAGAGATCAAAGTCCAGTATTTATTTATCCCAAGCATCTCTATGCTGAAAAAATATATATTAAGCTCAACTATCAATGTATGTATATCTGAATATAACAGCTTTATGTGTAGTAAGCCTGTGGAAATAAATGAAGACCACCCAAATGAGAACAAACAAAGGCTATTTATTTAGAGTAAGGAAGTCTGTCACCATCACTTGCATTTGGCAGAGACTCAAAGGCAGGCATGGGAGTGGAAAAGCTTTGTAGTGAAAGAAAAAAACAGCTTCAGGTGTGCTCTGATTGGGGTCTGTTAGCACGGAGAAGCTGGAGAAGGGCTAACCAGAACAGAAGGTGGGCTAACTAGAAGCAGGACATCCTACGCAAATTGGGGAGCATATTTGGCTTTCTCTAGTTGGTCCTGAGTTGGAAGTGAGTGGTGGTGAGGAACTGGGAAACTGGCAGTCATTGACTAAGTTCTAACCATTCTGGGCTGATTGTGGCAGAGACGGTGGTTTGGCTTCTCTGGTTTGTTGCTTCAGAGGTTGTGGGTCAGAGTTCTATTGTCATATATGGTCTGGCCGTTGTCCATTTGTACAGCCAGTCTCTCAAGCCATTAACTGGAAAATAATTTAAGTCAGACTAAGAAGAAAATGGATCAAGGTGTAAGGCAGCTTCTATATGTGAGGAGATAATATTTTCATGTATTAGGAAGTGCCTTGTTTTGTTTGTCCTTACTAATTCCTTTCTATTCCATGCACTCATTCATTCAAACTAGACTTTGGCATCCATTGCTTCAGGATAAGGATGTTACAAAAGAAATTCACAGAAAAGTGTGAGTTGTCTGTGAATTTTGAGATTTAAAATGGACTTATGACATTCAAGGCAGAAAAAAAGTTGGAGAGAAATTTGTTTTCTTCGAGTTTCAAAAGTCTAGATTTTGAGCATCAAGACCCAGTGACTTGAAGGATTTAGATTAAAAGTTTATGCCGTAAAGAATAACTTTAGAAAAAGAAATGACAAGCCAAAAACATTTTCCCAATCCAGAAAGAGATCACAATTCTGTGTGGTTGGGAGAAAGAACGAGCAAAGGAGCTTAGACAACGGAAGGAGCCTCCCTGTAGATCCTCAACCAGGTCCCAGTGCCCTGGGAAGTGGGAGGAACAACTAGAACTCTTGCTAGGGTTTGGGGAATCTGAAGGCAGAGGGCAGAGGGCAGAGGTGACTCATGCCTCCCATCTGAGATGGAGCCCGGAACAGCAGCAAGCCTTATAGAACAGACCAGCCCAGCACAGTGCAGGTAGGCACAGTAGGGGTAGGCACAGTGGTGTGAAGGAGCCTGGGCAGAAGGTCTTGGGGTGGCCATAAATACTCAGCACTCACCACAATGTGTTTCATGTGTGACTGAGGGTGGAGCAGGTGTGACTCAGATTGCAGAGTTGCAGTAGGCCTGCACCCCAAATGTTTCATTAGAGACTCCATGAAGACTGCCATCTCAGAGGATGCCAGCTGGAGAGGTGACCGTGACTGAGGGGTAGATGCCACGCAGTCGCCCACCCACCCACCTGCCATGTAGATGCCAGCCCAGTGAGAAAAGTGAAGGGGCTGGGCACAAGAGAAGACCAAGTCAACCAAGACTATCTGGAGGTTTCATGTCCACCTCCTAGCGTAGTAGTCTTGAGAAACAGAGAGTGAGTTTAAAAGAAATAAAGAAGTTTACATGTAGCAAATACCTGAGGTTTTTACATTGATTCTTATAGCTCACACATATATTTACCCTATGACTCAAATTTGCTTTTAAGCAATTAAAAAAGTGGAGTTTTCTGCCTTCTGAAGTACATTTGGGGCATTATCTGCCTAATTATTTAATATCTAAATGGTATCACCCAAACAAAAATAGTTTCTTTGGGGTTATGGCCTTAATATCATAATAAGACCAACTTAAACACAGAACATTTTCAGTAATTAGTCAAAATTCTGGTAAACACAAAAACTACTGAGTTATCTAGATAACTCAGATGACTTAGTATCTGTGTTATCTTGAATTGTCATTTTTTCCTTGACAATATCCATTGATAAAATCAGAACTCTTTTCTTTATTTGATTCATATAGATATTAATATAGACATAATAATATCATATTTCCTTTAGATAAATAATAAAATGCCATTAAAATTATAAGACCTCTGACAATCCTACGTTGAGTGATATCATCAACTATCATGTATTGGATTCCTGCTAAGAGCCAAATATTTTGCACATACTATGTCACTATATCTCACAACCATGCTTGAGATTGTAATTGTTCCTATTTCACACCCTAGGAGAGTGAGGAGGAGCAGAGGGTCACACTAGGAAGTGGCTGATTCAGGAAAAAAGTCGCCAGTCTACCAATTCCCAAACAGATGAGCTATGCTTTCACCTACACTGCACTCTTCTCCTCTCTGCTCAGCCCTGTTATCACCTTTTTGGTTAAAATAGAGCATGCAGATATGGTAAATAATTCTAATTTCTTCTGTGTTCTAATTTACACATGGCTGTTAGGGAAACTGAAACAGCCATAACAAAATACTCAAGCTTTCAAAAATAACATACTCCATTTTAATATTCTCAAATCAAGTATGATATTCAGTAAATAGTTATGGAGGATTGATATCTGTGTTTTGACCCACCTCCTTTGAGAAACATTACATGTAGTAAAAAACCATTTTTCTTTCACAGAAAATTTGTCTCCAATGTGCCGTTGGGCCATAAGTTGTCTGTTTATTACATCCCAGAGGGAGGAAGTTGAGTGGAAAAGATTCTGCAGTCTAACTACAAGAGGGCATTATATATTTCTGTGGAAGAAAGAAAAATTCATCCAAACCTAAGTAGGTAAATTAAGGATTCCATAATAAGTCTTGGGATATAGGCTGTACGTTTGGTTTTTTTTTTTAAAAGATTCCATTAAAGCTACTCAATCTGTATACCAGATGCTGAAGAAGGACTCGCTTCAACGCAGTTTTGCCCTTTCCATATGAAGTCAGTGGGTCTTTAGTGCAGCTGATCTTACTTTGAAGGCCCGGAGGTGAGGGAGAGCTGGCAAGGACAGACAGAAGAGAGAAGAGCCAGGTACAGTGACTGGTAGCTGTGCTCCCCGAAAAAGTCTCAGGATGCAGAGTTTGGGAAGGCGCTGATGTCCCAAACTGGAAAACAAAGCAAAACAAAACAAAACCCTGCATGGGAAAAAATGAAGTGCAATATTGAACACAGAATATGCACTGGGGTGTTCTTTTTATGTGGTGAGCAGTAGAGTTTGTGGCCTGAACACATGAACAATTACATAGAATTTAGTAACACAAAAGCTCCTATTTATTGAATGCTTCTTGATGCACCAGGGACCATGCTAAATACTTTACAGAGATTATTTTATTTAATTCTCACACAGTTGACACAATTATTGGTTTTGGTCCTGTTTTCCAGATGAGGAAATGGAGAGTTAAAGGGATTAAGCATTAGCCCAGTAAGTGAGCTAGCAGTCTGACTCCAGGGTCTAGAATTCTCTCTGCCACCCTGTTACCAATGGTATTGGTAAGGTTTCTTGTTTGCAAGAAGCAAAAATTAGCTCTGTCTGGAGACAAAAAAATATTGGAGGGAAGAGGGATTATAGAGCCCAAAAGGCTTAAAGAATAGACTTGGGAAATAGGCAGGAACTCAGGGCTTCAGGAGGCCAGGCTATAGGAAGACTCTATCCAAGATGCCGCCATCTCTGCTTCTGCTGCAACACACCTTCTAGAAACCACCACTGGACATCATACTCCCCCATGAGCTGCCCCAGATGTTCTTCCTTCATCTAGGGGTGCACAGGCCTGATTGGGAGGGTCCATTGCCAGGTATTAGGGCTCCTGTTCCGTATTCCGTGTGGGGAGAATGAGATTCAAACTCTTTGGCTTCCATAGTGGAAGGCAAGGTCCTATATCCCAAGATCACACTTAATGAAGAATTCCCCCACATGTAAGGACAAATGGATTTTGACAGCCAAAGGAAGTTTACAACGTCCTCCCAGACTACCCACTGTTGCCACTTTGTAGCAAGTTATTCCATCAGGAAAGTAAATGTAGGTCTGTTAAAATCATTTTGAAAGGTCAGGCAAAGGTGGAATTGTGTAAACATTAAATATTGCAAATCAAAACCTGACTGACCTGGAAATTCATCCTAATAAGTGTATTTGCAATTTCTAAATGCAAACTTGGAAAAGACAAATTTGGAAACCCATTAATTAGAATGTTTAGGGAATGGAATGTTCTTGTTAACTTAAATTTCTAACTAAATGTGATTAAGCCTTCAGATCTTGTCACTGGAATTCTTAATAAAATATTTGGATTGTGAAGATTTTGCAACATCTCAGAATGCCACCATGTGTAGTTGTATAGTGCAGTGGGTGGAGACTGTGCTAAATGTGTACAGATGCCAGGGTATATGTTCCACGTACATTTCATTAACCAAACTTCTGATGTGTTTGCCTTTGGGTTTCCCCATTGCATAAAAATCGGGTAAAGAGGAAGAAATAAATTCTGTCCATGCAAAAATTTTATTTGGAGCCCACAAAGGGCAAGCGCACTACTAGGCACTGTGAAGATAAACGTAAATGATAAAAGTATTTTAAAAGTGGGGCAAAGATTAAGAAAAGGGGATGACTAATTCTGAGTGAGGGTGATAGCAGCAGCGACCATCTGAGTTGGGCCTTGAAGGATGATGAGTAGGATAGTGTCAGGCAAGGAAGGGAGGAAGAGGAGCATCTTAGACAGAAAGAACAATGTGAAGCCAAGTGTCAAGATGTGAAAGTACAAATAGAGTTAAGGCAAGCGTGAATAATTTGGTATGCCTAGGATGAGTGTGTTAAAGGGGGCTATGAGGACACTCCAAAGGTAGGATGGGACCAGATTGTCAATGATGGTATTATCAAATACCATCATAAAGGAGTGTGGACTTATTTCTAAGAGTCCTAGGAAGCCAGTGAGTCTTTTTTATTTGTTTATTTTTATTTTTTTAGTTTTTGGTGAGAAGAATTGGTCCTTGAGTTAACATCTGTTGCAAATCTTCCTCTTTTTGCTTGAGGAAGATTGTCACTGAGCTAATATCTGTGCCAATATTCCTCTATTTTGTATGTGGGATGCTGCTTAGTGAGTGTATGTAGGTCCCCGTGCAGGATCCAAACCTGCAAACCCTGGACCGCCGAAGCAGAGTGTGCAAACTTAACCACTACACCACTGGGCTGGCCCCCTAGGAAGCCACTGAGAATCTTTTTTAATATGGAAGTGATAAGATCATAAATGGGGGATGGGAAGATCACCCTGACAACAGGTGAAAGGCAAAAGGGGAGACCAGAGGTAGGAAATTACACGAGAGGTGTTTGCACTAGTCCAAGAGGTCATAAATGATTGCTTAGACTAGTGTAGTAGCAGTTGGGAGGAATTCTTTCTCTGTAGAAGTTACCTTAGACAAAATCCATAGGAATTAATATCTTGTTGAATGCAAGGAGGGAAGATGAAGAAATGAGTATTTGGATAATAGAGCCCATTGCATAGTAACTATCTCTTTTGCAAAAACGACGCCAACAATAATAAATACACTTCTAATTAGCTCATTGAATAAGCAGAGCAGTGGAGTCCAGTTTTGATTAATCATCTCCCCATCCTAGACCTGTGGAAGCAG
This sequence comes from Equus przewalskii, assembly GCF_037783145.1. NCBI lineage: Eukaryota > Metazoa > Chordata > Mammalia > Perissodactyla > Equidae > Equus > Equus przewalskii. The sequence continues at coordinate 57,074,702 of NC_091839.1, read as the reverse complement.
ATTGTCTGGAAGTGAAGACCAGCCATCCATATTTTTAAAGTTCTCCAAGGATTCTGATGATCAGTCAGTTTGAGAAAGCACTGCAGTTGAGGACAGGAAGAGGAAGTGACAACCAGTAACATTAGATTCAGCAATATCTTATCACATCCTGTCTGCTCTACCTCTGAAACAGGTCCTGAATCTCACTGCTTCTCTCTAATTCCACTGCACCCATACTAATCTTAAGCCCGTTTATCGATTGCCAAAACTCAGTAATCACCACCTACCTGGGCTCCTTGCTTCCACTCTTACCCCTTGCAATCCATCTTCCACAAAGCAACCAAATCAATTCTTTAAAAATGTAAAACAGACCTTGCACCCTCTTGCTTAAAATGTTCCAATGACTTCCCATCATTACTGTGATGGTTTTAAAATATGTCCATAAATTCTCTTGATGCTTCTCCTTTAGAAAAAATAAAGCCTGATTCCCTTTTCCTTGACTATGGGCTATACTTAGTGACTTGCTTCTAAAAACCAGAATGTGGCAAAAGCAATGGTCTATGATGTCCAAGATTAGAACATAAAAGCATTGTGGTTTCCTTCTTGCTCTCTTTTCTTGGATCACTTGCTTGGGGGAAGCCAGCTACTATGTTATGACGACATTCAAGCAGCCCTGTGGAAAGGTCCATATGTCAAGGAACTGAAGCCCCCTGATGAAAGCTAGCAAGGAATTCAGGCCTTCTGCCAACAGACAGGTGAATGCGCCATCTTGGAAGCAGATTCTCCAGCCTCAGTCAAACCTTCAGATGATCGTAGCCCTAATCAATGTCTTGAGTCCAATTACCTGAGAGACCCTGAGCCAGAATGACCCAGCTATGGGGCTCCAAAATTTCTGACCCACAGAAACTATGAGGTAATAAATGTTGATTTTAAGTGTTTACATTTGGGAGGAAATCTGTGATGCAGCAATAGATAACTAGTACACATGTTTACAATATAATCCAAACTCCTCGCCATGGCTGACTCCTTGGTATTGGGTTCCATTCAAAATACCCTCCCCTCTATTAAAGGGGGGGATTCTCTATTAAATAATCATGAGTTCTATTTTTCATGGCACTCATCAGCACCCGAAATGTTCTCATTTATTTGTTTGTCTGTCACTCTCCCATGAAATACAATCTCCATAAGATCAAGAACCTTGTCTGCCTTATTTCCTGCTGAATCTCCAGTGCCAAGAAAGTGACTGCACACACTAGGTGTTCTATAAGTATCTGTTGTGTGAATAAATAAACAAATAAATTAATAATCAGTGATACCAAGAACTCAGCCCTTCGGTAACTTTTCATAATTCGGCCTCCTTTATCTGTTGAAATTAGGATAAATTAGATAGCAGTCATGACTTAACTCAGGATGAACAAAAGAATGCCAACAAGTCTCTTTTACTCCACCATCAAGTGTTCTGATTTAATGAGGAAAAAGAAATGGAAATAGTAAATGAGTCTCTGCTTTTGGTCTTTAAAACCCAACTAGGGAAAAATTAAAAGAAGCTCATAAAAGTATTATGCCTAAAAAACAGATTTTCTTAAGCCCTAATATGGATTATTGTATTACATTGACTCTAAGATGCCAACTATTGTAAGACACACCATTGTTTTATGTACCGTGACAAAAGGAAAAACGCTGCTGTGGCAGATTATGTTATTGTTCCCAATTGCTGTTCCCACCGCCCCTTCCCAGCCTCATGATGCATGGGGTACACTTCCCCACTCCATTATCAGGATTGGCCATGTGACTTGCTTTCGCCAACTTAATGTGAGTAGATGTGACAAACACCATATCCAGGCAGCTCGAAATGTGCTTGTGAGGTTAGACTCAGCTTTTGCTCCTTCCCTCAACCATAAGATACTGGTAGAATAGTCCCATATAGTGGCTAGTCCTTCCACTTGAATTCTAGAGTGACACCTGTAGCAGTGCAGAGTTGAGTCATGCCCAGAAACCCATCACAGCAAAGGCCATTGGAGCCACAGCCAACCCACAGCCCTCCATAACGTGAACAAGAAATAACTGTCATTGTCAGCCACTGAGATATCGGTAATCACAACAGAAGCTATGGCACTTAAACTACTACAGGCCACCAACTGTAAGCTGCATCTTGATTTCAGAGATGTTAAAATGTGAAAAATGCATGTCTTAGAATTAAAAAAAATGGTGTGTATTGTATATGTTATCATATATTAGCATGAGATATATAGCAGGTGCCAAATAAATATTTGTTGACTTGATATTATATATATGATGATGTGGAGTTCATATTTTCACTCATAGTCTTTTTGATAAAAACATTTTCTTTTTAGCGTATTGTATGTAACAGTGTTAACTGTAATAGAAACTAAAATTTATATAGCAAGCCAAGTTCAAACCTAAGAAAAAGGTAAGCTTTTTTAAGATTTTATTTATTTTTTTCCTTCTTCTCCCCAAAGGCCCCAAGTACATAGTTGTATATTTTAGTTGTGGGTCCTTCTAGTTGTGGCATGTGGGATGCTGCCTCAGCATGGCTTGATGAGTGGTGCTAGGTCTGCGCCCAGGATCTGAACTGGCAAAACCCTGAGCTGCTGAAGCAGAGCACACGAACTTAACCACTTGGCCATGGGGCCAGCCCCAAGCTGTGACTTTTCACTATCTCTCATCTGTCCCGACTCCCCTACTACCTCATATAATTTCTTGATTTATATCCCAAAGGACTTCCTCCTCTATCTGTCCCCCTCTATAGCCCATTTTAGATAGATAATTATCTGGCCAGATATTAGTCTAGCTAGATTTAATATCTAGCCCAGCTAGATATTAGTCTATTATTTTGAGAATAACTGGAGAACAAAGGTAGCAAAAATGGAGTTCAATAGCCACTGGCATAAACATAAGACAAAATATTTGGATTCATGCTTGTGAAACAAGTTTTTCACGTGCACACACACACACACACACCCCACACTAGATAAGAGGCTGAATAGGTTGAGGGAGGGAAGGGCTGGAACCACATGAGCCACAAGCTGAGTTAGAGAGATGTCAGCATCTGCCAGATGAGGCACTATCTATTGTCAATACCAGGGGCTGTATGGAAGCCAACTCAGAACATTGCTCACCGTATATGGTCTAACACTGTGTTATAAATTAATCACAGTGTATAATTTGGATATTTTTACCCAGAAAAAATAAAATAATAGCAATAATGATGATGATGATGATAAAAATAATATTAAACATTAGCTGAGCAGAGCACAGACTATACGCCAATATTAGGTTAAACAATTTACATAAATTATGTTGTTTGCTTCTTGCAATAGTCTTATGTATTAGCCAGCTATTGCTACAGTAATGCTTTGTAACAAGATACCCCTGAACCCAGTAACTTACGCTACAGGCATTTATTATCTTTCTCATCAGTCTGCCCACCAACTGTGGCTTGGATGATCTAGGCTGAGCTCTGCTGCATAGCTCTGTTTCAGGCTGTGGGTGGGGGAGACTTGGCACCAGGGTGTGTGGTGGGTTCAGATCTGCTCCATATGTGTTTCATCATTCTGGGAAGAACAGCTACATGGGGAATGTTCTTCTCGTGGTGATGGTAGAAGTGCAAGAGGGCAAGTGAAAACACATGATACCAGGCTTGGAACTGACACACTGTCCTTTCTACCTACATTCCATGACCAAGACCCACATTGATAGGGAGGAAGAAATACCCCATGGAGCTGGGGGCGAATATTTGCTGAACTATAATCAAATATATTATATCATAAGATAGGCACATATATATTTTACACATATATATACATTTATATATATGTACATATATATACACATATATATTTTATTGTAATATATATTACAGACTAATAAACCAAAGCAAGAAAGGTTAAGTGACTTACTCAAAGACATACAGCTAGGAAATGACGAGGCCAACGATTGAATCCAGGCTGTCTGATTCCAGGGGCTAGGATCTTAACTATTACTCTACATGATTTTAACAAACCAGACTCCAGAAGGTAAAACACAGGAAAACATTGAAGCAGTGGTAATTTTACAATAATAAATAGGATCCTGGGAAAAGAAATATGCAAGATAAAAGATGCTAACTATTTTGAGATCCTAATCAATAAAGATGATTTTCTCATTAGCTTTCATAGCTGCAGAAGGTTATATTGCAGAAATCCACAGAAGGACATGGGTTTACCTATTTTTAGATTGCCCCCATCATACAAATATGTGAACATTGTATCTATTTGAATACTACCTTTGTTATTTATTTCCTATCCACCTACTTTGAAAGAGAAATCTCATTTATTCTGATAATTATGAGTAACCTATTAAGCGATTTTAAAGTGTCCCCTTGTAAAAACAATTGGAGGCTTCAGTGGCAGTCATAGTAAATCTATACTGAAAACAATGAAGTCCAATAAAAACATTAGATTCAAGCCTTAAGAGGCATGCAAATTGTCCTGTCTGGAAAGAAATAAAACCAACACATGATAATAAAACATGAGAACCAAGGTACAAATGTCATAAACGAATCCTCTGGAAATATTTTTAAGGAAGAGAAGAGAGAGTCTGAGACAGATGAGAAGCAGGAGGGAGTTCTACACCCAGGAGACTTCAAAGATTGAGATGTTGACCAGTTCATGCAGCTTCAGTGTCTTGGAATGCCCACAGACAGGCTGTTTTTGAACTCCATATGCTCCCTATACCACAAGTACTTTAGAAGGATTATTTTTCCTCTTTCTACGGTAGCAACAGAATCTACTGTCCTGAAATAGAACCTTAGGCCAGTGTTACAAGTAAAACCCAAACCAACTGGGAGACTCCCATTTCTCACTCCAGCTTTCTCTATTATTATGATGATTTCAGCCGTGGTCATTCAGTTCCCTATAAAATCAGTGTAAAGCTGAAACATCTTCCAAAATAGAAAACCAAATAGTTACAACTTAAACTACCCATTTCACCTTGTCTGGATCTTGATTTAAACAAACCAATGGTATAAAGACATTTTTGGGACAATTTGAATATTAAGAATTTTGTTAGGTGCAATTGTACTCAGGTTACTTTTTTAAAAAATGAAGTCTTTATTTCTTATAAATAAATTTTGAAGTGTTTGCAGGCAAAATACTATGATGTCTGAGATTTGCTTCAAAATATTCCAGCATTGTTGGGAAGGGAGCGAAAAATGTTGGTAATTGCCAAAAATGGATTATAATTACATAAGAGCTCATTATCTTATTTTTTCCACTTTTGTGTAAAGTTTGAAAACTATAATATAGAGTAAAAAAAAATGCTCATTTAAAAACACCAAAAAAAGACCATTGTGAGTGAAATCTAATCCAGAAGATGCCTTCAACAGTGAATAGATTTCTCTCTGAAATAAAATGATGAGCTCTAAGCAATGTAACTTGCAACATCCTTAAAATAACATCACCATAATATTCACAAGCAACACAGCATTTCAACTGTCTTTTGTATGTATATACATGCTTATGCTATGTGGACAAATTGTACGATTTGCTCTGGAATTAAAAACAGCTGTTGTCTCAGAAAAGCAAGAAGGAAAAGCACTTTATATCTGTATTTTTTATTGATTTGAAGTTGGGAGGACTCATGGTTGAATAGTGCAGAATGATTGGGTTCATGTTGTCAGCTTACCATGTGCTAGACACTGATGTAAGTACTTTATGTTTATGAACTCATGTTAATATTCAGAATTACCCATTGATGTAGGTATTATTGTTCTTCCCATTTTACAACTAGAAAAACCACAGTACTGAGAGTAAATTACGTAATTTGCCCAATGTTGTCACTATTGGTTAATAGCAAAGCTGGGATTCAAATGCAGGGCATCTGGCTCCTGTTTCTGATCCCTTAATCACCAAGCTCTGTCACTCTCTATGGAAAGGGTGTCTTGTAGAGTCGTTCTTTGTTTGGATCTTGGGGACCCAGTCTCTTTTATTCTTAGAAAAACAAAGCAACTCTTACTCCCTTTGACATCAGCATATTCTTTTTATTTTGTCATGCACTTCAAACCTATTACTCCCAACATAGTCACACCAGCCCTATAATATTCAAACATATTTATTACAGATGTTTGTTTATGGCAGGATTTCAAAGAACAGAAAACATCACAGCAAGTTCTTCTCATTGATTTAAACCAGGATAATTTTGAGAAACAGCTCTGACACCATAGTAGTTGACAATGACATCTCTCTTATGTGGGTGTCACCTTCTGGGAAATGACTTTACATGATTTTTCCTAATCACTCGATCTCCTCAGATGGTCTTTTACAAATTCTTTTCAGCTCAGCAAGTTGATATCACTGCTTCCATATTTCCAAGGTTAATAATGGAATCTCTTTTTTTTCCCTCTCTTTCTCTCTCATTTCAGATATATCATCTTTTTGGGGAAAAAACAGTTTTGAAGGGTCCATTTTTCTATGGGCCACATCATAATAGCCTTTGAATATGGTGATTTTATTTTGGGGGACTTTTAATAGCTATTTCTAGAAAGGACTTAGTGTGAGTCTATGCAGGGCTTCAACTGACGTTTAACTGAATTGGTCGTTAAACTTATTAAACAAGGGCTTGAATGAGTTTTATCAGTAAATTTGTGAAAAGAAATTTCTTAGAATTAACTAACCATACTGATTTGATTGTTCACCCATAGATACTTCCACCCCTGAATGAAACATTTCCCAATTTTAGAAAAAAACTATTTTAAGACAGAGGAAATATTTTCAGGTAATTCAGGGGTTATATTTATTACTATACAGCAGCAGTTGCTGACAAGATGCCTTGACAACTCTATAGTTTGAAGTTGTCAATCTCTATACATACAATAAATACAGTATGTCCTGACTCCGTTTTACCTGATATTACCTATATATGCATTCTATGCAACAAAAAGAGGGTTTTTCTGTGTATAGAATTCTATCAGAATTTCTCTAACCCTAGGGAATGGACTCTGACCATATATTTCTTTAAAAAAGAAAGAAATGAAAGAAGAAAAGAAGAAAGGAAGGGAGAGAGACAGAGGAAAAAAATAAGCAACAAGAAATAATAGAAAAAAAGACTAGATTATAATTTTTCTAGAATAGCAATTCTCGATCCTGACTGCATATTAAAATCTCCTAAGGGGTATTTGAAAAATACTGATACCTGGTCCTCAGGCCCAGAATTTTGATTCAGTTGGTTATGGTGACTTTTTGGTCTTCCTAAGAAATGTTTAAATAGCAGTGGAGAACTAGCTGAACTTGTAGTGATGGAGACATTCTCTATTCTGGGCTTCCTGATCTTATAAATATCTTATAAATAAAATACAACTCAACTAACTTCTGAATTTGAGTGTGATGGTGGAATGATGATGGGAATGGAGAATAAAGACCTAGCTCATTCATTCATTATTCATTCAACTGGCCAACAAATATTTATGTGGTGTTTATTCTTCAGCAGACTCTGTATTAAGAGTGGGAAATGCAATGGCCAATAAAACAATTAAAGAAGAATGATAGTACCCTCTCTGAAATCTTGCTGTGGGCCTCAAGATTCAACCTACGTTAATGCCAAGATCAATCAGGTTGGTTGGATGAGAGACAGAGACAGAGAGAGAATGAAATCACCATAAAGACCAGATTAGTCTATTAGTTAATTTCATCCATGGAATAAAAACATTTTGTTACTTAACTGGACCCAAGAGATCATCTACTTTTGTTTTATAGATAAGTAATTTTAAACTCAGAAGGGTTAATGACTAGCCTATGATCATATAGTTATTTAGGACAGGGTTGTAGAGCCCAGATTGCTGGCCACTTTATAATGCTGTCTATGTTCAAGTAAAAACCTTCTCAGCAGATTTTTTTTTCATTCCAAGTTCCTAAAGAAACTAGTCTCCTGGAAAGAGCCTTTGTAAAAGAAAAGAACCAAGTTCTTCCCCTGTTGAGCTAATCCTAGTGTGAAATTAACTAGCAGCATTGCTAGTCAATTCCACATTGCTGCCCTGTAGGGAGAGAAACTAGGAAGAAAAGAGAGTAGGTCTTGGTCTATTTCCTCCTTAACTATAGCTCTTCTAACACTCAGAACATTAGAAGGAGACAGCAAGAAAGGACTATTGTGATCATGGGGAGTGAGGATCTGAGAAGGGAAGACCTAAAAATTAAACCAAACAGAGAAATTACAATGAAGAATTATAGTCACGTACTCTTTCTCACATCATCTTTGAGGGTTAATCTGCAAGATGAAGAGGACATTCAGCAATGTTCCTGAATTAGGAATACAGATCCGTACTGTATACCCATTTGCTGGAAATTATAAGAAGTCTGACAATATCAAGTGCTGAGAGGGTGTGATCAACAGGATCTCTCATAAATGGCTGGTGGAAGTATAAATTGTGAAAGCCACTTTGGAAAGCTGTTTGGCATTATCTATTAAAGTTGAATATTCACATACCTTACAACCCAATAATTTCAATGCTACATATAAACTCTTGACATGTGAACTTGGAAGCATTTATAAACCTGTTCATGGCAACATTGTTGTAGTAGAAAAAATCTGGAAGCAATCCAAATGTTGATTGACAGGAGAATGGATAAAGTGTGGTATATTCTCTCAATGAACGTTATACAGCAGTCAAAACAAATGAACTGCCGCTATACACAGCAATATGGGTGAATCTCGGTAAAACAATGTTAAGGAAATAAAAAAGGTCACAGAAAATTATATCTAGCATGAAACGTCCTTTTGAAGTTAAAAATAACATATGCTTTTTAGGAATACATATATTATTAAACTATGTTTTTGAGAAATCATGGGAATGATAAATATAAGACTAAAGATAAAGATAACCTTGGATTGAAGAAGTAAGGAGAATGGGATGGAGGAAGTACACACAGACAGAAGTCTATTGTCAATATTCTAGTTCTTGTGTTAGTGGTGGGTTCACTGCATGTTTTAAACAAAGATTAATAGATTGTAGTATTATTCATTACAGCATAAAAAATTATTCCATATCTTAGCAACTTAAAACAGTAAATATTTGTTACTTCACATAGTTGCTAGGGTCAGGAATCTGGGTGCGTTTTAGCTGGGTGGTTTCGGCTCAGGTTCTCTCATGAGGTTGCAGTCAAGCTCTGAGTCAGGGCTGCAGACTCCGAAAGAGTTGGAGGATCCACTTCCAAGATGGCTCATTCATTTATTGGCATGAGGCTCAGTTCTTCACCACATGGCCCTCTCCATAGGACTGCTCATGACATGGCCTCTCTCAGGGCAAGTAATGAGAGAGAGAGAGGAATGAGCAAGAGAGAGCCCAGAACGGAAGCTGCAAAGTCTTTCATAAAACTAATATTGGAAGTGACATACCATCACTTCTGCTGATGTTCACAGAGGACCAGCCCTGAGACAATGTAGAAGAGGACCATGTGGGGTGTGACTGCAAGGAGTCAGTGGAGACCATCTTGGAAGCCGCCTATCACCATGATAAAACAAAAAAGAACAATGCATGGACCAATGATGAAAGTGTGTCAAAAAGCAATTATGTGTGAAATGTTATGTTATGAAATGTTATGTTAGAAAATAAGTGGGTAAGTAAATAAGTGCCTTCGTTTCTGAAGACAACGGGACACAGGAGAAGAAGTGAGACTATTTTGAGCCTTAATTCTAGCTCCACCACTTTCCAGCTTTATAACATTGGGCAAGTCATTTGACTTCCTTTCATTTGTAAAAAAGGGTTGAGGATATTTACTTGCCTCTTTAAAAATATTTTACTATGAAAATATTCAAACATATACAAAATAGACTAGTATAACAAATACCATCTATTCATCATCCAGAATCAACAACTTTCTAGATTTTAGCATACTTGCTTCATTTTTTCCCTCCTAAAGGGTCTTAAAGCAAATTCCTGACATTGTATTATTTTATTTCTATATAATTTAGTATGCATTGCTTAAAAAATGGACATTTTCTTTTATACTCATACATAAAATTAATAGTAATTCCTTTGCAATATCTAATATATCAAAACTATAATTCAAATTACTTTCATTGTCTCAGAATTTACTTTTTACAGGGGGTTTGCTAGAATCAGGATCCAAACAAGGTCCATACATTATGCTTGATTTGTTTTGCCTCTCAAAATCTTTCAATCTAGAGGAATCCTTTTATTCATTTCCATCTTATCCTGTTGTCTTGTTGAAGAAACCCAGTCAGTTGGCTTGTAGAATGACTGACATACCGGATTGGTCTGTTTGCTTCCTTGTGAAGTTATTTCACTAGAAAATGATGTTAGACCTACAGGCTTGATGAGATTTAGATTCAACTATTTTGGCAAAAATATTTCATAGGTGGTGCTGTGTATTTCATAATGCACCACATCAGGAGGCACATCTGTCTGGATTCCCCACTCCTAGTGATGCTGAGACTAAATAGCGGTTGCAGGTGGTATCAGCTCGAGGCCTCCATTGCTAAGTTCCCCATCAGCTTCTCATCTGATTGTTGCCTGAATTGCCTATTTCATAAAGAATTCCAAAATGGTGGTTTCTTAATTCTACCCTTTCTTCCTCTTTTATTAGATGGAATTATGTTATAAATGTTACAAAGCCTGGGCTATGTGGTTACCACATTAGAAACGACTCATTCCCTGTTTCACATCCTCTCAGCCTGCCTCTTACTACAGCCATTGCCGATGCTACCTGCCTCCTGCAGGTGTAACCTGACAGCACCTCTCCTCATATGCACGTATACATCTCACACTCTGCCCACAGAGTTCCCCTGACTCCATGAGGGTGGGATATCTGCCTAGCACTCACATCACAGCTTAGAAACGTGAGGAGGCTAAGGCCCCAAGGGGGGAAATTAGGATCAATGGGAGATGGGAGCTGGTAAATAACTGATCCTCTCTTGCATCAAGATGACAATTATGAAGTATATTCTACATGGTAACTTAGAGTCCCGGCAGGCTCAAGGCCTCATTGCCCACAGAGATGACTAACTCAAGAACACCCTTGTATTGACTTTCCCTATTTTACTCTCCCTAGTCATCCACTGCTGTTTCCTGAGATCACTATCCAAAATAAACTACCTAAAAGTAAGCCCTTGTCTCAGGTTCAGCTTTCAAGGGGGTAAGTCAGGCTAAGACACCACTAAATGTAATTCATACAGGAAAGTCAGGATAAATGTTCAATTTTTTTCATTACATTGAAAATATTCAGAGTATTGCCCTGGTTATGTCTAATAAGGAACTCAAGGAATTATATGTCATCAATGAATTTCAATCAGTTGTAGTTCTTACTCTATTTTGATGCTCAGTTTGTCCCCTTTTCAGCCAGTGGAAGCTCATTTATGCTGATCCCTTTGTCCCTTTGACCTGTCCCATTAGATTTTAGATTTTAATACCTTCCTTGATTTCTGGCACAACAGGGTGTCCCAGGCTCATCACGCGCATTTCTCGCCCCGGCCTGAAATCTGCCATTTTAGAAAGAATTTGTTCCTTTTAATAGGGAATGATGTATTGAAAGTACAATATGAATGCTAAAGGTGCTCATTGGTACAAGATTATCATTACTTCCAGGCCTTTTCAAGGGACAAAGCAAGTAAATGCTTCTTTTATTTTCCCCAAAAATGTAAAAACTTTTCTTACTGGGACATAAGAAACATTTTTGAAAAGAACAAATCACAGTTCATTTTATTTCCAATTCAACTTTAGTATTACGTGAATTCTACTTACTCTGAAATTCATTGTTCCTGAGAACTCTAATATTTGTTTTTACCTATAATACACAAAAAGAGTTTGAAAATAATAATACCTATATTTCTACTAGCAATAAGACTGCTGAACGAAGTTTAAGATTTCTTTGTCGGTGTATTTATCCTGAGAGCATATTCCACTATGAACATAGAGTGAAAACAGTATTTTCTAAAGTCATTTAATTGTTTACTTGGTGTGATTATGCCACCAACTTAATATACAGTTAGATCATTTGCTTCAGTTTGTTTTCAAATTTTAGGAATTGCATTTTCCTTTTGAATTTAAAATTATATTGAATATGTAAAATATAAACGTGATTCTAAAGTCAAAGCTATATAGTCAAGGTATATTCAGAGTAGTCTGCTTCCATGCCTCTCCCCTCCTCCACCTGCCGTCCCATCCCAAATATATGCAATACATATTCACAGTTCACCTATCTTACAATAAAAGCATACTATACTGTTCTGCACCTTGGTTTGTTTTTTGTTGTTGTTTTAAAGTTAGCATATATTCTGGAGATCACATCAGTGTAAAGAGATGGCCCTCATTCTTTTTCAGAGCTGCACAGTGTGTTTCATGGTATGGATCTACCCAAGTTTATTCAACCAGTCCCCAACTGTGGTTATTTGGCTTCTTTCTGACCTTTTGCTAGTACATACAATATTGCAATGAATAATCTTGTGCATAAGTCATTTTGTATTTGGGAAGGATTCCCAGAACTGGGATTTCTGGGTTAAAGGGTGAACGTATACACAATTTTTCTAGGGATTAGCAAATTCCCTTCGGTAGGTGCTGTGTACCATTTTACACTCTCACTAGCAATATGTGTCGTCCCTATTCTCCAAAGCCTGCCAATCCAGTAGGTGGTCAAACTTTTGGATTTCTGCTAATCTGATTACTTGCCTCCTTTTATCATTCTGCCCCAAGATATACCACGAGACTTTCATCTGCTTTTGGAAGAACTCTCTTAGCACAGACAATAGGTGATTGTGTTGAGGGTGATAGAAGGAGGGTGGCTGCAGTGTCCCTATCTATTTCCACTCACCTAATCGTGGAAGTGCCAAAGCCCAAAGTATACACCATTCTTGTTAAGGCCTTGAGCTTCCAAAGGCTGGCTCGGGTTTCCAGGCAAAGAAAAAGACATCAAATATGACCTCCCTTCTTTCTAAGGTCAGCAGAATGCAGAGAGGACACAGTGAGTGAAGCCCACTGGTATTTTACCAGCTTCAGGATCCTGAGAAAAGTGGAGGAGGAAAACTGATCATCTTTTGTCAGCTTGCTGTCTCCAGAACAATCCCAATGCCAAGGAGAAGTTTCTGTGTATGGTTGCAGGTTTCTACAGATTGTGAAGTGAGCATCCACTTTCTAAACTGCAAGTCTGTTCACACCCAGGACCTTTTCTTTTGCTGTTTTGTAGGAGTAAATGTCATGATGGACATTGTTTTCAGGTTCTCCCTTTTCTCTGTGTTTTCATGGGTGATTTTGCTCCCCAGGGGACATTTGGCAATGTTCTGAGACATATCTGGTTGTCACAACTCAGAGAGGGGTACTGCTGGCATCTAGTGAGTAGAGGCCAGGGATGCCCCTCAACATGCTACTGTGCACAGGACAGCCCTCCCCCTGTAGCAAAGAATTGGGTGCCCCCCAAATATCAATAGTACCAAAGTTGAGAAACCCTGCTGTTTTCTTTCTTTATGTACCCATTCAGAGACATCCCCAAAATTACTATTATCAGTGGCAGAATCACAGATATTACCCCTCCCTGCTCCTCCAAAAGTCACTAGCAATTCAGAAATCTCTTTAGTCAGAAAGACTCTAAGGAGTTATATATTAATCTGGAAGATTAAAGAACAAATACCATTTTAACCTTCTAAAAACTGATTATTATTAGGTATAATGCAATCTTTTAACTGTAAGTATAAAGAAAAGTGCCGATTATTTAAAGTAAATGGGACCAAAAGTCCCGTGAATAATCAGAAACTTGGTTAATAGAGTATGACCAGAGAATAATGCACTTGGCTTCTGTGGAGAAATTAAAGTACATGCTATGAATTGGTATTAAGGAAACTGCATGAAAAGTTAATCTTAAGGTACCATGATTCTGGAGAAACAGCCTCAGGTGCACAATATATCACATTCAGTCTTTATCTCTGTCTGGTTTTTCATGATTTCTTTCACCTTGGATAACCCAGAAAGTTCCGGCCTTGGAACTTTCTGGAATGCTAAGGTATCTGACGCTCCACATTTATTTTCATCTAGAAAGACCTGAATTTTATTGCCAGGAGTTTATCTCTTTCACAGGAATTATTTTTGAATTTCAGCTTGCCTTACTTATTTTGTGAGCTCAGATTGTGTTTAATACTTACAAGCATAAGTAAGTGAGGTTCATTTAAAATGTACCCCTGAAAAGTTATGCCTAAATTGAGTTTTTGGAAATAAAATCAGATTTTTAAATCACAAGGTGGGGACCGGAGGTAGACTAGTGGTCAAGTTCGGCAGGCTCCGCTTGGGTGGCCCTGGTTCGGTTCTGCAGCACAGACTACACCACTCCTGGCGACTATGCTGAGGCAATGACCCACATACAAAATAGAGGAAGATTGGCACAGATGTTAGCTCAGGGTGAATCTTCCTCAGCATAAATAAATAACAAGGGAAATTTGCCATTCGAAGGGAGTCTGCAGATACACTTTTTGTAGAGAAAAGCATCTTTTTTGCAAAGTGAATAATTACTCTTTAATACGCCCTTTAAGTCCAAGGTTTTATATGTAGCTTGAGTCTAGTCCAATATTATGCATGATGCTAATTTTAAAAATATCAATCATGGATTTGAAAGAATTTTGAAAGTTGAAGAGAGTTTTACAAGCTACTTTTTTTTTTTATTTTAAAGATTTTATTTTTTCATTTTTCTCCCCTAAGCCCCCCGGTACATAGTTGCGTATTCTTCGTTGTGGGTTCTTCTAGTTGTGGCATGTGGGACGCTGCCTCAGCGTGGTCTGATGAGCAGTGCCATGTCCGCGCCCAGGATTCGAACCAATGAAACACTGGGCCGCCTGCAGCGGAGCGCGCGAACTTAACCGCTCGGCCACGGGGCCAGCCCTACAAGCTATTTTTAAGAGTGTAAAATCGGGCAATATATTGTTTATTACTAACAAGGGTTTGTTAACACTCATTTTGGGTGACGACAACGGGGTGAGGATGCTAGACATACCTGAAAAAAGAAAAGATGGCATTACGAAAACGATAACCACTGCTTTCCCTCCGCAACGAGGATAAAGAGGTTGGTAGCTTGCTACTTAGAGGGACAGTGTAATATTGTGGTTAAGAGCATGGAATCATGGGGCTAGCCCCATAGCCCAGTGGTTAAGTTCCCCAGCTTCACTTTGGTGGCCCAGGGTTTTGCAGGTTAGGATCACGGCCACCAACCTAACACTCACCGCTCATCAAGCCATGCTAGGCAGCATCCCACACAGCAGAACCAGAGGCACTGACAACTAGAATATACAGCTATCGACTGGGGGGCTTTGGGGAGGAGAAGAGGAAGAAAAAAAAAGATTGGCAACAGATGTTAGCTCAGGTGCCAACCTTAAAAAGGGGTTGGGGGCATGGAATCAGAAACCAGATTACCTGGATTCACATCCCAGTCTAGTGGGGTCTTGGGTAATTGACACGACTTGGCTGTGCCTCAGTTTCTTCATATGAAACATAAAGAATACTAACGCTATCTACTTAATGGAGTTGTTTTGAGGATTAAATGAACACATATGTGAGCTATAAGTAGAAAGCACTAGGGTGGGTCAGTGATACAGTTTTGAATCCTGGATGGCCAGCAGAGCTTTCTTCTAAAGAGAACGACGAGAGACGCTGGGCGCAGGCCTTTCCGCACCCTGTGGAGGCACTGCTGGTTCTGCCTGGGCTGTACACATGGGGAAACAGAGGCCGGCAGAGGAGCCAGTGACTCGGACAAGGATGGAGGACATTCCTTGGAAAAAAGAACGCTTTCCGCCGGGCCACGCCACCTTCCGCCTGGTTGGCAGCTGAGGGCAGGAAGGCTCCGCCCCGCGCCTGGACATTGCGTCCCACCGGAGCCGTGGCCGCAGGTCCCGAAGCCCCGCAGCCCTAGGGGCCGCGCTCACGCCGCTCCACTACCACGGCCAGGGTCTAGCGGCGGGCAGCTACGAGAGGCATCCCAGAAGAGCGGGCGCCTCCGCCTGCCGCCCTTCCTTCCGCGGGAGCTGGGGGCCAGGGAAAGAGAGTTGGTAGACACCGACCCTCGCTCGTGACACAAACATCTGTATGTCCACTCTGTGCTGGGCGCTGGGCATGCTCTCATAAACCAGACTCCGCCTAGACTCCAGGGGCTGGAGAACCGCTCCTCGCCGCCCTGCGTCCCTCGCAATTGCGATCCTCGCAGGCCTGTACTGGGGCGTGTTAGGTGGGAGGAGCTGAGGCCTTCACCCTACCCATCACCTTCCGGGGTTCAACTCCAAAGCCCCGCCCCTCTGGGGCGTTCACGACTGCGCCGTAAAGCAAAGAACATTTGCTCCTGAACAGCCCGCCCCTGTCTTTACGGCAGGCCGCTTTCCACGCCTCCAATATGGCGTCCTCCATTTAGGCAGGGGCCGTGGTTTCTACCCAGATGGCCGGGGACGGTGCTGAGCCGGGGCTGTTGTGTATCTAGCCCATGCTGCAGAAAGCTGCAGTGAAAGTTCCTTTCTATTCTCGGCTCCAGGAACCCACCCCGCTCTGAGGCGCTGCTTCTAATTAGTCCCTGCAAGTTCCTCCTCTGCCCCTGGTTTGTTCCCCGCGCCACCTCCGGACACCCCCAGGTCCCTGACACTGTCAGACTCAAACTATGAGCCTTCGGCAGCGGCTGTTTCGCTTGCCCCGTTATCTCGGGGCCTCGGGTTCCCCGCGTCGCCTGTGGTGGTCCCCGTCCCTCGACACCATCTCCTTGGTGGGCTCCTGGCGTGGTCAGTCTTCCAGGTCCCCAGCCCACTGGAACCAAGTGGTGTCAGAGGCAGAGAAGATCGTGGGCTATCCCACGTCCTTTATGAGCCTCCGTTGCCTGCTGAGCGACGAACTCAGCAACATCGCTATGCAGGTGCGGAAGCTGGTGGGGACTCAGCACCCTCTGCTTACCACAGCCAGGTGAGCTACTCTCTGTCCCGCTGACGCTGGCACCCACTCTAGTCCTTTTTCCTGGCCGACACACCCTTCCTCGCTCATACTGGCTCCCTGCTTGTCTCTTTTTACTCCTTCCTTTCCTCAGCCCTCTTAGACTTTCAATATTGTGTCTAGTTGACTACGCTCACCTTAACCTTCTCTCTTCATTTGCTCAGCCGAACGGATTCGTGGTTCTCTTTTGAGAAACACTTGTACCCTTTTCGCGTTTTTGCTTCTTGACTATTGAGAGCGAAGATACCTCAGGGATTTGTGGAGAAATCGAGTAGGGATGAGGATTTGAGTCACTTTCTAGAAATGGTCTTTTAATAATGAGATAGATTCGTTTTCCGTTCCGCCCTATTTAAGAGGTCATCTCCAGAAAGAATGTGGAGGGGGAGATAGGCTGGAGGTAGGCAGTTCTTTTCGACGAACCAGGCTTGAAGTAGGAATTTATCCGGTCGGTAGTCATTATCCTCTTGGGATTTTTATCACTTATGCTGGTCTGCTACACTGTGAAACTTGCCGTTAGGATTTTAGGGACCACAACTTTTGTTTCCACTTAAAAAAACCCACCGTTTTATTTGTAAATGATTTTAAACATACTGAAAAGTTGCAAGAGTAAAAATAATACAAAGAACACACTTGTATACCCTTTAATCAGATTCACCTATTATGTACATATATATACTATTCACATGTATATGTAAAATTTATATATACACATACACACATATATATTTCCTGAATCATTTGAGGGTAGATTGCGTGCATCGTGATCCTTTACCCCTAAATACTTCATTGTGTGTTTCCTAAGTATAGGGATATTCTTTACATAACTACATTACAGTAATCAATTCAGGCACATTTAATATTGATACAATACTTTTATTTAATCTACCATTGATATTCCAATTTTGTTAATTGACCTAATAATGTCCTTTATAGCATTCTCTCCTCTCTAGTACAGGATCCAGCCTGGGATCAGGTATTGCATTTAGTTGCCATGTCTCCTTCTTTTGGGAACATTTCCACAGCTCTTCTTCGCTTTTATGACCAGAGCAGTGGTTCTCAAATGGGGCTGTTTTGCCCCGCAGGGAGCATCTGGCAGGGTATGGAGATGTAGTCACAAGGGGCATGCTACTGGCATTTAGTAGGTAGAGGCCAGGGATGCTGTTAAACACTGCAATGCACAATACAGCCCTAAGTGAAGAATTATGTGCCCCAAAATGTGTACCAAGATGGAGAAACCCTGGACAAAAATTATCTTTTTTTCTGTTTCTTTTTTTAAATTAAACTTTTATTTTGAGATAACTATAGATTCACATGCAGTTGGAAGAAGTAATACAGAGAGATCCGATGTACCCTTTATGCAGTTTTTCTCAATGGTAACATCTTGCACTACTGTAGTACAATATCACAAGCAGGACATTGACACTGATATAGTCATGATGCAGAACATTTCCATCACTGCAAGGATCCCTCACTTGCCCTTTTTATAGCCACCCCCATTTCCTTGCCCACCCCCTTGCTATAATTTTCTATGAGACACCTGTCACTTCTTTGTTACTACAAAAGTTACCAAATAGCAATAGTAAAGTGATTTTATTTCTTGGTGGTGTTCCCAGTTATCAGGAATGTCATCTTATGAGTGGGCTAAACTTGTCCTGTAGCTGGAATGTTAGTTCTCCAGAGATTCTGGATGATACACACTCAAAACACACACACATATATGTTTTAAAGCTTAACAATGAAACTGATGAGTTTAAGAACTCAATTTAAGAACTACGACTTTACCAATCCTGTTGAAGCTATCTGTGTATTCCCCAGTCCATCTGCCTGACCCCCACTGTTCTGGATTTTGTGTTTATTTTTCCTTTTTAAAATTACATGAGTGTTTCCCTAAAAAATAGCATGTTTAATTTTGCTCAGTTTTGAGATTTATAACTATGGTAGTTTATTGCATATAATCTGCTATGACTTGGTTTTTTTTTATTCATCATTGTTTCTAAGGTTCATCCATGTTGTATTTAACTGTACTTCATTAGTTTTTCACTGGTGTATGAAATCCTGTTGTGTGAATATGCCACAATCTTCTTTCACTCAGAATTTGGGTTGTTTGCATTTTTTGGTGTTATGACAAATGCTACTGTGAATATGCTCGCACGTGTCTCCTGGTGTACTTGTCTTGAGAGAGTAGATACAGGAATGTATGCACATGTTCAGCTTTAGTAGATAATACCAAGTGTTTTCCAAGGTATGTATACCAGTTTATACTCCCAGAGCAGTGTCTGAGTTCAGGTTACTCTGTTCTCACAGCACTAGAACCATCCGGCTTCTTAATTTTTTTTTTGCGGAAGATTAGCCCTGAGCTAACATCCACCACCAATCCTCCTCTTTTTGCTGGGGAAGATTGGCCCTGAGCTAACATGCATGCCCATCTTCCTATATATATATAAAATATATGTGGGATGCCTGCCACAGTATGGCTTGATAAGCAGTGCATTGGTCCGTGCCTAGGATCCGAACTGGTGAACCCCAGGCTACTGAAGTGAAGCACATAAACTTAACTGCTGTGCCACCGGGCCAGCCCCCGAAGTTTCTTCATTTTTGCTAATCAGATAGTGGGTCTGTCTGTGTGTGGTGGGAACCGTAGTGTTAGTGGTGAGGGTTGTGGTAGTATATTGCATTGTGCGTATTGTAGTCTTTGTAACAAAGCATTGAAGTTAAAAGTGCAGAGCTAGAAAGACCCTTATTGATGAGTATCTTCTGAGAATTGCAGTTCATCTGCCTAGTTGCCAGAGCATCAAATGGGGTCTTGGAGAAGATCCCTTCTGAAGCCACCAGAGACACACTGGGTGAAAGCTTCTAAGACTAATTGCTCTGAAACTTTCCTGATTGGAGCCTGCCCTGCCTACCTAGTCCCATACTACAGTGAAAGAATTGGAGAGGAACAAAATAAGTTTCAGCAAAGCTGTTGTGGTAACATATATGAATTGCTTTAGTTTATAAGAAAAGAAAGAGTGAATCCGCATATAGTTTTATTACATTTGCTTTGATAGTGTGTTGCAAATTATTGAAACAGTCTAAACTCACAGGCAACCAATGAATAAAAACCTTTGAAGGAGGGAGTTGTGTATATTTCTGTTTTAGCAAAGGAGCAGGCATTTGATCCATTGGGTAGGAAGACTGTGGTTATTGTAAATTATAGCTGAAAACATGGATTAAGTAGCTATATTTTTTCAAATGCTATACACCTTGCTTTGTTGAAATATTGTCAGCAAAGCATTGGTAATTAAGAGGAAGGTGCTGTCACTCAGCGTATTAGCCAGAGGACTCAAAGACCCCTTGTGGTTGATTTAGTTAGCACCATAGAAAACCAGACGTGGTAAATTCTTTTACGGTTCCATCTGACATTCTGAGTTTCTATTTACTTAAATCAGTAAAGTACCCCTTGGGTTATTTTACTTTTTGGGTAAATCTATACAGTATGTTAGGGATGAATCATGTCTAATAGCCCTAAAATGTAGATGAATGGTAGCATTTTTGGCAAACAGCAAGAGGAAAAAAAGGAAATCACCGTAATTTATTATTCACTAACTTCTCTTTTTTACATAAGCCATCCCATCAATTCCATCAAGAAAAGGAAAAGAGCCTAGAAGTATACTCTTTAACAGTTTAATTCAGAAGTGAGATCAAGTTTAAAACCTTGAGATTTGGGGAGATAATTATCGTATTACTAGGTACAATGTAGCATTTAGCTGATTTTTTACCTTTGTCGTCTAGATTTTCTAGGAT
Organism: Equus przewalskii; assembly: GCF_037783145.1. Lineage (NCBI taxonomy): Eukaryota > Metazoa > Chordata > Mammalia > Perissodactyla > Equidae > Equus > Equus przewalskii. The sequence continues at coordinate 57,053,992 of NC_091839.1, read as the reverse complement.
CTTTCTGTTTTAAGTTCCAGTTAGAAAAAATAATTCTCAATTAATTAATTCAATGTTTATTGAAGCTTATGGAGGAATATAAAGAAGTCTAAAACATGGACCATTTCCCTTGTTGAAGAGACATCGTGTTGGACACGTATATATATAAATATCTAACAGAAGCAAGTAAATGACTTGTGGCTAATGAATAGTGGAGATATATTAGCTATTACATTTAGAGATACTGAAGTGTCCTGGAATAATAGAGAACCTTTCATGAAGAAATCGGAGTGTCATTAGGATGAATGGATCGAAATTACCTGGATAATATTTTAGTGTGGTCGTAGTATATTACACATTGTTTCCTTCATGGTTCTTTTTTCTCCTTCCTTCCTCTGGCTGCCATACCTCTACTAGGTATAGGGAGGACCTTATAAAAAGGATAAGCAGTGCAATAAAGTAAAATGAGCAGCATGAAATGGAGCTAGAATAGCTAAAACAATTTTGGGGAAAAAAAGTGGGAGAAACATTCTACCTAATGTTAAGTCTTATATATATAACTTCATTGATCAAGATGGTGTTGTATTGGCAGAGGAACAGACAGATCAATAGAACAGAATAGAGACCTAGAAATAGACCAACACAAACACAGCCAATTAATTCTTGACAAAGGTGCAAAAGCATTTCAGTGGAGGGAGAAAAGTCTTTTCAACAAATGGTGCTGAACAATTGGATATCTAGGGGCTGGCCCCGTGGCCAAGTGGTTAAGTTCACGCGCTCCGCTGCAGGCAGCTCAGTGTTTCGTTGATTCGAATCCTGGGCAGACATGGCACTGCTCATCAAACCACGCTGAGGCAGCGTCCCACATGCCACAACTAGAAGGACCCACAACGAAGAATATACAACTATGTACCGGGGGACTTTGGGGAGAAAAGGAAAAAATAAAATAAAATCTTTAAAAAAAAAAAGAAGCTTGACCTAAATTTCACATCATATTAAAAAAAAAATGTAAAACGAATCATTGTGAAATCAATGTAAATGGATTTAAATGTGAAATGCAAATGGATTTAAATGTGAAATACAAACCTATAAAACTTTTAGAAGAAAACATAGGAGAACATTTTTGGGACCTAGGGTTAGGTAAACAGTTTGTAGATCTGACACCAAAAACCCATTACATAAGAGAAAAAAATTGATAATTGGATTTCATTAAAATTAAAAACTTTGCTCTGCAGAAGACCTTGTTAATAGGATGAAAAGAGGAGCCACAGACAAGGAGAAAATATTTGCAAATTACTTATCTGAAGAAGGACTTGTGTCTGGAATATGTAAAGAACTCTCTAAACTCAGTGGTAAGAAAACAAAAAGTACATTTAGAAAATGGACAAAAAGAGCCTATAAAGATGGCAAGTAAACAAATAAAAAGATGGCAAGTAAGCATATGAAACATTATTAGCCATTAGAAAAATGTAAATTCAAATCATGACAAGATTCTGCTACATACCTATTAGAATGGCTAAAATAAAAAGTACTGACAATTTGAAGTCCTGGTGAAGATGCACAGAAACTAGATTTCTCATACATTGCTGATGGGAATGTAAAAATGGTACAGCCACTCTGGAAAACAGGTTGGCAGTTTCTTATAAAATTAAACATACAACCCAGGAATTATACTCTTGAACACATATCCCAAAGAAATAAAAACTTCTGTCAAAATGTATACACGAATGTTTATAGCAGCCTTATTTGTAATAGCCAAAAACTGGAAACAACCCAGATGTCGTTCAATGGTGAATGGTTGAACAAACTGTGTTTCGTCCCTACAATGAAATGCTACTCAACAATGAAAAGAAATGAACTGTTTATTCACACAGCAACTTGGGTGAATCTCAAAAGAATTATGCTAAATGAAAAAAGTCAATCACCTTCCTCAAAAAATTAAAAATAGAATTACCGTATCATCAAACAATTTTGCTTCTGGGTATATAGCTGAAGGAATTGAAAGCAAGGTCTCAAGAGATATTTGTTCTCCCATGTTCATGGCAGCATTATTCACAATAACCAAGAGGTGGAAGCAACCCAGATGTCCATTGATAGATCAATGGATAAACAAGATGTGGTATATATGTATAATGGAATATTATTCAACCTTAAAAAGTAAGGAAATTCTGGCGCATGTTACAACATGAATGAACCTTGAGGACGTTATGCTAAATGAAATAAGCTAGTCACAAAAAGACAAATACTGTATGATTCCATTTATATGAGGTATCTAGAGTAGTCACATTCAGAGAAACAGAATGTAAAATGGTGGTTGCCAGGGGCTGGAAGGAGGGGGAAATGGGATTTGTTGTTTAGTGGGTATAGAGTTTCGGTTTTGCAAGATGAAAAAGCTCTGGAGATTGGTTGCAGAACAGTGTGAATATACTTAACACTACTGGACTGTGCAGTTAAAAATGGTTAAGATGATAAATTTTATGTATGTTTTACCATAATTAAAGAAAAAGTCAATCTCGAAAGTTTATATACTGTATGATTCCTTTTTTTTTTTTTTTTTGCTGAGGAAGACTCACTCTGAGCTAACATCTGTGCCAGTCTTCCTCTATTTTGTATGTGGGTTGCTGCCACAGCATGGCCACTGATGAGTGGTGTAGGTCCATGCCTGGGAACGAAACCCAGGCCACTGAAGTGGAGCACACCAAACTTAACCACTAGGCCATGGGCCAGCCCCTGTTTGATTCCTTTTTTACAGCATTCTTAAAATGACAAAACTATAGAGATGGAGAACAGATTAGTGTTTGCTAGAATCAGAGATAGTGTGGGGAGCAGGGAGGAATGTAAATACAAAGAGGTATTTTGTGGTGATGGAACAGTTTGATGTTTTGATTCTAATGGTGGTTACATGAATCTATACACGTGATAAAGTAGCATAGAACTATATACACCTACACACACAAATGAATGCATCTTAAAAAAACGTGCTGAAAATGGATTAAGGTCTGTAGATTTGTTAGCACTGATGTACCACTGCTAATTTTTTTGGTTTTGATAGCGTACTACAGCTCTATATTGGAGGGAGTTGGATGAAGGATACATAGGACTCTGTACTATTTTTGCAACTTTCTGTGACTCTATAATTATTTCATTGTTTTGAAAAGCTAAAAAAAATCATTTGAATCGAGAGTGAAGGGGAGTGGAGTGAATGAATGAACGGCACACAAATGCACAGTAGGCTGGGGAAACAGTAGACCTGTGGTTCTAGCTTCATCTTCAGCAGGTGACAGTGTAACTGTAGGTGAGTCATTCCATCTCTCTGGGCTTTAGTTTCCTAAGCAATGAAGTAAGGAGTTTGACTAAATGATTTCCAAAGGTGTTGCCAATTCTAGACTGCCGTAGAAATTAGTGTTGTCACTGAATATGGCAAGGAAGGGAGCTATTATCCGTCCTTCGTGTACTATTTACTGACTGTCAAGAACCTAAATGCTTTTAATAATCATATGGAGGATACTTAATTGTTTCAAAGGTGATGAGTAATACTTTTTTTTTAATATATAGAATTGGTTAAATTTTTGTTGTTTCAACATAGCTGATTTCACTGAGCAATGTCGCTTTATTTGTTTTCATTGATTATTCTTGACAGATTTGGCTCTTAGGATTAAATTTTCTTAAATACTCTTTTGACTTTTGCCCTCAAAACAATCTGATCTCTACTTCAGATTTAGATAGATGGGATTAATTTAGTATCCATTTATTGGTGACAGATTATGACGTTTAGTCTCTCTCTTAGGGAGTATTGATTCCTTGGTAGAGACTTTCTGTTCCTGACTGAGTTCGCTACAGTTACTTAGCTACTTAAGAAGCCTTATTAATCTTTTTTGCATGGTAAAATTCTTCAGAGCTCTTTGAATTTATTATTAGAAATTTAATTTTAGTCTCTTCTATGTTTATGAAAGACCCTTTCTAGATTCAGTTCTGTAATTACTGACTGAAAACCTACATTGCTCATGAAGGACTTTTTCTTGGATGACTCGGAGAAAATTATAAATTTTAATTCATTCCACAAATGTTTGAGGTGCTCTGGGCATGGGGTGTACAAACAAGAATAAGACGTAGTTGCTGCCCTTCAGGAGTTCATGGGAGACAGTATAGTGAGCATGTGCTCTGGAATCAGACTGTTCAGATTCATATCCTGGCTCTACCACTGTGTGATCTCAGGCAATTTACTTAATCTCTCTGTACCTTACTCTCCTCATTTGTAAAATGAGAATAATAATAGTACCTGTATCTTAGAGTTTTATCAAGATTAAATGGGTAAAAATAGGTAAAGTTCTTAGAACAGTACCTGGCACATAGAAAGTATCCATAAGTTAGCAGTTATCATTATTATTAGAAATTCATTTTAGTGAGGAGACATGCAAATAGTCAAGAGGATCTTGGGATAAATGCTATAGTATGTGTGAACAATATGCTGTAGAGACAGAGAGGTGAAAAAGTCTTTCTCTACAGAAAATTGAAGACTTTCAAATGTGAGATGACATAAGAGTTGGGTCATGTTGGATGAGAAGGAAATGACCAGGGCAGGGAAAGCAGTTAAGGTACAAGGAATTGCTTAGCCAAGTGTAAGGAAGTAGTGGTTTGGTGTGAGCTGAACGTGGGATGGAATGGGATAAGGCAAAAAGGACAGGTTGGGAATGTCTGCGTCTGCCAAGGTAGAGTAGCTAATGCTAGACTCACCCTTCCACTATAAATAGCAGAAAACTGGATAAATATGTGAAACAACTATATTCCGATTAGAGCACAGGAACACAGGGTTGTGAACACTTTTAGAGGGAAAACAACTGAGTTGACAACTGTGATCACTCTGGCTTTCTGCTGGGAGATACTGTCCAAATAGCAGCACAGAGAGGGGGAACTCAAGCAGAGGATGGCAGTGCTGCTGAGTTGAGGAGACAGATCAGATTTTGGAGAGGCTGAGGCAGCTGGAAATTGTGGGACAGAATATAGAAGAAGAGGGAGCATGTAGAGAAAGGCTCCAGAAATCTAGCATTTACCGAAATGATTTCAAGACTTCCTACCAAGCTACAATAAGGAAGACCGTGTGGGATTGGTGTGAAGATAGACATATACATCAGTATAACCAAATGGAGAGTTCCAAAATGGACCCACATGTATATTGTCAATCGATTTTTGACAAAGGTAGCAAGGTAATCCAATGGGTAAAAGATAGTATTTTCAGCAAATCGTGCTGGGGGAAAAAAAAAGAACCTTAATCCTTACCTCATACCATAACGAACAGTTACCTTGAAATGGACCTTGTACCTATACATGAAAATTAAACTATAAAGATTAAGTAGTAGAGAACTGAATAGAAATGCCTTTTTGAAAGCTGGCTTTCGCGGCTGTGGAGCTTGTGGATTTCAGAAAAGAAAAACTAGAGCAGGAAGACCTGGCAGAAGATTGCTATGGCCTTTTCATTTCTCCTCCCTTGCTCCCAGCCTTACTGAGGTAAAATTGTCAAGTAAATTTATTTAAAGTGTACACTGATTAGTGGTGTTGAGCACCTTTTCATGCACTTAATGGCCATTTGTATGTTTTCTTTGGAAAGATGTCTTTTCAGATCGTTTTCTTGTATTTTCTTTTTTCTTTTTTTAAAGATTAGCACCTGAGTTAACATCTGTTGCCATTCTTCTTCATATTTATTTATTTATTTATTTATTTATTTATTTTTCTTCTTCTTCTCCCCGAAGCCCCCCAGTACATAAGTGTATATATCGTAGTTGTGGTCCTTCTGGTTGTGCTATGTGGGACGCTGCCTCAGCATGGCCTCCCTTTGCTCATATTTTTGTTGGATTATTTGGGGTTTTTTGATATTGAGATATATGGTTTGTAAATATCTTCTCCCATTCTGTAGGTTGCTTTTTCATTTTTGTTGATTGTTTCCTTTGCTGTACAGAAGCTTTTTAGTTTGATGTAGTCCCACTTATTTATTTTTGCTTTTATTGCCTTGGTTTTTGGTGTGATATCCAAAAAATCATTGCCAAGACCAAAATCAGGGAGCTTTTTGCTTGTTTTCTTCTAGGAGTTTTACCGTTTCAGGTATTACATTTAAGTTTTTAATCTATTTCAAGTTCGTTTTTGTGAATGGTGTAAGATAGGGGTGCCGTTTCATTCTTCCGTTCCTTTCTTCTTTCAGCAGCTAGTTAAGTGTGTCTCTTAATGGCTAGGTCCTGTGCTTATTATTAGGGGTTGCAAAGAACACCAGATACTGAACTGCTCCCCCTTACTCCTCACCAGGATTTATATTCAAATAAGGGAAATAGGTATATAAAATAATAAGTGCAATAAAATGTTACACGTGTTGGGCTAAAAATGTTTCCAAGTAAAATGAAGATACAAAGAATAGAGTGGTCCAGTGAGCAGGGGGCTAATGAATCATGAAAGTCTTGAGCCACCCTGATGGCCTAGTAGCTAAAGTTTGGCATGCTCCGTTTTGGCAGCCCTGATTTGGTTCCCGGGTGCTGAACCACACCACTTGTCTGTCAGTAGCCATGCTGTGGTGGTGACTCACATAGAAGAACTAGAAGGACTTACAACTAGAATGTACAACTGTGTACTGGGGCTTTGGGGAGAGAACAAAAAAGAGAGAGAGAGGAAGATTGGCAACAGATGTTAGCTCAGAGAGAATCTTTCCCAACAAAAAACAAATAAAGTCTCAATGAGATGATTTGAGTTGAATATTGAAAATTGAGAAGGTGTTCTTGAGGGTAGAGGAGGATGAAGGTGGGGTATGAACGTAGGCAGTGGTGGTGGAGGTGATGGAGATGAAGTGGAAAGAATGGATTCAAGTTACATTTGTGAAGTGGAGTTGACAGGACTTGGTAATTTTGAGAGCAGATTTTAGGCAAGTTGCGTAATTTAATATATTGAGATACCATTAACTGACAGTGGGCATACAGGAGGAGACGCATGTTTGGGTGCAGAGTATAGTGGGTAATTTTGTGTTTGTGGCATGTGGATATGTCTAAAATGCAGTTAGGAATGGGTCACGTGCTCCTAGGGAGGTAGACACTGGAGCTAGGGTTGGAAAGGAGTGTAGAATTACAGTTGTGCACTGCATAATGACATTTCAGCCAACCGCATATATGACAGTGGTGCCATAAGACTAGTATCATAGAGCCTAGGTATGTAAGGCTATACCATCTGAGTTTGTGTAAGTGCACTCTATCATGTTCACATGGCAATGAAATTGCCTAACAATGTGTTTCTCAGAACATATACCTGTCGTTAAGCGACACATGACTGTATATGAGTGTTGTTTAGTTGCAAGCAAAGAAACTCATTTTGGATTACTTAAGCAAAAATAGGAAATTTGTTGGAAGGACGCTAGGTAGATCACAGTTTTGAAGAGGGAGTTAAAAAATCAGGCCTTAGGGAGAATGGGAACTGGGGAAGCTCTAAGGGATATCAGTAGCAGGAATTTACGGATAGTTTAGTTCCTCTACAGTACAGCACTGTTGTCAGAAAGTTTTGGCTGTAGCTGCCTTTCATCCTTCTGTGGCTCCTCAAGGCTCAAATTCCCGTCAGAGAGGACCTATTCAGCCTTTCTTTCATCTTATACATAATGTAGATCAAAAGGTGTACTATGATTGGCCCTGCCTGGGCCATTGGCCACTCCTTTGGTCATCTGTGGGGTAAACTGTTGTATTTCAGGCCTACTGAGACCTCACAGAATAAGAGAAATGAATTCTGTGAAAAGAAAAGTGAGATGTTGTTATGAGACAAAGGGGGACAGGTTCTGGGCAGGATACCCTTGCTTGAATTTGCTGCCCGCCCTCCCTGCTTTCTTACTGAATAGATATTTTAAAAGATGCCTCCACCTAAAATGATGTAATTAATCACTCATACTAAAAACATACCACCTCCCCAAAGAAATAACTCATTATCAAGTCTTGAGTGATATTCAATCTTCTTCTAATTGTATTGTGACCCAGTTTTTATATTCTTCAACCTGTGGGCTAAATGGTAAATTTGCCCACTACTATTATACCTATATGGGCAGAAGAAGTAGTAAGGCAGAGGAAACACCAAGAACTATTGACCCACTGTGGCAGAGACTGCTGGTTGCCTTTCTCAACTTTGATGCTCTTTCTACCTTGGAAAAGAGATGTGGCTCTATGACTAATTTCTGGCCAAGAAAGATACTGGTGGAAGTATATGGAATTTCTGGGAAGTCTCCTAAAGGGAGGGGGCCTACCCTTCTCTGTCCCTTCTTTTATCCTGCTACTTTGAATACTGATGTGGTATCTGGAGCTCTAGAAGCCATTTTTGACCATGAGGATGAGTGCCACACCCTATGGATGGTAGACTAGAGAGTGTGAAGGAACATGACATCTTTGTGGAGTTTCCACACAGTTCTGGGTTACCCTCTCCAGACTTCTTGGTTTTTTTGGTGAGGAAAATTGGCCCTGAGCTAACATCTGTGACAATCTTCCTCTATTTTGTATGTGGGACGCTGCCACAGCATGGCTTAATGAACAGTGTGTACATCCCCGCCGAGGATCCAAACTGGCAAACCCTGGGCCATCGAAGTGTAGTGCACAAACTCAACCACTATGTCACTGGGCCGGCCCCTCAGACTTCTTTTACATAAGAAAGAAATACACTGCTTATTGCTTAAACTGTTGTTTTGAGTTTTATGTCATAATCAGTGATACCTGATCCTAGCTAATATACACATCAAATAAAGAATTTGCATTATTTCTGCAAATGGCTATGACTCCAGCTTGTCAAGGTTCTTTGCCTCATGGGTTGATTCATATCTTCATCCTGAAGGGTTATGCCATTGATGGCCTAGCCTATATAGAATTGCAGTATCTTTCATTGTACTTTATTATGGAAGCACTCCAGAGCGTTTCCTGCATGCCATCTATACTCCTCCTGGCTCACATTGTATGCCAGTATCCATATGCCCTCTTGGTAGCTGATATATCACTCTATTTAAGCATCTCTTTTGTCCTTTCTGTCAATGATGAGCCAGGTAGCAAGCTCAGCTTCCAGTTCAGACACACCATTATTGTGTTTCTTTATGGAAGCATTCTTGGGCACAAAAGTTTATAGCAACTGCCAGGCTTAGAGACAGGTAGCAAACTTCTCAGAGATCATTAATTGTAGTTGTGAGAAATGTCACATCCATTACCCAACTGGAAGAATGCTGGTTTAGCTCATAATCTGCATTTTGCAGCAATAGCCCAGCCTCCCAACACGGTAACTCCCAGCTGAAGCCTTGCTTATGTTGTTGTAGGCTATGTTACCATTGTGTGGGCCAGGGTGCTTCTGAAAGATGGGTGGGGTATGTGTTAAGATTAAAGAAGCCCTGGGTCACTAGCCAGTTGCCTTACTTTTGCTGGGAATTGATTTTATTTATCAGAGGCAGTGTTGAATAGGGTACCATGCTAGAACACAAGTAAGACCTAGATGGTAGTGTCGGTAGCAGCCTGACAGGGAAATCATATCCAAACACAGGATAAAGGTCTCTTCTGAAGAGAACGAATTGCTCATCTCTCCAGGATGAAAACGGTCACTGGAGTTCATCCTTTATGAGGTAAGTGGTTTATCGGAAGGAGGATATCATCTAGAGACACTTAGCAATGACAGCCATTGTGTCAGCCTTGGTGGGAGGAAATCCCTGTTGTTGAGCACATGTGTAGCCACCATTACCTGCCACCACTACTGCTTTGTCAAGTGCTGAGTTGACTAGATAAGGAGAGTAGCCCCCTTTGTCAATAACAGTCACCCTGTGCATCTGCTTATTAAGAGCCTCTTCTTAGTGGGGGTATTTTTGTTGAGAAGTCACATGGAACACAGATATTCTCAGATGCTGGTCCCATTCTCAGAGATTTATCCAAATATCCATTCCCCAAACCACCTTGTCACTAGTCATCTGAATGTGTTCCTTCCTTGTCCTGATCATTCAGCCAGTCTATTAGAAATGCCAGAAATTGGCATGTAGATTCTGACCTCAGGCCTCATATTATTTCCAGGCAAAGTGAGTAATGAGATGCACTGCTTTAGGTCCTCCCTGTAGAGAGGATTTCTCTTCTCGGCTTATTCTCAGGATCACCCCTGGATGGAGTTGTCATGTAACAATAGTACTCTTGCAGCTCGTGCCAATGTGTTATTCAGGTCTTTCTGTAACCAGGGAGGAATTTTGCCCCCTCAGTCCTAAACTCACTAGTCGTGGGGTACTCCTCATGAAGCCATAGGTGCAGCTGGAGGGAGAGGTGGCATGTAGCAGGGCACAGGACGCTCCTAGGGAGTGTAAGTGATCTGATATGCAACTGAAATGTGCCTTCACATCCTGTTTGGGCCTCCGCTTGTTTTTCTTGATCACGGCCTTCTGGAATTTAGAACTAAATGCATCCAATAATAATTAATGGTGAACTGCTAGTTGCGTGGTCACTTAATGTTCTTCTATTCAGTTTTCACCAGAGTCTAATAGCAAGCCAGGATCTGTTTCTCAAAAGGAAATAGTTGCTTCAGTTGCTTGCTGAAAGGGCCATGGCCTTGTTCCAAAACCTTAGGGGGCTGCGCTGTATTCATTGGGGCTTTTCACAGGTTCAATACAACATCATTTTAGGTGGAGGCATCTTTTGAGTTGCCTGTACAGTAATAGAGTGGGGGAGGAGGACAGTATGTACACCTGCTACTCAAGCAAGCGTGCTCCTCCCAGAACCTATACCCCTTTGGCTTATAACATCTCACCTTTCCTTCAGAAATTTTAGAAAATTTCTCCTAGAAAGGCAATGATTCTGATTAGGAAAGGGAATTTGATCAGCGTCTACTTTGCACTTCTTACTGTAATATTCCTTCCTCCTAAGCCAGGGAGCCATTATGGGGACTCTGTCAGTTTGGGGGAATATCTGAAAACTAGAATGTCTTTGGGCCCTCACAATGACGACTCTGAGAAGAGGTTGAGTTAGAACTCCACCCCCATACCTGACTTTCATAGTCAGTCAGACTCGTGGACAGGGGGTATTCTTAATTCCTAAGAATTAATGTTCGCTCAGAGCTAGTAGGTAGGAATCGTTAAGAGGATTGTGTATTTCCCTTTTCTGCCAGCTTGTGATTACCTCGGTAAGTGGCCAGAGATCCATTTGGGGAAAGAAAATCTTCCACGAGGGATTTGGCTTCCTCTTCATTCAAGAACTGTGGATCTCAGATTTGGGGGAGAGGCCACAACTCTCCTGTAGTGTCTCGGACGGGTCTCTGTTCACCAGACCTGGAGTTGTTCGTTTTGGGTTATTTAAATCAAAACAGATGTCAGTGGGATGCCTGTTGAATTGAATTCTTGGATCTGATTAATTAGTCGTGGATTTCTGCCTATCACAACAGAGCCTGAGATGACCTAAAATTCCCGTATCCTTGCTGCCTGTTAGGATCACCATGGCCACTTTGCTTCTGGCAGTTATTGCCACCACCTGGACCCAGCCTCCCCAGGGCTTCTCCTATCGCTTTCTGACTCAGGGAGTCCATTTCAGTTGTCTCTCCCACCAAAATCCTTAGCCCTGGCAACAAGAGCTGCTCAAGTGATTAGTAATGATTGTGGTGTGCCCCTGATCAGTCTATTTCTTGTGTCAAGACTGAAGAGAGAATCTTCTGGGGCCAGGTAGGAGACATAATAACAGCAATATATTATATGAATAAAAGTTTATATAGTTTGAATAGAGAAAAGTGGTGAGAGAATAACATCTTCACCTTAGGCTTCTCTTATTCCAAAGAACTACCACTACAGAACCATTTTCATATTGGGAATCACAGTTTAGTTTCAGTCAAGTACCGTCATCTGTCATAGTAAATTAATGCCAATTAGAATAAGTTTTGTATTCAATTTGTAATTTTATTTATTTTAGTTGTATAAGAACTGTAACCATACAGTGTTTATAATTTTTGTATTTATACATATTTAAATAATATTTTGATAAAAGTCACTTAAGGGAATACTGGATGACTGAATTTTTACTCTTTAAAAACATTCCATATATTACTTAAGGGTGAGGAATACTGACTAGTCTGTGTTCTTAATTCTGGGCCCAGTTAGTAAGGATGAATTGATCGGAAGGTTTTCTTTAGGCTTTTTGGTGAGGAAGATTGGCCCTGAGCGAATATCTGTTACCAATCTTCCTCTTTTTTTTCCTCCCCAAAGCTCCAGTACATAGTTGTATGTCCAAGTCATAAGTCATTCTGGTTCTTCTATGTGGAATGCCGCCACAGCATGGCTTGATAAATGGCGTGTAGGTCTGTGCCCAGGATCCAAACCATCAAACCCCTGGCTGCTGAAGCGGAGTGCGTGAACTTAACCATTCCGTCACAGGGCTGGTCCCAGATCATAAGTTTTTAAGTGCTGTAATACTTAATTCTTTGTGCTTAGATTCTAACAAATTAGGTTGGATGCCCACATCTCTCTTCTCATATTGTTCATTACCACGGTATTGCCAACTGCTTTTCAAAATACTGTGTTCTATAATTGTCTCTTCTTTATTCTTCTATAGGATTCAGAATATTTTCATGTGTATGTGTTTTAAACACCTTGGAGGCCCTTTAGTGACCAAAAAAAATATTCATCTGTGCTTGAGGTTTGAAGAGTTTAATGAATGTTTTTCCAAAAATAGCTACCCTGGAGTACGTTTTTGAAATGAGTATTAGATGTTAACGATTCAGATAGTTGTTTCTGATTTAAAGCTTATTCAAAGTTCTAGTTACAAATCTTTAGTTTATGGAGTGCAGCTGGATTTGCTTTTCTTCCTATGACTCACCAAAGGCTCCTCCAAGCCTTTCATTTTTTTCTATTTTCGTGTACTGAAACTTCATTTTAACAAATATTTAAAAATAGCTTTAAAAATTACCATTCTCTCAGAATCTCCTTGGAGGGTTATTTCATTTGCTTCGAAGATTTTTATTTTTATTTTTATTTTTTAGCAAACTAAATTGGTTTTACTTCTAAAATTATGAGGCTAGAGATAGGTCTAGTGAACATTATATCATACTCTAAAAACTTAGCAGTAATGTTTTGAATTTTTCAAACATTGATAATTTGCATGAATATATTCTTTGTAATGTTTAATAATTATAGGGGCTTTGTGACAGGTGCTTTCTATATCTTAAATTGTTAAATATCAACAAATAAATGAAATTATTTTATCCTCAGAATAAAAATGGCTTCATGAATCTTCTACTTCAATATTTCTCTCTGACTTTATGCTATTTCTTTTATGTTGCTGTGTATTTAAAAGAAATGTCATTTAGTTTCACAGGGCTAATACTATAGTATATACAAAGCTTTTATTAAAGGCATTTTTATGTTTTGATTATTTTTAAGTATTATATATTTTTTCCCATACTTTTTATTCTGTAGTACCCATGATTAAAAACAAGTGTGACAATAGAGTATGCATTGTACAATTTTATGAGGATGTAGAAAGGAGCTCCAGAAACATCTAGAAGTTGGTGGTCCTGGCCCCAGCATTTTAATCTAACTTTTAAAATACTAATCAATACACCTGGTCAACTTAGGAAGAAACTGGGGTGGAGCTTTTCCATCCTGGATGATTTTTACTATTTCATTGGATAAGTTAAAAAATAATGGGGGCCAGCCCTATGGCCCAGTGATTAAGTTTGCGCGCTCCGCTTCGAGGGCCTAGGGTTTCGAGGGCTTGGATCCTGGGTGCAGACATGGCACTGCTTGTCAGGCCATGTTGAGGTGGCGTCCCACATAGCACAACGAGAGGCACTCACAACTAGGATATACAACTATATACCAGGGGACTTTGGGGAGAAGAAGAAGAAGGAGGAGGAGGAGGAGGGGGAGGAGAAGAAAAGATTGGCAACAGGTGTTAGCCCAGGTGCCAATCATTTTAAAAAAAACAACAATGTCTTTGATTTTGAATGTATGTTAGAATAGTGGATTCATTTGTTAGATGGTCAGGGTACTGTCTTTTGCCTCGTCGAGGACAATCCTGGGAGCTTTATGGTTTAATTTCCTCCCAAATTAAATTGAGTTTCTGATTATCCATGTGTCAGCCAGTGAAAAATTTCTTATAAATTCCTAGTAGATGTTGTCCTGCACCCTGTGCTACTTCTGCCACTTGCATTTAGTAGTGGGTTAGGGAATGCAGACTGATTTTAATTTTAAGTTGGAATTCCAACCAGTTTTAGTTTAACTTAATTACAGTGCAAGCATAATATTCTATGAAGAACACTGCCGTTTAGGGAGGCAGTACTATATGAGGCTGTGGATGAGAGCGGGGGTTTGTGAGTTTACCAGTACCTGGACTTGAATTCCAGTGCTGCCGTTTCTTAGCTGTGTGAACTCTAGAGTTCCTTGAGCCTTGTTACCTCATCTGTAAAATAGATGAGATTGTTAGTATTCCTGTCTCACAGGTTTGTAATGAGGATTACATGAGACGACACACTGTAAAATGTTTGGCTTAAGTGCTCAATAAGCATAGCTGTTGTTATCAGCTATCATTTATGCCTAATAATCATTTCTCTGTGATCTAAGGTTAGTCATTTTTATTTTCTTTGCCTAAGTTACTTGAAGGATAGTTTTAGGAACGCACAGAAATATTACAGATGAAAATGATTTGAAAGGTATGCTGCACTGTACAAATATAAGGTACAAGTGGAGTGTTATGACTTATTTTTAGAAATAGTAGCAGTTGAAGCTGTGTGATATAGTGGAAAGAACATAATTTTAGAAGCAGACTGACCTGGGTTCAGACCTAGCTTATGTTATTTACTAGCTGCCATTTGAGCAAGTTAACTTCTCAGACCTTTTGTTTTCTCATCAGCGAAAATGGGAATAATAGTACTTATCTTGTGGAATAATAATACCTATCTCTTGTGAGGCTTGAATGAAAGACTGAGGCAACACATAGTTTTCTTTCCTTCTTCCTGACTGGAGAATAGGAAATGTCCTTGGCAAAAACGAACATCCTTTCTGAAGCAAAATATAGATTAATTTTGCATTGGAGTTTATTATATTTTCATTAATGAATTGCAAGTAAAATAAGATTGACCAATGGATTAGGAGGATGACTAATGGGTTAGGAGAATGAAGAAAGTAGGGGTTGCTGGTTAATATCTGGCCCTGAATTAGATTTTAGAACTCCTGAAGTGGTTTAGCATTAAAAAAAAGAGTTCAAAATATGAATACAATTGTTTGCTGTGAATGTGTTATAAACCTAGACAAAGTAGAAAATAGGGAGCTGAGCGTCTCTTACATGGTTGAGAATAATATATGTCAAGAGGTTTTGTGAACTCTAAGTCATTTGAATAATGAATAAAGTATTGCCATTTTTTTACCCTTGCCAAGAATGGGGAGGAGACATCCGGGGGTGGCAGATGTCACAAAACTTTCTTTCTGGGTTTGGTATACTCTTCTCCATGGGTACATTGGCTGCTGTTTAAGCAGCCATTGCTGCTACTGGAACCATGTGAGCACTTAGATGTTTCAATAGTTAGGGGCCTAACAAAAGCGTTTAGGTATGGTGATGCCTACTTTATAGATTATAAGCAAGGTGCCTGCCTCTTTATCTACCAGTCAAATCTTGCAATCTCACTGAATGGCATTTTGGTGAAGTTTCCCTGCAGACAGATAAATTCTACCCTTCTATGATGTGGAGTCATAAACTCTTCAGTAGCTTCCCATGTTCTGTGGGATACAGTTTGGTCTATGCATGGCAACACGTCCCTTCCTTCCTTTCTGGTTGCTTCTGCCTCTACGCCTTTTCCACCGTAAGCTGTAGCCACAGCAAGTAAACCATCTACATTCATACCTAGTGAGCATTGTTTAACCTTCAGGACTCAACTCAAGTGTTAGCTTTTTTGCTAAGCATTTTCTGATTTCTCTAGGATAAATTGCTCGTTCCTCCAACTTACTGTCTCTTCAAAAAAATGGAAGATATGACACCATGGAGCTTGCATTCTCCATGGCCTTGATCAGCTGGTGTCAAGTGGTGGCTGCTTACCTTAGACTGGGCATATGTTGTTCATTTTAAATACATACAATTATATTTGTCAATTATTCCTCAGTAAAGCTGGAAAAAACAAAAGATTGGGCATATGTTCTCTAGTTCACCATTTGAGATGCTTCAGCTACAGCTGTCTACTTCATGGATTAATTGTCCTGTCTGGATCCTTTATTTTGGACCTTCGATTTAGGTATAAGTGTTTCTAAGACTGAACTTTTTGAAAGAGATGATTTTGCCTTTATATTCCTACTTGACACATAGAAAGCCTTCAGTAAGTATTCACAGAATTGAATTGAGTGGAGTAAAACCTTTCCTAACCAGAGGATTTTGCCCTTTTCCTGACCTTCGCTTTAGTTATTACTTTAAATTAGATTATGGTTTACTTTACAGATTATTCTTCATAGCATAGAGTGTCGTGGTTAAAGATAGTGATCAACTCTCCCTAAAAACAAAGAAAAAAATGCATTTAAATTGTAGCAGGATTGATTAAAATTAGGTAGGAAAACTTTTCCTAGCTATAGCATTTGTTAGGAATAGATTACCATGAGATGCTGTTACTCTCTTTATTTTGATATCTTCCATGGGTTTGGCATACACCTTCTTGAAGACAGAGGGAATAATAACATAAAACTCCCTATGAGTCTGTTCAGTGTACTAGTGAGCGATCAAAATGTTTCAGAAAATTTTGACTATATCTAATATGTAATATGAAAATATATTAGCTTTAAGACATTGTTGATTTAGAATTTGAGGCTAAATTCTAGTCAGCAGGTGTACAACTTCTGCAAGAACGTGAAATTTGTCATTACATAATTTGCTCCTCTATCAAAGACAGCTATTTTCAAATAACACTTCATACTGTTGGCAAATTCATTACAAATGCAGGAATCAATTCCGGTTTTATATGATTATGATTTATAAAAATAATTTAGATGTAAGCTATCTACAAACCAGTTTTTTAGTAACAATCCTATCTATATCCTCATATTTTGGCATTAGACATGAGTGGCATAAGTTTAAATTCTGGAACCTCCAAGCAGAAATATAAGAAAAGATGGAATTCCATTTAGAATGGAATGGCAAATATTTCTAATTGGGAGGGTCCTCATTTTGATTTCTGCCCTCCTGCCCCCGCCCCTTAACCAAAAACCAAAGCAAAACATCTGGAGTTATTTAGACAGTATCAGTGTTCTTAAAAGAATGGATCCTAATCCTAAAACTTTTCTGGTATTGAAAAATGCTTTCGGATAGATAGAATTCACGTGATTCTTAAAAATATCTTTGAATTTATAAAGGCTCCCACAAGTCCTGAGTGCAGAGTTTGGGAGTATTGGGAACCGAGACTGACAGAGTTGTTCATGTGTGTGCTTTAAGAGGAAAGCAATACATTAGTGCACAAGGGTTTTTTCCTTCTCTTTTCCCATAGAATAGTCTCCAATAAAGGTGACATTTCTTGTTAAATGATGGTGGTTTTACTCTGAAAGACATGTGCCAAATGTATTAGTTTTATTCTCTTTTCACATGTGTACACAAGTTTTGCTGCAGGGAGACAGAGAAAACAGTGCCCTTCAAAACCCTTCTCTTCAGCCTCTGCTTTGTAGTTCTGTCCCTGTAAGTAAGACAGAGGGGAGGGAGGAGGAATAATAGCTGTGTTGCAAAGAACATTAGTTTCAATTAAGGAGGGGAATTGAAAGGTGTAGCTGTGTTGCAGTTAGTCAGCCAATGTTTATTGTCCATCTACTGTGTATTAAAAGACCGTGATGGATATGTTGAGGTAAAAAGGGTTCCTGTACTCAGAGAACTTAGAGTGTTCTTGAGGAAACTCGATGTAAACATATGAAGTTTAAATGATGATGCAAAATAAAAGAATTTCATCATAATTGTTAGTAATTGCCAAATGAAGGATTTAGTTAAGTGTTAGAGAAAATCAGGGCAGGGGTAGACCGCTGTGGGCTGGCTAAACCAGAGGGCTTCATGGAAGAAGAATTTTGAGCAGCTGCTTGAAGAATGGATAGAATTTGGATAGATGGAAAATAGGAAGAAGTTATTTCTGCCCTTCCCTTTAACTGGAATACCAAGTGTGGAAGTCAGGAAGAGCAGTTAGTATCATGTTAATTTTGAGTCAAAATCAGCAGTTAACTACACGGGAGAGTTTTAACTTAATGAGCCTGAGAAAACCTCTTGATGATTTCAGCATATTGTAAGCCCCCTTAATTCAGGCCTATAGAACAAAACAAAAACAAAAAGGTTTTTAAAATGCTGCAGGGCATAGAGAAGTGACCGGCATAAGACAATGTCCATAGAGAATGAAGGGCATAGAGAAAGTGATGCCATCCAGGATATAAACTATGAAAGCAGCAATACTGTATTATTAAACTTGGACATTGCAAGCAGTTTAACTGAGGGAAAGAACACACACGAAGAAGGCATGTGTCTCCACTAGAGAAACCTTAACTTTCAGTTGCACAATAACCCTTGGTAACTCTAGAGCATCAAAATAATCTTTCAGAGATTCTGATCTTGATACAAATTACCAAGCAAAAGAGGAAAAATTCCCTATATGCCTGCCTTCTTCCTTATCCTCACAACAGAATTGATTCTATTTTTTCTCAAGATCATGTTGAGGAAGATATTATCATTCTTGTCATTGTATTCTCTTTTTCCTGTCCATCTTTCCCTTACAATATTTATGGTAGAGTACACTTGTCAGCATGTTTTAATAAATTATCTATTTAAAAATATCTAAATCTGTACTCATTGCCATTTACAATTAGATATAAATGGAGATGTAGAGATTATCAACTTCATGGTGAATGGGCGTACACACTCCTTGGGTTGCATGGATTGTTTTTGAAGCAAATCTGGTCAAGTATTGTTTGTTTTTAGACTAGTAATCAACGAATCTTTTCTGGGACCTGGAGGAATCATAAAGAAAAAGCAAATGTTGCTGTGTCAGGCAGGGTAGTTTTATTTTTCCTGTGAAACTATAAAATTGAGTAGGGTTTTTAACATTATTATATATAAAAATCTCTAGTTGATAGAGCCTTCTTTAGTTTAGCATGTATTATTTGATTTTAAAAAATTAATTTCATTTTAAACATGTCCCTGTTAAACAATATAGAAATTTATTTTAAAAGTATCCATAATCTTGCCACTCAGAGATAGCTGGTGTTAATATTTTGGTATATAGCCTACAAGACTGTAAAGATGAATTTGTCCTATATGTATATTTTTGTTTCTTGCCTTTCTCTCCTAGCAGTACGTAGAGAACTGCTTTTAATAGTAAATAAACATAATTTTTAATAACTACATAGTATTCCATCGTATGGATATAATGTAATATAATTAATTATCCTCTTTTATTGGACATTTTTCCCCTAAATTCTTTGCTGTTGTAGATAGTACTGTGATGAAGAAATTTACTTGTATGTCATTGCATACTTGTTTATTTCCTTAGGATAAATTCCTACATGTTGAATTTTTAGGAATAAGGGCATGCATATTTTCTTTTGAAAATATTTTCACATTTTAATTTCTATCCCTAGTATATGGGAGTGCTTGTTTTTGCTTATTCTTGCTAACTTTGGATAGTGACAATTTTTGCCAATTTGGTAGGTGCTAAAAATATCTTGTTTTGTCTTGAGAATTTATTACTAGTGAGATTGAGTCTTTTTTCTTATGTTTATTGGCCAATTTTATCTCTGGTGAGTTGTCTGTATCTTTTGCTCATTATTAATTGCATTTTTTTCTCTTTATTGACATATGAGAGCTCTTTGTATATTAAGGATTTTATTTTTTCTCAAATGTATTTCTTTCCAATTTTATCACAGTTTTTTTCTGAACAGAAGTTTTGTTGTTTTTTTTCTCTTTTGAGATAATTATATATTCACAAGAAGTTTCAAAAATAGTACAGAGACATTCTTTGTCGCCATTATCCAGCTTTCCACAGTGGTAACATCTTGCATATATATAGAAGATTATTAAAACCTGGAAATTGACATTGGTATAATACTGTTAACTACAGATGTTATTTGGATTTCCCCAATTTGTGTGTCTGTGTCTGTTGTATAAACTTTGATCACATGTTTATATTTATGTTAACTACCACAATCAAAATATAGAACTGTTCCATTACCATGAAGAAACTTCCTAGTGCTACCCTTCTATAGTCTCATCCTCACCTCTTTCCTAATCCTGGGCATTCATTCATCTGTTCTCCATCTCTATATGTTTATCATTTTGAAATAGAATTGTATAGTATGTAACGTTTTGAAACAGGCTATTTTCACTCAGCGTAATGTCCTTGTGGTCCACCTAAGTTGTTGTGTGTATCAGTAGTTTATTCTCTTTTACTGCTAATTAATATTCCATTGTATGAATCTACCATAGTTTATCCATTTACCGTAAAGGCCATTTGGGTTTTCCCCCTCCCAGTTTTGTCTATTACAAATAAACCTGCCATGAACGTTCATATATAGGTTCTTATGTGAACATAAATTTTCACTTCTCTAAGATAAATGCTCAGGAGTATGGTTGTTAGATTATATGGTAAATGCATATTTAATTTTATAAGAAACTGCCAAATTGTTTTACACTTCCACCAGCAATGTCTGGTAAATCCAGTTACTTCACATCCTTGTCAGCATTTGGTATTATCAGTATTTTTTATTTTAGCCATTCTAACAGGTTTGTAATAGTATCTCCTCTTGGTTTTAGTTTGCATTTCCTTAATGACTAATGATGTTGAACGTTTTTTCATGTTATAATTTACCATTCTCATATCTTAACTCTTTGATGAAGAGTCTGTGCAAGTCTTTTTGCCCATTTTCAAATGGATTGTTTTCTTACTATTGAGTTTAGAGAATTCTTCACACATTTTGGATACAAGTCCTTTTTCAGATATGTAATTTGCAAATATTTTCTCTAGTCTCTGGCTCATCTTTTTATCTTGTTAACAGGATCTTTCACAAAGTAAAAGTTTTTAATTTTAATAAAGTCCAATTGTTGATTTTCTTTTCTTTTATGAATTGAGTTTTTGATGTGATGTCTAGGGACACTTTTCTTAGCCCTAGGTCCCAAAGATGTTCTTGTATGTTTTCTTCTAAAAGTTTTGTAGTTTCATATTTCACATTTAAATCCATAATCTATTATGCATTTGTTTTTGTATAAAGCATAAGTTTTAAGTCAAGGTTCATTACTTTTTTTGCCTATGAATGTCCATTTGTTCCAGCACAATTTGTTGAAAAGACTGTCCTTCCTCGATTGAACTGCTTTTGCACCTTTGTCAAAATCAATTGATGTGTTTGTGTTGATCTGTTTCTGAGTTCTTTGTTCCATTGATCTATGTTTCTATTCTTCTGCCAATGCCATACTGTCTTGATTACAATAGCTATATAGTAAGACTTATCAGATAAAGTGATTCCGCCTACTTCATTCTTCTTTTGCAAAATTCTTTTAGAATAAGCTTGTCTGTATCTGTTGTAGTTGTTGCAGTGGTGGCAGCAAAACCTGGCACCTCTCCAGCTTGACTGTGTGTGGGAGGAGCTCTGACTGAGGCCAGGAGAAGGTGCCAGTACTCTCTCGGGGGGAGCTTCTAAATGTCCAACTGAGCAGGGGTGGGAGGGAGAATCTTTTAGGGAGTAGGAAATGGTTCCTAATGTTAAACAGATATGACATCATTTAAAATTATTTTTGTAGAAAATTTTCCTTTAGCGATATCAATACAAGACTTTTATAAAGTATTTAGAATGGCATTGTCCTGCTTGAAGGCAAAGGAGTAGATGGTTAAGTACTCAAGGACCCTTCTGTTGTTGTTTTCGTTTTATCCACTGTTGTCAGGGACTTGGGTTTAGGTTTCTACAGCAACCGTGGTCTGGACTACATAATACCAACACTTTGTGTGCATGTGGTGTTAACTCTGATGCCTTATACACTACATGTGGCAGAGTTGCAGTTGCTATGGAGATCAATCTTTGGACATACTTGGTTGATAACGATGTCTCTCATATGTGGATTTTGCTGCTGAAATAATATGAGGTGATGCTAGGAGTTGACCGAGAGATGCAGAAGACTTTGTCAATAATTTCCCTATAGCTGAGAATCTTACGTTAGGAAACTTTGTTATACATTTGCTCATAAACATACCTGGAAAATAGAGGGAAAATATGACTGTAAAGAAGCATTATCAGAGGAATTTGACAGACTCTCTTGGCTAGTCTACACCATTTCTAAAATATACTATAAAAATTCAAAGACTAAATACCTTACATAGTTTTAGTAGTCTTATAATAAATTCAGTTGTCAGTAGAAAAGTGAAGGAAGCACAATATCTTGTGAATTACTCTAATTTGAATATGGGGCCTTGGGGTAACAGCTAATAAGAACCTTTATCTTGGAGAACTCCGTCTCTGAAGAGTCCTTTGAACTCCACAAATGAGAAACATTGAGGTAGTAGAGTGATTTTATTTTTTTCTTTTCCTTCGAGAGTGTCAGTTAAACTAGGATGCAGCCCCCAGTCCGAAATTTAAACCAAGACAGACTGTTGCTGAGTGTTTTCATTTGCAGAATTCTTGAAAGAAATGTCATTTTAGGTTGATACACATTCCTGCTTTGGGTTAGGGAAACCTGTCAGTTATGAGTTGATATACTAGAGTAGTAGTGCTCAACGCTGGTTGCACATTAGCATGTGGGGCTTTTAAAAAGGACTGATACTCGAGCCTAAGAAAAATTAAATCATCCTCTGGGAATGAGGAGAAAGCATGGCATTGGTATGCTTTTTTTTTTCTTAAAGCTAATTGCTTGATACTAATATGCAACCAGGATTGAGAACCACTGCAGCAGAGTAAGTTTTCATCTAGAATCTTAAATTTTAGCTAAATTCATATATTAGAGTACAATAGAAGTAATATGAACATTACAGAAAGTTTAGAAAGGGCAGTCTTACCATCTATATTGGTTTCCTATTGCTGTTGTAACGTATTACCACAAATGTAGTGACTTAAAACAACACAAGTTTATTATCTTACTTTTTTGGAGGTCAGAGGTCCAAAATGGATGTTATGGGGCTAAAATCTAGGTGTCGGCAGAGCTGAGTTCCTTCTGTAGGCTCTAGCGAGAATCCATTCCTTGCCTTTTCCACCTTCTGGAGGCTGCCCGCCTTTCTTGGCTTGTGGCTGCCTCACTTTAACCTCTGCCCCTGTTGTCACATCTCTTTTCTGACTGACCCTTCTGATTCCCTCTTATGAGGACTCTTGTGATCATATTGGGCCTATCCAGGTCTTCCAGGATAATCTCCCCATCTCAAAGTCTATAGTTGAATCACACCTGCAAACTCCGTTTTGCCAAGTAAAGTAGCAGTCATGGGTTCTGGGGATTAGGACCTGGCCATCTTTGGCGGGGGTGGGCAGTTAATCAGCCTTCCATACCAGCTTAACACAATGATGATCTCTCTGGTATTTCCTTCCTAGTCTTCTTTAATATGCATGTTTTTATTTAAATGTGATCATCTTGCATATACAATTGTCTATCCTTTTCTACTTAGTCTTCATAACCATCATTTTAAGTAGCTACATAATAGTCCATCCATGATTATATCATATTTTACATTGTCTTTACCCTGTTGTTGAATTTTTTATGTTGTTTCAGATATTATTATTGGTAGATCAAGATATGATAAATATTTTTGTTTATTAGATAGATCCCATCATGTGGGAATACTGAGATAAACTTATAAATATTTTTGAAGTGTTCAATTCAAACTGCCAAATTGTATTTTTGAAGAGTTCTAATCATTTTGCAACACTATTAGCAACATATGAGAGTACCAGTGTCACTATATCTTCGCCAGTCTTGGCCATGATCATTTAAAAAAGACTTTTTCTAATTAGGTGAAAAATGTTACCCTGATTTAAATGTAATTTACTTGAAAATTTTTTTCATGTTTCTGTTTATTACTTTCTCTTTATGTGTTTTGTTCATTTGTTTCTTATTAATCCTTATGACATTTTCTATGGTGAAATTGTCTTATATGCCACAAATGTTTCTTTTTAAACACACATTTAAAAACTTTAAATGTTCATATCTGATTTTTCCTTTGTGATTCGTTTATTTTCTTTATGTGTAAGTTTTTCTACCTAACAAGGTTTCGCAGCAAATAATCAGCTCTGTTTACTTTTACTTCTTTCTTGATTTAGTCACTGCCCTTAGCAAATTGCTAACAAGCTAAGAAGTTTGGGGACTCATGAGTCCAGACTTACTGTATGACTTACTGTACCAAAGCAAGTACCAAATTAATTTGGTTCCGTTTACATAATTTATCAAAATTAGAAACAAGTTTTTAAAAGGACTAGAGAAGAAATCTAGCAATTTTAGTGCAGTTCTAAGATGTTTATTGCCCTTTCCTAGAAGGTTTATTCAGCATGCTGTCACTTTGTGTGTTCATGCAGATAATTGAGAATTATAGGAAGCTATCTTAGTCCATGATAAACAGACAGAATGCACTTTAATTACATTCTAATTTATTATCTGGTGAAAGTACCTTGCTAACAAATCAACCCGGATATGACTTATTGGATAGCCTTTGCACTTAGAGGAATAATCAGTCTGTAATCATGAACAACATGAACTGTTCATCTTCTAGATTGTTATCATATTTATTACCCTCAAATGCCTGTGCCGGGTTTCTTTCCTGTTTGTTTCCCATTTCATGGCTCACGTGCCCCCACCCTGCCTGCTATAAGTTGGTGGAATCTTGTGCTTACGAATTCTTTTTCTTGAAATAAGGGTTAGGCACATGCCTAGGAACAGAGTTCTGTTGCTTTGCCCTAGGAATAAAATACATTTCCTCCCAGTAACAGTAAGTAGAATAAACTGTCACCACAATGTACTAAGATGTGATTTATTCCCTGTTGTCCTGGTAAGAACTAGCACAATTCGAATTCTTAAAGAAATAAAAACTTTGTTCCCTAGAATAGCCACCACATCCTTTAATATTCTCTATTACTTCCCCTGGTCCCAAAAAGGAGGTACTTAAATTAAACTGAAACAACAGCCAGCCCCTGTTTCTTTCTTTTGAGACAACCTTGTACAGAGAATTGATATCAGGGAGTAGATTTTACCAAGTGCATGCGGTTCTCTGATGGCGTACCTTCTTATAATTCTACTACTTAAGGCTGACAACAGAATGAACAGCCCATGGCACTAGTTCCACAGAATAATTTATAAGTTTGTAGTAGTACATTTCCTCAGTTGACCCAAATCTTTTTGACTACCACTATGTTAGGTGGGCATTGGAGTGGGGCCAAAGTGTAGGGGATACAAAACAGTGTAGAACAACTTAAAAATCTTATCATCAGCCTCCTCGATGGAGTTACAATAAAAAGTTGTTAATTACCTTCCCTGTTTCAGACACCCTTTTTTCTTTCTCCACTGCCTCTATGTTAATGATTCTAGTTGAATCTACTGATCCTGCTTAGTATCTTTAGCAACCAAAGAGAGTAATAACCTTTATCCTAGAGTATCCTGTTTTATGAACAAGGATCTTACACCTAGAAGAGACCTCACTAGTGCTTTTGATATAACACTGTCGCAACAAATGAGCCTATAGTTGTACAGATGGTAAGGGATAGAGGGGACCTGTAACTTCTGCATTTTAGTGCTATGATTTTTTGTGTCCATTCTTGGCCCAAATTTGTGTTAAAATGGAAGGTAAAAAGATATTGGTCTATTTCGCTTACCCTATTTTTCCATGTTGGAAATTGGTTTCGGCATACAGATCAGCTTAGGTGGGCTTGAAATTTCTTTCTATTCTGAGGAATTCTGTAGGAACTATATTTTTAAGTTTTTTACCCAGGAAGTGCTCAGTTAACGAGTTCCATTTGAGAGTCCTTGTTTTATTTGGCATAAACATGAATTGTAAAATTGTGATGTAAGATCACCTTTTTTTTTTTTAAAGCATTCTCTCTGAGCCAGATGATATCTCAGGTCTCCCCTTACTATTCTATGATTATGTGTCTTGAATTCCTTGCCTCATTCCCTGTATATTCTCCACCCTCACACAGTCCCAGGTTTCTGGAGTTTCCCGTGGGATATTCTCCTTAGGGCCTGTTCAGCCCCAGTTTGGATGTGAGCAAGGCATTGTTATTATCTTATTGACTCCTCTGTTTCCTGATCCCTCTTACTGTCTCCTTGAAGCTGGATCCTGTGTGCTATTCTGTCTGAATAGTAGGAAAGAATTAGTAATAATTCTTACACTGACTTTCTTACCAATACCCTTACTTTTCTACCAGGGAATTCTATGTGCTTCTTTTGGGACTAACCCAAAAGAGAAACTACAGTTAGGATTTTGAGATAAGTTGAAGGAGGGACAGAGTGGTATCTCAACAAGATGCAGAAGGCAGTGTCTCTGAGCAACCAGGTGCTTGTTTTGTGCATCCTGTTTAGACAGCCACTTTTTTATCTGGATCTCTGGCCGTACTTGAGAATGTTAGCAGGGGCTGCCTCCAAGCCAAGTCCTTCTCTGAAGCTGCAGCCTCAGTTGCTTTGGAGAAAATTTACTTCATGTTTGCCATCCCCTTCCTTCTATAGCTGTTACTTCCTCCTCTGGTTCTTGATACTTCCTACTATTGGCAGTATTTTCTGGATCTGTGCATTTGCATGAATTATTCAAGAACCTTCTTCTAAGACTATGTTTGAACTCCATTTTAGGAATAATAATTATACAGTTATATTCTGAATTTAGTGGCATTTTGACCTTTAAGAAGACCCTTTTAGGATCAAATTAGAGTAAAATAGTTATATTTGGCCATACTGGAATGAAAGTCCCACTTTGGCTTCTAGCCTTATTAGTACTCCCCAAAATAGATCTTACTAAGATCACTAATGACTTTCATATCACTAAATCTAATGGATTTATTTTAGTCTGTGTCCTAATTATATTGTTGACAGTTTCTTTTTTCTTAAAAAACACTCTTTACTTGATTTTCTTCTAACTTTCTAGCCATTCCTTCCCTGCTTCTGTGGCAGGCTCATCCAGGTGATTAAATGTTGCTATGCCCTCTTATCACTCTGTTTTCTCTCCAGTTTATCTCTACCATATCCTTTCATTACCAGAAACAATCTGCATTAGTCTAACCTCACCCACCTGGCCTCTTTCTAGTGTACTCCTCATATCCTTTAGAACATGAAAGTAGATGTGAACATATTGAAAAACAAACCATGTTCTTGAATAGGAAGGCTCAGCATCATAAAGTGCTGATTCCCCATACTTAATTTAAAAATTAAAGTGATCCCAATGAAAATCCTAGAAAAACTAATTATAAAGTGTATATTGAACTCTGAAAAACCTTGAAAAAGAAGAGCAATAAGAGGGGACCAGCCTTTCCAGGTAGTAAAACGTACGATGAAGCTTCAATTATAGCAATGTTGTACTGGTGCTTGAATTGACAGACTAATAGAGCAGAATGGAAAATTCAGAAATAGACTAGAAAATATTGCAACTTAGGCTATGGTAAAATCAGTATCTCTTATCAGTGGGAGTAAGGATGGACTCTAATAAATGGTGTTGATATAACTGTGTAGCCATCTGGAAAGAGAATGTTAGGTCCATCCTTGACATTGTATACTTGGATAAATTCCAGATTGGTCAGCAGTTTAAACATAAAACATGAAACCATGGGAGAATTTAATTATAACCTTAGAGTTATAAAGCCTTTCTAAAATTATGACTCAAAATCCTGAACTCGAAAGGTTGGTTAATTTGCCTTTTGAAAATCAGTATGACCAAAACACACCATAATCAAAGTCAGAAGAGAAATACAAGATTCATTGCAATCCCTATCAAAATTCCAGTGGCATTTTTCATAGAAATAGAAAAACAATCCTAAAATTTGTGTGGAACCACAAGAGACCCCAAGTAGCCAAGCAATCTTGAGAAAGAACAGCAAAGCTGGAGGCGTCACACTTTTTTTTTTTATTTTGAACTATATTACAAAGCTATAGTAAGCAAAACAGTATGGTATTGGCATAAAAAGAGTCACAACAATCAATGGAACAGAATAGAGTGCCCAGAAATAAACCCATGCATACATGGTCAATTAATTTATAACAAAGAAGCCAAGAATAGACAGTGGGGAAAGGATAGTGTCTTCAATAAATGGTGTTCGGAAAAATGGAGCACTGTTTTATAACATGAACAAAATCAACTCAAAATGGATTAAAGACTTGAACATAAAACTTGAAATCATAAAACTTCTAGAAGAAAACATAGGGGGTAAGCTCCTTGACATTCGTCTTGGCAATGGTTTTTTGGGTTTGACACCAAAAGCAAAGGCAACAAAAGCAAAAAGTAAACAAATGGGACTATATCAAACTAAAAAGCCTCTGTACAGCAAAGGAAACCATCAACAAAATGAAAGGCAACCTACTGAATGGGAGAAAATATTTGCAAATCGTATATATGATGAGGGATTAATATCTAAAATATATGAAAAACTCATGCAACTCAATAGAAAAAAAAAACCAGTCTGATTAAAAAATGGACAGAGGATCTGAATAGACATTTTTCCAAAGAAGACATACAAATGGCCAACAGGTACAGGAAAAGGTGCTGAACATCACTAATTATCAGGGAAAAGCAAACGAAAATCACAATGAGATATTACTTTACACCTGTTAGTGTGGCTATTATAAAAAATATAAGAAATAACAGGTGTTGGCGAGGATGTGGAGAAAAGTGAACCCTTATGCACTGTTGGTAGGAAGATAAATTGGTGCAGCCACTATGGAAAATAGTATGGAGGTTCCCCCCAAAATTAAAAATAGAACTACCATATGATCTAGCAATTCCACTTCGGGATATATTTCCAAAGGAAACAAAATCACTATCTCAAAAAGATATTTGCACCCCCATGTTCGTTGCAGCATTATTTATACTAGCCAAGACATGGAAACAACCTGTGTCTATTAATGGATGAATAGATAAAGAAAATGTGGTATATGTACAATGGAATACTCAGCTATAAAAAAGAGGGGAATACTGCCCTTTGTGACAACCTGAGTGGACCTGGAGAGCATCATGCTAAGTGAAATGAGTCCTACAGTGAAAGACAAATGAAATGAGTTCGTGGATACAGAGAGTAGGTTGGTGGTTTCCAGAGGTAAGGGGTGGGCAAAATGGGTGAAGGTAGCCAAAAGGTACAAACTTCCGGTTATAAGATAAATAAGTCCTGGGGATGTAAGGCACAGCATGATGACATGTTAACAATACTGTATTATATGTTTGAAAGTTGCTAAGAGAATAGATTGTTAAAGTTCTCATCACAAGAAAAAAAAATTTGTAGCTATGTATGGTAATAGATGTTAACTAAACTTATTGTGGTAATCATTTTATATACATTTATCAAATCATTAGGTTGTACACCTGAAACTAACACAATATTTTATGTCAATTATATCTCAGTTAAATTTTTTTAGTTTAAAAAAAGAGAAATACAAGTTGAAGAAAAAAGTTTGTCACTAATATTGTAGACAAATATATATACTAAGAGCTCATAGAAACACAATAGAAAAATGGACAGAGGACATGAACAAATAGTTGACAGGAAAGGAAATATAGATGGCTCTTAAACATGTGAAAGAATACTCAACCTTACCCTAAAAAAGGAAATGCAAGTTAAAGCTTGACCTGCCGCGTTTTTTCTCACCTATGACATTGATAAAAATCCAAAAGTTTCGTAACTCAACCAGTTGGTCCAGGCGCTTTCATGCATTGTTGGTAGGAGTGCACAGTTTAGCAATATCTGTCAAAATTACAAATGCATTTACCCTGTGACTGAGCAATCTTACTTACAAGATTGTCTGTGATAGCAAAATCCAGTAGCAGTTGTTGGACTTTCTTCTCATTCTCAGGGTACTGGTTAAATAAACCATGGTACACTCAAACAATGGGATGCTATGAGCTGCTAAAAAAGATTGGGCATATTAAGTGAAAAAAGCAAGGTACGGAACAATATGTATAGCATACTATCTTTTGTGTAAGAAAGGGAAGTTTGTGTGTGTGTGTGTGCGCGCGCACATGCTCACATCAGGATATATAAACTACATAGGAAAGACCAAGACTGGTTACCTTGGGGTTGGAGGAAGTCAAGTAAATAGTGACAGGTTGGGAGTGTAACAATATTCCTTTTTATTTTATATTCTTTTGATTTAAAAATGCATAAAAATATCAACAAATCTGATTCTTTCCTCCTTTTCCTAACTCTAGCTGTTTCTGTTGCTCTGAGGATGGATGAATTGCAAGGCCCTGGATGGCCTGTTTCTTCAGCCTTCCCACACTGCACACTGCCCCTTGTCCTCTCTGCTTTGCCTGCACTGGCCATCTTTCTCTACCTCAAACTCATTGTGTTTCCTTCTATCACAGGGCCTTTTTCACACTGTTCCCCCTGCCTAGAGATATTGCCTAGTTAAAATGTGCTTATCCTTTGATCTCGGCAGCATGTTACTTCCATAGAGAAGCCTCCTTGGATAAGATCAAATTTTCCTCTTCTATGCATTACTAGTGCCTTGTTCAACTCCTTTCTAACTCCAGTTATAAATGCAGTTGTATTTTCTTTGTTGGGATTGTTTAATGTCTGTCTCTCCCACTAGAAAGTAAGCCTCATGAGGGCAGGGACCATGTCTACTTTGTTCAGAGATAAGCGTACCTATCTCACATCACAGGGTAGTGAGGATTAAATGAGATGATACATGCTGTGTGCTTAGCACAGTGCCTACCATGTAAGCACAGAATGCTACTTAGATCCTGCTATAGGTTTTTTTTTTTTTCTTCTTAGTAAAAGGAAATGAGACTGTGAGTAAATTAACTGGATAAAGTTTAAGGAAGAATTCTTACTCTCCTTGGCCAGAGAAAGGATTACCTTTGGAGAGGAGTAATAGTCTTTTTGTGAAAAGAGAAAGAGAAAATAGCTTTTACTCTTCCTCTATTCTTGACTCCTGTATCTAAGTCAAAATCCAAGAAAGCAGCTTTTTTCCCAAAATATTTTTTCCTGTTTTCCAGTTGCGTTTCTTCCTCTTGTTTTTTTAATCAAATAGCAGCCAGTTTAAAAAAAAAACCGAAAATAGAATTTTTCAACTGGAATCTTGGAATTAATACATCCAATTGCAGATCTGTATTTGTCATGTCAGCCAAAGTTGTAAAAATCAGGTAGAATTCAAGACAATGGGATCCAAGATGATAACAACACACATTTCATGTTGTGGCATAGGGAACAGATTTGTTGTGAATCACTGGGGTCATATTCCCTATTGCGTGATTTTTAGGGTGGCTTTGAAGAGTTTTAAAAATTATGTTGTAGCTGCTTAATATTTTTTTCAAGTGTTCTCTAATTACCGTGGCCTCATCTCTGTTCCTGACATTTTGAAAGTTGGTAGATTGTTTTAACACATTCTTTAACTGCCAGGTTTTTACTTTTCATATATTAAGTAGGTATTAAGAAAATTGCCTTTTGGTTGACTCCTTTAGTTTCTTTATTTTACATTCCTTGAATGTTGCCTGATGCCCTGCTCTCAGGGAATTGGAGTTCTTAGATCCAACTGAGATGTGCCTAACTGGGAAGTATTGTTTCCTATCATTTTCCTTCATAGCTTGGAGAAGGATGTGCATGGAGCAGACAGCACATCCTGGGGGCCTGTAGACTACTTGATGTTCTCAGATCTGTTTTGCTCAGCCTGTAGAGTAAGTTGAAAAATCTGAATTTCCAGCATCTTTTGAAAATTCAGAAGGTATGGCAACAGTGGGCTGGCATTACCGGGTAGCAGCCATTGGCAGTGCTCTGTAGGTGTGACAGAAACACTCCAGGCTGCCATAGCTCTGTGTCCCTGCTTCCCTCCAGATTCATCCCCTTTGCTTCATTAATTTACTTTCTTTTTCTGGCTTTTGGCTTCTTAAACTTTGAGATTGTGACACCTGGTATAGACGAGTAGGACACTATTAGTTTAAGAGTAAGGGAAGCTAAAACCAGTGATCTGCTGAGCTGATTCAGTTATGCACTCAGAGATCTTCCATCCCTATGACATTCTGACCAAGGAAGTCCTTGGTCCCCTCTCCTGGTAAATGAGATTTTAAAAATGGCAATGGATGTCTTGTAGAAGTGAGTATAGGATGGTTAAATAAACACTTAATAAGAACTGCAGTACTGGCCAATCAGGGCTGGTTTTGCTGTCAGAACTGTTTTCTGGAGCCCCCTGTAATTCCTCTAAGTTTGTCAAAATATGTTACCTGTTGATGAAAATGTTTGAACTTATTATTTTTTTCAAGAAGAGTTTTTTAAAGGGAAATAACCCATAACTAACAAGCTGACAAGTTGGTAAGTGGCATAGAAAACCAAAAATTCCTCCCACCACCAAAATTCTCATTTTTTTTCCTTTTTTTGGTGGTATTCTGCTTCTTTTGGCCATTACTGAAGCTGTTTATGTATATTCCAGCCTTATCCTACCTCACACTCCTGCTTAACTCTAGGAGTGTAGTGATTTCCAACTTGGTTCTATCTGACTTTTCATTCTTCTCCTGTGAATTAAACTTTCATGCAACTCTGTAGATATCTGGAAGGCTTAGCTTTCTGGTCTCAGCTGCGTCGTTCACTAACTAGCTGTGTGACTTTAAGCTACACTATTCTTACTTATGAGATGAAGATTTGGAGTAGATGATATTTCAGATTTCTTCTAATTCTCATATTCTATCATTCAAAACATGCTACTTGGTGTCAGCATGGTGGTAAAAGCAAAACTTGATGGAAATCCATTTAGGATTTTGTGAATCAAATAAGATTATATATCAGAAAGTGCTTGGTAAAGGTTGTTTTACCATGATAAAGGCTACAAAAAGGTTTCTGTAACAAAGCTATTGGAAATAGAGTAACTCAATTCCTTACTGTGTAGATAAGTGGGGCTGTAGAGTGAGTAAGAAGGGAGTGTGTTTAGGAATGGATAACTGGGCCTAAAAGCACTAAGAAAATAGTATCTTTTTTTGAACAGCCAACTGATAACATTTGGAAACAATTTCAATACATTTTATAACTCTTTGATATAGCCACAAAAGTTGCTAACTTTTATAACTTTTGTTTGGGCAGGATACCTGATTGGATATACCCGATTATGTTAGAGAAGAAATGGGAGAGTCAAAGGCAGATTCTGATAAACTGATAAAGCTGGTATACACCAGTGGTTTGCAGATTTTTGAATTTCCTGGTTCAGTAAATTTTCAAAATAAATCAAGCAAATAACTTTGGGAATCATTATAGTGTTGTCAACTTTTAGTTCACCGAGAAAAAATTATTTTAAAAAATCTATTATCACTATTTCATAGAAGGAAAGACATTCTACCAGTAAAATGTAGGAATTCTCTCAGAATTAAGGACAGGTTTTTAAGTAGAACAGCACATTCTGTTACAGTTTTTCTCTACACCGTTGTAAATTTGGTTGTGAATCAGTGTTTGGGAATTACTGGTGTCAATGGTTGTGAAATTTAGAGGAAAGGAAAATCATAATTGCCTGGATTAAGCAAGGGTGGAAAGGATGGAGGAAGAGCTAGTGCCAGTGAAAGGGCAATGTTTGCGAAAGGAAGTTCTGAGGAGTAAAGAAGATGCATTGGTTTTGTATATGCTGAATGTCCAGGTTAAAGCTCAGCAAACAGTTAAAGGGTAGATCTGGGGATAAAGACTGAGACATCTGCCACCTTGAGGTGATAGTAGTAACCAGGAAAATGGGCTAAGTTTCCTGAGGGAAAATTGTGTGGTAGGTAAGGCTAAGGATAGCTTGTTAGAGGTTTAAAGGCATGGTCTCTGAAACCATCTTGCCTGGATTTGAATCCTGACTTTACTGGTTACAAGCTGTGTGACTTTAGTGAGGATACCTTATTATGTTGTCTTGAGAATTAAAGGAGTTCTGAGCATTATGCAAAATGCTTAGAATATTGCTTGGCAGACAGTAATGGTATATGTGTTACTTATTGTTATTCGGTGGTGGATGAAAGACCTCTAAGTAGTGTATAGTAAGTAGTGGCAGGCCACAGCTCCTGTGTAAAAAATGGATAAATTCCAAAAATCTTATTTTTAAAGTTATAAGAGAGCTGTGGAAGCAAAGAGGAGGAGGTAAACTCGAATTCTAGACAGAGAAGTTCACTCCTCATGTGAATTGAGATGGCCAGCTGTTTTTTTCCTGAGAGCAGTTGCCAAGTATGGGCATCTTCCTAGAATTAGGTTTGGGCCAGGCAGAGGGGTTCCACAGGGGAAAAGAGAATTCAGAAGAGCTTTTAACAGTTGTGTGGGCTGGTTTGACAGATGAAAATCTAGGTGAGCCACAAATGCACAGCCTTTTTGTCCCCACTAGGCGCTTGCTAAGTGCTGGGGTAGTGTGGGAGGCTGGTGGCTAGCCTGGAAAAGCCGGGTAAAATCTCGCAGTCTCATGGTGCTTAGGAGACTTACTGGTTTCTCAGACTTCTTGATATCAGGACCTCTTTTCAATCTTAAACATTATTGAAGACACCAAGGAGATTTTCCTTCTATGGGTTATATCTGTTGATGTTTACTATATCAGAAATTCAGAAATTAAAAGTCAGAAAAAGTTGGGGCTGGCCCCATGGTGTAGTGGTTAAGTTTGACATGCTCTGCTTCGGCAGCCTGGATTCGTGGGTTTGGTTCCTGGGTGCAGACCTACACCACTCGTCAGCTATGCTGAGGTGGCAACCCACATACAAAATAGAGGAAGACTGTCATAGATGTTAGCTCAGGGCTAATCTTCCTCAAGCAAAAAAAAGAGGAAGTTTGGCAACAGGTGTTAGCTCAGGGAGAATCTTCCTCAGGAAAAAAAAAATCAGAAAAATTTAAAATGTTTTAATTTTAAAATGACAGTAATAAACTCATTACGTTACCATTAATAAACTTTTTTTGAAAAAAAATACATTTCTCAAAACAAAAAATTTCTTATTGAGAAGAGTGAATTGTTTTATATTTTTGCAAATCTCTTAATAGCAGACAGCTGAGTTTTCATATCTGCTTTTGCTTTCAGTTTGTGCGAAGTGTTGTTTTGGTTGAAGTAAGTGAAGAAAATTCGGCCTTACACAGACAAATAGTTGGAAATAGGGGTAATTTAATCACTTTTCAGATAATTGTGAAAACACTAGACAGGTGGTAGTTTCTCAAAGCTTAGTTGCATTGTGGAATCTGAAACCATATTACTGAACTTTTATACTTTATTACATTAAAATCCATTGTTTTGTCTCGTTTTTTTTTAATTGAGGTCATAATAGTTTACAACATTGTTAAATTTCAGTTGTACATTATTCTTTGTGAGTCACCATATATATATGCCCCTTTACCCCTTATGCCCACCCCCCAACCCCCTTCCCCTCTGGTAACCACTAATCTGCTCTCTTTATCCATGTGTTTGTTTATCTTCTGCAAATGAGTGAAATCGTATGGTCTTTGTCTTTCTCTGTCTGGCTTATTTCACTTAACATAATACCCTCACGGTCCATCCATGTTGTTGCAAATGGGACGATTTTGTCTTTTGTAAAATGGCTGAGTAGTATGCCATTGTATATAGATACCACATCTTCTTTATCCATTCATAAGTTGATGAGCACTTTGGTTCTTCCACGTCTTGGCTGTTGTGAATAATGCTGCAATGAACATAGTGGTGCATAAGTCCCTTTAAATTGTTAATTTCAAGTTCTTTGGATAAACAACCAATAGTGAGATAGCTGAGTCATATGATATTTCTATTTTTAGTTTTTTGATAAATTTCCATACTATTTTCTATAGTGGCTATACCAGTTTGCATTCCCACCAGCAGTGTATGAGGATTGCCTTTTCTCCAGATCCTCTCCAACATTTTTTATTTTTTGTCTTGGTGATTACAACCATTCTAACAGGTTAAGGTGGTATCTCAATGTAGTTTTGATTTGCATTTCCCTGATGATTAGTGATGTTGAACATCTTTTCTTGTGCCTATTGGCCATCTGTATATCTTTGGAAAAATGTCTGTTGATATCCTCTGCCCATTTTTTGATCAGGTTGTTTGTTTTTCTGTTGTTGAGTTGTGTGAGTTCTTTATGTATTTTGGAGATTAACCCCTTCTCAGATATATGATTTGCAAATATTTTCTCCCAGTTGGTAGGTTGTCTTTTCATTTTGTTCCTGGTTTCCTTTGCCTTGCGGAAGCTCTTTAGTCTGATGAAGTCCCATTTGTTTATTTTTTCTTTTGTTTCCCTTGCCTGAGTAGATGTGGTATTCAGAAAGATCCTTCTGAAACTGACAAAAAGAGTGTACTGCCTATATGTTCTTCTAAGAGTTTTGTGGTTTCACGTCTTACTTTTAAGTCTGTCTAATCCATTTTGAATTAATTTTTGTGTATGACAAAAGATAATGGTCTACTTTCGTTCTTTTGCATGCGGCTGTCCAGTTTTCCCATCACCATTTATTGAAGAGACTTTCCTTTCTGCATTGTATGTTCTTAGCTCCTTTGTCAAAGATTAGGTGTCCACAGATGTATGGTGTTATTTCTGGGCTTTCAGTTCTGTTCCATTGATCTGTGTGTCTGTTTTTGTACCAGTACCATGCTGTTTTGATTACTATAGCTTTGTAGTATATTTTCAAGCCAGGGATTGTGATGCCTCCAGCTTTGTTTCTTTTTTCTCAGGCCTGCTTTAGCTATTCGGGGTCTTTTGTTGCCCTATATGAATTTTAGGATTCTTTGTTCTATTTCTGTGAAGAATGTCATTGGGATTCTGATTGGAATTGCATTGAATCTGTAGATTGCTTTAGGTAGTATGGACATTTTAACCATGTTTATTCTTCCAGTCCATGTGCATGGAATATCTTTCCATTTCTTTATATCCTCATTGATTTCTTTCAATAATGTCTCATAGTTTTCCTTGTATAGATCTTTCACCTCCTTGGTTAGATTTGTTCCTAGATATTTTATTATTTTTGTTGTGATTGTAAATGGGATTGTATTCTTGAGTTCTCTTTCTGTTAGTTCTTTTTTAGGGTATAGAGATGCAACTGATTTTTGTAAGTTGATTGTGTACCCTGCAACTTTGCTGTAGTTGTTGATTATTTCTAATAGTTTTCTGTAGGATTTTCTATGTATAAAGTTGTGTCATCTGCAAACAGCAAGAGTTTCACTTCTTCATTGTCAATTTGGATACTTTTTCTTCCTTAATTGCTCTGGCCAAAACCTCCAGTACTATGTTGAATAAGAGTGCTGAGAGTAGGCACCCTTGTCTTGTTCCTGTTCTCAGAAGGATGGCCTTCAGTTTTCCCTATTGAGGATGATGTTGGCCTTGGGTTTGTCATATATGGCCTTTATTATCTTGAGGTACTTTCCTGCTATACCCATTTTATTCAGAGTTTTATTTTGTTGGATCTTGTCAAATGCTTTCTCAGCATCTATTGAGATAATTGTGTATTTATTATTCCTCATTTTGTTAATGTGGTGTATCACATTGATTAATTTGCAGATGTTGAACCATCCCTGCATCCCTGGTACAAATCCCACTTGATAATGGTATGTGATACTTTTAACGTATTGCTGTATTCAGTTTGCCGATATTTTGTTGAGGATTTTTACATCTATGTTCATCAGTGATATTGGCCTGTAATTTTCCTTCTTTGTGTTGTCCTTGTTTGGCTTTGGGATCAGGGTGATGTTGACCTCATAAAATGTGTTAGGAAGTGTTCCAT
This sequence comes from Equus przewalskii, assembly GCF_037783145.1. Lineage (NCBI taxonomy): Eukaryota > Metazoa > Chordata > Mammalia > Perissodactyla > Equidae > Equus > Equus przewalskii. Next base: position 57,016,248 of record NC_091839.1, on the reverse strand, counting down.
CTTCTTCAATTTTTTGGAATAGCTTGAGAAGGACAGGTATTAAGTCTTCTTTGAGTGTTTGGTAGAATTCTCCAGAGAAGCCATCTAGTCCTGGGCTTTTATTTTGGGGGAGGTTTTTGATTACTGTTTCAATCTCTTTACTTGTGATTGGTCTGTTCAGATTCTCTATTCTTAATTCAGTTTTGGGAGGTTGTGTGAGTCTAAGAATTTATCCATTTCTTCTAGTTTGTCCAATTTGTTGGTATATTTTTTTCATAGTATTCTCTTATAATCCTTTGTATTTGTGTGGTATCCATTGTAATTTCTCCTCTTTCATTTCTAATTTTATTTACTTGAGCCTTCTCTCTTTGTTTCTTAGTGAGTCTAGCTAAGGGGTTGTCAATTTTATTTACCTTCTCAAAGAACCAGCTCTTAGTTTCATTGCTCCTTTCTACTATTTTTTTGTTTGTTTGTTTCAATTTCATTTATTTCTGCTCCAATTTTTATTATTTCCCTCCTTATGCAGAATTTGGACTTTGTTCTTCTTTTTCTAGTTCTGTTAGGTGCACTTTAAGATTATTTATTTGAGATTTTTCTTCTTTGTTAAGATGGGTCTTGCTATGCATTGCTATGAATTTCCCTTTTAGGACTACTTTTGCTGCATCCCACATTAGTTGGTATGGTGTATTTTCATTTTCATTTGTCTCCTGATGTTTTTTTATTTCTCCTCTAATTTCTTCAATGATCCATTGATTGTTCAGTAGCATGTTGTTTAGTCTCTACATATTTGTCCCTTTCCCACCTTTTTGCTCGTAGTTGATTTCTAGTTTCAAAACATTATGTTCAGAGAAGATGCTTGCTATGATTTCAATCTTCTTAAATTTATTGAGGCTTGCCTTGTTTCCCAGCATATGGTCTATCTTTGAGAATTTTCCATGTGCGCTTGAGAAGAATGTGTATTCTGCTGTTTCTGGATGGCATGTTCTCTATATATCTATTAAGTCCATCTGGTCTAGTTTTTTTTAAAATCCACTATTTCCTTGTTAACTTTCTGTCTGAATGATCTATCCATTGACATAAGTGGAGTGTTAAGGTCCTCTATTAATATTGTGTTGCTGTTAATATCTCCTTTTAGGTCTGTTAATAGTTGCTTTATGTACTTGAGTGCTCCTGTGTTAGGTGCATGTATATTTATAAGCATTGTGTCCCTTATATCATTATATACTGCCCCTCTTTGTCACTCATTGCCTTTTTTATCTTGAAGTCTACTTTGTCTGACATAAGTATGGCAACACCTGCTTTCTTTTGTTTGCCATTAGCCTAGAGTATTGTCCTCTATTCCTTCACTCTGAGCCTGTGTTTGTCTTTACAGCTGAGATGTGTTTCCTGGAGGCAGCATATGTTAGGTCTGTTTTTTAATCTGTCCTGCGCCTCTGTGTCTTTTGATAGGAGATTTCAAACCATTTACATTGAGTGATTATTGATATATGAGGGCTTAATGCTGCCATTTTATTACTTGTTTTCCAGTTGTTCTGTATTTCTCTTGTTTCTTATCCTGTGTATTTCGGACTGTCAGTTCAGTTTAGTGGTTCTCTATGATGGTTTCCTGAGTTTTCTGTTTGTCATTTGTGTCTCTGTTCTGATTTTTTGTTTAGTGGTTGCTGCGAGATTAGTATAAAAGATCTCAAAGGTGACATAGTCCATTTTCTGTTAGCCTCTTATTTCCTTAGTCTAAGTAGGGTCCATCCCTTTCCTCTTCCCCAACTGAGTTATTGTTGTCACAACTAACTCCATTTTGTATTGTGAGTTTGTGGTTTAGATGAAGTGATTATATTTATTTTTGATGTTTTCCTTCCCTTTATCTTTAATGTTTTAATTAAGTGTTTGCTAACCTGTTCTGATAGAGAGCTGCAGTTTTCTGGTTTTGTTTGCCTATTTATTTCCTTGCTCAAGGCTTTGTAAACCCCCCTTTTTTCCTCCAGGTATGGGGACCTTCTTGATCATTTCTTGTATGTAAAGGAGTCTTGTGATGAACTCCCTCAGCTTTTATTTATCTGGCAACAATTTGATTTCTCCTTATCAAAGGATATTTTCACTAGGTAGAGGATTCTTGCCTGGAGGTTTTTGTCTTTCAAAATTTTGAATTTATCATTCCACTCTCTCCTAGCCTGTAAGGTTTCTGCTGAGAAATCTGCTGAAAGCCAGATAGGGGTTCCTTTTTAGCTTATTTTCTTCTGTCTTGCTGCCCTTAATATTTTTTTCTTTGTCATTGACTTGCGAGTTTTACTAATAGATACCTTAGAGTAGGTCTTTTACACTGATGTAATTAGGAGCTCTGTTAGCTTTTTATACTGGTGATTCCAGCTCCTTCCCCAGGCTTGGGATGTTCTCAGCTATTATGTCTTTGAACAGGCTCTCTGCTCCTTTCTTCCACTCTTCTCCCTCTGGAATACCTATAATCATTATGTTGCATTTCCTAATTGAGTTAGATATTTCTTGGAGAATTTCTTCAGTTCTTTTTAGTCTTAGTTCTCTCTCCTCCTCCATCTGAATTATTTCCATATTTCTGTCCTCTAAATTGCTGGTTCTGTCCTCCATAATATCAGCTCTGTTATTGAAGACTCCAGATTATTCTGTATCTCATTCATTGTGTTTTTCATCTCCAACATTTCTGATTGGTTTTTCTTTATAATTCCAATCTCTTTTGTGAAGAATTCCCTCTGTTCATTAATTCTATTCCTGATTTCATTGAACTGTCTGTCTGAGTTTTCTTGTAACTTGTTGAGTTTTTTAATGGTAGCTATTTTGAATTCTCTGTCATTTAGATTGTAAATTTCTGTGTCTTCAGGATTGATTTCTGGGTCCTTGTCATTTTCCTTCTGGTCTGGAGTATTAATATACCTCTTCATACTTTTTTTTTTTCTTTTTTGAGGAAGATTGCCCCTGAGCTAACTGCTGCCAATCCTCCTCTTTTTGCTGAGGAAGACTGGCCCTGAGCTAACATCCATGCCCATCTTCCTATACTTTATATGTGGGACACCTGCCACAGCATGGCTTGCTGAGCGGTGCCATGTCCACACCCAGGATCTGAACCTGCGAACCTTGGGCTACTGAAGCAAAACATGCACACTTAACCACTGCACCACCAGGCCCACCCTTCTTCATACTATTTGATGGAGTGGATTTGTGCCTTGTCATAGTGGTAGTGTCTGGTTTCAGATTCCACATGCTGCCACTGGGGGGCTCTCAGGAGCTGTGTATTCTGAGCCTGCCACGATCTCTGGCATCTGTGCATCTCCTTTGGAAGCTAAGCTGTAGGGTCTGTCTGTGTTGCCTGCTTGCCACAACTGCTTTACAAACATGTGCGCATGCTCTCTGGTGGGGATCCCCCTGCTCAGGCCCTTGTGCTGAGTGGTTTTGCCGGTGGTGGGTGGGAGGGGTACTTTCTTTCATGTGCACGATCCCAAGTGCCCAGGCTCTACACTCACTGTCTGACTGGCTTGGTGTGGATGCCCCCACGATTGTTTCACCACCTTGGTGTGGAGCATTTCCACAGGCTAGGAGGCAACTCTGAGAGTGCAAGTGTTCCCAAGGAAGACTGCCTTCTCTCCCTTCTCCTCTCAGGGTCATGTGCTGGCTGTCACCAGGTCCTGCCCCTAGGTTGCTGCCACATGAGAAAGAGAGGCAATCCCCTTACCTCCTTCCATTGCCTTCTGAGGTAGTCCAGCACCCCCACCTTCAGACATATAGCTTTGTGGGTCTCTCAGATGTCTGTTGTGTTGTGTGAATGTCCTCTGTTGGTTTATGAATGTCCTTTTCATTGCATCTTAGTGAAGAGAGAGTAAGGGAAGAGCTCATTCTGCCATGATGCTGCTGTCACTCTGGTCACTCCTATCTTGTATTTTGAATGGATCTTTTACCCATTCATAATTTTGTATCGTGCATTGGTCATTTGGAAATATTGGTTCACTGAGATATGCGAGTCTTCCAAATACTGATGTTTCATTGTACAATATAAAAAAACCCATCATATTTGTTAATATCACCGCTGACCTCATCAGAAAAGTTGTTAAGTATTGGAAAGTTGTCAAGGTTATGGTGGCTGATAGAGATTTTCTGAAATTCAGATTTTCGCCTGAGGTTCAAATTTTATTATTGGCAAGAAATACTTTTATTTTTAATCCTTTAAGTAATAGGCTCACTGCATCATTTTCGAGAAAATGCCTGATAAATGTGTAAATTGAAAGACTGTGATTTGTCTGTTGATTGTTCTTTCAAATGAAAATAGTATTTCATGAAAAAAACAGCTGATTTAGATGGTGACTCAAAGAATAACACAACTGCTTTTCCTTGAGACAATTACCATACTTTGGTACACAATAGAATGCGTTATACATGCTTTCCATTTTGTAACTTGGATTATGAAGATGTATACTCGAGGGTCAAGATTTAATAAAATTAACTATTTTTACTGTTTCATCAAAGATAATCTTAAGTAAAACTGGCGTTTTTCTTACTGTGAGTGCATGACACTGAAGATCTAAGTATACGGATGGTGTCACTGCCTTGATTGGTACTCAGCCTCCAGCAGTTTTATCCACTGTTGCTTTTGCACCATCAGTGTCAATGTTAACACAGTGAGAAAGGCAAATAATATATTAATATTATTATATTATAGTTTTTCTTTCATGGACCCCCTCCTGAAAAAATCTCAGGGACCCCTGGAGGTTCACAGACTATACCTGGAGAAGCACTGATTTAGAGGAAGGAGCCTGTAACAAACATCCAACAGTTTCACCTTTGAGACATTTGAAAATAGAGGTGAATAGAGTCTAACTAAAGCTACATTCCAGTCCCAAGCCAGCTCAGTCCTTTCTGCCTAACAGCGGAAAGGGCAATCCTCTGTGGGAAATAGTATCAACCACAGTCTCTACAGTTATTTTATAAATACTGTTTGACATACAATCAAATATTATGAGAAAGAACTTTTGCTTCTCACGATGAGAGAATGATAGGATCTGGAATTGCCTTCTCTCTGTGAACAACTAGAAAACTGGACAAGATACTTGGAAGAACTGTCTTCACATACTGGGCAACAGGCAACACAGCACTGTGATTCCTAAAAGAAGGAAAACCAAAGAGATGAGTTCTATGATTACTTTGGCTTTCTGCCTGGAGGCAATTTCCAGATCGTGGTGCAGGGAGGGGAAACCCAAACAGAACCCTGTGGTGTTGTTAAGTGGTGTGAGACATAGATCAGAGTTTGGGGAAGCCATGGTGGCTAGAATTTACAGGGCCATGTACAGAGAGGAAGGAATTATGCATAGAAAGAGCTCTAGAAAGCTGTATAGGAGTCCCTTTGAGTCCTTCACATGGTTATGGTGAAACTCCATGAGGCTAGGCAAAAAACAACTTCTAGGAAAAAAGTTACTGAGGGAGTGTAAGCTGAATAACTCCCACAGCTCATACAGGACCAGAAGTCATTTGAGTTCCCATCACCAGAGTAAAGAGACCTCATTGAATACACAGGTTATTCAAGGAAGACTTCAGAAGGGTCATACTTTTGTAGTGGGACTAAATTAATTTTAGAGTAGTCCCATGTGGATCAAATTTAACTGCTCACTAGAATAAAGTCCAGTCCTCTTTAAAGGAATACAAGAAAATCTAACACTCAAGGACGTAAAATCAGCAATATTTGGAATACAGTAAAAAAATTACTGGACATGTGAAAAAGTGGGACGTGTAACTCATAACCAAAATAGAAAGAAACTCAGGAGAAAGAAACCCAGAAATGATAGAATTAGCAGACAAGACTGTTGAAGCAGCTACAATAAATATGCTCAGTATACACAAGTAATTAAAAGAAAACATGAATGAACATTGTAAGTAGAGAAATGGAAGATATAAAAAACCAAATGGAACTTCTATAGGTGAAATATAAACTATATTAAATGAATTTCACTTGATGAGATTACAGACAAGTTAGATTCTGCAGAAAAAAAGATCCATAATCTTGACAAAAATAGTAACTATCCAGACTGAACATAGAAAGATGCCTGAAAAAATTCACAAATCCTCATTAATATTTAGACCGCTATCAAGTGGTTTAAAATATGAGTAATTGGAGCACCAGAAGGTGGGGACAGGAAAAGTATTTGAAGAGATAATGTCCCAAATTTTCAAAATTTGATGGAAAATATAAACTTCCAGATCCAAGAAGCTTAACACACCCCAAGCAGGATAATCATAAAGGAAATCATACCAGAATACTTCATAATGAAATTACTGAAAAAAAGTGATAAAGAGAAAATCTTAAATTCAGTTAGAAAAAAATGGGTACGTTAAGTACAGAGGACAAAAGATAATTATCATAGAGTTCTATCAAAAACTTTAAAAACCGGGGGCTGGCTCCGTGGCCGAGTGGTTACGTTCACGCACTCCGCTGCAGGTGGCCCAGTGTTTCATTGGTTCAAATCCTGGGCGCAGACATGGCACTGCTCATCAAACCATGCTGAGGCAGTGTCCCACATGCCACAACTAGAAGGACCCACAATGAAGAATATACAACTATGCACCAGGGGGCTTTGGGGAGAAAAAGGAAAAAGATAAAATCTTTAAAAAAAAAAAAACTTTAAAAACCGGAAGATAATAGAATGACATCTTTAAAGTATTGATAGGAAAAAAAGCTGTCAACCTAGATTACTATACCCACAGAGAATATCTTTCACTAAAGGAGGTGAAATACTTTTTTAGATAAGTTTTAGCTGAGAGAATTCATCACCAGCAGACCACTGCTACAAGAAATATTAAACAGGATTCTTCAGACAGAGGAAAATGATACCTGATGGAAACTTTGAGCTACACAGAAGAATGAAGAGCTCTAGAAATGCTAAATATGTGGATAAATATAACAGAGTTCTTTTTTCCTCATTTAAAAATAAGTATTTGAAACAAAAATAATAGCAGTATATTGTGGTGCTTATAATATATGAGGAAGTAAATTGTATGAAAACAATAGAACAAAGGATGGGAGGGGGATAATGGAAGTATACTGTTGAAAAATTATACATGAAAGAGTATAATATTTAAAGGTAGACCATGGTAAGTAAAAGATGCATATTGCAAATCCTAGAATAACCATTTTAAAAAAAAGACTAAACTAATAAGCCAAATAGTGATGATAAAATAGAATACTGAAAAAAAAATACTCAGTTCAGAGGATGGCAGGAAATGAGGGGGAAAAGGAACAAAGAACAAATGGGACAAACAGAAAACAAATCGCAACATGGTAGATTTAAACCCAGTCTCACCTAATATGTTACATTAGATGTACCCAATACATTAATTATAAATGGTCTTGATACTCCAGTTAAAAGGCAAAGAATTTCAGACTATATAAAAGCAAGAGACTGTTGTCTGTAAGAAACTCATTTTAAATATAAAGGCCAAAGGGTGGAAAAATAGGTACCACACAAGCACTAATCATAAGAAAGTTAGAAGAGCTGTTTTTATCTAAGAGTAGGCTTGAGAACAAAGAATATTATAAGGGATAAATATGATAAAGGGGGCAATTCATCAAGAAGGTGTAACTATTCTTAATGTATATACATGTAATAACAGAGCTTCAGAGTACATGGAGCAAAAACTGACAACTGAAATAGACAGATCCACAATTATAGTTGGAGATTTCAACATTCCTCTCTCAGTAATTGGTAGAACAAGTGTAGGTAAAATTCATAAGGATATAGAAGACAAACAACACTATAGACTAACTTGACATTTATAGAACATGCCTCGCAACAATGCAAAATAAACATTATTTTCAGGTGCACATGGGACATTCACCTAGATTGACCATATGCTGGGTGATTAAAAAAAAAAGTCTCAATAAATTTAAAAGTTTCTAAATCATGTAGAGTGTCTGCTGTGACCGAAACTAGAATTAAATTGGAATTCTCTAACGGAAAGATATCTGGAAAATTCTTAAATATTTAGAAATTAAACAACAGTCTTCTAAATAACTCATGGGTAAAATAAGAGATCACATGGAAAGTTAGAAAATAGTTTGAATGACAATGAAAAAACAACATGTCAGTTTGTGGGATGCAGCTAACGCGATGTTTAGAGGGGAATTTATCACTTTAAAACAATAGTCTAATTTTGTACCTTAATAAGCTAGAAAAGAAGAGCAAGTAACCCAGAGTAGAAGGAATGTAGTAATAAAGAGAAGAAATCAGTGGAATAGAAAATGGAAACAATAGAGAAAAATTAATAAAAGAAAATGCTGGTTTTTGAAAAGATCAATAGCCTCGCCAGTATCAGAAATGATATTGAGAAGAAGAGTAGGTGGTGACATGGGCAGTCCCCAGGTGGGCATAAAGGTAGTTTATTGGTATCACGAAGTAAGAGAGGAGCCAACACAGAGGCTCAGCTTCCAAAAGGGGAGTGCCTAGTTTGAGGTCTTGGTGGGCGTGCCTGTACTTCTGACAGTAGAGTAAGGTGGAGAGTGAAGGGAGGCCAGGATGAAAGTCAGCGGACCCCACAAGTCATCTGTTGATATTGGTTTAACTGAGAATGAAAGGCAAAGGGAGAAAATAACCTACCACTTAGAAGAGAGTAATGTTTTTCCCTTGTGAAAATACTTTGACTCTATTTATGCATTGAAAATTCAGATGCTGTGATAGCCTTCGATGTGGTCATTTTTCACTCAGATTTAAGCTAATGAATAATGCTCAAGTTCCTTTAAAATTGTATTTAGTAAGAACATGCCTGAAAATTTTTCTTTTGAGAATTTTCAAGCTTAACATGGAACTGAAAATCAGAAGAAATATGCAGCTGCTTGTGTGGTCCCCTCCCCTGCTTTTAAGCTGATTTTCAACAGTGAGTATTTTACTGTTTTATTTTTTTTTAACTGTCGCTTTTTACTGCTGCAGATAGTAGCTGGCCATTTTATTGACTATAGTAGAGATAGGCAGAGAAAAGTTCTTTTTGGTTTATTTCAGGAAAATCATTGGGCTGAATTCTCAGGTTATTTTTAATAAGAGAAGAGTCTAGGATTAATATTGATATAAAATTCAAACTTCACAGCTTTTTTTTTTTTTAAGAAAACTTTTCTTATTTGAAAAGTGGCTAAAATGCTTTTTTTTTTTTTTTTAAAGATTTTATTTTTTCCCCTTTTTCTCCCCAAAGGCCCCCGGTACATAGTTGTGTATTCTTCGTTGTGGGTTCCTCTAGTTGTGGCATGTGGGACGCTGCCTCAGCGTGGTCTGACGAGCAGTGCCATGTCCGCCCCCAGGATTCGAACCGACGAAACACTGGGCCGCCTGCAGCGGAGCGCGCGAACTTAACCACTCAGCCACGGGGCCAGCCCCTGGCTAAAATGCTTTTTATAAAACATTTATTAATGTGCCTGGCAAAGAGAGATGTCTAGATTCTTTTTTACCAAATGTTAAATTCTGGGTGGTAGGCTGTGGGGTGATTTTTTTCCCCCTTTTTTCATTTTTTTTGTTTGTTTGAATTGCTTGAATTTTAAAATAATGAGCACGTACCCTTTTTTTTCAAAACCTATAGACGTTTTCAAAAAGTGCCTAATGTGTAAGAAACAAAGTAAATATTTATTGACTAAATGAATGAATGAAATGGACTTTGTGGGAAAATTAAAGGTAATACTTATTATATTACTATTATATTAGGTTTAATTATAATATGCATTGATATATTGGACATACTGGAAAGTCATTTTGGCAGAAATTCTAGTTTGTTGTCCCCCACAAATGAAATATGTAAGTTTATGCCAGTTTAGTATATTAGAAATACCTGTAACTCCCTACAATACCTACCCTCCTCATACAAGATTGAAGGGGGAAAAGCATCAAGAAAAATATTTGCTTCCAAATGATTTCTGTACCCTCTCTGTAATTTTTTCCCCCCTGCTCGGAATAGAAACTATTTCTGGCAGCAAAGAGCTCTCTAAGGAGAATGTTAGTCCTCACCACAGCAGACAGAGTTGTACAAAGAGTTAATTAAAAATACAGTTTGTTTACTACCAGCCAGGATGCCAGCCAGGATAGAAGGTGGTTAGTCAGTTTTCAGTATCTTCTTTAACTCCCCCTTAATCCTTAAGAGTAGTCTTTTCTTTTTTTTTAACCCTACTAATTTGTTTCTTTCTTATTTCTCTTGAGCTATAGGTCTAGTGTGGTAGGCCTCCCAGTTCACCACTTATCTTGTGAGTAATGAGGTTTCTTTTCCAATAGCCGTGTTGTTGTTCTCTCTTCCACAAGAATAAAATACTTAAGCCTTAAATATGAAAATTGAATGGAAAGGAAGTTCTAAGTAATAAGTCTTTTAGTCACAAATCATCTTTTCTTCTGCATTTTCTCCCCTCTCATCAGTAAAAGGAGACTTATTTGAAGCATTATTTTGTATTTTGTGCAGTTAGGAATTACAAAAGAAAGTTTAAAAAATTGTTTTAGCAGCGATGGAATCCAATTAGATTTTCCATTGATCAATGAATAGCACAAACTCAATGGTTATTCTCTAGATTTTCAATAGAGGATGTTAAGAGTGAAGGTAGACAGAGATCCCACATCAGATGAGCATAATGTCCTGGTTTTTCCAAGACAGTTCTAGTTTATATATATTTTCCTGGCATAGTTTTTTAATACACTTTTTATTTTGGAATAATTTTAGATTTATAGCAAAGTTGCGAAGATATTATAGAGAGTTCCTGTATACCCCTCATCAAGTTTCCTCTCTTGTTAACGTCTTACATAACCATGGTACATTTGTCAAAACTAGGAAATCAACAGTAGTACATTACTATTAACTAAGTTCCAGACTTTATTCAGTTTCTACTAGCTTTACCACTCTTTTTTTTCTGTTCCACGATCCGACCCAGGATACCACATTGCATTTAGATGTCATGTCTCCTTAGTCTCCTCTGTTCTGTGACAATTTATCAGTCTTTAATTATATCTTTCATGACTTTAAGTTTTGAGGAATGTTGGTCAACTCTTTTGTGGAGTGTCCCTCAGTTTGGGTTTGCCTGATGTTTTTCCTGTATAGACTGAGAATGTGGTTTTTTGCGAATGATACGACACTTGAATTGCCCTTCTCATCACATAATATTAGGGATACCTTCTGTCAATATGACTTACCATTACTGATGTTAACCTTGATAATCTGGCCAAGGTAATTTTTGCCAGGCTTCTCCACTGTGAAGATACCCCCATCCCCTATACTCTGTTTTTTGCAAGTCACTAAGTCCAGCCCAGACTCAAAAGGAGGGAGTAAGTTAAGCTCTTAGAGAGTATGTACATAGATTATTTGGAATTCTTCTATAAGGAAGATCTGTCCTTTCTTCCTCATGTATTTATTTCTTCAATCATTTATTTATATCAGTATGGAACTCATGTCTATTTATTTTATACTTTGAACTATGACCTATTAACTGTGTTATTTTGTTGCTCAAATGGTTCCAACCTTGGCTGTTGGGAGCTCTTTCAGGATAGCTCCTGTGTCTCTTTTAGATACCTCTATACTTTCGTTTTTTTGAACACTTCCTTACTTTCTGGTTCTACAAGATGCTCTGGGCTCATCTTGTGTTTTGCCTACCGGAGTGCTAGAACCAGCCATTTTTCCAAGGAGCCCTGGCTCCTTTTATTGGATAGTGGCTTTTAGAAACCAATATCTGGGCAGTAAGTGTTTTCATTGCTACTGGGAATGTCACTGTTTCTAGGCCCTCTGAACAGACATAGCAAGGAATGTATATATTTATAAAGGCACACCCCCTCATACCTACACATGTATCTATAATTATTTCTGTATCTTTCCATCTGTATCTATATTAAGCTAAACATGAGTTCATACTAATGATGCTGACTCTAATCCAGTACCTCAGGATTTGTTCTAGCCTTCCTCCTTTGTTTGGCTGTAACTTCCCTCTCAACTGTGAGTAACCTGGCTTCTACCATCCATCATCCATTTACTTATTTGTTCAACTGTAGTATATATGTAAAGCAGTTTCAGAAATGTCAATTCCTACCCCTGTGAGAAACAGCTTACCAACTAGAAAACTGTGTTTATGTACAGTTCCTTTTGCCTCTAGCCTTACTGTTTCTAGTCAGCACGTGATTTTCCAAAGTTATTTAGATTAGCTCCTTTTATTTTCCTGCAGCCCCTTCAGTGAGATTATGCCCTACATTTATAATACAGTTAGATTCTTTTGACGTAGTCTGCATTTTGTCCTGGGGTCCCCAATCTCTTGGTTGATTTTTTTACATAGGCATACATTAAAAGTTTACTTTTTTTGTTGTAAAGTTCTTTGGGTTTTGCCAAATACATAGTATCATGTATCCACCATCCCAGTACCATATAGATTAGTTCCATCACTCTAAAAATTCCCCTATGTGTCCCCTTTATAGTAAACCACTCTCCATTCCCCCAACGCCTGGCAACCACTTAACTGTTTTGCTTTTTCTAGAATGTAATATGAAGGGAATCATGTAATACGTAACCTTTTAGATCTGACATTTTTCACTTAGCAGAATGCATTTAGGATTCATCCATCTTGGGGCCAGCCCTGTGGCCGAGAGGTTAAGTTTGCGCGCTCCACTTCGGCAGCCCAGGGTTTTCCCAGTTTGGATCCTGGGCGCAGACCTAGCACCACTCACCAAGCCACGCTGAGACGGTATCTCACATAGCACAACCAGAAGGACCTACAACTAGAATATACAATTATGTACTGGGGGGCTTTGGGGAGAAGAAGAAAAAAACCAGAAGATTGGCAGCAGGTGTTAGCTCAGGTGCTGATCTTTAACAACAAAAGATTCATCCATCTTGTGTGAATCAGTAGTTTTGTTCCTTTTTATTGGTGAATAGTATTACATTGCATGGATGTCTCAGTTTGTTTATCCACTGCTCTGGTGAATGACGTCTTGGTTGCTTCCAGTTTTTAGTGATTATGAATAAAGCTACTATAAAAACTCACATATAGGCTTTCACATGAACATAAGTTTTCAGTTCACTTGAGTAAATACCTAGGAGCATGACTGCTAGGTTATATAGTGAATCTATGTCTGACTTTGTAAGAAACTGCCAAACTGTCTTCTGAAATGGCTGTTAACATTTTGCATTTCCATCAGCAATGAGTGAGAGTTCATGTTGCTCTGCATCCTCGCCTAGTGTAATTCTTAATAGTGCCCCCTTTCACTTCCAATAGTGTTCTGGTTTGGATGATAAATTATGCTGTTTTAAGTAAACATATTGACATGTTCTATCTTCTCTTCCTATGTTTTCTGACTGTATTGGTGAAGAAATTGAGTCCAGGATTTTTTTTGAGAGATAGGATTTTCCTCATTAGCAGCATGATTTCAGATAGTCTAATTTCAATAATGGTGAAATAAGGGAAAAAACAGGTAAAGGAAATCAGAGTAAACTAATTCATTTGATAAATCAGATTGACATCATGTAGTGAGTGCCAGTCTCTTAGTGAGTTTGCTCATCTTGATAACCACTCTTTACTTGTCTATTCACTTTCTTCAGTGGCATCACAGGTAATTTTGTACATTTGTTTCCATAAATCTGAAGTCTAGCACTCATTGCAGCTTCTCGTGTAGTTCTCTATCACACTCGCAGTTGAAGCCTCTAGGGATGGTCAGTGAGGCCAAAAAGCCATCTTTGTCCTTGGAACTCCTGCAAAATAACTGTGAGTACCTGTTCTCCTTCAGATCTTTATGCCTCAGTGTTATTTTAATCTTCATATTTATTCTTTGGATTCCAGCGTTAGATATTTAAGTTATACCTTTGACATGCTACATATTAGCCTTGGGCACTGCCCTTTTTGCCTTATTGTGAAACCAAACAGTTAGAGCAAATAGTGCTTTTCTTTCTTTAAAATTTTTTTTGCCTTCTGTCTCTGTAATCACTTATTTATTCATACAAAAATAATGGTGTCTGCAAAAATGAGAGTTCAAGTTTGCTGAGAAAATTTTTGAGCAGTTCATTCATGTTGTCTACCCAGGGTCTTTAGAGACAGTTTGCTTAAATGAAAACTGCTAATATTTCTAGAAATCCACACTGTTGCTTCTTTTAGTCATGCAAGTGAGACTTCTGCTCGCAGATCAGAGGCTGCAAGTGCATCTGCAGGCCTGTCATCTCATCTTCAGGAATAGCCAGCCAAACCTTCTGGCCTTTTACACAGGTGGTGGAGAGAAGCTGGGGAACACTGCAGTTTCCCGGTGTCATGGTCTAAGTAGGTCAAGTCAGACCCTCTTTGGGAATGTCCAGTCCCAATTGTCAGAATACCGAAGCAGAGTGCAGTGGTTGGCAGAAAATTGACAAACCCGTGAGACTTATTTGTGGAGATGGTGGCTTGTGGATTAAATTGCTTCACTAGTGATTTTCCTGTCCTTAGACCAAATTCAAGTGGAAGACCATTGTACACCTACTTCTAAGGGAGAAAGATAGCAGGGAGAACCCTAACTTTGGACTTTCCTGGTTTATTTTTAAATTTTTAATTGCTTTAGATCCTAGGAAATATTTTGAAGATTTCCTTTATTACTGAAACTGATTGCTAGTTGATCTTCATGTTCTCTTTCAAACTAAGAAAATCACTTTATGATGAAAGAACAAAATTGAGTAAGCCTTCGAAAGATACTTCTTCCTGGTTAAATGTAGTTGAGTTAGCTTCAATGTTAAAATATTACAACTAGGGGCCGCCCCTGTGGCCGAGTGCTTAAGTTCGTGCGCTCTGCTTTTGCCACCCAGGGTTTCGCTGGTTCGGATCCTGGGTGTGAACATGGTGCGCATGGTGCGAACTCATCAGGCCATGCTGAGGTGGCATCCCACATGCCACAACTAGAAGGACTCACAGCTAAAAATACACAACTGTGTACCAGGGGGCTTTGGGGAGAAAAAAGGAAAAATAAAATCTTTAAAAAAAAATTACAACTAGCGCTATGCTGTGCCCTAATCTTGAGATCACCAGGCATCTTGGGCAAGTCAGCTAATTTCCATTGGCCCTGGAAGGTTCTTTTGTAAATTTAGGAGATTTGGACTAGTGAGCTCTTGGATACCTTCCAACTTTATAGTCTGTGGTTTTGTGACATGAATGGTCATATTAGAATTTACCCTAAAATGAGTAATTACCAAATAATGTTGATGATTTAAACGTAAGCCTAGTTCTGCTGTGAGCCTTGGTAGATCACAGAACAATGTTTACTGTGTTCAAATGACATTTTAATATAGGATCAACTTGTCAGGTTTTGTTTTGATTTTTTTTTTTAAATCTTCATCTCCAGTATAATACTATTTACAAGTATCACCTTTCTGTATCTAATAGCATGAAGTCACTTTTTAATAAGACTGAATTTTTTTTTTAAAGGAAGATTAACCCTGAGCTAACATCTGCTGCCTATCTTCCTCTTTTTGCTGAGGAAGACTGGCCCTGAGCTAACATCCCTGCCCATCTTCCTCTACTTTATATGTGGGATGCCTACCACAGCATCGCTTGCCATGCAGTGCCATGTCCGCACCCAGGATCTGAACCAGTGAACCCCGGGCCGCCAAAGCGGAACATGCGCAGTTAACTGCTGCGCCACTGGGCTGGCCCCAAGACTGAATTTTTAAGTCTACTATTCCTCATTGTACAAATATCCTTTTGTTTTGATTCCTGTATATCGGAACTCAGAAGAGAAGTAGATCATTGTGTTCAGTGCCAGATTCTTTTCCCTATGAAGACATATAACTGCTTATTAAATAGTTAATACAATCTTAATTTTTAAAAATGTATCTCAGTTGATTTCTGAAGAGAAAAATTTGTAGCTGTCTTTGCAAAGATGCTTTTTTTGGAGGACAGGCTAGAGAATGAGGAGGATGGGAAAGGGAGGTTGACTTTCCTTCACTTAACGTGACGTTCCAAGGTAGATGTTCTATTTACGTAACAGTTAATTTGTAAGATCTTTAAGTATCGCATATGATTTCCTGTAGACTTGTTACTGTCCTTCTCAGGGAATGATATCCCTTGTTCCACTAAGCAGTCCTGTTGCATATTTTGAGCTGTGTATTTTTGCTGATGTACAGTAGTTGCTTTTAAAGGTAGAATTGGCAGCACCTGGAAACTTACAGATTTGGTGAAAGTTCCAGGCCACATAAAATTGCTACTGTGTACCTACACCTAAGGGATCATTATACCTCTGCATCCATGTGTGCTTGGCCTAGTGTGGTTGTCTGTTTCTTGGAATGGACACAGAGAAAGCCATTGAAAGGCACAAAGAGATAAATGGACTTTTCTCTTTTGTGTCTTCATTAAACTAGAGTTTAATGAAGTTTATTTGCAGAGTTCCTTCTGTTCCTCCCCTGTTTACATCCCACCAGGAGTCAAAGATTTCGTATTTGAAGGGTTATATGAAACTTCCTCCTTTGACCCCTCTCCTCTGTAAGGATTCCTGGATGCCAGTGTTCCTCCTAGTTAAGCTTTCATTCAGCCTTTTTGTTTCCTTTCATGATTTAGTGATGAATTGCCCATCGCTTGCTTGCTTACTTTATTTCTCTCTTTCTGTTTCTGTCTTTTTTCCTTAAGATGTTTCATCTTACAGGCTTAAGCTATCGATTTTCTTGTTTTCACTGTCCTATAGTAAAAGTTGGTCTATCTGGCATTCTTTCAGCTGAAACTTCCTCACTGAATACACATGCAACGACAGCCCAACATAGAGAATAATGACAGTTGGCTGTAACAATGACCCTAAGGTAGTGCAAGATACCCAAGTGTTTTCTGATTTATTCAAGAAAGGGAAGATCATGGTCAGCTCAGTTTGTTGTATATTTGTTCCAATTCATTTGGCAAGTACCAATCTATATATAGTAAGTTGATATTAACCAGAATACCCCATTCCCTGATCCAAGCGGGTAACAGGATGTTTGTTGTGTTTTGTTTCAACTCTGCTATAGCGATGCGCTGCATGGAGGATGTTTTTAATTAAATCATTCAAGAAGGTACTGATAGTATCCCTTATATTAGTGTCATGTTCTGAAGATTTCTCAAGTCTCTCCTCCTAAAGAAACTGGCTGAACACAAAATAAAGATCAAATTCAGAAATCAGGATTCATCTGGAAAGCCTCACTATAACAGTACTTCTTCTAACCATTCAGGTTCCCTAGTCTCTTTTTTGAAGAGCAAACATTTGAGCAAACATTTATCAAGCATTTGCTATGTGGAAGATACTGGTGATAGGAGATAAACATCAGGGTCAGGAATGAAGGGAAATAGAACTATGATGTTGATACTTTTGTGGCCTTCAAGGACTTCGCATTCTAACAGTTCCTTAAATTAACTTTCAGCCCTCTATTTATAAATCTGGGGGAGTTTTATTTGTGGAAATTGAGCATTTTGCATCAGTCAGCTGGAAAGCATCGGGGGGAGAATGATCTATTCAAAGGTCTGCAAACAACATGTATGTGTGTGTGTATTTTTTAATAACAGCTTTATTTAGATATAACTCACATACCATAAAATTCACCCTTTTAAAGTGTACACTTCAGTGAGTTTTAGTATATTTGTGGAGTTGTGCAATCATCACCACCCTCTAATTTTAGAACATTTTCATCATCCCCAAAAGAACTGTACCTATTAGTGTTCACGTACCCTTACCCCCCACTCCCAGCCCTAGGTAACCATTAACCTAGTTTCTGTCTTTGTGGATTTACCTATTCTGGACATTTCATGTAAACAGAATTATAAAATATTAGTCCTTTTGTGTTTGACTTCGTTTACTTTGCATAATGTTTTCGTGGCTCATCTATTTTGTAGCATGTATCAGTGCTTCATTTCTTTTTATGGCTGAATAATATGCTGTTGTGTGGATATACCACATTTTGTTTATCCATTGTTCAGTTGATGGATATTTGGGTTGTTTCCACTTTTTGGCTGTTATGAGTAATACTGTTATATACATTTGCATATAAGTTTTTGTATAGATGTATGTGTTCATTTCTCTTGGGTATGTACCTAGGAGTGGAACTGCTGGGTCATATGATAACTTTGTTTAACTTTTAAAAACTGTTTTCCAAAGTGGCTGTATGATTTTACACTTCCACCATCAATGAGTGAGGGTTCCAATTTCTCCATATCCTCATCAACACTTGCTGTTGTCCGTCTTTTTTATTTTAGCTGTCCTGATAGGTTTGGAGTAGTCATTGTGGCTTTCATTTGCATTTCCGTAAAGGCTAATGACTTTGAGCATCTTTTCATGTTTGTTGGCCATTTGTATATCTTCTTTGGGGAACTATCTATTCGAATCTTTTGCCCATTTAAAAATTATGTTATCTTTTTATTGTTGTGTTGTAAGAGTTCTTCATATAAGCTAGATACAAATCTCTTATCAACTATATGATTTGCAAATATTCTCTCCCGTTCTGTGGATTGTTCTTTCACTTTCTTGATGGTGTCTTTTGAAACACAAAAGTTTTTAATTTTGATGATTTCAATTTATCTATTTTTGTCTTTTGTTGTTTGTGTCATATCTAAGAAACCATTGCCTAATCCAAGGATATGAAGATTCACTCCTGTATTTTCTGCTAAGAGTTTATAGTTCTAGTTGTTACGTTTAGAGTTAATTTTTGTATATGGTGTGAGGTAGGGTCCAGCTTCATTCTTTTGTATGTAGCTACCCAGTTGTCCCTGCACTATTTATATTATTCTTTCCCCATTGAATGAACTTTACAACCTTGTCAAAAATCAGTTGACCAAAGATGTAACGGTTTATTTCTGGACTCTCAAGTCTATTCCATTGATCTATGTGTCTCTTTATGCCATTTGCAAACTGTCTTTATTATTGTAGCTTTGTGGTAAGTTTTGAAATCCCACAAATGATTTTTTCCTTTTCCTCATTGTCCACATTGTTTTGGTCACCAGTTTTCAATTTTTAGTTTTTAATATTTCTCAGACTGGTCTGTTTGTGCCCCCACTAACAATGCATTGGTTTAGGATCTTAATTGTTTATAGTTATTTCCCAGGCCAAAAAAAAAAGCGAAAAAAAGCATTGGCTTCTTAACTGGTTCTTTACATTAATTCATTCAACTGTTTTTGTTTGTTTACTTGCTATAGCTGCATTATATAGATACTGGGGATATAATGATGAATAAGTCAGATATGATCTGTAGTCTTATGGACTTTACATTCTAATTGGGGAAACACAAAAGATAAGTTTTAAAAAGTTAGATGGTATGATGAAAGGAATTAAACAAAATAATCTGTATAAAACGTAAATGTAGTCTGGCTACTTTCCCGACTAAAATTCTTCAGTGGCTCCCCATTACTCTCAGGATGAAGTTCAAGTTCCTCATCTAATTATATTTGAACTTTTTTTCAACATTAGCTTCTGGTAAGTTCTGTCTTGTCTTCTTTCGTGAATACTACTTATGAACTGTATAGCTAGTATTAAACCTCTAAAAAATTCATCTGTAGCTGTAAAAAATTTTCAGTAGGCTCTTTTTATCTCAACATATTGGCTTGTATATTGCCAATATAGTGGAATATACTTTAAATGCTATAATTTTAATGAAATATTTATAAGTAGGATGAAGTATATTAAAGGAATATATTGACATGCTAATATGGAAGTCAAAAAGTATAGCTGCACAAGTTATCTCATAATAAAAGCATTCTAGTTGCATTACATGAAACTAGATCACAGCATATCTAACCAGAATAGTCTAATTGTGGTCTTTGAATGTGTCAAATATTCTAAAATACTAAATTAATGCCTTTGATCATACTGCCTGGCTTTAAACAACGCCTAACTTCAATTTCTTGGATACAGTTAGTAAATATAAGCAGCATCGTAAGAAAACGGAACATATCCATGAACAAGGTGAAAAAAAATCTTATTTCCAAAATGGCCAAGAGGATGAGTCAATTTTCTATTACTATGAAGAAATTCTGTTGTTACTGAGTACTTCATAGTATTTTGCATATGCTTCAAAGCTCTTTGATTTAAACCTGTTTTCTCTCTCAGTTGGTGATGAGCACAAAAAACTTGGAAGACAAGGGCTAGATTTGGCCACCTTCCAGCCTTATAATAATGGAGATCAGAGTCAATAAAAGCACCTTATCTCCTGGTTCATTGATCTAACAGAGATTTATTGAATGCCTGCTATGTGCCATATACAGTTTTATGTACTGGGGATACAGTATGTTATGGCAAACAAAGCTCCTACTGTCAGGAGTTTACAATTTAGGAGTTAATAGGATAGACTAATAAAGAGAAATGAGGGGCTGGCATATAATACAGTCTAATGGGTACTGCCTTTCCCATGCTAAAATAAACCTTAAAATTTTCCTTTTGCCTTATCTAGCATATTCCATTCTTTAATTCATATTGTTAACTGTTTTGAGGGAAAGAAAAAAATCATAGAAAAATAAATCTGTACTTTTTTAGACTTCCAGTTTCTGCTCTGACATGTAAAGAGCTTGGAAGTTGTCACTCCCCTTCTCACAACAAGAAAAAGCTCAAAACTGAAAATCAATAACTCTTCATAGATTGAGGTCACAGGGCAAATCACTACTCTGAAAACTAGAGAGACAGGTGAATACAGAGAATCACAGCTCGCCAAGAGCACAAGCTGCTGCAACTGGTAGGATCACTTAAATGATAATTGACTAGTCAATGAAGACTGAGTGTGGACTAGCTTGAGAGTTAAAAACTCCTGGGAACCCAGTCTAAGGAGGTTCCCACACTTTCATGAGTTTTATCTCTAGGGGTTGCACCACCTTTGCAAGTGAAAGATCTGAGAAAAATCCCCTCATTCTTCTGGTGAGTAAAGGAGGAAACTAATCATTGTGAAATATTCCCAGTATTCCATTCTCGGTAAGGAAGGCCAGCCCTCAAAGGAAACTGCCAGAGCTTTATCTCCCCTAGGGAAAGGGCGGTTAGACAACTCAGCCCACTCTAGCCTTCCTGTCTCACATAAGGGGATGGAAAAAAGAGTGAGAAATTCTTCTGAAGGTCACAGCCCAGGGGCTCAGGCCCACACAAAAAGCTGAGATTTAGTCATAAGAACAGAAAATGTTTCCTCTTCACAGTACCTTCCCACCATGTCAACAGAGCTCCAGTAAACTAACAGTGGATTATAAGCTGCAAGACACACACCCTATTTAAGAAGGGGTTTCTAGGGAAACCCGAAGATAACAGGAGAGACCAAAAAAAAGGCACTAGAGGAAATTGAAACCTCTGACACCTACAGCTATAGTAAACGTTAAGCACAGCCTAACTCCTAGCCAAATAAACAAAACCTCATACTAAAGACCTGTTTACAGTAAAGCACAAAGGCAATCACTAGAACAAGGGGGGAAAAATCTTCCTAAACATAAAAGAAATCTTACAAATAATAAACCAAAGGAAACGTGGAGAAAATATAGCAGATAAACATATTACACTTAATAATTACAAAATAATATGACATAGTTAAGACCAAACATATGAATTATGTCAGTAAGTGTGAATAGCCTCACCTCACCTCACCTGTTAACAAAAAATATTTTCAATTTGGCTTAAAAAAACTGTATGCTATATACAAGGGGCACGACTAAAACAATATGAATCAGAAAAGCTAAAAATAAAAGGATGAGTAAAGGAATACCAGACAAATGGAAAAATGACTTAAAAGCAGGAGTTATAATCCTGATACCAAAGTAGAAGTCAAGCCAAAAAGCATTAAAAATGAGGAATAACTCATTTCAATACAAAAATCCACAATTAAAAATGAGGATATAACAGTTATGAGTATCCATATAACAGATGAACACAGCAACGACAGTTTTTAAAGCAAAAAATTCAAGACATTCAAGGAAACATAAGCATGCTTATTTATAATGGGAGACTTTAGCATGCTGCTTTTAGTATAAGACAAGACAGACAAAAATAAATATATAGAAGGCCTAAGCAACCTAACCAAATAGGTACGTGTGTATATATATGTCAAACTGATAATAGAAAATACATCTTTTTCTCAAGTGCATGTGAAATGTTCACAAAAATTGACCACATATTAAGTAACAAAAGTAAACATCAGATAAGTGTCATAATGTAGAAATATTACAAGGTACATGCTCTGATCAGTATGCAATAAAGCCAAAAATTATTTTATAAATTAAAAAAACCAAAGTATAAAATTAGCATCCATGCTGACATAAATATTGAATAAATAAATAGAGAGAAGAGAGAAATCTCCCATACATAAGAATTCCAAGTAATTTATATAGATATTACACCCTCAAGGACAGGGAGCATAACTCCCTACTCTTGAGTGTGGGCCAGGCATGGTGACTTGTTCCAAAGAGTACAGTATGGAAAGTGGGAGGGGAGGACAGAAAGGAGAAACCTGACAAACATGACCTCAGCCAGGTGATCCAGGTCAGCATCAGCAGTGATAAATCATGTTGATTTTATGTGTGGCAATTTACCTATATAATATTCCTGCCCAAATCCCAGAACCCCAGTCTAATCATGAGAAAAACAGACTACTTTCAATAGAGGGGCATTTTAAAAAACACCTAACACTCCTCAAAACTGTCAAGGTCATTAAAAACAAGGAAAGTCTGAGAAACTGTCGCAGCCAAGAGGAGACTAGGAGACATGGCAACTAAATGTAGTGTGATGTCCTGGATGGGATCCTGGAGAAGATATACATGGTGGAAATGGGACATTGTTAAAAATTAATAAAATCCAAATAAAATATGGAGTTTAATAAATTCAACAGCAACAACAAATTATGTATCATATTCTGTGGGATACATTTAAAGTAGTAATCAAAGGAAAATTCATAGCCTCAATCCCTTTTATAAGTGAAAGTTCAGAGATCAAAAAACTAGAAAACCAACAACAAAGTAAACCAAAAGAAATGCTAAATGTAAAACAAATTAATGAAGAAAAATAGATCTATTGATAAAACAAAGTTTAAAAAATAGACAAATTACTAGCTAATTTCATCAAAGTGAGAGAAAGCAGAAATTTGCAAAATAAGAAATGAGTAGGAGGAAGTGACCATTGAGACCAGAGAAAATAAATTTAAAAAAAAAATACTCTACAGATATCTGTGCAAATAAATTGAAAGTATAAATGAAATCAAGGGAGATACAGTTTACCAAAATTTATCTCCTTGGGCATAGAAAGCAATGAACCTGCAGATTAGTTTGGGGAGAATTGGCATTTTAACAATATTGAGTCTTCTAATTCAAAGACATGATCTCTCTCTATTTACTTAAGTCTTCATTGGTTTCTTTCATCAAAGCTTTGTAATTTTCAGCTTACCAATTTTGAACACTTTGTTAGATTTATGTGTAAGTATTTCTTGGTTTTTTGGTGCTATTTTAAATGGTATTGCTTTTAAAATGTCAGGTTCTAATTATCCGTTACTAGTATATAGAAATACACTTAGTTTTTGTATATTGGCCTTATATTACGTGACTTTGCTAAGCTTATTTATTAGTTGTAGTAGCTCTTTTATAGATTCCTTGGGATTTCTACATAGATGACCATGTCTTTTGCAAATAGGGACAACTTTATTTTTTCATTTGCAGCCTATATGTCATCTTATTTTTTTTCTTGCCTTATTGTGCTTGCTAGAATATCTAGTATGATGCCGAAAGTGGTGGTGAGAGTGGACATTTATACCCTGTTCCAAATCTTAGGGGAAAAATTCATTTTTTCACTATTAAGTATGATGCTGGTTCTAGGGTTTTTGTAGATACCCTTTATTAGGTTGTGGCAGTTCTTTTTTTGTTGTTGTTGTTCTTTTTTGTGTGTGTGTGAGGAAGATTGGCTCTGAGCTAACATCTGTTGCCAATCTTCCTCTTTTTGCTTGAGGAAGATTGTCACTGAGCTAACATCTATGCCAATCTTCTATTTTATGTGGGATGCTGCTACAGCATGGCTTGACAAGCGGTGCTAGGGCTGTGCTCTGAATCCAAACCGGCAAACCCTGGGCTGCTGAAGCATAGCATGCAAACTTAACCACTATGCAACTGGGCCAACCCCCAGAAGTTCCTTTCTTTTTATATATTGCTGGGTTTGATTTGTTAATATTTTTTGAGGATTTTTGCATTCCAGTACTGTTTCATAAGTGTATTGTAATGTTTTTGTCTGCCTTTAATATCAGTGTTCTCTTTGTCTATCTTATTTGCCATTAGCTTGGAGTATTATCTTCCATCCCTTTGCTCTGAGCCTGTGTTTGTCATTGGAGCTGAGATGTATTTCCTGGAGGGATCATATTGTTGGCTTTTGTTCTTTAATCTATCTTGCTATTCCGTGTCTTTTTATTGGAGAATTCAACCCGTTTACATTTGGAGAGATTATTGATATATGAGGGCTTAATGCTGTGATTTTGTCACTTGTTTTCTGGCTCTGCTGCATTTCCTTTGTTTCTCATTCCGTGTATTTTGGACTACCAGTGCGGTTTGGTAGTTTTTTATGGTGGATTTCTTAGTTTTATCCTTGTTTATTATTTGTGCCTCTAATCTACTTTTTTGTTTAGTGGTTGCCATGAGGTTTGTATGCAAAATCTCATAGATGAGATAGTCCATTTTATGATGAACTCTTATCTTTAGACTAAGCCTATTCAGTCCCTTGCCTCTTCCCCTCCTAAGTTGTTTTTGTCACATCTTATTCCATCTTGTGTTGAGAGTTTGTGGTTATAATGACAGATTATCTTTGTTTTGGGTGTTTTCCTTCCCTTTATCTTTAATGTTTTACCTGAGTATTTACTAAGCTCTTCTTCTGGATGGCTCCAATTTTCTGATTTTGTCTACCTGTTTATCTCCTTACTCAGGGCTTTGTAACCCCTTCTGTTTTTTTCAGGTATGAGGGCCTTGAGGATTTCTTGTAGAAGGGGTCTTGTGGCAATGAACTCCCTTAGCTTTTGTTTATCTGGGAAAGTTTTTATTTCTCCATCATATCGGAAGGATGTTTTAGCTGGATAGTATATTCTTGGTTGAAAGGTTTTGTTTTTCAATATATCATTCCACTCTCTCCTAACCTGTAGGTTTCTGCTGAGAAATCTGCTGAAAGCCTGGTAGGGGTTCCTTTGTAGGTTGTTTTCTTCTGCCTTGCTGCCATAATATTTTTTCTTTGTCATTAACTTTTGCCAGCTTCACTACTATCTGTCTTGCAGTACGTCTTTTAACGTTAACATAGTTTGGAGATCTGATGGCTTCTTTCATGTGGATTTCCATCTTCTTCTCTAGGTTTGGGAAGTTCTCCACTATTATTTCTTTGAATAAGCTTTCTGCTCCACTCTCCTCTTCTCCCTCTGGAATACCTGCAATCCTTATGTTGCATTTCCTATTTGAGTTGGATATTTCTCAGAGACTTTCTTCATTTCTTTTAGTCTTAGTTCTCTCACCTCCTCCATCTGAAGCATTTCTATATTTCTATATTTCATTCCTTGATGATATCAGCTCTACCGTTCAGAGAATCTGTATTCTGCTTTATCTCATCCATTGTGTTTTTCATCTCCAATATTTCGGATTGGTTCTTCTTTTTTTTTTTTCCTGAGGAAGATTAGCCCTGAGCTAACATTAACCCTCCTCATTTTGCTAAGAAAGCTTGGCCCTGAGCTAACATCTGTGCCCATCTTCCTCCATTTTATATGGGGGATGCTGCCACAGCATGGCTTGGTAAGTGGTGTGTAGGTTCAGGCCCAGGATCTGAACCAGCAAACCCTGGGCTGCCAAAGTAAAACACGCAAACCCAACCACTACACCACCGGGCCAGCCCTCAACTGGTTCTTCTTTATAGTTTCAATCTCTTTTGCAAAGTAGCTCCTGAACTCATTGAACTTTCTCTTTCTCTTTTAACTCGTTGAGTTTTTAAATGATAGCTATTTTGAATTCTCTGTCATTTAGGTTACAGATTTCTGTGTCTTCAGGGTTGATTTCTGGGTACTTGTCATTTTACTGCTGGTCTGGAGATTCAATATATTTCTTCATACTGCTGGTCGGCATGGATTTGTGCTTCTGCATCGTGGTAGTTTTTGATTGCCACTTCTACCTGTCACCACTGGGTAGGGGTCAAGAGCTGCATATTCTGAGCCTGTTATGATCTGCAAGGACAGCTCCAAGGTGCTGGGCTGGGGCATGGGGTGGAGGGGAGGGGTGCTTTCTTCTCCTGCCTGATCTCTGGGACTTCTTGCTCTACCCTTGCTATCTGCTCTCCTGGGGTATTGGTTTGATGAAGACACCCCCGTGATAGCTAGTCCCTTCTGTGGGGGGCTTTCTCCCAGGCTGTGAGGGACCTCAAAGATCTATGGTGTTCCCATGCAGCCCCACTGCTCCCTCCCTGCTTTCCTCCCAGAGGCCATGCACAATCCCTAGGTTGCTCTCCTTTGGGGAAGAAGAGTAGTCTTCCCTTGCCTCATTCCACTTCTCCTGGGGGGGGCTTCAGCACCTCCACCTTCCAACATATGCCTGTGTGGGTCTCTCCAGATGTCTTTTGTGTTGTGTGGATGTCCTCTGTTGGAAGGTGAATGTCCTTTTTGTTGTATCTTTGAGGGGAGAGTTTATAGAGAGAGCTCACTCTGCCTTGATCCTGACATCACTCTTCTCTCTCTTTGTCTGATTTTAGTATCAGGGTAATGCTGGCCTGAGAAAATGATTTGAGAAGTGTTCCTTCCTATTCTGTATTTTGAAAGAGCTGGTGTGAGTTCTTCCTTAAACGTTTGGTAGAATTTACCAGTAAAGACATCTAGGTGTGAACTATTCCAGTTTATTTATTTATTTTGTATGAGTTTTCTTTTTTTCCTCCCCAAATCCTCGCAGTATATAGTTGTATATTTAGTTGTGGATCCTTCTAGTTGTGGTATGTAGGATGCTGCCTCAACATGGCCTGATGAGTGGTACCTTGTCCACGCCCAGGATCTGAACCAGCAAAACGCTGGGCTGCCAAAGCAGAGTGCCCAAACTTAACCACTCAGCCATGGGGCTGGCCCCTTGTATGAGTTTTCTTTTCTTTTTTTTGGCTGAGGAAGATTCACCCAGAACTAACATCTGTTGCCAGTCTTCCTCGTTTTACATGTGAGCCACCACCAGAGCATGACCAGTGACAGAGGAGTGGTGTAGGTCTGCGCGCATGAACTGAATCTGGGCTGCCAAAGTGGAGTGCACCACACTTAACCAGTAGGCCACTGAGCCTGGTCCTGTGTGAGTTTTCGTGGTTTGTATTTTTCAAGGAATTTGTCTATTCCGAGTTGTTGAATTTATGGTTATAAAGTTATTTGTAATATTCGCTTATCTTTCTGAAGTATGTGAAGTCTGTAGTGAGGTCTCCTCTTTCATTGCTGATATTTGTAATTTGTGTCTTATCTTTACTTCTTAGTCATTTTGGCTAGAAGTTTATCAGTTTTATTTATCTTTTCAAGGAATTTTTTTCTGTTTCATTGATATTTCTCTATTCTTTTTCTATTTTCTATTTCACTCATTTATGCTTTTATCATTATTTCCTTTCTTCTTGTTTTGGGTGTATTTTGCTCTTCTTTTTCTTATTTCTTAAGATGAAAAATGAAAGCATTGATTTGAGACCTTTCTTCTTTTCTAGTATAAGTATTTAGTACTATAAATTTCTCACTGCGTTCCTGAACTTTTGATATGTTATATTTTTATATTCATATAATTCAAAATATTTTCAAATTTCTTTTATGATAGCTTCTTTGTCTTGTAAATTATGTGGAAATTTATATTTAATTTTCAAATATTCAGGGATATTCTGGATATCTTTCTATTACTGATCTCTAGTTTAATTCTGTTATAATCAGAGAACATTCTTTGTGTGATTTCAATTCTTTTAAATTTGCAGAGATTTGTCTTGTGGCCCAGAATGTGGTCTATGTTGGTGAATGTTCCATGTGCTCTTGAAAAGAATGTGTATTCTGCTGTTGTCAGGTGGAATATCTACGATTGTCCCTTAGGTTGAATTGGTTGATAGTATTGCTCAGATCTTCTATATCCTTACTCATTTTCTATCTGCCTTTTCTGTTGACTGCTGAGACAGGAGTGTTGAAATTTCCAGCTGTAATTTTGGATTTGATATTTCCTCTTTCAGGTCTATCATTTCTGGCTTCTTATATTTTGAAGCAAATTAAGACTTAAAGTACTTTTAAGATTGTCATATTTTCTTGATTGATTCTTTTATTATTTAAAGGAAATTTTAAAACACCCTTCTTTGTCACTGGTAATAGTAATCCATGTTTGAAATCTACTTTGTCTGATATTCATGTAGTTACTCTTCTTTTGATTAGTCTTTAGATTATATATTTTTCCATCCTTTAATTCTAACCTATGTCCTTAAAGACAGTTGCTTATGTACAGCATTTAGTTTGGTTTTCCTTTTATATTCAGTCTGACAACCTCAATCTTTTAGTTGGTTTCTTTAGATTATCTACATTTAATATAATTATTGATATAATTGAATTCAAATCTATGATCTCGCTAGTAGTTTTCTGCTTGATGAATCATAGTCTACCTTCAAATAATTTTATTCCACTTTGCATATAGTGTAAGAGCCTTACAGCTGTATACTCCCAATCCTTTGGTCCATCCTTTGTGATACTATTGTTACACATTTTACTTTTGTGTATGCTATAAGCATACAATACATCATTACTATTTTTTTTGCTTTAGACTCTCATTTACCTCTTAGACCAATTATAAATAATAAAATATTAATTTTATATTTACTTTCATGTTTACCATTTCCAGCAGTTTGGAGTTGGAGGTAGCCATAGAAACTCATTTTTTAGCTAGATAGATGCATATAGATGTATAAATAAACGTAGACACACATATACCCATCTATTTCCTACCTCTTTTTGCAGAGAGGTCTTAGAAATAATGATACCCCAGTGGTGAGTTCACTTCATGCTATATATTGGTTTCTACATACTTTTTCCACTAAGAAAAACCAGGGCTCCCTGCAAAAGTACAAGATGACCCTGGACCATCTTTTTGTGACCAAAAGTAGCAAGTGCTCAAAAAATGCTGAGGACATGTCCACAGGACACAGGTACCAGGTTGTATGAACTTCCCCACAGACCAAATTTCAAACAATGTGAGCGAAAATAATAGGAGTGAAAATAATAAATTAATTATAATTCATTGAACCAAATAAGAATGCATAAGTTCATACTGATAAAAAAGAATAGATACACAAGAGAGAAGGGAAATTTCTTTGTTAAAGTATAATGCCAACTATAAAACTAGAAAGAGTAGTAGAAAATCACTCTTGGTACCCATCATAATAATAATTGTTTTAGGCAAGAATCAATAGGTATTAAAATTGGTGGGTATAAGTTTGATAAGTAACAGAATATTTTGACAGTTTCAAAATATCTACTCATAATATTCTTATTAATTACAGAAGGAAAAGTAGTACCTGGAGAAAACTAGCAGACACCACTGTAACAAAGTTGCAAACCCAGCATCACCAATATTGAGACATGTTAACATTTTGTGCCTCCCAGTATGAGGTCCTGAAAAGAACACAATGTCCCTTCCATGACATTCCTGCCAAAAATGCATAACCTGATATCTAATCATGAGGAAAATGAAGAATAGCTCAAAATAGGGGACTTTCTATAAAATAACTAGCCTGTAATCTTCAAAAGTTTTACTGTCAAAAGGAAAAAAAGGCTGAAGAACTGTTCCATGGTAATGGAGACTAAAGAGCCATGACAACTGAATGCAGTGTGTGATCTGGGAATTTCTTTAGCTGTGAGAGACATTATTGGGACAATTGACAAACCAAATGAGGTCTGTTGATTAGATAATATTGTATCACTGTTAATTTCCTGATGTTTATATTTCTACTATAGTTATATAAAAGAATGTTCTTGTTCCACAGTGAAATGTTTAGGGTTAAAATGGCATCATATCAGCAACTTGCTCTCAAACGGTTCAGAAAAAAATGCGTAGTTTATATAGAGAAAAGAATAGAACAAATTGGTAAGCTCTTAACATTTGAGGAATCTGGATGAAGAGGATGTGGAGATTCTTTGTACTCGTCCCACAACTTTTCTGTGAGCCTAAAATTATGTCAAAATAAAAAGTTAAAAGAGAAAAATTATTCAACAAAAGAGAAGGAGTTTTCCTCTAAGGCACTTGAAAAGTTATTAATTAATATCTGTCCTCCCTGGGGGACTTCATAAATCTCTCCTTTCCTTCTTAGTCTTATTGGGGAAGGAAAGGACAGGCTTTAGAAATATAAAGCAACACCCTGAGTCATCTGTCCAGTACACAGGGCTGTACAAATGGTGTGTTTTGTTTCTACCCTGGACCACTTTTTTTCTTCTCCGGCACTTGATGCTGCTTTTCTTCTCAGAGAAAAATGTGGCTTAAATGCCTTTCTCAGTGCATGTGTTGGAATGATATAGCTTCAGTAAAGGTGTTTTTCTAACCAAAAATTGAGTGTTTCAGAAGACCTGAGACGTATGGTTGCCATAGCTGTAGCTTGGATACCTAAATTCAGAGGCTTCACTTCAGTCTCCTGGATTGCTAGGACGAGTCTATACTAGCCACCACACTTGTCCTCCTGATGCTGTTAATGTCAACTGGATAGTATTGGGCATACAAATTCCTAGAATAAAAATGGAATCCACGGTGGAATTAGGGTCCTTCCATTTCCTGGTTACCCTTTGGCAAGGTTATCTAACTACCCACTGGTTATCTCTGTGAAGATTTTGACTACGTGTCTAAAATTGAATTCCTCATATTAAACCCATTTCTCCTGCATCCCCATTGGCCTCATTATCCATTTGGTTGCTCAAACTACAAGTCTGGAAGATAGTCTAGATTCTTTCTTCTTCCTGATTCTCTAATCCTTATTCATTGTAATTCCTTAAATTTCAAATCTCTACCTGCCTCTCAGTCACTACTATTACTGCTGTAGTTCAGATCCTCATCTTTAGCATATGTGTGTTTGTTTTTTTTTCCCCCAGAAGATACCTATCTGATCTTTCTATTGTCAGGCCTCCCAACACAACCCCAACCCAAATCCATCATTCACACAATCTGTTGAAATGATCCATTGAAATATGTCTTAACACTCTATGGCTCCCCATTTCCTACAGGAAAGATTTGAGCTCCTTAGCTTGCATTACAAAGCACTTACAATCTAACAACTGTGTGTCTCTCCAGTTCATTTCTTGCCTCATCACCTTTTATCACTTTTACCCTGCAACAACAGCAGATTTCTTAGAGTTCCAGGGTGTACCAAGTTGTTGCTAAACTCTGAGTGTTTGCAGATACTACTTCCTCTATCTAGAATGTTTTTCCTTCTCTCTCTACTTGGCTAACTGAGGAACTTATTGTTCTGGCAACATGGTAGGATAAGATGAAATGGAACCCTTCTTGCTACAAATACCCAAGGGTGCCAGACAGTATATAGCAAACAACAACATAGTTTAAATACATAGCTTAACTCACAAGAAAAATAGGGAAATCTCAAGCTGCCAGAAAGGAAGATGTACCTGAAAGTTGCAGGAGTAAGCATATTATAAGCTAGTGTTGTCATGACCTTTAGGGGAAGGGAGTGTTATTAGACCCAGAAATAGATCCTCCTGAGTAGGGGCTTGAGTTTTAATGTCTATTCAGGGACAGAAAATGAACCCTTGGGCTTTTAGGATGTGAAGAGTTGTATACCCCTGTATAACACCAAAACCTTTGAAGGGCTACTCACACAGGCAAAGGGGATCTAGAGAAACTTTCTGTTGACTCGGGAAGACTGTAAGAAATGGTGTATTCTTGAAGAATATAAGGTCGCAGATTCAGAATTAAAAAATAAGACTCCATTATAAGGACTGCGTGGCAGGCAGGCAGGAAGACAGAGCTTGCCAACAAGAGGCTGGGGACCACCATACTCTGGTTCCTTCAAACATCAGAATAATAGGCTTTTTGTTATACACAAGTACAACTGAAGACACCCCCCGCACACCCCCCCATAGAATTGCCTTGTGGTCAGCAAGGGAGGGGTGAACTGATGACACTCAAGGTGGAAGACATGAGACCTTGCCACATACATAGGAAAGGGGTAGCTCAAGTTTGTAGTCATAAGTTAGCAATTTCAAAAAGGTAACTTAGCGAGGGTGCTGTTAACATACATTTGAAAGAGGTCGTATTGTTTGTGCAGTAAAACCTTTCCATTGTGTATTGGCATGTAGTACTGTTTTGTGATAGAAGGATATTTCTTCAACAATATCTGCTTGAGACTTGGTGAAAAAAAAATCCTCCTAATGAAAAGGTGTGATTCTGTTCCATTTATCTATTGCTGCATAACAGACCACTCTAAAACTTTGTAATTTAAAACAACAGTCTTTTATTTGCTCACAAAACTGCAAATTTGGCAGGGCTCACTAGAGACAGTTCATCTCCACCCCATATGGCATTGAGCTGGCTCAACTAAGGCAGGAGGATTCACTTTTAAGATGGCTCACTCACATGGCCGGCATGTCGCTTCTTGCTGTTGGCTGGAAGCTCGACCAGGGCCTCAGTTCCTCTCCATGGGAGCCTCTCCATGGGCTGATTTGATTTCCCCACAGCATTTGGCTGAGTTTCAAGAATGAGCATCCCAAAGGAACAGGGAGTATGTGTTTGGCATTTTTATGACCTAGCCTTTGGAGTCCCACTGTCACTTCTACCATATTGTCCAGGCAGTCACAAAGGCCCAACCAGTTTCAAGAGGGAGAGCACACAGATCCACCACTTCATGGGAGGAATGTCAGGGTCTCATGTGAAGAATATTTGAAATGGGAGGTGTTGTTGCAGCCAAATTTGGAAAATATAGTCTGCCATCATCCACAAACCTTCCTCTTACATTGTGAGTTTCAATCTGATTTTATCCTACCCATGTGGTATGGGATCCTCAAGCCTAGAATCAGGAACGGGGATTCCATTGGAACTACACCATAATTTGGTCTGCTGGGTCTGCAGTGTTAACAAATGCAAAACTGGTTTGGAGTAGCACTTCCAGAATCCAGGCTATATAAGATGACCACAAAGAAAATAATACTTAGTGGTGACCTCAAGAACAGAAATTATAAATTTGTGGATATTACATACCATAAATGAAAGGAAGCAGGAGGGTTAGCACCTCAGGAACCTGAGATATAGAAAAGTATGAAAGGGGCTATAAAATAAGTGTTTAAAATGATTAAAGAGAGAAAATAAGGAAAATAACCCCAAAAGAAAGAAATACTATGAAAAAGGCTCAAATTCAGCTTTATCTCCTCTAGGAAGTGATTCCTATACCCTGTGATAAATTGTGCAAATCCCTATTGTGGCACTTCACACACTTTGTTAACATTTTATGCCCTAGCACCACCAACCCCAACCAATCTAAGTCTTGAGCACATTGATTTGGTATCAAGTGGACTTTATTCTTTTTACTTCCAAGGCTTAGCACAGTGCCTGGCCCATAGTAGGTTCTCAGTAATTTTTGAACTGAATAAAGACTGTGTAATTCCATGTTGAATTATAAAAATCCAAAATTAGATCAGTTCAGTTGATCAGTTTGCATGAAGGGAACAAGTTTTTCTACCTAATATTCAGCATTAACATTGGCAACAGTACTTAAGAGTATTAGCTGCCTTTAGTTGCTTTAATTTATGAGATGTTCACTGGATCCTCCTTTTTGAAGAGAAAATCTTACTCGTTTGCTTAAGGGAAAAGAGGTTTCCCCCCTATCCTAAGTAGTAATCTAGATCTGGAAATGGGGCAGAGGGCCTTGCTAAAACTTCTACTTTATCCATTAACCAGGGTGAGAAAAAGCAGCGGGTTTCATCCCCAGATCCATAGCTTCTGTGCTTTAATGAACCCTGGTCTCGAGCAGAGAGAAGGTGGGGATAATTCTTCTCAGGCCTTTGTGGAGAGACGTTAGACTGGCATGTGACTCAAGGCAGGAGAAGAAGGGTTGCTTCTTTCTCCTTTTAGCTTTATGTAAAAGTTATTGATGGTACTTTTGCAGAAAAAAATACGGGCCTAGCTTGAGAACTCCCGGTTGACATTGTGCAGAAACAAGGAACAGTGGAGAAGAAAACAAGATTATAAGCCGTGTCTAGATTTAGAACAACCCCAAAATGTAAATTTAACACCTTGCTTTCTGTTTATAGGTAATATTAATCATAATAATGTAAAAATATTGCAACAAATAAGGTAAAATTATTTCTTTGAGTTAAACTCATTTTAAGTTAGTTCTAGTTCTTTTAAACTTTTCAAGGCCTGTTATTTTCACTCAGCCTCATATACTAAGAAATTACTCAGCAAACTTATAAAATGGATTATTGGATTTATCAAGCAAAAAAAAAATCAAGTACATAGTTTTAGTCTTGGAACTCTTTTACAGTTGCCTATATATTTTAGGAAACATGAAAAATTGAGGCCTAGAACTTGAAATTGGTTATTTAAATTCTGCTTTAAATTTATTACTCATTTTATTGGAACCCAATAATTCAAAATTTTCACTTGCTAATATAGAAGGATAATAGTTTGGCATGAATTATGTGACACTGATGAAGTACCCTTTCAACCAAGGAGAGAATTTTTTTGCCCCCTTCATCCCTTGCCCCCATAACTAAATCCACTTGCCATGATTTTTCCCTAAAAGCAATCTACCTAAAAATTCTTGGAATAGCTATACCACTGAGCTTTGTGATTCACTCATTTTTAATGACTTGGTTCTTTAAAGCACCAGTTTATAACAGTGAGAGAGAAACTAAGAGCCAGGATGAAAAAAGAAAGCTTGTACCTGCTGAAACCTTTGCCTAGATACCTTACCTCCAGCCCACAGTTTGTTGACCACCTTCCTGACTGTCCAGTAGAATATAGGAAGTCCAAACATCAGGAAATAATAAATGGTTATTACTTTCTTCTTAATTGAATCTTTTAAAAGAATAGTATCTCTAATGCTTTAAATGGTTGTAGAAAGATACAAAAGAAAAAGTAAGAGTCTAGGTCCTTGGTTTGAATGTTGCCAGGGTTCCATTATAAGCAAGTGTTCTTCCTCTACAAGCCAGGGAAAAAAATGCCTGTCTGTCAGAGTTGTTATGAAGATTACATGAGATAATGTATATTCCTAGCATGGGCCTGCATCAGAATAGAAACTCAATAGATATTAGGTCCCTTCCCTTCTTGTTAGAGCCTTTGACAAATTGTTTAATTTGTCAATAGTTCCTTAAGGAACTGTTATCTAACGTATCACAGAGCCTAAGATGTTTTAAGATGCAGCTGAATTTTTTGGTCCTGGGGTTGTCTGTCTCCCTTCACTTTTACTAATTTTTACTAATATATAGTTACCAATTTTACATTCCACAGGAGTATTTTCACTCGAAAATAACCTAAATCAACATGCCGTGGAGCATTTAACATTTACTTTGAGAAAGGAGCTAGAATAATTATTTAGTAGATTACAAAGATAACTGTCAGTTGAAATGAATGAAAATATGGGAAAATGTAACCTGTAGATAATTCTTTGCCACTTCAGACTATCCTTGAATCTTGATATATTCAGTTTAATCTTAGACTTTTTTTCCCCTTCATATGGAAGTTAGAAAGAAAATCTAAAATATTCTGTTTCCTTTTCCATTGTACCTGAATTTTGGGTACCCCAATCCTTTGGTGGAAAGAAGTTGATCCTTTTATTCCAAGTTGAATAACTGTGGTAACTTATAAATAGACCTTTCTTTTGAAGTTTTACAGGGAAATCTCATATTCAGTATGCTTTTCTTTGGCTTCTGGTAGTTGACATTTTCTTAAAACATTCCTTACATCTCTATTTAAAGAGGTAAAAAGGAAGATTGCTCTGATTGTGAACTGGAAACTGGAGGCTCAGAGGTACCCAGATTTTCTTAGCATCCTAAAGAACTATCTTGTCTTCTGCCACTTGAAAGGTGGTGATAAAATACATTATTCTAGAGCTGTTATCTCTATTGTAGGTCTAGAATTGATGTTTGCTAAATGGGGAAAGAACAAAATTGATACTTGAATACCCTGCATTGTAACTGGAGAGGGAGAAATTAAAAATTCATTATTCTTTAATATGCACTTCCTTTTCTTTGAAATACACTCCAGTTATGCTTAGATGGCAGACTTAAAATTCAACATTGTAAACCACACCATGCTATCTTTGGAGATTCTTTAATTTTGCAGATGTTATTGAATGCAGAGTTCCCAATGGAAACTGCAGATCAAGAAGCTTTGTTTTACTGATTAAATTCTTTGTGGAAATCAGTCTGCTGGTATATTCGGATCTTTGCATGGTCTTGTTTTCTTCTAATTGGGATCACTTTTGAAGGTGATTTTGTGTAAATGATCCAGTGAGGAGTTGCTGGTGCTTTCACTGAAACACAGCCCACTAATCACTGGAGAATATTCTCTGAATTACTCAAGACGTTGTCAGTAATTTGTACTAAAATATGTGGACCTAGAGTGATGATTCTGTAAAGTTTTAACAAACTTGCCACAACTCTTGAGCATAATCCAGAGTTAACTGTGACTATGGGATGTTAGGTGACGTTCTCAAAGGTCTCTCTTTCTCCTTCATCAACTCAGAAGTTGAAAGCTGTGGTTTATTTTTCAGAGTTGAGAAAACTATTTCTCATTGATGAAAGTCTTTTAGGATTCTTTCTGTACTTTTAAATTGCTTATTGGGAACACTAAGTTCTTTAAAATCTTTAATAGTAATATGTTTTTAGTAGTAAGTTTTGTAGAAATATGTGTGTTGTCTCTTTTCTGATTCCTTTCTCTTAGCAGTTAAAAGTTTTTACAAAAAAGAGTTGTCAGCTTTATCATGGGTCAAAAAAACAAATGCATGATATAAATTTGTTATATCAGCACTAAAAAGAAAATAAATTTCTGTATAATCCTATCATGATAATATAACATATTTATATTTCTGGGCAGCTTTCCAGTATTTTTGCTTTCCAATTTATTCGTGTATTCATTATGTATATTTTACATAGGTGTGATCATAATGCATATGCAGTTGTGTTCTACTTTTAATTTAGGCTGAATGTACACATTTTCCATATTACTGTAGTCTTCATATTTATTTTTTAAATGACTTTCTAACATTCTGTCCAGTTGAATCTAACCATTTCCTTTTTATCTGACCTTTTCTTTCCAGATTTTCAATTACAAATAATCCCATAGATATTAGTCCTGTTGTTATGCTTATCCCTTAGTGTTGTATGTGTCTGTGTGTATACTCTAAATTTATCTGATGTGAAAACAACAAGTAAAGAAACACCCTTAAACACATTGTTGTATATTAATAAAGTATCAGTACCGTAAAATTCACTTGATCTATTTAAAGAGATAGTTGAGTCTAGACAACAAATTGAATGCCTAAAGAAGAACACGTAAAAGCTGGATCTGAAAGATATTTGATTAATTATTTTTTAGTGTCATAAGAATTATGTATTCTTTTTATCTCAAATATATACCAAACACTTGGTGAAATATGTTTATTCTTGTGTAAGGGGAGTCTCTGAATGGATTGGCAGTGATTTACTCTGTGGTACTCTACCTTTAACGAAGTAGAAAGAACCCTAATGGAGACTTGAGTTCTTAGTTAAGTCAGTTTACATCTCTGATGCTCAGATTCAGTGAAGGCTGGTCAGGGGAGCTTACTTCCAGACTGTTTCCTATAATCTTCGCAAAACACTCTGAGTAGATTTTATCCTGATTTTACTAACGTGGCTATTTAAGCTCAGAGAAGTTAAGTGATTTGTGCTGAACTATCAGGTAGTTAACGGTCAAGCTGATGTCAAGCCTAGATTGCTCGACTTACACCCAGTGCCCTATTTGTATTCCACAGCTGCCTTTGGTATCTGAGAAATAAAATGGGTTAGGTATTTTCCAAAGTGAAGTGCCCTCCTGTTTTATCGTTTTATTAATGTGTTTCTGGAGAAGCTATCTCACATAAACAAAAAAGATAAGCACTAGAAATTGAAAAGGAAATTTTGCTCAAGCAACAGATGAATTATTAAGAACAAATGTGTAAAAATTTTAGTATTAAGAAACCATACAAAGGATACATTAAAATCTTCTAGACGTTTTATTAAAGACATAATGTATAGAGCACTATAATACAGAAGAGATGTAAAGATGAATAAAACATAACCTTTCCCCTCAGTTTAGTTTATAATCTAGTGGAACTGACAGACTTAACCAGACGACACAAATGGGTTGACAGATGTTTAACTGAGACAGGAGATTGCTGGGGTGAAATGAATTTAGAACTGCTTGACCACTAGGTTCTGACATGAAGCCAGTGTTAAGAGTGCAGGCTGTTTCTGATTGATCATTGGGTCTGGGAATGAAAAACCAGGGAGATCTGGGATCCTGTAGTAAGTCTCTTTGTGGCGTGGTCTTGGACTGATCCTCAAATTTATTAAGTGGCGGAGTACACTGAAGTCATTTTGCTTCAACTGAAATTTGGTTAGCCCAAAATAATCAAAATCAGGTGTCCTTTGCATTGTAGTTCAGATAGTTGTAGGTATTAACAGCTGAAGAAAACTATATGGAAAGTGTGAGGAATTTAATCGAGAAAGTTTTGTCCTTTTTGGGATTTTTTTCTTTTAATTGGGAAAACTCGGTATTGTTCAGTACTTAGCAATTTGGACCAGCCTGAAGGCCAAGCGTGGTTTGAGATCCACTGGCTGTAATAGAGCGTTATATCTGAGACTAGAGGTAAAAGAAAGCAGCAATACTTAATTTGGTTATTTGAAAGTATATTTCATATATCACTTTTTTTCTAGTATTTCTCATGGTTTGTCATGTTCAATTCATATTGCTTTATCTCTTTCAAGTATAAGTTGAAATTTTTAAAAGTTACATGAGATTTTGAAACGTCACCTAACTTAAAACAACAATGAGATACCACTACACGTCTATTAGAATGACCAAAATCCAGACCATCAACACTGAATGCTGGCACGGATGTGGAGCAACAGAACTCCCGTTCATTGCTGGCGAGAATGCAAAATGATACAGCTGTTTTGCAAGAGTGTTAGGTAGTTTCTTACAAAACTAAACATTCTCTTACCATGTGATCCAGCAGTTATACTCCTTTGTATTTACCCAAAGGAATTGAAAACTTATGTCCACACAAAAACCTGTACGTGGATGTTTATAGCAGCTTTATTCATAGTTGCCAAAACTTGGGAGCAACCAAGATGTCCTTCAGTAGGTGAATGGATAAATAAACTATGGTACTTCCAGACAATGGAATATTATTGAGCACTAAAAAGATTTGAGCTGTCAAGCCATGAAAAGACATGGAGTAACGCATATTACTAAGTGAAAGAAGTCAACCTGAAAAGGCTACATATTGCATGATTCCAACTATGCGACATTTTGGAAAAGGCAAAACTAGGGAGACAGTAAAAAGATCAGTGGTTGCCAGGGGCTGGGGGGTAGGGATGGGACGGGGAAGGATGAGCAGGCAGAGTACAGAGGATTTTCAAGTCAGTGAAAATATTCTGTATGATACCGTAATGATGGATACATATCATTATACATTTGTCCAGACCCATAGAATGTACAACATCAAGAATGAACCCTAATGTAAACTATGGACTTGGGTGATTATAATGTGCCAGTATAGGTTCATCAGTTTTAACTATTGTATCAGACTGGTGAGGTGTGTTGATAATGGGGGAGGCTATGAATGTGTAGGGGCAGGTGGTATATGGGAAATCTCTGTACCTCAATTTTGCTGTGAACCTAAAACTACTCTAGAAAATAAAATCTTCATTAAAAAAAGTCACTTAAATTTTTTATGGAACAAAGTGAGATAAAAATAAATATTGAAATTAAAAGCAAATATTTAAATAAAGCAATTTAGTGACAGAGGTGACATTATAAACCAGTGTTATACTAGAAGAATAAATTACGAGAAGTCATACTTAAAAGTGAGAAGACTATGCCCATTTTAACATTCTTTTCTCTGTGAACTAGGAAAAAGCCAATATTACTCTAGTTTAGAAGTACTCTGCCTCCTGAGCAATTTATTAACCACTGCTTTAAAATGAAATCTAGTGTTCAAGTCTTCCGTCCACCCTGTCCACCGTGTTCAAGGTGTTCAACTAGCCAGCAGCCCATACCCTAACCCAGTCCCCTATTTTGGTTAAGAAAGGTAAAGTCGATTTTGTACTGCTGTTTTTTTAAAAAACAGCTTTATTGTGACGTTATTTATATATCATAAATGATTTTTAGTAAGTTTGTAGAATTGTGTAGCTGTCATCACCATCACCAGCCGTCATTAAGCATCTCTGTCACTCCATACAGTCCCCTTGACCCCATTTGCAGCCAGGCCTTGCTCCTACCCTTAGACGCAGGCAACCACTGATCTGCTTTCTTCTTTAAATTTGTCTTTTCTGATATTTCATATAAACAGCATCATACAATATATAGTCTTTTGCATCTGGCTACCTCCACTTAGGATAATGTTTTTGAGATTCATCCACATTGTGACATGTATCAGTGTTTTGTGTATCCATCCCATTTATTGCTGAATAGTGTCCTGTGGTATGGTATCCGTCACCTGTTGATGGACAGTCAGACTGTTTCTACTTTTTGGCTATGATGAATAATGCTGCTATGAACATTTATAAACAAGTTTTTGAGTAGACATATGTTTAAATTTCTCTTGTGTAGTTAGCTGGGAATGAAATTGCTGGATCCTACGGTAAATTTATGTTTAACTTTGTAAGAAATTACCAAACTGTTTCCCAAAGTAACTACCATCTTACATTCCCACTGGCAGTATATGAGGGTTCCAGTTTCTCCACATCCTCACCAGTACTTGGTATTGTCTGTTGGTTTTTGTTTTTGTTTTTGTTTTTTTTACTGAGGAAGATTTGCCCTGAGCTAACATCTGTTGCCAATCTTCCTGTTTTTGCTTGAGGAAGATTTGCCCTTAGCTAACATCTGTGCCAATCTTCCTGTTTTGTATGCGGGTCGCCACCACAGCATGGCCACTGACGAGTGGCATAGATCTGTGCCCGGCAACCAAACCTGGGTTGCCAAAGCAGAGTGTGTCAAACTTAACCACTAGGCCACAGGGCCAGCCCCATTGTCTTGTCTTTTTTATTGTAGCCAATCTAGTGGGTCCTTATTGGTATCTCATTCTGGTTTTACTTTGCATTTCCTGAATTAGTCAGTGATGATGGGCACCTTTTCATGTGCTTATTAGCCATTCATGTATCTTCTTTGGTGAAATATCTATTCAGATCTTTTGCACTTTTTTTTTGGTGAGGAAGATTGGCCCTGAGCTAACATCTGTTGCCAGTCTTCCTCTTTTTGCTTGAGGAAGATTGTCACTGAGCTAACGTCTGTGCCAGTCTTCCTCTATTTTGTATGTGGGATGCTGCCACAGCATGGCTTGATGAGTGGTGTGTAGGTCCATGCCGAGGATCTGAACCTGCAAACCCTGGGCTGCCAAAGCACGCAAACTTAACTACTATGCCACCAGCCTAGCCCCTCTTTTGCCTATTTTTAGATTGGATTGTTTTGTTTCTTACTGTTGTGTTGTAAATGTTATGTATATTCTGGGGACTTTAACAGATACGTAATTTACAAATATTTTTTCCCAGTCTGTAGCTTGACTTTAAGGTTTTTCAAGGAGCAAAACTTCCTAATTTTGATGAAGTTTAACTTATTCTTTTGTAGGATTGTGTTTTTGTATCTAAAGTTCCTAACCCAGTGGTTTTCAGCTGGAAGCCATTTAGCCCCTGAGGGGACATTTGGCAATATCTGGAGACATTTTTGGTTGTCACAGCTGTTTATGAGGGAGCTTGGTACCTGGTCAGCAGAGGCCAGCCAGGGATGCTGTTAAACATTCTACAATGCACAGGACACTCTCCGCAACAATTATTTGGTCCAAAATGTCAGTAATGCTGAGGTTGACAAACCCTGGCCTAAGGTCACAATGATTTTCTTTGGTGGTTTTTTCTTCTAGAAGATTTATAGTTTCAGTTCTTACATTTAAGTCTATGATTCATTTGAATTGATTTTTGTGTATGGTATGAGGTAAAGGTCTACGTTCATATATATATGTGTATGTGTATATAGCCAGGCCTGGTGGTCTAGTGGTTAAGATTCGGTGCTGTCTCTGCCTGTGGTTGGGTTCATGTCTTGGTCAGGCAACCACACCCCCCATCTGTCAGTTGTCATGCAGTGGCAGCTGCATGTTGCTGGGATGCTGAAAGCTATACCACGAGTATTTTAAATACCAGCAGGGTCACCCATGGCTGACAAGTTTCAGTTGAGCTTCCAGACTAAGACTAGAAAGAAGGACCTAGCCACCCACTTCTGAAAAATTGGCCATGAAAACCCTCTGAGCAGCAGCAGAGCATTATCTAATACAGCACCAGAAGGTGAGAGGATGGCATGAAAAGACTGGGCAGGGTTCTGCTCTGCTGTACACAGGGTTACTAGCAGTCAGAATCGACTCAAGGTCACTAACAACAAATGTGTGTGTGTGTGTATCCCACCTAAGATTAGGAATAATGTAAGAATGCCAATTCTTGCCACTTCTATTCAACATTGTACTGAAGTTTCTAGCCAGTGCAATAAAAAAGTAAAGGCATTCAAGCATTATTCACAATAGCCAAGTCATGGAACCAACCTAAGTGCCCAGCAACTGATGATTGGATAAAGAGGATATGGTATATATATACAGTGGAATACTACTCAGCCATAAAAAAGGACAAAGTTGTCCCATTCACAACAACATGGATAGACCTCGAGGGTATTATGTTGAGTGAAATAAGCCAGATAGAGAAAGACAAACTCTCTATGACTCCACTTATAGGTGGTAGTTAACATATAGACAAAGAGAACTGATCGGTGGTTACCAGGGGAAAGGGGGAGGGTGGGGGGAGGGCACTAGGGGTGAAGTGGTGTACCTACAACATGACTAACAATGATGTACAACTGTAATTTCACAAGGTTGTTAACTGTCATAATCTTAATTAAAAAAAAAAAAAGGCATTCAGATTGGAAAGGAAGAAGTAAAACTGGTTTTATTCAAGTCGTAAATATGTGGCTATTCAGTTGCCCCAGCACCATTGGTTGAAAAGACTCTTTCCCCATTGAATTTTCTTGGCACTTTTGTCAAAAGTAATTGACAATAAATGTGAGGGTTTATTTCTTTACTTTCAACTCTATTCCATTAATCTCTGTACCTCTCCTTAGGCTAATATTGTACTACCTTAATTACTATGGCTTTACAGTACATTCAGGTAGTATAAGTCCTCTAATTTTGTTTTCAAAGTCATTTTGGCTATTCTAGGCACTTTGCATTTCCATATAAATTTTAGAATCACCTTACCCATTTCTATTTTGCTGGAATTTTGATAGGGATCGTGTTGAATCTATGTATCAAATTTGGAAGGGTTAACATCTTAACAACATTGAGGTTTCCAGTCTATAAAAATGGAGTGTCTCTCAGTTTATTTAGCTCTTCTTTAATTTCTCTCAGTAAATTTTATAGTTTTCAATGTCAAATATTACACTTATTTTATTCCTGAGTATTATTTTGATGCTATTGTGAATAGAATTGTTTTAAAAATTTTATTTTTGTATTATTTTTTGCTGATATATAGAAATACAATTGATTTTTACATGTTGATCATATATCCTGAGACATTGCTAAACTCATGTATAAATTCTAGTATTTTTATTGTACATTCTTAGGATTTTCTACATAGATGATCATTCTCGGATAAAAACATTTTCTCTTCTTCCTTTCTAGTCTGAATGTCTTTAATTTTTTATTGCACTGCCTGGAAACTTCAGTACAACGTTGAATAGAAGTAGCAAGAACTGCCATTCTAACCTTATTCCCATTCTTAGATGGGAAGCATTCAATTTTTAATGATTTTATGATGTTAGCTGCATGTTTTTCATAGATACTTTTTATTAGATTGGGGAAATTCTCTTCTATTCTTCATGTATTGAGAGTTTTTATCATGAATGGGTGTTGGATTTCGTTAAATGCCTTTTCTGTGTCTACTGAAATGGTCATGTGTTTTTTATCCTTTATTCTGTTGATATGGTTTATTATATTACTT
Source organism: Equus przewalskii (assembly GCF_037783145.1). NCBI lineage: Eukaryota > Metazoa > Chordata > Mammalia > Perissodactyla > Equidae > Equus > Equus przewalskii. Next base: position 56,972,157 of record NC_091839.1, on the reverse strand, counting down.
GACTTTTGAATGTTAAACAAACTTTACTTTCCTAGGCTGACTCTCACTAGGTCATCATGTATGAGCCTTTTTATATGTTGCTGGATTCAGTTTGCTAATATTTTGTTGAGGATTTTTTTGTCTGTATTCATGAGGCATATTGATCTGTAGATTTCTTGTGATGTCTTTATCTGGCGTTGGTGTTAGGGTAGTACTTGCCTCATAGAATGAGTTGGGAACTTTCTCTCTATTTTCTGAGAGAGTTTGTGAAGTATTGGTATTTGTTTTTTAAAATATTTGATAGATATTTCCAGAAAAGCCATCAGGGCCTGTAATTTTCTTTGTGGGAAGATTTTTAATAATTCACTTTTTTCACTTGTTATGTCTATTCATGTTTTCTATTTCTTTTTGAATGAGTTTTGGAAATTTGGTTCTAAGAATTTGTCCATCTTTTCTAAGTTGTCTAATTTGTTGTTATAAGGTTGTTCATAATATTCCCTTGTCGTCCTTTTAGTTCCTGTAAGGTCAGTACTGAGATCTCTTCTTTCATTCCTGAGTTAGGTAATTTGTGTCTTCTCATTTCCTTAATCAGTCTAGCTAAGGGTTTGTCAACTTTATTGATCTTTTCAAGTAACCACTTTTTGGTTTCATTGATTTTTCTCTATTTTTCATTTTCTATTTCATTGATGTTTGCTCTAAACTTTATTATTTTCTTTTTTTCTGCTTGCTTGCAGTTTAGTTTGCTTTTCCTTGTCTAGTTTCTTAAGGTGGAAGCTTAGATTATTGATTTGAGAGCTTTCCTGATTACAAGCTATAAATTTCAATCTAAGTACTTTTTTAGTTACATCCTATAAATTTTGATATATTGTTTTCATTTTCATTTAGTTCAAAATATATGTAAAATTTTCTTTATAATTTTCTCTTTGACTCCTATGCTATTTAGAAGTGTGCTGTTTAATTTCTAAATATGTCAGTTTTCCCTGATATCGTTCCACTTGAGATCTTTGACTTAATTCTGTTGCGGTCATAGAACATACTTTTAATGATTTCAGCCGTCTTAAATTTATTGAGACTTGTTTAGTGGTCCAACATATGGAGACTATTCAGTGTGTGCTGGAAAAGAATGTGTATTCTGCACTTATTGTGTGGAGTACTCTATAAATGTCAATTATATCCTGTTGGTCGATAGTATTGTTAAAATCTTCTATATCCTTGTTGATTTTCTGTGTAGTTGTTCTATCAATTATTGAAAGTGAAGTATTGAAATCTCCACTTCCAATTATTACTGAATCGCCTATTTCTCCTTTCAATTCTCAGTTTTTCCTTCATTGGGGATATCTATTGTTAGGTGTATATGCATTTATAACTATTATGTCTTCATGATGTACTGATGCTTTTATGATTATGAAATGTTCTTTGTTGTCTCCAGTAACATTTTTCTTAAAGTCTATTTTTGTCTGCTACTACCATAACCATTCCAGCTCTCTTATGGTTACTATTTGCATGGCATATCATTTTCTGTCCTATTAACTTTTAACCTATTTATGTCTTTGTATCTAAGGTGTGTCTTTTGGATACGGCATACAGTTGGGTCTTGTTTTTTAGTCTAGTCTGATTATACCTGCCTTTTGAGTAGGTTATTTACTTTGCTCATATCTGATCTAATTATTGATATGGTTGGATTTAAGTCTGTCGTTTTTCTATTTGTTTTATATTTATCTCATGTCATTTTTGTCCCTGTTTTTCCCTTACTTCCTTCTTTTATGTTAAGTAGATATATTTTAGCACACCATTTTTATTTCTCTGTTGTGTTTTTAACTATATGATTTTGAGTTATTTTCTTAGTGGTTGTTCTAGAGATTACAATATGCATCTTAATTTATCATAGTCTGCTTCAGAATCATACTACCTTCAAGTCCAGCAAAATATAGAAACTTATTCCAGTGTCTCCTTTTCCCCTTTTTGTTATTATTATATATATTATATCTGTTTATGTTGTAAAGCCATCAATACAGTATTATAATTTTTGCTTTATATAATCTTATATCATTCATAAAACTGAAGATTAAAAAAATAACAAAAAATATGTTTACAGAATCTTTTACATTTACTCACATAGTCACCATTTCTGGCACTCTTTGTTTCTTAATGTGGATTCAGATTACTATCTGATATCACTTCCATTCAGTCTGAAGAACTTCCTTTAGTATTTTTTGTGAGGCAAGTCTGATAAATTTTCTGCATCTTTTATTTATGTCAGAATGTCTTTATTTCACTTTCATTTTTAAAGGATAGTTTTATATAATATAGAATTCTCAGTTGCCAAACTTTTTTCCCTCAGCACTTTAAATGGATCATTCCACTGCCTTCTGGCCTCCACTGTTTCTGGTGAACATTAATTGTGTTGTGGTTCCTTTGTACCTGATGAGTCATTTTTCTCCTGCTATTTTCAATATTTTCTCTTTGCCTTTCAACAGTCTATCTATGATGTGTTTACATGTTTTGTGTTTGTCCTATGTTGGGTTTCATTGAGTAGCCTGCCTCTATAAAATAAATTTTTCATCAAATTTAGGAAGTTTTTGGCCAATATTTCCTCCGTTATTTTTTCTGTCCTTTTCTTGCTTTTCTTCACTTTCTGGGGCTCTTATTACACGTGTATTGTTACAGTTGATATTGTCTCATAAGTCCCTGAGGCTCTGTTCACTTTTCTTTAGTCTTTCTTTTTCTGTACTGTTTAGATTGTATACAATCCTGTGCCACATAACGATGTTTCAGTCAATGACGGACTGCATGTATGACAGTAAGGGTGTAGTAAGCTATACCATCTAGCTTTGTGTAAGAACACTTTATGATGTTTGCACAACAATGAAATCACCTAATGACGCATTTCTCAGAACATATCCCCATTGTTAAGTGATGCCTGACTGTAATTTCTATTAATCTGTCTTCAAATTCACTAATTCTTTTTCCTCTACCTCAAATCTGTGGCTGAGTCTCTCTAGTAAATTTTCATTTCAGTTATTTGTACTTTTCATCTCCAGAATTGCCATTTGGTTCTTTTTAAAATAAGTTCTGAACTTTTATTGAGGTTCTGTAGTCAGAGTCATTTAATTCTTTAAACATGGTTTTCTTTGGTTCTTTGAGCATTTTTATAATAGCTAGTTTGAGGGCTTTATCTGCTAAGTACGAGATCTAAAGACACTTAGAAATATTTTCTATTGACCGCTTTTTTGTGGATCGCATTTCTTGTTTCTTGCATAACTCATAACTTTCTGTTGAATACTAGACATTTTAGATAATGTATTGTAGCAATTCTAGTTTGTGACTTTCCCCCTTTGTTGTTGATGTTGGTTGTTGTGTGTGTGTTGTGTATTGTGATGTGTGTTGTTTCTGTGTTTTATAGCTTGCCTGGACCAAACCTTTGAAGTCTGTATCCCCTGCAGTGTGCAGTTGCTGCTATCTCAGCTCGCTGTTTTTTCCCTGTTTTTTTTTGTAAGCCTGGCTTCCTAGGGGTTGCCCCTGTGTCTGTGTAGCTTGGTGATCAGCCAAAGATTCGGCAGAAGTTGTGCTGAAACACCTCGAGCTAGTAAGGCTTCTAATCTCTCCTGATGGAGCTGGTGTGAGCTGGGAAGCACGTTCAAACTTCAGGCTGCCCCGGCCTTTGCTTCCTATTGGGCCTCTCATGTCTCACCTGTACGTGCCTGCAGGCTCCATCATCCAGGGATCATGGGCCCTCTCTGGTTTCAGCAGCAATGCACACAGCCTCAGGTCAACCCCAAAAATGTGGGGTCAGGCCTCCTCTGGCTGACTCACCTGCTGGACCTCCCTGTTAAATCCCTGGCTGATCTGCTAGTGTGCTGCTTGCCACAGAGATCACCCCTGATAGTGTTCCAGATCAGGTGAATGCCCGCCACAGAGGTGACAGAGCTGCTGGCTTCCCAGTCTGCCCTGCCCTGACAGAGCTACTGTACTGCCAAAGCCAGGGATAGGGGTGGGAGCAGTCCCTGGCAAGGATGCCATCGACTCACACTGTTCCTCCCTGAAGTTCGACAGTTTTCATGAGGTGTATACCTTTGAATTCTAGAGTGCTAAAATTACTGCTTTTGACTGTTTTGTTCAGCTTTATAGTTGCCTTTTGAAGGAGCCACCTCACTCTATCATGATGTAGTCAGAAGTCTCTATACATTGTAAAACACTAGTGATTTGAGTTGTGTTACATGTGTGATCCTATATTTTATGTTGGTATTACTTATAAATAATGTCTCATTGGTTAGTCTTTTGGGGGGCAGTTTTCATCTCCATTGTGTAGACATATAGATGATTTGTTATCCAAATGAAATAAAACTTTAGAGAAAAGACATTTGTAGGGTCAAGTGGAAAATGTCAACCCTAAAAGTTTTCCTTGAAACATGAAATGAGTCAGAGAGCATCCATTGTTTCAGAGCCATTTTCTCTTTAGTTTGTTGCAGCATGTTGCCTGTTATAACTAAAGAATCCTTTGTTAAATTAATCCTGTACCTGTGTGAAATGTGCACAATATTTACTTAAAATACAGGGTGCTACTTTATTTTATAAATTTAGAAATTTGTTAGCATATATGTGGTGTTTACCTTCAATATTAAGAATTATTTAAGGAATATCAAAGGCATCTGAATTTATCAGTAATTGGCTTAATGTCATATGTCAAATTGCTATGTTGAGTTTTTTTTAAATGAGAACATTCTTTAAAATGTGAAGCACCGTTTTGTTAAAATTCTAATTTTTTCACAATGAAGGTTTTCCAAATAGGATTTGGGTATTTATCATGTATCATGAATATTGTAATATATGTAAATTGTAGCATTAAATGCAAAGTGCTTTGGCATTGCAGTTTTTTGTAGCTAAAAATAAGTTGTCTTCTATCTAAATCAGATTTCTCTGTATCTCTAACATTTGAAATTAAATTTTCATGTACCATAAAATGCTCTTCCAATTAGACTTTGTTAAAGGAAATACTGCCCAGTATGTAAATTCAGATTTAGCAGATTATGTCCAAATTTCTAATGTTGGAGATATCACTATACATAGAGTCAAAACAAAACAGTATTAACAGAACTTTTCAGCCTGTAGGCATCCCTTTGTGAAAACATAGACCGTTCTCTTCTTTCACAATGTTGAAGAAACAAAAGTTTGTTGAGTGTGAGAAATGGAGGCCACTTGGTAACTTTTCAAGTGAAGGCAAAACCAAAATGAGCAACACTCTCCTCTTGATGATGATAATTCCCAAATTCATCAGTTATCCAGACTACTTCTTGTTTGTTTGTTTTCAGTGCGGAGCTTGTAGGTTCCCAGAAGCAGAGGGGGCACTACTGGCAGGCCTGTCTCATGCACTATGCCTCCAGTGGCCCTAATTCTTTTAAAAATTGATCCTGAGGCAACTCATGGAACATTCCTTTCCATCTTTATCTCTTAGTGGTTTTCTTGTAGAATACTTTCATATGCCCTATGCATCAGATTTTTAGTGAGGTGCTGCCATTACCAGTCAATTCTTCAAAGTTTGATAATTAAGTAGATGTGAAGCCTAGAGAAGAGAGAAAGAGAAGAAGATGCATGAGGCAGAGGAGGTCAGTCCTTCCCCTTTATATATTATATAGACCTGATGTTTGCTTGACACCTCAATTATTTGGTTCTTAATCTAACATTTTAGAAATATCCATTGTAATAAACCTTCAATGTTTTTGAGATCTTTGGAAAGTATGAAATTTGAGAATGATTTTGTAACAGTTTTTTCTCACAAAATTCATATACAGAGAACAAAACCACATTGTTTTAATGCTTCTAGGTCATTGGATAGATTACACGTGAACTAAATGGCTTTCTCCTTAACACCAGCCTGGAGTTGTACTTGATTGTGCTTTAGCAAAATGACAAGTTATATTTTGGAAAAGTAGGAAAGAAAGTACTAAGGGTTTCTTGGAGGGGCACAGAGTTGTTTCTAATTTGAGAAACCTTAATATAATGAAAGATATCTTTCTCCCATTAGGAACATGGACTGATTAATATTTTTTAGACTTTTTGGCAGTTAGTGGCAGAAAACCATAGATTCAAAACCTAAGCCACACCTTGATATTGAATTTGTGATTTTATTCCTCTATTCAATACCCTAATGCTTGATGCCTTAGAGCTGAAGCTATTTTTAAAAGAATAACGAAGCTCCAGATTTGCTTTGCCTCTAGGTGATATTTAATATGTATCATTAGCTTGGAAAGCAACATAAGGTATAGTGTTAGTTGGCTTTATCCAGTGTTTCTCAACCAGGGGTGATTCTGCCCCCCGGGAACATTTGGCAATGTCTGGACACATTTTTGGTTGTTACAACTGGGGGATGCTGCTGGCATCTAGTGGGTAGAGGTTGGGGATGTTACTAAACAACCTGGAGTGCACAAACCCTTACAACAAAAAATTATCCAGTTCAAAATGCCAATAGTGGCAAGGTTGAGAAACCCTAGTTTTAGCAAATTATTTCCATTTAAAATATCACCATATTTTTAAGAATCATGATTCTATCTTTGGCTTGCTCATCAACCTCTTAAATTTTTTTGCCATTTCATTTCTACAGAGGCTTTTACTAGATACTTGTGGCTGTAGATCATGCTATACCATCTTTATTCTTCATAGAGTGTGTCACAGAAAACATAGAGTAATCACTTAATACTTCTGGAATAAGTGGAAATAATATCACCAGAACATGTATCAGTGAATAAACCAAATGATTTTTTTCAAAAACTAGATGCAGGTAAATGTAACAGTTTGAAATAACATCAACAACAATTAACACATTGAATTTTCACATCATCTTTGGAAGATAGGTACTATTATACTGTTTTTACAATTTTGATAATTTATGTGGTCAAAATATTGCTATTATGTTTACCTTAGGCAAATTACTGAGCCTCACTGTGCCTTATTTTCTTATTCTGTAAAAATGTGTGTTGAACTAGATTATCCATGCTGCAGTCCCAACTCTGACATTCTAAATATTCTTTAGTCAGATATACAGGTGATTCCTTATAAATCTTCAGATATTTAGTTTATTAATCAGTGTTTATAATGAAACAGTAAAAATTATTGGAGGATAACCATTGCAACACGTTTTTCAAAATAAGTATAAAATGTGGTAAAATGCAGTGTATGTGTGATTCCCTCCCCCAGTTTTAAAAAGATAGATGCGTGTTTCAATATTTGTTTAAGTTTGAATAAAAATTTACTTCTTAGTAAACAAAGCTTGTTTGGTCTTGTCAGGTCAAGACAAAAGGCTACTCATCAATTTTTTACATTCAAATGAGGATTAATATGAAAGTCTTTGTTTTGGGACTTAGGAAATGTTGTATATGAACTTCAGTATCCTCTGTGATCAGGACCATAGGAAAATACCTTTGTATTAAATTAGACTCTCGGAAGCTAGGCATTGCTTCCACATGCTAATAGATGGAATTTAAATTTGTATTTATTTTTAATCAGTTGCCTAGTACTAAAATAAATTTGGATACCAGCAGCTCATAATAGTTAATAGCCTGTATAAATGGGTCCCAAGACACCTGTTCCTTTATTGTTAATGAAACTCTATTTTATGTGCAGGAAGACTAGAGTTCCTGTTGATTCTCTGTCCTAGCATATCTCCCTGTCTCTTGTGTGCATATTTAAATAACATTAAGAAATGTTGTTTCCTCTTGTTTTCTGTCATCTCTAGAATTCTGCCAGACACACTTACTCTCTTTAATAGGTTGTTTCTTCCAAAATGCATTAGGGTGATGTTTTTTCCTGTTTTGTGAATTTTTTTTAGAATTAAACCCCAATCATGTTATGTTATGAGGATTTGATGTAAAATTATGATGAGTTAATAGCACTATAGACACAAATAGCCAAATAAAGTTTCTCAAGGAAAGAATAAATGACTTGTGGAAATTTTAGTAGCTTGTGGAAATGTAAGAAAGCAAACAAAAATATAGAAATCAATTCCAAGGCCCCGGTATCATCATGGTTTATCCTGTCAGATTACTTAACTGTACACTCTCCTCCCTAGTCTCCATCGCTGACAATTTGGAGAGTTTGTAATTACTTTATTTCTATTTGCTATTTCATATCAAGCAAAAAGTGATCGGTCTGCTTGAAAATAATTTGAAAGGAGAAAACCATATGTATAAAGAACTACCATCACAATCTACCAGATATTTACATTTTTCTACATGGTAGAATTTCACTATGAATGTGTGGCTCAAAATAACATTTGTGAGCTACGGCATTCATTTCTCCTCTCTTTTGGGGACAGTATGTTAACAGGTTTTTAAAAATTGTTTTTAAATATGTGCTAGAGAGGAAGGTGGAAGGAGCCCTTCTTACCTCTGCAGCTTTTCCTTCTCCAAATGCCCGAATTTTCACTACTGTTGGTTGTAGTTTAAAGGTCATTCTTGAAAAAGAGAATATCGTATCTGTGAAGTAATAAGTGAGAATTACACTGTTGATCATTTAAGTCAGTTCTTCAGAATATCTGTTAAATGCACTGGAAACCCAGAAAGCATTTATTTTGTGACTGTTCAAAGTGGAGAATACATCATAACCAGCTCAAACACTGAGTATATCCCAAAAGGAGTGAAAATGAATTCACTATTCACAAGTCTTCGTAATAATGATAATCTTTGTAAGAGGTAAACATTACTATCTGGAATAGTTCCCAGGGAAACTTTTTTCACATCTCAGTATTTTGTTGAACTCCTTTATGATAAAATGTGCTACACCAAATAATTCAGTACAGCAATTCCTTTTCTTAAGTCTTGTGCCTCTCTGTAATAAAAAGGAAATCTAATGTTGAATTGTGTATCCTGAAAAGATGAAAGTGGTGGTTTGAGATCTCTTTCTCATCAGGGGTAAAGAAAAACGTGAATCACAGTCTGTCTGGTGTTTTTTAATGGGGCTGCACATTAGAATCACACCTGAGGTGTATTTTTTGAATACTCATACCTGGTCCCCACCTCTGATGATTGTGCCTAAGTTGGCATATTCTAGGATGTGGGTATTGTCATATTTAAAGCTCTTCAGATGATTCTGTTTTGTCACCAGGGTTGAAAACCCGTCTGAGAAGAAGTTAAGCTAAACTAGAAGCTGTTGTTTGCTAGACAGTTTCCCACACTACAAGTACTGTAGAAGGCGGCAAACTGAAACCCTCTGAAAAGGGCTTCCGTTTTGTGGTCATGCAGGTAGTGATCACTCGCTGTAGGTAGGCATGTTTTTTGGATGGATGAGCTTGGTACCTTCTTGGAGACTCTCCAGCCTCGTATGAGAAAGGAGGCTCTTTCCTAGGTTCTCCAGGTTTAAATAATTCCCCAAAATTGTATTATGGCAGCAGTCTTTGGTAGACCGTGTAGTTCACTGTGGCTCATCCAAGATACATAATTTAAAAATTTTTTTCCCAGTTTTGAGTCAAATATAAATCTAGGACAGTCTCTACCAGTCTTAAAATGTTTTAATTGAAAATTTTTATTTTTTCAATTAAACCGTGATTTACTTTACATAATTGACTCCTTTCATAAATATGCATACTATTTGTCTGTATTTTCATCCTGGATTGTTCCACAGAATGAAATATCTCATTTCCAATGAACTTTCTTTGATGTGAGAAGCATAGAAACAATCTGTAAATGATAAAAATCAGCAAATTTAGGGATAGATGCATGAGAAGGAGAATGTAAGACAAGTACCATTTACCAAATATTGCTTTATATGTGTAATCAAAATGGCTATTTATGTAATTAAGAATAGTACATACTGTCCCAAGTTTTTTTTAAGGTAAGCATTCCTCACCTACCTTGGGAAATACATCAAGGCCCCTAGGATGGGCCTATTAAGAAGGGTTGCCTGGGCCCTTGTGGAGCGACAGGTTCATGTATAGCCCCTTCTGAGTGCCTGCCTTCCAGATACAGGGTCACTGCCTCAAAGATGTTGATAATACATGCAGGAATTGGCTGTTCAAACTTTTACTGACAGACTAATCACATTTATAGTTTCTTGGCTTATTTTAGATTTCTACCAAATAGTACCTAGCAAGTCAGCACAGTTAAACCAGTGGAATTCAGAACACCTGCATTTTTGAAAGCCACTACTATGTACATGGGATGGAATCTGATTTTTAAACAATTTTGCCATTTGCTTTACAACCTATTGTTTATTGTAACAAAACTCTTTGTGCTTCTTAATTTCTCATTTGTTCTTTAAGAAAAGATGGCCAAGGGATAAATTTCCAAACACGATCCCACTTTTGTTATTTCAATCCATTATTTTCTCTTCATCAGATTCATATTTGTGGTGATATGTCCTGCATGGCAAGTGCTGAGAAAACATTTGTACAAAGTCCTGCCAAGGAAGACTGTTGACTCAATGGAGTATAGTGACTTCACTGTTCAAGATCTTCATGTGTTTATTAAAAAGAAAAAGAAAAACCCAGATACTAGTTAATTATATTTGTCTGTGTAAATTACTAGATCTTGTGGTTAGTATATTAAATTTATTAAATAGTTCAAGTGTATTCAATACAGTATTACAGCAGTTTTATTGATATACTGGCAAAGAAACAAACATGACCACTCTTTACCATCTGTTTATAATGCTATATAAAGACGACCATGTTGGTTGCCATGGAAACTACATTTCCAAAACCACTGAGTGTTTGCTTAAATTCTCCAACCTTTTAAAGTCATAAGCTTTTTTCCTGAGAAAAAGAATAGAAAAATACATTAAAAAATTTCCAGTGATCTTCTAAAAGTCATTTCTCTGTAAAATTCATTTATCATTTCTAGGCTGATATTTTGCCCCAGGATTTCATGAATTAAATTGTGGGACTCTTAATTTAAGAATCTTTGGTATTTTCAGGAACTGGGGAGAAAATGTTAACGTTATCCTATTGAGAGGTGTCACCTACCTTTTTATAAGTACAGGCTTTGCTTCTTCAGAAAAACTTTTTATTGGTGTAACAATAAAAAGGAGTCTTAAGAGGTAACAAATATAATAACGTGATATCTGAGAGGAAAGGCAGTTGTAATGTAATTACACTGGCTGACCACATTTAGTTATTGCTGTCATCTTAGCTAACAGGAGAAAAATTATAGCAGGGGAGTACTTGGCTTTCAACAGAATGGTCTGACTTTTAAAAAGTGTGGCTACTAGAAAATACTTTGTTATAATAACTATAAATAAAATCAATAGATATTCCTGAGAATCCTGCCTAGGGAAGAAAGAAGTAAAATATATGTTTTACTGTTTTTCTTACTGTAAGTGAAAATCTAGAATTAATATTTCCTAATCCCAAATGATTGTGTACATCCACGTATTTTGTTTATGCAAACCTGGTGCCTACATAAACACTCAAGAAGCTTTTTGCTATATTCTTCAGAAAAAATCTTTTTTTTCAACTTCTTGAAAGTTATTCTTTATGTTTTTGCGTGGGGGCAGGTAAGATAGGATTGTATCAGTTCCAGCTTTCACTAAAGCCAAAAATCATTGACTATGGATTACAACAGTAATACTGATAATAGTAATAACTGATGCATATTGAGCACATAGTATGTGCCAAGGAGTATACCTAGCATTTTACATGATAAATGTTTATATTTAAGCTTTGTAATAATCCTCTGAAGTGAGTCCTGTAAGTACACAGTACATTCTCTAAATTAGGGTTTCTTAACGTTGGTACTGTTGACTTGAGCTGATAGTTCTTTGTTGTGGGAGACTATCAGGTATGTTGTGGATTTTCAACAGCACCCTGGTCTCTGCTCTCTAGATGCCAACAGCATCACCCCCAAGTTGTGACAACCATAAGTATCTCTGGACATCACCAAAGGCTCCTGGGGGACTAAACTCACTCCCAGTTGAACTACTGCTCTGGATGAGTTAACAGTTTAATCTTTTCCTGGTAGAAATAGTAAATCACATCCTGCTGTTACATGCTGTCTCCCCCTATCATCATCATTTCTAATACCAGCTACTCTCCAGTTTTGTTCACGTATTGATCTGAGTAACTTAAGCAGAACCAGTGTATTACAATAACTCTTTTTATCCAGAATTTTGAAAACTCTTTTGCACCATAATGAAACAAATGGAGTAATTAATGTAAGTTGCACTAAAATTACATATTCATAAAACAGAATTTTGAATAATAGAATTTTACAATCTTTTACTGAGTTTCATATATGAAAAATGAGAGGAAATCCTTATTATTTCCATATATTTAACTATAAATGCCACACTAAGGTTATTCTGTTTTCATATTATTGATTTGTGTAGGAATATTTAATATAGTTAAGTTTGTGTGAATCTTTTCTGTGATATTGAAAAGTTAGAAGATGGTCAATTATGGCCCATTCTCACAAAGTTAAAGAATCCCTTTACGACAAACTTGTAATAGCAACACTTACTTAATAGTTATTGTTACTTTTCTGCTCCTTTTGTAAAACATGACTGTTTTTGCTGCGTTTTCTAATGAAGTTTTGCTTTAATACAACATGCATTTCTTAGCAGCATTTTAAAATGGTGATATTGTGAAATGGGGCTCAGCAGGCCTCTGAATTGATAAAGTTAATCAGGTTTCTGTGATTCATCACATTTCTTTACCAAAAAGTCTTAGCTATTAGTGCATTCCCCTAAAATCTCATAAAAATATGGAAATATTTTTTATCGTCCGATAGTTTCAGAAATGTATATTAGCACTTGGTTCTGTTAATGCTGTTTTGTAGGAAATTACTGGATCTCAGTACAGTTAACTAAAGAACATTTTGGAATAATCAGACATAGGGAATAACAGCTCCTTTATAACGAATGAGAATATTAGACCTTTTAGATGTACTTAAATAACTGTGCATTTTAACTATAACTTTTTATGTAGGCAAGAGCTTGCATGGTATTTATTATCACATTTTGAGACCAGATTGAATGGGGACCAGAGTATACGGTGAGGATTGTCGGTGCTTTTCACCTCTTCCATAATATGAAACAGTGAGAACCATTCACCAGGCATTGACTTAAATACAGAATATTTGAAGCTGAGGAACATATACAAACAGTCAAGGATTTTGATAGACCTAACTAATCTATTGCTAAGTTTCTAGTTTCCATTTGTGCATGAATAACAAAGCAAAATACTCCTGAAATATATTGGCCACAGGATTCGCCCCATCTTTAAATTTGTTTGGCTGCTTTCAGAGGAAGGAAGAAACTTTTGATATCAGGTGATGCAGATAATCAAATTTTTATTAACATAACCACATTAGAACTTTATACCAAGGGAAATCATTGCCTATATTTTGGGACCAAAATGTCTCTTATGTGTCTCTGAAATTCATTAGGTTTTTGGCAGATGCACTCAGAGGCAAAGGTTTCATACTTTTATCAATGTCCTCAAATTCATAAGGTTTGGAACTGTATTGACAATGTGGAGAGAGTAATTGCTTTTGTCCGATTGCTTTGATCAACTTTACTTTTAACATGGTAGAAAACATTTTTGTCTCTCTAAGTTAATGTTTGTGTCATTCCTAGTTTCCCTCTCTTTGCTCAGTTCAGACCTTGTTTATTTTGCAGTTGTCTTTTTTAGGCCATCATTTAAAACAGAATCTGTATTTGTGACCTTTTTTTATTACCACTTTCACTAAATGTGTAATTTTTTTCGGGGACAGGATAATGACTGTGTGTCTCAAATATTGAAACTTTCACTGTTTAATCATTTGCTTATCAATTAGACCTGATACATTTTGTTTCTTTTTATTCATTCAATAAAAGTTGTCTCTGGAGAAATACATTTTTATCTTCCCAATTCACTCTGTTTTTACCTTATTGAGCTAATGATACATATTTGCTCAAGAGAAGCAATGATTCTAAGTACCCGCCAATGTCTGGCGTGCTCTGGTTTGTGAGGAATAGGTATTTATATAGTTTCCAAGTACCTCCCCACAAAACTTGTTAGTATTAAAAGTGAAAAGTGTGCCTTTACTGTGGAGAAAACTGTTAGACATCACCTTAATCAAATAGTCAAAGTTAAAATCCAGGAAACAAACTGAAATTGAGGTGGGAAGAACACATTATTTCTGTGATAATTCTACCAAAGATGCATAACCTGAATCTAATCACAAAGAAATGTCTGACAAACCCACATTAAGAGAACTTCTACAAAATAACTGTCCTGTAATCTTCAAAATTGTCAAGGCCATGAAAGTCAAGGAAAGACTAAGAAACTGTTCCAGGGGCCGGCCTGCTGGCGCAGCAGTTAAGTGTGCACATTCCGCTTCAGTGGCCCGGGGTTCACCGGTTTGGATTCCAGGTGTGGACATGGCACCACTTGACAAGCCATGCTGTGGTAGGCGTCCCACATATAAGGTAGAGGACGATGGGCATGGATGTTAGCTCAGGGCCAGTCTTCCTCAGCAAAAAGAGGAGGATTGGTGGCAGTTAACTCAGGGCTAATCGTCCTCAAAAAAATTTAAAAAATTAAAAAATTAAAAAAAAATGTTCCAGATTGAAGGAAACCAAAGAGACATGGCATGTAAATTCAATGTATAATTATGAATTGCATCCTTTTGTTATAAAAAATATTATTGGGATAATTGGCGAAACTTGAATGGGGTCTGAGAATTAGTAGTTACATATTACTGACTTTTAAAATGATTCAAGAAAAGAAAAATTATTTGTTCTGTACTTGCAACTTTTCTCTAAGTTTGAGATTGTCTTTTTGAAAAAGTCTAGGAGAGGGTGAGGAAATATGTGGACTCTAGAGTCCTAATGCCTGGGTTAGAATCATGGCCCTACTACCTACTTATCGGCCTACCACTTACTTATTACTTCTTTGTGTCTCAGTTTCCCCATCTGTAAAATTAGGATAAAAAATGGTACCTTACAGCCTTGTGTGAGGTTTCAGTGAGTAAATACATATAAAATTCTAAGAGTAGTGTGTGCAATAGATATTAGCTATCATTTGGGTTTATTACTTTTACCTTTCTAGGATAAAGTGGCCAAGACTGGGCTCTAGTGTATCAATGAGCAGTGTTTAGAATCTTGGGCTATATTGTGTGTTTGTTGCGATAAAATAGGCTTGTACTGATGGAAACATTTCAGTTTAGAAATATGAAATAAATATTGTGCTACAGGTCAGCACATCAAAATAAATGTAGATATTAATTTTATATGGGTAGTTACAGAGTTTAAAAACTACTAACAATAGCTGTTTTGTTTTAGCTTGATATTCCAGTGATTGATACAAGGCTGAAGAGCCTTTAAACAATAAGAAACAAAACCTAGCTTGTTTGTTTTCCTCTAAGTTCCATCTGCCCTTTCACATTGGAGTCATCTGCTTGCCTCAGTGTTATTGGTCCCTGAGAACTAAAGAACGTGAGTGAATAACCAGTGATTAAGGCAGCAGGTTTGGAGTCAAACAATCTCCATTTTGAATTCTGACCCTGCCACTTTCTTTGACCTTGAACAAGAAGCTAGCCTGTCTCTAAGCCTCAGCTTTCTCACCTGTGAAATGGAGATAACTAGTACTTAATAGAATTGTTAAGTGCATATAAAGTGCACAGCCCACAGTCACATATGTGCTGTAAAAATAGTAGCTCGCTCCCTACCCTCCCACTCCTATTGCCCATCCCCTTGCCCCGAAAAAGTCAGTGAAAAGGATAGGCAGATAGATGTCCATAAGTTACATTGCCTTATTTGGAGGGAGGGGAGAATCTGACTTATCTTGTTACTTTTTTCTCATTTCTACTGAAATAAAGGCTATCATTTTCAGCTGATGCCCCACAACTTTTCGGGAAGGACGACGGTGGGGAAGAAATGACATCCTAATGAGGCAAAGCCTAATGATGACCACAGCATCTTCGACATTTCCCAGCACTTTATAGCTATAGTGCTGTCCTTTACTGTCTTTTACCTTACCAAAATGAATTAGTTTAGTATGAATTAGGACAAAATACAGCTATTAGGATGGGAACAAAAGTCTCCAAACATAAATTTCTTGTCTTATTTTAATATATTCCTAGAAATAAAAACATGGAATGTATCTAAATTATTTCTTTTAAGTAAGTAGCCCTTCAATCAACTCTTTCCATGGAAAAATTCACATTCTGCCCAATTTCAAAGAAAGGACCCAAGGTGTTCAGAAAAGAGTGATGAAAAATGTGATCTCCTCCTTCCCTAAAAGTTATAATTTTGTGTACTATTTTAGAGGATCAACTGTCACAGGCCACCAGAAGGGCACAGGGCTGTATGCCACAAGCTGAGCCTGTGCAGAGCCTCATCTTGGTGTAAGGCTCCATGGCTGTGGTGGAGACCCTGGCTGCTCCTGCAGTCTGTGAGGGTTTCTGTTGTTGTTTTTCACTTGTGGTTTTTAACCTGGACAGCACTTTCACTGCAGTGAAAACTTTCTCAGGCTCTGTGTGAATGGGGGCTATTCAAGGCTTCCCATGGCCCTGTGTTTAATGGACCACAAATCCTCCGGCTCTGTGCTGCCTAGGAGTCTTGCTGAACTTGCCCATAAGGAGGTTGCGCTCAGCTGCTTGTCCAGCTCTCAGTACACCAGACCTCTAATCAGGAGGAGTTTCAAGGAGTTGTTCAGGAGAGATGAACTTAAAAATTTTTTTTACTCCTCTTACCTGTAAAGTACTTTCTCAGCCCTAATTTCAAGCCGTCGTCCGTTTTACTCTTTGTACTCTAATGCTGCTGTGATCATTCTTGCTCTAGGTTGGGTGAGTATGGGCTTTGGAGGCAGACATCTGAGTTGAACCCTAGGTCTCTCACTCATTGGCTGTATAATTTTGGACTGGTCACCTTATTAATTCATCTAACAAATATTTATTGAATGTCTATTTGTGTCAGACACTATTCTAAGTGCTGGAGATACAACTGTGGACAAGTAAATATTCTGTAACATGCTTACATTCTAGTCAAGAAAGATAAATAGTAACCAAAATAAAAGAATACAAATATGTAGTGTGTCAGTAATAATCATTGATATGGAGGAAATAAACTAGCAGTGTGAGCCTCAGTATCCTCATTAATAAAATGAGGTAAACTACGACCTCACAGGATGCTTGTCAGATTAGATGAGCTAGCACCCGTGAAGGCTTTGGGTTATCCCAGGGCGGATGAGACAGTCTGCCTCCAGGTAGCTTGCTGGCAATCTAGTAAATGAGGGATTTCTTCCTAGACCCTTTTGACCTACTAGAGTAGAGCAAGTGTTATTGTTCTCTGAGGATTAAATTGGCTAGAATAATCTGTATGTAATTTATTCTAAGCATCTCTCTCTTCATTCAGTAAGTGCCATCCTATTAATTAAGATCATGTAAACGAAACTTTAAAAAATTGAATCATGTTTTCCTATTGACACACATAATTTGCCACTATGATAGTAATCTTTTGCCTTTACTACTTCTCTTGGTGGCTATTCTAAATATTTATAAGATCTTAGTGTTATTTGGGTGACAATATTTGTGATTATGAGAGCTAGTAGATTTGAACTTAGGATCGTGGAATCTTCTCTGGAGGAAATTCTTTCTGTGGAAGACGACCACAGTTTGTGTCCCACCACATGTTTTGGTCTCCTGTACCTTGATGTCAGTGTCGGTTTTGGAAAAATAAATGAGATATTCTTAAAAATTTTGCACTTGATTTCTGAACCATCATGTTGTAATAATGTAGTTTTAGGTTTTGATTGTTCTTCCATTCCTTTTTTAAGAACTCATTTCTCCTGCTAAAATCCATGTATTTCACTTTGCTACCTTCCCACCCCATCCCAGTTTGCCCTGGAGGTATTTTCTGTTTCTCTGTAAAGTGTTTCATCGCTTTTTTCCTACTTGCTTTATTTTTACTGGCTTCTCCCGTCTGCTATTGTGTCTTTTACATTTGGCTTTAGCCTCTTAATAATATGTTATGTAAAAGCCAATTGAGTGGACTTCTACCTTTTGTCTTTTCCAACTAGTGCTAATGCAAATATTCTAAATTTTGCACAACTGAACCATCTTCATTAGCTAATAGCACTAATACACCAATTACTGAATAAATATTATTACTTACGTTGAGACATTCTTTTTGATAAAAATGCGCTCTTCTACCAGCTGAGTGAAACCCAGACAGTTACAGAAGATTACTCTGAGAGCAGTTCTCTTGGATCTGAGTGGCAGAGTCTGTTGCAGTTGGAACTGCCAGTGGAGAAAAGCGCTGCGCATTAAGGGAAAGAGCACTCATTCACGTTTGGTTGGTTTACTTCCTGCACAGACGGACCGTGGTAGTAGGAGGTGTAATTCACAGCGCGTTCGCTCTTAGCCAGTGTCACTGCTTGAGTGGTGGTGTGAGTCTCGTGTGTCTGTGTAGTGTAATGATGCCTGTGTTCCAGCACTCAATTTTTCTACCTCTTTGCTTCAACATTAAGTTGATTTTTTAATGTGGACAGAAGGAATCTGTATGAAAAAATTATTGTCTGAGATGATTTTAAGAGAGTTTTCAGTGTGAGAAAAATATCTTTTTAAATGGCCCTACTTTACCGCATTAGTATTTTTAAATAAATTTTCAATTGAGTAGGGAAATCTTTGTTGTTGTTCTTCTCTGGTGGTATGTTTAATTCTAAGATGGCCAGCCTACATCTTGCTGCAAACTTGACGATTATGGCATTATTTTTTACTTTTTTTATTTCAGTCATATTTCATTAAACTACTGGTATTGAGTAACATTTCTTAAAAGCTCCTGGCTTGATTTCCCCCCTGCTCAACAACCCCTGTGCCCTACCCCCATTCTACCTTCTCTTCTCTCTGACTCCTTTTTTTCCGGCGCCTCTCTTCTGCCACATGCCCATCAACCCTAATTGCAGCTTTGGGAGGACTTTGGTGAGGCAGTTCCTTGGCCCTGCTGTCCCTTGGGGATTTAATTTGGGTGGGATGTGCATGCGGCCCTCGAGCCATGTCAGTGACTGCTGCAGCTCCCAGATTCTAAAGGCTGGTCACCTCAGGCCCTGAAGTTGTTTCAAGTCTAGGGCAGTTTAGTCTCAGGATAGATATGGCAGGAATAATACAATTTGGGTCATTTTGTCAATGGAAATTAACCTCCACTTCTTTTGCTAATTTTATATAAAAATCTGTGACATGCAGACTATTTTTAGTCTTCCTCAAATTATAGTGCTTTAAAACAATTTTCATGACTATTAATTTTTTTCTTTTACAACTGAGTAATGTTACTGTCATTGAATTGCTAATTATATATATTTTTTAACATGACTTCTTTGATACCATTTCAACTTTGGCCTTGCGTCTAAATCTTAGAGAATTTAAACATGAAATATGAGAACCCCAAAAGCACCCAACATAGGACTCTGGGGTTCATTAAATGTGTATTGAATTTTTTTCTGCAAATGAGAAACACAACTATAATGTAGTAAGTCATCTGCCTTCTTAAAATTGTTATTTTTAAAATACAGTATTTTTTTCTCCAGACTTAAAAAGAGATCTGTGCTCTTATGCAATTTAGAAAATAAATTACCCTTAATCTAAAAATCCATTGATTAACACTTGCTGCCATTTGGGGGTATTTTCTTCCTATCTTGTTTCTTTTCATTTTTTTAAACAAAATATTTTAAACACACAGAAAAATACAAGGACGCTTTGTGTATTGAACACCTGTATAATGATATGCAGATTTAAAATGTTAATGTTTTGCCATATTTAGTTCTAGTTTTTGTCCTTGGCCTTATTTATATGCATATGTATGTGCATATATAGAAATGTAATTGAGATTATATTATATATACAATTTTACATTCTATCTTTTCGTTTAACATGTTAAATATTTCCCCATGTCATTAAAAATTTTTAATGCTTTGTTGCAGCACTAAATTTCTTCTAGTGTATGGCAGATTTTTTGTTTGTAAATAGTGATCTTTCTATTCCTATTTAATTAATTTTGCATTATACTTCCAGTTCTTTTGACTTAACATATCAAATACTTTACCTGACTTAAAACACTGTTTTTCAAAAAACTGCAGGTTGCAACTCATTAGTAGGTCACAAAATCAATTTAGCAGGTTGCAGTCAGTGTTAAAAAAAAAAAGAGTAGAAAAGATCAGAGTATTCCTATGGTTCTTTGGCAAAAACTGTGCACATTGTGATAAGTCGTTTTGTTTCAGGTATCTGTGTGTGAATTTTCAAAAGTTTTAACTAGGGTCACAGTCACAAGCATTATTAGGAATCTTATGAATCAAGCTACCTCATATATGTTAGATTTGACATCCATCTTTTATGCTTACATTTTCTGGATTGATTTATTGGAATTGGATATATTAAAAGTGGGGTAATAAAACAGTAAAATAAACTCTGTACCGCTAGGTGTTAGCATGGGGGGAGTTCTTCCCCTGTGGGTCTGGGCACTGCTGACTCTTCCCCATTCAGTTTTACTTTGAGGTGCTTTGAGCTAACTCAAGGGTGATGGTCCCTTGTAGGTGGAAATTGTTTTCTTAATATTTGATTATAACTTTACCAAGAGATTGTGATTTGGATCACTGGCGTAAGTTAGAATTCTGAACTCCCAAGCATGAATCCCAAAAGTTTTCTCTTGTGCCTCAATTCTGCCACCCTACCTCAGCTCTCCATCTGGAACTACCCCTACCTTCTGTTCAAAGTGAGGGCAGCCTTCCCTCATGGGCACTGATGTGGCAGCAAATTCAGTCAGTTCTCCTAAATGAAGAAACAAAACACATAAACACTCCCATGTTTTGAGTTCTCTCTATTTAAAACTTAAGGAATAGGTCCTTTGACATGGCATACTTCTTATATACAGTAACTTTTCAACATAGCATTAAAATAAATCTCAGCATGTTTTTTAGAATGTTTTGTGGCTTTTCTTCTGTGTGGCTGTCACTTTTAAAGAATCCACTATGATTTAGGAAGAGGGACTCAAGATTCAGAGCTGAACAGTTGAATGTAGCAAATGGATAACAGGAGAGATGAGAAAAGCTGGGCATGGTAACAGGTCTACCTGGGTGAGATGTGTAAGAGAGAGCCTGCTGCTCTACTTCTCGAAGCCATTTATTCTCTCATCTTGCATTTGTTTGAGGGTTATTCAGTGTCAGTTACTCTGCTGGGTGCAGGGCATCCAAAGACGGCCAAACATGAGTGCCCTCAAGGTTCTCACAGACTTGGGAGGGAGTGCCTGCAAACAAATTAAATGGCAAGGCCGCAGAGCCTAAGCGAGCCTGGGCTTTGGAGCCCAAATTATGTCTAAATCTTGGTACTTCCATTACTACTTGACTATTACAACTAGTAATCATTTAACTTTTCTAAGCTTTCTTGCTAATTTTCCTCACCTGTAAAGAGATATGACCAGTTCCTTTGCCTGGTGTTTCTGAGAATTAGAGCATGTGCATGTACAACAGCACATGCCTGGCATTATAGTATGTTATGGTAATTGTGTCGTTATCATTTTTATTACTCAGTGTATTAAGTCCCAAACCATAAGTTTATAATAAGTACCATGAAAGCTCATGGAAGGAGCAACTACTGGTCCTAGATTCTGCGTACTGCACTGTCATAGTTCTTTCTCCATTGTACATGTATGTCCACACTTTTCTTTCTTTCTTTCTTTTTTTGCTGAGGAAGATTCACCCTGAGCTAACATTTGTGCCAGTCTTCCTCTATTTTGCATGTGGGTCGCCACCACAGCATGACTGCTGATGAGTGGTGTAGGTCTGCACCTGAGAACTGAACCTGGACCACCAAAGTGGAGTGTGCTGAACTTAACCATTAGGCCATGGGGCTAGCCCCTCACGCTTCTTTCTGGGTGTCTGTGGAGACCCCTTGTATTTGTTTACAGACATACTGTGTTCCTTCATATTGGTTATTCATCCTTCCTCAGTCCCTTAAGTATAGGAATTCTCCAAAATTCCTTTTCTCTTCCCATATCTTCCTTTCCTTTCCCTTCCCTTCCCTTCTTTTCTCTCTTTTCTCCTCTCAAAAATACTCATCCATCAATTCCTACTGCTTCAGCCATCACCTCTATGAAACTGCTTCCCAAATCTATACCCATAGAATTTCCAGCTGCCTGCTGGGCATCTCCATCTGGAAGTCCTTATGCATTCAAAGTTAACATGTCCAAAACTGAACTCATTAATTCCCCATTAACTCTCCTTATTCTTTCCAATCCCTGCTCGTGCTAGCATCATCACCTCCAGCAAACAGGTTTGAATCTTAAATTCAGCCCTTATGTTTCCTTTGCATTCTGATCCCTTCCTGACATCTCCCTCATGCAGTCAGTTGGCCAGACTAGCCTGTCCGACCTCCATGCTCCTGCCATTATTCAGCTTTTCTTTTCCATCTCTGCTGCAACTACCCTAATTTAGGGCCTCATTATCTCCCACCTGGACTATTGGAAGAAGCTACTCCTAACTAATCTTCTCTCTTCTTTCCACTGCACCCAACACGCTACTGCCAGAGTAACAGTATTAGGCCCAGAGTAACAGTTTTAGTCTTTAGCTCTAATCACATTACTGCCTTGCTGACAAACCATCCGTACCTTCAGATTGCCTGCAGAATAAAGTCCTGACTCAAACCCTGTCTTTCAAGGCCCTTCGCTCTTTAGGCTGTCTGTTTTTCTGGGCTTGTTCACCTTCACACATTGCCCAAATAGGTAGCCCCGCAGCTCCTGAACCTGCTCCTCATTCTTCTCTCTCCTCATCGCTGCATAATCTGTTTCTTTCTCCTAAAATGCCCTTCTTTGCATTCCAGTAACCCATCCCACTCCTACCTCTGTTCTCTGCTCGGGGAAATTTGATGCTGCCGCTACCACGAGGGGTACCTCTAGCAAGAAGCACTTTTCTTTATTCCTCTGTGTACTGACTGCTTTTTATTACTCTGCTATCTTTGTTATCTGTTCCTTGTATTATTCAATGCACCATTTTTTAAATCTATTATTATAGCTCTTTTCTTACACTTCTTATTTCTTTGTATACCTCTCGTGCTGGGTACGTATGTGTTGAGGAAATGGGATTTGAGAGGATGTATGGAAAGGTGCCATAGCTGTGATCTGAGAATTTGAAATACATATAGGATTGGGTTAAGGAAGAGAAATTAGATAATACTTATGGAAAGTATGATGACACAGTGAGAGTTGCAGTTAGCTATAGAAACCATAAAGTGAGAAGGGTATATAGATCTGGGTTACACAAACTTTCACCTAGTCAATCCTTATCTCCATGAAACTGTATAGGTATTAGAATATTAACATTTACTGTTTGTCTGTTGTAGATCTAGAGCAGAATTTTGGAGGAAGCCAAGTTTTTTCCCTCTAAAATTCTACTTATAGACTTTTCAGGATGATATTATTTAAAATTAGTGATATATCCATATTAGCTAACTTTCCAGGACTGCATAGTATCCAATATCTATTTCAATTGAATTGAAATATGTTTTTGACTTGGTAGATCTCTGGTGCGTCCACCCAGCTACCCCCACATTTCTCATTGGCTTCTGCAGAAGCTTCCTAGCTGGTCTCCTCACACCCTCTTTGTTTTCCTCCTCCCCTCTCCCCCACCAAGTCATTTTTCACACTGATGATAGAGGATTTGGGGGCTTTTGTTTGTCTTTAAAAATACCTGGATATGTTACTGTTGGCTAATAAAATACTGCAGTGGCTTCACATTGCTCTTTGGATGTGACAACGCATGTTTTCTAGTCCCTGTCTTCCTCTCAACCTTGCGTATTTTCATTCTTGAGCTGCAGATACACTCCCCTTACCAGGTCTCTTCCCTCACCCCTCTTTTACGTCTCTTCTTCCTTTGAATATCAACTCAGCCATCACTTCCTGAAGAGGCCTCTGGCTTTCCTGGCTAGTTTACTTCCCGAATTATAAGCTCTCACAATACCATCTCTCTTTTTCCTTTGTGGGATTTATTACTGTTGTAGTTTTACATTTATTTGTGATTCATTCATTATTACCAGTCTCTTCCACTAGATCATAAGCTTCACAAGCCATATGCCTGGTTTTGCTCCCCATTGCATCCGTGCCTAGCACAGGGCCTGATGTGTGCAAGGCGTTCAGTCTATATTAGTTGAATGAATGAATGATGAAGTGTTTGTTTATATTAGCTAAAAGAAAACAATTATGTAGAATTTTAGTGATAAAGATTACAAGATACTAAATATTACTTTCATTTATGACATGTTGATGACAGTAGAGAATTCTTCCAATTTTTATGCCTATTGTACTTATTGTAGAGTACCAGATAATTAAATGTAGTGAAGTGAGGTCATAAAGAAATCACAGAGTAAGAAAAAACTTCAAATGTCAAATAGTCCAGGTTTCTCTCTAATGTGTTATGTCAGAGGCTGTGCAGCTTCTTGAATATTTCTAGTACAAGGCACTCAGCCTCAACAGAGGCTACTCTGCTTTTTAGTTTCTTCATATTGAGCCAAAATTGGCCTGCTGTGTTTTCTATTCATTAGTGTCAGTCTCTAAAGTAATACTTCCTGGGTCTGTCTCCCATCCATACGGGACCCTTTCAAATGAGCAGACAGCTGTCATGCATGCCTCCAGCTTTAGTTCTCCACTCTTCCCCTCCCACACTGTGCTCCTGCCATATTGCTTCTGGAAACAGCCGTGTCCTCTTCTCTCTCCTCTAACCCTTCACGGATATGCTTCTTTTTTGGAACACTTTTCTTTTCACTTCCCCTCCCCACTTCAGCTCCCTGGCTACTTCCTTCTCATCCTTTACGTCTCAGGAGGATCTCTTTCACCCTGCTCACCTCTGCTATGTTAGTTGCCCCTTCTCTGTGCTCTCACAGCCCTAGTTCATCCTCTAAAGTAGCTCTTGCCACATTTCATTGTGATTTTTAATCCAGACTGTATTATCCCCAAGAAGGGAGACCAGAGCTCTCCAGGGCTCGCCGTCACCTCATCCACTGTCTGTTTAGCACTGTGCCTTACATGTAGTAAGCATTCACCACATTTTTGACTGAATAAATTTGAGAATACGAACTGTATTGTCCTCCCAGCTCGCATCCGTGGGTTTTGTTCTTCAGCGCCATGTGTGGCCGTATATGATTTCACCATCTTTGGGAGATGCTCCAGCTTGTCAGGGTCCCTCCTTAAGAGAGGCGCTGAGAATAAATCACAGTTTTCCAGATGAAGTATGACCCGAACTATATGAAACATGTTATCTCTGTAAGTTTAGAATCCTACGGGGTTTTTTATGCTCAGGAGCAAAATCTCATATTATCTTCTGGTTGTGGGCTAATTTTTGAGCTGTGGACGTTATCAGTTTATCTTAGTGCTGTTTTTTCTAAAGGTGTTAATGAAGTGAGTTTAAAGAAGTGGTGTTTTGGAAACAGTTATTTAATTTACTCAAGCTGTTAACCTGTTCTCTGGATTGTTAACTACTGTCATACATGAAAATTAGTGGTCATAAGACGTACTTTGCTGACTCCTCTCTTGCTTTCTGTCAACCGGTCCACTACAGTTTCTTTTCCTGACCTTTTCAGTAATGCATTCTGAGAGTGGCAAGTGTCTCATGATGTTTGGATGGGGGACAGGGGAAGAATGCCCTACCTTTGTTATTTCAGGAGATAGAAAAGGAAACAATATATTTAAAGTTTCAGGTGTACGTCATCATATTTCAATTTCTGTGTACACCATCTGAAGACTAATTACCATCCATGATAATACCATCTGTACACATGTGCCCTGTCACCTCTTTCACCCTCCTCCCTCCCTCTTTCCTCTCTAGTAACCACCAGTCTAATCTCTGTATCTCTGTGTTTGGTTGTCGTTGTTCTTGTCTTCTACGTATGAGTGAGATCATGCAGTATTTGACTTTCTCCGTCTAACTTATTTCACTTAGCATAATACCCTCAGGGTTCATCCATGTTGTTGCAGATGACAAGATTTCATTTTTTTTCGTTGTTGTTGTTTAATTTTCTTGCTGGGGAAGATTCACCCTGAGCTAACATCTGTTGCCAGTCCTCTTTTTTTTTTTTTGCTTAAGGAAGATTAGCCATGAGCTAACATCTGTGCCAATCTTCCTCTATTTTTTTTTGTACATGGGACACTCCCACAGTGTGGTTGGTGAGTGGAGTAGGTCCAAACCTGGGGTCCAAACCTGCTAACCCAGCCGCCAAACCGGATCGTGCAGAACTTTAACCACTCGGCCATGGGGGAGGTCCAAGATTTTATCCTTTTTATAGCTGAGTAGTATTCTTTATCCACATCTT
This sequence comes from Equus przewalskii, assembly GCF_037783145.1. NCBI lineage: Eukaryota > Metazoa > Chordata > Mammalia > Perissodactyla > Equidae > Equus > Equus przewalskii. The sequence goes on along the minus strand of NC_091839.1, from coordinate 56,945,926 downwards.
CTTTATCCATTCATCCCTTGATTGGCACTTAGGTTGTTTCCAAGTCTTGGCTATTGTGAATAATGCTGCAATGAATATAGGAGTGCATATATCTTTACACATTCGTGTTTTCATATTCTTTGGATAAATACCCAGCAGTGGAATAGCTGGATCATATGGTAGTTCTATTCTTAAGTTTTTGAGGAATCTCTATACTATTTTCCATAGTGGCTGCACCAGTTTACGTTGTATATGAGAGTTCCCTTTTCTCCACATCCTCTCCAACACTTGTTATTTCTTGTCTTATTAATTATAGCCATTTGGACTGGCATGAGGTGATATCTCATTGTAGTTTTGATTTGCATTTCCCTAATAATTAGTGATTTTGAACATCTTTTCATGTGCCTGTTGCCCATCTAGATATCTTCTTTGGAAAAATGGCTGTTCAGATCTTTTGCCCATTTTTCAACTGAGTTGTTTGTTTGTTGTTGAGATATATGAGTTCTTTATATGTTTTGGATATTAACCCCTAATCAGATATGTAGTTCACAAATACCTTCTCCCAATTGTTAGGTTGTCTTTCCATTTTGTTGATGGTTTCCTTTGCTGTTCAGAAGCTTTTTAGTTTGATGTAGTCCCATTTATATTTTTCTTTCGCTTCCTTCGCCTGGTCAGACATGGTATTTGAAATTATACTGCTAAGACTGACGTTGAAGAGTGTACTACCTATGCTTTTTTCTAGAAGTTTTATCGTTTCTGGTCTTACGTTCAAGTCTTTAATCTGTTTTGAGTTAATTTTTGTGTATGGTGTAAGATAATGGTCTACTTTCTTTCTTTTCCATGTAGTTGTCCAGTTTTCCCAACACCATTTATTGAAGAGACTTTCCTTTCTCCATTGTATGTTCTTGACTACCTTGTTGGAAATTAGCTGTCCATAGATGTGTGGTTTTATTTCTGGGCTCTCGATTCTATTCCATTGATCTGTGTGTCTTGTTTTATGCCAATACCATGATGTTTTGATTACTATAGCTTTGTAGTATATCTTGAAATCAGGGAATGTGATGCCTCCAGTTTTGTTCTTTTTTCTCAGGATTCCTTTGGCTATTCAGGGTCTTTTGTTGTTTAGGATTCTTTGTTCTATTTCTGTGAAAAATGTCCTTGGAGCTTTGATAGGGATTGCATTGAATTTGTAGATTGCTTTAGGAAGTATGGCTATTTTAACTATGTTAATTCTTCCAGTCCACGACCACAGACTATCTTAAAAGGAAACAATATTTGTAGGAGATTATACATGCTGGTAGAGTAGGGAAGACTTTGAGAGATACAAGGAGAAACAGAGCAGAAGAAAGAGAAAATCTAAGAGTTGAGGAGAAAATAGATGGCAAAAAAGTAATAAGGAAAGAGAATGTAATTTTATGATCACCTGATCACCTACCATGTGCTCTGTAGTGTTATATACTTTATTCATGTTGTCTCTGCCATACAATGACTATGGAAAGCAGATGTTGTTAATCTCATTTTATAGACAAGGTGACAGTCTCTGAGTCGTTCAGCTAGTCACTGGCAGAAGAATTTTTCAAACCTGGTTCTAAAGTGGGACTCTTCTAATTTGACTTAGCAAATAGTTTTGTACATGAGATGAAACAGATACAGAGTCATTAGAGCATAATGGTTAAGAGTATATATAGACTCTAGAGCCAATCGGCCAGTGTTCAAATCCTGACTCTATCAAGGCTCTAACACCTACTGGCTTTGCTATCTTGGCCAGTTGCTTGATCTCTCTGTGTGCCTCATTCTCCTCATCTGAAAATCAGGGTAGTTATGGTGCCTTCCTCTTAAAATTGTTGTGAAGTAATTTAGTTAATATATATTATAATGCATAGAACAGTTCCTGGCATATAAAGCACTATGTAAGCGTTTGTTGCTATTGTTGTTGTTGTTGTTGTTATTATTATTATTATTAGTTTGTGTGTGTGTCTCCTGTGAAAGGTCCCGTCTCTGTGAACTATGAGGAAGATGTTGTCAGAACTGTTGCCAGAGCTGTTTCATTGGCCTAACTTGGTCAGACTTATTTCAAGTTTCACCTCTTAGAATTCTGACTGTGTCATTATGTCCTTCATCCCTAACCAGGCCCAACCCACAAAATACACACACACACACACACATACACACACGCACACACAGCCTTACCTTCCTCTTTTCCCTTTCTAGAATTAAGAGCCAGTCAGACTTTCTCTTTAGTATTATTGTACAACAGGGAAGAATAAAAGATTCACTGTAAATAATGCATGAATAAAGATCTAGTAGCGTAAGTTAAAACTTGTAATTCAAAGCAGAAAATTTAGAAAGAGCTCCCATTTTGCATTTTCTTTTTCCAAAATAGGGTGCTTCCCAGCCTCCCTGCAATTAGGTCTATAGGATTTAAGTAGATTGTTAAATGATAATAAAGAGCTTTAAACATTACTGATGATTCTTTGTTTCTATTGTGATATAGCTTAGTTACCTTAAATTAGCTTACTTTTCCTAGGAAATTAGAACTTCTTTTTAAAAGTCATTAACCCCTCTAACTTGCTGAAGATCACTTACTAGATTGAGGAGAAAATATAAATAGAGAAAGAGCTGTAACTGTTACTTTGCAGAGAGCCTGAAGAACTGTCTTTCTTGAAACTAATGAAAGAGTAAGAACGGGCCCTTTTAAAAATTTCTGTTTGGAGGTATGAGGGTGAAGATTTTTCTCTTTTTTTTTTTTTCTTCTTCTTCTCCCCAAAGCCCCTCAGTACATAGTTGTATATTCTGGTTGTGAGTGCCTCTAGTTGTGGCGTGTGGGACGCCGCCTCAGCATGGCCTGATGAGCAGTGCCATGTCCACACCCAGCATCCAAACCTGCAAAACTCTGGGCCACCGAAGCGGAGCGCAAACTTAACCACTTGGCCATGGGGCCAGCCCCAAGATTTTTCTTAAGTAATGGACTAACTCATCAATTTTGGCTATGTTAACTTAATTCGTTTAAATTGATTCTTTGTTCAGAATTCACCAAGGAAGTCTTAACAATTCAATGAAGTATTATAATACAAATTTTTAATGTTTTTTCACCACATTCAAGAGCTATATTTGTATATTATTTATGTATGCTGTAATGTAATCTATTTTATTAGTGCCCATGAACATTGTTCTAAATATTAATTTATTATAATATATTGCCCGTAGTTTTCTTTCTTTCTTTTTTAACAATGCCATTTAGTTCTTGTATGACAGCCACTTGTAATACTTAAAAATAATGTATTCCTGGAAAGTATTCCTGACCTTAGTTATAGTAGAAATTATAAAAATTCAATCTTCATAGCAAAAAAAGGTGACATACTAAGTTAAAGCCTTATTTTGTGTAGAATGATAATTCTTTGCGTAAGTAATAGGAAATGGCAAGATTTTTGCTGATGGCATTCATTTCCATTTTACTTATCAAATAAATTTTTGAGTCATTTGGATTTGGTTTAATCCTTTCATTCTCTGAGCTTCTTCTCTACCTGTGAAGGCAAAAATTGCTTTTTACCACTCCCCCTTACCACTGTCATCACCAGATAATATCACTGCATCCGAGCTATACAATTTGTATTTCAGTTGCTATCAACTCCACGAAGCAGTTTAAACTATGCGTTCCTGTTGTTATCAGAGCAAACGCTAAAGATTACGAGGTAGGTTAGAGACAGTGGGAAAACCCAGAAAGGAGGAGGAAGCCCTATCGATCCTGACAATTTGAGATTGTCACTTTTAAAACCAGCCATAGGTTTCTCTAGTTTCCTGAACTCATTGCCTCCCCCTATTAACTTTCTTCCCCCGGTCCTGTTTCTTTTCAGCAAGTCCCATTGTCCGAATTTGGAAGTATGGATGTGCTTGCAGCAGTTTTTGACCTTGATCTGACTGATCCTGTGAGGGTGTGTTAATCCTCTTTTCTCTTTCCTTGTTGGCAGGGGGCTTGTGTACGACAGCCGGCATAACCTGCAGTTGAGGGGCTTGGTGGTGCTACTTATTTCTAAAGCAGCTGGGCCGAGCAGCATGAAGGCTTCATGTCAGAACTATGACATGGTCAGTGGGATCTACTCGTGGTAAGAAGAAATTAGTCTTTTAATGTTGCTCGCTAAATTGTGTTTCCTTTTACTGAGCAGTGGTCACTGGAAATCATTGTTTAGTTCTTTGTCACTCCCTGATTCAAAGATAGATTAAAATATTTCGTAAGGTTAAAAAATGGATTTTTATTGTTCTTAATAAATCTGATCATCTTGGCTGCTCCGTGCATAACTCTGGTAAATCTCCCCATACGTTTATGTCAAATACTTTCATTTCTACCTTGGGCATTTACAATGTTCTTTTCATCACTAACCCTCCTCTCCCAACATGGTATCATTGTATCTCTGTAGGGTCCTCTCTGTCCCTTAGTCCAGGATTGATGATTTTTAAACCTACTCAAAATGATATACCTAGCTGTAAAAGAATGATGTAGCTACCATTTTAGGAGAAGTAGTCTACTTCAGTGCTGTATCAGTTACTTTATTTTCAGTATTTATATGGTGAAGAAGTTTTTACTGAAGTTTCTGGAATAAGAGATTTTTATATCTCACATTTAGATTAAAAAATAAATTTATGAGTGTGTATTAGTCATTTTTGCTACATGTGAAACAAACTTAAAATTTTCAGTTTTATTTTTTTAAAAAATCACTGCATATTTTTTAGTAACAATATAGCAGCAATAGCTTTATTTAATCTTAGCAGTGTGCTTGAGACTGTGGTAAAAGCCTGTGTGGAGGTAACAATCTGCAAGTAGACTTTGGCACGTCAAATTAAAGCTACCCTAAAACAAGGATGACAAGGAAATTTTCCTCACAAAAAGAAGCATTTCCAGGAACTTTGACTTATGGCTAATATAGCTTATTGATTTACTTAAAAAAATCAGTCCACATCGTAGATTTTTTTTTATTTCTGGAAGTCTTAACCATGAATGTTTTTTTCTTCTGTGATATTTAGAGATGACTATCGCTTGCCAGCTGTGAAGTCCAATGACCCTTCCTCACTAATAAGCAAGCTAAGATTATTACTGTTGTGTCTACAAATGGCCCTCCTCCAGCCGCAATAATTTTGCAGACCTTCTACCATTTATCCGCACAAGTATCTTCAGTGGAAGAGATATCTTGGGGTCATTTTCAGTTCCTACTCAACTTTGAAATAATTTATATTTGTTTAGTGCTTTGTAGGTTACTGATCATTTTAATGACAGTTATCCCATGTGATCCTTACAATAATGGCATAGGTGAGAATTGTTATACTTATTTTATTCTTGAGAAAACTGAGATTCAAAAATCTTGAGATTCTTTCAAGGTGACACAGTTGGCAAATGAGAAAAGTTGAGGCTCTAAGTATAGTTCTCTTCCTTCCAAATCTCATGGGTTTTTTTCTTGATTCCATTCCACTTTCCTAGTCTGATTCAAAGAATTGACTTCACTTGTAGACTAGATAAGCCATTAAATTAATACACCACAAAAGATCTTGTAAGTATATCTTTAAAAGCTTCTGACTGGGAAACAACCTGGCAAGCCTTTAATACTTCTACATCCTTCCCCCAGCCTGTTTGAATGTGAGCTCAGAACTTTACCTTATAAATTTTGTGGAAAATTCTTGGCTGAGTTTAGATGAAATAACTAGAGAAAATACATAAAGATCTCCAATGAATACCAATAACCTGTTAGTCCCTGGAAACAAAACAGACCTCACATCCCACTGTGTCCCGTGTCTCTGTTTCTTGCTAGGGATTCTGTTGGTTTTCAGTTGGCCGACTTTGACCCTGCTTCATTGTTCAGTCATCCTGGCTTGCTTTTGGATAACCATACAGACCTCTAATGAACACTAGCTACGTTTTCTTATGTCTAATCCTAAAGTAACCCTTGGAAAGTACTATTTGACACGTGATAGGTGTTCAATAAATATTTACTGCATAAACGAATCATCCCCATTTTACAGAAAAAGAAACTGATACTGAGATCAATATTTGTCTAAAATCCTCTTGGTAGAAAGTGATAGAGTTTGGATTTAAATCCTGGTTTTCCTCTAAACTATGTACCCTTTCTACACTGCAGGTGCCGTTGTTTGTATGTCCACAGTGCACTGTGATGTGGCCTCATGTTTCGAATTTCTTATCTAGCCTCTAAGAAACAGCTGTATCGCCTTCTGATCCTTCATGAGAACATAGTGCATTTGGTATACGGTCATTGTAATATGAGCAGTTGTAACAGAACTTTGAAAAAGAGTAGGTGGTACATTATGAATATAAAAATTTTTCTGAATAGCATAAATGGGTTCATACCCAAGTGTATAGAATCCACAATTACGTTTAGGGAATAATCCTGGTGTGTGGTTCTAGGCTATTTTCTGTAATCAGACTTGATCTAGTAAGTCAGTGTGATGCTTGGGTGTTTTACACAGTTCTTAATGTGAAAATATAATTTGACATAGTATTATGAGAGGCCGTTAATTTGTTTCTCTATCACTGAAGTCATTTGTTTGGCTCCTGCTTCCTTAATTGTTCAAGCGTAACTTCTGCTGCTGGCTTGCATCTATGATGCTACAGTGAATTATTTAACATTTGAGGGAAGTACTGATTTAGGAACGTTAACATTCACCTCCAAACTACTGGGATTTACATTGTTGGTGGTTTTCTCTCATAAACTTGACTTTGATGTCAGATAATGGAACCTGAGTAAATTACCTAAGGGACCAAAAGTGAGTTAGGTGACCTCTTTTGTTTGGCCTAAGGATATAACTGATAGGTATGACTTGTGGCTGTGTCTAGTGAAATTATAACATAATGGCCAAGAGAGGTAGAATTTAGGCTAAAATGTAATAAGTACATTTTGAAAAGAGACTCACATTTATAAAAATGTACTATAAATGTCTACCATAGCATTTTTCCAACAAGACTATGGGCTTTAGGTTTATTCCACCAACTCTGACTTTTAAAAAATTGGTTACAGGGGGCCGGCCCGTGGCCGAGTGGTTGAGTTCATGCGCTCCGCTGCGGCGGCCCAGGGTTTCACTGGTTCGGATCCTGGGCACGGACATGGCACCGCTCATCAGGCCATGCTGAGGTGGCGTCCCACATGCCGCAAATAGAAGGACCTGCAACTAAGATAAACAACTATGTACCGGGGGGGGGGGGGGGGGAGGGGGGGCGGGGGGGATTTGCAGAGATAAAGCAGAAAAAAAAAAAAAGATTGGCAACAATTGTTAGCTCAGGTGCCAATCTTAAAAAAAAATTGGTTACCAACATGGTCAGGCAAAAAAGTATTACCAAATTTGCAAATATCCCTAGCCACAGCTTAGAAAATAAGTTCAGAAGTTCCTTTTCTATTAATGATAGGATATTGTTACTTTATGTACAAAATATAGATCATTGTAATATATTATACATAGTATTAAAAAATATAGACATCTAATATAACAAGATTATTAAGTTTAAAGAAATTCAGATGAATTTTTTTGACTAACGGTTCAGCTTTCTCAGTTGTGTTAGCAAGAATTGAATCAATTATTTCTCATCTAACAGTTATAAACAGACCACATATTTTTATTCTACCTTCATTCCCTGAAATTTCCCAACACCGCTTGTTAACTGTGTTAGAACAGATTGAAGCGAGTTTGCCAAACACATTTTCTTTTCTCTCCGAATATCCAGCTAGACTGTATTTCCCAGCCTCCCTTGTAGTTGGCTGGGCCGTGTGACTGAGATCTAGCCAATAGAATATGAGCAGAAGGGATAGTTACTGTTTTCTGATCATAAAAATCTTACATTTGAATACTCCTAGAGCAAATGATCTTTCAAGTGAGCTATTCAAGATGAGAGGTGCCTACATCCCTGAGTCACTCTTGGAGGAGAGCCACCTGCCCAGCGGGAATATCCATATAGACTTGATGTATGAGAGGAAAAAAATCTGTTTCTTAAACCGCTTGAACTTTAGGGTTTATCTGTTAACATTTTTTAATTATTTTATTTTAATTGATATATCTTTATTGTTTCTGTCACCTGGTTACCCTAGAGAATTTGGTCATCTTTGATTACTCTCACTCTTTTACTTTTCATACCCAACAAACCACCAACTCATTAGTTTCTCCAAGTCTCTTTTTCTTTCTTTCCATTCACTGCTTTCCTACTTCAGCCCTTTGTTACCTCTTGTCTAGACTTTAGCAATGGCTATCTATCTGGTCTCCCTGTCTCTAGATGTTCCTCCTTCAAATTTTACCATTAGGTCTTGTTAAATTGAGCACCCTACAGTCCTGCTTGGATCACTCATTAAGCAAATACTTATTAGGTACTTACTATGTGCCAGGCACTATCCTTGGTGCAGGAGATACAAGCTGAATAGTGCATAATACTTGCCCTTAGCAGCCTTATTAGCATCGAGCCAGGGAACACAGAAGTTTCCAAACAACTGTAATACAATGCTACAGATGCTGTAAGTAGAGTATTAACAGAGTTCTGTGGAGGAATTAAGTATATTGGGTGGAGAAAAGGAGAAAATTTCAGAAAAAGGGCCCATTTGAGCTTTACAAAATAAGGAAGTTATAAGTGAGTTTTGAAGGTCACTAGGAGGTCATCAGTTGGAGGAAAGCAGGTAGGCAAGGGGCTCAGGAAAAGGTGGTTGTGGGGGCCGGCCCCCTGGCCAAGTGGTTAAAGTTCTGTGTGCTCTGCTTCGGAGGCCTGGAGTTTGCGGGTTTGGATCCTGGGTGCAGACCTACTCTGCTCGTCAACTATGCTGTGTATGCATCCCACATACAAAGTAGAGGAAGTTTGGCACAAATGTTAGCTCAGAGCAAATCTTCTTCAAGCACAAAAGGAGGAGGATTGGCAACAGATGTTAGCTCAGGGCGAATCTTCCTCACAAAATAAATAAATAAATAAAGGTGGTTGTATCCTAGGCAAAGTACGGAAGTAACTGGCTGACCAAAGACATGGGGTATGGAAGTGTATAGCAGGGCCCAGAACAGTGCTGGCACTGTAAGAGGCACTCAGGGCATAATTGTCATCTGAGTAGATGAATTTATAGAACAGAGACTAGTTTCATTATGTATGTGTGTAGGTGTTATGGATTGAATTGTGTCCCCCCAAAATTCATAGATTAAAGTCCTAACCCCTAATACCTCACAAAGTGAGCTTATTTGGAGATAGAGTCTTTACAGAGGTAATCAAGTTAAAATGAGGTCATTAGAATGGGCCCTCATTCAGTATAACTGATGTCCTTATAAAAAAGGAGGAAATTAGGACAGACATGCATATACAGCGAGAACACTCTGTGACCATGCAGATGGCCATCTACAAGACAAGGAGAGAGGCGTGGAACAGGTTCTACCCTCACAGCCCTAGCAAACTAGAATATTATGGAATAGAGATGAGCAGATGGCATAGAAAAGAGAGGTTGAAGTCAGATTGTGATGGGCCTAAAGAATTAGGGCTGTATCCTGAGGAATAGCGGGGAGCCATCCAAGAGGCAGCAGAGTAGACTAGGAATCTGGAAACAGACCACATCACTTACCAGCTGTGCCTCAGCACATACTTCAGAGGCTGGATTTGAGGATTAAGTGAGTGAATAGAGTAACGCATAGCATAGTGAGCATTCTGTGAGTGTTTGCTCTTACAGCTATTGTAAATGTCTTTAAGCAAAAGAGCTGCATTAATATATCTGTAATATAATTAGCTTAGGAGAGAAGCCAGAGGGTTGAAGTCCAAGAGGTAGAGAGAATCAGCCAAGGGGTTACTGAGTCGTCTAGGCAAGAGCTGCAAGGGAAAACAGAGACCTGGAGAGGTTATGGGGTTTTTACCCGAAGCAAGAGGTTAGAAATTGGCTGAGCCAGATTCAGACCCATTAGGTCCTCTGATTTCATGCCTTTTTTCTACCGACAATTTGTGCTCCAAGGCTGAAGATGTATGTAGCTAGGTGTTCAGTGGGACAAAGGTCCTGTGGTCAAGAAAGTTTGGGCATGCCAGGTTAAACAAAGTTAAAAAGATTTCTTCATTTCAGAGATCTCCAGAGTTGTTATGTACGTATGGCATGCATCATGAATCTTTAAGAAGAGATGTTGTTTCCCAGTTATTTGACTACAGAGCCCCTTAACCCCTGTCAGCAGCACTTCTTGTGGAATGCTGCACAAGTTTGGTAGATGGTATTCTATTTCAGGGTGCCTAGCTTTGAACCCTAATGGGAACTCTATGAGGCAGAAATAGTTTCACCAGTGAGAGAACTGAAACTCAGAGAGGTGAAGTGACTTTCTGAGATCCTACATTAAGTGATCAAAAAGGAGAAGAAATAGATCATACTGGTTATAAGTTACCTTAGTTCAAATCCTTGCTCTATCACTTATTAACTGTGTGACCCCAGACAAGTTAGGTAACCTCTCTGTGCCTCATGGGTTCGTCAGGTGGATTGAAGAAGATAATATGAGTAAAACACTTAGAACAGTGCCTTGTACATAGAATGTGCTTAAAAAGTGTTGTCTCTCATTGTTATTCCAGACCCCATCATGCTGCTGTGTCCTCTGCTAGACTCCTCATTCCTCCAGGGCAGGCACTTGGCTTTGTACGTCTTATATCTCACCAGTGCCTTGGACGTAGTATTCTTTTAAATCTTTGTCTGGACGACTGAATCTTCAGCATAACATAAGTGCTCTAGACCAGAATGAACATTTGAATCACACATTTCTCGCGTGTGTGCCTTTCAGAGTAGTTTAAGGTGGCCTGTGACTTCAGCGACTGTATCTTACTATGTCCTTTCCAGCCTCTGATTCCAGGTGTGAGCTGTAATCAGACTCCAGAGCGCTGCTCATGGAACAGTCTTAATTGTTTACTCCGTTGTTATGTAAAACAGCATATAATGTGAGATTTAAAGAAGGGGAGGGAAAGTGTTAGTGGAATATCACAAAAAATGACACAACGTTAAGAAAATATTGCAGAATATCTGAAATTTTTAGAATCCCATCAAAAGTTTTATTTTTTCCTTCATGTTTCAGTGTATTCCTTCCTTACTACATTGTCTTTACTCCCCTCTGTATCTGCAGCTTCTGTCCTGCTGTCTGTATGGCTTGGAGTTTTGCTGATAGGTTTTGGACTCCTCTGAGTTTTTGTGGCCCCCCGCTCCATCTCCTCTAAGCAGCAGAAGGAGGAGAAGAAGCTGCTGCTGGGGGACCAGTGCAGAGAGAGTGTTCCCATGGCCATCAGAATTGTAGCAGAGCCGCCCGACCTCTGGAACCACAAGGCACACCTGCCATTTTCAGGCCTAACTGCTAAGTTTAATTAAAGCTCTGCAGTGTCCTGGGACGTGCGTTTATTTATAGATGTGTTATCACCTTCTCCTTGCCCACCTTGCTCTGTCTCTTCTCTGTTTGCTAGAAACACATTCAGTGATAAGTAGAACCTGCAAGAATGAAAAAGCATTAAATGAGTCAAAATTAAAGTGATTGTTGGTATTCCTGCCTTTTAGGTGGTCTCTTGCCCAAGACACTTATGGGTGCTGACAGATTTTAAACCACGCGAATTCTGTTTGTAAAACAAGTACTTCTGTTTTATTACTTATTTGACTTCTGGGTGGCAGGTGAGCTGATGAATAAGAATAAACTTATGGACTGATTATTTTCTGTATTTATTTGTAATGCTGATAAGACAAGACTGTGTGCTTTATGTGCTCTTAAACATAGTTCGGGGCTGGCCCGGTGGCATAGTGGTTGAGTTTGCACACTTCGCTTCGGTGGTCTGGGGTTCACAGATTCAGATCCCAGGTGTAGACCTACACACTGCTCATCAAGTCATGCTGTGGCACTGTCCCACATACAAGGTGGAGGAGAATTGGCACAGATGTTAGCTCAGCAATAATCTTCCTCAAGCAAAAAGAGGAAGATTGGCAACAGATGTTAGCTCAGGGCCAATCTTCCTCACCAAAAAAACAAAAAACAACATAGTTCAGATGATCCATTTTTTCCATATTACCCCAGCATTCTGCATATTCCTAGCACATAGATGGCAGTCAATGACTATTTGATCATGGCTGAACAATAATAATGATAGTTTAACTAATAAAACATGACAAAGGGCCAAGTTTTAATAAACACGTCAGTTGAAGATCTTATGAATCAGGAAGAAGAAGACAATACAACACAAAAATGGACGAAAGACATGAATAGGCTGTTCAGTGAAGAAGAATCATGCATGGTTAGTAAACAAAAGGGGAAAAAGCCTGGACCTCCTCATTAAGGGCAAATTAAAACAAGAATCACAGTTTTCCCCTGTCCGATTGGCAAAGATTAAGAAGTTTGATACCCAGTGTTTGTGTGTGAGGAGGTAGACACCTGAATGCTTTGTGAATATGGACATTAATTAATATAGTTGCTATAGAGCAATTGGTAGTAGCTATAAATTTTATTTTAATTCAGCTATCCTTTGATTTAGCAAAATTGTGTATTGACGTATTAACATCTCAAAGATGTATGTATGAGAATGCTCTTTGTAGCATACTTTGCAAGAACAACAAAAAAGGAAACAACCAAAGTGTCCACCAGTAGGGCACGTTATGTTATTGATGCAAGGGAATATCAAATTATCATTTAAAAGAATTACCAAGATCTGTATGTGCCAATCTGTAAAGATCTCAAAGAACATATAAAAAAAAGCAAGATGCAGAAACACATTATAGTTTGATCCCATTGGGACTTGAGTGGCAGGCAGTGGATTTTTGTATGCATGGAAAGTGCTTTGAAGGAGACACACAGAGCTGTTAATAGAGGTCACCTCTGGGGAGGGGCAATTGCAGGGGGAAGTGGGATGAGAGACTTTAACTGTTCATTTTATGTCCTCTTCAGTGGTCTGAATTATTTTTAGCTGTGTACGTGTTTTACTTGTGCACTTTTTGTGTGTGTGTGAGGAAGATTGGCCCTGAGCTAACATCTGTTGCCAGTCTTCCTCTTTTTAAAAAAAATTTTTTATTGAGGTTTAAATAGATTACAACCTTGTGAAATGTCAGTTGTACATTATTATTTGTCAGTCACCTTATAGGTGCTCCCGTTCACCATTTGTGCCCACCCCTCATCGCCCTTCCCCTTGGTAACCATTAAATAGTTCTCTTTGTCCATGTGTTTGTTTATCTTCCACATGAGTGAAATCATACAGTGTCTGTCTTTCTCTATCTGGCTTATTTCGCTTAACATAATACCCTCAAGGTCCATCCATGTTCTTGTGAATGGGACGATTTTGTCATTTTTTTTGGCTGAGTAGTATTCCATTGTGTATATGTACCATATCTTCTTTATCCAATCATCAGTCCATGGGCACTTAGGTTGCTTCCACATCTTGGCTATTGTGAATAGTGCTGCAATGAACATAGTGGTGCATGGATCTCTTTGAATTGCTGATTTCAAGTTCTTTGGATAGATACCCAGTAATGGGATAGCTGGGTCATATGGTATTTCTGTTTTCAGTTTTTTGAGAACTCTCCATACTGTTTTCCATAGTGGTTGCACCAGTTTGCATTCCCACCAGCAGTGTATGAGGGTCCCCTTTTCTCCACAACTTCTCCAACATTTGTTATTTTTTGTCTTGGTTATTAAAGCCATTCTAACGGGTGTAAGGTGATATCTTAGTGTGGTTTTGATTTGCATTTCCCTGATGATCAGTGATGTTGAGCATCTTTTCATGTGCCTATTGACCATCTGTATATCTAATTTGGAGAAATGTCTGTTCATATCCCCTAACTATTTTTTGATTGGGTTGATTTTTTGTTGTTGAGTTGTGTCAGTTCTTTATATATTATGGAGATTAACCCTTTGTTGGATATATGATTTACAAATATTTTTTCCCAGTTGGTGGCTTGTCTTTTTGTTTCAATCATATTTTCCCTTACCTTGTAGAAGCTCTTTAGTCTGATGAAGTCCCACTTATTTGTTTTTTTCTTTTGTCTCCCTTATCTAAGAAGACATGGTGTCCGAAAAGATCCTTTTAAGACCAATGTCAAAGAGTGTACTGCCTATATTTTCTTCTAGAAGTTTTATGGTTTCAGGTCTTACCTTCAAGTCTTTGATCCATTTTGAGTTTATTTTTGTGTATGGTGTAAGATAATGGTCTGCTTTTATTCATTTGCATGTGGTTGTCCAGTTTTCCCAACACATTTATTGAAGAGATTTTCCTTCCTCCATTTTATGTTCTTAGCTCCCTTGTAGAAGATTAGCTGTCTATCGACGTGTGGTTTTATTTCTGGGCTTTCAATTCTGTTCCATTGATCTGTATGTCTGTTTTTGTAACAGTACCATGCTGTTTTGATTACTATAGCTTTGATAGCATATTTTGAAGTCAGGGATTGTGATGCCTCCAGGTTTGTTCTTTTTTCTCAGGATTACTTTAGCAATTCAGGGTCTTTTGTTGCCCCATATGAATTTTAGGATTCTTTGTTCTATATCTGTGAAGAATGTCATTGGGGTTCTGATTGGGATTGCATTGAATCTGTTGATTGCTTTAGGTAATATGGACATTTTAACTATATTTATTCTTCCAATCCATATGCATGGGATGTCTTTCCGTTTCTTTACGTCATCATTAATTTCTTTCACTAAAGTCTCATAGTTTTCATTGTATAGGTCTTTCACTTCCTTGGTTAAATTTATTCCAAGATATTTTATTCTTTTTCTTGCAATTGTAAATGGGATTGTGTTCTTGAGTTCTCTTTCTATTAGTTCATTATTAGAGTATAGAAATGCAACTGATTTTTCTAAGTTGATTTTGTACCCTGCAACTTTGCTGTAATTATTGATTATTTCTAATAGCTTTCCAATGGATTTTTGAGGGTTTTCTATATATAAGATCATGTCATCTACAACAGTGAGAGTTTCACTTCTTCATTGCCTATTAGTCTTCCTCTTTTTGCTTGAGGAAGATTGTTGCTGAGCTAACAGCTGTGCCAATCTTCCTTTATTTTGTTAGGGCTTCCATCACAGCATGGCCTGAGGAGCAGCCCTGGGACCACACCCGGGATCCAAATCTGCAAACCCTGGGCCACTGAAGTGAAGCACACAAACTTAACCACTACGCCACTGGGCTGGCCCTACTTATGCACTTCTTAAAAACTGGTGAAAACTTTGGTTGGATGAAGGCAGTTAGCTTAGAAACTCTATCCTGCTATTGAAATAAGGGCTTTAGAGTACCTGAGCTGACTTGAACTTTTATCTTTTGCTCTCTTGGACAGGATCAAATATCCTATGAAAATGCATAAACTATAGTTTTTTTCTAAATAAAGAAAGCATAAATGAAGCAAAAAAAAAGTGATATCTTTAGATTAACTGTCTTAGGTTTACTATCCATGTTAAAATGGATACCATCAGTTTCTTGGTAACTGTGCTGTCTTCATTCAACTCAGTATATTATTCCATTGATTAAGATTAGTTTAATGATATACATGCTAAGGTAATTGTTGGGCTTCAAGAACTAATCACAAAAAAAACCATTATAAACATATCTATAAGTTAAATCTAGAAAACAGCTTAAAATCAAATTACTGATCTCAACATTAATTTCGCCTCTAAGTGAGATGTGGTCAGGCTTGGTGTGCTGCTAGAGGAAGTGGTGGTAGAATACTTGGTGGCCTAAATAAAATCTTAATTTAAGGAAAGAAGTGGAAAAGACAGAAAGCTGTGAAAGAAGCAAATTTTGGAGTTTTTTAAATTTTTAAATTTAGGGAATTGGTCTTGGTCTCAGCTGCCAATATTGTAGTTAGTAATTTATCATTTTAATGCGGTACTAATTAGCTTTTGATGACTTCTAATTATAGTAACAATAGGCTGTGACTGTCAATCCTCACCTTCATACCACACATTTGAATTTGTCTAGTGCTTAAATACCAAAGTTAACAAACCACATTTCCCTTGGGGATTGACCAAATCAAAAAACATCTTAAGAAATGAGGCTTAAGTAGGAGCATGTTTAATCATATTATTTATTTAGAGCTCAATTATATTAAGGTGAAATAATTAACATTGAAATGTGTAGCATGTAAAAAGTTATGGTCATTATTATTTTTTTAAGATGATATGTGTAAATGCATAGAAAAGAGTATGAAACAGACCTCACCCACCTGATCCTAACAGTGGTCGGAGGAAGTGGGGAGGAGGGAAGATTGGGGACAGGTACAGGGGAGTAGTCAAAGGGGACTTTGTATGTTATATTTCAGTTTTTTAATAAAGAGAATCTATTCATATTATTTTTGTATAATTAAAATTAACTTGAAAGTTAAAAGGAATTTATATTTCATATACTTAAAGGCAATTAAAACTTATATAAAAATGTATCTTTTTATACTACAAGAACCTTGAAAATGAGGAGTGCTTATTGACCGACAATGATTTAAAATGATTATGCTGAATAATTGAATTTAGAGTAGGCTTTTGAAGATAATTTCCTGAAGATATTTCAGCTCCTTTTCAGAGATTACTCAAGAGATGAAAGCATGTGCAGTTTGATTACATATTCCTATTGATTGCATTCCACTTACAACAATAAAAATAAACTCCAGATACAAATCTAGCAATATTACTAATTCATTACAACTAGTACTTATTTTCTTCATTAACTTTTTATTGTTATTTTCAACTTACACAGCATGCACAAATGTAGCAATTATATGTTGAGCAAGAAAAGGGAAGGCTCTTTATGTTCAACATACTGTACATCGGAAGTCATTATTTTACCAGAGCTGTTGGAAAAACACAAAATAAGAACAACCTCTTACAAAACAAGTATAATTAACCACAAAAAGTAGGTGGGCTCAGCTACTAATCTGCTCAGCTGAGAGTTTATCGTATATAAATATCTTGATATAGATTAGCCTGCCTGACTACATCACAGCAAAAAACAAGCTGCATAAATTGTTTGGTTAATGGTGAGAAAGTTTAGATCTTTTCCTTAGAGAAGGGGTATATGTTGATTAGTAAGAAGCCACAGTCAAAGGCATTGTGCAGTGTCTAATTCTGCCTTTTAAACTATGCTTAATTCTTGATATTCATCATAGTAAAAATGTTAGTTCTATGCAGTAAAATACTTGCAGTCTTGCAGTCACTTAAAATGTTTAATGGCAGAGTTTGCCTAATCATTTCAAGAGTTAACGCTGATCCTTTGAACCCAAACTCAAGGCACCCCCAGTGGTAAACAGTATGGTGTAATAGAGACATGGGTAAAGGGCCAGAGATCTGGGTTCTTGCCCCAAATCTGTAAGTGATTAGTTATTTGACCTTAAGCAAGTCACCTAATCACTCTGTGTGATTACTTATCTATAACATGGGGATAACAATGGGCTTCAAGTCAGGGAACTTAACAGGGCACATATCCAGCTAGAATCGAGTAGCTTGTAGTCCAATATAGCACATCCTGACCACCTCCTCTCTGCAAGGCACAGGACTGAGCATTGAGGAAACGCAAATATTAATAAGAAATAGTCTTTGGCCTCAAGTGACAAGGTAAGGAAACAATTTATGCCTCTGGTAGCCTTCTCACACTATTGATGCAATTTTGTTTCTAGAACTCTATTTCTATAACTTAACTTATAGAGCTATAGCCATATTCACTATGGGGTCTGCAGTCTACCCATGTCCACTGGCAGCCCTTTGTTTAAAGACAGATGGTCCTTAACACCTCTCATGTAAGATGCTGGGTAAGAACTGGCATCTACAGGAGGCTTAGTGCCTGAGGAATTCCTTTCTCACTATGCTCTTCGTCTCACTCTTGGACAGTGTAGCTGGGTGGTGGTAATAGAGGCAAAGAGAGCAGATTCTCCACTTCCTTATCTCTAACTCTGTCATCCTTCCTCTCTGTAATTGCTGGCATCTTGACTCTCCATTTTCTATGATTAAGATTCCCTCATTCCCTCCTCTTCTGCTCAGGTTTTTAAGTGGAGTGAAATATCCTTAATTCTTCATTGGTGACCCATTCCCTACAGGGTTAAATACAAATTCTTTAACATAGCAACAGGCACTTCCTAGCAGCCCTAGAGTAGAAGTGAAGAAAATTAAAGCGTCATAGTGATTTTTCTTTGCCCACCAAGAAAAGGGTATGTGCAAAAGAATGGTTGACCTAATAAAGTTGTTTAGGCTTGATCAGGAAGGAAGCAAGGCTGAGGGAGTCCAAAATTAGGGAGAAAATAGTGATCAAGGACTGGAGATCATGATGATTCATATTATAGGAGTAGAAGTGTAATGTGGTGAGAGAGCTGAGAGATTAGGAGGTTGTAGATAGTAGGATATTTAAACTGAGATTTCAGAAGTAGAGCAGTTCTGAATGGTAAGTGCCTGTTGTGCTTGAGAGTCGGGTTGACAGAATATGGAAGAAGTTGAATTGAGTACAGTCACGCGCCACATAATGACTTTTTGGTCAACATCGGAATGGACAGACCACGTATATGCTGGTGGTCCCATAAGATTAGCACCACATAGGCTAGGTGTGTAGTAGACTGTACTATCTAGGTTTCTATAAGTACACTCTGTGATGTTCGCCCAAAGACGAAATTCCCTATGACGCATTTCTCCGAATATCTCCCCGTCATTAAGCAACGCATGACTGTGGGTTGAGAAACTACAGGGTGGGCAGTTGACATGGTTGAAGTTAACCAGGAGAGCAACAGAACTGAGATTCCAAAGACTGATGAATGTGGCCTGACAGAGAAGAGGAGTGATGGCGGAAAGTAGAGCTGGCTTCAAAGGAGCAGTGGTTTCTTAAGATGGTGAGGAAATAATGGGTACTGGTCCCACTTCTCAACTCCTCAGT
Source organism: Equus przewalskii (assembly GCF_037783145.1). Lineage (NCBI taxonomy): Eukaryota > Metazoa > Chordata > Mammalia > Perissodactyla > Equidae > Equus > Equus przewalskii. The sequence continues at coordinate 56,927,121 of NC_091839.1, read as the reverse complement.
TTGTGCCTTGTCAGAGGTTCAGTATGTCCACTCACAAAAATACAGGGATTTTGATACCCCAGGAAAAGCTATGGTTCAATTAGAGCCAGAACCTACAGGGAATGTTCTGTGAATTTTTAGAACACTCAACACGTTATTTTGTAATGACTGATTTATGTGTATGTTTTCCCACTAGACGGTGCTTTCTAGAGGTCAGAGCTTGTGTTTTAGTCATCTTTTAACCCACCAGCTCTCCCACCCCTGAGGCTTTTATTACATTTTGTACTTTTGAGAAACTTCTTGTCTATCTTGTAGTAATTTATATACCTATCTTATCCCTCTACTAGATTTGTTCGTTCACTCATTGACTGACTCATTCATTCATTCAGCAAACATTTGTTGAGCACCTGCTATGTGCAAAGCTGACTGTGATAAATATAGAAAAATAATAATACTACCGCTAACACATAATTTAGTTTTCTATGTATCTGGTACTGTTCCATGTGCTTTATATGTATTAACTCATTTAATCCTTACAACATTGGTTACCAAAAAATTGCTTTTCTTGGGAAAAAGGCATAGAGAAATTTAATAATTTGATCAAACTTATAGCATAAGTAAATGACAGTTGGGATTCAAACCCCATTTGACCATAGAATCCATGCTCTTTCCATTACTGTAGATGGCCTCTGGATTAGGGTAGCCTATGCGTGCTTTCTTATTCATCCCGACATCTTCAGCGCTGAGCACCAGTCTTTATGTTTGGTAGCGTTGAATTGTGTAGTGAATAGAAACCAAGTTATAGACTTTCTTTGGCCTCCAAAGCCCTAACACTGTGATGAGCACTCAAGAGCTCCATGAGTTTTTACTGATTTATTGAGACAAAATTTCCTTTATTTTGAGGTTGACTGTGGATCATGATAGTGCTCTATAAAACTAAAAACTTCTAAATTTGCAGGCCATATCTCTTTATTGCACATTTCTTTTCACAGATTTATTCTTTATCTGTGAGGAATACAGACACTTGTATATTTTCTTTGATACAGGAACCATTTTTTTAGATAGACTTGTACCCCAAGCAGATGTTCTATCTAATGGACTTCCCCTACAGACAGAGAACAAAGTGTGTTTCTTTTATCATTAGTCCTGAAATGCTCAGCGCTACAAATTTTGATATTGAAAACCATTACGTTCATACTCATTGGAGACCTGTTTCAAGGAAATACTTAGATAGTTACACATCTACAAGTTTTGCTGCTGTCCATGGGTAATTTACATCCTGCAGTAATATGGAGCTTCTGTTACTCTACTATGATTACTTTCATATTCATTGCAAATAATGATGTAATGGATTTTTAAAGGCTGTGCATAAGAGAACCAACAAACTGAGATGCAAAACAAGTTTCCACCCCTTCTTTCCAAAACTGTAGTTAATCACTTGAACACTATCCAATATAGTAGAAAGCTGGCAGACTTTTCTTTGCAGCAGGCTATGTAAAAATGTTTATAACTTACAGCTTATTATGCCATGCAAACGACTGTGTTCTCAGTGAAGGAGAGTGAGAAAATATGACTATGAAATTACTTAACTCCCCTTTGTTAGTTGTTTTCTGGCAACAGTGGAAGGATACTTTGCACTTAAAATGCATTTCTGTATTTAATTTTATGTCATTCAATTCAGAACTTTAAACAATTGGAATTTACTTTTTATCTCTCTTTATAGACAGGTCAGAGCAATTCTAATTTAACAAAAACAATACACTGAAAAAAGAATTTTCAGGGAATTTAAATGAAATAACACTAAATTATTAGTGTTTAATTCAATTTATGGCTTTAATTTTGCAAAATCTGTTTTTCTTTTTGATGAACCTGCAGTGTTAATGGGCAGCTTATTATTTTTAAAGGTACCTTATGCAAATTTTGTTTTATATTGTCTATAGCACTTTGGCTGGAAGTTAATCTTCCTAGGAACAATTAAAGGGGTAGGCAAGATAACTTGGACTTTTCTGTAATCCCCTGAATATATCCACCCATTTTAAGTCTTTCCTTAGCATTTCCTAATTTTATTGATTCCACTGTTAGATTCATAAAGCCCCAAAATTCAGATACCACGTAGTCTTTTGGGGTTGCCATTCTGTCTGTGCCTGGTACACCACTGCAAGTTTGTACTCAATAAATAGACCCCAGACCATCACCTCCATTTTGGTGGGAAAGTAGCTCTTTGTGAAGGACTAGCTAAGGCTCACTAAAGGTGCTGTGCTTATAGGTGGGCCTTCCAGGAAAGAAGTTCCTAAGAGAGACAATAAAAACACAGGAACTGGTGTTTAATAGTCTATAGCCTTTTTCCTTCTAATTCTTCAGCTCTAAAGCAGGGGAGAGCTTTCTGTTTAGCTTACACTTCCCTGAAGGTAAAAGAGAGGAAAAAATTACATTTAAATATTTAAAACATTCAAAACAGAATGTTTAATTGTTCTGTTCTCCTATTTGTTTAGAATTAATTTAGAAACTTGGGACTTTATAATACTTGATCAATTCTTGTTAATTACATACTCTTTTTTCATAACAATCAGATATCGATTGGGAATTGTTGTACATGTGCAACTCAGATGTTTTTGAGAAATAATGGATTATTATCTCAGAGAAAATAGGATTGTTATGTCAACATCAGGGCTTTGTCACTTTTATTGTCCTTGTCCTCTTCAAGGAACTTTTTGCTATAAAAACTTATATTTAAAACCACACAGGAGAATTTCTTTGTTTTCTACTTTAAGCCTTTTTTTCTTTTTTAGTTAAACATTACATCAGCTTTAAAGTCATCTCTGATTGTGTCAGAGTAAGAAATTGAGTGTAGTGGTTTATTCTGTTTTCTTGGCTTCTTCCTTTTGGGTACCAAAACAGAGACCTGAGATGTGCCTGAGTCCAGCCCTCTGGGTGGGAGGATGGGGTGCCTAGCACTGCTCTCCACTGACCTCTTCTGGCCTGCTGTTGGATGTGTTGTTGAAGTGGACAGCTACTTGCACTTCGCCTTGGTGAAGGAAAGGGAGTGGCCAAGGAAAAGTGGAGGGAATTTAGCCAGTATAGACCTTCAGATGATAACTCCCAACCTCTTTACCACCCAGGACTTCTTTTGCTATTCTCCCAGCCTCTTGTAAAAGAGTCTGTTTACCAAAAACGCTTTATATGTAAAATAGTGATTACTTGATTTTCCATTTTATTAAATACATTTGCAACTGGCAATCTGAGGGTCTGACGACCATAAGATAACCACTGCTATCACATCCTATCATTGAGTACAAAACTAAAGAAAATTGACGTTTTTATTAACAGATGTACCTTTATCCAAGGCTGAACGAATGGCTTTCCTTAGGCATTTTGGAAAGGGAAAAATAACTCACTCTGTGAGGAATTCTTCGCCTACTGTAAAGAATCCTTAAAGATCTGGGAAATCCAGGCAGGGAACTACTGATCTCAACAGTATCATCAAGCAATAAGTGTTCAAACATTTTTGCTATAGAAATGGTGACTATTTTCAAATAGTAAAAGGTGACCCCCTCTGTTACTATTATCAGTGATAATTATTATATCAGAAGCTTTTATTTTCACCCATGGAAGTTGGAGATGTACCCCAAAGCCCTGATGGCTTCCAAGATTGAGTTCCCCTTCTTTCCTAAAACTGGGAGGTCAGGCAAGATTTTAATCTATGTACTATCTTTAGAGAATGCATGGTCATCAAACCTAAAACTCAAACATCTTTACATTTTGAGATAAAATAGCAGGTTTGTCGCAAAGAAAAAGGCTTTATTTCTGCGGGCTCCTTTCAAGTCTATAATTCAAACTATTGCCATGGGTTCCCCCTCCCTTCTATTCTGTACCTTTCTCAATTTATGATACTTTATCTCTTGTCACACTCATGTCTCGTATTTTCCCCACGTCTACTGGTTGTGTTTCATATCTGTTATTGAACATCATTTAGTTATACCTAAACTACCTTAAACTCTCTAGAATAAGGCAGAGGTGAGAACAAATGAATAAATTATGGTCCTTAGAGTGTTGGGAAGAAAAGACGCACTGACAAAATGGCCATCTGGCAGGGCTTCTGGATGCCCTTGTGAAGTGGGCCGCCCATGCTCTTCTCTGTATGCACCTTCAGCAGTCTCATTCTTGTTTTGTTCCTTGAAGTTCATAATTACACACAGTAATGAAATGAACTTAGAACAATAAATGGCTAGTGTGGGGCCCCATTGCTTTTTCCTTATCTATACTCCAACAGTGTAACTTCTATTGTTGTACTACGATGACCATCTCATTATGCTCCCTGCCTTTTGTGACTCCTGATGTTCTTTAGCTGGAGCTTTTCCTGGTAGAAAAAAATTGAACCAAGCAAAATTCAGAGTCAGGAATGATACTGTAACCATTTACACAAAGCTACATGTTCATAATTTGTACATAGTTATACATGAAACACAGCTGAGCCATGCGTGAGCCACGTGGCAGCCATGACTGAGTATGTGGGAGCCACGTTTCAGCAACCTGTAGTCACGTGGGAGCCACCCATGTACGGCACGTGACTCCTGCGTGATCACATTTCCGTCACACAAGGATAATGGGAGATGAATGCGATGTCATTTTATATATGGCTTTTAAAAATCTTTGGAATCTATACTTATTATTTGTTCAATAGATGAGAATCTTGGAAGATCAAATACTGCTGAATTAAAACACTGTTTAGGAAGGGGAAATGACCATCATGTAAAAAAACTAAATCAGCATAGATATATAGGACCTTGTTTGGAAATATAACAATATTCACAGAAAGAAGAAATCTGTTATGCTCTGGAAGAAATGAAGTATTACTATCATAATGCCACAATCCACTGAGGAATCCACCATATCACAGACCATAGCTATATATAGTTGTTGTGCTAGGACACAATGGCATTTCCATTAAAAACAACAACAACAACAACTCTTGTAGGTGTCTGATTACACCTGCACTGTTCTGGGTCCCATACCAAAAGAATTAAATCAATCTATTCTCTGTCCCTAAAAGCTTATTACCTCTTAGATGTATGTTGAGAGTAGACACACATATATTAGACATATAACATATTATAGCTTACCCTTTCATCAGTTTAAGGGGAAAGAGACAAGGACACTTATTTACAGGGGTAAAGAGCAATTAAAATAGCCAATGAAATTCAAAATTTGGTCATGGCAAGTTATTCATTCAGATTCATAGTTAACATTAAATGGGTAATACATTTATTCACTCTGAAATTTGAATGACCATACATGGACCTGACCAGGGAATGTTTTCCTTAAGATACATTTTTTTTTTCATAAAGTATATCATTCCAACTTCAAAATGTTTTTTCTAATTTGGATCAGCTTTTAAGAGAGATCTCTTAAAATAGTATTTCCAGTAATCTGAGGTGTATGATCCTACTTCAGCCCCCTTGCTCTCCACTTCTCCGCGTTCTCTGTGTCTTTCTCCCCCGTGGTTCTCTGTTAGATAGAATTTTCCTTTGGGTCCCACTTTAGGTGTTATTCCATTAAGTCTTGGGTTAGGTCCTCTTCCTCTGGGCTCCCTTGGCACCCTGTCTTTACTTCTATGATAGCAGGTATTGCCCAGGCTTGAAATCATTTGGATTCTCGTCTAAATCCTTCACTGCTGTAGCCATGAGTTTCTTGAGGACAGAGCTATGGTTTCCTTTTCTTTTTTCTGTTTTGGATGACTTCTCAGAGCCCATCACAGAGTTTGACATGGGGCAGGCACTCAATAAATGTTCATTAAATGAAAGCAAGGGATCCTTGAAAATTCACTACAATTACAGGCTGTTAATAATAAAATATGGGGAAAGTATATTTGAAATATCCTTCTAACTATAATGAATTTTAACATTTTATTAACAACCGATCAGGACTTTGGAAATCTCTTCTAAAGATCTCTTTGCTACAAACTGTTTACCCTGTCAGTAATTCAGATGCTACATTAATCAGTTATCTGATTACTTGACAGAATCCATCAAGTAGCTATTATTTTGTAGTATCTATTTTAATTTTTATAACTTACTCCAAGATCTGCCTTCTTGACCAACTCTTTCTAGTTACAATAATTATATGCAAAATTTCAGTTTATTAAATATCAGTAAATGTGGGTTTGCCACAAAGATGAGAAACTAGATTATCTTTTTAAGAAAATAAGTATTTATAGCAGTAAATTGAACTTATAACCAAATTGTGCACAAAGGCAGTGTAAGAAATGTTTAAAAATAATTTGATGTAAACGAGGCATTTCAAAGTATAGGTTGGCACTTCATTAACTTTAATTTTGTGACTTTTGTCAGTTGATGTCACAACCTTAGTGTTATTTTTAAAATAGTTTTTTTAGGAGTATTTAATTAAGTAATGTGGTGTTTGCTTATTTCAAACAGTCTGTCTTTGTTCCTGTCAAAGCCGTGCTGGCGGGGCATTGCTTTTCTTCTCCCTTTTGTTAATATTCTGTGTTAGATAATGGTTTCGCAAATAATAGATTCCAAGGACCTTTGATCCACCATTACTGTAAAATAAAATGCAACTTAATTTTTTTCTAGGCATAATGGTTTTAACCTTGTGTACTAATTTGACTGTGTTTGTGGGGGCAGATCCTTAAATGAGACGCAAATGAAGGAAAAATTGCTAATGCTGCCACTGTATATCTAATGAGCACTGTGTAATAAACCATAACCTCTTCGACATTTCTCTGGAAAGCGGCGTGATTATTTTGGATGGCTAGCCCTTTGTGGATGGCTCATTACCGTCTGGCATAATATGTATTGATAGAGACTGTAATTGTCAACTCCTATTTAACATGCTGCCTCTAATAAATATGACTTGCATCGCTGGAACCTAGTAATGGTTATATGGGAAACTGTAATTAAAGAAAAAAATTATATGTATTTTAGGTTTAAAAAAATAGTATATATGTCTATAAAATGTCTCTATAGAGGATGGTCTGTACCCTCCTCCCATCTTTCCAGCTTCTTGTCTTAGAGTATTTGAAGCTCCCCCTGAGGATTGGTGCTCTTTTATCAATATAAGGCCAACACGTGACAAGACCCCTGTGTGTGTGTGTGTGTGTGTGTGTGTATGTGTGTGTGTGAGAAGGAGAGAGAGAGAGAAGGAGAGAGAGCAAGAGAGGGAAAGCAAGAGATTGAGAAGTGAGAGAGAGATTTTCCTCCACGCTTGAGAAAAGCATCTCGATTGACAAAGAAGCGACAGTATGAAAAGCTCCTTTCCTGTATGTATAAGATCCATAAGACTATAGTTTATACTTTTGGTTCCGCTCATGAAGCTAATGGTTTTTAACCAGACAATCTCATATCATTCACCTTTCCTCTGGTTTTCTTTAACTTTACTTTTTCCTAACTTTATTTTCGTTTTGTTATAAGAAATTTATGTTCTTTGGTGGAAGAAAAAGGATACTTAAGAAGCCAAATTACTATGAAATATGAATCACAAATATATTAAGGACCCACAGAATACCTTACACAATATTTAGGCTTGAAAAAATGTAAATTAAAGATTAGCATTGGGCCTACCTCATGTTATACAAATGTAGGCGTAGTCAGTTTATGTCTGAAAATGTAGGATTGTGTAACTGTACATTGTGTAATTGTAATATAACTTCTGGATAAGGAAATGTATTCTTGATTTATATACTATTGTTCATGATTTTTATGAAATAGAATCCTCAGCATTGCACGTGAAATCAGAACATGAACAAATGTTTATATTTCCTATAAAATCGTGTGAAAACTTAGGCAGCTCTCAAGTTTCTTCTTAGTAATGTGAAGTTTGATGTCATAATTTTCAAGCTAAGAAAATGGAGGCCCATTTTCACCATTCTGGTGAAGAGAAGTAGCTGTTGGGAGAGCATGGCTCTGTATTCATCCACCCATGGTTTTGAATCATGGTGTTGTCCATTTGTCTAGACAAATTTCTCGACATGTGTAAAAATAGGGACCATGCCATCTACCTAGCACAGCTGTTAGGAGGAGCATTTGAAAAAAGCATATGAAGCACTTAATGCGATACTTTTAGCACCAGTAGGTACTCAATAAATATTATACTTCTTTTTGCCCTTTTATTCTCTCTTCTTCCTTCTGCCTCCCACAGATGACCACATTTCTAATCTAGTGCATTCTTTACTTTCTCAAGAATGTCTTGTCTATGAAACATGAATTTTAATTTTGTTAGGTTATAATAGCTAATACTTATTAGCAAGCAGACCCTGTTCTCATTTGCTTACATGCATTAATTTACTGAATCCTCACAGTAACTGTAAGAGATTATTACCATCCCCGTTTAACAGATAGAAAAAGTTGAAGCACAGGGGCTGGCCCTGTGGCCGAGTGGTTGGGTTCGCGCGCTCTGCTGCAGGCGGCCCAGTGTTTGGTTGGTTCGAGTCCTGGGCGCGGACATGGCACTGCTCATCGAGCCACGCTGAGGCAGCATCCCACATGCTACAACTGGAAGGACCCACAACGAAGAGTATACAACTAGGTACCAGGGGGCTTTGCGGAGAAAAAGGAAATAATAAAATCTTTAAAAAAAAAAAAAAAGAAAGAAAAAGTTGAAGCACACAGAGGTGAAGCAGTTTGCCCACAGTGACACAGTGCTGGGGCCAGGACTTGATCCCAGGCAGCCTGACGCCAGAGCCCAGACTCCTAGCCACTCAGCTGTGCTGTCTCTGCCGTTTACCCCTTCTCGTGTCTCTAAGACAAAGGGACAGAGTAGGTTCTGGGAGGGTCCTAAAGAGGCCTACCTGCCTTCGTAGACTGAATTATCTTTAAAGGACAAACCAGCATAGCTGTCAGGGGTAGGTGTGTATTTCTGGGGAGGATAGATGGTAAACCATGTAGAGGGAGAAGCTACTATGCTGTAGGACGCCAAGGAAAGGGGAGCTGAGTGATGACTATTCTTGCACTAGGCTTACCAGCAAATACCAAATATTTGCAATGCTCTGTGTACACTGTGCTCTTTCCCCAGCGTGGAACACTGTTCCTACCTTTCTTCGTCTAACTAACTCTTACCTATTCCTTGAGACGCAGCTCAGCTCTGATCTTCTCTGGGAAACCTTCCGTAACTCCAGGCTGATCTAAGTGCTCCTTTTCTGGGCTCTCAAAGCACACTGTGTATAAGTCCATACAAACGTTAGTGGTGACAGCAGTAATAGCTACCATGTACTGAGCAGACCCTGAACCAGGCATTACACATTATCTCATTCACGTCTCAGAGCCATCTTAAAGGGTCAGGAACGATATCCCCTTTGTATAGATGAGGACGGTAAAGCTTGGAGGTGCTGATTTAGCCAAGATCACACGGCCAGGAGCAGGACTGGGATTCTAACCAAGTCTTTATTACTCCAAGCTCACAGTCCTAGTAACTGCAGTATATTTACCACTCTATGTTGACATTATCTGCTTTTGTCTTTCTCATAATCTGATTACAAACCCTTCAAGCACTGCACTGTGTCTTACTCGTATTTTACCCCAAATCCTGTCAAAACTGTGCTTTAGAGAAGAAAGAACGGAATATTAAAACATGCTTATTTTTTTGCTAACTGAACTTGAATTTTAAATGTGTTTTGTAATGAGCAGAGTTTAATGTAATTTTCTTTTGACTTAATGTATTATCAAACTGTAAAAACCATATGCAGATATCGCTGGGTAGGTTATTCTAGATCTTCTTGCTTTAGGATTTAAATCAAATGTTATATGAAGAAATGTTTGTAATTGATAATTTAACATGATAAATATCCAACAAAGGGTACAGTAACCAAGATAGGCCATTAATAATATAATTAGAATAATTATAAGGTCTTTATAGAAATGCAGAAAAATCAAACTGATGGCGTTATCAGGGATCCAGAATGATAACCACCTGCCGTTAGCCACCGGAGGACAACCTGGCATTCTTCCCTTTCCCCAGTGCAGGCACCACAGCTTCACCAGCAGTCGCTTCCCTCAGGAATCCTGGCTTAGTCCTTTCCTATGAAGAAGGGCTTCTGGGAAGACAAGACCCTTACAGTGGAAGGCAGTTCACTTAGGAACTATTTAAATTATCACCTAAACTTTAGGCCCTAGGAGGCTGAACTGGGGGTACATTTTTATCTTTTAAGAGGACTTGCTAAAAGGGCCAGCCAGGGTGTTCTCTGCACCACCTCCCCTAATAGTCTTCACTGCATTCTTTTCTTTAGAATGACGATGAAGACAAAGGGCTAAGTTAGCCTATACATTTCTCCACCCTCTTCAAACTGAGTTAGCGCTACCAGACCATTCTGATTAACATGTAGACCTCTGTTTTAGACCACAAACAGGGCACTTGTGTCCAGATGAAAGTATGCTGGTGAAATGAGGTAATATAATGACTTGACATTCTGATAATTAACTGGCAGTGAATATTTTTCTGCAGTTTCTAAGACCCAACTATTAACTCGCGTTTCTTTGGTTTAGGTATCCTTACTTAAGCAAAATATAAATAAGAAGCATGTTAATTTTCTTTTTATCTCTGTGTGAGTGACTTTTGGCAAATAGTAGCAATTCAGTTATATTGTTCTCTTTAATTTATCCAAGTCATTTGGGGCTGTGGCCAGAAGACGCAGGATGTTCCTGGACTTTTCTCCTCCTTTTCTCGGATTTTCTCATTTCTTTTCCTCTCAGGCCCTATCCGAGAGGAGACACCCAAGCCTTTGTCCTAAACCTATGCTCCACCCATTATTCTGTTTCTGTCTGCTGGCTGCAGCCATTCTCAAACCAGTTCATGGCAGCTGTCAACTGTGTTCATTGTTCAGCAGGGTCACTGGAGCCCTGTTGGGACCAGCAGCAGCAGCAGCGGCGGCAAGCCAACTGGAGAGTTCTCCCCACCCACCCAGCACTGCTGTGGCAGCCACACATGGCACTGTGGGGGCGAGCAGCAGCATCCTTGCTCTCGTTGATCTAAGTGCTCCTCTTCCAAGAAGGGCCCAACTCTCCTGTCACCTCTTCCATGGAGCCTTCCCATTCCTCCCTCCAAATCCTCAGTGATCGTAATTGTGTATCCCTACAGCAATTACAGACCATGGCATTCATTGTACACTTATTATGTTATATGCAGTATAGTTTTCTTGTTAAATCTTTTTGTGTTACTGTGCTATATACCCAACTAAACTATGAGCCCTCAGGGCACAGACCATGTCTTAAACTACTTTAAGAGAGAGAATACATAAACACTCACCCTTTGAAACATAATCATTGATGGAATTTATATTTCTAGGATCTGACACATAGTAGATATTCTATTAATAATTTTATTGAGGATAATGATAATCAGATAATTCAGGTTCACAGTTCTCTGGATTTTCACCTTCTCTGACTCATTTAACTTACAAAAAATCAAAATATTTTGTTTTTAAAGTTTTTTTCCACATTAACTCAGGAGTGGACTATTTCATGTGGTCATGAAATATATATAAACATTAAGGTGAACATATTTTAGCTTGTTGTAATGGGACTATATCTAATCTGAATCAAGTGTTTATTAAATGACTCTTCTTTCTTGTTATGTTCTGCTGATCTTTGGCTTCCAAATTGGCTTGTGAACCATCTGGTATCATCAACTATCAGGAAGGTTTTTAATAGGGGAAGTTGGTGGCTTGTACTCAGATATTTCAGGTTTATCTTATTCCTTACAGCCTTCTTATTTTTAAAGCTTACTTACAAAAACATTCATTTATAAAAAGAGGAGTCACCAGTATTTTTAAAATAATTACTGTAGTCTTAGATTACTCTTTAAGTGATTGGACTTGGTTGGAAGGACATCTAAGAATGCAGAATGGTGAAAAGAAGATGGTTTCCTTTAAGGAAATCGTACTATAGACATAGGAATTAACTAGACCAGTGCCGAGGCAAGACAGTAATGGTAGCCGAGTGCCAAGATGATTAAATGTGGAAATGTATAAAGGCATGAAAGGCAATATAAAACCCACAAGAAATGGAAAAAGATCAGATTACTTGGAAAATTAGAGAGACATTGTACAGTTTGGTCTAAAACAACTAAAATGTTTGCTGATCAGAATGTGTAGTTTTATCCTTTTGCGTAGGTTAATATATTTTCTGAGGTAAGCAGGGGACATTTTCAGATATCTCTGTTTCTGTTCATTATTTTTTGTCCCTGCCAGGCTTTAAGCTCCTTGGGAGCAGGACTCTGATGTGTTTACGGTGTCAAGGCAGCACCAAGCACAGTGCCTGCCACATCATGGGAGGTCACGAAATACAAGATTGGTGGAGCCATGTGCAATTTGGCCATGCTTTTAAAGTACATTTTATTAATTATTTGTTTAAAATGTATGTTCTTAAAATATGTGCATATTTTAATAAATCATATTATTTGCCTTTCCAGGAGTAGATGTGAGCACTGTAGACCCAGAAGGCCAGGATGAGAAGTCATGGTTAGACTTTGGAAAAGAGAAAGATAGTTGTGGCGGGGGAGAAGGTGCAACCAAAAGTAATGTGGTCTTTGAGGGCTCTGGGAAAATCAAATCCTTATGCTTATGACTTTTTGGGGCTTAAAGCCAGAAGTTGTGAACCTAACATATCTTGTAAAGTTAAGGTATTTTCTGAGGTGAACAGGAGCCATTTTTAGATGTCTCTATTTCTGTTTATTATGCAGGAAAAGACAGATTTCACAAATTGGATTACACAATTCATCTCTGTGATCTTGTTTGATTATTTTAGTACCATGTAATCAATATTAATTGGTTTTTAAGGTTGCTTGTCAAATACTAGTTCAATTTTTTTTTAAATTTCTGTATAATGAAATATCTGCATACCATATGCATATCTGAAGGACCACTAATAAGTTATAATTTCTGCAACATATACATTCCAGCATAATAAAAGAATGATTATTCTGTGTTGACTTTATCACTAAACAGAAATTTTTTGAGAAAATTCCATCTAAAAAACTTACCCTTAAATTATTTTGTCTGCTTCTTGGAGCAGCATTAATGTAGAGGAATGATTAGAAGATAAGGGTTGTACTTCCAGCTACCTGTATGGATAACTACCTGTATGGCCCTGAACAAAGTACTAAACAAAGTACTACAATCTCTGAACCTCGATTTCTACAGCTGTAACTGAGGCAGCAGCATGGGATGATGGACACCCAAGGTCTTCGTTATCCCTCTACTCTGAAAAGTCCTAAATTTAGTGTCCAGCATGGAAGGTCTAAGAATAATGTCACGCCCCTTCCCCACTGCACTGTAGGTTTCTGGAACCATGTTTTAGCCTACTCTGTATTCCTAGTGCCCTGGGTAGTACCTGCCATGTAACAGATACTTAATAAATGTTTCTGGAATGAATAAATAAAGGTAGAGTACTAGGCCCACTTTGTAAAAAAGGAAATGAAAGAAACAAAAGACATTTCTTATCTGTCTACCCCACTAAGCAATCAGTGTAATTAGGAAAAGTCTTGTCCGCTATCCAGCAGATGGTTGGTGTTCCACAAATCTTTATTGCTTGCTCAATGAATGAAGTTTATTCTCTCCTTGCAAAAGTCCTATGAAATACCTGTTTACCCTTTCACATAAGAGGAAACCAAGACTTGGGAGGGATGAAATAACTTGTAAGGGTTCTACAGCTCTTTGGAAATGAAGCCGGGATTTAAAACCAGAGTTTTCTGATAACAAAACTCACTGTTTGGATAAACTTAATTCACCCTAAATTATAAATGACTCGTGATTATTTCAAAAAGTTCTGATGTGGGGAGACAAGAAAAGAACAAGAGGGCAGTAGAAGCTTGAGGTGGAAGGTGATCAAGTGCTGTAGGGAGATAGGGACTTAGAAATCAAGCTTACCACCTTTCTAGAGTTGTACCTGGCCCAACCACTGTGATTACTTGAAAGATTTAGCAGTTTTCTTTTCAAGAAGGTGAACTATCAATATGAAAAAAAGAAAATATTTTCTTTGCTCATAAAACATATTTATTGGCTCTAGAAGAGAAAGCACTGGAGATGGGAGTTAGGGCACCTGGATTTTAGGTGTAATAGCTACAACCCATGAGACCTTAAGTAGTTCAGTAGACCTTTCCAATCTGCCAGTTACTCATCTGTAACATAGATGTGTTTATGTGTTGGTCTAGGTGAGTGATTTTTCCCAGATTCAGAGAAGTTCAAGGGCTGGTCGGGTAGGGGGTGGGGATGGGACTAGAGGAACAGGAAAAGATTGCCCATCACCAAAAGAGGCATCCAGAAGTCCAGAGGAGGGCCAGCCCTGTGGTGGAGTGGTTAATTAAGTCCAGTGCACTCCACTTCAGTGGCCTGGGTTCAAGGGTTCAGATCCGAGACACAGACCTACATCACTTGTTAGCCATGCTGTGGTTGTGAGCCACATATAAAGCAGAGGAAGATTGGCACAGATGTTAGCTCAGGGCGAATCTTCCTCAACAACAACAGGAAGAAGTCCAGGGGACCCCAAGCCCAGGATGCCCCCATAAGAATGCCTATGGTGGTATAAAGGATGACTCCCTCTCACCACAGGTTTCGGTCTTGTTGCTGTGTAGGTGACTCACTCCTGACCTGTACTCTAGACTAATATATCTAAAATACTATCATTTTCAACATGTCTTTAATGTAAACCAAATAGCTGAGATGTAAAGTTTCCTCTCAAGATTTAAGGTGAATTGATTTAAAAGCAGTAATAGTTAACGTTTATTGAGCACTTGTTATGTGAAGTTATTGTTCTAAGAACTACTTATATACAGCCATTTAACCCCTACAACACTGACGTGTGCTATTGTTATCTCCGTTTTACAGATGAAAAGACTGGGTACTCAGGGTGGCTGAGCAAATTGTTTGAGATCGCACAGCTAATAAGTGACAGAGCTGAGATATGAATCTGGCTCCAGAATCTACATTCTTAAGGTCTTTGCTATATGGTGTCTCTTAGACAAAATCCTAAAAGAAGATTTAAAGATAAGATTTAAAGAAAACCTTAAATACATAAGAGTACATGTGGTATATGAGAAATGACAAAAGTGATACGTGAGTAACTGTAGTTCATAAATCCTGCTTTGGAGCATTGCCTTTAGCAACTCCCAGATAACTCTGAATTTCAGATTCCCTGGAGACAGAATCTGAGCACCCGTGACTAGGCCAGGTGCTCAACTCTGGATCACTCAGCCAGGGTAGAAGACTGAGGGCCACATAGAACAGACAGGTCAGGGACTGGCCCCATGGTGCAGCGGTTAAGTGCACACGTTCTGCTTCTTGGTGACCCAGGGTTCGCCAGTTCAGATCCCGGTTGCGGACATGGCACCGCTTGGCAAAAGCCATCTGTGGTAGGCGTCCCATGTATAAAGTAGAGGAAGATGGGCATGGATGTTAGCTCAGGGCCAGTCTTCCTCAGCAAAAAGAGGAGGATTGGCAGTAGTTAGCTCAGGGCTAACCTTCCTTAAAAAAAAAAAAACAGACAGGTCAGAGGCTACCCACCCTATGATCTCAGTGAGGGGTGGGGAGGCGGCATTTCTAAAGAACAGGGAATCATTTCACGGCGATCACCCCAAAGGTGCCCACCAGAGTCATCAATTCACTGAGTCTGGGCTGACTTCAGGACACAGGTTAGAATTGTTTTTCTTCATTGAATCCCTGACAGGAAGCTTATGTCCTTGTCATTTCAGAGACTCGTGGATAAATTATAGTCTGTCACAGACTAGATCATTTATCTTTTTATTTTAAAAGTAGAATAGCCCATTTAGCAGTATCTAACACAATTTTAAGTGACATACTCTTTGACCCTGTAATTTCACTTCTATGGGTATATCCTAAAGAAATACTCCCACATATGCACATAGATTTATGTATTAGGATGTTCACTGTAGCATTGTTTACAATAATAGAAAATAAGAAATGACCTAAATACGTATTAATGGGGTCTGGAGAACATTATGGTCCATCCATACTATGGATAAATATCCATCATCAAAAAGAATTAAGTAGTCCCATATGTAGTGACAAGAAAATTCTTTAAACTATATTAAGTGAATAAAGTGAGTTACAGCACAGTACCTGTGGTATGAACTCATTTTTATGGGAAAATGCATAGCATTTGCTCTGTGATTCTAAAGGCATTGCATTTGCTATATGCTTATAAACATATCTAAAAACATATCTTAAAAACATATCGCAAAAGTCTGAAAGAAAATATGCTAAACTATGAGAGAGAACTTATGGGGAAGGAAGTAGGATGGAGGGATGATGGACCTAGTGGGACCCTAAAGAAATATAATTTTAAATTTGTTAGTAGCCATGCTAAAAACATAAAAGGAAACACATAAGTGAAATTGTTAATGATATATTTTATTTAGGCTAATATATCTAAAATATTATCATTTTCAACGTCTTTGATGTAAAGCACTTATCTTTGAGATATTTGAAATTTTTGTACTGTCTTTAACACTTACAGCACATCTGAATTCAGACCAGTGATGTTTCAAGTGGTGAATAGCTCCATGGTGTTAGTGTCTACCATACTGAACACCTGAGCTCTATATACTTTTATACTGTTGTGATTTGTTTACACTAGGAGTATGCTCTCATCTGACTTGTGTGATTTATTTTTGTAAGTAGATCATTTAATAGGTGTGATGTTTTTAAAAGGTGAGCTTTAATCTCACCTTTTAATCTTCCTCTATCACTTTTCTATGAAAAAGAAATTTGGATGGCATACTTGTTTCCCTTGAAATCAGTAGTTGTGGATTTTCATCCCATTGAACACATATGAAGTCTATACTGAAATTAAATAAAGTGATGCAGTTTGAAAGAATGAATGAGGCTAGCTTTTTATCTCATCTAAATTGTGATTCACAGACTTTTTCCTTACTTTTTATGTATATATTACTCCTTTCCTTGCAAGGCTGTGGCAGCCTTTTGAACATTTCTCTTGTTTCTGTGGATGTAAACAAAAAACACACTAAAGAAGAAATAGGAAACTTAAGGGTTGCTGGGATATAAGGTGTGGTTATAAAGTAATGTTTATTTTTTGGTGAATAAACAAACTGTACACATTTGCCTTTCAAAGTAGTTTCCTCAAAGTTGTATATGGAGACCATTTTCTCCATCCGTCCTTTGAGATGCCTTGGAATCAGTTTTTACAGACAAGCATTACTTTCAGATGCCTAAGAGATCTGTCATTTATATTTGGCTTTGAAGAACATATATATCATGTGGATATTTTACAGATTATAACATTTTTTCAGTGAAAGTATGTTGGCATTTCCATTTTATATTGTTGCTCCTTATGATTAATTTCATTAAAAATTACAAATACTTGAAAAATTAAAAGGAAAATCAAGACAAATAGCCTAAATAAGGAATAACTCTAAATGAGCATAGGGTTTATTTTTTTAGGGTGATGGAAACGTTGTAAAATTAGATTGTAGTGATGGTTGCACAACTCTAAAATACTAAAATTCATTGAAGTGTACAGTTAAAAACAGGTGAATTTTATGATATGTAAATTATATGTCAATGAAGCTTTTTTAAAAAAATAAATAAATAAAAGATAAAGCCAGGGCCAGCCTGGTGGCACGGTGGTTGAGTTTGCATGCTCCATTTTGGTGGCCTGGGGTTCATGGGTTCAGATCCTGGGAGCAGACATACACACCGCTCATCAGGCCATGCTGTGGCAGCATCCCACATACAAAATAGAGAGAGATTGGTACAGATGTTAGCTCAGGGCCAATATTCCTCACCAAAAAAAGAAAAAAGATAAAGTAGCCTTTAGTGACCCTATTAAGAATTTTTAAAGCCATATCTGTAGTTTGAAAATAATTCTATACATGGTAACAAGAGTATTTGTGGGGTCTGATTGTTTAAAGAGGAATTTGGAATGTCATTTGATTTTAAATCTTCCTTTCATTTAATGTTCAGGTTGTGTGTCTTTCCCTCTCCTGGATAATATTTCCTATAGAGGCTTTCTGATGTTTTTTTCCCCTTTGGAAATCCATTTCCTCATCTATAAAATAGAGTTAATAACTAAACTTGGTGAAGATTAAATAAGATGCTATGTTAAAAAAGCATAGTATCTGGGATGTAATAAGTTATGAATTGTGCGTTAACCTGCATACTGAGTACCTGCCCATAGCTTTTATTGTCTATAGTTTAAACATGCTGGGGGACCACTCTGCTTTTATACATGAAAAGACCTGCTGAAATATTTGGGGGGAACACTAAGAATTGTTCTTGTGACTCTCGATACCTGGGATGATTAGATAGCAGTGTAAGCAACCTAATTTAAAGCATATCACTGTACAGCCTTTGCCCTGACACCCTTTTCATAGGAAACAGATCTTTGCCCCTTTATGCTCACCTTATCTTCATATTCCCAGCCTCAGACACATTTCGTGGTCTAAATGAAGCCTGCCCAAGCTTCCTTTTCGGTCTGTCCCTGCCTCCCGTAATTCAGTCGAGAGCACTTTGCGGAGTGGCATCTACCTCCTGCAGTGCTTCCCAGGCCCATTTAACAGGCAGCCTGCACACGTCTCCGAACCCCTGCGTGCCTTCTGAAGAAGACAACACTCAAACCTCAGCCTTTCGTGACGCCATTCAGAACTCACAGAGCCCCGGCAAGAGGCAGTGGGCCCACCACTAGACTTCGGTAATGGTTCAGAGTCCCCTTATTTTTAAGCAGTCTCCAAGATTCACAGGTAAAAATCAAGTCATTGTCTTCATTTGCCATTGCACATCCTTCCTTTAATCCCTGCTAAAACCAAAGTATGCATGCCAACTCCAATTCACCAAATATTTTTAGCTTTCTCATATTCTAATTTAGCTAAGAAGCATTTTCTGGTGTACTCTCTGGGCTGTGACTGGACTGTCATTTCTCCCAGTTTGGCTGTGCCTGAAGCAGTTTTCATAGCTAAATGATGAACCTTCGAGGAAAGAGATTTGTAATGAAAATGGAAACAGCAGCACGCTCTTTGTAATCAGTTCTTTAATCTTCCACCTGCCATAACGTGGAGAGGGCTCATAATTATCGGAGCAGAGAACTAAACTCATGTACTGCAGCATGAAGAATGGGAGGGCGAGTGACAGCACTGACATCCAATGGGGAGGGGGACAGATATTTTGGAAAACTTTGACAAGGAATCGGATGTATTTGTGTAACCTTTTCATGTAGAACTGTGCTGCAGTCAGAGAGGGGGTTTGGGGTTTTCTTCATTAAAAGCTTATTAAATGAAGAAATAGGACAGTCGTTTTGCTTCGGTAGATGAGGGTCAGAGAGGCGGGTCTGATCTCCTCAGGATATTAATGTCTGCCTTCAGCCGGGAGAAATGAGCCGTCACTTGAGTTAGAGGCAGCTTTATGTGCTCATCACTAGGGATTCCCATATGTCCAGGGAGCTGCAACAGTAAAAAATGGCAGAGCTCGGTGGTAGAGTGCAGAGGGCTCTCATTGGAATTCATGTCAGGAAGCACGGCTCAGTCTGCCCAGAGCAAGTCTGTTTAATGTTGATCAGCTGTCCATCTGATAAACCGAATTGATATGGGCATTCCCTCCAAGGGCTGCCCTGACAGTGACAGCCGCAGCACCCAGATGTCTTGTTAGCCTTTTTTGGTAGTCTTGAGTATTTTTAACCCCTTTTGTGATACCCAAGCCAAAAGTACTTTTAGAGACCTGGATAAGGCATCCTAGTTAGACTTTCCCTTTGCTTCTCTGGCAGAAAACAGCCCAGCTTAAACCGTTTCCAGAAACCAGATGCTGTTCATTAGCTCCCCCTTTCCCTGCTTATAGTAAGCATCTAGTGGACCTGCAGGATAATTATGTGTTGGCAATGTCAAGTTTGTGTCTAGTTACTCAAAATAATGTTCCTTAAAATGTTCTTAAATCCAAGCTAACTGGCTTGGTTGTGCTTTATTCGTTTCATAGGTGTGTTAGTTGATCTCTAAGCAGAACTTCACTATGTTCATGCATAAAGAGAAAATGTATTACAAACTTCATTTTGGCTGGCTAATTTCTGGTAATAACTGTGGTGACTCCTTGCTGAATCCCAACATCCTCTGCCTTCTCCAGTATGACTACCACCACTGAAGGCAGCTCACCTCTTTGTAGATTGATTGGCAGGTATGGAGGGAACTCATTACAGAACATATGAATACTGAGCTTTGTTTGTTTGTTTGTTTCTTTTCTCTCTTTTTTGTGAGGAAGATTGGCCCTAAGCTAACATCTGTTGCCAATCTCTCTCTTTTTGCTTGAGTGAGATTGTTGCTGAGCCAACATCTGTGCCAGTCTTCCTCTATTTTGTATGTGGGATGCGGCCATAGTGTGGCTTGATGACTGGTGTGTAGGTCCACGCCTGGTATCCGAACCCACAAACCCCAGGCTGCCAAAGCAGAGCACACAAACTTAACCACTACTCTACTGGGCTGGCCCCCTGAGCTTTCTTTAAAAAAAAAAAAAAAGGTAATCATGTGAGGAGATGGATATGTTAATCAGCTTGACTATAGTAATCATTTCACTATGTATGTTTATGAAAACATCATGTTATACACCTTAAATATATACAATTTTTATTTAAAAATTAAAAAAATTCTGAGCTTTCTTTTTTGGAAATAAACTAAGACAGATAAGTCTTTGTGTTAAGCTGTGATTATTTTAAAATTATGTTTCTGAAAAACTGCCAGTAGTTCAGAATTACAGTACTGAATATGGGAAAACTTTGTTTTAGAGGTTTTTATTGAAGTACTCCTTAAGGATTTTTCTCTTTTTTCCACCTCATTCCAGACCTTGTGTTTTCATGGCATAGCAAGATTCTAACAGAGACTTGGGTATCTAATCTCTTTGAATGAGATCAGCTGCAAAGGCTTTTTATTTTTCTGCCTCTTTTCTGTATACTCTAACTTAGAATGTCAGATGAACTTTCCTGAAAGAGACACAGAGCCCTCGGTACTTTCACTGGTTGCTTATGTGTGTGGTCAGAGCTGGAAGTAAGGCCTGGTCATTCTTTTTTTTTACTTATTTACTTTTTTATTTTTTATCGAGGTTATGATAGTTTACAACCTTGTGAAATTTCAGTTGTACATTATTATTTGTCAGTCATGTTATAGATGCACCACTTCACCCTTTGTGCCCACCCCCCATCTCCCTTTCCCCTGGTAGCCACTAATCTGTTCTCTTTTTCCATGTCTTTATCTTCCACATATGAGTGGAGTCATACAGAGTTTGTCTTTCTCTGTCTGGCTTGTTTTGCTTAACATAATACCCTCGAGGTCCATGTATGTTGTTGTGAATGGGATGATTTTATCCTTTTTTATGGCTGAGTAGTATTCCATTGTATATATATATCATATCTTCTTTATCCAGTCATCAGTCAATGGGCACTTAGGTTGCTTCCATGTCCTGGCTATTGTGAATAATGCTGCAGTGAACATAGGAGTGCATAAGTCTCTTTGAATTGCTGATTTCAAGTTCTTTGGATAGATACCCAGTAGTGGGATGACTGAGTCATATAATATTTCTATTTTTAATTTTTTGAGGAATCTCCATACTGTTTTCCATAGTGGCTGAACCAGTTTGCATTCCCACCAGCAGTGTATGAGGGTTCCTTTTTCTCCACAACCTCTCCAACATTTGTTATTTTTTGTTTTGGTTATTTTAGCCATTCTAACAGGTGTCAGGTGATATCTTAGTGTGGTTTTGATTTGTATTTCCCTGATGATCAGTGATGATGAGCATCTTTTCATGTGCCTATTGGTCATCCATATATCTTCTTTGAAGAAATATCTGTTCATATCCCCTGCCCATTTTTTGATCAAGTTGTTTGATTTTTTGTTGTTGAGTTATGTGAGTTCTTTATATATTATGGAGATTAACCCTTTGTCAGATATATGATTTACAAATATTTTTTCCCACTTGGTGGGTTGTGTTTTTGTTTCAATCCTGTTTTCCTTGCCTTGTGGAAGTCTGATGAAGTCCCATTTGTTTATTTTTTCTATTGTTTCCCTTGTCTGAGAAGACATGGTGTCCAAAAAGATCCTTTTAAGATGTCAAAGAGTGTACTGCTTGTATTTTCTTCTAGAAGTCTTATGGTTTCAAGTCTTACCTTTAAGTGTTTGACCCATTTTGAGTTTATTTTTGTGAATGCCAGAAAAGAATGGTCTATTTTCATTCTTTTACATGTGGCTGTCCAGTTTTCGCAACACCATTTGTTGAAGAGACTTTCTTTTCTTCGTTGTATGTACTTAGCTCCTTTGTCAAAGATTATCTGTCCGTAGATGTGTGGTTTTATTTCTGGGCTTTCAATTCTGTTCCATTGATCTGTGTGCCTGCTTTTGTCCATGGTCATTCTTTTCATCCCTTGAACCTGTGACTGGATCTCTATTTGGAGGTCACCATTACTACAGCCTATAGTTTTGGCATTTTGCTTTTAATGGTTGAGATTTTTGGTTTCAATAGCCTGTTTTTAAAATCAGAATTCTCATTTCCAAATGCAAAAGTGAATCAAAACTAGTCTTGAATGCTGTGATCACGGCAAACTCAAAATTCAAATTTTTATCTTCACTTAGGTTATCAAGGTGAATAAATGGCAAAATAGGAAAATCATTATGTTTCTGTAATTATTGCAATGAATTGAATGAATTTCTTGGAACTTTGCATCTGTCCTACTTATAAAAAATTAATATTTGACATTTATAATTAGTTATCACCATGAAAGATTCTTCACATTAAAAGCGTATACTTTTCCTTTTTATTATCATTCATATGCCTTGATATTTTTCATATTTTGGTATTTTTGAAGTACGTTTTTCTGCTCCTCCCCCTACCCACTCCATCCTTTGCCCTTATGGAGCTTTGTTTCTGTGGGGCCAGGGAGAAAAGCAAAACACAAATAAAACAGCTAGTGTGTCAGATAGCAGTAAGTGCTATGGAGGAAAAAAAGCAGGCAGTGAGGAACTGGTAGGGATGGGAGGGTTGCTATTATGAATGGAGTGGTCAGAGAAAGCCTTACTGATCAGGTGCACTCTGCAGGGACCTGAAGGAGGCAAGTAATCAAGCTTTGTAGATATATAAGGGAGGATCAGTCCAGACAGGTGAAACGGCCTTTGCAAGAACGGGCTTCGCATGTTCAGGGAACACCAAGGAAGCTAACGGAGCTGAGAAGAGTGAGCAAAAAGGGAGGAGAGTAGCAGGAAGTCAGGGAGGTTAGGGGTTAGAAGAGCTGCAGGTTGTCCTGGACTTCGGAGTCCATTGTAGGGACTTTGGCTTTTTCCCTGAGTGGGATGGGGAACCACTGGAGGGTTTGAGCAGCAGAGTGTAGCGATGGATCACATGTTTCTTCATCTTCCTGCTTGCCTCATTTCTGATCTTTTTCATTTTTACAAGCTAATCAACTGAAAGTATTATCTCATCATCATCATCATCATTATTATTATACTCCTTTTCCAAATTATTAGTGAGATTGAGCAACATTTTATATGATTTTTGGCCATTTGTGTTTCTTCTGGAATTATCTCTTAATATCCTTTCCCATTTTGCTCTTGAGCTGTTTATCTTTTTCCTTTTAATTTCTTGTCCAATAAGCTCCACACATATTTTGAATATAATTTTCTGCCTATTGTTTGCATTACAGATACTTTATTTCAAGTCTGTATTTGCCTGTCTTTTTAAAAGTTGTTTATTTTACTAATAAACATTTTTGTGTATTTTAACTACTCAAATTTATCCGTTATTTTCTTTATGACTTCCTATTTTATTTTACAAGGATTTCTCACCTCAAGGTCATAAAAATGTTTTCCTAAATGTATAATTTTGTTTTTCACATTTAAATCTTTAATCCTTCTAAATGTACTTTTATTCTTGGTGTGAGGTAGGGATATAACTTTATTACTTTTTCCTTTAATTAATAGCCAGCTGCCCCAATGTCTTTTGTAAGAATAATCAATCTTTTCACTAACAATTTGAAGTGTTAGCTTTACTATAAATAATTTTCCAAAAATGTTTGTATCTCTGGATTCCGTTCCACTAATCAATCAGTTTATTCTCATATTACTATACTTTTTAAAATTGCAATAGCTTCACAATAAGTTTTAAAATCTAGAATGGCAGGAATTTGCTTTCTTTTCCAAAATTTTCTTTGTAATTTTCAAATTTATTCTTCTTGCATGAACATAAAAGTCAGTTTTCCAATTAAAAAAGCTTTTAGAATTCAAATAAAATGATTTTAAATAAATGACTCTTGCCTAACATTTAGTACTTACAGAAACACTCTGAATTTTGTACAGTTTGTGTTTGGGATTTTTATTAGTTTTCTGTTGATATGCAGAGAGCCTGGGCTTTAGAATCAGACAACCCTGGGCTTGCGTCCAGCTCTGCAGTTTACCAGCTATGTGAACCTGAGCAAGTTACTTAGCCTGGCAGCCCAGCTGCCTCTGTACAATAGAGATAATAATGCTTACCTCAGAGAGCTGTTGTGTTTTACGTGATTTTATTAATCTGTTAATTGAGTTATTATTATGCTTGGAAAATTATTTTATAGAAAGTGCTCAGCATACAGTAATTAATTGGCTCAAAGTAATTACTAAACTAATGTAGTAATTAATTTCTGATCTTTTTCATTTTTAGTAATAAATAATTTAGTCAGAGGGAGCCATAATCGCTATTAGGCTTTTTTTTTTTTTTTTTTGAGGAAGATTACCCCTGAGCTAACATCTGCTGCCAGTCTTCCTCTATTTTATGTGGGACACCTGCCACAGCATGGCAAGCAGTGTGTAGGTCCTCACCAGGATCCGAACCTGCAAACCCCAGGACGCGGAAGCAGAACATGCAAACTTAACCGCTATGCCAGCAGGCCGGCCCCATCTATTAGGCATTTTTGAAAATAGGATATTTGAAATATTTCTAGATGAAATGACATGATATGTGGTCTTGACTTCAAAATAATGTGGAAGGAGAGTGAAAAGTATAGCTGAAACAAGATTAGGGTCCACAGAGGTTCTTTATGCTGTATTTACCACTTTCGTATGTTTGAAAATTCCCAAAAGAAAGAAGGTTTTTAAAAAAAACGCATCTTTAAAACTTGTTAAAAATGACAAAGTGTAAGCCTTTTCTATTTCTAGATGGAATATTATGTATTTGTTATATTATTCTCTGTACTTTGCTGTATTTTTTTCAAACCTCTCAAAAAACAAGGGAAGGAGGAAGGAAGAGGAAAAAAATAGAGTAAGAAAGAAAGAGAAAGAAGACTGTTGTCTTTTATCTCCCTTGCCTGTGTGGTGAAACACAATTGACCCTTCTACTACTTTAACACCAACTTAAACATGTAAAACATTTTAAGAGATTTCAAGTGAACATAAGGAACATAAGGAATAGCAGAATAAATGAATGAGCTATGTTCAAAGACTTTCAAGCGTAGAAGGGGTTATCTCTGGGAAAATGGGGAAAGACTTCACAAAAGAAGTGACACATGGGCTGATTTTTTAAAATTTGTTGAAAATAGATTTATTAGTTACCCTATAGTAGCAAAAGTTGTATGGTACATCCATACAGTGGACCTCTGTAGAGATGTTAAATAGAACAAGGAAACTCTGTATTTGTAAATAATGTGGAACTATCTCCAAAAGATAGTATTAGGTGAATAAAACCAGAGTGTAGAAGTATGTGTGTAAAATGTCTTTGCCATTTTTATGGTGTAACTTTTATTGATCGTATTTTTCAGGAATTTATTTAGCTGCATATAACAGGACTCTGACAAACAGTAGCTTAAAAGAGTGCAGTGTTTATTTATCTCAGATAACAAGAGGTCTAGAGATGGGCCTCTCAGAGCTGGTATAGCCCTCACAGAAGTAGGTTATCAGGGGTCCAGGTTTCTGTTCTCTTCCTGCTCTACCATCCCCAGGTTGGGGGCCCTCTTTAGGATCCCGAGGTCTCCACTGTGCCTCCATGCAGCTGTGCCATGTTCTAGACAGGAAGAAGGGGAAAGCCCAAAATGCCAAAGGTGCACGCCAACTGAATCTGTCCAGGAAATTAGTAGATTTCTCAGAAATTCCATGTAGTGGATTTCTACTTACATTCTTGGCCAGAAGGTGCTCCGCAATCACCTCTAGCCTCAGGGGATCTTGGAGAAGTGAGTATTTTAAGTGAATACATAGTCACTCCAAATATAGTTGAAGGTATGTTGGTAGTGAGGAAGGAAAGAATGGATAGGTAACTAGCAATGTCTGCCATCCTTACTTCTAAAGCCTAGGATGCTGAAAAATTAGGAGAAATGTTGGAAGAAAATGGATCAAAGCACATGAAGTTGTTTAACATATAATTGAAAGAAAGATTTGGTGAAAATTCTTGTGAAAACATCAATTAATCCTCAGGGTTTCTTTCAATCTGGTAATTACTTCCTTACTCTGATTACTTAACATAAGTGGTATTCATTTTTGACTCTTTTCCAATCAAGATTTAGCATAAAAAATACCCAAGAGTACTAAAATATGTGTACATAAAATGACGTGAAGACTTTTATTTAAGATAATTTTGAAAATCCAGTACGTTGAAAGTTTACTAGATTGCTTTGGGTGGCTAAAATAGGAATAAGATAATGAGAAGAAAATTTTCCCAGATTCTTTCATACTGTCGCTACTTCTCTGCCACACACTAAATTAGACTCTTGCATAATGTGATCTGGAGTTGCTTATCTGATGACAAAATCTTAGAAGTTGAGAGCGCAGTACTAGATGGTGGAACTGCAGGACAGATTTAAAGATGACCAATCATTTCATTTCTGTTTCCTGTAGAAAAGTAGGTGTCATTAATCACAACATTTTTGTCTCTTTTTAACTATTAACTGCCAGGCTAGATAATTGTTTTTTTTAAATCCCTGAATCTTGGAATTCAGGAATTGGAAGAAACTGTTTCTCTAATTATTCTCCTTTCAGTGATGAGAAGACCAAGGGCCTGAGCGTTTTCAGGGATTTGCCCATGATCTGTCTGAAGTTGTAGATGGAGGTAGAACTAGTATCCAGATCCCTGATTGAGCTAAATCACTTGATTCGGTTCTGATCAAATGATTTGGAAACGACTCAACTGCTTTCCCCAGTTACTATGAACAAGTCAAGTATGCTCGTAATATGCTTTCTCCTAGGAAATTCTTTTCTGTAATGCCTAGAACTAGGGATGAAAATTGAACAAGTTTGTCATGGGCATAGACTAGCATTGGTAACATTGGTAACTTGGCTTCTTTTCCTCCTTCATTTACTATTCATTAAGTAAATAAACATTTTAAGTTATCCTTGGTCACTATGACAAGGTGGCTCTGAGTTCCAGCTTTGTCCTTTACAAACTGAATGTTCTTGATCAAGTGTTTAACCTCCCCATACCTGCTGTAATTAAACTCACAAGTTGATACATAAATGAAAGTTCTTTGTGAATGGTGGGTACTGTACAAATGGTAGGTTTTCACTTTTATTGTTACCATTGTTTTTGTTGTTTCTGGCCATGTGGCACTTACAGACTGCTATTTATTTAATGAATGTTGTTTTATGATTATAGATGTCTTTATTAAAAGCTCATAATCACTCATTTTCATCCTTAGGGTGATTCAAAACACCTACAACTTCTTGCATGCCTGGTTATTACTTTCTTTCATAAGCTGAACTGCATAAAAGATTTATCCAATGCTTAAACCTTCTTGAGTTTTATAGTTGCTCATAATCTCATTGTGCAATTTTTGTGAAATGTGGCAATATGGATCTTTACAGTGAATGATTTTGTAAACCAGAAAAAGGATACTAATAAAATACAGTTTTATTCCTTTCTTTGAGTCACTTTTTTAAAGGATAAGTTTAAAAAAAAATGTTTAATGTTTTCTGTTAACTTCTCAGTAGTCTTAGAAGCCTCCAGCCTTGGTCATTTTCTCTGGGATATAATGAGGTTTTAATCTAAATCATGAATTTGCTGTTTTCTTAGAAGCTGTTTAACTCACTGGTTCATCTTCTCCTTCTCCAATTTGGAATCAAGTACAATATTTCCACTGGGTCATTTTTACATATTCTTTTACTTTTTTTTTTTAACAAAGGAAATTAAAAATGTGATTTTTCTTTTATAGATGCCACCTTGCTTGGCTCCTTTATCTAATTGTATCTTTATGTAGTTATTGTATTATGGTTGTTAAGCTAGTACCATATTTTTTTGAAAGAAGAGTCTCATATTTATTATTTGATTATTTTATATTTATTTGTCTCCGTGTCTAAGGCTGTTGTCCTAGGTTAAATGCTTAAATTTGACCTTTAGGTCAAGCCCTTTCGTTACATTTCCCTTGGACCTTTGTAATAGCTTCTTCCAAAGATCTCTCTACTTTCATTTTTTTTACTTTTTCAGATTTTCTACGTATCACCTTCAGAATATTCTTCCCAAATCATTTAAAAATATATATAATCCTCCCTTCTCAAAAACATTGCCTAAGTAGTAAAATGCACATCCTTTAATCTGCCATAACCTAGTTCCAGATTCTGATTTCTCACTTATCCACGCAGACCCTGTACTCTGGCCAAACTGACCTCACCCCGGATCACATTTTTCTATTCTTGCCTTTGCGAAGTCTTAAGTCCTGTTCTTCCTTATTCTGGGGTTTCTAATCCCTACTGTTGTCTCTGCACTTTCTCTCCAGCTGTGGAAATTCTGCTTATCTTTCTAAGGCCCAGCTCAAATTTACCTTCTTCAGAGGAACTTTTAAAAATCATTTAACTGGCATATCTAGGAGGCAGCCTAGTATAGTAGAAATAGATTGGGTTTTGAAGTTTCTATTGGTTATCTATTGTTGCATAACAAACTGCCCCCAAATTTGGTGGCTTAAAACAGTGATCATTTTGGGGCCAGCCTGGTGGCACAGCGGTTAAGTTTGCACGTTCTGCTTTGGCGGTCCGGGGATCCCTGGTTCGGATCCTGGATGCGGACCTGCGCACTGCTGTCAAGCCATGCTGTGACAGGCATCCCACATATAAAGTAGAGGAAGACAGGCACGGATGTTAGCTCAGGGCTATCTTCCTCAGCAAAAAGAGAAGGATTGATGGTGGATGTTAGCTCAGGACTAATCTTCCTCAAAAACAAACAAACGAAAATAGTGATCATTTGTTTCTCATAGTTCTGTGAGTTGGCTAGACTGTTACTCTGCTGGGTTTTCCTGGGTTTATTTATGTGGCTGCATTTACCTGGTAGGTTAACTGGGGGCTGAGTGTGGCTAGGAGAGCTGGGCACCTCTCTTTCATTCTCAAGGAGGCTAGACTAGATTTCTTCACATATAGTCTCAGGGCAGCATTCCAAAAGGGTAAGCCCCAATGCAAAAGAGCTTTCCAAGCTTGTGTGTCTCACATTTGCTGGTGTCCCATTGGCCAAACAAGTCACATAATCAAGCTCAGAGTCAATAAAGGAAGAGACCACATGTGACGTGGATATCAGGAGATGTGATTCATTAGTGGCCATTAGTGTAACAATCTGCCACAGTGTACCCACTGGTCCCAGTGATTCACATTCCTCCCTTATGCAAAATATACTGACCACCTCCCAAGACCCCAAAGTCTCATCTATTTCATGGCATCAAGCTCCAGGTCCATGATCTCATAACTTATGTTAGGTCCAGATGTGGATGTGGCTCCAGAGTTGCAGCCCCTCTTAATCCAGGGACCTGGGAACTAAAAGTACAAGTTATCTACCCCAACCCCACCACCACTACACATCCAACGTACAATGGTGAGTCAGGAACAAGATAACTACAATAGTCACTTCCATTAAAAAGAGGGAGGAGGAGGGGCTGGGCCCATGGCTGAGTGGTTAAGTTTGTGCACTCTGCTTCAGGGGCCCAGGGTTTTGCCAGTTCATATCCTGGGCGTGGACCTAGCACCACTCATCAAGCTGTGCTGAGGCGGCATTCCACATGCCACAACTGGAAGGACCCACAACTAAAATATACAACCATGTACTGGGGGCTTTGGGGGGAAGAAGGAAAAATAAAATCTTTAAAAAGGAAAAAAAGGGGCTGACTTGGTGGCACAGCAGTTAAGTTCGAATGTTCTGCTTTGGCAGCCCAGGGTCCACTGGTTCAGTGTGGACCTATGCACTGCTTGTGAAGCCATGCTGTAGCAGGCGTCCCACATAAAATAGAAGAAGATGGGCACGGATGTTAGGTCAGGGCCAATCTTCCTCAGCAAAAAAGAGGAGGATTAGGGGCTGGCCCCATGGCTGAGTGGTTAAGTTCACGCGCTCCGCTGCAGGCGGTCCAGTGCTTCGTTAGTTCGAATCCTGGGCGTGGACATGGCACTGCTCATCAAACCACGCTGAGGCAGCGTCCCACATGCCACAACTAGAAGGACCCACAACGAAGAATATACTACTATGTACCAGGGGACTTTGGGGAGAAAAAGGAAAAAAATAAAATCTTTAAAAAAAAAAAAAGGGGAGGATTGGCAGCAGATGTTAGCTCAGGGCTAATCTTCCTCAAAAAAAAAAAGAACAAAACTTTTTGGGATTTCTGTGAATCTCATTAGAGTTTATTCCATATCCTAACAACAACATCCATAATTCTTTTTGAGACAGACCTCTCTACTTTAGGTTAGTGTGAGGCTGCCATGGGACAATACCCTTATAGTTCTTAAAAGACCCTTTGTCTACCTAAGGAGTCTACTAGGCATCACTTTAAATATTTAGGTCTTTACAAAAGTTCTTATAGCCGTACT
Organism: Equus przewalskii; assembly: GCF_037783145.1. Lineage (NCBI taxonomy): Eukaryota > Metazoa > Chordata > Mammalia > Perissodactyla > Equidae > Equus > Equus przewalskii. The sequence continues at coordinate 56,896,410 of NC_091839.1, read as the reverse complement.
TTTTATTTGGTCTTTTTTCTAATACCATTTCTTACTTTGAGAATCTTTTCCTGGAGAGACTGGAAAAGTGAATCAGTTTTATTTTCAACCTAGCAAGTCTTTGATCCTTTATTGTTCCTCTAAATTATTCTTCCAAACTAAACAATTCTCCCTTTAGCTCATCTCTTTCTTGTTACCTTGTCATATGCAGTGAAAAAACTCCAGCTTACATTTGCTGCATTCTGCTGGAAAATCTCCTTATCCAGATCCATAAGTTTATTAGATATATTTTCTGTCTTTCAAGTTACCATAGGCAACCATTTTGCCAATTGTCTCACGACCTTAAAAACCAGTATGTCCTGTCCGAGTCCTGCAGGAACAATCTCCTTACTGCCTTTCCAGCTTTTACTAAGAGCTTGCTTTTTCTTCAGCCTTTTCCTTTAGCCCCCACCATTCAGACTCAAAGCCATTGACGCATATTTGAGGCTTTTGTGAGCAGCACCCCATTCCTAGATATACGGTTTCTGTATCAGATATCTATTGCTGCATAGCGAACTACCCTAAAATTTAGTGACTTGAAACAACCATTTTATTTCTTACCGTTCTGTGGATTGGCTAGATGCTTGTTCTGCCTGGGGTCACTCATGTCACTGCTTTGGACAAGCCTTAATGTATAAGCACTTATCAGGCTTTGCTTGTGTCACATTTGCTAATGTCTTTTTGGCCAAAGTCAGTCACATAGCCAAGCCCAGAGTTAGTGTCGAAGGAACTATACAGGAGCTTGGAAACCAAGAGGCATGATTCACATGGGGCCATTTATAACAGATTCTAACAGATTTCCATTTCCACCTTACGGTGTGCCTTTAGGCAAGTCATTTAACTATATGCAACAATTTTCTTACCTGTAAAAAGAGGTTGGTAATACCTATCGTAGGGGGGTTATGAGGTTTAAATTTTTTAGTAATTACTGATTTTATTATTATTATAAAAGTAATAGTTTTATCATTGTAGAAAATGTACAAACTATAGAAAAATACAAAAAAGAAACAAACATCTCCTGAAATCCCATCTGATACAGTATGATACTGTAAGCTCCGCAAGGGCCTTCTCTATCTTATTTACTACTTAAGGTGTATATCTTAGTTCTTATTCTGAAAGGTAAGGTCCTTGAAGAAAGAGACCACATTTTATTCATCTCTGTAAAGCCCATAGCTTTGCATTTAGGATTAAAAGAGGTAATGTATAAAACTACTTGGCTTAATGTCTGACACAGCTTATGTTCCCACTTAAATTTGAGTTCTGTTAGATACTAGTAAGGATTCTCAGAAATCCTAAAGTTACGGAAGCAGGGGAGGTATACTGAGAACAAAGTATCTAAATGGAATAGTGGAAGGTGGCCCTCCACTGGCCAGCTTCTCTCTGGGGAATCCTGGTTACTCCTGGGATAGAGAGTGAGCAAGATTATAGAGAAGGAAGGTGTCAAGATCTGCTTGTAGGTCCCAAACTACTCAGTGGGGAGAACTCTATAAAAAACTTCATAAGAAAGGAATAATAAAAAAACAGACTAATCACTGAAATATTTTATTGTTGAAAACTGAAGTCCAATATTACTGATAAGAGGGTATTTTTGACACTCAGACAATCTTTCCTTTATGTTTTAGTCAAAGAAGTTTGGCAGAGATCACAGAACTTATCCATACTGCTCTCCTTGTACATCGTGGGATAGTAAATTTAAATGAATTGCAATCTTCTGATGGGCCACTGAAAGACATGCAATTTGGAAATAAAATAGCTATCCTGAGTGGAGACTTTCTTCTAGCAAATGCCTGCAATGGACTAGCTCTGCTACAGAACACCAAGGTAAAGCAGAGTTTGCCTCGGTCTGGGTAACCTTTAGGTGGCTCTTGGTTGATGGCTGGAGCCACGGAGGTCTGTGCACCCAACGCCCCTCATGTGGATGCTCAGTAAAGTTTTGCTGCTGTTGATGCAGTGTCAACACCCGGTAAAAGTGGTAAATGCTAAGAAAGTTTTGAAATGAGTTTATATTTTTTTCTGATTATAAATGAAATTATTTGTTAATTATAAGATAGTATTAAATATTTAATATAAAGAAGATATAAATAAATATTACCTATTTCACTACCCAGAGATAATCATTGTTAGTTAATATTTTGATGTATTTCCTTTCAGTCTTCTGTTTGTTTGTTTATTCCTACCTTTATGTATGTGAATTTTTTTTGTAACATAGGTAACAACTTGCACATATAAGGCTTTTGTAAAATTCTGCTTGTTTTTTCCCACTTCATATTATGACATGGGCATTTTCCCATGTTATTAACACTTTTCATAGACTTTTTAATGGTTGTATAATATTAAATTATTTAGATGAAATATTTATTTAACAAATTCCTCATTTTTGGAATTTAGGTTGCTTCTAATTTTTTACTATCATAAATAAATCTGAAGTAAACATCTTTACACATCAATTTCCTCATTCCAGATTATTTCTTTAAGATAAATACCTAAAAGTGGTTCAAAGGGTTTAAACATTTTTACTGTTCTTGATACATATTGCCAAGCTGCTTTCTAGAAAGACTGTAGAGGTGTTTCTTATATGTTAGTTAGAATTAGGTTTGACTATAAAATAACAGTAGCCTAAACAAGATAGGAGTTTATTTTTTCTCATGTAAAAACATCCAGGACTAGTCAGTCCAAGGTTAGAATGGTGATTCTACAAAGTCAGGAACCCAGGCTCCTTCTGTCTTACCACTTTATGGCCCAAGGTAGTTGTCATCATGTTCTCACTCCTGTCAGTTGGAAGGAAGCAGAGTCTGGGGGTGGGGGTGGGGGTGGAGCAGAGCAGGGCAGATCTCCTTCCCCTGAAGGTCAAGTGAGTATACCTCCTGGTTTGCTAAGGACAGTCTCAGTCTAAGTCTGCTCTCCCAGAATCCTATCTGACTTAGCATTTGTCCTGGATTTTTCATTTTTAACAGAATGATTACTAATAATTACATTAGAATAAACCAGGGTGGGTTTCATAGATCTCCACTTCATATGTCCAGCCTCTGCCTCAGTTTTTGTCTAGTGTAGGCTAATAGTGTGTGAGATCCATGTACAGTGGAAAGAGTTCTCATGTTAAGGTCTTATTATATCTGAAAGACAACCAGCAATAACTCATCTCTTTTCCCAACCCTTTCAGACACCTCCCAATCAGGAACAGAATGTAGGGCAATTGCTGATACAACAAAGTGCACTGAATGTCTAGGGACAGGTAACTCCTTCCTGTCTCGGGTGGCAGAAGGATTTGACACTGCTGCCCCAGCTGGTCACTTAGTGTTTCACCCCGTTGTACTATGGCCCATGCATGGGCTTCAAGAGTCACAAAGCCACCAAGTACCAGTCCAAAATCTCAGTGGGAAATAGTGTAAGTTAGAGGTTTGGTGTCTATAAAATATGTATGAGAAATCAAGGCTGATCAGTTCTTTGCAGAGGGAGTAGACTGAGCCTGCTTGCTTGTATGATGTAAGCCTATAGCTGTTTTATTATTTGGCAACACTTTGTTTTTGCAATAAACCCTTTTGGCAGCAGTAAGCTCAACATAATTAGAGTATATGTTTCATTTTTTAAAAGTACTGAATTTTTGTTTCTTGAGAAAGTTGGTAAGGAATGTGTAACTTGCACAAAATGTTTGTTGATATTTACTATCCTCTGTGGAGGCCATAGCAGTGTCACTGACCACATGAAAACAAGAAGAGTCAAATCTGCTGAAAAAGTGCCAAGATCTACTTCCAAAGTTAGTAGTTACTTTAAGGAGGCTTCCTGAAGATGATGATTTGATACATGCAGTTGCAGAAGATATATATGCATAGCAGTCTGTGAAGTCTAACTTTTATTTAGATAAATTACTATTCTTCCAAGTTAATTTCACTCATTCTTGACTACAAGTTTTTATGTGCACGTAGAAAAAGGGAAGCAATAGCTTTGTTTGTTAGCTCTATTGGCAGGAGAAGAACTTGGCAAAAAAGTTAAATAATTCCAGTTTTAGTTGTCTGTCATCAGCTACTTTAAACAATTAAATCATTTTAGTTAATTCTAAAAATGATTTATTTTTTCTATCCATTCATGGAATCAAGGTAAAGCTTTTGGAAGTATATTCTGTCAGAGGTAAAACCATTATGAGTGAGATTGGAAATTCAGTTTGAAAGTTCACTATGGGAGATAAAATTATTTGTTTATAATAATAATAAAGTACAAATTTTGGTGAAACACACACTGTTATGGCAAAAACAATGTTCTCCCTACATTGAGAAACCTGTGAGTAGTTGATTTGGTTATGGCATGCCCATAATTCATAATTGCATCCAAACAAGCGTCAACGTTATACTAATTAAAATAGAAGCTATTGTTATAAAAATTGACAAATATCTTTATAGTCAGAGTCTCTGAAGTACAAGATTTGAGGGGTATATCTGATGTTGAGTATAAAAATACACTTCAGCACTGCAGTATGTGCTTTCTCTCTTTGTTGCCTGTCATCAATGAGATTTTTGAAATCTTTATACCCAACAATGGTATTGAACTTTGCTATAAATGGGTCATCAAAATTTTCGTGATATTTTGTTCAAAATCAGTTAGAAATCTTTTTTTTTTTTTTGAGGAAGATTAGCCCTGAGCTAACTCCCGCCAGTCCTCTTTTTGCTGAGGAAGACTGGCCCTGAGCTAACATCCATGCCCATCTTCCTCTACTTTATATGTGGGACGCCTACCACAGCATGGCGTGCCAAGTGGTGCCATGTCTGCCCCCGGGATCCGAACTGGCAAACCTCAGGCCACTGAAGCGGAACATGCGCACTTAACTGCTGCGCCACTGGGCCAGCCCCCATCAGTTAGAAATCTTAAATCAAGTGTTCAACAAATGGAACAGCAAATGAAGCTTTTAGGGAATTATAATTAATGAAAACAAAGCTTCCATTGGAATTTTTCCCTACAATAGCAAGGAAAGAACTGAACAAAATAAATTGTAACAACTCAAATACTACACAGGATTAAATTTTGCAATTCTATAATTATGATCTGGAATATCTCACCTTGCAGGAAGAATCTTTTGGTCGTGCTCCTCTTTTGACTAAATTATGCATACACACACAGGAATGAAATGAAATTGAGAAAGGCTAGATTTTGCATCTAATTTTGGCAAAACATTCAAAAGAATCATAGAAACAATTTATCTGACAAGTGTTGTCTTATAAAAATAAAAACATTTGTCAAAGAAGGGTACTCTGAAGGAAACAAAAAAAGACAGTACCTTGAAAATATTTGAGCTGGAGTAGTTACACTTTTCATCATTAAAAAAATTAGAATTGAGTATCCCTACCATTTAGCAAATTTGCTCTGAGCTTACCAGGTTAACTCAGAACCTGTAGAAAGAACATTTTCTCAATTAAAGATATAGTGATCTACCAATAAGAATCAATTGAAGGTATCAATAATTTCAAATTAATTAATCATACAGTGCAACTGTGAAGAATATTACTGGCAGTTTTGTTTTAAAATGCCATATATTAAAAAGCACATTCTTCAGAAAAAGCCAGTTACACAATATTAGAGACAGATATGGCTAAGAAACAAATTAAAGTGTGTGAATATGTACCAAGAATAATTATTCTACTGTCTGTTTTTTAATATTCAGGTAATCAATGTAAAGAAATTCTTTTTCATTTTGTTTTAATGTACATAGATATGTGTTATTTCTATTTCTTTTGAAATTTTATTTTTGAAAATAGTTTTTGAGTAGAACTAGTTAACAAGTCCACCAATATGATAAAATCGACTGTTGGTGAATAAATGCAAATTTCAAAAAGTATAAAATTTTAATTATTTTAGCACTCCCTTTTACTCTCAAGTGTCCCAGTTTGGATAATAAATTATATAGTGTCATCACTTTAAAGACATTTCTCAGAAGCTATCTGAGATCCTTCTGCTTACATCCTTTTGACCAGAATTTAGTGATATGGCCACACTTAGCTGTAAGGGAGTCTAGGAAATGTAGACTTTATTGTGGATAACCATATACCCTGCCAAAAATCTGGAAGATTCAGAGAAGGGAGATAAGTAGCATTCTTCCCTACCTTCCCATCATATTTTAAGCTACATATTTTCGTAAGATAGACCTGCTGATTTTTAGAGAGAAAATAGTATAGTACCTTTAATATATAGTTTATATTCACGTGAAAAGGAAGCTAAAGTAAGAAATGAATTGGGGTCCGGCCCCATGTCCTAGTGGTTAAGTTTGCGCACTCTGCTTCCGTGGCCCAGGGTTTCTCTGGTTCAGATCCTGGGTGCGGACATGGCAGCACTCATCAACCCATGTTGAGGTGGCATCCCACATAGCACAACCAGAGGCACTCACAACTAGAATATACAACTATGTACTGGGGGCCTTTGGGGAGAAGAAGAAAAAGGGGAAAAAAAAAAAGATTGGCAACAGATGTTAGCTCAAGTGCCAATCTTTTTTTTTTTTTTTTTGTGGAAGATTAGCCCTGAGCTAACTACTGCCAGTCCTCCTCTTTTTGCTGAGGAAGCCTGGCCCTGAGCTAACATCGTGCCCATCTTCCTCTACTTTATAAGTGGGACGCCTACCACAGCATGGCTTGCCAAGCGGTGCCATGTCCGCACCCGGGATCTGAACTGGCGAACCCCGGGCCGCTGAGAAGCAGAACGTGCGAACTTAACCGCTGCACCACCGGGCCAGCCCCTCAGGTGCCAATCTTTAAAGAAAATAAAAAAAGAAATGAATTGGCCATATAAAATGGAATAATAGATAATCTCAAATCTCTCTCCAGAGATTTATTGCCTTTTGGACATTATTTTTTTTCACCCTCAAATTGCTGTATTTTCTGTGTATAGTCTACTTTGATGGGTCTCGCTAAATTCCCTCCTTTACTGTAATTCGCACGTTAGCAGAAGGGTAAGTGATCCCTTGTCCCTGGGAGCCACTCTGACTGCATCATCTGTCTCCTCTCTTCACCATACCTGCTGTGGCCTCTGATGAGCTTTGGGCCTTGGAGAAGGAAGAGGCCTCAGAAAGGGCAGGTCTGGTATAGTTTCTGGGTGCCTTGAGCTGCACATGACTGGCTCTAGCCACACTGTCTAGTCATGGATTCAGCCCACATACCTGAGAGGAAGAGATGTTATAGACATAGTTAATTAGGTCCACATTTCAGTAATTAGCCCTCATCCTGGCCCCCACCTTAAAAAAACAAGACTTGTTGCCTTTAGACAAATTTTTGTTTTCTCTAATCATCAGTTTTCACTTACTTTAAGCTATTCTGATAAAATCTTATATAAGATTAAGATTGTGGTATTTAGTACCAATATAATCATGCTATAATGACACAAGTATTCACTTGCTTTAAGCACTTCATTTTATGGGAATAATATTTAATGTGTTCCTTTCTCTTAGCCAGCTTGTGTCACTCACACATTCTTTCTTTCAGTGTGGTTCAAGTTCAGAGAAAATGGAGGCTTTACTCCCATCAAAATCAAATCAGATTCACAGTCTGTGAAATCCACTCTTGGTGTTTTGCATTCAGAAGCATCACTATGAATGTTCCAGAGTCTAAGACCTCCACCATCTGCTCCATTAGGCACTGGATTTCAGTAGCACTACTTGATTTACAAAAAAAAGAAAGAAAGAAAGAAAGAAAAAAAAACCCTTAGCATATCCAAGCAACAGTTCAGCCTGAAGCTTCTCCTTGAAATAAGAATGATCAGGCATTGCCTTCCCCTTCAGTGAGCCCTATACCTTTATGGTCTGCACAGGTTTGCACCCTTAGATTTGCATTTTATCAACCTTTATCTGGTCAGTAATTTTTTTTCTTTTTAGGCCATAGTATGTTTTTTTTTTTCAACTTGATAGTTGTGTGTTGAACTGAACCCTTTATTCTGTGCAACCCTCCTATTCATCCAAAACATGGATCTTTTGCACCTTGTTCTTCAAAGGGTCATTGAAGGCTCTACAAGGTCAATTTCAAAAGATGCTTCCCTGGCTCACTTTTTATGAAAGACCTTGAGTACCATGTCCAGGGGTCTGTAATTGATCTTCTACAAATCGAGGCTTTTAGTAGCCCTCTTTTAATCATAATAGATGATTTCCAAATCATGTGAACTGTATTTTAAAATGAGGAGATTGTAAGGGGTAACTAAAATGCTTGAAAGTCAAGAATTCTCTTTGATAAAGTGTCTCCCCCATATTCAGAACCAGTTCCTTTCATTTAAATACTTGGCAGTATTCCCATTAGAATATTTTTTTAAGGAAAGTGAAGTTATATCTCAGAAGAGGACTAATTTTATTAAATGAGTTCCCAGAAGCTTAAGTTGATTAAGGATAATACTAACCATTAATAGGGTTTTTTTTGTGGGGGGGAGGAGGACTTGGCAATAAATATTTCTTTGGGGTAGTATTAAGTTTTCTTAAGTTCTCTAACATGTGGTTAATGTCTTGGTAAAGTTAGATTTCTATGTAATGTTGTTTTAATTTTCTTTTATAAAAAAGAAAAATTGTCAGCAATGGCAACGTAAATAGAGACCACAGCAAGGAGGGAGCAGGCAGAATTGAATACAGAATGTCTGTATATAGTAGTATGTCACTGTTTTTTGACAGTCACAGTCTGCTTTTCCTCTGAGGGTGTATATTTAACTTGGTAATTAAAGTTAGCATCTTTGTAGCAACTTTAATTTTTTATGACTTATTCATTCTACTAATTTCTCATTTTCTTATGCTATTGGATTCTTGTCTGAAGTTCTATATTATGTGTTTATCTCTTTAATTCTCCTGAAGCAGACCATTAGATGAAGAGTTGTGCAGTCATATGAAATTCAGAGCTATTTTATGATTGCCAAGAGTAAAATTAGCAAAGTCAATTATTCTCCCTTTGGCTTTTCCCTGAAGATATTAGGGGTCTTCAAGGTAATTGCCTTAGGTAACACTTAGATTTTTAAATATCTCTAAGTATGGAAGTTGATATATTAATCCTTTGGTAATTGTGTTCTAACTGTTATAGCTATAGTCACATAAATGTGAATTAACAAGATTTTGAATTCAAGAGTGAGTTTAAAAATTAATGCTTGGGTTTTCATTCACTTTCAATTATGGAACCTAAGGTCAACTTTTTATTTTAGTTCTTTACCATATAAAGACCTTGGACTAAAAGACCTCAGACTGCCTTTTTAAGCCATAAATTCCCTAACTCCATTGAATTAAGTTGCTCTGTATTGTGTTCATGTAGAGCATCACTGAATGCTGAAATGATGGGGTCATGGCAGAATCTAAAATTTTAGTGTTTGAGCATCAGGCTATCAATGAGACATGCTGAATAATTGGAGAAAAATCATGAAATGGAAAAACACTATAATTTAGAAATCTAGCTGACTGTTACAGGTTTTCCTTGGTCCCTATGTTTATTTGTAGACTGGATTTATATTTTAGGATTTAGCCACAGTGCAAATAAGACTGTGTGGATTACTACTTGTCATCTTTTTTTTTTAAATAGCCAATGTTTTATCTGTATAGTGATAATCCTAGTATTTCAAGAATTGAATTCACCATGCTATTTTTTTTTTAACCTTTGTAGTCATTTTCACTTAATGGACCTATCGCTCGCCCTCAGGTGGGAGACTGTGAGTTAGCCTGGGACTGGTCTAAACACCCTAGAACATTGTCGTGATGTCACTCCTGGGAGCTGTTCTATTAAGAGATTTGTATTTCTAAATAACCAGTGGCACAGATGTACTTCTTACATAGCTGATGTATTTCCTTATGTTAACTTTGTTTTCCTAAAGGCAAAAATATGTTGTTTACAAGAAATAATTTTGTTTGTATAAATATGCTTAATTTATGCATATAAATCTCCTTTTACACCGTCTATATATTTTAATAAAGAGGCTGCTATTGGTTAGTTGATGTTTATCTTATCTGTTATATTAATTTTACTTTCAAATTCATATTGAAAAGTGAAACCTAAAAACATGCTATAGCATATGAAATTTAAATTTTTCTCTATCGTATACATTTAAAATAAGTGTTATTGTGACCTTGTGTGTTTAGAGTCTTAGTACTATTTTACTTGTGGAAATTATTGAATTAATATCTTTTAACCTCTTTAGTTCGACACCCAAGATTAATGTTCTTTTCTACATATAACCTACTCAAGTGTATATTTTCATGACTAGAGTTAATGGGTATAGAAGGTAACTGGGATGTCATATATTGTAACAATAAAAGAAACTAACTCCATATCAAATAAGTAGAGAAGTCAAAATGCTGTCATAAAATTACAATTTCAAAATCCCCAAACAAATTTGTCCAGTTTTTTCTTATCATTTCCTAACATAGCCACATGTTAAACAGACACTATGACCATTTTCTGAGCCTGCTTCCTTGCTCTTTAAAGTAAAGGTGATAAAAGATTAGTGTTTGAGAAGTGTACTAAAAATAAGAAGAGAACGTATTATGTTCTTTTAGAATTTACTATCTCATTGAAACCTTAACTTTGCCCTTTTCATGCCATTAAACAGTGGAATGAAGTATGTTTTGGGCATAGATACCATCATGCAAAATGGACACTTCTCTGAGTGTCTGTGTCAAACCAGAAACCTGATTACAAGGAAGAAGAGTAAGAGAAGCATTTCTTTGATGTGCCTGGCATTCAAAGAAGCCCATTTAAAAAAAAAAGTCTGTGTTGTACAAAAAATACATCCTCTGAAATGGGTAGAGTTGAACCCCACACCATGGTTGGCCAGGAGAGGTAGAAATGTGTTGATTATGGCAATTTCATACTGAGCTTGGCAAACTCAATTTTTGTAAACTCCTTTTTCTGCTTTCCAAAATAAAATTAATTAAAACCAGCCTTTTTTCCTCCATTTTCACTGACATAAATCGCTATTTCTCCAAAGCCAGAAGGAGAAAAAAATGTATTTTCCAGCTTGAGTTATTCAGTACTCCTGCCTTTCTAAGAGGAACTTCTTGAGTTAGGAGTTTCCAAGGTCCTGGGCAGATGAAGAGCAGATTCCTTCCTTTGCGTCCTCAGCTACCTGGCCTGATGTCTCTTCTTCACCCATCCTTTCTCCACTCTGGTAGACTTGGACACAGTGCCCCTTTCTTTGTCTCTTACTGTTCACAGTTTAGTTAATTTCATCTCAGGTAATCTCCAAACTATATACACATCCTCTTCAACCCTTTGCCTCCAGTTTTTCATTTTTTCTCCTCTTACCTGTTATTTCAGAAAAATTGCCGTCCACCTTTTTGCCTTCTCCTTGCTCCTTTCAAGAGGAAAAATAAACCAAGAAACTTTACTTGGAGTTGAAAAACATCAGAGTAAAGCTTAGTATACTCTTGGGTTAAGAAAAAGGAAAATTCTATAATTAGAAATGAAATAGGCATAAGAAAGAACCAGTATCTACCCTCTCATCCTCTTATTAAAGTAAATTTCCCTGTAACTGTCAATGTTTAGAAATCATTTTTTTTTTTAATTTTTTTTTTAAAGATTTTATTTTTTCCTTTTTCTCCCCAAAGTCCCCCGGTACATAGTTGTGTATTCTTCGTTGTGGGTTCTTCTCGTTGTGGCATGTGGGACGCTGCCTCAGCATGGTCTGATGAGCAGTGCCATGTCCGCGCCCAGGATTCGAACTAACGAAACACTGGGCCGCCTGCAGCGGAGCGCGCGAACTTAACCACTCGGCCACGGGGCCAGCCCCTAGAAATCATTTTTTAAATATTTTCTATTTAGTTTTGTTTTCCTGTTTTATTCAGTTGCAGGTACTGTAAGTTTGTGTTTTCTATTCTATTTTTAATTACAACTATATGGTATTTCTAACGTTAAGGACTAACCAAGCTTTTGTGGGCTGCCCTGAGAACCTAGCAATCATTTATAACGTATGTTGGGAAAATGTGGTCTGAGCTCCAAACAATTGACTTATAGATGTAATTCCAGAATGCAGTGCATTTGTAGTCTGGTGCCTGCTGTATTAGATTAATACTGAATTTGAACACCATAAGCAAAAGAAAATTTAAGAGCATCCAAAAGGATCAACGTGACTACTTTTCATTAGTAGCCACATATAGTTCAGTTGTATTGATACAATTTTGGCTTTAGCATTCCCATCATTTTCTTGAATCCTCAGAGTTGTAAATACTCAGTGAAAAAATTCACTCTAAGCCAAAATTGGCTTATGGGCCTTAACCCAGGAGCGAATTTTATTTATTTAGCAATAGTGATTGGGGAAGAGCCCTTTTCTGGCAGCTAATGACCTACTGGAGGACTTGTGTGCCCAAGGCAAAGCTGAAGGCCATTAGCCCAACAGGTCATTAACTGACAAATGCCTGACCCTGAGGTCATTTCTGATTTTGTAAACTATGGAAACATTAAAGTGGGTTTGTTGGAAAGTGTGACTGTGCCAAGGAACTTTCTTTTTAGACATTTTGGAAAATGTGTTAAATTTTTTGTTATTATTCATGCGGCTTAATTGCCTTTGTTCTGGTGCCGTTTTCACTGTGCAAAGCAAGTCAGTCAGACATCAGTAAACACCAAAACTATACTGTATGTCCAATCTTTAGTTTTTAAAGGACAATTTCCCTCTTTAGAATATCAGATTAACTATTTCATTACTAAGCAGCTTCAGCTTACACTCTTGTGGGTCACTTATGTTTTCATAATGTGTTGAGCTATATAGCTCTTATCTATTTTATACTTCTCAGAGATAACATATAAAGAACAAAGAGAAGTGGAAAGTGCCCTGGGGTAGAAGTCTGTGGACCTACTTCCTATCCTTGCCCCCTTTTTTTTTTAATTAGCCATTTAACTTTGGACAGCTCATTTACCTCTCAGACTTCTAGTTAAGATCATTCATCTTTTTCTCCAGACTATTTATCTAGTGTCTTAAAACTCCATTTTACAAATGAAATTAGAAACTTCATAAGGTATAATATTTAAAATTTATTAAAATTAGTATCAAACATTTAACAATTAATAATTTTTAATTTAAAAAATAATATTAACTTATAGTTTTGAGTGTTTACTATATAGTAGACTCTGTTGTAAGTGCTTCATGTATATTAACCCATTTAATCTCTCCTGAGGCACAGGAAAGAGTTAAGTAATTTCCTTGAGGTAACACTGCTAATAAATGGTGGAGCTGCTCTTTAATTTCAGGCAATCTAATTCCAAAATCTTCATGCTTAACTAAAGTAGAAAACTAACAAACCAACAAAGAACCATGATACCTTTTCTTTTTTTTTTAATCTTATTATATTTTTGTGTGTGTGAAGAAGATTGGCCCTGAGCTAACATCTGTTGCCAGCCTTCCTCTTTTTGCTTGAGGAAGATTGTTGCTGAGCTAACATCTATGCCAGTCTTCCTCTATTTTGTATGTGGGAGGCCGCCACAGTGTCGCTTGATGAGCGGTGCTAGGTCCGTGCCAATATCTGAACCTGCAAACCCCAGTCCCCAAAGTGGAGCACATGAACTTCACCACCACCAGCTGGCCCCACCATGATACCTTTTTTGCCAGCAATTTTGCATTATCGATCCTGGAATTTATAATGTCTTAAACAACTAGTTGTTTTAAAATATTGGAATAAACATTTCAGTGCAAACATCAATAGGGGCTTTATGAAACATTCTACAGAAATAACTAGTAAGCAAAGGCAACTTGTTTTCTTGGTTTCTTCATCTGTAAAATAAAGGCAGCATTATCTCCATCCACTACATTCTTGTCAATTCCAGTATTTTACAATTCCGAGTGTTGTAGGAAAGAATCCAAACTTACAACACGTAACTAGATCCTGAAAATGGCATGAAATATGAAGAAAAACAAAGGAATCGAGAAAAATTGTTAATAAAATCAGAGATATAATAGAGAACTCAAAATTTTTTATGAATGTCTGAGATCTGGAGATTTATAAACATATTTCAGCAGTCAAAGCAATACTCCAAATTAATGACCTCACCTTTATGGCAGATTTGTGATGAGAAACTTATATGACTTCATTTATCAACTATTCTAAAAGCCATAAGGTGATATGCAAATATAAATTTCTGAAAATAGTGGTAACTGTGCAAATTTATTTTGAAATAGTTGTGATTTATATAACTAATTCACATATTAGGACAGTATTGGTAATTGAACAAAATTTTGTGTGTGTGTTATGCCAAGCATGGGAGATACCAGTTTAAAAGCCAATTGTATCTTTATAGATTGGAGAACTTCTAACCCAAGGGCATTCATTATTTGATGCAAGGGTACAAAGCAGTTAGTCTCAAGTTTCTACTACCTGATTTTTTTTTTTAAGGAGGGAAAAAAAGAATTACCTAATTTTCTATAACGCAGTACCAGTAGAGCCAGTTATTTTTAGAATTCTATTGAATCACAGATTTTGAAGAGCCGAGAAGGTATTTGGAAGAAATACAATTACAGTTTTAGACAAGATGCATGGATTTTAGTGCATATGAGTCATGCCTTTATTTCTGTGGCTGCCTTTGAAGTGCAAACCTTGGGATGTCTGTAAATTACAAACATCTGCCTTTTAGTGTGGCCCAATTTGAAGAGGAAGTGATTGAGCTGGAAAGTGAACTATGTTACCCAAAAGACATGGTCTTCCTAGAATTTGTAAGATGTATGTGTGAATCCCAGAAAAATCCTGAAATTTTTAAGTCTTTGGCCAAATGTGGTCTGAGCCAATTTGTTTTCATGAATCTAGTAAAATCAAAGCTAAGAGTCAATGTCAGTGATATAAACCAACAAGACTGATAAACAGCCTAACAGAATTACCCCATAGAACCCAAGAGTGATTGTTTCATCCTGCCTCCTCCCTCTATTCACATTCAGCTAATTTACATGTTTCTGGTATAAAGTGATACAGAAATTAACGCTTTTACAAATATATTTCAGAATAACAATGTTTAAGCTGATAATATTAAACAATAACAATGTTTAAGTAAAAAATATGGAGTCTTCGGTGTGCAATTAAGATGGCTAACCACAGTATGAGCTATCGCATATATCAGTACGATGTAAGATAATATTTCCAACCACAGATCACATCCTATTTATTGGTGGGTGGTGAAATCCATATAGCAAATCACCAGCAACACTTTTTTTTTAATGGAATGCAATAGAAAATAGAGGGATAATGAAACTTTTTAATGAAAATTTGCACTCATACATATGCATGTACCGTGTCGTGATGTAAAATACAGTTCTTACTGTGGGTTACAGTTTAAAATTTTTGATACTATTTGGGAGTCTTCTAGCCAGCAGCATTCTTTCATCCAGCAGCATTCTTTCAGTTGAATGAAATACTGTACTTTGATTCTGGTGTTCCGAAGTTTCACATTGTGAACTTGTGTTTCTCAAAGGTGTGATTAACTTTTCAGTAAAATCACACTTGGAAAACATCACTTTACATCACTGAGAGGGCCCTCAAATGAAGAAGCAGTGAAAGCAAACTGGAGGTTATCAGCTACGTGGGAAAAAGTGCGCTGATCACTGAAATGACAGACATAATTCTCTCAGGGAAAGTTCAGTCAGAACAAGGGGTAACAGTGCCACTAAGTAAAGAACATAGTAACGTGGAACATCCTGAATACAGCAGACTCCAGGTGCGGGAATGCCCGTATTGGAGAAGGTGGAAAATAAAGCAACTGACTGTTGTCTGATAATGTCAGAATTACTTTCTCTGTTTCATGACTAAGCATTCAATTCTCAGTAACCACAGTTTTTATAGTAATGGCACAACACAACCAACTGTTTTTAGCCTACTGGAAAGCTTCTCCTTTCCCTTTATTTCTTATGAAAAGTTTCATCTTGATGAAAGCATTTTAAATTATCTGCAACTTTTTCAGGAACCTAGTCATTGTTTAAATAAATAGATGATATTTGTCATTATTCAGTGACAAACAGTCGGCCAAGAACCACATACCTCCATTCAAAAAGTGAATGACGTTTTTGGATTAGTTTTTTATTGTTAGTAAAAGAAATCTACATTTTTGGCTAATTGACTATTCCTTACAATTGTTATGAATAAAAAGATGTATAGAGACGCACATTTAGTTTTCCCATCTTAGGGCTTACTATCGATAACGTGCAGATGCCTCTTACCTAGATAGGCAAACTGGGGCTCTGAGAAGTGAGGTGGCCGGCCCAAGGGCATGCAGCTCATCCGTGTGTTACCCTTCTGAGTGATCAAAGACAGATTAATGGCTTCTGTCTTTGTAAGGCTATAACTAGTTTCATTAGTACAGTTCCAGGCACATAGTAGGGTATCGACCTACTAATGTTAATAGAATGAGTGCACTAGCCAGTATAATATTAAATTTCAAGACTTCATGTTCAAGCCATTTTCCTGAACTTGTGGCCTATTTCTTTTAAGTTTTATCAGTTGTGATTTTATACTTTTCTGTAGTTCATGGAATTTTCCTGAACCTTTTTTGACAAATGTTATCAGTAGTTAGTTTATACACCAATGTATCAGCTGTTCTAAATTAAAAATTAAGATTATCAATTTGCTTAGTTTTTGCTGCACCTGTCCTACTGGTAGTGCCATTTCTCTCTCTGCTCTTCCCCCTTAGCCAAAAGAACTTCCAGCTCACTAGAACAGATTGCCATCCCTCCCACAAATAAGCATGGCCTTACACATTTGGCAGCATTGAAAAGGCTCCCTTCAAAAAGCCGAGTTAGAAGCTTCCTCCAGAACTCCTGTGAGTTAGTAGTGTGTTTATTGCAACAGACCTTTCATCATTGTCTTCATTAAACCTGGTCCTTGCCCGGTAGGAAGGAGTGGAGAGACCCATTCTTTCATCGACTTCATCAATGGCTTTATTAAAGCCACTCATTTATATTAATCAGCATGCAGATTAGGGCTCATCTGGGTTGTTTGTGCCCAGGTGGTGGGTGAGTAGATTCACCCCTTATTTGGCCACTGCTGCTGTTCCCTGGGCTCTTCAGAGGTTGCTTCTCCACTGAGGCTGCCAGCCTGCAAGCTCTGGCTGAGCACTGGGGACTGAATCCACCTGGAATGAGATAGTTTGCTTAAACCCAGTTTGTAAATGATAAAGTGCTTTACAAATGTTAGATGTTAATATTGGTCTCTGTGGGAGAGCACTACTCCTTAACCAGTCCTTCTCGACCTTACCTTGGTAATGTAAGTAAATCTTTCCATCTTTAAATGCATCTCTCAAATATTTTGTGCTTCGTTTGTATGAAAAGGAACTAAAGAGTGAAACTAACTGCTCTGGTTACCATTAGCAGGTATTCGGCATCCTTTATCTATAAAAGTATTTTTCTGCAAGACTTCACTGACAGTGTAGTTTTGTGGCTTAAAAAAAATCCATGCAAATGCCAAAGCTCTTTGAAAAGGACATATTTACGCTAAATCCATCTTTTGTTTCTCTCAAGACGTATATAAGAATTAATTCTTCCCCAAGGGCGTTTTACCTTTGTTACTGCTTCGTGCGTTGGTATTTGTTCCTGGGGGTGGAAGGAGGAGTGCAATAAATTTGTGTGTAATTAATGCCATCAGCACTGCAGATGTGTGCACACACATGACTGTTTCCTTTGCGAGCAGCTGTTAAGAGTAGTAAAGGCTGAGGGGCTGTGTGTTCATTTGCCTCTTAAATAGAGTGATGGATCTCACGTTGTCTTGTCATTCCACACTGTAGTAAAAAACCGTCATTAAAATAACGTTTCCAGAGCATGTTTTTGAAAGACAGTTATAAATCTGTAATAGCTGCCACAGTTTTTATATACCAAGCAAATTAAGTACATAGCAACCTTTTTTGAGTGAATTAAAATACAACTGTACTACCTTATTATATATCTCCTCAGCATATGCCGGTTTGAGCCTTAATTGAGCCACATTAGTTTATAGTTACATTTTTCTAAAGGTTTAGTTGTGTTTTACTTTTTAATTTAGCATGAGTGTCCTTTCCTCAAACCTAAGTGGTCTGTTTTACTAAAGATCGACAACTTTGTTGAATCTATTCCATCTGTCAAATGCTAACTGACAATACTCCTGAATCACAATTATTGAAAAAGGCACAACTTGACTACACAGAATGCTTACCACCACTTACTGATCTTATTTTTGCTAATCTAAGGATGATTGATTGATATATTCTATAAATCAATCTGTGAACATGGGTCAGCTTTAAGCCTCTGAGATTAAAAGCAGAGTATGCTTCTCCCCACCTCACCCCCTGGAAGTAGGTTTATTGTTTTATCTGATTATAAAAGCAGGACAATAAAAGGGGAGAGAAAATGTAATACATTGTAAATTTAAGAAATTGTAAGTTTAGCAATTATAAATTTAAGCAATTCAGAAAAGTTGTTTTTTTAATTAAAAATCATCTAGAATCTTACCACTTACACATTATCATTATTATTAATATTTTGTTGTCTCTCCTTTCAGACGTTTTTCTCTGTATTTAGAAATACATAGATTGACCTCATTTTTAAAGTACTTATCATGCTATTGTTTGGTAACCAGCTTTTTTTCTTAGGAATATGTTGCAGACACCTTTGTGTAGCAGTATACAGTATAGTGAGGATTTTTTTGGCTACTGTTGTTCTCCTACTACCCCTCACTTCTCTCAGTTTCTAATTTTTATGATGAGAATTTTATTATAGCTCAGGACATAATCATAATTTTGTGAGGGTATGCATCACTTTAGTTTTTCAGTTAAAAAAATCATTGAATTGTAGTTACCCTTGCCAAAAGATAAAGAATGAAGCAATTACATATTCCCCTGAGACTGGTGAAATTTGTCCTATAAATTAACCGTTTAAGAAATTCACTCCAAAGGTCAGTTATTATCAGGTCTGTAACTGTGCTAAGGTTCAGCTGCACCTGGATACTACCGCTTCCTTATCTTTGATGAGAGGGTGGGGATTGAAGTGGGAAAGATCAAGAGTTTTCTTGAGAATAGCAGTTAGATGTGCACTATACACTTACTTTCCTATGTGACCTCCTCCCTAGTAGCCAATACAAAGTGGCAGGAGAAGCCAGCTCACATCACTGACATTGTGGTTACCACTTCTGGCTCACTGAAATCTAAGGTGTTACTCAGACGATTGGGGGATAATGTATGGCATTGCTGTAGAGTCAGATTTAAACATATGACACAAATTGAAGAGAAAAGCATTATTGCATTTGCATGTACAGGTAAGCAACCCTCCTATTCTCACAACCTCCAGAAATGAAGAACTATATCTCCTGTTTGATTACTCTCTAGATAGCTAAAGTAAACTTTGTAATATTGATGGGGTGACAGTCATATAATTTGAAATAATGTTTCAGGATGCAGTAAGTCAGTGTTACAGAGATCTCTGATTTTGGTTAAAATAATCTTTTCATGTTTTCTGTTGTTGAATTAAAACCCACTTTCTTCCAAAATATTTGGGCACACAATTTTTAAAAAACGCTGTAATCTTGGTTTCTGTACTATGCCCTTCATCTATCCAGGACTTGTACTGAATATAGAGTAATAATATAAAAGCACAGAAGAGTAGTAAGTTAACACTCACTGAGGCTTATTATGTTCCAGAATCTCTTCTAAGTCTCTACATATTTACTCATTAGAGAGGGAAGTGATATGGTCAACTAGTGCCATTATTTGTTTGATGCAACATTGCACTTAAACCTGATGTCATTCTGAATCTGATATGTATGAATTATTCCCAAGCATTAGAGCCCGTCAAGACCCAGAACTCAGCAATGTGACCTTTAATTGACCCAACTAGGACCTCTTCATCAGTTGGTAGGGTGGGCTACCAGTCATAGTGGTTTAAAAAATGGAAACGATTTAAAATGGTTTAAGAAATGAAAATTGTTTCATTATGTTCTGGGTTTTGGAACCAAGGGGGTTTGGGTACAAAAAGTTTCACAAAGAAAGTAATCAGAAGAGTTCAGACAGCGGGAAAGGTCCATGTGAAGAGAACAGATGAAAATAATAGTATGAGCAAACATGTCTCATCAAAATTTACAAAAAAGCAGTTTTCAAATTTCCATGCCTAATTATAAATACTAACGTTTGCATTTGTAGAAGCTCAGAATCTTAGAATTGGAAGATAACTTAAGGAATTATGTTTTGCAACTCCCCTCATTTTATAGTTGAGGAAGACCAAAGCTCAGAGAAATTAATTGATTTGCCCCAAATCTCACAATGAAATTGATAGTCGGCCTCTAATTTGATTACAGTGCTCTAAACTGTTGGGCTTATTAGGCTGGCCACCATGGAGGCTCTTTTAGCCTATCTTCTTTTTCTAGTAGGAGGTGTTGTCTTGCCCTCCTGGGCTTGAGACACGAAAGTCCTTGAATCTTTCTCATAGTGGCTCTTGTCCAGAGCACCAAGAATTCTGGGGCTTGGGCTCTTAGCCTCAGGCGGCCTGGCAGTTAGGCTCTGGATTTTCCTCTGGCTGCTGTTATCCTCGCTATCATTTGGGGTTGCTTGAACAAATCATTCCTCAAGAATCTGAGGGGAGAAAGTATCATTAAGCAAGTGCTTTCTTATATTTAAATACAGGAGATATCTAAACAGGTGAGCGCCTGTGGTAGTAAGGCACATAATGGGAAAAAGAAGACCAGATCATTCATGGTCTTGTTAAAGTACACGTGACTCATAGCCCTGTGGTCTTCCTAGAAATATTTGCAATTTTAAATGACGATGATACTTAAACACAACTCTCTCTTGTATAATTTTAAAAGTAAACATGTCAGGCAATGGGAAGAGATTTATGTGTGCATTGAGTAAGTTACCCTTGCCTGGGACACATTAAACTCCCCTAGGCTGTTCCTGCTTTTCATAATTTCTTACCTTCCTTGACTTGTTAACTCAAGGAAGTCCAAAGCTTTCTCCTTGATGGTTGTCATTGGCTATGAAGAAGTATTCTGCTCAAGTAATTATGAACATTTGGAAGTATAGGTCACTTATAAATTATGAACTTATAAGTACAGGTCTTCCTATATTCGCTAATGGCATTAAGAGAAAAAACATCAGAGAATAAAATATTTTTGTTACTTCTGTCTGGTCTGGAATTTCAGGGAGGTAAAGGAACACTGGTTATCCAGAGCCAGATCCGTTGTTAAAAGTTTATGCCATCATTTTGACATTGAATGTTGGACTTTCTCTTTGTAAATCCCTCTTCACTTTACCTGTGCTGGTCTCAGAGCTCAAACTGTTTCAAAACCATAACATTTCTTAGTGAGTGATTGATCTGTATTATGTGTCCAGCCATCAGGGGGATCTTGGGATGTTGCTTGTATAAACTGTAATCCAATCTGATGCTGTGCATTTAGTTACAGTCTTTCATAGACCTATTGGTGATACTCTATCCTCTAGGATTTGGGAATAGGGCTTATCTGATACCTTCAGGGGGAAAAAATCCATTCATTTTTCTCTCTTCCCCACTTAAATAACTCAACACATCTGGTAACACTGTAGGATCATTGTCCTTCCAGTTCCTCTGCAGCTCATATTGCTACAATATTTCTTAAGTATTTGGTTACCTAAAGGGCAATGTGATTTAAAAAAAAAAAAAGACTTTGTATAGGTCTTACAAATTAACCCATCTGCAAAGCTAGAAAAAAATATGCCTTTAATCAGCAAAATTTCCATATCAGCAGCTCTGTGTGTATTATGCAGTATGAATGTAAATATAAATTTGGAGATAAATACTCGTGTTAAAATTTTAAAGCAAGTCTTTCTACAAATTAATGTAATTTGCCTCTAAAAAAATGTTTATTAAATCCAGAGTACCTGATATTGAAGTATCTTGTTGTTTGAGTCTGTATCCTTTGGCTTAATAGTGTCTTCCATTACAAGAATGATAAAAGCTGAAACAAAATCCTTTAATTCAATCAAAACCGAGCTAAATTTTAGGAAGCAAAGAGTGGAAATCTGATACAGGACTGCATGATATAGAAAGCTAAGTATACAAGATATTAAGACTTCATAAGAAGTGGATGGGGTTGCCTTCAGGAATTATTGTTTGAAATGGCTGCATCAAACATTATAATAAATACCACTATTTTATCCTCCTGAATTAAGATGGTTTATACAAACAACTCTAAATTGTACAGTAGTTCCAAAGAGACCATTTACTGTTTTCTGCTTGTTTTACATTCTGGAACAAGTTCAAAGCTCTTGATTTTGCTTGATCATTTTTTTTAATAGCCTGAGACTTGAAAATAATACAGGTTTGATGAATATGATTTTAATATTGCAGTTCTATAAAAATGTTCACTGTTTATGGTACATTTGACCCAGAAGCCCTCCAGTGCATTTTTAGTATAACAGAATGAACACATTTGAAAGCTTAACCATTCTTTTGCTTTTGCTTTTATTTCTGTATTAAGTATGAAAATTAGCATTGTAATGGCTCCCAGAATGAGGATATTGAAAAAGTGTTCACCTAACAGGAATAAACATACAGAAAATAAATTGAGTTAAGATTTCATTAGTTATCTGAAATTTAAGCTTGTTTAAAATGGCTATTACTGGATTTTCATGTATATTAAATGCTACGCATACAAGACTTTTTTGGGTTTTTGGCTTGAATTAGGACTGAAAAAAATTGGATCACAGCTCTGATATCCAGGTGGGCAATGCTATTTGCCAGGATCTTTGCACATAACCCCGTTTTTTCCATCAAGCACAAATACCGCCTTTCTACTAAGCCCTCTGAGGTATTCTGAGGTAAAAATAGGGATAAACTTTTTAAACTGTTTATTTTAATTTTTGTTCTTGTTTTTTAGGTTGTGGAACTTCTAGCAAGTGCCCTTATGGACTTGGTACAAGGAGTATACCATGAAAATTCTACTTCAGCAAAGGTAAAGATTTGGTAACCATTATAAAATGTTAGGTTAAAAATGCTCGTGGCAAAACTAGGATTGATGAGCAAAAATGTCATTCTTGTTTTGTGTTTAAATTGTACATGACGTTTTTTTTAGATTAGTGTTTTGGCTACGAATTCATGGCCATACGCTTAGTACATAGCAGATTTAGCCAATTAAAACAACCTCTTATCCTCTGGCTGGATTCACAGTCTGTTCAATCTGCAGTAGCCCAGTAGACACCAGCATGCTGCTGGCTGGCAGGTAGCACTATCACAAAGCTGGCAGGCTGGAGGAGCAGCTCAGCCTGAGGTGGCCAGGCCCAGCCTCTCCCCAGAGCAAAGGGCCTTCAAGTGTCCCAGAAGAGTGGCCAGGATCCCAAGAAGATGACTGTTGGGCGTGTGAGGGAGGAATGTCTTTTATATCCAGGATCCAAAATTTACTGCATTATTACATTCTCTATGATAAGAAGTAGGATGGTTGCACAGCTGGATTATTTTGATTAATTTTATAGATCTAGAATTAGGGTTTTTTGACTCATTTAGCAGGACATCTCAAGAAGGGTTAGATTTTATTTCCTTAAAATGCACTTATTTCATTTCAGAAGGATATTGAATGTGAAGCTATTGCTTCATTGACCATCACCATCATTTAATGTGGTATATACTGTTATAAGGGACTCCTATCTCAGTGTTTCATTATTCTAACTTCTTTAGCTTCTATATTAGCAAGATTTCATTCACTGCAAATTAGAAAAAATATGCATGTGTGCACATCTTAAGCTTTTTGACATTTCCATTTGAAAAAAGAAAGACAAATTTTACTAGAAGTGAAACATAGGGCATGAGCAACTTGGATAAGAAACTTAAAATTTAAAAGTATAACCCAGGGACTCAGGATAGTTCAGAGAGTACTTAGTGAAATATGAAAAATTGTACATTGGACATCTGGTAACATTTGGTTCAGGGAATCACAGTTCCCGATAGGCATATCTAACTTCACCTAAGCAGCATAGTGGTATATAGGGACCTGGCAGAAGATGTGACCACAGTGGACCCCCTTTGCTGCATTTTTTCAGAAACATCCCATAGATCACTACCATGGCTGAGGTTAATGGCAGATTGTAAAATGGAGGATCCTGGTCTAGTTCCACTTATAGAAAGTCACCTAGTATATAGTATGATGAAGATGATGATAGCTAAGCAAATAACACTGTGGTGAGTAATTGACCCATATTTCTTTGTTTAATCTTCACAGAAATCCTGCTAGCAAGTACTACTGCTGTCCCCATTTTACATATGTGAAAACTGAGATTTAGGAAAGATTAAGTAATTTGCCCATGAGCACACAAGTTGTTAGTTGAGATTTGAACTCTGGAGCTCAGGCTCTCACCCTCTCATTTACTGCCTCTATACCTCCAGGAAACCTGATTTGCTAGCATCCCTCTGCCATACCTGAGATCCCTCCAAATTGTGATGATTACAGTGACCTCTCCTGGCAGTTGTGACATTGTTCTCCCCTGGGGCATTTTCAAGGTGTTCATCTTTGTTCCATATAAGATTCTTTTTTCTTCTTCTCCCCAAAGCACACCCCCCGCTCCCCCGCCCCCAACCCCCCGTACATAGTTGTATATACTAGTTGTGAGCGCCTCTGGTTGTGCTATGTGGGATGCCGCCTCAGCATGGCCTAATGAGTGGTTCCATGTCCTCGCCCAGGATCCAAACCAGCAAAACCCTGGGCTGCCAAAGCGGAGCGCACAAACCCAACCCACTCAGCCATGGGGCCGGCCCCTGTTCCATATAAGATATTAATAATTCACAGTTAAATATCTGTTAATTTTTAAGTGAAAGTGTTATTGTTGGTTTTAAGGTTCTTGATTTATCTGCTCTTACTATTTGTCCACTATAATTAGCCCAGTTCATTAGTAATTTTGTGAACATTTGTTAAGTACTTTCTGTATGTCAGGCAGACCTAATAGCAACAACAATAATAAATACTTAGATAGCAGTTTAAGCTTGCTTATACTTTCTTTCTACACAATCACCTATGAAAAGGGTGGCATTTGTTGGTATACCCATTTTATAGAGGAAAAGCCTGCAATTCAGAGATGACAAACTGCAGGAAAGCATAGTGTCCGGAAATTGTTAATGCATGTTTGACATTGACATGATCTGAACCCAGGTTTTTTGACTTCAAGCCCCACATAATGTTTCTTCCTGGGAAAGAGAAAAAAGGAAGCAACAGTCTTTGAAGGACTGTTGATCATAGTGAACTGCTACTTAGCAAGCACTGCTTGCTGACTTTGATTAGCTAATAAGTTTACTCAAAAGCAAAGCTTTGTTCATCTGCCCTCTTTCCCCACCACCTCCCCAAACACGGTCCTTTAAAGCAGTTTTTTTAAGCAGTTACATTTCTAAATATAACCAAACCATTTAAAGAGCCTTTTTTTTTTTTTAATAAAGGAAGCAAAAATGCATAGTTGAACTGAAGCACTGGGAGTGCTTCTTGATGCCTCCATTTGTGCCCCAGGTCCAATTTAGGTTAACCACGTTTCCCGTCCTAACCAGAAAAAGTCTGGGTTTTTTTCCCCTTTGAGTATGCTTGCCATTAGAATGGCTTTTCAGAATTTGGTTGTTCTAACTAGGCCCAGGAAACACTTCAGAGGCAGAAAGAGCACCGCCCCACGTGGAGTGCCTTCAAGGTTTTCATGTTCTGGCATGATTAGGAAGCAGCCACAAGTGGAGGTCATGTGGGAAGTGAGTTGCACAACCTCCGTAGCCTTGGGCCAATTCAGTACACAAAAGAATTGCTTTGTGATTTAAAATAAGCTGCAAACCATTTCATCTCTCTAGGGATAAAAGGACACAATAGCGGTCTGTTTTCTATATGGCTACTTAATGCAGTGATGGAGAATCTGGGTAGCTTTCCGTGGGGTAATATGTGTGTGACTAGGGTAGACGCATTAAAGCAAATGAAGGGAAACTGGAACTGAATTCATTCCGCCAAATCTCCTTCTCCAGAAGAAGTTTGTAGATAATTATGTAATCCTCCTCAAAACTATGAAAATTTGTGTGACTTACGTTACATAACAAATTGTAGGTAAGTTGTGATCATGTAAACATTTAAAGTAACTTAGGAAATTCATCTTTTGTTCTATCCATTGAAAAATAACATTTTTATTTTTGTACTTGCTAGTTTGTGAACCATTTCTTCTTTCTAATAAAAATTAATCGTTGTGCTTTCTTTGGTGTTTATATTATCTGTCTTCCCTCTACCTGTTTTTTTTGTTAGCTAATTGAAGAAAGAAGCATATTAAATACAAAAATTACATTTTAAACAGTTGTTTACCATTCTAAGAGTTCCCCAGTCAAACTCTGCCTTATACATTTGTACTCATGTTACTCACTGTACGTACTAAATATTTTACATTTTAGCAAAATTGGCTTTGAATCCACAGACCTTTATATCTAAAATCTTTTAAATGTAATTATCTTACTATTTTAACTTGTTTTCTAGTTAGAAAAGCAAATACATGTTTATTAAATATAAACTGAAAGCCTAGGAAAAGGTCAAGAGGAAAATAAAAATTGTATAAATCATCCCCCAGAAATGAATCATGATTACATTTTAGTGTATTTCTTTCTAGGTTTCATTCTGTATTTCTCCCATTTTGGAGTTATTATTGTATATATATATATATATATATATTGTGCTGATTCACTCCCCAGGATAATCATTTTTGTTATTAAA
Source organism: Equus przewalskii (assembly GCF_037783145.1). Taxonomy (NCBI): domain Eukaryota; kingdom Metazoa; phylum Chordata; class Mammalia; order Perissodactyla; family Equidae; genus Equus; species Equus przewalskii. Next base: position 56,869,796 of record NC_091839.1, on the reverse strand, counting down.
AGTTTTCAAAACTATAATTTTAATGGCTATTTAATATTTCATTATACTACTGTACTATAATTTACTGAACCATTCCGCTATTTTTGGACACTTACCGTGTTTTCTTTCTTTTCTTTTTTTACTAATTTAAACAACATTGTGGTAAACATCTTAGTGTATATAACTTTGCTCTATTTCATAAGATAATTCAGTCAACTAGGAAGTTATGGATTATCTCCTGTCTGCAGAGCATTATGCCACTATCTAATAAAAAGATGAGTAAGATGAGTTTTACCCATTGAAAAACATAATAGAAGGGAAATGTAAACAAAAAGTCACATCTGGTTGGGAAAATCAGAAAAGACATTAACGAGAATTTGATATTTAAGTGGACATTTCAAGGATGAGAAATATCTATTGATGGAGAAGGATGGCATTCCAGGCTGAGGAAACAGCATGATCAAAAGTAGCAAAGCGTATTTAAGATCAGGGCTTCTTCCATGTAAGAAAAAAGGAGTAGTGAGAAGACTAGAAAGGTAGGTTTTGTCACATGTGTGCAGACTTATAATGCCAGAATGTAGAGCTCATACCGTATTTAGTAATTGAGATAAGAGAGGGATTGAAGCTTTATAAAGAAAGGAATTATATAGGGGCTGGCCCCGTGGCCGAGCGGTTAAGTTCGCGTGCTCCGCTGCAGGCGGCCCACTGTTTCGTTGCTTCGAATCCTGGGCGCGGACATGACACTGCTTGTCAAACCACGCTGAGGCAGCATCCCACATGCCACAACTAGAAGGACCCACAACAAAGAATATACAACTATGTACCGGGGGGCTTTGGGGAGAAAAAGGAAAAAATAAAATCTTTAAAAAAAAAAAAAAAAAAGAAAGGAATTATGTAATCAGATTAGCTTTTGGGAAAGTTAATTCAGCAGTGGTTTACAGGAGATTGAGGGGAAATGAAAACAGTTGGGAAGCCAAAATAATAGTGAAGGCCAAAGGTGCTCTTCTGCCACCTCGACATGGTTGGCTCCTTCTTGATAGTCATATCTCTGCATCAATTTCACCTTCTCAGAGAGACCCCACCCACCCACCCAGTCTGAAGTAGCCACACAACTGTGATTTTTAAAAAAGGCTCTTTAAATGGTTTGGTTATCTTAATCAGAGTTGTCACCATCTGATGTTCTTCTTCTTATTTATTTCCAGTCTCCTCCTATAGGAATGTAAACTCTATAGGAGGAGGGATTTTTTTTTTTTAACGCATTATATTCCCAAACCAGAATAGTGCGTGCCTAGCACATTAGGAGTAGCCCAAAAATGTTTGTTAAAATTAATGAGATAGAAAGGCCTAGAATGCTTGGAATGGAAGATCTTTCTCATTTTTTTGGACCGCCTTATTGATGTGCAAGAAACTGCAAATATTTAAAGTGCACAATCTATGTTTTGATATATATATGGACCAATTAAACTATCATCACAATCAAGATAATAAACATATACATCACTCCCAAAGAGCAGACTTGCTTGCTGGTTACTACAAAAGCAGTGGATTCCCCAAACTCAGTGTTTAGCTGTAACACAAATCCACTGAAGGCAGAGCATCCATCTGAGTGTTTCCCCTGCAGGACTTGGGGCCAAGGGTAACGAACACAAATATGCAGGTGCACAGGCTTCTTGCTGTCCATGAATAGTAAAGTCGTTTGTCTCTGACCCAGGCGTCTTGTGTCTTCTGTTAGCAACCACAGAACAATAACAAGCTAACTCATTAGTTTGTATGTATGGTGAGATGAAATCTCAAACCCAATAACTAGACCCTCCAATACAATGTTGAAGTGGTGAGAATGGACATCCTTGCCTTGTTCCTGATGCCAGGAGGACAACATTCAATATTTCATCATTAAGTGTGATGTTAGTTATAGGTTGTTTTTGTTTTGTAGAGGCTGTTGATTAGTAAAGAAGTTCCCTTATATTCCTAATTTCCTGAGAGTTTTTATCAGGAATTAATGTTAGATTTTGACAGTTTTTTTCTGCAACTATTGAGGTGATCATATATATATATATAAATCTTTTTTCTTTTTAGTTTTTTTCTCTTTTAGGTTCTTTTTTAGTCTGTTAACATGATGAATTAATTGATTTTCAAATGTTAAATGAGCCTTGCATTCCTGGAATAAACCTCACTTGATCATGATGCAGTCTTCTTTTTATATATTGCTTGATTTGGTATGCTAAAAATTTTGTTAATGTTTACATTTATGTTCATGAGAGATAGCGGTCTGTTGTTTTCAGTTCTTTGTTATGTCTTTGTCTGGCGTGAGTATCAAAATGAATTGGGAAGTATTTCCTCCTTTTTGATTTTTTGAAAGAGTTTGTGTAGAATTAGTACTATTTCTTCCTTAAACGTTTGATAGAATTCAGTAATGAAGCCATCTGGACCTTTGTTTGTAGGAAAGGTTTTTTTAGCTGCAAATTCAATTGCTTTAAAAACTTTGGGCTATTTAAGTTATGTGTTTCTTCTTGAGTGAACTTTGGTAGTTTATGTCTGCAAAGGAACTCTTTTATTTCATCTAAGTTGTCAAATTATTGACATAAAGTACTTCATAATATTCCCATGTTATCCTTTTAATATCTGTAGAATTTGTAGTGATGTCACTTCTCTCACTTCTGATATGGGTAATTTGTGTCTTTTCTTTTTTTCCTAGAGGCTTAACAATGTTATTGATTTCAAAGGATCAGATTTAGGTTCATTAACTTTCTCTTTTTTTCTCCTTTCTTTTACATTGATTTTCATTCTAAGTTTTATTATCCCTTTTTTTCTGATTGCTTTGGTTTTATTTCCTCTTCTTTTTTTAGTTTTTTAAGATGAAATCATTTTTTCGAGACCTGTTTTCTTTTCTAATATGGCATTTAGAGCCATGAATGTCCCTCTGAGTGCTACGTTAGCAGCATTCCCCAAAACTTCCATTATGTTGCTTTTTCATTTTCTCTTTTTTTTAAAGATTGACACCTGAGCTAACAACTGTTGCCAGTCTTCTTTTTTTTTCCCCCGCTTTTTCTCCCCAAATCCCCCCAGTACATAGTTGTGTATTTTTTAGTTGTGGATCCTTCCAGTTGTAGCGTATGTCACGCCACCTCAGCATGGCCTGACAAGCGGTGCCATGTCTGCACCCAGGATCCAAACCAGCGAAACCCTGGGCTGCCCAAGCGGAGCGTGCAAACTCAACCACTCAGCCACGGGGCCAGCCCCTGCTTTTTCGTTTTCATTCAGTTCAAACTACTTACTAATTTCTCTTTTGATCTTTTTCCTTTGATTTATGAATTATTTGAAAGTTCATTAGTTTCCAACTATTTGGAGATTTTCCAGATGTCTTTCGGTTGTTGGTTTATAATACTGTTGTGTTTAGAGAACATATTTTATATGGTTTGAATTATTTTAAATTTATTGAGAGTTGTTTTATGGCCCAGATATGATCTATCCTGGTAAATGTTTCATGTTCCCTTAAAAAGAATATGTATTCTGCTATTGTTCACGCAGTATTCTATAAATGGCGATTTGGTTGATAGTATCTTTAAGTTCTTCTATATCTGTAATTATTTTCTTTCTACTTGTTCGATCAATTACTGACGGTAGGTGTTAAAGTCTCTAACTGTAATTGTGGATTTTTCTGTTTCTCCCTGCAGTTCTATCCATTTTTCCTTCATGTATATTTCATAGCTCTGCTTCAGGCACATTAACCTTTAGGATCGTTATATTATCTTAGGATCATATTGTTTTCCTGATGATTCATCCCTTTATCATTAACTGACCTTTTTTATCTCTGGTATCATTCTTTATATTTTTTTCTCTGATATCCACTTTATCAGATATTAATATAACCACTCCAGCTTTCTTTTGATTAGAATTTTTATGGTATATTTTTTTCCATCCTTTTACTTTTTTATGTTTAAAGTGGCTTCTTGTATGCAGCATTTATATGCAGGATCATACTCTTTTATCCAGTCTGACAATCTCTACCTTTTAATTTGTATATTTAGATCATTTACTTTTAATGTGTTTATTCATACGGTTGAGTTTAAATCTACCATCTTATCTGTTTTTCATTCATCCCATTTGTTCTTTCTTTCCTTTTCTTCTTTGCCTCTCTTAGATTATTTTTCATGATGCCATTTTGTCTCCTTATTTTACTTATTAGCTATAACTTTTTGATGCACTTTTAGTGGTTGCTATTGAGTTTATAATATATACAGGCATACCTCATTTTATTGTGCTTCACTCTATTGTACTTCACAGATGTTGCATTTTTTACAAGACCCTCTACCAGCAAAAAGATTACAGCTCACTGAAGACTTAGAGGAGGGTTAGCATTTTTTAGCAATAAAGTATTTTTTAACTAAGGTATATACATTGTCTTTTTATTTTTATTGAGGAAGATTAGCCCTGAGCTAACATCTGCTGCCAATCCTCCTCTTTTTGCTGAGGAAGACTGGCCGTGGGCTAACATCCGTGCCCATCTTCCTCTACTTTATACATGGGACTCCTGCCACAGCATGGTTTGCCAAGCGGTGCTGTGTCTGCACCCAGGATCCGAACTGGCAAACCCCGGGCTGCCAAAGCAGAACGTGAGAACTTAACTGCTGTGCCACTGGGCCAGCCCCTACATTGTCTTTTTAGACATAATGCTATTGCACACTCCATAGAGTACAGAATAGGGTAAACATAACTTTTATATGCACTCAGAAACCCAAAAAACTTGCGTGACTTGCTTTATCATATTTGCTTTATTGTGGTAGTCTGGAAGCAAGCCTACAATATCTCCATGGTATGCCTATATCTTTAACTTATCACAATCTACCTTCAAGTAACAGTATACCTTTACTTACAGTGTAAGAAACTTACGAAAGTATATTTCTGTTTCTTCCCTCTCAGGTTTTGTGTTATCATTGTCATAAATTTTATTTACTTATATATTATAAATCCCACAATCATTATTTTTGCTTTAAACATTCAATTCTATTTTAAAGGGATTTAAGTTTTTTAGAAAGTCTTTTATATTTACCCAGATAGTTAACGTCTTCAGTGCTTTGCTTTTCTTTTTGTTGATACAAATTTCCACATGTATTATCTTCCTTCTTCTAAAAGATTTCTTTTAACATTGCGTATTGTGTGGGTCTGCTGGTGATTAATTCTTTCAGCTTTGTGTTGTCTGAAAAAGTCTTTGTTTTGACCTTGTTTTTGAAAGATATGTTCACTGGATATAGAATTCAAGATTGACAGGTTTTTTTCTCTGGCTGTTTTCATGATTTTCTTTTTACCACTGATTTTGAGAAGTTGGATTATGATGTGCCTTGGTGTCAGTTTTTTCATGTTGCTTGTGCTTGAGGTTCATTGAGCTTTTTGGATCTGTGAGTTTATTGTTTTTATCAAATTTGGAAAAGTTTTGGTCATTATTTCTTTAAATATTTTTTCTATCTTTCCTCCTCTCTCCTCTCTCACAGGAACTCCAATTATGTGTCTAATAGGCTGCTTGAAGTTATCACAGAGCCCACTGCTGCTGTGTTCATTTGGTTTGTTTCCTCAGTATTTTCTTTTTGTGTTTCATTTTGGATAATTTCTATTGATGTGCATTCAAGTTCACCAGTTTACATCTTCCATGTTTCTCCTTTACATGTTCAATGTTTCTTCTAGCTCTTAGACCATATGGAATACAGTTATGAAAACTGTTTTAATATCCCTGTCTACTAATTCTATCATCTGTGTCATTTCTGAGTTGGTTTCAATTGATTTCTCTCCTCATTTTGCATTGTGTTTTCCTGCTTTTTTTTGCATGCTTGGTTATTTTTGGTTGGATGCCAGACACTGTGAATTTTATTTTGTTGGATGCTAGATATTTTTGTATCTCTATAAATATTCTTGAGCTTTCTTCTGGAATACAGTTAAGTTACTGGAAACGGTTTGATCCTTTGACGTCTTACTTTTAAGCATTGTTAGGCAGGACCAGAGTAGCATTTAGTCTAGGGCTAATTTTCCCCACTGCTAAGGCAAAATCCTCCTGAGTACTCTGCTGATACCCTGTGAATTACGAGTTTTTCCATTCTCACTGGTGGGAACAGGAGCTGTCTCCAACCCTATGTGAGCTCTAAGGATTGCTCTCTCTGTACCGTCTGAATGATTCTTTCCCCAGACTTCAATAGTTTCTCAATAGTTTCTTTGTGTCTACACATTGGTAATACTCAGCTGAAGACTTTGGGGAAACCCTCTACACCTCCACAACCCTCTACACAGCTCTCTAATCCTGAGTACTCTGCCCCGTCAACTCTAGTCCCTGACTCTAATGCCTTTGGCCTCCCTACCCACTTAGGTCCATCGCCTCAACCCAAGGAAACTGTTAGGCTCTACTGCAGCCTGGCATTCTCTCCAGGCAATAAGCTGGAACAATTATAAGACTCATTTATTTCCCATTTCTCAGAGATCACTGTCTTTTGTTGCCTGATTTCAAATGTCTTAAAAGCTCTTGTTTCGTATATTTTGCCCAGTGTTTTAGTTGTTAGGTGAAAGGGTAAATGTAGTCCTGTTGCTCCGTCTTGCTAGAAGTGCCAGTCCTCATGATTTTATTTTTTGATTTGTGTTGGAATTATTTTTTTAAAAATAGCAAATGTAAAACTTTTCCCCTGCAAATTTTATGGTGCTTTGTTTTGCTGGTACCCTAAGTGTTTTCTTTAGTGTGTCTATTGGATACTTCAGCCGTGAGAATAAGAAATCAGAAATCCCTCCAGTGTCTTGCACTGTTTGACCAGAAAAAAAAGGATAGTAGAGTTAACATAAAAGAGGATTGGTTATAGAGTGGATGAGTCTACTTGATGTCAATTTAATGTTCAGGTGCTGGCAGACTCTCCAGATGAAAGAGTCAGGAGCTCCAGAGAGGTTAATGTAAGAATTCCTTTTGGTAGACTTACAGGTAAATGAATTTTGGTGGACAAAGGAAAAAAAAATTAGGAAAATAAAAACAAAATGGATAATATGGAAAGGAAGTTAAAATGGTTATCAGTACTAGCAGAATGTGCTGTAAGTGGATTTTGAATTTGACGCTATTTCTTCCCAACTAAGAGTGAAAGAGAAATAGGTTGTGTTCTGAATTTTTCATTATTTGGTGATTAATGCTACGGATAATTTTTATATAGAAATTTTTCCTAAAATTAAACAAATAGAGACATATGTGGTGGACCTTTATGTAAAGGATATTAGAGAATATAGTGAATAGGGACTTCAACAGAAAATTGCAAAGAGCCAACTCTCCCAGCATCTACTCAGAAATCAGAGGATATGTAGTAATTCATATCTCAGTGAAGATATTTCTTTTGAAGGACAACTGAGAGAGTAAGATTCTTTCTCCTGATCCTTTAATATAATGAGATTGAATTGGGGAAATCTCAATAAAGTGTTTCTCACTGAATTCTGGTTAAATTGTTTGTTATCATGAATCCTACATTGGCCATAGAGCTCTATTAGGCAGTTTTGATAAAGTGCTTATAGTAAACCAGTATTGAGTTGCTGCTGTGTGCACAATAGCACACTGAGGGCTGCCAGAACATTCAGAACAAAGCTACACAAAAAAACAGACCTGCCCTCAAGGATCTGATGATACGTCTAGTTCAGAGGAAAAACATGCACATGAAACCACTGGAGAGCTATTTATCTATAAGACCACATGTAATTTTATATGGTACAGGCTAAATGTGTAGGAGAAAGTGCAGCCTCAAGAATTAACAGTATTTCAGGGGAAGCTTCTTGGAGGAGGTAATTTTCTTTTAGGCTGAGTCTTAGAAGGTATAGTAGAAATGAATTAGGAGAAGTTGACATTTGTTGGGATCAGGAAATTGGCTTTGAGCATTGGCTAGGAAGTCAGATTTGTTCATTCATTTAACATACCTTTTGAGCATCTGCTTTATGGCAGACACTAGCAATACAAGGGCTCAGTGAACAAGACATCTTTGCCCTCAGGGAGCTTACAGCTTAGTGGAGAGGCCAGTTAATCACGTAAATAAATGAACAAGAGAAATAGTAGTATACAGCTTAGTGGAGAGGCCAGTTAATCACGTAAATAAATGAACAAGAGAAATAGTAGTATACTGCACAGCAAAGAATTGAGTAGAGAGAAGTGATAGTGAAGGTTTGAGGGAGTTACTTTAGACTGGATGTTCATGGAAGTCCTCTCTGAGGAAATAATTTTTAAGCTGAGATCCGAATGACAAAAAACAGCTAGCAGTGTGAAAAAACAGAGGGAAAAGCTTCCAGGAAGAGGAAGCAACTCAGGCAAAGGCCTGACGGAGGAACCAGCTGAACGTATCCAAGGAATAGAAAGAAGGCCTACCCAGCTAAAACATGGTGGATGAACAAAGAGTGGGTGGAGGCGAGTTCAGAGAGGCAGAAGGTGTTATGAAAATATATTTGATGTAAACATGAAGGTGCTTTGGACACAGGTTCAACTAAACCTAAGGAAAGAAACTTGTAATTTTGTTTTAGGGTTACCTAGTTGTTACTCTAGGCCTGATCATTCAACAAATGTTTTTGAGTTCCTCTTATATGCTAGCAGCTGTGCTAGACAAAGCAGGTACATGTGTATTGAGAGCTGAGATGGAGACAAAGTTGTCGTCAGAGCTGGAGCAAAGGGACTTTGCTAGGGAAGGGTGATAATTTAAAAACGGATTAATGAATCAGTGGGTAGATCTTGAACATTTGTATAGGAGAGTGTGTATTTAAAATAGTAAGCAGGACGAAAGCACCATAGGATCTTATACAATCAGATCTTTGATAGATTATTGTAGAAGCTGTGAACAGGATAACTTGGAAGCCAGAGAAATTAGAAGCAGAAAGACCAGCTGGAAGAGTGTTGAAATAATACAGGTGGGAAGCAACAAACAAGACTGTTGGCAATGGAAACAGTAGGGCAAGGACCCAGGAGTTCAGCAGGTATCCTATCTCTCAACTTATTAAGTGATTTGCAATTTATGTCTCCTGTTTTATTACTCTCTTACTGTGTATTATGTGGAATTGAGTCAGCATTCACCATCTTTTAACCTGTTCTTAACATATCACAGTCATTTATTTTGGTGCTAAGTATCTTCTAAATAGCATTTTCCCATAAAATTTATTGTATTGTACAAAAAATTTGTTTTAAAGAGTAGTAGACAGTAGGGTATTTGTACAGGTTCATTTCAGTCTCTTTGCAGAATACAGCATTTCTTATCTTTCATGAGAGGCCCCAAGCTAGAACTACCCAGCTGAGCCATTCCTGAATTCCTAACCCACATAATAAGTGTTTATTAGTTGTTTTAAGCCACTAAGTTAGGGGTAATTTATTATGCAGTAATAGATAGCTAATATGCATATCCATGTCCTTTGCCATGTAACTGTTATGCCCTCCCGCTGTGGGCAGGGTAACTGCTCTTTAACTCTGGGCTCAGCCATTTGACTTGGTTTGGCCAATAGGAGGCTGGCTCTCTTGGGCCTCTGCTGTCCCACCATGAGAAAAATGTGCCGTGGCTAGACTGCTGGTCCAAGAAGAATGAGAGACACTTAGAGCAGAGCCTCTCCAGCCAACCCAGAGGTGTGCAGTGAAAAGCAAAGCCACCAGTCTAGATTAGCCGAATCCCAGTTGATCCACAGACACATGACCAATAATAAATGATTACTCTTTAACGCCACTGAGTGTGGGGGTAGCTTTACCAATAATGAACTGATCAGATGGAGTCAGAGAATCTGTGGGACCTGGAGGTCTAGGCCACGCCTGTCATTAGGATTCTGATTTGAGGAGTTGACTGGAGACTTCTAGCGTGAGGACCGAGCTCTGCCTTCCAGGGCTAGGAACTACTAAAAGTAACTGGAGTACCAGCCCTCCCCAGGCTGGAGAGAGTGGAAGTTTGGTACTTGGAGTTTCAGGAAAGCCATGTCAGGACTATTCATGAAGCACCTACAGTGGGTTTTTTGTGCTTTTCTTAAAGTTTTTATAGTTTATTAATCCTCTTATGAAAAATTTGCACTGTCACTGCAGATAAAGTCATTGCAGAATCTGCTCCTTGTTTTTGCCGGCACTAACTTTCTTCAATCTGTGCTTGTGTTCTTTTCACTATTTTCTGGAGGCCTTTTTCTTTTCATACAGGCCATGTCTTGCAAATTTGTGTTTGAGTTCATGAATCATAAAATCGTGCCAAAGCCAGTTGTCTTGCTACCACCAAAATGGGTTTTGAACCCAAATACAAAGATGACATCCAGTATGGTTTTGTACATTTTAGTGAGTTTTTCCTAAATTTCTGCCTTAGGTACTGTTGCCTTCCCAGGATAAAGGACATCAATGACCATGTATTTCCACTAAAGTAGTTGGTTGGTCATGAACTTCCTGGTTGGGATAGTTACCACGATGGCAGTCGATCCTCAGGCAGCCAGAGAGGACTGCAGTGTTTTATATGGAGACATTATTGTGCAGTGTACAAGCAGAAGCATAGAATAATGATGGAGAATCCAGGGCTGTGCAGACTGTGTTCATAAAAAAGAATGAAGGTGGCCAGGAGAGGTTGACCCAAGAGGAAATCACTGAGTTTGAGTACAAAGAAGCTAATTAACCTTAGCAAAGTGGAAGGGAGTTCACATTGAAAGTTTTCATTTGTAGATTTGAAATAGGAAAACTTCATTTTCCTTTCTTTGAAGTAAAAAATATCCCAAGTATATATACGTGTAAAAACTACCTTAAAAAGAAAACATAGTTTAAGAGGTTTAAAAGTAAAACAGTGAGCGCAGGATAAAAGCATTAAGGTCCTCTGGGGTGTATTTCACTGGCACATTTACTCACAACCTGTCCCTCACATTGGACCCAAGGCATGGATTAACAAACTAATAAAACATACTATGTCATGTTTTATTGTTGCTGGGCATCTATTCAAGCTTATGTCACTCACATACCCAAAACTTTGAAAATGCTTGTGGTGGTGATAATAAATACCTATAATTTTACTAACATCCTTTTTTCATAAAGTAGACACAGTCTTAAATCATTCATTGCAAATAAAAATGTTGAATTTATTCAGATTTAAAGGCTATTGAGTATGGTTTAAAATGTTTTTTTATTATGAAATGTATCAAGCATACAAAAGAAAATACATGACAGATAAATACTGTTTAAAGAATAGTAATAAAATAAAACACCTTGGTGCCCTCCATCACATTTAAGAAATAGTGCTATATACAACTGAAATCTCGCTATGTTATAAGCTATTATGACCACAATAAAAAAAAAAAAGATTACACCCCGGAGATGAAAAGAATTTGCTCCACACCACAGGTGTGAAGTGCCAGCAGGAGAAAAATAAAGTTTTTTATTTTTATCCTAGCTGGTCAGGTTGGTTCAATAAAGTGACCACATGTATTCAGTCTGGTTGCTTTATTGTATTTCTGTTTGCTTTTCTGATTACTCATTTTGAATGTAGACTTTGCCCATAAGTTAATGTGAAATTTTAATTTTGAACGCTTTCCTCCTCAAGACCAGAATAAAAATAATAATTCTGCTTAGCCGGGCACTTTACATACTTAAGAAAAACAATGCTGTCCATCTCAGCCCTGGTGCAAAAAGAAGAGAGAAATCTTAACCCAAAGCAGGAGACAAGGAGCCAAATGGAGACGTTGAACAACTTTCCAGCTTTTATAGAAATCGCTCTTTGCAGTGTGGTTTTATCATCTGTCTAAAAGAATTATAAATTCTCAGAATGCTATGTACAAATTTCACTAAATGTAACTGTAGGCCATATTATAGAATAAAAACATATTTTATTCTCTGTAAAAAAAGAAATAGTACTATATATATTTTTTAATCCACAAAATGTTTTTATTTAAAGGAAAAAGCAGCAAATGTATTATGAAGTAAACATATTAGAACTCAAATATAGGAGTATTAGGTTAGATGTGCAAAGGTGGTAAAGGGAAGGTCGATACAGATATTGAGAAGGCAGAGGAGCTGTTGGGGACTGAGAAAGCTTAGTACATATAACAGCCCTTCCAATTAAGTAGACCCTCAAGTTTAGAGTGGGTCTGGTTGGTGAACGTTTTTATTTGTTAAATGTTTAAATTGAATTTGTACACCATTTAGAGATACTCTGGGTCACTCACTGATGGCTGTTGCAGCAAAACATCTTAAAAGGCAGTTTATTTGCCTGAGAGATAAAGCATCACTATTAGGCATGTAAATTGTTTTACAGAGTACCATTCTGATCACAGGATGAGAATAGACCATTCAGAAAGTGAAACCCAAGCCTTCAATTATGATTTGTGTATATACCAGTGAGTCCCAATTTATAGCTCCATCTCAGATCAGTCCTGAGCTCTAGAGCTAAATATTTTGGTGCTAATTCAATATTTCCACTTGGAGATCTCACAAGCATCTTGGACTCAGTACATATATGACCAGATATATGATCTTTCCCTCCAAACCCATTCCGTTGTTCTCTGTCTTCCCAAAGAGCACCACCATTCATCCAGATTCTTAAGTCAAAAACTTAGGAGTCATCCGTAATGCTTCTGCCCCTCACTATGCTTACCCCCATGGCTGCCTTACTCCATCTCCTGTATCATCACTTTAGCCAGAAGCATAACTGGGAGGGAGCAGAGAAAGCAGTTGCTCTCCTGAGCATTCTCCTCAAAAGTAGAATGTGGTGGTTTAAAAAAAGACCACAACTCTTTAACTCTCCTCCCATCACCTCCCATTCACTGGTAAGGATCTGTGTCCCTTTTCCTTGAATTTCTGTGGAACTGTGAGCACCTCAATCAATAAAGCATGGTAGAAGTGACACTACCTGACTTTTCACGCTGGGCCATAAAAGGGTCTGTCAGAATGCTCGCTCTCTTGAAACACTGCTCTGTCTTCTCCCCCTTGAAACTTGACCACTAGTGCTGTGAGAAGCCATGAAGGAAGACCATGGGGAGGTACTCCAGTCATCAGTCCCAGATGCATCTGATTGATGTGTGGGTGAATAAGCCATCTCATTGGAAGTAGGTCCCTGGTAACTTAGCTGTTCTAGCCCCAGCCCTTTGAATCAATCCTCGGCTTTTCAGATCCTCCCAATGAGGTCCCAGATATCATGGAACAGAGGCAAGCCATCTTCTCTGTTCCCTTTCTGAATTCCTGACCCACAGAATCTGTGAGCTTAATGAAATGGTGGTTGTTTTTTGTGCCGTGTTTTGGGGTGGTGGGTCATGCAGAAATAGATAACCAGAATACAGATCTTTTTGACAAATTTTAAGGCAATATGTTAACATGATGGTTGTTAAGACCGTGCTGAAAAGATGTTGGGAGGAACAGTATAAATATACTTTCAAAATATCACTGATTGAATCCTCAGATTGTTAGAGAAGGTAGTTATATTAGTCAGCTCAGGCTTCCATAACAAAATACTGCAGACTGGGGGGCTTAAACGACACAAATTTATTTTCTCACAGTTCTGGAGGCTAGAAGTCCAAAGTTGAAGATTCTGGCCAATTCTGTTTGTAGTGAGAGCATTCTTCCTGGGTTACAGGTGGCTGCCTTCTCCCTGTGTGCTTACATGGTGGAGAGAAAGCCGAGCAAGCTCTTTGGTGTCTCTTCTTATAGGGACACTAATCCTACTGGATCAGGGCTCCACCCTTATGACCTAATTTAACTTTAATTACTTTCTTATTCTAAATATAAACACAGTGGCATTTTGGGCTTCAACATATGAATTTTGCAGGGACGCATACATTCAGTCGATAACCGTAGTCAAGGCCAGTACCTTGTTTATGCCCTCATTTCCCCACCATCAGTGGCACAGGCTGCAGCCTGGCTTTACCCCATGCCTACCCCTTTTGCATGGTCCATCTTCTCTTGTCTGAGCTACTCCAATAACCTCCTCCTTTGCCTCCCTGTGTATAATCCTCCCATCTTCTAGTCTTTTCTCCACACTACCAGGAATCTCAAAATGCTAATCTGATGCTGCTGTGGTTCCATTTCAGCCCATCACTCTTGGGCTAAAGAACAAAATCCTGAAAGTGACTCAAAAGACCCTGCATAGTCTGACCCCAATCTTTCCCACCAGCCTTGCCTTGTGTTATTCTCACTGTCACTGTCTGCATGTCAGCTCTATTTTGATAGCCTTCTCTGATTCCTCAGACGTGCTGTTCTCCTTCATATGTGCAATCCTTGCAACCTAGAGCACACTTCTTCATCTTCTTTACTTCTCACCCCTTATTCATCCTTCCTGTTTCAGCTCAAGTGTCACTTCCTTAGGCAGACCATCCCCAAAAGCCCTAGTCTCAGTCAGGTTCTTTTATTACATGCTGTCATAAAAGTATGTTCATTTTCCCCATTGGAAGTATCTCAGTTTGTAGTTTGTATGTATTTGTCTGGCTATCTGATTATCTGGCTTCCCCATTAGACTGTAAGAACTAGGAATGCAAGGACTCTCTCCTTTTGCTCAGCATCGTGAGCACCTAGAACAGTGCCTTGTACACAAAAGATACTCGGTAAATCTTTAACAAATAAATAAATGGAGGAAATACAAATGGCTAACCAATGAAATGACTTCCCATATCTAAATGAAATACACTGTTTACCTGTTAAAATCACAAGTAAAACAATAATTCTACTCGGTGGCAAGACAGTCTTGGGGCCAGCCCTGTGGCTGAGTAGTTAAGTTCGTGCACTCTGCTTTGGCGGTCCAGGGTTTCATCAGTTCGGATCCTGGGTGCAGACCTAGCACCACTCCTCAAGTCATGCTGAGGCAGCATCCCACATAGCAGAGCCAGAAGGACTTATAACTAGAATATACAACCATGTACTGGGGGGCTTGTGGGCAAAAGAAGGAAAAAAAAAAAAAAGAAGAAGAAGATTGGCAACAGATGTTAGCTCAGGTGCCAATCTTTAAAAAAAAAATGTAAAAGAAAAAAAAATGTAAAAGAAAAAGAGAGTCTCAAACTTGGCTGGTCAGCGTGCACATCAGAAGAACCTTTCTGTGAAACAACTTGTAGAGTGTTTTAAGAGACTTTAAAATGTTCAGATCTATTGACCCAGTAATTCTAATTATAGACTCCATCTCTAGAACAGTTTCTATGATGGCCACCAGTAAGCCCCACCTCTATTATTCCTTGTGTAATCCCTTCCCACATTGTATTCGGTTGGTCTGTGTGACCAATAGCACACAACAGAAATGATGATGTGTGGCTTCCAAGATTAGGTTATAAGAGATTGCGAAGCTTCCTTCTTAGATATACTCTCACTCTCTCTCACTCTGTTCTATCACTTGCTCTGGGGAAGCTAACTACCATGCCATGTGAGTGCCCCATGTGACAAAGAACTAACACCTACTGCCAGCAGCTACCTGAGTGAGCTTGGGAGTAGTTTCTCCAGCCCCTTTTTGTGACTGTAGCCCCGGCTAATAGCCTGACCAGCCGTATGAGAAACTCTGAGCCAGAACCAGCCAGTTAAGCCATTCTTGAATTCCTGACCCTTAGAAACTGTGACATAATAAAATGTTTGTTGTTTTAATATGCTAAGTTTTAGGGTAATTTGTTATGTGGTAGTAGATAACTAATACAGCATCCTAAGGAAATTCTTCCTAAAATGTTTTAGCAGTTGTTAATGTTGGCATGTATAGACTTCATATAGTGTAAACATTTTTCATCTTAAGGAGTGAATTCATTGGAATACTTTCAGCCGCAAAAAAAGGAAAATCCAATTAAATAGACATAAAAGTAAGGAAATACATTTTACTCTAACTGTACGTGCAAAGGGAGTCAGGCATCAGGGATGGTTAACATGTCAGCTCCATGATATCAGAGTTTCCTCTGTCTCTCTGCTCCGCCTCCTAGTGTCCTATTTATTATCAGGCTGGTGGCAGTTTGGCTACAGTAGTCCTGGGTGTCTCAACAAGACAAAGCAAAATCCACAGGGAACAGTTGCCACTTCTACCTGGGTCTCTTTCTAGGAGCTCTCTGGTAGACTTCCCTCGTGTCTCATTGCCTAGAATTGGACCACATACCTGTTCCTAAATTAATCATTGGCAAGAGCAGTGGCCACCTTAACAAAATCAAGGTTTGTTAGTAAAGAGGGAGAGGGAAGTGGATCCTGGTTGAGTGACCGTCATGTCCACAACAGAGAGCTGTCTTGTTTCACTTTTTTGAGCAGCTCATATTGTTCTTGCCTCTCACTCCCCACTAGCTACCACTTTACCTCATCCCTGCTCACCTAGAATATAGCACTTCACCCCTTAACGAATCTTCCAGTTGTTGCCACTCTGATCCACACTGCCTCTGAAGCAATCAATCTAAATGGCACATGTAATCATATCATTTCCTGCTGAAAATAGTTTCCTAGCACCTAAATGATAAGATCCAAACCTCTGGGCCTCATACATAGCTAATTAGTCTCGTCTTCCTTCACCTCCCTCTCCCACTGTATGCTTCAGCAATATAAAACTAATATTGATGCCCCAAAGTCATCCGCTACCTTGTCTTCTTGGCTAATTCCAGTTTATTATCCAGAACCAGGCTTAACTAACAGTCCCCCCAATGAAGCCTTCTTTAACCCTTGCTTAATAGAACTCTTCATTCCCTTCTCTGTACTGTAAGCGTAGCTCTCTTTTCACATACCAAACTACTTTCTAACTAATTACGGTGTTTCTCCCCTGCTGAACTCATACTCAAGGTCAAGGAATAGTGCCTAGTTCTCAAATCCACAGTGCCTGGCATATAGTAAGCACACAAAAGATCAATTGAGTTGCATCTACTGCACATTTACATGGTATGCCCAACACCAGCATTCATTGTGCATTTCAAAGCAAGCCAGGTTTCCCTTTGGTGCTGTCCAGTTTGTTCATCTTAAAGAATTATTCAGTATTTCCTTCTGCCCTTACTGTGCAACCCATCTGAAGACTATCTGCTGCCCTCTACTTTTCCGAAACTAACCCCATCCCGAGCATCCCTCCTGCTGACGGATTTGTGCTGTAAAATAGTCTTCCCTTCTCCATCCTGACCCCTCATCAGCATGATCATTCCCGTACATCTCGGCAAGTCCTGGCTAGTGGGAGGGGGGGCAGGAAGGAGTTGGCTGGCCTTAGACCAAAGAATTCCTGATTTTTAAATTCCCTGGCAACTCTTCTCTCTAATTTGTGAGTAAAATTTTAATAGCTTTATTTATTGTACAGAAGTATTTTTTAAAATAGACTTTAGTTATACACATTTATCAAATTTACCAGTTTCTCTCCCATGATTTACATAGATGTAAAGTTTCCAGATACCTACTTTACTATTTCCAATGTAATTGGATTATAAATTAGAACAAATTATTTCATTTTATTAGATGATGCTGTTAAAATATCGTATTTTTTCCCCTTCCTTGGGATTCCTGAAAAAATACTTAAGATATTTACTATTTCTAATCTTGTTACTTATGTGCTCTAGACTCTTGAATCTCTTCAATGGATATTCTTAAAAGACTTAATTTACAGGTTTAAAATGCCTTTTTGATACATATATGAATGTCATTGACTCTTAAATACAACCTACTTTTTAAACTATACCTGGTATTTTGCGTGTATTTCTACCATGTATTAAGCAAAATAGAATCTAATTGGTATATGTCTGAGACCCATCTCTGCCACTTACTAATATCTGATTTGGGTCGAAATACAGTCTTTTAATCTCCTTATCTATTAAGTGGGAAAAATGACAATTAAGATTTTTGAAAGCTAGTATGATAATGAATGTGAAAATGTCATCACCTAGTTAACTCTCAGGAAATGTTAGATTCTGTTCTCCTCCTTGCTTCCTTCTTATCCCTAAATGTAGATAGAGTCTTTATTGAAAGTTTCTTGACCTTAACTTTTTTTTTTAAACAAAGTTGGTAAACTGTTTTGGCTCTTGGTTAGCTTCTCAGAATAACTGAAAAGGACAATTCAAATCAAATATCTAAAATGGTGAAATGTGGCATTAGAGAGATCTTGTCTCTTGTCAAACCCAAATTTATGCTGCGTTTATAAAGATAGCAGCTCAGAATATGAATCTTAAGTAGAAAGCATGAAAACAGGAAATATTTGCATACTTTCTTTAAAGTACTTTTAACTCAACATGTAGTAAGTTTCTTAGTTTCCTAAACTCTTCTTTTCTCATCATGTGAAGGGTAGAAGTTGGCTTGGCGGGTTCTAGTTGGAGCTTTGACATCTTCCTGGGTCAGTTACTTTGCCTTTGTTCTGTGACCTTGGACCAGACCTTTAATCCGGAGCACCACTTTACAAATGCATTTTGGCCTCATGCACATAGGGATGTACAAATGTATTACTGTCATTAGAAAAGCAACTCAAGAGCCAGCCCTGATGGCCTAGTGGTTAAAGTTTGGCGCTCTCACAGCTTCCACAGCCCGGGTTTGGTTCCCAGTTGCAGAACCACACCACCCGTCTGTCAGTAGCCATGCTGTGGTAGCAGCTCACGTAGAAGAACGAGAAGGACGTACAACTAGAATATATAACTATGTACTGGGGCTTTGGGGAGGGAAAAAAGAGAAAGAAGAAAAGAAGAAAAAGCAATTCGAAGTGCATGTCCCCTGGACAACTCAGAAGGAGAACAGCATGTTATATCTGAGCAAAACCACGAGTGCCACTATCTTAGGCAAACAACGTCTTGCAAGCTTCAGTTTTTTTCATGTGTGTTTTTTGAACCAGCCTTACTTGAGTAAAAAGGTCATGTGACAGTGAATAAGAGACCTGCATTTTTAAAATTAAAGTGCTTCTCTCTGACAGTCATTCAACAGGTATGTTGGCATAGATTACCTTTCTCGAAAAAAAATCCCATCAGAAGTAAAATATCCACCAAACATATCTTCCTTTTATATATCATAAAATCTTCAGTAAAAACTGCACATATGTAAGTTGATGCTTTAAGTATATCTAAATCTCACTTACTCTGACTACATTCATTCATTTCACACCAATTCTATGTATCTGATGTCTGAAGATACTGATTTGGATGTGGTTATCAAACCGATTTCTTGGTATTTTACAATCGTACATTAACTTTTCCTTTGTAATAGAGCATTCTCTTTTACTATATACATGGCAAACTGATGGAAATGAATGGAGCGACTTTGTTTCATTTGTAATCAAGGTCACAATAGGTAATAATTGAGTGTTCAGGGAATAAAATTTCTGATTAACTTAGGTACTGAATTATTGTTTGTGACCTGATTAACTTATGATAGCAGATTTCAAGGGACTGTAAATTAATTCTTTCTTGGTTATCTGAATTTTCTAATTTTTTTCAGTGATCGTGTATTACTTGCATAATTTAAAATGTAGAAATGATGAATAATAAAATATCTTAATCACAATAAGAAAAAATATAATGAACAAAACTGAATCTTTGATCATTGGAGATCCTGCAAGAATTATTCTGAAACAGAACCAAATTGATTTATCTATATATTTATATCCATATATATATACATGCTGTTCTTGGACTGAGAGCTTCTTGAGATCAGGCTATTTATTAATCTTCATATCTATTTACTGCTTCGCAAGGAACATGACCCATAATAGAACCTAAATAACTGTTTGTTGTATGAATAAATGAGGGTGGTATACAAACCACAAAAAGTTAATTGAGAGTCATATAAATTTTTTAAACATTAATTTAAGCTTTTGAGACCAAGAAATGTAAAATTTTATACTCATTACCTTTTGTCTTCTTAACAACTTTATTGAGATATATTTTACATATCATAAAATTAACCCATTTCAAGCATACAATTCAATGACTTTTAGTAACTTTATCGAGTGATACAACCATCACTATAAATCAGTTTTAGAACATTTTCACACACACACTCATAGGGTCCCTCATGGCCATTTACATTTCCACTCCCAGCCCAGGCAACAACTAATGTATGTTTTATATAATGGAATCATACAGTATGTGGTCTCTTGTGGCTGGCTCCTTTCACTTAGCTTAATGCTTTTGAGGTTCATCCATGGCATAGCGTGTGTCAGCAGTTCCTTCTTTTGTATTGCTGAATAACTTTCCATTGTATGGATATATCTACTCATTAGCTTCTAAAATTTTTAAAAGAACATTCAATTACTTAATAAATACAACAAATAAACATGGTTCTATTCATTTAGCAAACATTTGTTTAAAATTAAATATAGCCTAAGAGATTAAAAAATATAAAGGTAACCATATCCAGCCCTCAGGGAAACAGAAAAATAAGCAGTCATACAATTCAGAGAGAATAAGTTCTACATTGAAATATAAATAAGATAATGTTAGTCTAAAGAGGAGAGTATTTGTGGGAGTATTTGAGAATGCTTCCCAAAGAAGTGATATTTAAACTGGATGTGTTCAATTTACTGGGCAGAGAATGGGAGGAGATGACATTCCCTTTAAAAGGAATAATATTTTAAAATTCACACAAGTGTGAAAATATGTATTTTATTCAAGAAACAGCAATTTGTCCTGTGTTACTGAAATGCAGCCCTCAAAGGGGATATTTTGGATAGGAGATGGAGCCAGAAGCTTGGTACCAAAATGGAAGGCTTTGAATGCTGTGCTGTAGAGTTTTTCTTGATTCTGTGGACAGTAGGAAGGCATTCAAGGAGAATTATTTCAGTTTATTTATTATGTCCAATTTAAGAAAGATAAAGGGAGGTGGAAAATAGAGAAAGAGAAAGATACCAAAAGAAAGATAGAGATTCAGCAAACATTTTCTGCATACCTAATGAACTATATTGGGTGCTGATGTTTCAGCAGAGCACAGAACAGGCAGAGTCCTTGCTTTCAGGGAGTCAACATTCTAGTGAAGGGGAGATAACTGTATCAGGTGTCCAGTAGTATCAAAGGAAAAATGTTTAAAGCAGGATAAAGAGACAGGAAATGATGGGGGAGGGATGTGGAATTGAAATTTGATTACAGACCCAAAAGTAATGAGAAATGGAGCCAAGCAAACATCTGGGGAGAGTGTGTGACAGAGAACACCAAGTGCAGAGGCCTCAAGGAGGAGTCTGCCTGGAGCGCTTGAGAAACAGCACGAAGGCCAACGTGGTCTGTCTGATTTATGTTTTAAAAGGATCACCCTGGCAGCTGGGTGATCAGCACAATAAACTATGACTTTGTATATATTTCATTTCACATGTGTTTGGGTTTATATGTGGGATTAATTCCTGGAAGTAGGATTGCTGGCTCACAGGGCAAATACATTTGTAATTTTGATAGATATTGTAACTTTCGATGCAGTCTTCACTTCCACCAACCATGTTTGAGACACCTGTTTCTTCCCAGCCTCACCAACACTAAGATGGAAGATTTGGGGAGGTGGAAATTTTTTTTTCATTGGTCGGAAACCCCCAAATCAAATTGATGACAGGGTTGCATTCCTTCTGGGTGCTCTAGGGGAAAATCTGTTTCCTTGCCCTTTCTAGTTTCCGCCTTCATTCTTTGGCTTGTGGCTGCATCTTCCATCTTCAAATCCAGCAGCATAATATCTTCTAATCTCCCTCTCTCTGTCATCACAGAC
Source organism: Equus przewalskii (assembly GCF_037783145.1). Taxonomy (NCBI): domain Eukaryota; kingdom Metazoa; phylum Chordata; class Mammalia; order Perissodactyla; family Equidae; genus Equus; species Equus przewalskii. The sequence goes on along the minus strand of NC_091839.1, from coordinate 56,848,267 downwards.
CCTGCTGCCTCCCTTTTATGAGGATCATTTTTTACCTTAGGCCCACCCAGTTAATGTGGGATAATCACCCATCTCAAGATCCTGAATTTAGTCGTGACTTCAAAGTCCCTTTTGCTATGTGAGCTCATAGTCACAGGGTCCAGGGATTAGGGTGTGGACATCTCTGCGGGGGAGGGGGGGGGGCAGCCACCAACGTACCACAGGGAGATTTGCCATTTATCTGTGATAGGAAATGCAAATACTTTTCCTTATTGTCTTTTGTCTTCTCACATTGCCTATGGTTTTGTGATTATTTTTCTTTTGTTTTTGCCATTTGGAGTTTATCCTGGTAAATAGTGTGAAATGCAGATCAGTCTTTATTTTTTTCCAGATAGTTATTCAGTCCTACCAGTACCATTTGCTGAAAAGTCCGGTGTTTCCCTAAAATATAGTAAATTCCTGTACACAGTTTGATTGACTTCTGGATTTCCATCTTGTTCCATTGTTTGTCTGTCTAAAAAGTACACATTTTCAAAAAATTACTGAGGCTTTATAGTATGCTAAACTATCTGGTAGAGCTAGACATCATTTGCTTCCCCCCCAACCCCTGTTTTTCATGACTTTCCTGCCTTTTCTTTTTTTTCTGCAGGGAGAGAGTCACCCTGAGCTACTATCTGTTGCCAATCTTCCTCTCTTTTTTTCCCTCCCGAAAGCCCCAGTACATAGTTGTATATTCTAGTTGTAAGTCCTTCTAGTTCTTCTGTGTGAGCTGCCACCACAGCATGGCTCCTGGCAGAGGAGTGGTGTGGTTCTGCACGTGGGAACTGGAGCCGGGCTGCTGAAGCAGAGCTCACCAAACTTTAACCAGTAGGCCATCAAGCTCGCTCTTTCCTACCTATTCTTGTTTGGTTTTTCCCTGTGTAAACTTTAGAATCAGCTTGCCTGGTTTAGAGGGGCTGGGAGGAGTGGGGGACAGAAGGTGTTAGTTTTATTGGAGTAACTTTATGAGGCTGGATCTTACTACCTTTAAACATGATATTCATTCAGGTTACTTTTTTTCCTTCAGTAATATTTTAACATTTTCTTTGTTTCGATTTTGTATATATCTGAGTTTAGTCCCAGCTTTTTAATCTTTCTTTTCATAGATATAATGGAAGCAAAGACCCTATTTATAATACTTTCTGATTAGTTTTTATGTATGAAAGCTATGGTTAATACATTTATCATATTAATTATAAATTATATTAATTTTATATGCTGCTACCTTACTGAATTATCTTCTTATTTGCAGTAGTTTTTTAGTTGAGTTTCTTGGTTTTTCCCAGCATACAGTTATATTGTCTTCATATAGTGATGGTTAAACTCTTTGTTTCTAATTTTTATATATATGTCCTTTTCTTGCCTCTTCTGTTAGATAGCAGTGGTGTTGTGTGCATCTCTGTCTTATTCCTGATGTTAGGAAGAAAGGCTCGTGTATTTCCCCATAAAATATTTGCTGACTTTTGGGTGCACACTCAGGTGCATACTCACACACACACAGACACACACCCCTGTCATATTAAAGAAATACACATCTGTTCCTATTTTATTCAGCACTTCTTTTTCCCATCAGGAATAAGAGTTGAATTTTGTCAAATGCCTCTTTAGTATATATGAAGAGATAACATGGTTTTTATCTTAGGTTTATTAATATGGTATATTAACTTTGCACATTTTAAAATACATTCTCAGATTTCTAAAATTAAATGTTTTTATTTATACCTAATGTTTCATGAAGCAGGTCTCAAGTTTATGAACTGTGTCTCCCCTGTGTAGCTTTTTGATTATGACACAATGCTGTGTTGCATATTTGCCACTGTCATAAGTGGAACTCTTTTTGTTTAAAGGCTTAATAAAATTAAGCTGAGAATTTGGTCTGATCAGTGCACTCAAGATTCCCTTCAGCTTGGTGAAAGAAGTGGGGCTAAATCTGAGCTGACCTTTCAATGGCCCCTGTTTACCTTTTTTTATTATTTTTTATTTTGTCCTCAAATAATGGTGGAACGAGGGGCCGGCCAGGTGGCGCAGTGGTTAAGTGCGCCCGTTCAGCTTCGATGGCCCAGGGTTTGCTGGTTCGGATCCCGGGTGCGGACATGGCACCGCTTAGCAAGCCATGCTGTGGTAGGCATCCCATATAAAGTAGAGGAAGATGGGCACAGATGTTAGCTCAGGGCCAGTCCTCCTCAGCAAAAAGAGGAGGATCGGCAGCAGATGTTAGCTCAGGGCTAATGTTCCTCAAAAAAAAAATAATAATAATGGCGGAAGGAGAAGGATTATGGTATGGATGGCAGGAAGGAAAGTGTTTGAAAGAAAATTAATCTTTCTAGATGGGTTCTAGTTTGAGATTTCAAAGAAACACCATAAAATGGACGTTGTTTTATATATTTGCTTCATCACACTTGTCCTCAGAGAGCTCACTGCCTGCAGTAAAGCTATGCAATAGGATAGTCACTAGCTCCTTGTACCTATTGAATACTTGAAATTCGGCTAGTGATGTGCTGTAAGCGTAAAATCCACACTGATTTTGAAAACTTAATATTAAAAAATGTAAAATATCTCATAATTTTATGTTGATTATATCTCAAAATAATATTTTGGATATATTGGGATAGATAAAAATGTCATTACGATTAATTTTACCCGTTTCTTTTTTTTTTTTTTTTTAAGATTGGTGCCTGAGCTAACAACTGTTGCCAGTCTTTTTTTTCCTGCTTTATCCCCCAGGTACATAGTTGTATATCTTAGTTGCAGGTCCTTCTAGTTGTGGCATGTGGGACATCACCTCAACATGGCCTGACTAGCGGTGCCATGTCCATGCCCAGGATCCGAACCAGCGAAACCCTGGGCCGCCGCAGCGGAGCGCATGAACTCAACCACTCGATCACGGGGCCGGCCCTTACCTGTTTCTTTTCACTTTTTTAATGTAGCTACTAGCAAATTTTAAATTGCATATGTGGCTTACATTATGTTTTTATTAGACTTCACTGGTCTAGAGGCAGTAGGTGTGTGTATACTTACAGATATTACAACGCTTTTCAAAATTTAAAAAGATGAAATTAAATAAACCACAGTTACATTCTCCCTTATCACTTTGTTTCTTCTTATGGGAATAAACTTTGATGAGTAATGTAATATAAATCGTACTCCATTGTAATGGGTTACCTCCTCTCTGATTTTTCTGTTTAACTGTTTATAAGAAAGTGGTGTTTATTCATCATGCCCTTGACATTTGCGATAGGATTCTTGCATTTTAGAATACTAGCACTTAAGATCTGATGTGAATATAGGAGGGAGTTAGTTCGGAGGTCCAAGTTTCTAATTTTGCCTTATCCTAAAAATATTTCTTCATAGAAGTTCCCCAGCTCAAAATAAAATTTGCTTCAGCATTTCTTTCATTTTTCTTCCCCATTACCCTAAAAAAGCAGTTCCCACCTCCGTAGTTCTCTTTAGGTAGAGCTGAGCTTCAGCATCTTTAGTTCTGTCTTGTTGCAATAGCCTGAGTGGTTTGAATAGTTCATTTCTTAACTCTTATTTTTCAAAAACTGAAACAATTAAATTACTCCTAAAGCTTTTTTTTATCTTGGCTTTTGTTGCATTTTTTAGGAAAATTATATCACAGATGATATTGGAATATCGACTTGGAAGGAGCAGACTTTTCTCTCCCATGGTGCCTTATTAGCAAAGAGCTGCCAAGCTGCAATGGAATTAGCAAAGCATGGTGCTGAGGTTCAGGATATGGCATTTCAGTATGGGAAGCACATGGCCATGAGTCATAAGGTATTTGTACACCCTTTCTCTTTTTCCAGTACTTAAATAACAAAAATGATAGACAAGAAACCTTTTACCATTTAATAAGCTGCTTTTATATCTCAAAAAATGTTTATTGTTTGCTTAAAATCTATCAGTGATAGATGGTGATTATTGTGTAATATAAACAGTATGATTAGTGAATACTGTGTAATTTTCATAGAAAGCTACAGCTTACTTAAACCATATTTGTGATGTTTATCTTTTCTTACCACCTGAAAGGGTTCTTGAAAGAATTCTTACAGATTATTAAAGAACGTGTAATGTTGCCATTCACAGAATGGAAGAATATTTGCATTTTTGTTACAGTTCCCGTATAGTTCCTTATATGAAATGAATTGTGAAATGTTAATGAAATTTAGAAATATACTAAATGAAATTGAAAGCTTTAGTTCCATTAGCTGATTCTTTTGAATGGGCATAATGAAATATAAAATATCCCAAGATTAGCTGTTATATTGTTCTCTCTGTGTATATGTAATTTTAAAATTCTATTTAATATGTATTTCTTAGATGTTGCTTAAATAGCTTATAAGAGGGGGGAATATATACTTATATAGATAATATCTCCAGATGAGTTTTTTATATATTAAATCTGAGATTAGTTTATTAAGCAATTATATGTATTAAATCTTTTTCTAAATTTTTACCTTGAAATTAAAAAGTGAAATAAAGGCTACTGCCAAATAAAAAAGAAATGTTAAGGAAAAATTATTTTAAAGAATTTTAAAGATTATTGTTAATCGTACAGACTGTTCTTTTGCTTGTTAAAGTACATCTAAAAACTGCATTCCTTAAGCTTCATTTTTCATTGTATTAACTCATGCTTTCTGTATATGGCTAAAACATACTAGTGTACATGCATTTCACTGATTTAATTCTTTTGACTACTCCTTCTAGATAAATTCTGATCTCCAGCCTTTTATTAAAGAAAAGACCAGTGACTCCACAACTTTTCATCTGAACTCAGCTCCCGTAGTCTTACATCAGGAGTTTCTTGGAAGAGATTTGTGGATTAAGCAGATCGGAGAGGTAAAATGAAATTAGTCCCATTTTAGGTACCGGTAGTACTTAGTTGATTTTAGAACATAATTCACATTTTGTGATGATCTAAGACATCAGCCATATAGATCATATAGGTCAGCCTATTAGTGTAACAGGTAAAATTCTTACTTTATAATCTACATTTTTAAGACCTGAAGTGTTAGTTAAAAGTTAGAAACTGCAATATTGTGTTTTCTTATTATCTGAGTTCCTAGAATACTGCAACCCAAAACTAGTGCCTGTGGTGAATGCTAATTAACTCAGATTTTTTTTTCTAAAGGCTTTCAAAAATTGGGCTATGGTAATAGCACCACCCTTTAACTGACGGCAATTTCCCATCTGTAGACTGTAGCACAAGCTGCAGAATTCCAGGAGCTCCGTCTGTCAGCTCATTGGGTTATTTTAAAACAAACTTGGACCCTGAACACTCAAGTTCTGAGGCATTATCAAAGAAAAAAGGGCATGGTTAACTGGGAAGAGTAAAGGGGCATCAACTGGGTAAATTTCCCCTTTTTTTTTGTGAGGAGACAAGGTGTGAAAGATGAGAGGGAACTTTTTTGGTTTTCTTTTAATCCAGAAACTCTGGTATAAAAAGTCTTTGCCCTTTTATCCAGAGCTTCATGGAATTTATTTAACTTCATGGTTCTAATTGATTGGGTTGATCTGAGACTCTGGACATGGGGAACCAGGCACAGCTGAGGGGGTCTAGCCGCCGCCATACCTAAAGCAGAGAGAGCCCAAGTGATATTTGCGTTCAGAAAGGTAAGATTTTCCCTCTGCTACCCTTTCTCCCTTATTGGCTCTCAAAATGCTGGCAGCTAGCTTAACATCCCTCATATTTGTCAGGTAGAAAACGAGAGGATTCCTTTCTGGGAAACTGTCAAACCCAGGAGAAAAGACCTGCAGATGTGGAAGTTTGGGGCTCCCTCCGTCACCGTGCCATGTCCCTGACCAGCCCACCTGCAGTGAGGCCCACCAGCTGACAGACCTCAGAGTATCTGAGTGCACAGAATAGCCAAGAGAAGTGGACGAGGTGATAGAGGAGCCCTGGGCGTTTGAGAAAAGGCTGTACCATGAAAGAACGAGTCCAGAGCAAGCTGAGGGAGGGAACTCAGAGGACAGAGACGTGGGAGAAAGAACCACGTTTTCAAAAGCACTGTAATCAGGGTACTCAGTGAGGTAAGATATTAAATCCGTGAAAGAAGAACAGGGGATATATAAAAATGGACAATCCAAGAATAAGAAAGCAGAATTATAAAATATAAAAACATGAAAAAAAAATTTTTTAATCAGAAAAAGAATGGAAGATATGAGAAAATCTCCCCAAAAGTTGAGGGAAAAGACAGTAATAAATAGAAGAGATAAAAAAAATTAGAGGACCGCTTTAAGAGCTTGATATTATGAGTCTCAGAAAGAGAAAACTGAAAATGGAGGTAAGAAAATTAACAAAGAATTTTTTAAAAAGGAAAGAAAAATGCGAGAATTGAAGGATCTGAGTCTCCAAATTGAAATGGTGCCCTAAATAATGAACTTTAAAAGACCCACACCAAGTCACATGATTATCAAATTTCAAAACAAGAGGGATAAAGAAGAGTTCCTAATACTTCCAAAAAAGAAAAAGAAAAACCTACGTACAAAGGATCAAGAATCAGAATGGCCACAGTAGTGACACTGAAAGCTTCAAGACAGTGGAGTAATACCTTCAACATTCAAAGAGAAAATTGTTTCCAACTTAGAATTTTATGCCAGTCCTGTTATCAAGTGTGACGTTAAATAAAGACAATTTAAAACAGATAAACATGGTCTCAACTTACCTCCCAAGCATCATTTTTCAGGGAGCAGGTGATATATTCTGTCAAGACAAGGGAATAACCAAGAAAGAGAAAGACATGGAATTTTAGGAACTAGGGGATCAGATATAGGTATGAGGCAACGGGAATTCCCAGGACAACATGAAGGGAAGAATAAACGACAACAACAGTAATGCCAAGAAGAAGAGCACTTACTATGGTCTAATGAGAAGCCTGAGACACAGAGAGATTAACTAATTTGTGCACAGTCACACAGCTAGCAAGTTGTGGAGCCAGGATTCAAACCCAGGCATCCTGGCTACGGGACCCATGTCCTTAAGTAATGTGCTACACTGTCTCTCATCCAAGCAAATCCTAGGCTGATGGCTATGCATCCGGTCCAGATTGGGACAAGAGGACAGAGATCTCCAGGAGAAATCTCCAAGGAAAAAAATGGAACTGATGATCACCTAATGTACTTGACCATACTGAGAATTTAGGGACAGATTAATGATGGATACATAGAAAACTAAGTGTTCTAGTTACTATTGCTGCATAACAAATTACCCCAAAACTTAGCTGCTTAAAATAACCATTTTATCACGTTCATGGATCCTGTGGGTCAGGAATGTGGGCAGCGCACAGGGCATGACTGCTCCATTGTGTCTGGGGCCTCAGCTAGAAAGACCTAGAGACTGGAGGTGACTCAGGGATGCTGGGGACTGGTTTCCTCTGGAAGCTCCACTCACACCTGGCGCCCGGGCTGAGCTATTGAGAAAACCAGGCTGCTGACTAACCGGAGTGCTTACATGGACCCTCCATTGAGTTTGGCTTCCTAACAGCATGGCAGCCTCAGAATAGTTGGACTTTTTACTTTCTGGCTCAGAAAGCCAAACGCAAGTGTTCCAGCAAACAAGGCAGAGGCTGCATCTTTTTTTATAACCAGCCTCCGAGGTCATACAGTCATTTCCATGGTCTCCTATCAAAATAGTCACAAGCCCACCCAAAATCAAGGGGAGGAGCTGTAGACCTCACCTATCAATGGGAAGAGTTTCAAAGAATTTGGGGCCCACATTTTAAACAGCCACATTAAATATATGAAATAAAATGAGGCAGCTATTAGCTATAGTGAAAAATTTATATAAGAAGGGAAATGTAATCATAATATTCTGCATGGCTTAGAGAATAACATTTATGTAGCATAAAAACGTAAATACTGAATATTGATTTAAACCAAAAAGTGTAATCAGCACAAGGAGAGTAGAGAAAATGATGTTTGGTCATGTAAGAAATGTAATTATTCCTTTCATGGTAGGATCAATAGATAATGTATAAAATTTAAAAATCAAGAGAGAACAATATTTGAAGATAAACAGCAGAAGAAACCGCCAAAGAGAGGGACACAGGACAGACAGGGTCTGGAGAATGCTAGGTTGTTTTGTTACAAGTCTTGTATTATTTGGCTTCTTAAATACTATACATGTATTTGTTTTTATTTCAAGACTTTTAGTGTAAAAATTTATGTACTTTCTATAGTAATTCCGCTTCTAACAATCTATCCCAAGAAAAAAATCTCAGAGATGTGGGCACAGACTTAATGTGGAAATAAGTAGTAAAATATTAATTCAAAAAGGAAAAAAAATTAAAATCAATCCATTTAAAAATAGAAAAGGGAAAAATGACGTATAGTACAATGAAATATCACACAGCTATTGAATATTGTATTACTAGGGTGTATTTGTGTGTTTTTCGACAGCTGAACCAAAAATATCTATACAGATGGTGTTAGTAACTCTAATTGGGTTGCATTAGAATACATTGCAGATTTACATTTCGGTTGAAAAGATCCAGCTAAATATGTTAAATGAAAGCTACCAACTCTCCCTCGGCTATGCACATTTATCCACATACATGAAAGAGAAGCAGAGATGTGAATTTTAAAGAAGCTTCACAGGAAAGGGACATATTTAACTCTTAGTTTCTTTGCAGGCATACAAAGTTGTAAATGTAGGCAACATGAGAGTCCAGGATTTCCTAAACAGCTGGTGAAATGTTCCCGAATCATCATCCCAAACTTGATTTTAGATTCAAGGGATAGCCTTTCCCAATAGCCTGTGCCGCAGGCAGTAACCCACGTAAATCAAATGGATCTTGTCCAGAGGTCAGTAAACCCTGTCGAGGGGAAGTCCGTGAGCAGACGATGGCCTGCTCTCCAGCCTAGGTCCCCTATGATCATCTCCAAATCCTCATCCTTCAGGAAAGACGGGCAGTTTACTGCCCCCCTCAAGGCCCTGCCAGGCTGCTGTAGTTTGCTCCAAGACTTCAGGCTGTTTTCCTTATATCCACATGTCTGAGTCATGAACAGGGTCACTGATGAAGAGAAGAGGAATTCATCTGAAACAAATAAGAAATAAGGAGTTAGTTTCTGTCGTGCAGGGGGCAACATTCTTCAGATTAAAGACTCCTTACTTGAATTTATTTTAATCTTCTAAATTATAATATTCATGTTTATATTAAGTGCTATAAGATAATGATCTTGTTCTGTGAATGCCCCCTAGTCATAGTTAGGGAGCACAATTTGCATAACATTTAAGAGGGACGTTCTATCTCGAATCTCAAGGAGGTTGCTTGTTAATCTTGAAATTAGTTCTGGTGCTCTTTCCAAATTCTTCGTGTTTACCTCCTTTGCATTTTTGTAATCTTCCCCCCCCACCCCCACCCCCGGTTTTGAATTTTATTGCAAGATTCTTAAGAATAATAGTGAATTCACCTTTGAATTATCCATAGTGCCTGGCGTGGTGATGTACATGGAATAGTCATCCAATTAATATTTGTCAAAAATTTTGTGTGGAATGGTCTTCACAGGGTAACTGTTTGGTGGCAGCCCTTTTTGTTAAATAGAAAGAATCAAGCTGGCGTAGCAGAAATGGCCCATGGAGGACCTGGATTCTAGATTGGGCTTCGCTAGCATCTGTATAACTTTAACCATGGTCTTTCACATCCTTGTTACTATTTTCTGTAAAATGATGGCATTGAACTAGATCGTTTCTAAGGTTCCTTTCAGCTTTCAAATAAATCTAAGAAATAGGTCTCTTAGGCAAGAGATGCACTGTAAGAAAAATATTTATCTCTATTAGAAGCTTAATCCTAGTTTTGACACTGAGAAATAGAAAAGTCTTGCTCCCAATGTTGGAAATCTCCTATGATTTCTTATTATCACATGTAAAATTACTTTCCCTCTCTGCTCAGACAGGTTTGTGTCCCATCTACCCTTTTGATTTCCTGCCTGGGGAGAGTGAGAATTAATGACTAGACCAGGAACGGAGGAGGAGATCACATACCCTTAGTGCCTGTTCAACATCATTATGAAGCCTGGAAGAGCACCTCTGGAATTTTTCATATCAGGTCTTCCTGCCTCCTCTCCAGCTCCCCAAATCTTAAGATTAAATAGCCCTCTTCCATCACACCCATAGGTGCGCGCACACACACACACCCCATATCCTTTCACAAGAGTCAGTTCAGAGCGCCAGACCAGACCTGAAACAGCTGAAAAATATTTGTTGAGCAATGTCTCCATACTAAATTCTACAGATCCCTCCCTACCCTAATTTTAAATTTAAATTTGTAGCTGCTGAAAAATAATGATCAGGTAACGGTACTGATAGTGAATGGGTGATTCACCCTAGGGAGGTGAAGTCATTACTTAGTTATCATTTTGATTCCTAATAAAAGAAAGTAGAATCCTTCAGAGAACCACAGAGCTCTGACTCTCTCAGGGAGTCCAGGGGCTACTGCAGGTCAGCAAGCTTTATTTTTAATGATCCTTCTAGTTTTCAGCTGCCATTATAAGTCACCTGAAGAAATAAGAATTATGATTATATTTTCCTGGCTATTTCTGAAAATACTGAAATGTCACTTAGGCTTGTGACATTCTGACACTGTCATAACTAGCCGTAAACTACCTTAAGTGAACTACATATTACCAATGCTGAGCTATAACTGGTTTGTCCCTAGATATCCTACTATTATCTCTTATTCAAAAGATTGCCAGGCAAGACTGGTGTGCATGAATATAACACATGTATATTCTTAAACAAAAGAGAAAATGCACATTCAGAGAGTCCTCACTGATGCCATGTGATATCTTCTAATTATTTATGTTATTTTGAGTTGTTTCAAAAGGAGTAACATTGACAACATCCTCCACTCTAGAGGGTGTATGGTGTGGGCATTTGAAAGAACTATATATGAGAGCACAAAGACTGAAATATTTCTAGATGTCTCCTAAATTAAAGCATTTTTTAAAGTTTTCTGTTGCACTTAAGGAAACAAAGTGCTCGACCACAGGAGATATAGCAGTAAATTGCCTGCAGGTTTGCAGGCTTTGTAAAGAGGGGATAAGAAAAACACACAAATATAAGGAAAACTAATTGATGCCATTTGGAGAGCTTGAAGGAAAGAGAGTTCACATCCAGTTGGGAAGGTCAAGAAAGGGTTTCTGAAGGAAGTGATATCTGAGAGAGTCCTTGAAGAAGAAGATCTTGACAGCAAAGATGGGAACGAGGGGCTTCCTAGGCGGCAGAAGCCATGAAAAGGTGATGCAGATGAGCAAGCATACAATGTATTCAAAGAAAAAAAGGTGTTATAATTTGGATGGAATGTGAAAAACATGGGGCAATTTAGGGACAGATGAAGAATTGCTCTGAAATAGTACATAACGCCTGTAGGACTTTAGTTCAGACAAAAACATGCACATGAATGTTCAGATCAGCAATATTTGCAATAGCCAAAAAGTGGAAACAACCCAATGTCCATCAAATGATGAATGGATAAAGAAAATATTACTTGGCCGTAAAAAGGAATGAAGTATTAATATGTGCTACAACATGACAAAAATGTTCTGGAACTAGGTAGTGGTGATAATAGCACAACATTGTGAATATACTAAATGCCGCTGAATTATACCCTTTAAGATGGTTAAAATGATAAATTTTATGTTATGTGAATTTTAGCTCAATTGAGAAAAAAAGACGTTGGGATGTTTGCCTGTGGAAAATGAACTTGATTCAGAAGTCATGGAGCAGACATTGAAAAGTTTTGAGCCAGGTAATGTCGAGGTCTGAAGTGTGTTTTAGGGAGGTATATCTGGCTGCATTATATAGGGCGAAAGGAACAAGGAGATACTAGAGAGAACGAGATCTGTTAGGAAGTTTTGGGGAACCTGTTGATAAGTGCAGGAGAAAAGTCCCAATCAGAATGTTGGCAACAAGAATGGGAAGGTAAGGAGGTGAGATGTAAAACCCATTTCAGAGAAAATGTATAGGACCTGAGAACTGAGATGATAGGGAGAAGCTGTCAGGTGTGTACCGGGGAGAGGCGGTCAGAGGCCAAAACCAGGATTTTGAACTTGAATAACAGGAAGAGAATATGAGAAAGTTAATTTCATGGACATTCACATTTGCCTCCGAAAATTAGCTTTCCCAGGTGAAAGAGATGATAAAATCAGGTACCTGAGCAGTCTAGTTCTGAATGGTGTTGACTTCCTTGCAGATGCCTTCTGTGCTCTCTTATTAGTAGGCAAGAATGGTCAGGATAGCAAAGAAGCCTGCCCTGTTCCTTCGTATTCTGATTCTCTTCCAGCTCTGTCACTGGAGAGCCCACCAATACAAGGCCTGCTTTTCCTACCAAGCCAGAACTCAACGGACTGCTTCAACTTCAGGGCTAGTAGATCTGGTAGACTTCTGATTTGTGGCCTTTTAAGTCCTCATGCATTATACCCAAACTATTCTGGGATGAGGATGGAGGTATCCTTCCTCCCTTCCTCTGTCCTCCCTTTTATAAACTAAGCTCCACCTCTTAATATCAATGCAAATGTACGGAGAATTTATTTTCAGTAAGACTTGTTTTCTCTAAAGGAGCCAGTGATATTTTTGTCAGTGCCAAGGCAAAAGACCTTTAAAATGTTATTATTTTTGCAGCCACCATTGTAATCTTTTGTTCCAACCAGAATCATTAGTGGATGATCCATTAGGACCATTGGATGAATGGTTAGTAGGGAAATGAATATTCATATGGACTCAAACCATCTACAGATTACTGATTAAATACAGAGGGAAGCAGTGAACAAACTTAGTTTCACCAATAATGAGACAAACATACTGTGTGACTCCTAATGTAATGGAGAAAGACTATACAGCATCATCTGTGTAGCTGTCATGCCAAACATGTTTTACTTTAGTTGTGAGAAAACAATCAGACTTTCTTCTGGGCAACTGATCTGGATTCCTAAAAAATGCCAGTATTATGAAAGACAGAAAAGGTAGTGGTGTAGGGACTGTTGTAGATTGGAAGAGAGTAAAAAGCCATGACATCCAAAGGAAATGTATGATTTTTAATTTGATCTTGGACTGAGATAAAAACAGCTCTAAAGGAGACTATTGGTTGAACTTGGAAAATTTGAATATGGTCTGTATCTTAACTGTTAGAGTAAATGTTAAACTTGTTATGTAGGAGAATATCATTGTTCTTAGGAGAGAAATGCTAAAGTATTCAGGGATGAGGCATCACAATGTCTACAACTTAAATGGTCAGCAAGTGATCATCTAGAGAGAAAGCAAAGATGGCAGAATTTTAGCAATTGGTTAATCTAGATGGAGGGCAAATGGGTGTTCCTTATGTTCTTTCAACTAAAAAGTTTGAGGAGACAGGTAGTTTTCCTTGAAGGTTTAAAAAGAAAATCTTAAAAAAAAAAAAAAAAAGAAAAGAAAAGACTGTTGTTCCAAAATATAGCATTTGGGAAGAATAACATGCTAAGTAGAGATGATGAGTCTCTAGCAATGGCTGGACTCCCTGCTGTGGAATATTAGTTTTCTGCTTTTAGAAAGAGGTTTCTTCATATCCAGCTTTCAAGTCCAGATAACAGTAGCTGGAAATTGGAAACAGTTCATTTATGTCATCCAATGCTTCTTTGTTACCTGACTTATAAAAAAGCATTTGTTTCTTAAAGTAAAAGACCACATTGTACATCCGTTACTTACCAACAGGGAATCTATCTGCCTTTGGTCTGCAGAGACTGGTATATAAACCTTTGGAATTAATCCCACTGCGCATCTTCTCAATCAGAGTGCTGGCTTTTTTTGCTTTTGTACCGAATATTGTTTTACAGTGCTCACTATAGCTGTCCGAGGAGGCCTCCAGTGTCACGAGCACTGGCACACTATCTTGTCTATTTTCACATTTTTTAAGATAAAACAAGGTTCAAACCACACATTCTCTGTGAACTGCTAAAGACTAGGAAAAATTACTTTCTTTTCTCATGACCTGGATTGACAAGAAGCACACCTACGGGAGGCAAAAAGATGAGTGAATCCCTTTTAAAGACCCTAGTAATGAAGCCCTCAGGGAATTGCCGTGTATGGTAGAATTTACAGTGTCTTCTGGAGATGAACAGTGTGGCAGGAAGAGGTTCAGGACTGCTGGCTGTTGAAATACAGTCTGCATTTATTTTATATCAGCCTATTTTGGGCCCCAGTGAGAAAGTTATTTTAATAATATCTTGCTCTGCTAGAAATATACATGATAAGTGGCAGATGTCAGAAAAAGGAGGGAAAGTTACAGCACTCCATTCTCCTTGAGACTTAAGGAGTTTGTTCTCTTCTAGCCTTTAAAGTAAACTCTGATGCATACAAATGCATAAATTAACAAGGACATTAGACATAGTCCAGACCAGTGATCCTCAAATGAACCAGAATCTCAGGGCTAGGGTATTGAGGATGTGCATTTTTAACAAGCTACCCAGGTGATTCTGATACAGCCAGCCCAGCATTCGTGAGAGCCCCGCATTTGGGAACATCTGGTCTGGTCCAATGTTCTTATTTTACAGATAAGAAAATTAAGACCCAATTAAAAATTTAAACATTATTGGAGGTATTAACCTATTATGGACCAGAAACCATATTTTCTGGCTCCCAGGAGATCCATCTTCCCAGGAGGTCACCGTGCCTCTTGGAGTAGTCACAGTTAAGATCTTAGGCCACTTGCTTTCTTCCATAGACAAGGCCTGCTTAACACATGAGGCTTTGAGATGTGCATCTTAAAATCTCCTGAGGTCTCCTGACTTCCGTTCCAGGCTCTTTCCACTTCAACACACTGCTCTCAAGGTTGAGGCACTTAATTATGCTAAGCCACTGCATCTGTGAGAAGGCTACTCCATCATTCTTCTCTGTTCTATCCTTTTGTTGTTGGATTTTCATGAATTGTTTGAATTTATTTTCTATAGATTCCCTTCCTTAGTCTACTTATAAATAAAAATTAGGCAATAAAGAGAAAATATAGTATCATTCAATATGGGTAAAAATTACTTGTAAGGCACCACCTAATGTCTCTACATTAACTACATAATAGACCTAACCACCCCGCAATCCTGGAACTAGGAGTGAGTAAAATGAACTTTGCTTTGTAAGTTTCCTGAATAGACAGCACATAACTGACACATATAAAGAAAAAGCCCTCATCCATCTATTCATTTATTCACCATTCACAATGACTGAACATTGACTATATATAGCCAGAGCTGATTGAGACATGGAAAACAGTTGTGAGCAGGAGAGAAAATTTCCCTACTCTCATGGAGCTTAAGTTCTAGAGGGGGATCGTATGTAGAGCCTATCTAAAACAAGACTCCCTACAGGGTAAGCCCCACGAGGGCAGAAGTTTTTATTTGTTCTGTTGATGGCTGTGTCTCCGGTGCCTAAGCACTACCTGACACACAATAGGATAGGTGCACAGTGGATAATGATTGAATGAATGAGCAACAATTAGGTAAAACAGAAACTATGGCCCCTCTCAAATTAACTGTTTTACAAAAAGAAATAGAATCGATAATGTTTATGAGAAGCATTAATTATGTGGGGGATTAAATGATCATTTGCATTTGTTTCTAATTTGCTAGGTTTTTATAAACTCTAAAAGGTTTTTGTGAAAAAAAATTTACATCAGAATATGTACTCTTCAGGTGTGTGTATGACATATGTAGATATTAACCCACATAGCAGCTGGAAATATATACCTAAAGATTTAAATATTTGTAATACTTTCTTATAAAATAAATGATCCGTTTATGTACAAGCTAAAGCAGTTAAGAATGAAATGGTTTCATAGAACTGGAATGTTTACTGTGACAAAATAAAAAGGATGTTCAAGTGAGCTGCATATCAATAGTTACAGTCTGTTCAGGCTGTAATGGCTGTGGTAAGCGTGCTCTCATTTTATGCAGGCTTCTAATCTCTCAGCTTCCAAAAGATTTAAGAGCTGATGTTGAACAGATAAGGATTTACATATGTGGTGTTTCTCTGCCGTTGCCCCCAGAAAGTATATCTCTACTGGGTGAAAGGTGGTGGCCAAGCTAGGAATACAAAATAAAATGAAAGAGTTTGAAAATAGCTTGTGATTGATTAAGCACAAGTGCTTCAAAATAATATCCCTAAGATGGTTAGTTTATAAACAAAGTATGTGATGGGAAAAATGGTTTTACAAAAATTTGTGATGACCTCTCTAGATTTCCTTACCTATAAGCAGCATTATATTCACTTACTACCTGAAGAAACTGCTGTTGATTTTCTTTATGAGACAAAATTGGGAAATGGCTCAATACCTCCAAAAGGAAAAGTCCACCCGAAGTCCCTGTAAATTGTCTAGTTCTCCGTGCTTTACCTGACAATCTCAAGATACAAAAGCTCCTCAACTTCCTAACTTTCAACAAATACCACTTTCAACATTTTAACATATCCTTCTTGTTCAACGCTGAAAGATGAGGATGTTGAAGGAGCTAGAATGAAGAGGAGCTGGTTAGAACGGAAACAAAATTTAAAGTCATGAGGAAACGGCACGTGTTTCGGGAGTGAGTTGTTTGGCAGTAGGAACAATTCTGTAGGGCGTCCAGTTCGTGCGGCATTTGGAAAGTGCCGTGCCTGAGCAATCCATACTAATCAGCGGGAGACGAGGAAAAGGACGAACAATTGAAAAGGTGGGACACTTGTGACCACAGGATCAGCCTCAGTGTCAAATATCTGTTAAGCTAAAGTGAATTCAAGAGACAGCTGGGAGTTTGAGAACTTAAAGACTAAGCATATTGCGAAATGCTGCTGCTGAAATTTTGGTCACAAGCCATGGATTATTCGTAGGATCAAAGCCAGTTCACATTTGCACAGCATCAGAGGAGCGGTAAGTCACGAGTGCCGTATACAGAGGTGCTCCAGGGCTCCCTACCACTGCTGAAGTTACAGCGGGTGGAGGGGCATTTTCAGTGTAGACAAAACTACTTTAGTTTGGGAAAAGATGTCCATAGACAGAAAGACAAAACAAGTAAATGTAAAATACCTGAGCAGAGAGAGGAATAAGCCTGGTTTTAAAATTTGTCTAAGAACTGACTCACACTCCCCTTGGTGTAATGCATCTCAGGACTTAGTTCACTGAAAATCCTAAACCCCCCCAAAAAACTTTGAAGAGCAGATTGAAAACCCCAACTTCTTTTTCATAGTACACTGGTTGCAGGGGACTTTTGTTTCATTTCAAACATTCAAGTCACAATTTTAACTTAGAGTGATTTGTGATGGTCCCAACAGCTATACATGAGCAGTGGCTTGTTCTAAGTTGCTTATTATGACAATAAGAAAAACAAAATGCAGGCATCTTTGGATAAATTTTTTAAAGATTGTAAAGGAGCAAGAAGAGTCAGGACCAATTATAAACATTTCCTTTTCTCTCATGAAAGTAATCTGCCCATGTTCATTATCTGTATAGTGTCATTTTGGACTCAGAAACAAAATCATCTCAAGAACTAACGTATTCAGGGGGCCGGCCCCCTGGCCGAGTGGTTAAGTTCCCGCGCTCTGCTTCGGCGACCCAGGGTTTCGCTAGTTCAGCTCCTGGGTGCGAACATGGCACCCGTTCATCAGGCCATGCTGAGGCAATGTCTCACATAGCACAACCAGAATATACAGCTATGTGCTGGGGGACTTTGGGGAGAAGAAGAAAAAAAAAAGAAGATTGGCAACAGATGTTAGCTCAGGTGCCAGTCTTAAAAGAACAGAAACAAAAACTAACCTATTCCTAAGTGGAAGGGCCGTTGTTCTGTGCAGAGGTGACAGGAGAAGTTTTATTCTGAAGTTGAGCTGACCTATCGGCAAAGACTAACACATTGATCGTCTCTGTTACGTTCAGATTTGATATATAGCACTTTTGAGTGTTAATTTTAAATTGTTTTTTCATAACTAAAAATATTTTGTAAATAAAATCTAACCTTACGCAGGAGGTCTCCTTCGCGTCCGCCTTTCTTCCCTGTCTTCATCTCTGATGGAGGTAGAGGGCTTTTGACCTAATACAACATAATAAAAATTGTGCCAAGGGAAGTGGAAACATAAACTTACCCCACAGATTACTTACTAATTATACAGGAGAAAATATGTGATTACAGTGGAGCCATCTGATGGCCACCACCTTAATCAAGTGGTCAAATGTGTAGCATTACTAAGAGTTGGACAGCCTGACATTTTGTGCCTCCTGAATTGATGCCACATGAAATACATAATTTTCCGTATAAAGTATTCTTGCCAAAAATGTTTAACCTAAATCTAAACAAGCTTCTTCAGACCCAACTTTCAGTAGGCAAGCAAAACAGGGATAAGTTAAATGACACAATGAAGAAATAATATGACAGATCCAAAAAGGGAGACATTTTGTAAGACAGCTTCCCTGATCTCCTCAAAAAGCCGATGATTTTCACAAAAAACGTTAACAGTTTTTATTTTCATTTTTTGAAAAATGAAAAGAGACTCTCTAGATTTAAAAGGCTGGACAGACACATGAAAACCAAATGCAATATGTGAATATTGATTAATTCTGGTTTGGGGAAAAAAGTATAAAGAATATTGTTGGGACAATTGGAGAAACTTGAATATGGGTTGTATGTTGGATGATATGGCATTGTTAGTTTTTTAAATGTGATAGTGGTTATGTGGTCATGTATGAGATGTCCTATGCTACAAGATGTGTGCTGAAGTATGGGGGAGTGAAGTCATGGTGTCTACACTGTCAAACCTAGACAGCGAGTGTATGTGTGCTCATTGCACTGTTCTTTCAACTTTTCAATATCTTTGAAAGTTTTATGTGTTTTATATAGTTCACTATAGAGATAGAGAGGAGAGGAAAGTGGGGAGAGAGTTGACTTTTATTCTTTGAGAGGCAAAAATTGTAGAAGCACTATGTAATTTTTAAAGAACTAACTAATCTCCCCCTTTTCTATTTTAGGCTCAAGAGAAAGGAAGATTAGACTATGCTAAGGTAGGTGGATTTTATACATACTACACAGTTTTATACATTTCAATTTGGTACTTGGTTTTTGTTTATATTTGAAAGGTCGAAAGAGAATCATCTCATTCAAAGCTGAGGGACAGTCCCTGTAAAGTAACAGGCATTAGCAGGTAAAGTAAGATTTGTTCAACGATAAGTTTATTTATCAAGTGCCTACTTCATTCCAAACACTGTGTTAGGTGTTGGGAATACAACAGTGAACCAGATCAAGTCTTTCCTTTCATGACATTTACAGTCTCATGGAGGAGATCAATAACCAATAAATAACTAAGTGGATCCATAATATAATGCCAGGTTGTGAGAAGCGCTGTAAAAAACACTTGACTGGGTAAGATCAGTAACCATTGCTGGAAAGATGCCATTGGCCGATGGATGGAAAACAGCTTTTAGCACCATCGCATGATACCTGGGAAGCACATACAGGGCCCATTAGACTCCTAAAGGTGGTCGTTTTCTGATCACCTGTGGAGCTTTTGAAAACACACATGCCTAGGTTACCGCAGCGTCACACCCTCTTTCACCAGATCAAAATCCCCTGGCAGGGGGAGCAGGGCAGAGCCAGGATGGAAGGGTTTGAAAAGAGGCTCCACAGATAATTCTGACACAGCCTTGTTGAAAAACTGCCACAGGAGTTCAGATTTCTGTGCCCCAGTGAGAGTCTGTGAACTCTCTTGGGTCACATTCCATTTGCTCCTCAGGACAAATGGAACATTTTAGCACGTGTGTGGGATGCATACAGCTGCTTGGCTAGAGGAGAGGAACATGCTAGCCACCTGATTTATGCAACAGTCAGGAATATCCAGGGTGTGAGCACACCTGCTCTCCAAAGACGAGGAGGCAGAAATATGACCTGTAAGGGCTCCGCATGCAGTAGCACAACTGAACCGTACCGTGATCTCTCCAGGGCTGATCCGGAACCTTGTGTCTCCTGACAGCCCCGAGGTGCACGCCCATGGCTCCATGCCTCTGTTCTAGCTCTTTTTCTTGCCTGAAGTGCAGTCCTTCCTTTCCTCTGCCTTACAAATTTTTGCCTCCTTCAAGAAAAATTGGATCAATAGGAGCATCTCTAAACTAAAGACTTCTATGTCTGTCACTCTATCTTAGATGTCTGCTTGAGCCTTATCATATACCCAATCGTGGGCTGTGGACATTTCTTCTTGGGTCTCCCCAAGATAAAGAAGGTAAAGAGTTCTCAAGGTAAAGAAGCTCAATGTGTCAAACTGAGCTCAGCATTTTCCCTGACATCCTTGTTCTTTTTTTTTTTAATAGACTTTATTTTTTAGAGCAGTTCTAGGTTCACAGCAAAATTGAGTGAAAAGTATAGAGAGTTCCCATTACCTCCTAACCCCACACACGCACAGCCTTCCCCACTGTCAACATTCTGTGCCAGAATGGTATATTTGTTACAATCAATGAACCTTCATTGACACATCATTATCACTCATAGTTCCATAGTTCACATTAGGGTTCACTCTTAGTGTTGTATCTCTCAGCCTTTTTACTTATTCCCTCTCCTGATCTTGGCACTGTCATCCCATCAGTCAACCACGTGAGAAACTTAGAAGTCACTCTTGAGTGCTCCTACTCCCTCACCCTTATGTTCCATGGCCAAGTCATGCCCACTTTAGAGCCTGCGTTTTCTTGAATCCATACCCTCCTCTTGATCGCTCTTTCTCGCTCATGTTGAGTCTCTTCATCTGAACCACTGGAAAGCCTACTGACTGGTCTCCGTGCTTCTCTTTTGTCCTCACAGATCCATTACCAGTCAGAATGTCTGTCTAAACCACAAATCTGACAGTTTCACACTCCAGCTTAAAACCCTTCATTGGCTCCATGACAACATTCAAAGGCAATTCAAGGTTTACTAGATTTCATATAAAGCACTGTGTGGTCTCACTCCCTAGAGGGACTCTCCAGCTTCTTCTCCTCGCACCCTGTGCTCCAGCAGCACCAGATTACATAACACGTACTGTGTCTATTCTCCATGCCTTGACTCATGCTGTCCTCTTTGCTTGGAATGCCCTTCCCCTTTATCTGGCTACCCCTACTCCTCCTGTAAGGCTTAATTTAGGATCATCTTCTGAAGGAAGTCCTCACTGGTTCCCCAGGCTGGATTAGGGAAACTCCCCTGGATCAAGAAATGGCTCTGTCACCAACTCACTGCAGAATCTGATGTGAGTCATTTAACCTCTTTGGTCTTCCCTCAGTTTCCGTAGTACAAAATGAGCAGTTTAGAAGAGTGCTATTCGACTCTTTAGGCCCAAATTTGAGAGGAGACATTCTTTTTTTTATGGGCGGGGGGAACATTCTTATCTTGTGTACTCCTGAGGTCCAGATTCATTCCTTCATCCGTTCATCCACCCAACCACTAAGTGTTTGATATGTCATATGTGCAAGGCCCTGTGCCGGCACTAACTACACTGTGAACACGACTGACGCAGGCCTTCCATCGCACCTTCCTTGACTCACATCTCCATATCTAAAGTGGCCACTCTCCCTTTGCTCTACTTTTTTTCTTCTATGAAAATGTTAACATTTATCATAATCTAAAATTATTATTTTTATTTAGTTACTTGTTTCCTTCTTCTTCCACTGGAATGTAAGAGCCTCTGACTGCAGGGCCCTTGATGGCCTTGTTCGTGGCTACATCGTCAGTACCTGGCACAGGCTTACACATAGGAGTGCTTGGTAAATGGGTGTGGAAGAGTGTTGCATTAGTGTTATGCTAGGAGAAATGCAAGAGGCTGTGAGTGGTCTGGAATTGAGGATTGCAGACTCCAATTAGCCATTTTAAGAGTATACTGACTGTATAACACAGTCCATCCCAATGTTCAGTAGCCCGAAGCTTGCCTCGCCAAGTGCTAGAGACGATATTTCTCATGCCAGTAAACAGAAACCCCTCTGGAATATGTGGTGCTATTCTGATATTTAAGGGCATAACTTGATCTAGGCAATTAATCCAGACCTATCATCCTTACATAGACCTAAACCCAAGTAACATGGGAAAAAAGATTATAACCATCCCTACCAAGTATCAGGGAGATGTCTGCAGGGTACAGCTTGCAATATTGTCCCTTATTCAGTGTATTATGGGCCTGTAGTATGGTCATGGTGCCCATGCTGACCAATGCAAGCATCGTGCTTAGCAGCTTAGGGCTCCTCTGGTAGATTTTTCTGTAAAACTACATTTAAAAAACTCACCAGCCGGACAAGATCCAAGGTGGCACTGTGAGTAGTCCTCTTTGTCTCTCCCCCTTCGAGTCTACAATTATTTGGACACTCATTGCTTAACAAAGGATATCCAGATAGCATCTCAGGACGTCTGAGAGACCCACGCGACTATACATCGGAAGGCGGACGGACTTCCCTCCGGGAGGAGGTGGAGATAGGTGAAAACTCTCCAACCCCAACCGAACAGCCTAGTACCTGCAAGTGGCTTTCTTCCAACGGACACCCGCAGAAGATCAACACACACCTAGGGCAGGAGCGAGCACACACCAGAGGAGTGACGGTGGAAACAGGTGACCAGAACCCTACCTAAACCCCCCGCAATTACTCCTAAACACAGAGGGAAACTCTAGAGTTACACACCTGAGCCCGTGGGGAGAGTCTTGCCCCGCCATTGGCGGGGAGATCCCTCCTGGTGTCCACGGCACCCAGAGGGTCCCAGAGAGAATCACAGAGGGCGTGGCAGCCCCCCGGCTGCCACTGCCTGCACGGCCGGGCAAGGGATTGCCGGAGATCTCGGAGAGGACTGGGGCTGGGCGGCTCCGCGGCCTGGGGGGGAAGCTCCAGAGTTCCGCCCGGGCAGCAGACAAAACTCTCTGTCTGCCATTAGCGGAGGGGCCACGCCCAGCATCCACAACTCTGGGAAAGTCCCGGAGAGAATCCCAGAGGGTGCGGCGACCCCCAGCTGCCATTGCCCGCCCCGTGGGGCAAGGGATTGCCGGAGATCTCGGAGAGGACTGGGGCTGGCTGGAGCTCCAGAGGCCGGCTCCACGGCCCAGGGGGGAAGCTCCAGAGTTCTGCCCAGGCAGCAGACAAAACTCTCTGTCTGCCATTAGCGGAGGGGCCACGCCCAGCATCCACAACACCAGGAGGGTCCCGGAGAGGAGAATATCAGGCAGGACAGCAGCTGACCAGCTACCACTGGAATCAGGATCTCCGGCTATCCCCCAGTCAGGGCAAAGGGCTCCCCGAGTTCCTGGGGAACAGGACTGGGGCTGGGTGGAGTTCCAGCGACCCGTCTCCGTAGCCTACGGGGAAACCCTACAGACTCACAGCAGCCTCAGCGAAAGCCTCTGCACAGCACTAGTAGAGAGCACCCATCCGGCAGCCACAAGGCTGGAAGACCCCGGGACAAAAGTAGCATAGCTAGATGAGCTAACCACAGATTGTAGAAGATGCCAGTAGCTCTGCTGCGACCCATAGTGGACAAGTGAAATTTTGTGGGTGCCAACAGTGACGGAGTGGCAAATATAAGTGATCCTACCCCTGGCCACTGGAAAAGCCCATAACACCGTTGCAGACCCCAAGGAGGGAGCACGTCTAGGTGGGCTGCAACAGTAGGCACCAGCAGCCTGAAGCCCCCCCATGACAGCCCCCACGGCAGAAGAGGGAATCCAAAGGACCACTGTGACTACGAGGAGGGGCCCAGGCCCAGTTAGCAACTGAGGATGGGGTTCCTGGTTGGTGCAGTATAAACAGCTGCTCCCCCACCACACCAGCAGAAACAAGTGGAAGGAGCAACTAATCTCTATCTCTATGCGGAGGCACAAATCTACAACATCAAGCAATATGAAAAAATACATTAAGTCTCCAGAACAGAAGGAAAATAACAAATACACAGACAACAATCCCAAAGAAAATGAAATATATAACCTAAATGATAATGACTTCAAAACAGCCATCATTAAAATACTCAATGAGTTAAGAGAGAATTCAGATAGACAACTCAACGAGTTCAGGAGCTATGTCACAAAAGAGTTTGATACGATAAAGAAGAACCAAACAGAAATACTGGAAGTGAAGAACACAATAGAGGAGATTAAGAAAAATCTAGATGCACTGAACAGTAGGGCTGATAATATGGAGGAAAGAATTAGCAATTTGGAAGATGGGAATATAGAAATGCTGCAGGCAGAGGAGGAGAGAGAAGTAAGACTAAAAAGAAATGAAGAAACTCTCCAAGAATTATCAGACACAATTAGGAGATGCAACGTAAGGATTATAGGTATACCAGAGGGAGAAGAGAAGGAGAAAGGGGCAGAAAGCCTATTCAAAGAAATAATGGCTGAGAACTTCCCAAATCTGGTGAGGGAGATGGATCTTCAGGTGACAGAAGCCAATAGATCTCCAAACTTTATAAATGCAAGAAGACCAACCCCACGGCATATAGTAGTGAAGCTAGCAAAAGTCAACGACAAGGAGAAAATACTAAGGACAGCCAGGCAAAAGAAACTAACCTACAAAGGAACCCCCATCAGGCTATCAGCAGATTTCTCAGCAGAAACTTTACAGGCTAGAAGAGAGTGGAATGATATATTCAAAAATCTGAAGGACAAAAACCTACAGCCGAGAATTCTCTACCCAGCGAAAATATCCTTCAAATACGATGGAGAAATAAAAACTTTCCCAGATAAACAAAAATTAAGGGAGTTCATTGCCACAAAACCTCCTCTTCAGGAAATCCTCAGGAAAACCCTCATTCCTGAAAAATCCAAAAAAGGAAAGGGGCTACAAAACCAAGAGCAGAGGAGATAAGTAGAAGGACAACAACAGAGAGTAGCAGCTCTTCATCAGAACAGATTAAACCATGGGATGAGAAACAAAGGAAATTGAAGAAAACCGGAAAACAAGACATAAAATGGTAGTGGTAGGCCCCCACATCTCAATAATCACTCTAAATGTAAATGGATTGAACTCCCCAATCAAAAGACACAGAGTGGCAGGATGGATCAAAGAACAAGACCCAACAATATGCTGCCTCCAGGAAACACACCTCAGCCCCAAAGACAAACACAGACTCAGAGTGAAGGGATGGAGAACAATACTCCAAGCTAATAATGAACAAAAGAAAGCAGGTGTCACTATACTAATATCAGACAAGGTAGACTTCAAAGCAAAACAAATAAAGAAAGACAAAGAGGGACAGTATATAATGATAAAAGGGACTCTCCACCAAGAAGACATAACACTTATATACACACCCAACACAGGAGCACCAAAATTTGTAAAGCAACTCTTAACAGAACTAAAAGAAGACATCAACAACAATACAATAATAGTACGGGACCTCAACACACCATTAACACCAATGGACAGAACATCCAGACAGAAAATCAACAAGGAAATAATAGAATTAAATGAAAAATTAGACCAGATGGACTTAATAGATATATATAGAACACTTCATCCAAAAACAGCAGGTTATACATTCTTCTCAAGTGCACATGGAACATTCTCAAGGATTGACCATATTTTGGGAAACAAAGCAAACATCAATAAATACAAGAGAGTTGAAATAATATCAATCATCTTTTCTGATCATAATGCTATGAAACTAGAAATCAACTACAAGAAAAAAGCAGAGAAAGGTGCAAACATGTGGAGACTAAACAACACGCTTCTGAACAAACAATGGATTATTGAAGAAATTAAAGAAGAAATCAAATATTATCTGGAGACAAATGAAAATGAGAACACGACATACCAAATCATTTGGGATGCAGCAAAAGCAGTCCTAAGAGGGAAATTCATCGCAATACAGGCTTACCTCACTAAACAAGAAAAAGCTCACATAAGCAACCTCAAACGACACTTAACAGAACTAGAAAAAGAAGAACAAACAAAGCCCAGAGTCAGTAGAAGGAGGGAAATAATAAAAATAAGAGCAGAAATAAATGATATTGAAACAGAAAAGACAGTAGAAAGGATCAATGAAACAAAGAGTTGGTTCTTCGAAAAAATTAACAAAATCGACAAACCTTTAGCCAGACTCACCAAGAAAAGAAGAGAGAAATCGCAAATTAATAAAATTAGGAATGAAAGAGGACAAATCACAACAAATACCAATGAAATACAAGGGATCATAAGAGAATACTATGAAAAACTATATGCCAACAAATTGAACAACCTGGAAGAAATGGACAACTTCCTAGACTCCTACAACCTCCCCAAACTGAATCAGGAAGAAATGGAGAATCTGAATAGGCCAATCACAAGTAAGGAAATAGAAACAGTAATCAAAAACCTCCCCAAAAATAAGAGCCCAGGACCAGACGGCTTCTCTGGAGAATTCTACCAAACATTCAAAGAAGACTTAATACCTATTCTTCTCAAACTATTCCAGAAAATTGAGGAAGATGGAGTACTCCCTAACACATTCTGTGAAGCCAACATCACTCTGATCCCCAAACCTGACAAGGACAACACAAAGAAGGAGAACTACAGGCCAATATCACTGATGAACATACATGCAAAAATCCTCAACAAAATTCTGGCAAACCAAATACAGCAATACATCAAAAAGATTATACAACATGATCAAGTGGGATTTATACCAGGGACACAGGGATGGTTCAACATCCGCAAGTCAATCAACGTGATACACTACATCAACAAAATGAAAAACAAAAACCACATGATCATCTCAATAGATGCAGAGAAAGCATTTGACAAGATCCAACACCCATTTATGATAAAAACCCTCAACAAAATGGGTATAGAAGGAAAGTACCTCAACATAATAAAGGCCATATATGACACACCCACAGCTAACATCATACTCAATGGACAAAAACTGAAAGCCATCCCTCTGAGGACAGGAACAAGACAAGGGTGCCCACTTTCACCACTCCTATTCAACATAGTACTGGAGGTGTTGGCCAGAGCAATTCGGCAGGAAAAAGAAAGAAAAGGAATCCAAATAGGTAATGAAGAAGTAAAACTCTCACTGTTTGCAGACGACATGATCTTATATATAGAAAACCCCAAAGAATCCATAGAAAAACTATTAGAAATAATCAACAACTACAGCAAAGTAGCAGGGTATAAAATCAACATACATAAATCAGTAGTATTTCTATACACTAACAATGAACTAACAGAAAAAGAACTCAAGAACTCAATCCCATTCACAATCGCAACGAAAAGAATAAAATACCTTGGGATAAACTTAACCAAGGAAGTGAAGGATCTATACAATGAAAACTACAAGACTTTCCTGAAAGAAATTGACGACGACATAAAGAGATGGAAAGACATTCCTTGCACATGGACTGGAAGAATAAACATAGTTAAAATGTCCATACTACCTAAAGCAATCTACAGATTCAATGCTATCCCAATCAGAATCCCAAGAACATTCTTCACAGAAATTGAACAAAGAATCCTAAAATTCATATGGGGCAACAAAAGACCGCAAATTGCTAAAGCAATCCTGAGCAAGAAAAACAAAGCTGGCGGAATCACAATCCCCGATTTCAAAACATACTACAAAGCTACAGTGATCAAAACAGCATGGTACTGGTGCAAAAACAGGTCCACAGATCAGTGGAACAGAATTGAAAGCCCAGAGATAAAACCACACATCTATGGACAGCTAATCTTCGACAAAGGAGCAGAGGGCCTACAATGGAGAAAAGAAAGTCTCTTCAACAAATGGTGCTGGGAAAACTGGACAGCCACATGCAAAAGATTGAAAATTGACCATTCTTTTTCACCACACGCCAAAATAAACTCAAAATGGATCAAAGACCTAAAGATGAGGCCTGAAACAATAAGTCTTCTAGAAGAGAATATAGGCAGTACACTCTTTGACATCAGTTTCAAAAGAATCTTTTCCGACACTATAACTCCTCAGGTGAGGGAAACAATAGAAAGAATAAACAAATGGGACTTCATCAGACTAAAGAGCTTCTTCAAGGCAAGGGAAAACAGGATTGAAACAAAAAAAACGGCTCACTAATTGGGAAAAAATATTTACGAGCCACTTATCCAACAAAGGCTTAATCTCCATATTATACAAAGAACTCACACGGCTTAACAACAAAAAAACAAACAACCCAATCAAAAAATGGGCAGAGGACATGAACAGTTATGTCTCAAAAGAAGCTATAAATATGGCCAATAGACACATGAAAAGATGTTCATCATCGCTAATCATCAGGGAAATGCAAATCAAAACTACACTAAGATATCACCTTACACCCATTAGATTGGCAAAAGCATCCAAAACCAAGAGCAACAAATGTTGGACAGGTTGTGGAGAAAAAGGAACCCTCATACACTGTTGGTGGGAATGCAAACTGGTACAGCCACTATGGAAAACAGTATGGAGATTTCTCAAAAAGTTAAAAATAGAAATACCCTATGACCCAGCCATCCCATTACTGGGTATCTATCCTAAGAACCTGAAATCAGAAATCCCAAGAGTCCCTTGCCACCCCTATGTTCATCGCAGCATTATTTACAATAGCCAAGACGTGGAGCCAACCCATATGCCCAGAAACTGATGATTAGATAAAGAAGATATGGTATATATACACAATGGAATACTACTCAGCCATAAAAAAAGACAAAATTGGCCCATTCGCAGCAACGTGGATGGACCTCGAGGGTATTATGTTAAGCGAAATAAGCCAGTCAGAGAAAGACGATCTCTATATGACTCCACTCATAGGTGGAAGTTAACATATTGACAAGGAGATCTGATCGGTGGTTACCAGGGAAAAGGGGGGCTGGGGGGAGGGCACAAAGAGGGAAGAAGTGTACCCACAACATGACTAACAATAATGTACAACTGAAATCTCACAAGGTTGTAGTCTATCATAACATTAATTAAAAAAAAAAAAAAAAAAAACTCACCAGCCGTTTCTGGAGACTATCATGAAATTTATTTGTTGGTGGAAATTTCTTCATTTCTAAGTGGTGAGTATTTACTCAAGAGCCAAATTTTATCTGAAAAATCAGATTTCAAGAACCACAGAAAATTATTTTGGCCATGTGCTCTGTGGCTTTATATGCCATCTTTCAAATTTTGTCAAGTTTCAGAATGGCAACGAGGTAGGGGAGAGGGCACAAGAGGTGATCATTTCAAAATCAGTCTCAGCTGGATCTCGAGAATGTCTGTCACATTCAGCAAAACAGTGGTCTGGCCTCAAACACTCAGATAAGAAATTGAATTACTTTTTAATTGAGTTCTTGTTGTGATAGAACCTGGATATGAATACTTTACACTGCTGCAATGCCTCTCATCTCAAGATATCAAAGCACTCGACAACTTTTTTCTTTTTCATTGAGGAAGATTAGCCCTGAGCTAACATCCACTGCCAGTCCTCCTCTTTTTTGCTGAGGAAGACTGGCCCTGAGCTAACATCCATGCCCATCTTCCTCTACTTTATATGTGGGATGCCTGCAACAGCATCGCTTGATAAACTGTTCTTAGGTCCACACCTGGGATCCAAACCAGCGAACCCTGGGCACCGAAGCAGAGTGCCCAAACTTAACCACTGTGCAACCTGGCCAGCCCCTCGACAACTGTTAATTCATTAGGTCTCTCTCACCTCTGTAAGTGGTTAACACCAGCACAGGAGCACTCTACCCACTACTGAAACCTGTCCACCTGGGGACTGGGCAAGGATGGAAGCCGTTTATCAAGTGATTCTACCTAGTAGCTTCTAAAATGGCAGAACAGGGAACATCTTATCTAGTTAAAACTGCAGGAAAAGTTTTATTAACAGAATGTAGTCACCGGAAGTGAATTGTGACCAAAAAACTGGTGCTAACAGTTTTGCTCATAGGCACGGTGCTATGGGACTCTAAATTACAGCAGTTGGTCTGCAGCCTGGCTGTGCATCTCGCAGGCTACTCCATGTTCCCCAGGCTCCCGGCCCCAAGGTTAAGCACAGCTGACTGAGCGCCGTGCTGGAGGGAAGAGTGCCACCTATTGAACGGTAGAAACTCACGGGCATGTGGGGGACCAGTGGAGAACCTTCTCGGGCCACATTCACGCTTGGTTTGCTATGGTAACTAATATATACGTCTGAAAGAAAATGAGTATGTTGACTACCCTTGGTTAGAAAAACATCTACAAACGTCTGTGTATTTTCCCCAGCTGGAGCTGAGCGTATGCCTGCAGCTTAGCCTCCTGCTACTTGAAATACGCATGCTGCTGAAAGACCGAGGCAGATGGTATTTCTACCACTTCAGGCAAAACATGGCACCTATGGTTCGGCTTTCCACAATTTTAATTTTTTAACACTTTCAAAATGGCTGGCTTAAATATCTCCATCACAGAGACAGAGACTTTTTCCCAAAGTCTTTGTAATAATTGCTTCAGATATACAGATCTGACTAAATATCACTTGGTCAAAACCAGACTCTCTCAGCACTGCAAGTCGGCCTCCTGCTCATTCTTTCACAAGTGCCCGGGCCTGGGCCTTAAATGGGCTTTGACGTTCATGCTAATTTTGACACAAAGACTCGAACTGGTTTATAGGAGCTCTCTTTTTATTCATCTCCATCTTTACTGTGCAGTTCATATAATTTTCCCCATGACTCAGTACAGAACAGAGAGTTGAGTTTTTTTAATGTCTTCTTACTGAGGTTCAGTCTAAGCACAGAGAATTGCTCAAGGTTAAGCACTCAATAAAGAAAGACTTTGCAGGTGTTAATTCATTAGGCTTCCAGTTCTCAGTCAAATGTAAGAGCGATTCTTGTGGGGAGTGGGCATTTGCCATGTGCTCTCCCCTGGAATTAGCTCAGGGTTGCGGTGGCCCACTCCTCAGCCTGTCCTTCCATGCCTCTCAGGCTCGGTGTCTGGAGCTGCTGCTCTCTGCTTCCCCCACCCCACCCCCCCCCCCCCCCGCCCTCAGAAGGCCTTGCACATTTTGTTTTATTATAAAACGCATTTGCATAGGGTGCACATTAAAATTCTCTTCCCACCAGCAAACAGTGCTGTCCACAGACATTTGCATTTGCATGATCTCATACCATCACTTGCCTTTAAGAAGAAAAAAAAGAGTCTTTCCTCTCATGTCATGATTCTCCTTTCCAAGGTTTGTCCTTTTAGCCATTTCTGCTCTTTTATTATATATAGATTGCTTCAACCATTTTACTGCATATTGAGTCCAAACTTCTACTTTTTTGAACCTTGAGTATAGAAAATTTTCTATAAATATTATTGTCCTTTCTTTACTGACAAAGCCAGACTTTTTTTTCTTCTTTTTGTGTGCTCGTTCTTTCCCGTAACCCTAGCTAACTGGCTCTGAGCTTTTCACGTTGGCACATTTAGAGACCAGATGTTGCTGTGTTTTCTCTTCCCTGTACGCCTTTCTTGGGCAGATGCTGCCTCTCCTACCCTGAGACTTTACATTAGCTCCTTTGGTAAAATATTCCATACAGCATCACTGTATGCACTAAGTCTCTCATTTCCTCTAACTTCTTGAAGGTGTCTTAACATTTAGCATTTCTGCTTTAGTGATAATTATGGAGACCGTGTAGAAGCATTGACATTCTCTTCTCCCATCTTTTTCCATAAAGGACTTGTGGTCCAAATGGATGAGATATTTATATAGAGTTTAAAGAAAAAAATCCAAATACCATTATGATATGGGTGCAACTATGTAAAACTTTATATGCTTGATAAAGACTGGAAGACAACATGTAAAAATGTAAATAAAGGCATAAAGATTTCTGTTTTAAAAGTGTAGACTCTGATTTGAATTGGAACTTTTCCAGATTATGACCTGAGCTGGTTATGAGACTGAAAAATAACTTGCCCGAAGTCATGTTTTTAGTGACATAACCAGAATTTAATTCTCGGCTCCTAAAGAATTGCTTGCTTCTTTGGCAATAGGCAGAAATGCAGTTGGAAAATGTGATTTTTTACACCGTGAATTTTTAGGATTGGCCTCAAGGAGTGTTTGAGGTGCTGGAGGACAGCTGAGGAAATGGAGAGCTAGTGCACTGAGCACACGCTGCAGGCACTGGGCTGATGGCCTGCCCACAGCACAGGGTCGCTGCCGGAGACGCTGCCAGAGCCGCCGTATGAAAGTTTGAAATCCTCCCCTCCTCGTTTCCTTAAAACTCAGATAACACTATTTATTTTTCTTTTGGCAATCACATTTCAGACAAGTGTTTTTCCTTGCAGCAATAATGACTATATTTTGTTCAATCTGCTTTTCAAAACGATTAATTTCCTAAAGTCAGATTTTGCAACTTTGGCTTTGATTCTAAATCTCCTTCAAAATACAATTATTAATGATGGAAAAATAATCACTGCTCAATTTCCGTCTATAATAAAGCAGAGAGGCTTTTGTACCATGTGAAACTTTTAACCAAAAATAAATTCCACTCACACACGCGGCAGTTAGTCTGCTGAACCAGAGTTGTGCCTTATTATGAGCCCTCAAGTCCTCTCTCGAAACAGTTGCCCTCTGGACATTCATTCATTCCCTGTCATCAAGCTAGTTTTTTTCCTCCGTAAGTCTCTGAATATATTATTTTGCATTTGTCCCCAGTGACTATCATCTTGCTTTGATGATCTGTTCTTCTAATTTCTTAATGTTATTTTAAAATTAGATTCTTGTTCTCTGAGGTGTTAGCAATCCCACACACCTCAATGGCATCAACAGATTTAATGATCATAATCTCTATTCTCTTGTGGATCATGAATAAAATTATTAAATGATATAAATGATAAGCCTCTTTATGACATCATAAAATATGCCACCCTCTCAGTTGTTAGCCCAAATACTATTGATACTGTTTTGGTTTTTGGTTTTTGGTTTTTGGTTTTTGTTTTTTTGAGGAAGATTAGCCCTGAGCTTACATCCGCTGTCAATCCTCCTTTTTGTTGCTGAGGAAGACTGGCCCTGAGCTAACATCCGTGCTCATCTTCTTCTACTTTATATGTGGGATGCCTGCCACGGCATGGCTTGACAAGAGGTGCCATGTCCGCACCTGGGATCCAAACTGGCGAGACCCGGGCCACCGAAGCAGAGCGTGCAAACTTAACCGCTTCACCACTGGGCCGGCCCCTATTGATAACTGTTTGAATTCAGTCCTCTAGGCAGTTGTAAATCGCTCTGTTTTTCTTCAAATCGTATATTCGTAGCTTGTTGATCTTCGGTTTCTAATTTTATATTTAAAATGTTAAATTGTTTAGTTCATAACAATCATATTTAGTGGGGCAGTCTCTCACATTCTTAAATTTACCATTTTGAATTACTGGCCCCTAAAAAATTACATGTCTACAAAATATCTAACATTTATCAGGAAGCTAAGGCAGACTTGGATGCTTAATGAACACCAGGTCATTGTTATAGGCCTGGAATTGTGTCTGGTTTGCTCACCATTATCTCCTGAGGGCCTAACACAGTACTGGCACGTACTAGGTATCCGGTAAATACCTGTTGAACTACTGTTGAATTCAGGAAAACCCAAGATACGCCAGATGTTTGTGCCTATATTCTGTTCTTCTAATTTATAAGGCATATTGGACTGCACCTTTGCTCCTCTTATTTCCCCCCGAGTATATTTTTAATCAAATGGTTACATCCTCAATGCCCTGCACTCCCTGGGTTGAAACAAATTCAGTTGGGGTAACCTTGTGAATCTTAGTCTAGAAAGCTAACGAAAAATGCCCACCAGGCTGGTTCTGTGGGTAAATGCTCTGCACTGCGGGATAGCTGGATTCAATTATTGCTCCCAGTTTGTGGTATCAGGAGCCACCTGTGCACAGGGAGTGCTTATATGCCTTTATGTAGAGGGCAGAGCCTTCTGTCCCCACAGAGGAGCCTGTTTAGTCTATTGAAACAGTTTTAAGTAGATCTGAAGGGAAGCCTCTTTCCTTGTCATAAAAAACAGTTGAGAGGCATGGGTTTTCCAAAATTGTATTTTTTGAGAGAGAAACCTCTCATAGATGCTGAATGTGGTTTTAGTAAGTTAGAAGTCTTTGTCGTTACCTAGATTGATATTCCAAACTCACACTAATCCCACAGCCTGATTTGGTACAGATTTAAGGATTTTTGTGATTTCAAGGTGCTTGATCTATCAGAAAGCTTTAAATCATTTAGTTGGTACATCTGAAGCCATTCCCCCTTGTTTCCTAAGCAGCGTCTGTAGGCACTACTTAACCTCCCCACTTAGCACCTCAGACAGAGTGTTGATCCGGATGTGCTTAACCACCTTTCCTGAAATAACAAGGTGGCTGTGCCACCTCAGTTTTCAAACGGAATTACTGAGGTAGCGGTAGAGATCACAGGACCTGCAACATTAGGTTAGTGATGTGTAAGATGCTACTAAAGATTACGGGCGAGTAAATCTTGTCCCTTTCCCGAAAGCCCTTGACTTTCTGGCTTGAAAGATCTTACCTATCCACCAGAGTATAATAAAGCCAGAGAAGAACCTCTGAAGGTTGATTCGTGCATGGCGCGATGGTGCCCCCTGTGGAAGATCTCCCAGTTCTAGATCTAAGGAAGTTATGCTAACCTTTATCTTTGATTCATTCCTGACGAGGTTTGTGTGCACCTCTTAGGAAAGGTCATAGGCCTTTCTATGTGCTGTGATCTCTTTAAGATGCACGCCATCGTATGCATGGTTTTTAGTATGCACTCTGGTCAAGACACACTAAGCACTGTAATCAAGTGGTTCTATCAAATTCTGTCTCTGAATCCCTTCATTTTATGGAGAAGAGGTTGAATAACCTAGCAGTGTTCATACAGTTAGTATCTCATAGAATCATGGTTCTTCCCAGGTCTGCTAACTCCACAGTGTGTGTTCTTTACCACCATACTGCTTCTCAGGGTGCTTTAGACATACTACAAAAAGGAGTAAGAGAAAATTTGTATATAGGCTCTGGTCTTACACATATCTAGAAAATGGTATGCATTACTCTGTGATCTAACAGTTCTGATCTCAGAA
Organism: Equus przewalskii; assembly: GCF_037783145.1. Taxonomy (NCBI): domain Eukaryota; kingdom Metazoa; phylum Chordata; class Mammalia; order Perissodactyla; family Equidae; genus Equus; species Equus przewalskii. The sequence goes on along the minus strand of NC_091839.1, from coordinate 56,813,312 downwards.
ATAGTGATTGGCTAGTAAATGACTGTCTTAGGATTTATGTTTGCTAAACCAGTACAGTAATTTTTTTTTTTTTTTTTTTTTTTTGGTGAGGCAGATTGGCCCTGATCTAACATCTGTTGCCAATCTTCCTCCTTTTTTTTTGGCTTGAGGAAGCTTGTTGCTGAGCTAACATCTGTGCCAATCTTCCTCTATTTTGTATGTGGGATGCTGCCACAACATGATTTGATGAATGGTTTGTAGGTCCATGCCCAGGATCTGAACTGGCAAACCCCCAGGTGCTGAAGCATAATGTGCAAACTTAACCACTATGCCACCAGGCTGGTCCCAGTGATTTTTTTTTTTTTTAACTGGTAAGTATTGTTCACTCTTCCAAGAAAGTTTTATAGGCATAACCATTTAAACAAGTTCTCATCACCATTCTCTTGAGGGAGGCACGGATCTAGATAACATATACATCTTCAATTACACTGTAACATTAGAGACGTCCTACATCTGGAAGAGATGTTAATTGTGCAGATATGATTACATTTACATGGCACAGAGAGTAACTTTTTCACTCCATACATTGATTCCTGCATTTGCCCCCAGTGTGATGCAGCCGGCCTGGAAGTTTTGGCTGAAGTATTAATTTATTTCATTGTCATTACGCTCAGTAGATAGAGTTGTTCTGTTGTTTGAGGTACTTTCTGGTGATGGAAGTCAAAAATGTGTTTTGAGCTCATCTTGTATCAGCGCGCATGTCAGGATGTTAGGAACCTACAGTCAGGCAGATGGTGGTGGTGGTAGTGATAGTAGTTTTGAAGCAAGTGATCCTCAGGTGTCAGCATCCAAATACTAAAGCAGAGGGAAACTTGGGACATAAGAAGGATTTAAGAAATGGAAGAGTAAGATATGGACTCAAACAAAATAATAGAAACCCAAATTTACTCTCCATGAACTTTTAATTCATGGAGAATAAACTAGAATTCATAGCTTATGTATTCCTCAAATAACCCCCAGGACTGTTTGATACCTACATGTTGTGAGTGCTCTTGTCCCACAATGTTCTTTTTAATTAAATAACCGGCATAGTATTTGTCATGAGATTACAGAGCTTACTGTTTATTGATTCACTCCTAAAAAAGCTACAGGCAAGAGTGGCTCATCGCTGCATTCTACAACCTATAATATGTTTTGCTTATTGAATTTTTATTACAGAGTTTGCTAAAAAACTTCACAGTCCCAGTTTTGCTTTTTGAATTTCAATATGTAGAAATAAGTTCTTCTTTAGAATATGATGCTAACATTAAAAATTAGCTTTCAATCAGAATATGGATAAATCTGTCATTATTTATACATTGTTAAATTTTCTTTCAGAAGACATAAGCAGTGATTGCTTTTCCTATGTAATTAAGGCTCAATTTAATATAATTCCATATTACTAACCTCAAATGTCCAATCTGTCAAATGTTAGTGAAAGTTTATAAACTAAGAGTTAAATAGTACATTTTGTTCTGTTTAATTAAATTTTTAAGTCAGGCACATCTGCTTCTACCCTGAGCTACAGGTTGACCTCTGTTTCTTAAGTTAGTAAGTAGCTCTTTGCCTGAATTCTCTGCCATAGAGTCAACAATTTAGGTCAATTTTGAGTATGCCAGTGAAATGTTTTTAACTACATGAAAATATCGCTAAACTACCTATGTATATATGTAGGGATGCTAAATTTTAGGTATGTCAATATATATGATTTAGGGGTATTTATACATATAACCAGGATATATTTATTCAGACATGATAATTTATACGAAATGAGTCATCTGGTTATGGGCAGCTCTTTGTAGATAGTTAGTCCACAACATGGACTCCTAAATGTCCTAGCTGAGAGGCTGAGCCTTAAGATCAATTCTGAAATCTCACTTTGAACAGGAGGCCACACACCATCCAGACTGAGCCTAATAGACACTGGTGGCGGACAGGGCAAGAAAAATGATACCAAACCTGTCTTTATCATTTTTTTTCCTTTTAGGGCGAATAGATTAAATTTTAAATGGTCAAGATGATTTGGAAGTTCATTTTTCAGAAACAAGCATGTTTCCAATTCACTAATAATCAGAGATTTAAATCACCTTCATGAATCTATGTAGAATGGTCCATGAACGTTTATAATTAAAGCCAGGTGCATTATGTAAACGTTACATGAAGTTTTGCAGTGAACCCCATGCTTCCTTCTCCTTCACACCTTGCATTTGTATAGCATTTTACTGATGTCAAAGTAATTTCATGTGCATTATCTTACTTGTTCTTCATAATAATTCCATATGGTATAAATATTTCTTTGCGATTTTACAGGTGAGGTGGACTTACAGAGGTTGCTTTGCCCAAGGTCACACATGTCCAGGTCGAGAGTTTCCTTCCTAACGTTTGCTCGCTGCCTCTCCATGATTATTGTTTCTATGGGTATAAAACAGCAGAAATGAATTCATCAGTCTTAGGAGAACTCCTCATTCTAAGATTAAAAAAAGCTTCCTGTGTGGCTTCATCTGGGGGATTCTGCTCCAAGGTGCTTGGAGGGCCACCATGATGGAAATAGTGGTGTTTCATCCCTGCTAGAGCCCACCTTCCCTCTTACCTCCCATGTCCATGGGCTTCAGGTCCCAGGACTCGGCAGGAAAAGGAGAGCAGTGGAAGATACCGTGTGTGTCATGCACTCTCACACAATTACACAGAATGATTTTAGTTCTGCAAAAGAATAAAGAGAACTTGTTAGAAAGTGAGTATCTTGGGGCTGGCCTGGTGGCATAGTGGTTAAGTTCACATGCTCCTCTGTGGTGGCCCAGGATTCATGGGTTTGGATCCAGGTGTGGACCTACCCACCGCTCATCAAACCATGCTTTGGTGGCATCCTACGTGCAAAATAGAAGAAGATTGGCACAGATATTAGCTCAGTGACAATCTTCCTCAAGCAAAACTATGAAGATTGGCAACAGATGTTAGCTCAGGGCTAATCTTCCTCGCCAAAAAAAAAAGAAAGAAAGAAAAAGTATCTTAAAGCTCAATACAAATCTATTTTACAGGAATTTTATAGGCTACTTTACAAAAGAAAAATACTCCGATGTTTTATTAGAGAACAGTAAAATTCTTGAAGCATGGATAAATTATATTTATCATTTTGAACTCATTAATCCTTTATCCAATGACTTAGAGTATGATGAACTCTGAGATTGGTTTTAAAAAATAGTGAAAATGACATGAGGCAATGTCCTGTCATTATGTGAAACCCCATGTACCACTACTACTGTCAGTCTTTGGTTGAGATTTTTAGCAAAAATAAGTTTTTATTTTTAAGGATCTATATATATATAGCTCTCTCTCTCTCCAGTCCTCACAACAGCCCTCTGACATAGGTACTATTATGTCTATCTTATCATAGACATACATAGATATAGATTTAGATATCTTAGGACAGTGCTGCACACACATGATATGGGACTGTCTTTGTTGTCATTGCTATTATTATTATTGCTATTTTGGTGTTGGGAAGCACTACCATTCTTACTGTGTCTTTGCATGTGAATTCGTGTGATTGAGGAAATCACTGAAAATTCTCTTATTCCCATCTCCTTCCATTTTTATCAAAGTAAGATATTTAAGATCAATAGATTTTTTTCTATAGATTCTTTTAATTTGTTCCTCTAAGTAAAAGGAATGCTTTTTGTGTTGTTGGCAATGCATTTAACAGTTTATTATATTAGAGAAAGGTTTCAATTGTATTTTCTCCTTTTGTACTAAGCCTTGCCGCTCAGAAGTTGACCAGATCTTTCAGTTGAAGCACTGTCAGCTAGAATCTTGGAGTCGGGTGGGTCTTTGGAGGCAGCCTTGTTCCACCTCCCCCATCAGCTAAGAGTTTCGTTCCTGCTTTCTCTGACGTGGTCATCCAGCCACTGAGGACTTTCAATAATAGGGAGTTCACAGCTTGTCAAAAATAATTTTTCTGTTGTTAGACAACTCTGGTCATTTGAAAGTTTTTCTTGTTTGTAATTGAAATCTGCTTCCCAGAGAAGCTCACCGTATTGCTCTTTGTTCTGCCCCCTGAAGCATATAGAACAGGACTGCTCCTCCTTCCATTTAATCGCTTTAGATATTTGAAGATGGCTTTCACATCCTCATTTAAGCCTTCCTTCCAGGTTAGACATTCCTTAGATGACATGTTTCCAAATACTTCGTCATCCTAATAATGGGCCCAATCTATCTTGTCTTTGCCCCTCTTGACACATGGCACCCAGGACTGAACACAGTTTTCTAAATGTGAGTTGACCATCAAAAAGTGCAGTAAGCCCCTTCCCACCTGTGTTTTGGGCATGTACGTCTGTTGATGCAGCCAAAGTTTGCAACTGCCTTTTTTCGTATCTACATCACAGTCTTGGCTTATATAAAGAATGTGTTTATCAAAAATCCTCAACATTTTTTATGAGTCACTGCCAAACTGAGGTTTACACTCCTACAATTGATTTTGAAACCTAAATGCACAACTATACAGTTACCTCTGTTACATTTCAGCTGGCTAGTGTCAGTCTATTGTTCAACGTGTCAGAATCATTAAAATTTTGATGCTATCCATGTGTTATCTTTCTCTTTTGGCTGTATGACATCTGAAAATTAAAATTTAATGTGCATTTCTTCTCCATCTTCATTCAAGCAATGCGTAGAACTGTGATAAGGGTAAGAAACCAAGTATTGAGTCGTATAGCAAGCACAACACTAGAGATAGCTTTTCTGCTCAATCCACTACTAAACATTTTCTAACAATAGTTGTTTGACATATTTGAATCGATATTACCACACTCTAATCCAGACCCCACTTTTCTGTCTTATCCATGAAGGACTGAGTTTCCAAAATCTGAATATACTCTGTTTTGACTGTTTCTGAAGCGAATAGCTAAGTAGCCATATCAAAAGAAAAATGAGAGCTCTTTGTCATGACTTGCCCATTGTGCCCCACCCATCCTGGGGCTGCGACCACCACTGCCTTTTTTCGAGAGCTCACAAACCATTTATTTAATAACCTTTTCTGGAATTTTGCCATACTTGTTCATAAATTCACTGGTCTGTGTTCCAGAATGCACCTTTGTCCTCATCTTCTGCTTTTTTGTTCTACATTTGAGGACATTAGTCATTTGAATCTCCCAGCTCTGAGATCTCTCATAGTCTTTCAATAGCTGGGAAGGACATTGATGTGCATTCTGAGCACGCACGAGCAGGACAGAGGTGGGTGGACGCCCCTGTGAAGGTGCTCTGGACTGGGAACCAGGTCTCCAGAGTGAGAGCGAGACAGAGGAGGAAGTGCCAGAAGATGAAAGCCCAACAGGGACAGCAGACAAAATGAGTGAGAGGGCTGCCGGCGGGGAGGAGATCGGCGAGGGCTACATGGTTGTTTGTCCTAGAGGAGAAGGTTGTGTTTGGAATGGGAGGCTGGGTGGTCTTGGAAAGCAGAGGACACCAGGAGCCAGAGGAAAGCCAGGATGGTAGCCGCATCCAAGGTCCCCCTGACAACCTGCGATGTGCTATTTGAATGCACATTTCATCCTTAAAGCTCCTCTTCATGGAATTTTAGTCTTTACAATTTTTAAGTCATTCTTTATTTATTCTATTTCCTTTTTGTCTTCTCTTAAAAATAAATATATTATCTTTTGCAAATATTTTGAGCATACTTGTTCTTATTTGACATATTATAGCCTCTAAATTTTGAAGGCCCTTACTTTTGTCATCATCTCCTTTCCTCACGTCCCTCCCCATCAGTCTCTCACAGATTCTAAGGTTGTGTGTTTCTGAACATTTTTCTATGGGGTACGGCACTTTAAAACATTATGACAAGTGTCCTAGTGATAACACAGACTTATGGGTTATTCCCACACAATTTTTACAGCATTGTCTCTCTCCTTTGTCAGCTCTTTCAAATCAGGGATAGCATCCTATCTGGACAGTGGTGTGTTGTGCAGAGCAGATGCTCAGCCATGGCTCCGCAGTGGAGAGGGGATAGGCTCCTCCTTGTACACCTGGGCCTTTTCAAATCTGAGCCCTGAGAGACCTTATTTTGTAGCCATTATTTTGGTCTCTTTCATAATTAATTATGCCCCTTGCTGGAATTTAGTTTTTCAGAGACTTCCATCACCCTTGAACTGTATTTCCACTTATCTCTTGGAATCATGGCAATCTTTCACTAAAGTTATTTTTGCAATGCACTTTCCTAATCTAGAGTCTGGGTGTCCAAAACCAGGCCTGCTAGTCCTTTCTTCCTCTGATTCTAATACCAAGATGGCGTTACTTTTTTTTTTTTTTTTTGCCAAATTTCTATCACCTTTACATATAATTATGTTGACATAATTAAGCAAAAATTTCTCCTATCTTCTGATACATAAAATTATCAGTCAGGCACGCCAAGAATTTGTCAACTATAGAATGTGAGTTTTAGCAAATGTTCAGAGGTTGAAGTCTCCTATCGTTACTGCATCTTACCTTTCTGCCAGCTTCATGATCTCCATTAGGGAAGCGTGGCCCTCTTCTACCACGTGGTTAGGAGGTACGTGGTCTCTTCCCATAACAGAATGGCTTCAATTTGTTTCCTTTTACCCTTGTCCAGGTGTTTTCAACCATAAAAAAAACTTTAACATATTGTTTCATACTCTTGTTTCTTTAGAACAGGGTCTACCCCATGTTCCAGATGAGTTTTAGCATCCTCATTCTCTCTAAGCACTGCCTGGTTGGGTGAAAGATAACTTGGGTTGTCTGCAAATCCTTTCCGGTGCTATAGAGTGGAAGAGCTCTGGATGTGCAGTAATGAAACCCAGGCTATTTCACAAATGTGCTGTGGACTCTTGTGCACATCACTTAGCCTCTCTCATCCCAGTATCTTCTGCAAAACGAGGTGAGAAGATAAAAGTGTGCTTGGGGTTTCTTCTAGGTCATAAAGTCTTTCTCTGGTTTCACTAGAGAAAAGTGGCTGCTGCCTCTGCTTCTCATAAAGCTACTTAGAGCCCATGGCAGGGGCATGTCTTTAATATTTTAAGAGGACTTTTGAACCAAATAGTTTTCAGAGGCATACAAGGATTTCTCAAAAGGGTCTCATTGGGGCCGGCCCAGTGGCGCAGCGGTTAAGTGCGCACATTCCTCTTCAGCAGCCCGGGGTTCACCAGTTCGGATCCTGGGTGTGGACATGGCACTGCTTGGCAAGCCATGCTGCAACAGGCGTCCCACCTATAAAGTGGAGGAAGATGGGCACGGATGTTAGCTCAGGGCCAGTCTTCCTGAGCAAAAAGAGGAGGATTGGCAGCAGATGTTAGCTCAGGGCTAATCTTCCTCAAAAAAAAAGAAAAAACAGGGTCTCATAAAAGCAACATTTATCATTGAAAAGGTGTCTAATAACACCTTTTAATAAATGTTCAATGATAATGCACTTTAAGTACTTTGCATCCTCTTCTCTCTGTGTCAATATCTTTAATTGGATGCTCTAGCAGGGGATTTAGACTTAATTTATTTCAGGTGATGCTGCACTTAGTTATTCAGCTGACTTAATTCAAGATTTAATTATATTAGTGCCCTAAAGTGCTATGTCAGGGAAATAAAACAGACTGATAATTCATCTCTTTGTATTTTTGGGGGTTATTTATCCTATCTCTAAAGTGTTTTTCAAACCATAAAGGACAGAGTGGGCACACTCGCACTTTTGGCCACATCCTAATATGTAAAGTTCTGTATGCGTCAGTTTGGGATTTGCCCAGCTGAAACATAGGTGAAGGCAAAAGTGGAATTTTTTTTACTTGTGGCCTTTCTCTCACAGCTATTAGAACCAAGGTCACGGGTCCAGTCCCTCAGTGTTCCATTCAATCCTCTCTGCTTCTACAGCCCTATGACAGGCCCTCTCATAGGTAGTCCTGGAGGCAGTAAATGTGTTCCTCTCTGTGTCTCCAGCCCCTACTATATGCATAGGCCATATAGGTGCCCAATAAATGCTTGTTCAATTGAATTTGATCACTGCAGAGACAACCAGTTGGAAGTGTGGTTAAAATGGTATAAACCCAACACAGCTATTTTAAAATACAGTAACTCAAAATACTTGCCCCAGTGAGTGAGATACTCCCAAATCTGGCTCATCATTGGAATGGCCTAAGAACCATTTTTTAGGGCTTATTGACTCTATCTCTAGGAATGAGGGCTAGGCATCTGCATTTTAAAGTTTTCCCAGGTGAATCTTAGGGTCAGCCAAGTTTAGGAACTCCAGCTTAATATATCTTTTGTCACATTTATTTACAAAGGACAAGATTGTTTTGTCAGGATAGACCTATTGTGTATTCTAATTTATAGTAAAAACGAGTCTCTTTTATGGTCTGTTAATTATATCTAAAAGACTTCCTTTGAGCCAATAGTTTATGTTTCGTTGGTGGAAGTGTATACAGATGTCTGTAAGGAATAATACGTTCCATGAAGGATTATATTACTGGTGGGTCATGAAATGGGTGTTTTTTACACATGGAAGCTGTCAGATCCCTTGGTTTGTGAAGCCCTGTGAGCCCGCCTCTGTGGAGAGCAGATCTGAGTATTAACTGGAAGTGCAGTAGTCGTTGAGTGAGAGAAATTAACTCTTTTAGGGCTTGAGTAACTTGCAGTAATGTCATCCTGGGTACTCTTTTGCTTTAATCTGAATTACTCTTCATTATAGAATTAAATACCAAATAAATCACCATCAAATATTCAGTTAAGTCTAGCTGAATAAAGTTTATAGAGTAACAAACTAAATAAAGCAATCAGAGAAATCCAGAACATAGAACATTGTACAACACAGCCTGCTCCTTTCAAAATGGCGCTATCTTGGGGGAAAAAAGATTGGTGTGTCATAACAAATGAGTACAATGTGTAAACCAGGATTCATCATGGTTTGGAGGAAAAAAGACTAAAAAAGACATTTTGGAGCCAATTGTGAAAATTTGCACATGGATTAGATATTAGATAATAGACAATTATTGTTAACTTTCCTATCTGTGTTGTAATAGTATCTGCTTATGTGGGCGAATGTTCTTATCTGCGGAGGTGCGTGTCAACACAAGAGTGAAGCATCCTGCAGCCCATGGTGTGTCCAAGCTAAGTCCGACCAGCTCAGAGCCTATTGTTAAATATTCAAGAATTTTGTGATTCCACAACCCTTGGTAGCTTGAAATCAGCTATGACAGGAGTATTTATACCACAAAAATCTGCAAATGCTACAAATAGGGCTTTTTTTCCTCCCCAGGAGAGCTAATTTGCCAACATACCACTACCCACAGCTTACTTTCAAATGGTTCAGAAAATACACACACATACATGTGGAAAGAACAGAAATGGCAAAATGTTAACAGTTTTTGAATCTAGGGAGAGGATTTGTAGTCATTCACTGTGGTAGTCTGGGAGTCAGCAGACTTTTTCTGCAAAGGCTAAAGTGTGAAGATTTTAGGCTTTGCAGGCCATAAAGTCTGTGGCAGCTCCTCAGCTCGGCAGCTCTGCCATCATAGCACGAAAGCAGCCCTAGACAACGCTGAGATGAGCGGCGTGGCTGTGTGCCGACAGACTGTATTTAGGAAAAGCAGGGGGCCAGATTTGGCCCGGGGCCATAGTTTACTGACTCCTGTGCTAGTCTTTCAATATTTGTGTACTTTAAAAATATTTCATAATAAAAACAATTTCTGGGGCTGGCCCCGTGGCCAAGTGGTTAGGTTCGTGTGCTCTGCTTGGCGGCCTGGGGTTTTGCCGGTTCGGATCCTGGGCCCAGATATGGCACCGCTTGTTAAGCCATGCTGAGGTGACATCCCACATGCCACAGCTGGAAGGACCCACAACTAGAAATACACAACTATATACCAGGGGGCTTTGGGGAGAAAAAGGAAAAACTAAAATCTTAAAAAAAAAAAAATTCCTTTAACTAAAGTTCAGATTTCTTAGCCTGGTTTTCAGAGCCCTCCTCCATCCCCTCACACCTACTCCCACAAGGTGTGTCACATTGTCTGTTTTTGTTCCCCGGACACTGCACTCTGGTCTGCTCGGTACCTTTCCTCAAGCTACTCTTTCCCTACAATTCCCTTGCTTCCCCCAACCACATCACTACTTATTGACATTCCAAGACACTCCTCAAATCCCACTTACTCTGTAAGGCCTTCTTGAATCTCTTCTAACTAAAGTTGATCTCTCGGGGCTGGCCCAGTGGCACAGTGGTTAAGTTTGCACGTTCTGCTTCTTGGTGGCCCAGGGTTCGCCAATTCGGATCCCTGGTGCGGACATGGCGCCACATGGCAAGCCATGCTGTGGTAGGCGTCCCACATATAACAGTAGAGGAAAATGGGCACAGATGTTAGCTCAGGGCCAGTCTTCCTCAGCAAAAAGAGGAGGATTGGCAGCAGTTAGCTCAGCGCTAATCTTCAAAAAAAAATTTTTTTTTAAAATAAAATAAAGTTGATCTCTCATTTCTCTGACCATCTGCAGTCCTACACTTGTAACCTGGTTTTGCTGCTTTTCACTATATACAGGTAATTAGTTACTGATCCATAAAACAGAGAAGGATTTTTGTACTCCTTACACATAGTATGTGCTCAATTAATACTTGTCAACTGAAACCCAGTCATGCAGATATCCATGTGACTGCAGGTACCAACCTAGAAGTTTAGAATACAGAATGTTGGCCTGTCTAATTTAGATTTGAGAGAATTAAAGATAATGAAAATAGGGAGCATGTTCTTTCCCTTTTTTCCAAATCTTTAAGGCTGGTCTGATCCAAGTCCAGCTTCCTTTGAGGTGTTTGTGCATCAAACTAAAATACACTTAACCTTGGTAAGTGAGGTGGCTTTCTGGGCAGTGACTAAGGGCTTGAGGAGGAAGAAAAATTAAGTCATTCTGGGTAGCTGTAGTGTTTTAGACACTGTCAAGCACGCTATGCTAAATCATGTAGTCTCCCAACTGTCCCCATTTAGAACTCAGAGCATTAAATGGCTTTCCAAAGACTATAAAGCTGGAATGGGAGTTTGAATCTGGCTGTCTCTGATACCCAGCACCATTTTAGTGCCTTCATGCATTCAGCAATTGGCAAGAAGCCAGGGAACCCTAGGCTGAAATAGTCCTAAAGTTCACGTGCAGTGTGGAAATATCTGTGGTGTGTTGCGAGTCTAGGGGAGGATAGTATTAAGTGCCGCTGGACAGGGTGTTAGAAAACCTGGCTTCTGGTTGCAGCTTAGCCACTATCCATCTGTGATCCTGGGTGAGCTGCTGAGCTTCTCTGGACCTCTGTTCTCTCGTCTATATGATTAGAGGAATAAAGCAGGTTATTTCTTTTATTCCTTTATGTTTCATGCATTATGCAGTAGCTTAAAGTCTAATGAAGGGATAGCTAAGTGAATGGAGAATTAAAATACAACGCTGTATAGTAATGCCGTGCTCCAGATATGCACAGGGAGCCCAGAGAAAGAGTGGTACCTAGCCCCTTAGGGCTGTCATCCTAGCTGAGTGCATCCCACTCAAGTGGAATTTGGGGAGCTTGATGGAGGGTGGGGGTAACAGTCTTAGGGGACATAAGAGCTGCAAGTAGTTTCCCTAAATACACGATGAAAGGGGAAAAGAACAGGCTGGACAAGAGCTAGATCAGGAAAAGGTCTTTCATGCCTCACGAAAGAGCTTGGACTTTTTTCTTAAGGCCGTTGGAAGGCAGCGAAGGGTTTTAAGCAAAATCATATTTGCATTTTATAAAGATCTCCTTGGCAGCGTGACGGATGGAGTCCAAGGGCACAGAACCGGTGGTGGGAAGACTATTTAGGAGGTGATTGCAAAAAACAATCCAAGCGAGGGATGATGATAGCCTGAACTAATGTAGTGGCAACAGGAATGAAGAGCAGAGGATAAATTTGAGAGCTGTAAGGGACGTAGAATGGCTAGGACTTAGTGACTGTATCAGTCAAGATGGCTACAGACAACCTCACAGTCTCTGTCATCAAACAACAAGAAGTGTTTCTTGCCCACACTACGTGTTCCGTGCAGATTGGAGAGGCACGGTGGTGCTCATTGTGGTCACCCTGGGATCCAGGCTGAGGAGCTTCTCCAGTGTGGCTGATTGATGTGCCAGAGGAAAAGCTCTACAGTGACTCACATGGACAGTTAAATGCCACAGCCCAGAAGTGACATGCATCATTCATGGACTAGCACTTGTCACTTGGCCCCACCTGATCTCTGGGGGCCAGAAAGTTCAGTCATGGGTCAGCAACACCAGTACTGCCGTGGTACCTGACGACACGAGGAATGAAGGAGGACACCCGGGTTTCTGCTTTAGAAATTAGGCAGACATTTGAGGTCGTCACTGAGAAAGAGAAGATGGAATCAGGGCAAGGGGCAGTGGATGGACAAAATCATTATAAATCTTTTTCAGCTCTAAAGTCTAACCATTTTATTGGTCCTTGCCACATCAAAGAGAGGGAGGGAGGGAAACCCACCAAAGGGAGGGATTGGAAATCAACTCCATTTGTTGGTGAGAATTTACTTTACTTTTTACAAAGAGTGTTTTAGTTCATTCTTCCCAGTCAAATTAAGTCTTTTAGTTTTAAAAATATAGCATTCAGGGGCCAGACCCATGGCTTAGTGGTTGGGTTTGGTGTGCTCTGCTTCAGCAGCCCAGGTTCGTGGGTTCAGATCCCGGGTGTGGACCTACACCACTCGTCAGCCATTCTGTGGTGGTGACCCACAAATAAAATAGAGGAAGATGGGCACAGATGTTAGCTCAGGGCTAATTTTCCTCAGCAAAAAGTAATAATAATGTAGCATTCAGAACTAATGCTATACGTCTTTCTTGAATTTTCATATGGACCATTGTATCAACATACAGTGTAAAAAAAAATTAGTTAACTAGGATGTTAGTGCAGCCGTCCTCACATAACAATATCAGGCTGCTGGATTCAAGATGCCAGAGGTATAATTGCCCTCCGCCTTCATTATGCGATCCCCTGGCAGGGCACATTTCCTGGTATTGAGGGGTGGGAGTTGGGAGGAGGTGTAATTAGGCTGATTGGAGCTTGTTGTGCTGCCCTGGAGCACAGACACCAAGCAGCCTTAGGGCGTGTTAGTGCCTGGAGGTCATTGGGGAATGATGTCCTCTTTACCTCAGAGGACAGTAGCAGAAACAAGTGAACCTGTATCGTTTCTCCCTTTCTTTGTCTTCCACCTCTCCTCCCCAGTTTAATTGTGCTACCTTACAAACTGACTTTTATTGTGCGTTTGTTTCTTAACAGTTGCGAGAAACAATCAAAGCTGGCAAAGGTGTGACTTCAGCTATTGACCTGTGTCGTTACCATGGAAACAAGGCACTGGAGGCCCTGGAGAGCTTTCCTCCCTCGGAGGCCAGATCTGCTTTAGAAAACATTGTGTTTGCTGTGACCAGATTTTCATGACACCAAATTAAAAAGACACTATTGTTCATCAGCTGAAAAAACTGGGGAAAGAGGTGATCGGGAGAGCTTTCTTGATGAAATATCTAAATGTGTTAATGACTTTAAAAACGTATACATTTTTTTCTTCCTTTTATCAAATTGCTAAATGAATGCTGCCTTCTTTTTGGAACTGCTACAAACAGAATTAGAAGAAAAAAAGGTCAAGCAGTTTTCACTTGTCACGCCAGAAGCACACTTGAGGCTGCAGTAGCAGAAATAATTAATGAGATTCGCTCCTGTGACCTCAGCAAATGGACAGGAAATAAGTCCTTATTGATTGGACCGAGCAGGGATGGCGCCAGGGCGGTGGCCTGTGGTTTTCCTTCTAGAGAGGACAGAGCAAGATGGAAGCTGCAGGTGTCAAGAGAAACACTGTCCGTGCCAGCCAGGGAGGACTGTCAGAGCAAAAGCTACTGACCAGTTTGGCATAACGAAGGGTAGTTCAGTGATTAAGAAAAAAAATATGCTTTGTCTTCTCACAATTATGTCTTTGTATTTTTAGATACAGTATGAATTTACTTTGTGCTTCAATGGTTTTTGTAATTTTTGGGGAGAAAATCGCTGAAAAGATAATGCCAAATATTTGAAGTAGGAGATTAAAATGTTATCAAATGTTAACTTGGCTGTAGTAGGAATTGCCTGTTTTTCTTTCTTGAAGACCAAATTTTTTTCAAACACATTTCAAAGAACCAGACTTTTTTTTTTAAAGCTGAACACGATGCTTATTTCAAGTAAAATGTATTCATTTGTAATACTTTGGTGTAGAGAATACCTTTCATTTTTACAAGTTTCAGGTATATAATTATTGTACAGGGGAATTCATTGGTGATTTTTTTTTTTAACCTCAGAATGTCAGATTTTGGTCTTGAACCACAGACATCCAATTACAGAAAGAATATAAGCAATCTCACAGGGCTGCAATCGGACACTGTCTCTGTGTGGTTCATAGGAGATGATTTCTGCGGTTTGCTTGCATGCAATATGAGAACGCCGTTGACAAGAAGGCTGAGTTTACATAAATGATCGAGATTGAGACTCAGCTACCTTTCTTCCTTATGTGGTGTAATTACAGCCCTATCTGGAGACAGCGGACACAGCAAACAGATTTTATTACCTCGTTCCCTCAAACACTAAGTCAAGTTATTTTAGTTAAATTCCTCCCCCTAAAAGTTACAAAACCATTTTATCAGGACCCAGCATGTGGCGTGCAATAAAGAGAAAATATAAGCTACAGAGTTTTAAAGTATTGTACTGTGAAATATTTTTAAGTATTTTTGAAATATTCTAATTGTACAGCTTATGCTACTGCAACTTGAAGGCCTATAGATTTAGCTTAAGAAAACACTCTTCTGTTTGAAATGTCTTCTCTCACAGAAATTGGCTTAATTAGTAACTATGGTTAGATGCTTTCAATCAGACTGGGTTTTAATCATTAACTTCCACAAAGGAGGGGTCGTGCTTTGTGTTCAGGGACTTAAGCAAGCTGAAGGTTTCATTAGGCAGAGGGTCAGGTACTACAGGGCACCAAGGCAGGATCCTAGGGCCCTTCTAGTTCTGGATTAGCAGCTAGTTTGCTGTGACCTTGAGCAATTCACTTCCCTCTGAGCCTCAATTTCCTCATCTGTGAAATATGGTTAAACGAGAGAATCTATGAAGTCCCTTCCAGCTTTGTTTTATTTTCTCAAAGTTTGCCATTTCTGACTTTCTGGATAAGAGAGATGCTATGCGAGTTTCAGAGAGGAGGGAAGGTGAAACCCAAAGAGAGACTGTGAAAAAATGCGTAAAACTTAATGGCAGACTCCTCGCTGAGCTGCCTCACAGGTGACCTCGAGTATTCCCAGCTCTCCTGTGTAGGACGTGTCATCCTGGACTCTTCTGTTTCAACACCCACCTTTCTGCTTCCTTTGGGACCTTTCCTACCTCCCTTTCATCTCCCCTGCTGCCTTCTTTACTCCTTCTCCTGCGCCTTGCCCTCCTGGCTCCCTGGGAGCAGCAGCCCCGCCCTCCCTGTTGAGTGACAGAGCTCCGCCTCCGCCGTGCCTCTCTTCTCTCCTCAGGTCTTACTTAGCAGAATTCTCACTTCCTCAGCATCTTGGCAAGCTTTGGTTAAACCTAACACGTTGGCTAATTCACCCTTAAGTATTAAATACTGCTGGTCTTTCTTCATGCCCCTTCGTCGGGGATATTTATTTATTAACTCATAGGAAGTTCTTATAATTTCAGACAGTCTCTGGGGAGAAATTTGGGGCACCAAGACATGCTTAATCACACTTCTCTGCCTACTGCCCGAGTACAGGCAGGGAACGTACTGACTGGGTAGAGTTATGGCCTGAGAATGTCTCCTCCTTCACCCCTCTCCATTGCCCTCCCCCACCCCCATCCAGTTTCATGGTAAGGGGAAGAATTCATTCATTAGCCCTTGTCCTGCTGCCTTCCGCCTAGTCCCCCCAAACTTGTGCGTTGGCTCCTCCAAACATCATTCACTTCAGGCCCGTGAACCCGCCTGCACTCTCCTCCCTTTGAGTCTTTTCTTTGTTAAGTATAATAAAGGCTGCATTAGCGAGGGCTCCGTGTATATGCCAGGCACTGTGCTGAGGGCCTTAACTATACTCTCTTGTTCAAACCCCACAACCACTCTCTGAGCCTAAGTATTAGCCCCCATTTGCAGATGCAGAGGCCGGCTGAGAAGACCACCTCTGACTGACTTGCCCTCACACCCCACCTCCCCATCTGAGTCTTTGCAGATAGGGCCTCTTTCTCTCTTCCGTTGCTTCTCTTTCCAAATAAGACTCCTTCCTGCTTTCCAAAGATCTCGAGCCTGTAGCTTCCCATCTCCCTATTCCTGAATCTTCAGTGTCTCCTCTGCTGCCTCTGAATGTGCCTCTTGTCCCTATCCCTGGAATGAGATTCCTCACTCCGCCCCGTTTGTCCTCCACCTCCACTTTGTCCTCCCAGCTTCACCAGCGTACCTTCTTACCGTCTGCTAATTCCTTACCCCTGGCAATGGGTCGTTCACTACCAGGTCCCCACCATCTGGACCAGCACCAGGCTTTAGACCCTCAAAGAATACTTGTTCAACAGATCTCTCAGGTCCCCGCTGCCCTGCTCCACTGAGACGGCCTTCTTACAGTTCAGAGATAACCGCCTCGCTGTGAAGTCTGGAGCCGTCCCCTGCCTGCAGCCTTCCCCGCAGCATTTCACGGTACTGACTGTGTTACTGCGCTGGGTTCGTTTTCCCCCCCGCTGCCCAGAAAGCCAAACACCGAGATGACGAGATTGCAGCAGAGAGGGTTTTAATCACAAGGCAGCCATGCGAGGAAACGAGAGCATGAGTCTCAAACCCATATCCCCAAGAATAGGGACTCAGGGATATTTATGGGGTAGGGGGGCAAGGTGGTCTGAAATGTGGTGAGAGATGATTGGAGATGAGGAGAGATGAGGGATTTGGTGATCTGCGCAAGCCTAGTCAGACTCCACGCCTCTTCAGAGGACGCATGCTCACAAAATGGTGGCATTAGCATGATCTGAGGGTGGAGTTTTTAGCCTCTTGACGTCAAAAGGTCGCTTATCGGACATCTGCGTGGGCCCAGTTGATGGGTTGATGGTCTCAACTGGCCTGAAGTGGAAAAGGAGTTCTAATTCCTGAAAAACAGCTCACACACCCATTACCATGGTGATCCAGGCTCCAGGGAGATGTTATCCATGCAGGAACCCAGTGGGAGTCAGATAGCATATTGCCTAAACAGCACAGTTAAAGATGGGTGGGTTAAACAGCTAAAAGCTATAATCAGTAATTGCAAAAAGGAAAAAACACTTTAGTTCCTAGCTAATCATCAATGGCTAACTGTCTGCTGGTTTCAATCCACCCATTCCTTAGTCGTTCCTTATTCTTGAGGGATTCGGGGTGACCACCGATCTAGCTACTTCCTGCTGAATTGGGGCATAGATCTGGGTTGGAGGAATGAAACTGTTTAGCACTCATTTGGAAATATTCTCTTGTTCCCAGCTTCAGGTTGACATTTTGCACTATTAGGATTTTGTACCTTGCTCAATGGTTTTGGAACAACATCTAACGTCACATTTTAGGGGCCGGCCCCATGGCCATGTGGTTAAGTTTGCACGCTCTGCTTCGGTGGCCCAGGGTTTCACTGGTTTGGATCCTGGGCACGGACATGGCACTGCTCATCAAGCCATGCTGAGGTAGCATCCCACATAGCACAACCAGAAGGACCTACAACTAGAATATACAAGTATGTACTTGGGGGCTCTGGGAAGAAGAAGAAGAAAAAAAAAAAGATTGGCAACAGATGTTAGCTCAGGTGCCAATCTTTAAAAATAAATAAATAAATAATTTTTTCCAAAAGTATAGACAGGAGCCAGCCCCATGGCTGAGTGGTTAAGTTCATGGGCTCTGCTTCACTAGCTCAGCGTTTTGCCAGTTCAAATCCTGGGCACGGACATGGCACCACTCATCAAGCCATGCTGTGGCAGCATCCCACACACCACAACTAGAAGGACCCACAACTAAAAAAATACACAACTATGTACCAGGGGGTTTTGGGAGAAAAAGGAAAAATTTAAAAAAAAAAATTGAAAAAGTATAGACAACCCAAATTTTAACAGTCCCTGAAAAATAGACCTCATCCCAGTGGGGCCTCCATCTGATCTCCAGGCGGGGCATACATCTGGTCTTAGTTCCCAATAGTCTTCTGTTCCACTGGATATGCATCAGAGACCAGAGCAATGCCCCATACCCTGATCTTTCACTTGTCATTGATGATAGCTGTCAGCATAGACTCTGCCTGGGGGTCATCACATTCCTAAGGAGCTCAAAAGAACAAAGTTATCAACTTATAGCAGCTGGGAGGGGCCATAAAATTCACAAAGCATGTCTGGGTTAGTTAATCAGAGGTCATTCAAAGTTACAATATGGTTTCTTTTCTACAATATGGCTTCGCTTATGTCAAGCTTGTGTTGAGCCGGTATCAACTGCAGCTTCCCCACCTCTCTTCTGATTCTTCCCTTCTCTGACTATCCTTCCTTTTGTCTGACACATCTCTTTCTCAGTCCCATCCCTAGGACATTCTTTTCTAAACATTTAAATTATATTTCCCCAGAAATGAAAAAGCAATTTCCTGCGCCGCTCTAAATCGTCTTCTTTTAAATTCCCCAACTTAGAAAAACATTTCAGGCATAAAAAACAATATTAATTAAATATTGATTATATAATGAGCTATTTGCCTTTCACGATTAGTCACTTTGAAAGAAGATAAGGATTATGACTATTATTAAAGTTTAAGTTTTACTTGATAACACTAAATCCTCTTCATGTTTTCTTGCTCATATAATGTGTTATCTAGTCACTCCTAAAAATAAGTTATCAGTCATGTTGTTTGCCTGGTTCAGGTCTCATTCCCCGATGTTTGAGACTTTATCTTATTATGACAGTGTTATTGCTGCTTAGCCCAGGATGTAACACCTACAAACTTAGGGTAAAAGACATAGACGTTAGTGTGAAATGCTCCAAAAAGATGTAAATCTTTTTTAGGCCCAGTATAGACAGCACATTGAACTCAGAAAGTAGTCTGAATAATCCGTGATGATCTCCTTTCAAATCCTGACAAGCAGCTGTACCTCAGATCTCTTTGGGCAAGCGGATTTGGGGAATTGTGTGTAATCAATAAAATTGCAGCTAAAGGATACTTTTTCCTATTTCCTTTTCCTTAAGACTCTAGCTAATCAGCAGGTCCATCACTGATAAGGAGAACCTTACTTTTCAGAAAACCCTTTTCAAGCTCCTTGCTAGAGTTCTTAATTTCAGGAAGATTCTTTCCTGCCTCTCTCGTCAGCCTATGTTAAGATCACCTTCTGACCAATAGAAGCTCCAGGATTTATCTTTAGAATCTGTAATGGCTCCCTCAATCTAGAGAAGGCAGCCACAGCTTTGCTAAAGCACAAAAAGGTGGGATAGATTGGGTTGGTTTTTTAATCTGTTTAACTATGAGGACACAATTGTCATTCCATTATTATTAATAGTTTCCATTATTGTTAATCATGTTTTAGTAATAACACAGTTATTTGTACCTTCTTTAAAAAACACAAAGTAATCTAAGATAATCATTTACTTCTTTCTCTTCCTACACTCCGGATCCTGCCTCAAATTAACTGTTTTATTCTTTGAGAATGGGTCCTGCCTTTCCATTAAGGGGATAACGTACTTCTAAAGGTGACTGAAAGAGAAATGTCACCTGGGGAGAGTCCGGAGGGGCCAGCACTGATATTGGGTCCACCCCCTCCTCTGGCTCACCCCACCTGCCCTTGGAGCTCTGAAGTGCTAGGTTTTAGTCCTATACTGGTGGAGGCATGTTCTTCCTCAATATATATTTCTTTCTCTTCCATAGAAAGAAAAAGTTTCTCAGGCTTTTATTCTTTTTCTTTCTTCTTGGAGATGCTGACTCCATTTTCATGGAAAAGCTACATCAGCTTCCTCTCAACTTGATTTGCTCACTTCTGACAGTGTACGCATCACTGTGTCAGTGGGCTAGCCACTGCCTTGACTGTTGGAGTAGCTTAAATTTCACTTTTTGAACACATTTAAATAAATAACCACTTTTTTTTCTTTTTGAAGAAGATTAGCCCTGATCTAACATCCGCTGCCAATCCTCCTCTTTTTGCTGAGGAAGACTGGCCCTGAGCTAATATGCGTGCCCATCTTCCTCTACTTTATATGTGGGATGCCTACCACAGCATGGCTTGCCACACGGTGCCATGTCCGCACCCAGGATCCGAACCGGCGAATCCCGGACCGCCGAAGCGGAACATGCGCACTTAACTGCTGCACCACCGAGCCAGCCCCAGTAAATAACCACTTTAAAGAAATTTTGGAAAATATAAAAAAAATCATTCATAATCTCACCATGCTAACAATCAGTATCACCATTTCATTTGTGTTTCTGCCAGCCTTTTCTGCCATATCTTTTTTTTCATGATTGTAATTATAGTATAAATTCAACTTTGGATCCTGCTATTTTCACATAACACATCATAAACATTTTTCCCTAGTGCTACAGTCTCCATGACCATTATTAAAAAGTAGCT
The DNA here is from genome assembly GCF_037783145.1 of Equus przewalskii. Lineage (NCBI taxonomy): Eukaryota > Metazoa > Chordata > Mammalia > Perissodactyla > Equidae > Equus > Equus przewalskii. Next base: position 56,792,751 of record NC_091839.1, on the reverse strand, counting down.
TAAATTCTAAACAAGGTATCTGAATTTCTATTCCTGGTTTCTGGTGTAAATGGTTGGACTGACTTCATAAGTCAACCTCCTAACCTGCTACTAAGAAAGTCTTTGACTTGGAAAAATAGTGCCCCGCAGGTCCTCCACAGCAGCAGGTTAAAACTGGGAAGCACACTCCCTTAAAATTCTTCAACTTGAATGATTAATCTTTTCACTTGGTGGTTCCCCTTCCTGCAAGATGATGCTCAAGATGGATTCACACCTCTACGTATCTTCCTCTTGCTTCACTTAGTCAGGCATACTTCAGTATGATGACTTCTTTCCTCTGCTGAAGTTCACAATCTCCTAGGGCAGGAAAGGGCCTCCATCAATCGTCATAGCTTCTGCTCTTGGCCGCGACCACGGAGAAACCATTCTGTAAGAGAAGAGAAGCCATCTTTGCTTCCTCAAAGACTTGGGAGAAGGAAGCTCCTAGAGTTTGTTCTGAGAAAAACCAAATAGTCTTTATTTGACTCCAGTCTTTTATGCTGTAACAGTATGGGTTTATTGTGTTATGTTATTGTCTTGTTTTGTTTGGGTCTTTTTTTTTAAGCCTTTACATGATCTAGAAAACAACACCCTCCTCAAAGAATTAAGCTCCGCTTGCAATCTTTCCTTCCTTAAATTCATCATTGTAACTTGACTATTTGTATGCCTTTGCGGTCTCTAGGCGTTTTAGTGACGTCTCCCTGCCTGCCCTCCCCCTTATATCATGAATTGCACAGTGACTTCAACTTAACTTATGTACGTAGAATAGGATCAACTTACTGTGAGCTGCATAATTGCTGCCTGTTTATGCAGTTGCATACCACGCTTCTCTTTCTTTTTATCCTTCTTTCCTTCCCTTTTTTTTTTGGAAGATTAGAATTGCTTTAATTGCATTCTTTTTTAAAAGCAGCTTGATTGAAGTATAATCTACATACCATAAAATTCACCTAGTTTAAGGATATAATTTTCAATGATTTTTAGTAAATTTACAAAATTGCGCAAGCATCACCACAATTCAGGTTTAAGGGTCCTTTGTGCCCATCTGCAGTCAGCCCCCACTCGCGCCCTCATCTGAGGCAGCCACTAATCTGCTCTCTGCCTCTGTGGATTCGCCTTCTCTGGGCATTTTGTGTAAATGGAATTATACAATACTTAGTCTTTTGCATCTGGTTTCTGTCACTTAGCATAATGTTTTTGAGGTTTATCCATATTGTAGCATTAATCATTATTTTGTTCCTTTTTGTTGCTAAATAGTATTCCATTGTAGGGCTTTACCACATTTTTTTATCCGTTGATTGGCATTTGGGTTGTTTCTACTTTTTATCTCTTATGAATAATGCTGCTATGAATATTCAGGTAGAAGTCTTTGTGTGGACGTAAGTTTTTATTTCTCTTGAGTACATCTCCAGGAGTAAAATTTACAGTAAATTTATGTTTAACTTTTTAGAAGTTGCCAAACTCTTTTCCAAAGTAGCTGTATCATTTTATATTTCCACCAGCAACACATGTGGGTTTCAATTTCCTCACATTCTTGCCAACCCTTGGTATTCTCTTTTTTATTATAGCTATTCTTGTAGGAATGAGATGGTATCTCGTGATTTTTATTTGCATTTCCCTAGCAACTAATGATATTAAGCATCTTCTCCTGAGCACATTTGCCATTCATATATCTTCTTTGGTGAAATGTCTGTTCAAATCTTTTGCCTATTTCTTTTTTTTTTTTTTTTTTTGAGGGAGATTAGCCCTGAGCTAACTGTTGCCAATCCCCCTCTTTTTGCTGAGGAAGACTGGCCCTGAGCTAACATCTGTGCCCATCTTCCTCTACTTTATATGTGGGATGCCTACCACAGCATGGCTTGCCAACCCGTGCCACTTCTGCACCCGGGATCCAAACCGGCAAACCCCAGGCCGCCAAAGCGGAACGTGTGCACTTTAACCACTGTGCCACCGGCCTGGCCCCTTGCCGTTGTTTGTCTTATTATTGAGTTATAAGTGTTCTTTATATATTCTGGATACAAGTCCTTTATCACATATATCATGCGCAAATATTTGCTCCCAGTCTATGGCTTAACTTCATTTTTGTAATGATGTCTTTTGAAGTGCAAAAGTCTTTAATTTCAATGAAGCCTAATTTATCAATTTTTTATTTTATAGATCATGCTTTGGGTATCATATCTAAGGAATCTTTGCCTAACTCAAAGTCACAAAGGTTTTCTCCAATATTCTTTTCTAAAAGTTTTATAGTTTTAGCTCTTACATTTAGGTCTATCATCCATTTTGAGTTAATTTTTGCGTATGATGTGAGGTAAAGGTTTAAATGGGTGTTTCTGATCCTCGGCACTGTTGACATGTTGGGCTGGATCATTCTTTGTTGTGGGGTCTGCCCTGCGCATTGTTGAATGTTTGCAGCTTCTCTAACCTCTACTCACAAATGCCAGTAGCACTCCTGCCCCCAGTTGTGACAACCAAAATTGTCTCCAGACATTGCCAAATGTTCCCTCCCTTTGGGAGGCCAAAAGCGCCCCTACTGAAAACCACTAGACCAAATTAATTTTTTTTTGTATATGAACATTCAGTTGTTCTAGAACCATTTGTTGAAAAGAGTATTCTTTCCCCCTTTGAATTGCCTCGGCAACTTTGTAGAAAGTCAGTTGACCATAAATATAAGGGTTTGTTTCTGGACTCTCAATTCTATTCCATTGATCTCTATGTCTATCCTTATGCCAGTACCACACTGATTGATTACTATAGCTTTATATTAAGTTTTAAAATTGGGAAGTGTAAATCCTCCAACTTAACTCTTTTTTTGCTTGTTTGTTAAACTTTTTTTTGAGATAATTGTAGATTCACAAGTAGTTGTAAGAAGTAATACAGAGAGATCCCATATACCCTTTACAGTTTCCCCCGGTAGTAACATCTTGTAACACTATAATACAATATCACAACCAGGACATTGACATTGATACAATCCATCAAATCTTATTTGCATTTCCTCATTTATACTGGTAGTTCTTTTCTGAAATTGTTTTGGTCACTCTGGGTCCTTTGCATTTCCATAAAAATTTTAGGATCAGCTTCTCAATTTCTACAAAAGAGCCTGCTGGGGTTTTGATAGGGATCGCATTGAATCTATAGATCTAATTTTGGATAACTGCCATCTTAACAATATTAATCTTCCAATCCCTGAATCATGATTTTCTTTTCTTTTTCTTTTTTTCGTTGTGGATATAGATATATCCACAATATATATATGCTATAATGTGCCATTTTAATCATTTTAAGTGTACAATTCAGTGACATTAATTACATTCACACTGTTGTGCAACCATCACCACTGTTTCCACAATTTTTCCACCCCAAACAGAAACCAGGCTTTTCTTTTTTAACAACTATACTAAAATTGCCAATTTACTAGTTACTGTTTGGTCTTCTGTGGCCCCCAAAGTCATTTTTCAGATCAGTACTTTAGTACCAAACCCTGAATCCCAGGGCATCCTGGGACTTGTCTTTGGAGAAAAAAGACTGAGTCTTTGTTAGGGAATTGGGCTTTAGAATCTTCAAATGCCAGCTCCGCCACTGACGAGCCGGTGACTTAACTTCTCTGAATCTTCCCTTAGCGTGCACAGATCTAAACGCTTGTATTTCTCTCCGTCTTCTAGGCGTGGCTTCACTCAACAGGGTGCAGAGACTCCCGGGGATACTCGCAGCCTGCAGGGGCTGTGGGAAGCCGCAGATATGAACATGCACATTGTCTAAGAACATACTTTTTTTCTACAAAGTTGAGGTTAGGTAATTTTACAGGTGATTTAAACTTTGTGGCATGCCAGATATATATATTATGGAATTAAATGTAAGATTTGCATTCATTTTAATATAAAATATAAGACAAAATAAATTTAAAGTTTGTGTTTGGGTCTTTTGGACTAATTCTCTTTCCCTTCCACACCCTGCATCCCACTTAACAAGTCTTTTACCGTCTGGTCTCCCTCCTAGCGCTAACAGACATTCACTCATCGTTCACAGCCCTTTTTGTTACAGAACCTCAGAATCCTCCTCAACACAGCGCTTGAGGCAACCACTATTAATTTATCCGAGATGGCACACAACTCGACGTCTGTTTGCCATCTCTGTTCAACTAGCTAACAACTATTTGCTTTAACCTATATTTTACCATTTTGGGGTATTTGAAATAAAATCAATAGCCCTAAAAAGCAAGATGATTTTATTTTCCAAATGTTATGTTCTTCCTTTCAGATTATTTTACTTCTCTGCTTTACATATAAATTACCACAATAAAGATAATGAAAGGCATCATATGGCATGTTGAATTTAAAAATTGCAGTATCCATCATGTCATCCAAGTCTGCTGGTCCAGAGGTATTGATGTTTTATGTAACTTTGTCATCCTAACAGCTATCAAGAGAAATCAAATGCCCGTTAGTATGAAAAAGTCCTTTTGAAAAGTCTTTGTAAAACACTGTTCATGCACTAGTGTGACCATTAGTTTCTATTTCAGAAAGATTAAAATATGTTGTTTTGTTCCCTAGTTAAGAAGGGTTTACATTTTGTTTTACTCCATCAATTATAACACAGAAGTTTGTTTGGGATTTTTTTTTTTAGATTCTAATCTCTTTATGAAGAGATTCATGTATATATAAACGTGAGGTAAGGAGATGGACAAAGGCAGGTAGTAGAGAGAGCAAGTCTGTTTTTGATTAAACCATTAAACATCTAAACATCTATGTTTTCTTTCCCAGCATGCTACCTACCAACTTTTTATGATCAGACACTGGCATGACAGATTACCTTAATTTGTATCTAGCTGTTGCTAGGCTATCACTATGGTATCCAGGCACTCAGGCAAATATAGATACCTAAAAACAAATATGTAGGAAGAAAATCTTGTCCCTAGCCCCCTCACCTCTTCTGTCATCTGGATGAGTAGTTCATCATTAAAATTCTGTGTCATAGTTGCTTTATAACCATTTAACACAACAAAAAAAAACCAAACTTTTGAAAATCAAATTATTACAGCCCATAAAAAATGTAGTGATGTCCACAAATGTTATATTTGTCATTTCAAAAGTCATCACCAGTCTTTGTACCTATACCTTATAATGATTGAAGCAGGCTGCATAGTAACACTTACTGAATTTTTGCCCTCTAGCAATATAAAACACCAGCAAAAAGACTGCCCTGCTAATTACAATTTTTATGGTCATACAATCAGAATGAGTGGCATCTTTTTGTTCTGTCACAATAAAATTTTTCAAGAAGGTTTTTCAATTTTCAAATTCTAGTAGATGATTTCAGCAAAATGACCTACTGTGAGCTTTATCTCCAAGAGTGGTATAAATATAAACTGCACTCTCCACTTCTATCTTAGGCCTATCACTTCCTTTGCTGCTCCACATGCACATTGTACGAGATTATTTAATCCAAAGGGAACAGCTCAATTTTCTTAAAAGTGCCCATCAACACCGTTAAAATATGTTTATAGACTAGATGTATCACTTGTTTACCCAAATAGTTGCATAAATATCTGTTTTTAGAAAGCATTACCATAGTCTTTCTATATGACTGGATTCTTAAGCAAGGCTGTGATTAGGAAATAAGCCACTTTCCCTCTTGGCTGGTTCTAATGAATGCTTTTCGACTTAAACATTGTGTTGAACACTTCTTCCATTCATAGCATGTGCCCATCAAAAAGCACTTTCTGTTTGCAGTGTGTCCGCTGTACTATTTATAACCTAGTTAACAATGCCAACTAGAGGCAGTAAAAGGTGTGTGTTTCATATGCAAATTCCCAGCAATAATTTCTACAATTACTTATAGTTGCTTGCTCTATTATGTCCAACATCAGCATTATAAAACTGAGTACCGGAAGGAGAAAATCGTACTAATATTACATTTTTGTATTGCTTAAAAACTTTTATTGAATTAATTAGAAAAATAAACTGAAGAATGCAAAATGAAAATAGCCCTGGCTTATAATGGACAATTTTCACATAATGGGACTTCGATGACCTGTTACAGTAGCTGTTCAGAGAAAGAAACTCACTGTGTGACATAGGCTCTTCTTTCTGCTTTGTCTCCAAATTCATGTTTTCCCCAACAGCCCTCTTTGCTGCTTCTTTGTTTTACCAGATTGGAATTCCCCTGACTTGGAAACCATCAACAGAGGAAGAAGTAAGAAACCAGGATAAATTCATGCTTTCTTTTCAGTGACATTTATTTAACGTTACTATGTGCAAAGCATTGTCTTGGATACAAAGATGACCGGAAACTGAGATTATTTGTGTCTTCCCCACTACCCTGTGGGCTTCTTGGGATCAGATTCTCTCTTTTTTCTTTTTCCACTTAGGAAGATTCCCCCTGAGCTAGCATCTGTTGCCAATCTTCCTCTTTTCGCTTGAGGAAGATTTGCCCTAAGCTAACATCTGCGCCCGTCTTCCTGTATTTCACATGTAGGTTGCCGGCACAGCATAGATGCCGACAGTGGACTAGGTCCACACCTGGGAACAGAACCCGGGCTGCTGAAGCAGAGCACGCCGAACCTAACCACTAGACCGCGGGGCCAACCCCTCAGGTTCGCTTTGAAGGTAGTGGGATATAACAAATAGAACACACAAATCTGGGTTCACATACTAGCTTCTCCACTGAAGGGGATATTAGGCAAGTTCCCCAAGTTTCTTCTTACTTTCTTATAGAAATGGAGACAGTCATGCTTCCTAGTAAAGTGGCTGCTGAGTGCCCGAAACTGCACCTGTTACAGAGGTTGACATTCAGTAAGTGCTGTTAAAGGACGTATGTTTTTATAATGATGAAGCAAGCAAGCCAAATAGAGTAATAGTAAAGGAGCAATGAACTGCAAACTCTAATTAGAAGAATATAGATTGTGGAAGTAGGTCTAGAGACTTCTTTTAACATATAGGACAATGTAAGGTGAGAAGGACTCTAGAAAGGAGATGATCAGAGCCCGCCCCAGGGTGTATCTTGAAAAAGTGATATTTAAAGGGCAAGGACAGTGTAAAGCTTACCATGTGGAAAGTTACGGGGTTGGAGGGGAACAGTATTTCCACAATGTGGCCTGTGAACCACCAGCATCAAAATCAGGGGCTTGCTTTAGAATCAGGGCTTTGCCCAGACCTGTTGAGCCAGAATTTCTGAAGAGGTCCAGGAATCAACATTTCTCATAAGCTTCCAGGTAATTCTCACACACACTCCAGTTTTACATCCAGTGGTGTAGATGACAAATTTCTAAGGTTCGACTGACATCTAATTCTTGGTATGGTACAACAGACAGAACATGAGCTTTGAAATAAAAAAGGTTCCAGGCAGACTGAAAGCTCAACATTTAAGCCAGCAAAAAAAAAAAAAACAAAACAAAAAAAACTCTCCAATAGAAAGCAGAAAGGGAGAGAAACAAATACCAAATGATCTCGCTTATATGTGGAATCTAAGAAAAACCCCAAACTCATTGATACAGAAACAGATTGGTGGTTGTCAGAGGCAGGGCAGGGGAGTAAGGGTGGTGAAGGGGATCAAAAGGTACGAATCACTAGTTATAAAACAAATAAGTCATGGAGATGTAATGTTCAGCATGGTGACTATACTTAATAATATTGCATTGCATATTTGAAAGTCGCCAAGAGAGTAAATCTTAAAAGTTCTCATCACAAGAAAAATAACTTTGTAACTATGTATGATGACAGATGTTAACTAGACTTATATGCTATGATCATCTCACAATATATATAAATATCTAATCATGTTGTACACCTGAAATTAACATAATGTTATATGTACCTATCTCTCAATAAAAAAAAGAAAAGAAAGTAGAAAGGGGAAAAGAAGTATAAAACGTATAGTAAGTGAAAATATAGAATAAAATGGCAGAAATAAGTACTTCGAATGAATTATAATAAATATAAATTAAATTTACCAATTAAAAAACAGACTCTCAGACTGGGTTAAAAAGCAAGGTCCAATAATAAGTTGTCTGAAAGAGAAACTTAAATCAAAAAAACACAGAAAGATTGAAAATAAAAGATGGAAAAAGGGGCCGGCCCAGTGGTGTAGTGGTTAAATTCGTGCTCTCTGCTTTGGCAGCTCCAGGGTCATGAGTTTGGCTCCCAGGTGTGGACCTACACACCATTTATCAAGTCATGCTGTGGCGGCATCCCACATACAAAAAAGAGGAAGGTTGGTACAGATGTTAGCTCAGCCACAATTTTCCTCAAGGAAAAAGAGGAAGATTGGCAATGGATGTTAGCTCAGGGCCAATCTTCCTCACCAAAAACAAAAAAAGAAAGAAAAAAATATGAACCAAAAGAAAAAGGGGGAAGAATCTTAATATCTGACAATATGGAATATAAGGCAAAAAAATATAAGGGACAAAGAATGGTGTTATATGCTGATAAAAGGAACAATAGGGCCAGAAGATATAGCCATCAAAAACATGTTTGCACCTAACAATACAGCCTCAAAATATACAAAGGAACAACTGAAAAAACTGCAGGGAGAAATGAATAAATCAAATTATAGTTAAAAGATTTTAACTACATCTTTCAGAAATGGATCAAGCAGACATAAAATACACATACTGAAATATTTAATAATACAATAATATGCTCAAACTATGAAGTATATATAGAACTCAACACCCAAGGAATAGTTCAATAATAACTATTAGATTGAACTATGTGAAAATGTCAGTAGTTGACAATTTTTGACCTATAAAAATGGTAGTTTCATAGTATTCAAACTATACCTCCTAGTTTGTTGAAGATATATAAAACAATTAGCATAATATCTAATTTAGTCTCCTCTGGTCTTTTGTCTACTAAGAGAGTACTTGCCTCAATTGTTGGTTATCATAAATTAGTACAGTAAAACCCTACTGTAATTGGATAAGTGAGATCCAAAGAATTCAGTCATGTGAAATCTAAGGTCACAATTTTTTGCAAAGTTAACAACAAAATGACCAGTGTGAAGCCAACTGGTGAGGAATTCTGGGAGTCCAGCTGCCCTATCTAAATTCATGCCCAACTCGAGCTGTGATTTGGTGCCACCTGGTGGTGGTGGTTGGCTCCAACTTAAATATTATTGGGGACAATTCTGAATTCAGAGGCAGCAGAATAGCATCAGTAACTCCAGAAATGTCCCAGTTAGTTGACCAGATTCAGAGATTCAGCTGGGAGAATACTGAGAACCATAGACTCATCCTTCACCTCGTCTCTTTCTGAAACAAGTTTGCATGCCTTTCCTTCATCTTCATGACCTTGGCCTCCACTCCAAGACCCCCACCCCAACCCTAGCATAGAACTTTAACCCCCATCCTGACCCTTACCCCTGTCCTGTTCTCAAATAGGGGCTAAGCAGAGAATGAGAGCCAGTTGCCAATTCTGCATTATACCTAAAATTTTATTTCTGATGTGTGCGTTATCATGGGGTTTTACTGTGCTTATCAAGGATCCCATGAATGCTTACAAGATAGTAGCACTATATTTTTTATTTTAGAGCCTTTGATTACTGCAAGTGTTTCTGGTTGGCTATAAAAAGCCATTACTAGATTGAGATTTATTGAAATTCAAACAGGAAAAAAAGGGATGACATGCAAAGTGGAAAATTCCATCCAGAGAATATTAACCCTATTACCTGAATGCCATGACATTTTAAATTTATGGTTGCCTTTTGTGGATGATCTCTTGTCACCCAGCAGGCTCAGAAATTCTTCGTTTGATTACTTCTTTGTTAAATTTCTCCGTTTTGGGGGGCAGCTTTTCCTTCCCTATATAAACAGGTGGCCCTGCTCCAGTGTTCTTAGGCACGCCCCTTGAAGACACAGATTGGGCCTCTTGGAAGTTGCATGTAGGTGAAAGACTGTAGAGGGGGCAGGAGGCACTTATTGGTTCTGTTTCTGTTTCTGTCCCCATCACTCTTCCTGGCATCCTTCCACCTCTGAGTTATGGCTGGGTCACTAAAAGGACGTCAGAGATAGGCACTCTGAGAGAGCTGGCCGTTTGCAATGAGGGTCCTCTTGGCTTGTGGCTGCCGGAGGTCACGTTTGTCTTCCATGAAATAGTCAAGCACCAAGCTGAGTGTCAGGTTTTGGAAGACTTGTGTCACAGACCAGAGAAAGGCCTTAATCTGTCCACCAGCTCTCTCTGACCTTACCTGTTACTTCTGCCTGCCTTCTAACTTCAAGGCTCTCTGTTTTTGACTCAAAAGGGCTATTTATAGTTTTCCAGATATCGCCTGCAGTCTCCTGCCTCAGCTGCTGCCTGCAGTCTTCCCTGCTCAGAATGCCCTTCCTCCAGCCTTCTTGGGTCAGAATCCCACTCAGCCTTCCTGCGGGCTCCGGGTACAGGCTCCTCCTCCACGGAGCCTTCCGGATCTGTTCCAGCTCCCTGGCTCCCCCTGCTCTGGGTGTCTCTGGTGCCGCCTTCTGCTTTGTATTGCAGTTTCCAGTGTTCATGATGGGTTCTTTGGGCAGACTGAAAGCTCTGTGAGGACAGGGACCTCACTTACCCGTTCCTTAATTCCCCAAAGGACTCAAAGCTTTGCAGTTGTAGGTGTTCAATAAATATTTGTTTAATTTTGAAAGCTTTTGTCACATTAGAGCCAGTTGGGCCATCTTCCGGAGAGGTCTCACCTCCTGCCAACTTCACGGGTGCTCAGCCCTGTGTTTAGGTGCTAAATGGTCTCTCCCACCTCCCTCTACAATTGAATGAGCCAAATTTTGTCTCTACAAGAATCCTCTGGGAATGTGGGCACTGGGAAAACACATTCACGTATTCCAGACTAGAGATCCCTCTGGCACTAAAATAATTTACTTACTTACCTAATGTCAAGGCTGAATAAATGCAGTTTCCACAAATACACAGTTTAGTTACTGAAAGCCAGGATTGCAACAAGCATCTCGTGAAGAATTGGCATGACTCCAGAAGCTGTAACTTTTATGTCTTAATTTTTTAAATATTTAAGTGTTATTAAATCACCAGCTAGCAAATTGGATGTAATATATTTTATTATATATAGCATTTGAAAATTTCAGTATCTCCAGAAAGAGAATTCAGGAAATGTTTGAGTCTTAGAGAACCACAATATATGTGCCATGTCTGTCCCAAAACTTATGAGTTTCTCCCTGCCACTGTACATATGCCACTTATTTCTGCTGAGGCTAATACTTCCCTTTAAAATAAAATGTTTTTAATTTTATTGGAGAAAAGTAACCCCAAACTTTTCTAATTTCTAATGTAAAATATTCAGAGGGAAGAAGCAGGTAATGTGGATTACTGAATTCCTCTGGCCCCTTTTCCTGCAAACTCATAAACTCAGGTTCCAAAGAGCAATTATTTGTCTTTGCTCCAAGCTGATTATATAGGTCAGGAGGGTAATAAGGTCGTCTATTTGAAGGATTTTCATCTGGTGTATTTCTAATATTCTTGCCTGACTCCTGACCACTCAAATCAGTAACACAGTGAGATCAGCATCTCTCCCACCACCAAAGAAAATGATGAAACAGAAGTGATTTGAGTCTGAACTTTCTGCTCCCAAATTTGTCATCTTCCCAAAGCACAAGGGTTGTGTGGCTTTAGTCCTTTAATCCAGTAATGGCTCAGTAATAATGTTAGTCCTTTAAACCAATGACGGCTCATTAATAACTAGTATCATGTGTTTACTATGAACTCAGTGGATAAACCTTCAAGGTATTACATATTTTCTCAAAAACCTTATTATTGAATTCAGAAATTGCCCATGGCAAAATCAAGAAAACAAGGTGCTATATTAATAAAACTAAATGTTACATCATAATATATTATTAAGATGCTGTGCTAGATACATATTATTTTACTGTGAAAAATGGAATCTGATTAATTGGCTGAATTGGGATTTCCTCCCTCAAAGATTGTCCTAGTGCTTCTTAGAGTCCACAGCACAGAGAAATTCTGCAACTGTTTGATAGATAACCTCAGATCAGATATGTTCAGTAAGTATGTGTGGCAGGATATTATTTTTGAGACATTAATCTATAGTTTTTCTCCTGGTATTTCCCCTTTTCCTTCCCTGCTTCCTAGCAGATATTCCTGTCTGGGTTTATTGTCTTAGCGAAAACAGGAGACAGAGGAGAAAGCTGAACTCACCCTCAAGCTTTTTTTTGTTTCTAAAAGCTTAAGCCCCAGTAGGGAGAAGCTTTGAGCCATGGGCAGAAGCAGGGGGACCCTGGACATGGTGGTGGGGACAAGCAGGGCCACCATGTGGGATCTGCGGCAGCCTGGCTGGGAGGCCGCCTGCCCTGGGAGAAGGTGTGGCTGTGGGCTGCGACCACAAGCTAGAGGCCTGACTTTGTTTGGCCGTGTGAATTTCAGTCATTCAGCATTAAAAATCTAGGCAATTTCACATAAAAATCCAGGTTTGGGCTTCTCTTGAATAATTGGCAGATTTGGCTGTACTGGGTTCAGTCTGTGCTGGCACCAAAGGGCTGCCTGCCTGAGATAAGGAATCAGTGCCTGGAGTCCCCATAGGGTCCTCCCTAGTCCGTGCTGTGTCCCTACGCTGAGGCCAAGGGTTAGCTGCCACTCATGACACCTGCCCTGCTGTGTTCCAGACAGGAGAGGATGTTTCTCTTTACCCAAGATCTTTTCCATAAATGGGGAAACAAAAGATAGACCGAAGATGGCTCATGTTGAAAGAAACAGAGGAGCTAGTGTGTTTTTTTGTGGAAGTGAAGAATGTTCCTAATGCGCTTAATAGGCAAACTGCCTGCCTCACTCTCAGACTCCCCTGCGTGCTCCCTGCAGGCATTCGCATCACCTCGGCCTGTTCTAGGCAGCCTTGCGAAGAGATGACCATGTCCCTGGTTGGGCATGGCAGAGCCGCTGCCTGCAGGGCATGGCGAGCAGAGTGAGGGCCAGCTCAGCAGGAACCCATGTGGGCAGGTGCCTGCAGGGCAGAGGCCCCTGGAAGCCCGTGGGGGTGGGGAGGACTCCACAAGGATGGGGCTCAAAACAGAAAGTAAATTGTGAAAATCGTTATTTCGTACACACAAATGCATGAACTGAGACTTGCAGGCACCATCTCTCCTTTCTCACTGGCTGGGTTCCTTAGCTCAGGGCTGTAGTGGCAGCAGTGTGCACACATGACGGAAGCTACCAGGACCTGCCCTGGAGAAAAACGGCAGGACTCCTTGTTCCTTTCCTTACAGGTGGAGTAAGGAGAAGGAACATCAGAATTGTGGTTTGGGGACCATCGGATGTTTTAGAATTACATGGTAGTATTTTTTTTCCTTTCTGGGTGGAGTTTGAATTTAAAGTGGTATTCTACGGGTGTCTTCCAGACAGCGTTGAGACTGGTCATATGAAACTTTGTGCTTTTGCTGCTAAACCAGAAATGAGTTTTTCAAAACCCTGTTATGTGCCCGGGCTAGTTATTTCAACAGTTCGCTCACTTCATTCGTAACCAATAAAAAAATAACAGCTCTCCTTTATGGAACTAACCTTCTGCCAGCCACTGTATAGTGCCGCACAGAACTGCCTCGTTTATAACCACCCCGTAGGGTGCGGTTGCCCCATGCTGTGATTATGGACATGCTAAGGCTCAAGCAGCTTCCAAAATCTCACACTCAGTACAAGTTGGAGCCTGGATTCAAGTCCAGGTCTGTCCGACCTCATAAGCCCTGTGCTCTACAGTTGGCAAGTGCACAAGCATTTATCACCCCCCTCTCTCTGCAGGACAACGACAGCAGTGGAGGCATGGAAATATGAATGCAAATGGCCGAGTCCCCGAGCAGCAGCAAAATTAAATTAGGCACATTCTTTAGAAATAAAAGGGAAGGCAGATTCCTGCAGTGACAGACGTTTTTGCAAAAATCCTTGGAGTTTTGCTATAGCGGAGGGAGCCACCTTGTCAGCAGAACATTACCCCTGGGACCCGGTACTTCTAGGATGTTAGGACTGAGTCCAGGTGAGCGTGCTACTCTTCTCCCACCTATTATGAGTCGAATTGTGTCTCCCAAAAGATGTTGAAGTCCTCATTCCCAGTAGCTGTGAACGTGACCTTATTTGGAAATAGGGTCTTTGCAGATGATCAAGTTAAGATGAAGTTGTTAGGATGGACCTGAATCCAATATGACCGTGTCCTTATAAAAAAGAGAAATTTGGATACAAAGACACACACTACAAGGGAGGATGACGTGAAGACCACCATCCATGAGCCGAGGAGAAGGCCAGCAGACGCTAGGAGAGAGGCCTGGACAGGCCCCCTCACAGCCCTCAGAAGGCACCACCCTGGCCAGCACCTGGATTCTGGACTGCTAGCCTCAAGAACCATGCGCCGACAAATTTCCGATGCTCTAAGACACCCCGTTTGTGGTACTTTGTTATGGCAGCTCTAGGAAAGAAAATCACCACCCAACATGTATTCTTTTTAAAAAGATTTGGTTGTGGGGGTTTGTCATCGTCCTCTTCAGAGTCCTCCTATTGGATAGGGCTTGGCACCAAGCCACCCAGGAAAGTCTGACATCGTCCACCAGAAGCTTTGGATGGCTACCTACATTTCAAGCCTCAGCCGCCAGCCCAGTCAGCTGGAGCATCTAGTGCATGTGTCACAGTCGTAGCAAAGAAGAGCCAGTTGAGATACTTACCACAGAAGGCAACAGGAGGGATGACACGCATTCTGAGGCTTCATGGAGTCCCGTACAAGAGCATCACAGAAGACACGAATAAACAGTCTAATCGAGTAATACCAGCTAGGCTGAGTTAAGGGCTGTCTGCAGTAAGAGTATGAGTGGAGCACTGTGGGAGCGTAGACCTGGGTGTGCTACCTCTGTGGGGAAGGGGGATGGTGAAAACTTCACAAGGGAGGGCACATTTGGCTGGGCTTTGAAGGAGGACTAGGAGTTGACAAGGGGAGTACAGAAGCATCATGAGCAAAGGCAGAGGAGGCAGCAATGCCCAGCCTGAGCAGGAAGGAACACTTGAGCGCGCCTTTGTGTCTTAGAGTAGAATGAAATTCTCTGAAAGGAAAGATTCAATTCTCTTCTGGTCAGCACGACTGATGTTTTGAACAATTAAGTTGGGAAATAACTAGACTTAATTGGGAAACAGCAGAAGAATTAGTACTTAGGGTATAAAGGAGGTCATGCCAATTGCCAGGTATGCATCTAGAGCCTGGCACAGTGCCCAGCACATATTAGGCCAGCGATAATTATTTGTTAAATGAAGGAATGAATTACAAACCTTGAAATCTCTCTGGACATTATTTTCTTCTCATCTGGTTGAAAATGGGATGGAGGAGCCGGCCCGGTGGCGCAGCGGTTAAGTTTGCACATTCTACTTTGGTGGCCTGGGGTTCACCGGTTCAGATCCCAGGTGTGGGCCTACGCACCGCTTGGCAAGCCATGCTATGACAGGCGTCCCACATATAAAGTAGAGGAAGATGGGCACAGATGTTAGCTCAGGGCCAGTCTTCCTCAGCAAAAAGAGGAGGATTGGCAGCAGATGTTAGCTCAGGGCTAATCTTCCTCCAAAAAAAATAAAGGGATGGATTGGTGTGGGGAGGTGATATACCTGTTCCACCTCTCTCAGGTCTGCAATCAATGGCAAAGAGGATGACAAAATCTGAAAACACTATTGTTATGGACTAAATGTTTGTGTCCCTCCCAAATCCATATGTCAAAGCTCTAACCCCACAATGTAATGGTATTTGGAGATGGGCCTTTGGGAGGTAGTTAGGGTTAGATGAGGTAATGAGCGTGGGGTCCTCACAATGGGATTAGTGCCCTAATAAGAAGAGAGACCAGGGAGCTTGCTCTCTATCTACCCTGTGAGGACCCAGCAAGAAGGTGGCTATCTGCAAAGTAGACACTTCTCACAGAACCCAACCATGCTGGCACCCTGATCTCGTGGCACCCTCGTCTCATACTTCCAGCCTCCAGGAATGTGAGAAGATAAAGTTCTGTTGTTTAAACCAGCCAGTGTATGGTGCTTTGTTATGGCAGCCTGAGCAGACCAAGACAACGTTATAGCTGTGTGATATTATTCAAGTTGGTGTGGTCTGGTGGATGGAGCCATAGACTGGGAGGTGGGGGGTTCTGGCATGGGGCCCAGATCCCGCCATGAATTAGCTGCCTGCCTCTGGGCTATTCCCTTGTAACAGCAGCGGTGGTACAAGGACACTTCCAGGAGGCACCATTCTTACGGAGTAGGAGCAGTCCTGCTCCTAACCTTTGACCCTTTGTTTCTTCATCCATAAAAAGGGCAAGAGGAATGGAACATATGAGATCTAACAACAGTTCGAGTATTCTTTCAGCAGATATTTGCCGAGAATTTTGACTGTGTCTCAGCCACAGAGTCAGAGCATCTGAACGTGGTCTTGCCCTCCTGGAGTTTACATTCTAGTTGGGAAGACAGACAGATAAGAAGACAGTTATAGCTTCTTGTGAGCAGGGTCTGTGCATCAGCTCAGGCAGCTGTAAGCAAATCCACAGACAGGGGGGCTTAAACAGCAGAAATGGATTTCCTCACGGTCTGGAAGCTGGAAGTCCAAGATCAAGGTGCTGGCAGGGTTGGTTTCTCCTGAGGCCTCTCTCTTTGGCTTGCAGACTGCTGCCTTCTCCCTGTGTCCTCATGAGGCCTTTCCTCTGAGTGGAGGCACCACCACCCCCACTCCCCCTGACCCCACCCCCCGCTTCTTGTAAGGACACCAGTCCTACTGGATCAGGGCCCACTCATATGACCTCATTTAACTTTAATTACTTCTTGAAAGGCCCTATTCCAAATACTGTCAAATTCTGAGTCTATTGGGGGGGGGTAGGACTTCAACACATGAATTTGCGGGGGGTGGGGGGGAGGCACAATTCAGCCCCTAACAGTCCCAATGACAGAGAAAAAACAAGGTGCCATAGCAGTGCCCCTAACCCAGACAAGGGAGACATGAGGCCTCTTGAGGAAGAGATCCAAGCTGCCTGAGGACTAAAGGATGAGGCTGGAGGCTGGGGCTGCGATTTTTTTTTTTTTTTTTTTTGTGAGGAAGATTAGCCCTGAGCTAACATCTGCTGCCAATCCCCCTCTTTTTGCTGAGGAAGACTGGTCCTGAGCTAACATCCGTGTCCATCTTCCTCTACTTTATATGTGGGATGCCTGCCACAGCATGGCTTGCCAAGTGGTGCCATGTCCACACCCAGGATCCGAGCCAGTGAACCCCGGCCTCCCGAAGCAGAATGTGGGCACTTAACTACTGCTCCACCGGGCCGGCCCCCTAGGGGCTGTGAATTTAAACAAACACAACTCTATGAAGCACAGACCTTGTATATTTCACGCTTTGGTAGAATCTGACTTTTTTTTAAAACTTGTTTGGCCTTTGGTGGGAATAGCAAAGAAAGAGGAACCCAAAACATCCTTCCAGAGGCCCGTGTGCCTCAGGCAAGCCCCCTTTCCTTTTTGCCTCAGTCGCCGTATGGTCGAATCAGGCAGTCAGCACCTATTATTTCTCAGGCCCTAACAGCGTGCCACGATTCTAGGGAAATCCTTAGACAGATCCATAGTTACGTCTCTAAAATACGGTGTCGACACTTCAGAAGCTTGGGGGAAGGGAGCCATGGATTCTGTAGCCAAATGGCATATTTTCTTTTGGAGCATTATTACTAAGATTTCTTCCCTTCTTTTTTTTTTTTCCTAAGTCCTAAGAATACATAGAAGGGGAGACAGTGTCAGGAGCGAATCCCGGTTCTCACGGCTGCTCGGCATGACTTTTCCCACTCCAGGGTGACTTTTGCTCCTTAGGCTGTGGTGACAACTCTCTTTTAGTCAGTGGGAGGTAGAAAGGGCTCCAGAAGCAATAGATGCCCATTGGGGGAAAAAAGAAAATCAAACATTAAATGGAAGTACAACGTGGAAAAGTAAAAGTCCCTCTTCCCTCCCTGCCATCCTGTACTCAGGGGTAACCACTGTCACCCTTGTATTTTCCAGACCTTCCACTCACACCCAGATATGTGTACATACATGTTTTTCTTTTTCTATAAAAATGGGATTATGCTATACATAGATCTGTAATTTTCTTTTACTCAATAACGTCATAGACATTCTTCCGTATCCATAAGAAAGAGCACCTTCCCTTTTTCTGAAGCCTATGTAGTATGCTGTAGCACATGTCATTTAACTAGTTTCTATGTTCTCTCCATTTTTTTTTTTTTTGGTGAGGAAGATTGTCCCTGAGCTAACATCTGTGCCAATCTTCCTCTAATTTGTATGTGGGATGCTGCCACAGCATGGTCTGATGAGCACTGTGTAGGTCCGTGCCTGAGATCCAAACGTTGAACCCTAGGCCACCGGAGTGGAGCACACAGACTTAAACCATGATGCCACTGGGCTGGCCCCATCCAATTTTTTGCTCTCATGAACGATCCTGCAGTGAACACTCCTGTAGCTGAGGCCTTGATTGTTACTCTGCTATGGATACCTAGTGGAATGGGTGTCGAGTTCATTTCTGTGAGGTGTTTCATTTTGCAGAGAAGATTTTAGACAAGTCAAATAAGACTAAAAAAGTACATGTATGTATGTATTTATATCATTTCATTTAGAGAGGCTTTTGATCCACAGCATGAAATAATTTCTTAAAAATGGGCCAGTTCCTAGAGCAGGATATGTCTCCTTTTTCTTCTTTTTTAATGGGCTCTGATTGGCTGGGAAACCAGCCTGCCCGGCTCCCTGCTCCCTGCCTTTCACTGCTGGTGTGCGATCCGTGTGGGGACTCCTAACCGCAGGCCCTTGGGCACCCCTCTGGGTGTCAGGGCCCTGGTGGCTGCAGCGCCTCCAGCCAGCACTCTGGGCTCAGAATGAGCTGAAGTCCGGATGGCATTTGTTTTCTCAAGGGCTTGAAACTGAGAGTGGGACTGCTGCCGCTTTCACTCTCCCTAACGTTCCTTTTTGCAGAATCCTATTGTGCAAGCCAGATATTCCACTAAAATCAGATCCCAATGCTGTGTTGGGTGCTTAAAATCGCAAGCTGCTGTAAATTATTAACTCGTTCTTCTACCCATAAGGAAAACTGCCCAGCACAAATTCTCTGCAGCTTTTCATTCAAAACCTCATTTTTTTTTCCACATTGGGTCGTGACCTGTCCTTTACCTGCTCCTGATTCCACTAAAGGTAGCGCCCCCCGCAACAGCACATGAGGGGTTAAACTTAACTTCCCGAGCCCAACTTCCCAACCGAGTCAGTTTTGCAAGTTATTTAGCAAGGTATGTCTTTCCTTCGGTTCTATTTAATAAAGTTAATATATTCTCTCCTGCCCCTCCACTCTTTCCCTCTGACTTTTCTGTTGTGAGAGTATTCACGGAATCTGGATCTGCCAGCTACTTCTGTTTGAAGTTGAGGACTTGGCAAAATTAGACATCCAGCAGGCAAGAAATAGAGTGGAAATGTCTCAGAAGTAACAGTGAAATCTGTTGCGTTGTTTTAAGACTTAACTACTGAAAGAAAAAAAAAAAGCCCTACTAAATATTGTCTTGGCAACTATAAATATATTTTAGTGATGAGAAAAACCTTTAGAGTAACAGTAAAAAGATATCTGAAATCTAATGTCTGTCTGTCTGCCACTCATATGTATTTACATTATTTATGTAGATCCCATTCTTTACTAAATGCTGTGTCATTTTCCATTTGAGTTTTTCCGGTTACTCTTTTTTGTGAGTCCTTTATATGACCAAGTAGCCAGGTTCCCCCTGCTGCATTTTACTCAGGTAAAATTGCAAATGAGTTCATTAGATCAACTGCAGCAGCTCTAATCTGAAATCTTGAAAAATGCATTTCCAATTAAGAAATTTCCAATCAAGCAGACTTCTAAAACGCATGTTATTTTTTTCAGGTCTTTATACGCATCCTTATGAACATGAACAGTCGCTCCTGCTGACTTAGGGTTCTGTTGGGCGGGAACTGTGTTTTTCATACCTCATTCCTCTCCCCAAGTTACCCCATGTTCATTCATATTTTTTTCAGAAGGCATTACTTTTATCCAATAGCATTTTCAGAACTATTATTTTTAAAGGCTCCAAAATACAACAGGAATACAACTACTCCCATGTAGTTATTTTCACCTTTATGTTCTATTTTCCTGTCCTCAAAAAAAAGAAAAAGAAACACGTAAACATACAAAAACCATTTGAGGTAGGTGGTCCCCTTTCCTAGATAGCAGTACCTTCTATTTCTATCTGTTAACTTGTTTGGAACAAACAGCTTACTTTGTTAAGCAGATTGATCCAGTTATGCAAATTAAGACATACACAATTTACCATAATCCTCAAGGTCACTTCGTAGTTTCCAGAGAGAGGTTTTGAAAAGTCAGCTATGTCTCTTAAGCACACAGCTTACCCTTAGATGCTATTTATTAATACAGTTATTGTATTTGACGAAGTCTTTGGCTTCAAACAATATGAAAAAAGAAATGTTAATTTCTATTATTTTATTTCTATTGTTTTATTATTTAATTTCTCCTTAAATACCTGAGTTGTTACTGTGAACGACTGGCTAAAGATATATCCCTTCACAACACACATTTTATCTAGTCCCTTTGGTAAAAATGTAGCAAGGTCATTTTACATTACATTACATTACAAAGTGAGCTTAAATCCTATTCTTAACTCTTCTACTGGGAACTCCTAGAAAACTGAACTGATGAAATTCAACGTATACTTTTTAGACTCTGTCACATTAAATTGAAGGTGAGACTAAAACTGCTGTATCTGTTAACTAAGTCAAGCGATGTCCTGTATCCTACGTGTTATTTAACGCGCGAGCGTAAAAGTCAAGTTCCCGGCAGAAATCGAAGTGCCTCCATTCTGTCTTCTGGGAATGTATAAATTAACCATTCTCCTCCAAGCAGCCCTCCTCCCTTCCTCCCCCCGCCCTATTTTAAATGTAGATAGGGCGACTCTAGTCTTTTGAATTTGAAGGGCTGCTATCTTGGCCCCATTCTTTTCATCATCCTGTTTTGAATGACACTGGGCACGTATGGATTCTTTTATAAAAGCACCCCCTGGATGCAGGGCTCGGTGCTCCCGGCTGCTTGCTAATTTTGCATAGCAATTAGTACTGACTTCTCAAATGGGCTACCCAAATACAGTTCGAGAATGTTCCACGTAGTTCTTCAAGGTCCTAGATAACTTTGTTGTGCCTTTTGATTTCAGACCCTAAGGGGAGGAACTTGTCTGATTACTAAATTCCCAATTGGAGTGGTCTGGAAGAGGATATGGCAATCCAAAACTATACGTTAATTCAAACCCTCTCCGCGACTGGGCAGCAAAGCTAGCATATGCCTTCTTTTAAAATCTATTCTACCTCCTCACTGACCGCGCAGGGCTGGGCCACATGGTCCTCCCTTGCAGCCAGTCAGCTGTGAGCAGCAGATGGGATCATTTGCATTTTTCTTTTTATACTTTCCTCGATCGGCAAATTGAAGGATTTTAAAAAATTTACATTTTCATTGTTTGCCTAAAATGTAAACGTGGCTTAACTGTTGGATTGAGCTTCCCTGACCCTCACAAACACCACACCCCTCCAAGTCACCGAGACTTGAGAAAATACCCGAGGGGTAGGTTTCATATTTATCAACTTGGAATCTCCAGTCCGGGAGTCAGGAGTCGAAAGAATCAGCCTTGGAGTCGGTGACTCGTGTTTTCCTATTTTAAGCGCTCGGCGCAGATACCCTGTGGGTCTGTCTGTGGCAAGTGGGTCTGCGAGCGCGCGCACTTCTGAGTCCCTCACTCTGCAGCCTCCACCCTCAAAACTTCGGGTTACGAGTCGAAGGCAGATTTTTAGCTCTTAGGTTTACAACAGAGGGCGGCCACCCTGCTGGGGGAGTGGCCAGAGCCAGCGTTTCCCAGCGCCGGGGTCGCTCTCCCGCGGCCCGCCAGACTCCATGCCGGCTCCGCGGGGCCACCGGGGTCCCCGCGCCCCGATGTCTTTGTGCCGCGCGCGGCGCGGGAACACCGGCACGGGAGGGCCAGGCCACCGCCGAGATGCCAAAAATGCGGGAGAGGCGCGGGCGCCAGGGGAGGAGACGCCCCGCACAGTCGCCGTCCCGGGGAGGGGGGGAAAAAAAGTAGAAAAAGAGGCTTTTCAGGTCCAACTCATCGGGTCTGAGAAAGCACGTTTTCGGGAGATGCCTCGCGGGGGGAGAACACACGGCGAACAGGGGACCCCGGGCGCCCGCGCTGCCCCGGCGCCGTGGGTACGCGGCCGCCGCCCCCACCCGGGCAGCCGGCGCGGGCCCACGTGGAGCTGCGCGGCGCCGGCCGAGCGCGCCGGCCGCCGGGCCCGGAGTGCGCGCCCCAGCTCCCCGCCGCGGCCGTTCACGCCCGAGCGCCGCCGCCGGTCCCGCGTGTGCCCCGCTGAGGGGGAGGGGCGGGCCGGGGGTGGGGGCGGAGGGGTTGTGGTTCCACTGCAGCGGGGGCTCCTGTGTCCTTGTGCGGAAATGACACACGGAGTCCCGTCACGTCACGCGAGAGCGCAGCGCACGGACACACACAAAGAGAGGGGAAAATACACGGCGCCCGCCCGCCGCCCCCAGCAACCGCCCGGGCCGCCCCGGCCAGGCCCTCCGCGCGCGGCCCCCGCTCCCCGGCCCCGCGCGCCCCCGCCCCCCCACGTGGCGCCCAAACTCGGCGCGGGCCCGCTCGGCAAAGTACAGAACTCGTGTCCCAGGTAAGTGCGGGGCGGATCGAGCCGGCCGCGCGGCGGCGGCGGCGGCTCCGGGGCGGCCGGACGGGAGAGCGGCTGCAACATCCATGCCTGGGTGGGGGCGGGAGCAGGGGAGGGGACGCGCAGGGGGGCTGCCCAGAGCGCGCCCGCCGGCAGGAGCGCCCACCCCGCGCGGAGCCGGGCCGCCGGAGCGGGCGCCCGGCGCCCACGGGCTCGCCGCGCCCATTGTGCCGCGCGCCCCTTTGTGCCCGCTCGGAACGCGGCGGCTCCATGGCGTTCCGGGAGCACGCGCGCCGCGGGGCGGGGGGGGACACGGAGTGGAACGGTCCGCGCCGCCGCCCCACTCGCGCCGCGCGCCGGCCCCGCGTCCCCGCCGGGCGCCGCGATGGAGCGGCCGGGCTGGCGGAAGGCTGTGCGGCGGCGGCGGCGGCGGCGCTGGGCTCGGCGCTCGCGCTCGGCCGGGCTGCTTGGGGACGGCTCGGCGCGGAGAAGGGGGTGTCAGAGCAGGAGCAGGGGGCGGGGACTGCCGCGCGATGCCGAGCGGGGAGCAGGAGGCCCGAGGAGCCGCCGCTCGGAGGGACGCTGCCTCCAGAGTCTGCAAATGGAGCGAGGCAGGCCCGCGGCGGCGGCGGCGGCGGCGGCAGCCGGGAGCGGACAGGGCCGGACCCCGCCGCCAGGGGGCGCAGCGCTCCCTCCCCGGCCGTCCACGGCGCGGTGCGCGGTTCCCGCTGCCCGGGAGCTGGAGGCGGGCCCGGCGCCTGGGTGTGCACCGCGGCTGGCGCGAGGCCTTCCCGGCCGGGCCCGGAGCGCTCGCCGCCCCTCGCGGCCGCCCCTTCCCCTCTTTCTGGCAAACGCGCTTTCCCACGCACAGTTAGCCCTCGGCGTGCCGCAGCTCGGGAGGGTCTTGGGTGCCGGCGCATATATACTTTTTACAAGGTGATTTTTACGGAGGTGAACAAGTTTGATTGCCCGGGTGGTCCGTCTGGCAGGATTTTACACGCAAAAGCTAACCAGACGCAAGTGCGCAGATTAGGAGTAGCGCTTGAGTCGGCAACGTTCAACTTCACCTTCTTAAAGTAACTTTGGAATGTTTAACGGGCCAAGGGCAACGCAAACTGCCAGCAAGCTACGGCTGCAGGACACTGAGGCTAGGAAGTGAGCTCCTGGGCTAGCTCGGTATGTAAAAGAGAGGCCTGGAGGAGATCCTTTTGTTACCCATGCTCCCAACCCCACCCCCGTAGTTTTTGTTTTTTTAACTACCCATCCCTAGTTTTCGGTTTCATATCACCACACAGAACCCTATCAGCTTCCCTCACCCTCGACTTTGAGATTTGCGCAAGATTTTGTATCTTCCTTACCGTTTTACATCCTCAGCTACGACCCCAGTGTCTGATAACTTAGTAGGTGCTCAATAAATGTTTACTAAATGAGCGGAGAGCCTCTTGGATTCCAGAAGAAAGGTGGAGTCAGTGCAGCCTGTTCCTACTAGCCGGTTAGCTGGTGTGTGCATGGCCCTTGAAATGAAATTCACGATAAAATCCGAGCCTTTAAAATCTGTCACGTAAAAACTCCGCCACTGAACGTGGGTTTTACCAGAGACGCCATCTCCTTGTGGAAGTAATTTAACAGAAAAGTTTCATGTCCTTCTCTTCCCCCGCCACACACGAAGCACTAGTTATAGCAAGAAAAGAGCCCAGTTAGGACCTAGTAGATGCGATGGTCAGCACTGCAACACATTGCAACATTTTCTTCGCAGTCTCCGTTTGTGTTATCTCTGAGTTCCTAAGCATCTCTTACGTGAGCAAAGGAATAGCAGGAGGTCTGATAATTAGGACGAGAAAAATTGGAACTCACTATGACAGATTTGATTTGGTGAATTTAATCTCCTGCAGGAACGTCCCACCTGCCACTTTTTAGAGCTGTCTAGAAAGCCCCGGAAGCAATGAAGAAAGAAACAAGCTTTTATGGATTGTATTGACACCATGATGAAAAATTGGGGAATCTGTCTCTTAAATACCTCAAACTTTATAATACAGAAACACTTGAAAGTTGCTAGCCAACCAGCAAAAATAATTCGGTGTTAGTGTATGGGAGGTTGGGATGTGGCGTTTTTTTCTGGCACTTAATTTTCACGATAAGTGGTGAATTAGGATTGTCATCCTGATTATTCATTGTGCCCAATATTGGCTAAAGTAAGTTTGAGGGAATTTTTTGTGGAATTAACCCTTGTGGTGATGGAACTTTTCGGTATCCTCTTCTTGGTGGTGGTCACAGGGATGTATACACATGGTATCTTTCAGAGAACTGAACACCCCTCCCCCCGGAGAGTAAATATTACTGTATGATAATTTTAAAAAATAAAATTCAAAGTCCAGAAAAAGCGCGTATGACAAAATGAATATTTTCCGTGCTTTGTGAGCATCCCCTTGCTCTCGCTGTTTCTTCCCCCTCCAGATTGGACTCTTGCTCTTCTCCCCCTCCTGATGCTCCAGTATCTCTTGCAACATCGTCGTTTCAGCTAGAGCTCTTGTGGTTTCTGGAACCAGCTGCCACACGTGACCTGCACATGCCAAGCTAGAGCTCTCGGTGCTGGCATCGGGCCTTCAGTGTGTCAAACAGGAGAAGTGCTATTTCACTCAGAGTGACATGTTAGTCACTGAATGATCAGACTTTTTACAAACTGTTATTTTAGAGCCAAGTTTTTCTCTGCAGCTCACCTGGGAATATGCTGTTTCTCCATTTTTAATCCCACTTGAAACACGTCTTTAAAGTCAGCCCTCTTGGGTTCTTGTTCTCTACCAACGTCCACCTTTCCTCTTCCCTGACTGATTGTCAGTGATCACTGGCCAGTGAAACACGGTGGCATCAGGAGCTGTAGGGCACCGATTGCTGAGTTGAGTAAATCGTTTATTGGTCTTTCCTGCATGCAAGGGGCTGTTGGTTGAGCACAGAGCCAGTAAGTGGGAGGATGGAGGCTTGTGCTGGTGGGCGGGAGCGTCCGCCAGACTCTGCCCCAACTCTGATTAGCTCGTGTGGTCACAAGACACCACGCTTGAAACAGTGGGAACTACAGAGGAAACTCAGCTTCTATCTCCCAGGAAAATTAGTCACCATTGGACCATTGGGCAGTCAGTCACATGAGTGGCTGCTGGCCCACCTTTCTTCCTTGAGCCCCAGTTTCTGGGTGCCAGGGTTGGTGCTTCCTGCTATTAGTGTCTAAGGAGGAAGCACTTCATGAAACCAGGGAGAGCTTGATAAGTAGAACCCCTTAGCTGCAGAAGACGTCACGTTTAGTCACCTTCGGAAAATGCAGTGTCCGTAGGGTTAGACACCCGTCGTGGGCGGGCGGGCGGGCAGGCAGGGCTGTGTGGTTGTACTTGGTGGCCGGCTGGAAGATGTGCTCTGACTGAATAAGGCAGGCAGCGACAATTACAGCTTTAGAAAAACTTGGGGGGAAATTGCCCTGGTTTTGTGAGGACTGGTATTTTTCAAACTGCATTTGCAGATGTGTCTAAAAATAAAAACAAATTGCAAACATGTCCCGCGAGTCCCATGGGCAGGGTACCACTGCCAAGAGGGCCGGGCTCCGGGGGCCTGCGGCTCCCAGCCGAGCCCCGCAGGGCGGATGGCATGGGAACATTCTTCCCGTCATCCTTAGGGAGAGCATTTTATTTGATCTCACCCGCTTCCAGTTGTTTCTACCATTTAAAAGTTACTAAACTTTGTAAAAGTTTTAAGCCATTTAATTTAATTTTGTAGTTCTTTAAAATATTCACTATTAACATGCACTTTAAAAATCTTTTTTTAAAAAGGGCTTTATAATGGGTAACATTTCCTGAGGGCTGTGAGCCAGGCACTTGCTCCTTTGTAGTTTTCACAGGCTCTCCTGAGAGGAGGTAGTGTGTCGGGCCCCATTTTACAGAAGAACCACGGCTTGGGTGGGCACGCATGTTGCCCAGTGTGAGAAGCTAATGCATGTGGAGCCAGGGACTCCATGCCGGTCCAGGTGACCCTGAAGTTTAGCAGGGAATTCCATTGTCTTTGAGATCAACTGCACTTGTCCCTACCTTGGTGGCCGGAGGGCCCATCCGGCTGTTGACTTGCCCGCCCAGCCCAGCCTACAAATGGTGCTCCGCAGAAAGGGAGAAGGCACAGCTGGGGACGGTTGTGCCCCGTTCCTCCATCCCAGCTCCTCTCGGAAGGCGGACACGAGGCCGTCACCCCCTGGTCCACCCCACTCCTCTCCCTCTCCCTGCTGTCTGCAGTCCGCCGTCCTGTCCCGTCCCGTGTTGTCGTCCCGCACGCCCCACCAAGTGAGGTCCAGACTGCACCCCCCGCCCCTTTCTCTACCTGCACAATCAGAGTGCTCTCGTGAGCCTGCGGGGGGAACACGCACAGCGCTCAGACCACGGAGCCGGCGCGGCGTGAATGTTAGCCACTGCCCTGCTTCTCTGTTTCATTTTTAAAAATCAGTATGACCAGCAGCACAGAGAGATCAAAGTCACGTCGTGTGGTGTGACAGTTGTGAAAAGGGTGAAGTAAGGTTTAGTTAGATCTTAGCTAAACTTTTTGAATCCTTGAGTGTGTTTGTTAATAACACCTTCACAGTGGTCGGAGCACATTCTCTTTGCTTCACCTTTCGGATGTGGCGGTGCTGCACGACCACCATCCCCCTGGTCTCGGGTTCCACTCACATTCTTGTTCCGGGGCTCGAATTCTCCGGGAGACCTTCCCGGAGTCGAGGGTTTGCCTCACTTGACATCTGGAGACAGGACTTGGAAGATGGGGAGGGTTTGCACCTGAGCAGCCCGAGGTCAGGGCTGCGGGGCCACGTCTTCCCCGCCCTGCCCCTCAGCCCGGGGCTGAGTCCGGAGTTCAGTGGACCTTTCCAGTTTAGTGGGGCAGAATCCTGAGTCAGCTGGCTGGGTTTTGAACCTCGAGGTTTCAGGAAGCCCAAGTACTTCCCATTTCTGGGCCTGTGTGACTCCGGCCAGCCGCAAGCCTCTGTGCCGCCAAGGGGCCTCACGCAGCTCTCTCCAGAGCCTGGGAGCCTGGACCACTGCTCTCGGAGCGGCTGGGTCTCTTGAAAGAACTCGGTAGAGAGGCACCGGGTCACTCCCAGCCCCCACTGGGCAGCGTCAGAGAACGCTTTCCCTTGGAAGCCTGTGGGACATTTAGGAAAGAAACCAGCGATCCTGTGAGGGCAAAGGGCTTTACCAAGGAGTCGCCCCGCCAAGTGCCCCCTGCTCGGGGTGCTGTGTCAGCTTGCATCCCAACTCCTGCAGAGGAGGATTTCCCCCAGGCAGATTCTTGCATGACTCCTTGTAACCAGTGACCTCACCTCCTCCCTTTATCTGTGGCCTGGCCCGGCCTTCGCTCCCCAGACCTTCACATCTCGCCTCTCTGCCCACTGCCTCCTGCTGCCTTGTCCTGGGCCAGGGCCCCCTGGAGCAGGTCTTTGAGTACCCAGTTTGGTCCCGTTTTGAGCAGTCCGGGAAGGAGGGCTCCAGGTGCTGGTCGGAACATCTCCCAGGGTGTTCAGACAGAAGAGAACCTGAAGAAAGGACCCCATTTCACAGTCATCGTCATCCAGAATGCAGAAGCCCGCAGGTTGGGCATCTTGGCCCTGGTGGATTGCTCAGCTTCTCTCCAGTCCATAAGTTTCCCAGCCAGCCGCAAACCCCAACCTCCCCGGTGACCTGGCCTCGGGGGTCAGTTTGGATCCCTGATCCAGGAAATACTCTGAATTGTGATTTTTTTTTTCCTTCCATGAAATTTGGCTTATTTCAGAAAATAATTGAAGTATCAGGCAAATGCATCGATAGGGCCTGTAACACCCCCACCAGGAAAGACATTTCCTTAGTGTCCAAAGCTGATCTTTTCACCTTCTCACTCACACATGGGTTTGTCAGGTGACACTTTTTTCTGGTCTCCCTTCTCCCCATGCTGAGGAGCTTTCTACACCTTCAGACGCGATAATTCAGGGACAGTTATGAAATGAAAGTCTTCACTAATGTATCAGCTATTATATTGTTTCTTAGAGCATCGGTATTTTAAGTGTTTAAAAGTTAAGTGATTTGATTTTCCATTCTTAGCTTATTGCTGTGTGTGGACCTAACTTAGAATATGACCTGGCTGGTCAGTAAAGATTGCTATACTTATTTTTTCATTTTTAAAAATTTGGGGGGGCCGGCCCCGTGGCTGGGTGGTTGAGTTCACGCACTCCGCTCCAGCGGCCCAGGGTTTCGCTGGTTCAGAGCCTGGGCGTGGACCAGTCATCAGGCCACGTTGAGGGGGCATCCCACATGCCACACCTAGAAGGACCCACAACTAAAATATACAATTGTGTACTGGGGGAATT
Organism: Equus przewalskii; assembly: GCF_037783145.1. Taxonomy (NCBI): domain Eukaryota; kingdom Metazoa; phylum Chordata; class Mammalia; order Perissodactyla; family Equidae; genus Equus; species Equus przewalskii. The sequence continues at coordinate 56,763,672 of NC_091839.1, read as the reverse complement.
TGGGGAGAAAAAAAGTAGGAAGAAAAAATAAAAAAGAAGATTAGCAACAGTGGTTAGCTCAGCTGCCAATCTTAAGAAAAAAAATTTTTTTTTCATTATCAAAGAATTGCATACCCAGTGTAGAATATTTGGAAAGTCGGGGAATAAATAAAAAAATAATCCATAATCCTCTTAATTGGAGGTAATTAACATTTTGGCATATTTCCTTCCAGCTGCTCTATGGCATTTTTTAATTACGTAGTTTAGATATCCCCAGTGAACTTTGAAGTATGTTGTTATTGACTGGATAACTCTGTAATGAACAATTGATTTTGGATCTTTACACCTAATTTAATGCTCAGGTCTTTCTGTCAATAGAGGTTTTGAAGTTGTATGTTCAGAAAATGTGTAGATGTTGACTTCCTAACTTTGTGTAATGGCAATAACAATAGTCAAAGGTGATCTCAATCCAAGTCACGTTCACTTTTGTTGTTGCTCCCATTTTCTCTGCATTTTTTGGTGGAAATGTATCAGTAATTAATAACAGTTAATGGTAGGATTTCCATGCTCAGTCTGACCCTAGACTTCCTGCTGGGCTTAACCCAGGATCGACTGGGAAGTGACAGACCTCCTGGCCCAGGTGCTTGGGCCTCCTGGCCTTTGCTCAGTGCCGTGACTGCGAATCGTAATTGTCAAGTGCGGGAGGCTCTGTAACTAACAGAAGAATTTGGTTATAGGTCTTTAGAAGCTGAAAGTGATGAGGAAGATCAAGATAGGCCCGTTTAAACATTGACCAAGTTATTCCCTAAGTAGATTTTTTTCCCCCTACAATTTGCTTTGATTGACATTATTTCTCCCTCCAAAGGAAAAAAGTCTTGGAAGTATATGTTAGAGTTTAAAACTATTTGTGTCCGGATCACAGAACTGTAAGCATGGGTGGTCGCCCGCACAGCTGTGCCTGCAGCCTGTGTTTACTCCATGTGAGTTATGGTTGTCATAGAAACTCTAGTGTAGTTTCTTCTGACCTTGGGGTTCGGACTGCTCTTTTCTTCCTGGTACTTTTATCTTTGGTGTTTACCCGTCCTCCCCTCCGACGGAGTTTCCAGGTTCCATCTTACCCTCCTGGTCCTCCCATCTCTGCCCCTGTGTTGGTTGCAGTCCCTGTGAATAAGCTCTCAATCCCTTGCACAGAGGACAGTCCCGCCACCGGCACCAATAGCTCCTGTCACACAGCCGGGCGTGTAGCCACCAAAGCACAGGGCAGGGAGACTGGGGCCCATTCCTGATGGTTTGATCTTGAACATGTTCCAGACCTTTCTGATCCTTGAGTCCCACACTTATGAAACAAGATGATCTCTGAGCTCCCTTCTGGCTCTAAAACGGTGCCTCATTTTCCTCACTGGTAGAAGGAGACTAACAAGAGTTCCCACCTCCTAGGATTGCCAGGTGAAATTTACAGCTGTAGGCACAGCGCCTTCCATGTGGGTGGGCTGTGGTTTCCATGGTGTGTCCACTGAGTGTGCAGAGTTCAGGGCAGCGTGGTGAGGAGGTGGGTGGGAATGGCACACAGGGTTTCTGCCTTCAGGAGTCACCGGAGGGGTTGGCTCTGCCCCCTGCTGCCACCCGCCCCTGGGACAGCTCCATCAGCACCCTCAGCACTGCCTGCGGCCAGGGCACGCTCTCCTTGCCGGAAGCCCGTTACTATGCCCCGTGCTGATCATCAGCCTTTGTCTGTCTCCTCCCACAGGTACTGGTCACTCCCAATCCTTGTCTCAAAATCTGCTTCTGGGAGAACTCAAACTGAAGGAAGAAGTGATACAGACATTTCCATGATAGCTTAAGTGAAAAAAGCAAGGAACAAGGATCTTAAACCTTTTAGTCTCAGGATCTGTTTATACTCTTAAAAATTATTGAGGACCCCAGAGAGCTTTTGTTTATGTGGGTTATACCTGTCTATATTTACCGTGTTAGAAATTAAAACAGAAATGTTTGGTTTTTTGGTGAGGAAGATTCTCCCTGAGCTACCATCCGTGCCAGTCTTCCTCTCAGTTTTAGTGTGTGAGCTGCCAGCACAGCATGGCTGCTAACCCATGGTGCAGGTCCATGCCCAGGGACTGAACCCGGGCTGCTGAAGCGGAACACACTGAACTTAACCACTAGGCTACTGGGGCTGGCTCTAAATTATTTTTTATTAACTAAAAATAAGTTAAATATTTGCTTCATTTAAAAATAACTGTAATAAATCCATTACAAGTTAATGTCAATAACATTTTTTATGAAAAAATACCTTTTCCAAAAAAAAATTCTTAGTGGAAAGAGCGGTATTGTTTACATTTTGCAAATCTCTTTAAGGTCTGACTTAATAGAAGACAGCTGGGTTTTCATATCTGCCTCTGTACTCAGTCTTTTGCAAACAATATATCATGTTGCCTTTGGAAAACTCTCCTGCACACTTGTGAGAGAAAAGAGGCGATAACATCTCAGTGTCACTAGGAAAATGGTTTTGATCTCATGGACCCCCTGGAAGGGTCTTGGATGTACTGACTCTTCCAAAAGAAAAGAAAACCCCCTCTTTGGAAAAGTGTCAGTTTCTCTGGTATAAATACTCCCACCGTGGCCAATTTCAAGGTATGACTTGACTCCACTAGTGGTGGAGTTGGGGAGACACAATCCGTGCAAGCCGATGTAAGTCAGCCCACTGCAGTCGATGAATCACACTCGAGAACCTGACACAGGATGTTTCTGGAAGGACACACAGGAAAAGCCACATGCTAGGCTCCCGGAGAGTAACCTGGTGCTGGGGGACAGTGGGCCTTTTAACCAAATATCCTTTTATATCTTTTGAATTTTGTTTCATGTACATGTATGATCTAGTCCAAAAAAAGATTTTAGACATCTTCCCATCTTCAGATGAACTCTGAACATGTAAATTGACCTGTAATTGTAAATCTTTCCTGCTTTTCCATTTCTTTGTGGTATCTCTTAGAGTTCGTTCTTTCTCTGCATCCGCGAATGGTTCTGCCTCCCTTCCCCCTTGTCCTTCTTCACAGGCTTTCTTCCTCCCCCGAGCCAGGTGCATGCTGCTGGTGGGGAGTCAGGCTCAGCCGGCTCCTCCGAGGTAGCCCCGCCAGTTACTGCATTTATGTAGTCAATTTAAGCAACTCATCCTTTGTAATTTGATATTTGAGTGGCTAAAGTATCTTCCTATTTCTGAACAAGATTACCCTCCCTTTTGTGCTTTTTGTAAACTGAAGGCTTTTCTGATGACGTTCTGTCTTCCCTACCCGTGTGCCCTGCATGGAAAATTGAACATTGTCCATCTCACTCTGTAGAAGGATAGACACCAGTAGGCATTTTAATGAAATTATATCCACTCCTACAAGCTCTGCAACATTTAAAACCTTTCCGTACCAATGACAGGTCACTTTGCCTGTGGCTTCCTAGACTATTTGGTTTAAAAAAATTATATGTAACAAGCATTTCCACTTATTAGATTGACCACTGGAGATTTGTCCTATTTGAGAGTTACCCTCCGATAAGTCCCCAATGTCTTAGAACCTGTGGTGTGTTAACTCGGGGGGCAGCCGGCTACGCGGGTCTCTGACTCACGTCCCCTTCATTCGTTTGAGTCTTCCTTCGCCTTGGTCAGGTGTTTCTGAGAACAGGGAACCGCCACCCCTTGGGAAGAAGGCTGATTTTCAAGGACATGTGGATGTATAGACTGTCTCACGGTTTGAGATTCGTGGTGAGAGGAATAAGAGGGTTTTGAAAAGGAGAGAATGTTAAAATAAGAAATTCTACCAAGTCCAGCAGGCACAGGAGATTGTAATCCCAGCAGCTTGGGTGGGCGGGAGCTGCGGTGGTTGCTAGCTCCTGAGGTTATTATGTAAAGGAAAGGAATTTCTGTGGCATGCTCCATGTCCACCCAGGGTGAGCAAGCCAGTGACCTCGTCTGGACAGGTGACCAGGAAATGGAGGGAGCCACGTGATGCCCATCCCCTTTCCACCCAGTCATGACGCTGTTGGTGTACCGTCACCACGTCACCTCAGATGCCGGGGAGTGACCCACACATCCCTCTCATAGAAACTTTTCTGTACCGTGGGATGGAGTCTATAAGCACGGAGGAGAGGGGATTCTGGGTAGCTACGGGGAGACAAAGGGGGATTTGGATGCTGCTGCTGCTGCTGCTGCTGGACAGAAATCCAAGGCTGGGACCTGTCCCCGTGTCATCAGAAGAACCTTAACAGAAGAATGAGGATCCTGTTATGTCCTCTCCCGGTGGCTGACGGGAGATACACACAGACTTGGTTTGAATCCCAGTTCTGTCACTTAACTAACAGCCGTGTGACACTGGGCAGGTTACTTGCCCTCCTTTTTGCCCTTCTAATAGTTGAATATTTTATTTCCATAATCATCAAAATGATATCAAAATAATTTTTCCAGCTTCATTGAGGTATAATGAACAAATAAAACTTGTGTATATTTACGGTGTATGCCCTCACTTTCTTTCCTGGTGAGATTGGGATTCAAGTCGCTCAGGATGAGGGGGGCGCACACGAGGGGCCTGGTGCGGTGCGTGGGCTGCAGATGTCCCTGAGGACCCTCCGCCCTCCCCACAGCAGGAGCCAGCTGCAGTGTTGGGCTTCCAGGCCTTGCACATGGGACCTTCCCCAGCTTCCCGATGAGTGTGACTTCCTTGCTGGCTGGGAGGGAAGGGGCCGCCATACTGCAGTGCTAATCTAGCATCTGTCACTCGTCTATAAATGAACACGGAAATGTTTTCTAAAGCAGATGCACACGGGCCATCTAGAATGCCCAGGAAGCCAGCAGCCCCTTCCTCCCACCTCACCCCCGTGACCCTTCCCTGCCTCCCCTCCACACCCCGCCTTCTCCCACACCCGAGGCGGCTCAGGTGTGTGCTCTTCCACCATCGTTTTCTGATGAGAGGATCACCAGGAGCTCAGAACTCAGGTGCTAAATTGCCTGCTGTCGTGTCACATGGTGGTTGTTCAGAAAATCCCCTTCCTGCCCCTCAAGGCCCTCCCCACAGAGGCGACCCTGACACTTGCCCCAGGCCCCGCGCTGGTGGCCCGCGCCTGCTTCTGGGCTCAGCGCTGCTCCAGAGAAAAGGACTGGCAGGTGTCGCATCAGATAGCATCCGGTGCTGGGCAGCACTTGTGGTCCTGTCTCCTGTGTTTTCTCATCGAGCCCTGTTTTCTTTTCTTCTGGGAGTCGCTCGTCCTTTTAATAGTTTCCATTTAGCCAGAGTCGTCGTGGGTTTCCCTTTTTTCCCCCAAATAAGCCATCCTCCATCTCCTCTGTGTCTCACCTTTCCTCTCCCGAATGTAGTTGTTTTCTGCACTGTCCCCTCTCCGCCAGCCCTTTCCCCATTCCTCCTGTCTCTCCTGCTTCCCCGCCGCTGCCCTTGATTCGAGGGAGTAGGGTATGTGACCGCATGGCAGGCTTTCCAAGGGCACTTGGCAAGCTCAGGGTGTCAGGGTGAAGCCTGAAGTGTTTCCGTGAGAGGCCCCCCCGACTGGGCTGCAACCCAGGCGGCCTGAATTCCTGCCTGCCGTCGGCTAACCTTCCTGTCCAAAAAGAAAGGAGTTATCCCTGCCTGTCCCCCCCAGACGCCCAGGTCATGTGACGTTATCACACTCGAGGTTTATTTCCTTGGAATGCAGTGGCGATTGTATTTGCCAGCACTCACCTCTGGTAAAGTAGTTCTTGGACCCTGGAAGTTGCCTGATTGTCTGTTTTCCCTCAGTAGCACCTTGTGTGTTCAGTTTTTCAGGTAAGAGATAGTTTGGTAAGTAGAAATTCAGTTTCAAATAAATCTTAAATTTTCTTATTCATTCTTCTGGAAATTAGTAATAGAGGGAGGAAGAGAATTGTGCCTGTCATAAGGTTACTGTGACGCACTGAGAATAGTGCACCACGTCATAAGCACTCTATGAGTGTGGCTACTGTTAGTGAATTTTGAAGTTGTCGTGTGCATGGATCACCTTGACACACTCCCTCCCTTGCCCCCTCACTCCATTCGTCCATCTAAAACAAGGGCCCACACACTCTTCACGGCTGCTCGGTAAAAGGTTTACTGACCTGTGTAGATAGCATCGCTCTTCCTTATAGAGATGCTCCTTCGTCCTGCTCTCCCGATCCTCGGCCAGAATAGCACCTCAGTATTTGCAGGCAGCTTAATTCGTTATGGGACCCACAGCCCCTCAATGGCAACAGTACTGGCTGCCATGTGTATTCTTTTCCAGTGTTACTACCTCATTTCTTGTTGTTAGTGCCGTTGTTGCTGTTGGTGCCATCGAGCGGATTCTGACTCCCCGCGACCCTGTGCACAGCAGAGTGGAACTCTGCCCGGTCTTTTTGTGCCATCCTCTCACCTTCCAGCACTGTATCAGACAAGGCTCTGCTGCTATTCATGGGGTTTTTATGGCCAGTTTGTCAGAAGTGGGCGGCCGGTTCCTTCTTCCTGGTCTGTCTTAGTCTGGAAGCTCTATTGAAACCTGTCCACCATGGGGGACCCTGCTGGTGTTTGAAATCCCAGTGGCATAGCTTTCAGCATCACAGTAACGCTCAGATGCCACAGTATGACAACGACAGACAGGTGTTGTGGTTCCCTGGCCTAGGAATGAACCTGGACGGCGGCAGTGAGAATGCCAGCTCTTAACCACTAGACCCCCAGGGCTGCTTGTGTCTCATTTATACCTTATATATTTATGGGCACACTTAGGTAACTTGGAGAATCTCAAAGACTTGCAACGGTGCTTTTAATCATGGTGTCTGTTCCATTCCGGCTGGCGCAGTGGGAGTCAGGCTAGCTCTGCACCAGACCCTACAGCCCCCTCTCGTCAGCCCCATTCCCTCGTCAATAAAAAGAAGGGTTTGGACCAGATTGTGTGGAGCTTGAGAGCTTTAAAAACTCACAGTGCCTCTTTCTTCTTGTTGCTTCTGAAGGCAGGGCTAGACCAGCACCATCCAATTAAAAATGTAATGCAAGCCACATAGGTAATTTCAAATTTTCTAGTAGCCACATTAAAAAAAGTGAAATTAATTTTGATAAAGTATTTTACTTAGCCCAGTAAATCCTAAATATTATCATTTCAACATGTAATCAATATAAAAAATTTTAATGAGCTATTTCACACTCTTTTTTGCCATGCTAAGTCTGTGAAATCCAGTGTGTATTTTATACTCACAGCACATCTCCATCTGGACTAGCCACATTTTGGAGTCCTCGGTAGCCACGTGTGACTAGTGGCTGCCACATGGACAGCACAGGTCTTTTTGGACCACCTGTGGTCCTAAGACCTCTGCTCGGGTCCATGGGATGCACAGCCTCCATCCTTAGTCAGCCTTTTCCTTTTGTGGCTGGAATTTATGAAGCAGGGACCTCACAGAAGATCATCCGAACTGGGGTCTTTTGTAAGACTTGACTTTCTCGAGTAACTATCCCCTCGCGCTGTCAGTGGCTCTCAACCCGTGTGTTAGGATGCGTTCTGTGCGCACACAGTCTTGGAGAAGTGCTCCCCGCAGGCACTCAGAAGGCCTGGCTGCTTCGGAGCAACTGCAAACAAGAATAAGAGGCTGCAGTTTTCCAGGATGTGGCAGAGCAGCGTCCGCTGAACCTGCCGCCGCCCGGAGCCTGGGTTGGGAGGGTTGGGGACATTCTCCTGGGCACGGCAAGTTCAGTCAAACAAGCAGTAAATCGCGACTTTGTCTTTGTCTTTTCCTTTAGTGAAATAGAAGATGAACGCAACTGAATTCAGTGAAGATGTAGAAGAAGGTAAAAAAAATGCCTCTTTTAAAAAATTATTTTTAACTTGATATTTTTTTAGGTCATACATTCACATGGTTCAAAGACATAACAAGATACCTAATGAAAATCAATGAAGTCTCCTCCCACCCCATTCCCATCCCCCCCACCCATACCCCCGTTATGAGTATCTTATGTATCTTTCCAGAGTTGCTTTTTAAAAAGTCTCATTTAAAAGATAGTATTTGTTTCTCTCCTTCCATCTCCTCGCCCTTCCCACCTAAAAGACTTTAAGACCAGTTTTGAAAAAAATGTTCTTGGAACATGGTTTTATTGTATAGCGCTCATGTGGTAAGATGAAATTACTTGGTTGGAAAGTGCAGTTTTGTTGTGACTGGACATTATTATCTGAGTGGTAGTGGCGGGGGGCGGCCTGGGAACACCCGGCGCCTGCAGAACCCTGCTAATCTCTGAGCGGCCCGGTGATCTTTCCCACTGAGCCCTATTTCTTCTCTGCCACAGTTCTAAAAAATAACACTGTGAAAGTGGAGACAGAGGCCGAAGATGCTGCCCTGGACTGCTCAGTGAACTCCAGGTCTGCCGAGAAGCACCCTCTGGACAGCGTCTTCACTGCCCTCCAGGACTCCAGCAAGTGCAAGCAGCTGGGCAGCGATGGCCAGCCCGACTCCGTCCCCAGCGTGAAGAGGCGGCGGCTGATTCCCGAGGTGAGGCCCAGCCCCTTCCACGGTTCGCTCGGGCTCCAACCCTCTGATTAGACGTTGAATCTCTCTACTCTGGGCATCGGGCAACTGCTAAACCTTTGGGCCTGAGAAGGCTTTCATTCCAGCTGTCCCATCTCTGGCTTGAGTTGCTAGAGGGTGTCTTTAACTGGAAATGTTGTCTATGTCTGGATTCATTACGGGGTAAGGGCAGTCTTTCCAGTGCAACTGCTTTTTTTTTTAAAGATTGGCACCTGAGCTAACACCTGTTGCCAATCTTCTTTTCTTTTTTCTTTGTCCTTCTTCTTCTCCTGAAAGCCCCCCAGTACATAGTTGTATATTCTAGTTATAGGTCCTTCTGGTTGTGCTGTGTGGGACGCTGCCTCAGCATGGCCTGGTGAGTGGGGCTAGGTCTGTGCCCAGGATCCAAACTGGCAAAACTGGGCTGCTGAAGTGGAGCGTGCGAACTTAACCACTCAGCCACGGGGCCAGCCTCTGCAGCTGCTTTTGAGTTCATCATTTTGCTTTGCTCCACAGGAAAAGCAAAAACTTGTTGATAACAAGGAGTGTTGATGAAGGTGTAACACAGGGCCACCCCAGTGGCGTAGTGGTTAAGTTCATGTGCTCTGCTTCAGCGGCCTGGGATTCGCTGGTTCAGATCCTGGGTGCGGACCTAGCACCGCTTGTCAAGCCATGCTGTGGAGGCGTCCCACATAAAATAGAGGAAGATGGGCACAGATGTTAGCTCGGCAACTCTCTTCCTCACAAAATGGAACTGGACATGGTGCCCCCTCAAGCAGCCTGCAGTCCAGATGTGAGACAAGACAGTTAAGACGGAGGGAGGCAGCCGTGGGAGATGCGGATGTGTCTGCCTGGGTTGCCTCACCAGCGAGCCTCCCCACAGCCCAGCAGGTTACATAGGCATTTCAACTTGTGCATGTCTGTCCAAAACAGCCCATGTTTTCAAGGCTCTTTGTCATTAGCCAGAGCACCACCGAGGGTCAGCCTGGGCCTCTTTGGGTTGTTACTGGTTGGTTTTAATTCTCTTCTATGAGGTGCCAGGGCAGATTCAAATAAATTGGGAATTCAGGGATTTTAGAGACTTAATAGGTCTTCAATAAGTAAAAACTGTTCTTCTCTTTAATTAGCAAAATGATGAGATTAAGATTTTCACCAGGATTTAAATATACATGTTTACATTATAATGAGGGCCGATCTCCATTCCCCATCATGGAATGTTGACTGATACATTTATGTATTTATTTGGGTTTTTTTCCCCCCAAACAGCTTTATTGAGATATTCAGATACTATACAATTCACCAATTTAAATTGTACACTTCAGTGGTTTTAGTGTATTCGAAGTTGTGCAACCATTAGCAGAATAAATTTTAGAACATTATCATCACCCTGCAGAGAAATCCTCTACCCATTGGCACTCACTCCTCATTACCCCTCCTCAGCTCCTGGCACCTAATCTACTTTCTGCCTCTATGGATTTACCTATTCTGGACATTTCATGTCAATGGAATCAGACTCTGTGGCCTTTTGTGTCTGCCTTCTTTTAGTCAGCATGATGTTTTCAAGGTTCATCCATGCTGCAACGTGTATCAGTACTTCATTCCTTTTTATGGCCAAATAATATTCCACTGTGTGAATTAACCACAGTTTGTTTATCCATTCCTTAGTTGATAGACGTTTGGGTTGTTTCCACTCTTTTTTTTTTTTAAAGATTGGCACCTGAGCTAACATCTGTTGCCAATCTTCTTTTTTTTTTTCCTCCTCCTTCTCCCCAAAGCCCCCCAGTACACAGTTGTATATTCTGGTTGTGCTGTGTGGGACACCGCCTCAGCATGGCCTGATGAGCAACGCCATGTCTGGCCCGGGATCCAAACTGGTGAAACCCTGGGCCGCCAAAGCAGAGCGCATGAGCTTAACCACTCGGGCACGGGGCCGGCCCCTTTTCCTCTTTCTGACTATCGTGAGAAATACTCAAGCAATACATTTTTAAGAAGCTATAGTGCCCAGAAAAAAAGTTGAATTTTTTAAATACCTATGAGCATTTTTTGTAAAGGATTAATTAGAAATATCCCACCCTTGCCCCTGACTGCCTGAACCAGCCACGTGCTGCACACGCTGTGACTCTGGGGAGAGTGTCACGCGGGGACGGCCGTTTCCAGTGCAGTGAGTAGTGACTACAGATTAAACCTCGGATCCCTGAGATTCCTGCCGTGGCAAATGAAAGCTGCAAGGTGGTTGGTAGAATAGCTTGTTTGAAAAATGGTTATCTGTTTGCTCTTTCTGATGTTTTATTTTAAACCACAATATATTATCCCTTTCCCAAATGATTGATATTTAGGTGTTTTCCACATTTATATCATTATAAATGGTGCCACAGGCACCATCCACATACACAAGCCCAGTGCCCTTCTGTGGGTGTTTCTATGGGTCAGATTCCTAGAGGTTGTTCCTGAAAATGTTGAGAACTTTGGGAAGCACTATGCTAAGTTCCTAAAGGAACCCCTGAAATCACTTTCTTCTGTGCGTCACATTACATTTCTGCTTATGATCAAGTCTGTAAACTTCCAGTTTGCAAGTAAAGCCAGAGGTCAAGAAATGGAGCACAAAGTTGAGTGTATCAGTTCACTTTTTTGTTTTTTTTTAAAGATGGGCACCTGAGCTAACATCTGTTGCCAATCTTCTTCTTTTTTTTCTTCTTCTTCCCAAAGCCCCCAGTACACAGTTGTAGATTCTAGTTGTGAGTGCCTCTGGTTGTGGCATGTGGGATGCTGGCTCAGCGTGGCCTGATGAGCGGTGCCATGTCTGCGCCCAGGGTCTGAACTGGTGAAACCCTGGGCTGCCGAAGCGGAGTACGCAAACTCAACCACTTGGCCACCCGGCCGACCCCTCGGTTCACTTTTGCTGTGTGGCAAACCACCCCAAAACTTAGCAGTGTAAAACAACCAGCATTTTATTTTTTTTATGTTTAATTAATTTATTTTTTTTGAGGAAGATTAGCCCTGAGCTAACTACTGCTAATCCTCGTCTTTTTGCTGAGGAAGACTGGCCCTGAGCTAACATCTGTGCCCATCTTCCTCTACTTTATATGTGGGACGCCTACCACAGCATGGCTTTTGCCAAGCAGTGCCATGTCTGCACCCAGGATCCGAACTGGCAAACCCCGGGCCGCTGAGAAGCAGAACGTGTGCACTTAACCGCTGCACCATCAGGCCGGCCCCCATACAACCACCATTTTATTTATTCACAGTTCTAAGGGTCAGCTGGTGGTTCTGCAATTTGGCCTGACGTGTCAGGGCTGGGTAGTCTGGGATGACCTCCTCCCATCTCTGGGACCTCACCTGGGCGGCCGGGATGACTGCAGCCTCCCTGTATGCGCTTTCTCACCCTCTCGGAGGCTAGTCCGGGCCTGTTCACATGACGTGAAAGAGTTCTAGGAGCAAGAGAGGGCCAGCCCCGGGGGCAGACACTCCTCGTGCCTCTGTCTGCATCACATTTGCTAGTGTCCCATTGGTCAAAGCAAGTGCTGTGGCCAAACCTAGACTGAAGTGGTGGAAAAACCGACTTCACCTCCTGGTGGAAGGAGCAACAAAGTCACATGGCAAAGAGGCTTTCACACAGGATGGGGGAGCTGTTGGGGCCCTTTTTGTAAACAATTCACCACAGGAAGGGACAGCAAGCTCTCCCAGCAAGAAGGAGTTCTGACCACGCGTAGGCCAGGTTGAGGCCTTTGTGGAAGGCCCGAGGTGACCCTGTTGTCTCATTGCACAAATGCTGTCACTCTTTATCCTTTCATTCAGTAAATTTTTGTTGTCATGGCATCATAGAGCAGGAAGCATCTTTGTATTCTTGGAGGCAGAAAGGGAAGGAGAAAGTTCTTAGGAGTTATATTTTAGTTGACTCCTTCAGTATGTGAAGCAAGTCAGAAAGATCTGCACTGCGCTCGAGCCCCATCGAGGTTCATAGTGGAGGGATCCCCTGAGCATCGTTGGATGGTGTGGGGTGCAGTTGCTCGTCATTATCTGTGAAGGCAATAAAATTTAGCCAGACCTTCAGGCATCTTGCAGGAATTCTGACATTGTTGGAGAAAAAGGAACCAAAAATGCATTTGAATATTTTTTCTTTCTTTTTCTTTTTTTTTTCTTTTTGGTGAAGAAGATTGTCACTGAGCTAACATCTGTGCCAGTCTTCCTCTATTTTGTATGTGGGACACTACCATAGCGTAGCTTGATGAGTGGTGTGTAGGTCTGTGGCCGGGATCCGAACCCGTGAACATGGCTGCCAAAGCGGAGCACACAAACTTAACCACTATGCCACTGGGTCAGCCCTGAATATTTCTAATATGACTTGTCCAATTTACGCATCCTAACCTGTCACATATGTTTACAATGGATTGGATACAGCAGGCAGTTCTAGCCCATTAGATTTTGAAGTGAAAAAAACATGTTAAGTCCTGGATTTTATTTTGGGTATTTTATTAGCTGTGTTCATTTTCCTTAGTGTAACAAAGTGAGGTTGATATCCTTGCCTTCCTTCCTGTTCTGTAAAAAGAATGTATGTAAGTATAAATCTTTTGAAATTCTTTTTTTTTTTTTTAAGATTTTATTTTTCCTTTTTCTCCCCAAAGCTCCCCGGTACATAGTTGTGTATTTTTAGTTATGGGTCTTTCTAGTTGTGGCATGTGGGACGCTGCCTCCACATGGCCTGATGAGCGGTGCCATGTTTGCGCCCCAGATCCAAACTGGCAAAAGAAACCTTGGGCCACTGAAGCAGAGCCTGCAAACCCAACCACTCGGCCACGGGGCTGGCCCCTGAAATTCTTGCGCTCCTTGTAGAAAAGTGGCGTGTGAATTCAGACAATACTTTTTTTTTTAAGTTTGTGTAAATTCATCTATCAGTAGCCTCAGAACCTGGGGACTTTTGAACAATCTATCAGTTTTATGAAATTATAGTATATGTTGATTTTTCAAAAAATCAACACGATTTGGGGAGTATATGTGGCTTTCTTAACCACTTTCACCACAGGGTGAGACAGGAGGGATCAAGAGGCTGAAACAAGCAATAATCATCAGAAAAGTGGAGGAGGCTGGCCTGGTGGTGCAGCGGTTAAATTCGCACGCTCCACTTCAGTGGCCTGGGGCTCGCTAGTTCGGATCCCAGGTGCGGACCTGTGCACTGCTTATCAAGCCATGCTGTGGCAGGCATCCCACGTGTAAAGTAGAGGAAGATGAGCACGGATGTTAGCTCAGGGCCAGTCTTCCTCAGCAAAAAGAGGAGGATTGGCAGCAGATGTTAGGTCAGGGCTATTTTTTTTAAAAATTTTTAAAAGTAAAAAGTAAAAGTGGAAAGGAAGTACATTAAGTTATCAAGTACCTGCTCAACAAATAGCCCATTCCTTATTTTGTATCATTTAATCCATATATCAAACCAATGATGAGAGACTTAATATCTCCACCACAAAGGTGAGCAAACTCGGGCATGTAAGTTACAGCCAGGATGCCAGTGGGGCAGCCGCATTCCCAGTGTGAGGTGCCAGGAGGATTGGGAACACTCCGGCTCTGGGGTCCCTGCTGTCCAGGGAGGTGAGCCCCACCTTCTCTGATCCAGCCCACAGGAATAACAAATACCAGAATGAGGGGAGAGTTCACCATGTGGCCTTCGGCCAATTATGTGGCCTCCCAGACTCCGAGGTTCCTCCGCGGTGATGAGGGCTGACCCTGCTCACCTCCTTGGTTTCTTGTGTGGATCGTGAGACGGCCCATGTAAGGAGCCTGGCACAGGGCCTGCCCCACATCCACCTTCAGAATGGTTATTTATTGCCCCAACCCCCTTCTCTAACTCCCACCCTGTGGTCAGTATTCCGCTGCCTCCCTCCACATTTATCTGAACGAGAGTGGCATGGAATTGCCAAGGGAGGCCGTCTGATGCCCTACAGGATGCTGCAGGCCTGAGCACCCTGGATTCTGAGTTCCGTCCAAGTCAGAACATAGACCACCTTCCACCTTCTCCCCCAGCCCCACGGAAAGGGGAGGAGGACGAAGGGGGGAGGTTGAGGGGTAGCCCCGATGCTAAAGGTGAGTCATAGTCAAACTCCGTCAGTGCTGACAGCTTGTTTGTGAGTGACATTCAGTACAATGCTTAGAAGATAAATAAAACGGCCCTAAAAAACCTAACAAAAGGCTGTGTAAAGACTTATTTGGCACCTCCACCGCAAAAGGTCCCGTAGCCAAATACAGCAGATGTGGGAGGTGAGTAGCCAGCGTTTTATTGGTAATCATCTTTTTGTTCACCGAAGTGGGGGTGATACTCAGGAGCCCTGTGCCAGGCAGAAGGTAGCTTTGTTCTCCTGGGGTTTTTGTTTCTTATTTGTTTTTAATCCTGAAGTGTCACTGTGGTTTGTTTTTCAATTGGAGAACAGAAATGTCATCTCATTTATTCAGCGCAACTGCACTGAACACCTCCTCAGTGTCCATTAGGGTGGCACCAGCTGGAGATATCATAGTTCCACAGCAGCCAAAGCAGAGAGGTCCTGTGGCCCTTCCCATTCTGACGAGGCTCAGAGACGTGAGCACAGGCGAGCCTGCTCGATTCAGAGCTGTGCCCTTAAACCCGAGGCTGGCGGCCCAAAGGGCCGTGGGGCGTTTGTAAGAGGCTGTGAGGAGCCTTGGAGGACGTCTTGCCCTGACACTTTGTCGTCCTTTCAGGTCTTTCTCTTTTCCCTTCATTATAGTTGCTGCTTCTCCCCAGATTCTTATTCTTAGGCATCATAGCACATTCTTCATCCTCACTGTACCCTGTCGGCAGTATAAGGATGACCCTGAGGGGAGAAGCCACCAGGGCAGGGACTGTGTCTGGCTTATTGCCTGTGTGCCCAGGGCCTTGCACAGTATCTGCCGGATATTGGGCTCTCGGTGAGGTTTCCTGGCTCTGTGTGGTAGAGAGCTCTTCCATACCTTATAGCTAACTATGTCTGGGCATTTGATGATGAGGAGGATGAGGATGAGGATGATGATAAAATTTAATGATGACGAAGATAAAAATTCTCTTGAAAACGAAAAATATTAGTATCACCCCTGCCCTGATTATTTGGAGGGGGGTGGTGACGCCAGCCCCCTGGGAGGTGTTTCACATGGTCTGCCCTTGATGCCACATTAATTCTTGACTCCCTGCTCTTTCGAAGGCATGCTGCTTTCTTGGTGTTCCAGTTTGCTGACTCTCTGGGCACCATTTAGCCACTCATCATTTGTTGAACTGAATTCAGTGACTGCTCTTGGATTTGGAGTCCTGAGGAAGATGTTTAATGCCTGGAGTATCTCCATGGTGACCCAGTCCCTGGGATGTCATTGGGCACAGACACATGGAAATCTCCCCAGTCTACTGACCCCTCACTTGTAACCCAACATCAACCCCTTTTTTTCACCGGATTCTCCAGCCAAGAGATTTGGGCATTCCCTCCTGAGTCTGAGGGTCATGGTGGTAGAGTAAATGCCCTGATCACATCCAGGATCGAGGCTGGCAGCGCAGAGCTGGAGCTGTGCAGCCGAGTTCCCATATGGTTGGAAGATGAGCCTGGGAGCATTGGGAATGGTGTCAGCCAGACATCCAGTGCCAAGTAGCACAGATTTAAAGATTTCTTGATACTCCTAGACAGCTGAGCAGAGATTTTATCAGCAGCAGCAAATGCAGCCAGCCCGTCGTTGCCTTGGCAGCATTTGTGGAATTAATTGGAGCCCTGAGTTGACAGGACACCAGTCTAGGGGTATCTAAGAACCTTCTCTTGGGTGCTGTGTTGTGTTTTGTGCTGAACTGTATATCCGTGGTCTCTGGGAATGAAGAATGTTGCCCTCTACTGGGACTCTAACTTAATGTTTTATTCAAGCCAGTTAGCCAAACATGTTTCTATTGATGGCAGTGTTTCTAACATGCTTGGTAGAAACTGAAATATTTTTATTAATGAGGCTGAATATTGAGAGTTGTGGAGGGGATTTCCATTCCAGTGTACTCTGGCCTTCTGCCTGCTGTAGGAATGTGGGGGAGTCAGACAACTTCTGTTTGTTGTTGGTGTTCAGTCAATTCACCCAGAAACTTCTCCCTGTACTTGTTTTCTACTCTGGGTCTTAATTAGGGCAGATCTCCCTCGAGATCATGTGCTCTTGTGATGTGGCGTGTGAGCTTCTGATCTCTCTGCAGCAAATCTTATTTTAAATGTATTAGTGGGACCACTTGTGGTAAAGCAAAAACCCCTCTTCTAAAATCACTCCTAAGGTAGTTATGACTTTTTTATTTTAAGATTTTATTTTTCCTTTTTCTCCCCAAAGCCCCCCAGTACATAGTTGTATATTTTAGTTGTGGGTCCTTCCAGTTGTGGCATGTGGGACGCCGCCCCAGCTTAGCCTGATGAGTTGTGCCATGTCCGCGCCCAGGATCCAAACCGGCGAAACCCTGGGCCGCCGAAGTGGAGTGCGCAAACTTAACCACTCTGCCACAGGGGCCCCTAGTTATGACTTTTTTAATGTTTGGAATTACAAACTCAGATTTCTCTATATTGGTTAAACTTCATGGTTATCTTCGGATCCATGGGACCGCCAAGATTATTTTGGTGTAATAGAATTTAATGGTGAATAAGACGTTAAAAATCTAATTTACAGTCTACAGAAATTAGCAAGTAAGGCACTTTGAATTTATTAGGCCAGTGCTTTTCAACAGTGACCCACAGTTATAAATCTACCTTCTAGAGACATACAGCTCACATATGGATTTGCATGTAAATATCTAGGCGCACACAGAGAAATAAGACAAAACTTTCCTGAATTTACTTACTGTGTACAATGTCCTCTGATATTTTCTGTCCTGTTTTCTTTTTCTTGTCCTTCCTGCTTTTCTTTTTGTCTCTCTTTCCTTTTCCTTTCCTCCCTCTTTCTTTCTTCTTATGCTGGTCATGACCCACCAATTCAACTTGATCATTTACTAACAGGTCACTACTCACAGTTCCAAACAGGCTGCATTAGGGGTAGAGATTTTCATCTCCATCCCTTCCTTTCTCCAAGTTTCTGATGTGGGTATGTGGTTTCCTCTCACCCTCCATCCCTCCCTTCACAGTCCTCTGCTTTCTGCCGGATAGCAGAACAAAAGAACTTGAAAGAGCTTAACCCCCGCTTCAGCTCATTTCTCCTGTACTCTTCCCTGCCCCCAGCCTTTAGGGCCAGCAGACCTCAGAGGTGCCTTCCACGAGTGCCCTCCCCTGCTGCACTGTGGGAAAGTCCTCCTCTTGTTTGCTGGCTGAGGGTAACCATCACAGCTAGTTGAATAAAAAGCCCGCTGTATTCTCTCTGCTCTGGCTTGGGAGTAGCATTGTTTAACAGTAATCACGTTGTAACAGTACACATTTATTAAGCACTTGCTGTGACTCAGACACAGCTCAGTGCTTTATGTACATACATTATCTCATTAAGTCCTCACAACTACCCTGTGAGGTGGGTACCATTATTCATCCCTGCGGTACACACAGGAAGCTGAGGCATAAAAAATCACATACTTTGGCCAAGGTTGCACAGAGGACAACCTGAGCTGAGCCCTTATCCCCTCCTTTATACCTCTCTGCAGTCATGTTAATCATGAAGCTGGTGGCCTATCTGAACAGCCCATATTTGAGAGTGCTGGCACCCCTGCCCTGCTTTGACATCCATGCGTGCGGTTCACAAACACTCATTGAGCTCTCCTGTGTCCCCGGCACTTAGCTAGGCACCAGGGATAGACTCCAGAATGACATGGTCCCGTCATGTAACCATCATGCATTGTGATGAGGATGGAGACAACTCGGTGAGGAGACCCCCGGAGGGAGAGGGGCAGGTGGCAGGCCACCCATCACAGGCTCCCCCATCCCAGCATGCCCCTGGTCCTCTGCTCTTGGGAAGTGTGTGGGGTGGGTGGATGTAGGGGGCCAGGTGCCTCTGACCTCCATCAGCTTATACAGACAAATCCTGAAGAAAGCATTGGCCGGCTTCATGGGATAATTAAAACACTTAGAAAAATGCCTTTATCTAAAGATTCCTGAGAGAGTAAAGTAGCTTTTCTTTTGCAGAGATGCAAGAGAAAAATTAACCTTTCTCTAATACGAGTCAGATTATTCTATTTAAAAGAGAGGACTCCGAAAGTATCATCTTCATCAGTTCCTTTGCTGAGTAGTATCCCATTGGATGAATATATCACAGTTTATCTTTTTTTTAAAGACTGGCACCTGAGCTAACATCTGTTGCTAATCTTTTCTTTCTTCTTCCCAAAGCCCCCCAGTATGTAGTTGTATATTCTAGTTGTGAGCACCTCTGGTTGTGGTACGCTGCCTCAGCATGGCCTGATGAGCAGGGCCATATCTGTGCCCAGGATCCGAACTGCTGAAACCCTGGGCCGCCAAAGCGGAGCGTGTGAACTTAACCACTCGGCCACAGGGCCAGGCCCCAACACAGTTTATCTTTATGACTTGTTGATAAAAAACTTGGATTGTTTCCATTTTGGGGCTATTTACAAATAGGACTGCCATGAACACCTGTGTACATGTCTTTGTATGATTGTGTGCTCTCATTCTGCTTGGTGAATAACTACCTAGGAATGGAATACCTGGATCATAGGATCCCATGTATGTTTAACTTTTTTAGAAAATAACAACTTTTCCAGAGTGGTTACACCATTTTATATCCCCACCGGCAGCATATAAGAGTTCCAGTTCCTTCACGTCATCTCCAACACTGGGTATTGTCCATCTTTTTGATTATACCCACTCTGGTGGGGGTGATGTGGTTTTACTGAGCATGTTACTAATGAGCATCTTTTTATGTGCTTATTTGCCATTTATACGTCCTCTTTGGCTGTTGAAATCATTAATTGGGCTGTATGTCATTGTTGAGTTGGAGAGTTCTTTATGTCTGGATATGAGTCCTTTGTCAGATAAATGATTTGCCAATATTTTCCTCCAGTCTAGGCTTGTTTTTCATTCTTTTAACAGTGTTTTTTTGTTTTTGTTTTTGTTTTGTTTGCTGGGAAAGATTTGCCCTGAGCTAACATCTGTTGCCAATCTTCCCTTTTTTCCTTCCCCAAAGCCCCAGTACATAGTTGTATATTCTAGTTGTAAGTCCTTCTAGTTCTTTTATTTGAGCCACTGCCACAACATGGCTACTGACAGATGAGTGGTGTGGTTCCATGCCCAGGAATTGAACCCGGGCCACTAAAACAGAGCATGCCGAACTTTAACCACTAGGCCATCAGGGCTGGCTCAACAGTGTCTTCTGAAGAGCAGAAGTTTTTAATTTTGATGAAGTCCAACTTGTCAATTTGTTCTCTTATCAATTGTATTTATGATGTATCTTAGAAATAGTTGCTTAAACCAAGGTCACAAAGTTTTTCTTTTATGTTTTCTTCTAGAAGAGTTAGAATTTTAAGTTAGGTTTTATATTTAAGCCCACGGTCCATTTTGAGGTGTTTTTTTTTTTTTTTTTTGAGGAAGATTAGCCCTGAGCTAACATCTGCTGCCAATCCTCCTCTTTTTGCTGAGGAAGACTGGCCCTGAGCTAACATCCATGCCCACCTTCCTCTACTTTATATGTGGGATGCCTGCCACAGCATGGCTTGCCAAGTGGTGCCATGTCCGCACCCGGGATCCAAACTGGCAAACCCTGGGCCACGGAAGCGGAATGTTTCAACTTAACCGCTGCTCAACCAGGCCAACCCCTGAGTTAATTTTTTTATATAGCACACTTTTGGTAGGGCTTAATTCTCTCACAGAATCTCTGTTGAGCAAGGCTGGATAGGATTAAAAACAGATATTTCTGCATATGTGTATACAATTGTTTCAGCATCATTTGTTGAAAAGATTATCCTTTCTCCACTGAATTGCCTTTGAACCTTTGTCAAAAATCACTTGTCCATATATATGTAAATAAGCCTCTTAAAACATGCAGGGCCTGGCAATGGGGAAAACCATTGATGAAAGCAGTAAGCACCTGGGTTCCAGATGGTCAGGGTGATTGCCATTCGTCTGACCCGTGGTGGAGCTTGGACTCAAGGTTTGGGCTCCTTAAGGGGCATCTTCAGCTTGCCTGGGAGTCAGAAGAGTGGACCTGCGGAGTGTGCCATCTTTGGGCGAGTTGAGAAAACAGTCCGTAGATCACTTTTGGTAGGGCTTAGTTCTCTCACAGACTCTCTGTTGAGCAAGGCTGGATAGTATGCATAGGAGAGAGGTTAATTCATTACATACAGTGCGTGCCTTAGGACAGTTGGGCTTCTCTCCTGGAATTCTGGTGGAGAAAGGCTGCTGGACCAACAAGGAGAGCAAGACTTAGAGATCTGGGAGTTCCCATCACTTCTTGGAATCTCACAGATGCATCAGCTCTGGGAAGTTCTGGGCTTGCCTTTTTTCCAATCCAGGATAAGATGTGATTCCGGGCAGTGGTACAGCTGGCAGCAGATTCCGCTCTCTAGACCCCCATTCTTCTGTGCCCACCACCGCGCATCTCAGGAGCCATCCTGAGTGAAGACGCCTGCTCTCCTAGAGGCTGCAGCCTGGAGGACACACTGCTGCTTCTTGAGCTGCCATAGGCATGAATCATTATCCCTGTCTGAGAGCAGGCTGAGATGGGGTCGATGAGGTGACTTGCCCAGGGCAGGGCCATCACAGAAGCTCCTTGAGTTCCCATGGTCTTTCTCCCATCCCAGCGGGGTTCTCACCTGGCTTTGCCAGCCTCTATGCTCGGTCAGGCTCTGTGGGCGGGAAGTCCAGCACTGGTGTCCTGCAGGAATTCGAAGCCTTTTGGGTCCAGCCTGAGCCTCTCTCAGGAAGTGGGAGAGTGAGCAGATGTGGCGCTAGGATGCAAGTGTGTATTAATGGTGCATTCCTGGCTGGGCACAGGGATTCTAGGGTGAGGGAAGCAGTTTCCCACATGCTCCTGAGATGGACCTTGGCCCCTGTGCATGACAGAGATCCATGTCTAGTGTAGTGAATCAGAACACCCACCTAGGGCCGGCCCCAGGGCCAAGTGGTTAAGTTCGCCGCGCTCTGCTCCGGCAGCCCGGGGTTTCGCCTGTTTGGATCCTGGAGGCGGACATGCCACCGCTCATCAGGCCATGGAGAAGCAGCGTTCCACATGCCACAACCAGAAGGACCCACAGCTAAAATATACAACTGTGTACCGGGGGGCTTTGGGGAGAAAAAGGAAAAATAAAATCTTTAAAAAAAAGAACACCCGCCTAACACACTTTGTGTTTTCCAGGCGCTCCTGGCAGGCATGCGGAACCGGGAGAACAGCTCGCCCTGCCAGGGCAATGGGGAGCAGGCCGGCAGGGGCAAGAACTCGGGCTCCGTGTGGCCAGGTGAGGAGGAGCCCTGCAACGACGTGACCACCCCCTCCTACAAGAAGCCTCTGTATGGCATCTCACACAAGATCATGGAGAAGAAGAACCCTCCCATGGGGGATGCACTCAACACCTATGAGCTCTTCGAGAAGGCCAACGCGGGCAACAGCCCCTCACCGCTGCGGCTCCTGAACGAGCCACAGAAGCGGGACTGCGGCAGTGCCACAGCGGCCACCGACGGGGACCCCAACATCTACTTTCTGATCCAGAAGATGTTCTACATGCTCAACACACTCTCCTCCAACATGTCGCAGCTGCACAGCAAGGTGGACCTGCTCTCCCTGGAGGTGAGCCGCATCAAGAAGCAGGTGAGCCCCACGGAGATGGTGGCCAAGTTCCAGCCGCCCCCCGAGTACCAGCTCACGGCGGCCGAGCTCAAGCAGATCGTGGACCAGAGCCTGTCGGGCGGGGACCTGGCCTGCCGCCTGCTGGTGCAGCTTTTCCCCGAGCTCTTCAGCGACGTGGACTTCTCCCGCGGCTGCAGTGCCTGCGGCTTCGCTGCCAAGCGGAAGCTGGAGTCGCTGCACCTGCAGCTCATCCGCAATTACGTGGAGGTCTACTACCCGTCGGTGAAGGACACGGCCGTGTGGCAGGCCGAGTGCCTGCCGCAGCTCAACGACTTCTTCAGCCGCTTCTGGGCCCAGCGGGAAATGGAGGACAGCCAGCCGGGCGGCCAGGTCGCCAGCTTCTTTGAGCCGGAGCAGGTGGATGCCGGCCACTTCCTGGACAACAAGGACCAGGAGGAGGCCCTGTCTCTGGACCGGAGCAGCACCATCGCCTCGGATCACGTGGTGGACACGCAGGACCTCACGGAGTTGCTGGATGAGGCCTCGTCGCCTGGCGAGTTCGCCGTCTTCCTTCTCCACCGGCTCTTCCCCGAGCTCTTCGACCACCGGAAGCTGGGCGAGCAGTACAGCTGCTACGGGGATGGCGGCAAGCAGGAGCTGGACCCGCAGAGGCTGCAGATCATCCGCAACTACACGGAGATCTACTTCCCCGACATGCAGGAAGAGGAGGCCTGGCTGCAGCAGTGCGCCCAGCGCATCAACGACGAGCTCGAGGGCCTGGGGCTGGACGCGGGCAGTGAGGGTGAGCCACCGCGGGACGACTGCTACGACTCCTCCAGCCTGCCCGACGACATCTCCGTGGTCAAAGTGGAGGACAGCTTCGAGGGCGAGCGGCCCGGCCGGCGGTCCAAGAAGATCTGGCTGGTGCCCATCGACTTCGAGAAGCTGGAGATCCCGCAGCCTGACTTCGAGGTGCCAGGCGCCGACTGCCTACTCAGCAAGGAGCAGCTGCGCAGCATCTACGAGAGCAGCCTGTCCATCGGCAACTTCGCCTCGCGCCTGCTGGTGCACCTCTTCCCCGAGCTCTTCACCCACGAGAACCTGCGCAAGCAGTACAACTGCAGCGGCTCCCTGGGCAAGAAGCAACTGGACCCGTCCCGCATCAAGCTCATCCGCCACTACGTGCAGCTGCTCTACCCCCGGGCCAAAAACGACCGTGTCTGGACCCTGGAGTTTGTGGGCAAACTGGACGAGCGCTGCCGGCGCAGGGACACGGAGCAGAGGCGCTCCTACCAGCAGCAGCGCAAGGTCCACGTGCCCGGCCCCGAGTGCAGGGACCTGGCGAGCTATGCAATCAACCCCGAGAGGTTCCGAGAGGAATTTGAGGGCCCCCCGCTGCCTCCCGAGAGAAGCAGCAAGGACTTCTGCAAGATCCCCCTGGACGAGCTGGTGGTCCCCTCGCCCGACTTCCCGGTGCCTTCGCTTTACCTGCTGTCAGACAAGGAGGTGCGCGAGATCGTGCAGCAGAGCCTCTCCGTGGGCAACTTCGCCGCCCGGCTGCTTGTGCGGCTCTTCCCGGAACTCTTCACCGCCGAGAACCTCCGGCTGCAGTACAACCACTCCGGGGCCTGCAACAAGAAGCAGCTGGACCCCACGCGCCTGAGGCTCATCCGCCATTATGTGGAAGCCGTCTACCCCGTGGAGAAGATGGAGGAGGTGTGGCACTACGAATGTATCCCCAGCATCGACGAGCGGTGCCGCCGCCCCAACAGGAAGAAATGCGACATCCTGAAGAAAGCCAAGAAAGTGGAGAAGTGATGGGCAACCTGCGGACCGAGCGTTTCTTTTGGAGCACGCGTATGGTACCCATAGACCCGCACCTTATGTCATTGGGGAGTGGCTTACTGCATTTGCACACGTACACACCCACCCAACCACAAGAAAGAAGCCTTGCGTTTTTGGTCTCTTGTACTTAGGACTTCTGTCCTGTGTTCCCTGGTGGTGCAGAGTGTGGGGAGAGCCGAGCTGTGAGAACAGAGAGGCTTCAGAGTGGGGCACGCTCTCCCTGGCTGTGTCCTCCCTGACCCTCGCAATTTGAAATGCAAACCCAGCAACTCTCTTGTTCCTCTTCCCACATTTTACATCTTCCATTTTTATCAATTTTTTTTAATTAAAAAGAAACCCTTTTTAAAAAAATCATTGGGCTCTTTGGGGGCCATTTTACTTAGAGAAAAAATCTTTTAAATATTTGAGATGAAGTACTGTAAGATGACTTCAGTTGCTAGGATTTTTTTTTTAAAGATGGTTTCAGATTTATGAAATTTTTAGAAGTGCCATGTTCATGCATGATGGCTAATAAGAGCTTCAGGTGGTAGAGAGACCGATTTTACCAATCTTGTCTTTTACATCTGATTTTAGAAAAGTCAAGATGCCCCTTGGATGGCAGTAGAGGGGATGGAATAGTGATGTCCTTTCTGACCATGGTCGCATTCTCCCTTCCACTGTGGTGCCAAGGAGGGGGTGTGTGTGCGGCCTGGTCTGTTCGTCATTGCTGCGTCGGTAGAATGTTGTGCGCACTCTCTGTAGATGAGAACACTGGATGATGATGATGATGATGATGATAATGATGATGATATGAATGTAGATAGACGTGGAAACACGTTCACAGTGTCTTCATCTGAGCTGTGTCCTTCCACTGCCCCCTTCCCTTGCCACACCAGAATGCTGGTTGGAGCAGCAGACACGTTTCCTTGGAAAACAGTGTGTGGCTATTTGGCTTGTTTGATTTAAGGATGGGCCCCTTTGGGCTTACCAAGAACTGTTTACTTCCCGTGTGTGTATTTGTACAAAACCCAGGTTCTGGGAGCTGTATGGTGACTTCACCACACCTCAGTGTTAGCTCTTCCAGTCAGGACACATCCTTGTTCCTCAGGGCAGGCCTAGGCCTCAGGCCCTCTTGGGGACACCTGGTATTGGAAGGGCACAGGTCATTTCATATGGGGTCCCCATATGCCTTCCCAGGGTCCACGCAGAGTTTTCCCCTCAGACCCCCTAGAAGGTCCTGCTGTCCTACATCTGGCTGGCCCCTTGGCCTCAGGTTGAGACATCTTGTCTCTCCCCGCTGGTTGGGAAGTTCGCACTGCTCCAGGCCAGCGGCGTGCTCTCCGGGAGTTCCAAACAGGGACTTCCCCAATAGGTAAAGTCCTTAAAAAGAATACTTTTACCTGCCTGATTCTGGGGGCCAAATGCCTAAGAGGGAAAGGAAACAGTCCAACCCAAACTGAATACCTACCAGACACCTAGAACATGGACTGGCCCACGCACGGCAGTCAGGGAGCCCTGGGAACGCTACAGTTAGTGACCTAATGGCTTCATCGTTTGCTACCTTAAAATGCAGGAATAGAAACAATCTGTGAATTTTCTTTATACAGCTGATGAGGACTTCAGTGCCAGGGCTGTGTGACATCATTTTGCCTGCACCTAGTGGGCATTTTTTTTTTAATGGCAGGATTTTGAGCAATGTAAAGTTGCTGGTCTGACTTTAGTAAGTTTGCTTTTAAATGTCATTTACAGATTATTTCTCTTAAAACTGAAGACCTAAATTATTGAAATTTAGAAATGCACAGAGACTTAATGATGCGCTCTCATCCACTTACATGTGCACACACATTTCTTACTAAAACACTGAAGTGAGAGGAAGGGGACCTACATGAATAACACCTGCAACCTCTGTGCCTGGAAAGAAGGGACTGGAGCAGCCAGGAGACTCACTTTTCCCCCTCACTTGGGCCTTTCTCTATGCCTTAGTCTCTCCAACACACAGATGCACGCACGCACACACACATGCACACACACGCCCTACCCAAAGATGGCGGTGGTACTCGCCTGCTGGCCCTGCTGCTTGGCGGATGCCCTGGAATTTGTTCTGGTCTCCAGGATGTAGCCAAGAGGATTCCAAGCCATGTGAAAATTGCCCTGCTTTCTAGAGGGTGGAATGTGACCCTGCAATGTCAGAAGCACAATCATGTATTAATAATAAAAATATTCTGTCTACCCACATTGCAGAAATCAACAAGTTCTAGGTTCTGGAAATGAAATATGTCTCTTTATAACCTAGAGCATGTTCAAGTTTTAGAAACCACACTTTGGTGGTTTCCTTCATACCTTTCCTGGGTAGGGCTTCTTCCCCCCAAATCTTAGAACCCCTTTCATGAAGAGAGGTGGACACACTTTGAGAGCTGTTTCCTGTCCCTCCAGACTGTCTCACCAGGAAACGCCTGCAGGTCCTGTGTCTGTCTGTATGGTGTCCTCATTTCTCCAGCAATCCCGGTGGGCTCCAGGGGCGATTTTTTACATGAAGCAATAGAAGTACAAAATACTTATTTTTTTCAAAATTTAATGTTTTCCATGAAATCTGTTGGCAAACCCTTTCCCTGTCCCCATCTAAATTTTTGGTTTTCACTTGTTTGTTTTTTGGATTTGTCTTGTTTCACCTTTTATCCAGAAGACTGAAGAATTAGCACAGACACGTTCTAATGTCAAGTAAAATAGCAAGTCACAATAGGTGGTAGTGTCCCTCGTTTTCTCTGTTAGTAAGTTTTAAAGAATGTATGAAGATAGTCATGAATGTACTAGATGTTCTAATCCTGCTTCAGTTCACTTTGGCTGTGTCTACATGACAACAAACGTCTGACAGGGAATAAAGTCATGTCTAGTGTCATGGATGTTAGTGTGTCCCTCCCCTTCAGTGTTGGCCCCAAAACTTCCTTTCTCTTTTTAAGTTTGGGAGGAGGGGGTACCACATCAGCAGCAATCATCAACCAACCAATGGGATCTACATAGTGGTAAGTGGATTAGCTGTTTAAATGGTAGGAGTTGCTGGCCTGTCCACACCACGGCATGGCCCTTGGGTTCCTGTAGAGATGGCCTCCGTTTCCACCTTTTCCCTGAATCTTTGCTTCCTGCCTGGTTGAGAGGGGTGTCTCAGACCCCTGACTGGAGGTCACTGAGCTCTCACCCTGCCTGGCCATGTGGATAGACGATATGAAGTAGTGGTGGTGCCGAGGGGCTGTTCCTGCCATTCGAAATACTTGCCTCAAGTAGATCCAGCCTTAATGATTTTCTGACATCCTAGTGATAGCAGACCCTGCACAAAGTGGATATCAGAGTTAATACTGTGAGGAGACAAAATAATAAAGATAGTTTTACCAAAGATGATGAAATATTGCATAATGTCTGCATTTTACCATTGATTTGAGTGCATCCTTAGAAAACTGAATGTAACAAAAACCCAGGACATTTTTTGGAAATTGTATGCTCTGTAGCAACTTTGTGTGAATTTTTATACAAGCACTGTTTTATGAGTTATATAAAATGTTATAAAAATAGAAAAAACACAGTCTCGTAACATCTTATTTTCTTAGGGCAGAGGTCTCTCGGAACATGTCTCGGTCTACTTGTCTTTCCATGCAGCCTCCTCAGCCCCTCCCAGGGGGCGACACGCATGCTCAAGGGCATGTCGGCCTCTCAGGCTTCCACACGCTGGGTGTCGGGTACAGTTCACAGGATTTCGGTTTGTCACAGCTGACTGAGAAGTCGCCAAATGAATCCTAGCCCGTTTCTACACAAACCGCTTCCTGGCCACACAGTGGGAGGCGCGGTTGACTTTTTCTTACCTTTCCTGGTCAGGTGCCAGACCCGCCTGCCTGCTGCCAAGCTGGCAGGGCTTCATTTCACTCTTTCTTTTCACTTTGGATTAAATAGGATTAGTCCCTCAAAGCGAACATATTATTAACTGATAACAGGAGGATGCATGTTTTTCTCACCTCTTCTTTTTGGCTAACTATAAATCATTAAGTGATATTTTATAGTAAAAATAATGTCAGAGAAACATTCATTTTGGGGCCGCGGGGTCACAGGATATAAAGGAAGTTGTGGCTTGTGACTGGAACGCTTTTCCTACGTTGAGCGTTTGCTCAGTTGTGCGTGACACTTCTGTGCTGTGAGCCGCATTGGCAGGATAGGGTTGGTCAGCAGCTGGAGCCCCGAACGCTAAGCCCACAAGTGAGTTTAAGCAAGACTTGGAGGAAGGCTCAATTCTTTAAGCCCCTTCTGGCTGTAGATATCTTTGTTTTCTACCAAAAATAAAACTCACAGAGAATTTCACTATATGTGAGCTTACTTATAAATCCAGTTCTCGGAGATAAGAACTACACAGCAATTTAATTATGATCATTGGAATAGGGAGATGCAGTGGAGTCTTTAAGGAGCTTCCAGACAGGTCTAAAATCCCCTGGCCAGTGGTGGGAAAGGAATGAATGTTCACCGCCTGCTCTCTGTACTGGCACCTGACATCTGTTGAGTATACACCATGTGCCAGGCACGCTGCTAAGAACTGTACCTGGGTCATCTCCTGTATCCTGCCACAGGCCCTCTGAGGTAAGTTCCATAATCATGCCTGTTGAGAGCAGAAGGCTAAGGCCCTGAGTGGTCTACGCTTTCTCAGTTCCCGTAACAATTCAGTGTCTTGGGCACTGTTGTGATCTCTGTTTTGTGGTGAGGAAGCAGAGAGAAGTAGGTATATTGCCCAAGTTCACACAACTGGCAGTTGCTGTGGCAGGATTTGAACCCGGGTCTGTCTCTTTCCACCATGCTACACCATCTCAGGAGCTAAACGCCCCCTGGGCCACAATACACAAAGATTCAGATCCAAAAACGATTGCAAGTTGGTGGTGTCCTGTCACCCACATCATCTAAGCCCCATTCGTCTGATCTTAGATATGAGTGTTCTGGTTTTAGAATTGCCCTGGGAGAAATAATTGTGGCGATTGTAGACAGACATGTTGTGGTGATAGTAAGCTTTTTGAGACTGAAAGTGACTTCCCTGGACCAGATTCCCTAGGAGCAGAGCCCGTGCTGGGATTCCTGTACGTGCTCTCATGAGAAGGGGCAGGACGAAAGCTGGAGGGGGCCAGGGAAGGCCATAAGCAGGAGTGTGGTCTCCACCACAGTCTAGCTTCATTCTCATTCTCATCCACTGGGAAGCACTAGAATATGAATTATTTGGCACAATTAGTCCCAGTTGAGGCAAAGGGACCGGTTGGTCATTGTCTGAGGTCTTTCCCAGGGAAGCAGGTAGCGTGGCTGGCAAGGTGGCTCCCTTTGGCCAAGGACAGTGCTCCAGAAGGGCCACTGTGGGTGGTTGGTTGGCCCTCAACAGTAGGGGATGGGTGCACTAGTAAAGGGGGTGTGGGCTGAACTTCATTAGCGTCCACGAGGGGCGGAACCACCAGAGGATGGCTGGGCCCTGTCCCCCAGAGGTTCTGACTCAGGTCTTGGTGGGGCCTGTAAATCTGCATTTCTAACGAGTTCCCAGGTGCTCCTGGTCCGGGGTCTGCACTCTGAGAACCACTGCACTACAGTAACTTCGCAAGATATGCTGTGTGTATCACAGAAACTGAAGGCTTAGCACTTTCCTGATTATTAGAAATAGATCTGATCTGAAATAAGTGGTTTCCTGTTTTCAAATAAGACTGACTGCTTCTTAACTGATGGTAAACTAAATCTTAGCTTTTAGGTCAGTGGGAAGAGGCAGGTTTACAAATGCTTCAGCATCAGGGCTTAGGGGCACTGACCAAATGTGATGGTTTTTGCCAGAGCATTTCTGCAGGAAGGAGTAAGAATTCATTTGTTCTTCTAAATAGAGTTTGTAGTCTAGAGGGTGAACTGTGTCCTTGACAGAGTTTGAGAGTATGTAATGCCACAACTGTGTATTCAATACAACAGCTGTGTATTCAGAAGTGACGGTGGGTCCCTACATTACAGAGACTTCTGTTTTTCATAAGAGCTCCCATGTTCTGAGCTCTAATGGGTCAGGATGTGCTGGGGACCTGACATACATTCTTTCATTTAATCCTCACAGAAACCCCGTGGGGTGGAGATTTTTATCCCCCATTTTACAGATGGAGACGCTTCCAGAGGTTAAGTAATGGCCGAGGTCACATAGAACTGGGGGCATCTAATGATGGCCAGGCTGACTGCGAAGTTCATGCTCTTGATGCATAGCTGTGCGGGAAAAAATTCTCCATCTCTCTGCCTAATGGTCCCCCGCCATTTAACTTGGGGTTTTGCTGACTATCCAGTTTCTGAGGTTCTGGATCTGCCCCAGTGAGAGGGTGTTTGACTCAGGAAACCTTTCAGTGCCACAGGAAACAGCACAAGGACTGCAGTAAGAATCATCTCTGTCTCAAAAGAAAGTTCATTCATTCAGCAAAAATATTTGTACCGCCTGCTATCTCCTCGGCACTGTTCCATGATTCTAAGTTCCAGCCTCATTAATCGGTAGTGAAGAAGCCTGTTTGCGCTTGGAGAGAAGGTTCTGATAGTAAACAGCACAAAACCTGACATCTCTTGCCTGAAACTGAATTTCAGAATGCACGTGGATATAGGCAGCCTGAGATGCGTGGCTCCCTGCTCAGTGCAGGCAGCTGAGGGCATCGCAGAGGAGCTGGGCTGGACTCCTGCCTGAGGCACACCTGCAGGACTGTAGTTTCCTGACTCTGGTTTCTTGCAGACAGACGACTGCTAAGTATGCTCGAATGCTGCCGCAGAACTCAACAGCCCTGGTCTTTCTGCTATTCAGTTCCTGCTATTTCTTTCTTTTTTTTTTTTTAAGATTTTATTTTTCCTTTTTCTCCCCAAAGCCCCCCGGTACATAGCTGTATATTCTTTGTTGTGGGTCCTTCTAGTTGTGGCATGTGGGACGCTGCCTCAGCATGGTTTGATGAGCAGTGCCATGTCCGCACCCAGGATTCGAACCAACGAAACACTGGGCTGCCTGCAGCGGAGCGCGCGAATTTAACCACTCAGCCACGGGGCCAGCCCCTAGTTCCTGCTATTTCTGACACAAGGTATTAAACTTTTTTCACCTCCTTGGACTTGACAAGCCGAAATCTCAGGCCAGGCACAGTTCTAGGCGTGAAGGGACATATCCTTCAGCATATGGAAGGCCCTGTGTGATGGGCGCCTTCTCTTCAGCTTAATCCTGATTGTTGCTGGAATCCAGAGTTGGCTGCTATCATGTTAGCCTCTCCTTTGAGTTCTCTGTCTCCATCAGGAGTTAAGAGATTTGCCCTACAATCCCTGAAGAAAATTCCTTACATTCTGTGGGGAAGTATGTGACAGAACCCCTCTGGGCGGGGCTCCAGAATGGGTAGTACCAGTCCAGACCGCAAAACAGAAATCACCCATTTTAGACCATGCTGCTCTACCCTGACTGCAGTCTTTGGGGCTTCACTCGTCTGCCTTGGGAAGGTCTCTCCAGCTTTAACAATAAAGTCCCAGGATAGAAGGCCCATAGGGTGCAGGTGACAGCTCCGCAAAGGAATCAAGTGCACGGTGAGTGATCCATGTCCTCAGGACCGTGTAAAATTGTAGACTTTCACCATCCTGCTTTTGATACACCTCGTCTGTTAGCCAGTAACGATGAACAAAAACCTTACAACAGAGCCAGCAACCATGTCTGAGAACAGGGCAGTGGCTGTCTCGGAAAGCTGCATCGGAGTTCAAAGCCCTCGGAGAAATTCCAAGCAAGATTGGAGGGTAGCAGCTACCAAGAGGCAGCAGCAGCAGGCTGCGGGGGCAGGCATGTGTAGGAAAGGAAAGCTTAGGAAAGGTGCGTGGAAAGTAATTCTCTTTCCGCTTCTACTGGACTGGCAAAAATGAGAAAGCTGGACCACGCCAGGGGGCAGGCGAGGGTATGGGCCTACAGGCACGTCTGTGTGTTGCTGGTGAGAGGGCAGCCTGGGGCAGCAGTTCTGGCCAGTAAGCAAGCACTATGGTACTTGCAAGGGGATTGGGTGGAGTCTGGGAGAACATCCCTGGGCAGGGGGTGGACAAAATGGGGTGGGTGCACCTCAGTATTCACTACACAGCAGTGAGAAGCAATGGGTTAGATGTACCTAGAGTGCCATGGACGGATCTTAAAAAACCATTCTGAGGGAAAAAAGTGAGATACAAAATGAAATATTTAGTAATGCCATTTATGAAATTTAACATATATGTGCACAGAACAGCAAAACATATTTTACAAGAATGTGGACAAGCAAAAAGATACACATTAAACACATGAGAATGGTTGGATAAAGTAAGGGAGGAGGCCATGTGAGAATACATGAGGACAAGAGAAGAGAAAACATAACTCGAAAGAAAGCCTTGGAGGGTGGATACCGGTGCTAGGGCGTTTCCTAATGGGAAAACTTGTGGGTGTGCATCCCCGTTCCACCCAATGGGGTACTGGTAAATGTTTAACAACTGGCTCTCCAAGGGAGAAATAAATCCTGATTCGTGGTCTTTGCTGATCTCCACCGTGGAAATACTCCTACCGTGGCTGATTTCAAGCTAACTGAATGACTCACTGAAAGCAGTTTGAGAAATGCATGCCTCCTGCTCTCCTGACGCTGCTCGATGGAGCTAATTTCCTTCACTACTCCCTTGAGAATGTAAGTTGACTGAGGATTCTGACAGCAACTTTCTGAAAGCCAAACATACATGACCAAGATACAGCAGAACTTTAATGGGGTGTCATCTTACTTGCCTGATATACATTGCATGGCCTTTAAGAAGGGTCATGGAACATAGACTACCCCCAACTGAAATCTTTCCTTGTAGTTTCTTGAAAAATGGTAGTTATGTCTCTGTCTCCCCAATCATTATTGACAAATAAACCATAACTTAAGAATTATCCCCAAAATGTCTATTTTTATCCCCCAAATGCTAAAAAGATAATGAAACTATGGCCTAAGCATCTCTCTAATTTTCCAGGAAAGACAGTTAGTGCTATTTGGCAGAGAAATGCAATTAGCATCTTTCCTGGAGATGAGCTATTTCTTTGAAAGGATTAACCATTACTGGTAAAAGGGCTAGATAGGCCTCTACCAAAACAGTCATAACTTTAAATTGTTCTTCCTTAAAAACAAACATACACTAGAAGCAGTTCCAGACTTTCCTGAGAAAGCAAGAACTATTAAAAAAAACAATTCTTCCCTGTTGTCATCCCATCAGAGCAGGGTGTCTCACCCTCATCACTACTGACATTTTGGGTCAGATAATTCTTTGTTGTGGGGACTACCCCGTACACTGGACAATGTTTAGCAGAATCACTGTTCTCTACTCACTCAATGCCCACACCACCCCCTTCAGCTGTGACAACCAATAATATCTCCAGACTGCCAACAATGGGTGGCAAAAATCACCCCCCGTTAAGAACCCCTGCA
Organism: Equus przewalskii; assembly: GCF_037783145.1. NCBI lineage: Eukaryota > Metazoa > Chordata > Mammalia > Perissodactyla > Equidae > Equus > Equus przewalskii. The sequence continues at coordinate 56,730,228 of NC_091839.1, read as the reverse complement.
TTAGAGGGGCCGGCCCCGTGGCCAAGTGGTTAAGTTTGCGCACTCTGCTTCAGCGGCCCAGGGTTTCACCAGTTCGAATCCTGGGTGCGGACATGGCACTACTCATCAGGCCATGCTGAGGCGATGTCCCACATGCCACAACCAGAAGGACCCACAACTAGAAATATACAACTATGTACTGCGGGGCTTTGGGAGAAAAAGGAAAAATAAAATCTTAAAAAAAAAAATGCATTAGAAACATCCAAATCTTTTCTTTAATCTTTTCATCATGTTGGTCACATTTTCACTGAGGTGGCCTTGCCAGGATGGCATTATAAAGCAGCTGCCATTTGGGTCAAGTAATGAGCAAATTGCAAGAGTTCCATAAATCTTTATGCATGGCTTTTGTTTGTTCATAAATATTTTCCAAGTCCCTTGCACTGTAGACAATGAGATCGATCAGTTTTTGCCACATGCTATGACCAAACCAACATTCTCCATCATCAGATCTTTTTCTTAGTTTTTTAAAAACAGAAGTCTGGAATGGGTCAAACCCTGCCAAGCAGCTACGTTGAGGTTCTAACTACCAACAGAGCTTCCAAAAAGCCTTTTAAATGGCCCTGCCTCTTTCTAGCTACTGTCAACTCACCTTACCTCATACAAGTCCTTTTACCTTTCTTCCTCCTTCAAGACAGGGGACACAAGGTAAGGCAATTAGTATCCTGATCCCCATTTGACCAACGAGGAGGTGAAAGAGAGGTTAAGGTCAAATTATGACCAAGGTAACCCAACTTGCAACTGGCAAGATTGAACCAGAAGACCCCTGACTCATCACTAGATCACGCTGCCTCCCTTCACCACCTGAGCCCTCTCAGGCTTTCCATCATTTTCCAAAGAGAAGTCAAGAGACGAGAGGGAGGGAGAGAGGGAGAGTGAGAAAGGGACAGAGAGGTGAAGGAAATGACAAAAAGCAGGGACATCAATATAATTTCCTAAATTATGATTAATGACTAACATGTTGAAATTAAATGGACTGTTTTCACTGATGACTCAGTAAAGCCCAATTAACAAGCGGTAAAATAGAAAAATCCCTCTGTTACATTGCACAGTGTGTATTATTTCTTCCTGAGAGTTTAAGTTTTCAAATAAAAATCAATTTTCCTAATCTCCTGAAATCTGGGCTGGTAAGGCTTCCAGACTCATGGGCCCCCACATCCCACTGCTGTGGGTTACGGCTCCCGGGGGTCTACAAACCAATTGACCTGTGCAGATGCCCTTCTCTTAGACGATCTATATTATGTGTGTGTGTGCCCTCTATTTTTTTTAGGTTTTGCCTCTTTTATAACACAGTCTTCAAAATTAGAGTCGGTCTCTTGTTCTTCATTCTCTTCATTGATAAAATCTGTGTATTTCCTACTTTCACCTGAAAATTAAACCCTGAGATTATTACCCTAAACCAGGAGGGTCATCAAATTTTCTTCTATAAAGTATCAGATGGTAAATATTTTAGATTTTGTGGGCCATATAAGGTCTCGGTCATTGTTTTGTTTTTTTTTTAAAAAAACTCTTAAAAATATAAAAACCATTCTTAGCTTGAGGGCCTTGCAAAAACCCTCTGGCTGCCTCAGTTTATCAACCCCTGCCCTAAGAAATTAATTTTAAATGGGCTCTGACTACTCCATTCGGAAAGGGTCGGAACAACTTTACCCACGCAGACTTCTGAAGACAAACTGAAGGGAACTAGGGCCAACACGCTGGTGACTCAGAAGGGCCGGTGGAGAAGGGCCTCTCCTGGTGCTTCTGCCCTAAGGATGTCAAGGGTGACCTTGACTTTGCTTGGCTTTGCCTTAAGAAGCCTGAACCCAGGAAAGCTGACCACCAGGGGTAAAATTGAAATAAAACCACTTAACAACAAGGCAAAGTTTATTTTACATCGACTCCTGAGGTAGTTAATGCAGGAAACAGCAGGCTCCTCATTAAAACCCTCGCTGGGCTCAGTTCACTCAGCACACATCTCACTCATGCTCTCGAGGTCAAAACAAGCACAAAATAAGCCCAGGAGGGAATTCCAGGCCAAGAAAAGTGTCTCCAAGATATGGATCTTGATTTCCACAAAATGGCTCTGCAGATTCCACAAATGGTAAGAGAACTTTATTTTAATAAAAATGTCCTCTTTTTAAGCTGGGCCCTTCCCCCACCACTAGAAAGGAGCTTTAGCAATAAAAGGCAATCCATTTACTTAGATGTACTCTTTTTAGGCAACTTTAGCTTTTTCCACCGTCGTAACACTACTCTGTATTTCTCACTTTCAGTCTTCTCTTCAAACACCTTTTTCAGGAGAATCCTCATCACTGTCTCGGTTTCTCCTTCTTTATCCTCTCCAACAAGAAGATCCAGAGTATCTCCCACTTTCACCTGAAAATTAGAAGAAAAGTGAGTCTACTACGTTTTGAGAAACAGAGGCCAATGCACACATCCCCGCTTTGAGTTCTCACCCAGTGGCCGGCCGTCACCCGGAGGGCAGGTGAGAAAAGGTCCTGTCCCCTTGGGAACAGTCACTAGTCCCCAGCGCCTCAGGGTGAAAGGGCTCCACCCGGAAGGTGCCTCTCACACACGTGGCCCAGCACCAGCCAGTGTCCTTCCTTCAGACCTAGACAACTGGCTGCTCGTGGATGGTGCAGTGTGGCTCAAATACTGCCTCTATCGGATGATTTAAGGAAACACTTGAATGGAGGCATTTATTTTGGTAACAATGGCAAAAGACAAAGTGGGGCACAATCTTAGAGAATACGTGCACAGTAATTACTCTATGCCCTGAGAAGACAATTTTCAGTGTAACACTTTTCATTCATTTCAACCCAGATGAGCTACATAACTGGGGAAGGGGCAGGTTGTTGGAAATTGGTCACTGTGGAACAATGGTTACCTGTCGCTCTTAAAGAAATGGAAGTAAAGAAACTGCTTTTCCAGCACTGGCAGCCCCGGTGATGCCACATCATCAAGAAGAGACAGAATGCAAGTCAGAAAGATGGAATACCAGAGAAAAGAGGGTAGAGTTGGATGCGGACTCAATGCGTTGAAAGGGCTGACGTCAAACCCATTCTTGCCCCATGGGAGCTTTGGGTTGAGCTAGTGCAGGGCATGCCCTGGGGCAGTCATGTCAGTGCTTCCAGGGTGTGGACAGCCCATGACAGGTACCTGGTCCTGGCAGCTCAGGACCCGCCCAGTAACTAAGGAAGGAGCTAAACGGACCTAGGTGCCATATGCTGCTTCTGCTCAAACACAACCAGGGACAACCAGGAGCCACCTCAGACCACTCACCACCACTCCCAAGGAGGGGGAGGCAACCCCATGTGTGGGCACATGGAGCCATTTAAAAGCCTACTGGAGGGCTTCTGTTTAAGAAGCAGTGTCAAATGCTGGCTTTTACCTTATTTTCCAATTAGTGCTCTCTGAAGCAGTCCGAACTGTCACAGTGTCTGAACATTGTACCTCACCAGGGCAAGCCCATACCTGTTCTCCCAGCCACTCAAGGCCTATGCAAGCCCAATATTCAGTCTACAACATGGGAACGCACAACTGACACCACACTGTCATTCCAGACAGCGCAGAGCAGCTGGATGTAAAACTCACACAGGGGCCAATTTTAAACCATTAACTTTGCCCCTCTGGGCTGAGAAGCAGAAAGGCTCATACCACAGCTAGGCAAGAAGACTGTTTCTCCCCCTGGGTTTAAAGGATGGACTGACCCAGGCATCATGTGGGGGGCTCCATTTCCTGTAGTTCTGTTGGATTTTACTAAAAAACAAAGGACCACTTGGCCCACCTGTGTGGACATTTAAAATCAGTGTCCAAGATACAAGGCATGGGAACTCCGCTTTACCATTTTTGGCATAACTTTGTTTCACTAAAATTCATTTTTTCACAAGTGATATATACACACGATACAAAATGTTAAAGGCTATATAAAGAAAAGGCATCCGTTCTTGTGTATCCTTTCACAGATACAGTGTGCATGATGCCTGCCCCTTAAAAGAGCAGGCAGCATGGAGCGGAAGAGCAGATCCCTTTGGTGGCTTATTTCTAGGGCAGAGAATAGGGAAGGAAGGTTCCCCCTCACCCAGTCAATCGCAGGGAGAGGTGCGTTTAGGAAGGCTTCAATCGCCACACTTGGGCTCCATGCACCCTCTGTTTAAGTCAACAGTGAGCCAGCACCTCCAGCACTCTGCTCCCACCTGGTCTGCAGCTCATAGAGAAGCTGTGCTAGGCTGCAGGCAGCCAGGGTTAGAGCTGTGGCATGGGACAAGCGCCTGACCCTTCTGGGCCAGCAGCCAGGCACGGGCCCCATGGAGCAGGCCACGGAAAGGAAGGGGAGTGTTCTTCACTCCCTGCGAGGCCCTGTCCTTTCTACTGTGGGAGATGGCACAGCAGACACAAAGCAAAACCGGCCGAGACTAGGGGCTGCTCCAAATATCTACATTTCAAATCTCCCCTTAGCTGCAGTTACTATGGCTACCAGGGCTCCTAGTAACAAGGCAGCTGAGTGTTAACACTGGCCCCTTCCTTTGCTGACCCTCAGGAGAAATCTGGAAAGCAGCCGAGACACAGAACACCCAAAGCAGAATGAAGCAGCAGCAATTAGGCTGTAGTTAACAACATCTCAAAGCAGAGGGAGAAAAACAGACTTGTAGTGTTTGTAAATGAGGCCCCGGCAGAGGTATGGCGCTCCAGGAACAGGTCTCATCTGAGGAACACTGCAGCTGAGGAGGGGCAGGGCTACAGCCAGGAAAAAGCAGCTAAGGGACTAGAAGCAGGGGCGGGCCGTGGCTGAGCGGTTACGTCCATGGACTCCACTTTGGCAGCCCAGGGTTTCGCTGGTCCCGATCCCGGGCGCAGACATGGCACCGCTCATCAGGTCATGCTGAGGCAGCGTCCCACATAGCACAACCAGAAGGACCTACAACTAGAATATACAACTATGTACCAGGGGGCTTTGGGGAGAAGAAGAAGAAGAAGAAAAAAAGAAGATTGGCAACAGATGTTAGCTCAGGGCCAATCTTTAAAAAAAAAAAAGGGACTAGAAGGGCCTGATCCCCAGATGCGTGTCTGGAAAGCCTGACTTCCTGCAGCTCACTGAGCAGCACCTGCCACCGCAGTCTGCCCCTGCCAGGTCAGGTGCCATCAGGGAGATCGTAGGCCTTGTGATTTGGCAGCTGAGACAAGCATTGGGGAGTGTCCCGTCTGTCACCCCCCCACACACACAACCCCTGCCAGCAAGGACTCTGAAGAAGCCTCAGCACTTACCCAGGGCCATGGCCCATGGCTCACACCCTCCCATGTCCCAGGGCAATGGGATGCAGCTCTGGTCCTCCAACCCCAGGGGTGTTTTGAAATATGAAAGAATCTTAAAAACAGCCTTCAAAATGTGTCCAATTTCCTGGAACATTTGTCCTCTGGACACTGACTGAGAGGGTATGTCTGCCAATGCCTCATATGTCTGTGTTTTCCAATTTTTAAGGGTCTCTGTCATACACATTTTTATTGTGTTTTGTTAACTTTTACTATCATTATTGGTTTTTTCCAATTATGAAAGTGATACTCATAAAAAATTCAGAAAATTGGAGGGGGATTGGCACAGATGTCAGCACAGGGCTAATCTTCCTTAAGGGGGAAAAAAAAAAAAGGAGGATTGGCAGCAGATGTTAGCTCAGGGTGAATCTTCCTCAGCAAAAAAAAAAAAAAAGAAAGAGAAGAAAGAAAGAAAATTAAAAGCCTAAAGAAAATATAACCCAGGGGCCAGCCCAGCGGCATAGCGGTTAATTGCACACATTCTGCTTCAGTGGCCTGGGGTTCGCCAGTTCGGATCCCAGGTGTGGACATGGCACCACTTGGCAAGCCATGCTGTGGTGGGCGTCCCACACATAAAGTAGAGGAAGATGGGCACAGATGTTAGCTCAGGGCCAGTCTTCCTCAGCAAAAAGAGGAGGATTGGCAGTGGATGTTAGCTCAGGGCTAATCTTCCTCAAAAAAAAAAAAGAAAAGAAAAGAAAAGAAAAGAAAATATAACCCATAATGCCCCAAAGATAAATACTAGTAACATTAATACTTTAATTCTAGACGTATAAATATATGTAATTTGTGGGGAGGTGTGTGTGTGTTTGTGAGGAAGATTGGCCCTGAGCTAACATTTGTGCCAATCTTCCTCTATTTTGTATGTGGGACACCACCACATACAAAAGCATGGCTTAACGAGCGGTGCGTAGGCCCACTCCCGGGACCTGAACCCACAAACTCCGGGTTGCCAAAGCACAGCGCGTAAACTTAACCACTATACCACCAGGCTGGTCCCTGAATATATGTATTTTTACAAAAATACATATTTTTAACAGAATTTTTATATAAATGACTTACTTTAACACTGGATACTGGAAATACATTTTCTTATAACTGTCTTTCACTTAATATTAATATGGAGCTGTCAGAAAAAATATAGAACCTCCTTTTTGACAGCTGCCCTGCACCCAGAGAGGTGCACCCAGCAAGTGCTCAGGGGCACTCCTGAGCTGAACAGAATTACACATCTGCTCAGCTAACACCAGGCCAAAGAAACCTCTGCATGGATCAAATGTTTCTTTTTAGCCTAATTACTATGATTTCATGGGGGTTAACATTAATGACTTGGAAGTTTAATTAACAGATTTTTGCCAGTTCTGATAGTGGCTTAAGATTTTAAAGAAAAAGGAGAAGCTTGATGGCAAAGTCATGAAGGCTGCAGAAGAGCCAGCAGTCTGTGTGAGTAAAGCTGGCTGGTGACTCTAACTTGACCAGGCCCACAGGGGACCTCAGAGAGGGTAAGACGGACATACACAAGGAGCCACTGAGGCCCCAAGTCAGGAGCCTGAGGGGAGACTGGGGCGGCACTGAGTACTGGCAGAACAACAGACAAAAATATCTGGCTGTCATAGTATCTCACCGTTCTGCTTTTCTTCCATAATTTTTCCCCGTTGAGCCTGAGTTCACCTTTGTAGAATGCATCTTCCACTTTGCTTAAAAAAAAAAAGTCAAAGTGGTTTAAAATAGAAATATATTCAAAACAATTATACAATTTGAGAAAAACACCTGCCATTAATGCTTATTCTGACAGTGACCGACCTGCCCACAAAATCTCCATCCTGGGTGCTGGGAAAGTGAAAGTCAACCACTCCCACATGTGGAACAGGGAGGTGGAGGCGCACTTCTGAATGCATGCTGAACTGCTGCAAAGATCTGCTAGTACCACCAGGCAGGTAATCAGCACTCTGATGGGGGCCTTCCCAGAGGCTTCAGCAGCCCACCAAGCCCACTCAGGACAGGCCACCAAGCCCAGTGAGGACAGGCCTGGGGTACTCCACCTGACTCCCTATGCAGCCACTGCTTGCGAGGTGGCAGCTCCTGCAATTCACAACAGCCAAAGTCAGTGGGCACTCCCTTCCTCTCAGCTCTGAGAGAAAAACCAGGCACCACATGCATGGTGAAACCATCAAGAAACCCTCTATTAGTCTGCACTGAGGCTGGGGAAATTCTAATCCAGTAGCTGCTGCTCCCTTTGCATTTAATCACTGTGGCAACTAGACGAGGGCATGGTGCAGACAAAAATCAGTGCCGTTTGCCTCTCAATGCTCTGACTCCAGGTGATTGACATCTCGGGTTCTGCTTAAAAATAACAGCAGCAGCTACTAATATGGGAGAGGGAGAGGTCTCCTTACGAGTTTGCCAGATTTTAGAGAACATTTAACAAATCTTGATCAGGGTGCTGTGGACTCAAGAGTCATCTTGATGAGTCCTTAAGCTTCATGGATTAAAAAATTAAACTATGCTACTAACTTAGGTCATAAAGGTACAAACTACACAAGGAGATCTTTCTGAATTGATTATTCATACCACAGTTCTTACCTTGCATGCAGTATGCACACAATGATTGCTAAAGGAATGAATGAACAGTGAGGGTCACTGCTCTTATACTAGTCTAGCAGAGAGAGGACGAGAGTATTAAACAAATCCTGAAAGTTATACACTTAATATCTCTGTGCACTAAATATGCACACACACAGTATTTTCTTCACAATAGCTGACATATACTGAGTACCCACTATGTGCCAGGCACTGTTACAACTGCGTTAGGTAGAGAGAGAGATGTCATTTAATCCTAGCAACCACCTTCTAAAGGGGATTCTATTATACATTTGACAGATGAGGAAACTGAAGCACAGAGAATGTAAGTAACTTGCCCAAGGTCACACACAGAACCTGGACTGAAACCCCGGTAGTCCGGCTGCAGAGCCTGCATTCTTCACCACCACGCTACACTGCTTCCGTTGATCCTAAGGGGTCCCTTCTCAGGCTTGCTATATACATCTAACATGTGATTCCTTCTCCTCAAAAAGCTGATATTAAATCAATGGTTCATCTTATCGTCAACTGTCTTAGAATCAAGGAAATATGACACATGGGATTTGCAGGCAGTCACCTGATTTCTTTGGAAATCAGTTTCTCATCTATAGAATGAAATAACTGAAATATATTATCTATAAGGTCCTTTCATATCTATGGTTACTCTTCACCATAACATGGGCCAAGTGATCGGGAATGCTGCATTAAAATAACCAACAAGACGACAAGTGACTTTCTAATAAAATGCATGTCATACTTACTTTCTCCCAACGTCGAGGCCTGACTTCAGGATGACATCATACCGAAAAGACTGCACTACCTTCTCCAGGTCTTTATAGTCCTTAACTACACTGGGGTCATCCTCGAGCTCCTCTTCCTGCTCGCTCATCTCTTGCTGTTCACTCTCTTCATCAGAGACCTCTTCATCTTCAACTTTTTGCAAAGTCTTTTTTGTGGATTTTTTAGAGCTTTTGAGTCTTATGGAAAATGGGAAAATATATTCTGGAGATATTAGAAGCCTTGGGAGTCTCAGTGACAAAATGTTATGGAAAAGTGTTTTATAATCTGATGCATTTAACTTGGTACTAGAAAAATAGAAGTATCGATTCCAGGAAGCACAGGCTTTATGCGAAGGTGTCCCTCGCAGTGTGCCCCAGAGTCCAATCCAAGCATCTGGCCTTCTTAAGACACTGGCGGCCAATCTGACACTAGCCATAGCCATGGCACATATGACCTGAAACAGACAATAATTCAGCTTTATTTCACAAGAGCAGTGTCCTCACCTTCTCACAACATGAACCGGAGACACCAAACACTTTCTATCTAGTCCTGTACTTACGCTCCCTACGAAAGGCCATACTAGTCTGCATGTACCCACGGCCACGCACCGTCACAGTGAGTCCTCCGGCTGGAATTACCGTGCTTACCTCCCAGTGTCATCAGGAGGGCTGAATTAGATACTAATGTGTGTGAAAACACTGGTTCTACTTCTCTCCATCCCCCAAATTAGCATGGGTACTGCATACTACTGAAAAATATTAACAATAGTTCTCGATGAATTAAAAAATCACGGAGAGGACAGAAAGACTGTTTACTGATATACATTGCATCTTTACAATATTGACTTTGCTAAGCATCATGACTTCATAAAAACAGAGCAAATCTCTAAACTTTATTTCAACCTCCAATCCCAGCAAATCAGAGGCAGGAATGAGCAAACTGACAGATCTGCATTTTATCTCCTTTTACATCTTCCTCCCACTGTTTAAGGGAGGCATTAGCTAGCAGAGAAGGAAGGGGCCTGGAGACCCACAGACAGGTAATTGTTTCCTGAGGCTCTGAGGTGCTGATACGCTAGGGAGCAACCGGTTCCTTGTTACCTCAAAGGCAGCAGAAGGCATCTTAGTACAATGGCGGCAGACCTTTCCAAGCACATTGAGATGGTTCTGGAGACCAGGATTGAGTAATGCGAGAAGGGGTGCCACACGGTCAATATCCTCATACCTCTAGCCTGCAAATGACCCTCCCTTGTGCCAAGGCTACACTGTCAGACTGACTTCTTTGACAATGATTTGCACGACTTTTCCTTCCTACTTTCCATTCATCACAAAGCTGCCAAGAGCAATTATCTGGAAGCCCACGCAAAAGCACATAACTAGCTACTTCCAGCTATTCTGGCTATTTGTTAACATTTGGGGCCTTATTTCTGTTGGCATGAATGAGGCAGACAACACAAGCTCAACTCTGTATCTCACTGCTCTTGGGACCCCAATATGAGTCTTAAATGAGACACAAAGCAGGCTCAGTTTAAAGGCTGTTTTACAATATTGCTATAATTTGAAATATTTTTTAAATGCTATATAAAATCCATAGAGTACTCTAAAATACTGACTACGAAACTATGTGAAGCACTTTAAAGAGACTTATTGAAAGAAATTATTTTTACACATATTCTATCTAATTTATTTATTTATTTATTTATTTTTGAGGAAGATTAGCCCTGAGCTAACTGCTGCCAATCCCCCTCTTTTTTCTGAGGAAGCCTGGCCCTGAGCTAACATCCATGCCCACCTTCCTCTACTTTATACGTGGGATGCCTGCCACAGCATGGCTTTTTTTGCCAAGCGGTACCATGTCCGCACCCAGGATCCGAACCGGCGAAGCCTGGGCCGCCGAGAAGTGGAACGTGCGAACTTAACCGCTGCACCACTGGGCCCAGCCCCATTCTATCTAATTTAATAGAGACTGAATAATAACCATTCATAGAAAGAACTTTAAATTTTATCATAAGTAGGGATAAAGGAAGACAATAATACAGTTCAGTCGCTCCGAGACTTTGTATTTCACCTGTCACTAAAATAAAAAAAAATTTTTTTAGGAACTCACACAACTGAACAATAAAAAAACAAACAGCCCAATCAAAAAATGGGCAGACGAACTCAAAATGGATCAAAGACCTAAAGATTAGGCCTGAAACAATAAGTCTTCTAGAAGAGAATATAGGCAGTACACTCTTTGACATCAGTTTCAAAAGAATCTTTTTGGACTCCATAACTCCTCAGACGAGGGAAACAATAGAAAGAATAAACAAATGGGACTTCATCAGACTAAAGAGTTTCTTCAAGGCAAGGGAAAACAGGATTGAAACAAAAAAACAGCCCACTAATTGGGAAAAAATATTTACAAGTTACTTATCCAACAAAGGGTTAATCTCCATAATATATAAAGAACTCACACAGCTCAACAACAAAAAATCAAACAACCCCATCAAAAAATGGGCAGGGGACATGAACAGACATTTCTCCAAAGAAGATATAAGGATGGCCAATAGACACATGAAAAGATGCTCATCATCACTAATCATCAGGGAAATGCAAATCAAAACTACACTAAGACATCACCTTACACCTGTTAGAATGGCAAAAATATCCAAAACCAAGAGTGACAAATGTTGGAGAGGTTGTGGAGAGAAAGGAACCCTCATACACTGTTGGTGGGAATGCAAACTGGTGCAGCCACTCTGGAAAACAGTATGGAGATTTCTCAAAAAGTTAAGAATAGGAATACCTTATGACCCAGCCATCCCACTACTGGGTATCTATCCTAAGAAACTGAAATCAGCAATTCCAAAAGTCCCATGCACCCCTATGTTCATCGCAGCATTATTTACGATAGCCAAGACGTGGAACCAACCTAAGTGCCCAGCAACTGATGATTGGGTAAAGAAGATGTGAGATATATATATATATATATATATATATATATATATATAATGGAATACTACTCAGTCATAAAAAAGGATAAAATCATCCCATTCACAACACCATGGATGGACCTTGAGGGTATTATGTTAAGTGAAATAAGCCAGAGAGAAAGATGAACTCTGTATGACTCCACTCATAGGTGGAAGTTAACATATAGACAAGGAGAACTGATCAGTGGTTACCAGGGGAAAGGTGGGGGTAGGGGGAGGGCAGAAAGGGTGAAGTGGTATACCCACAACATGACTAACAATAATGTACAACTGAAATTTCACAAGGTTGTAAACTATCATAATCTTAATAATAATAATAAAAAAAGACTTCAAAAAAAAAAAAAAAAAACAGGCAGAGGATAGGAACAGACATTTTTCCAAAGAAGATATACAGATGGCCAATAAACACATGAAAAGATGTTCAACATCACTAACCATCAGGGAAATGCAAATCAAAACTACACTAAGATACCACCTTACGTCTGTTAAAAGGGCTATAATCACTAAGACTAAAAATAACAAATGTTGGAGAGGGTGTGGAGAAAAGGGAACCCTCATACACCGCTGGTGAGAATGCAAAGTGGTGCAACCACCATGGAAAACATTATGGAGATTCCTCAAAAAACTAAAAATAGAATTACCATACGATCCAGCTATCCCACTACTGGGTACCTAGCCAAACAACTTGAAATCAACAATCCAAAGTAACCTATGCACCCTTATGTTGGCTGTAGCACTATTCACAATAGCCAAGACATGGAAACAACCCAAGTGCCCATCAACTGATGATTGGATAAAGAAGATTGGTATATACATACAATGGAATACTACTCAGCCATACAAAAGACAGAATCATGCCATTTGCAACAACATGGATGGACCTGGAGGAAATTACGCTAAGCGAAATAAGCCAGACTGAGAAAGACAAACACCAGATGACTTTACTCGTTTGTGGAATATGAACAAACACACAAAGAGAACAGTTCAGTGGTTACCAGAGGAGGGGGGGGTGGGGAGTGGGCAGGGGGTGAAGGGGAGCACTTATGTGGTGACAGTCAAGAAATAATGTACAACTGAAAGCTCACATTGATGTAAACTATTGTGAACTCAATAAAAAAAAATTATTTTTTACAGTTACCTAATGGTGGATTTTTTATTTTGCCAAGTAAAGATATGTTTTATCCTCTATTTTGCCAAGTAAGGATTTTTTTAGTAGTAATTGCCACTATTACTACCATAATTTTTTAAGAAAAAGGAGATTTCAACAATTATATATGAAATACATTTTCATAGTAGAAAATTTTTTAAATATATATAGAAAATTCAAACCACCCAAAATCCACTCCATGATCACCACTGTTAACATTCTGGCCTATATTCCTCACAGTGTAAAGTTTTAAGAAAAATAATTCACTCATAAGCAGAGCCTCTCATACCTTCCTACTCACCCAAAACACACAGGAAGGTTAACCGTAAGTGGCCAGAGCTCTGTATCGGCCTCAGGAATTCTGTGTTGGGCCTAAGTTCTAGACCCATTAGAATTTACCCAGGTGATGTTTAAGTTATGGGCCAAGAGAGCTGTGGTTGAAATCACCACCTGCTGTTGGCCTGGACAGACTGGCCTATAAGATGCTCAGGTAACGGAGATGAAGACTGGCATTAACAATGAGGATTTGCCTATCTTTTTTTTTTTTTTTAAAAGATTGGCACCTGAGCTAACAACTGTTGCCAGTCTTTTTTTTTTTTTTCCTGCTTTTTCTCCCCAAATCCCCCCAGTACATACTTGCATATTTTAGTTGTGGGTCTTTCCAGTTGTGGCACGTGGGATGCCACCTCAGCATGGCCTGACGAGACCCTGGGCCACCGCAGCGGAGCAGCGCGCAAACTTAACCACTTGGCCACGGGGCCAGCCCCAGGATCTGCCTATCTTCAGGTCAGTGTTTTTCAAACTATGGGTCATGAGCCATTATTAAAATTTTTACTTTTTAAGAACTAGAACTGAAAAGTACAGAAAATATGACAGTGCATCACATTATAGTAAGAGTAAATACTGCTTCATGAAACTTGTTCCAATTACACATATGCATACACACACACACTGGGTCATCACGTAAAATGTATTCACTGTGGATAACGATAAAAAAGTTTGAAAACACTGGTCTGAGTGAGTTCAGCAAATTATGTTTTGCTATCAGGTACAATGCCAAAGGTCATATGTGTGCCCTGGAGCTCAGGAGCTGGCTGCACGTTCCACCCCAATTAACAACACTCCAGAGCTGTATGTGTCTGCAGAGATAAAAAGGGTGGCCTCTCAGGGATAACTTCGTGCCGGTCCCTCATTTTACAGATGAGTACAAGTAAGACTTGGAGCAGCTTAACAATTTAAGTCATACAGCCAGGACTCCAATGCCATCTCTTCTGAACACTCATTGTTTACTATGGGTCAGGCACTGCTCTACATATTCACTCATTTATTCCTTCCAACAGGCCCATCTCAGTTACAGGGCCACACAGACATTAAGTACATTCAAACCCAGGCTCCCTGGCTCCTAAGTCAGCCTCTTCACCACCATGCTGAACTCCTCATCAGACTTCTGACTCCAAGTCCACGGCTCTTCCTGCTACCCCATGACATTTATTTTCTCATTTTCTCTTGAACAAAAGCTAACTTTCACTGACTGCAAAAACAGACAGGAGTAGAGGAGTGGGAGGAACTGTTGCCCCTACTGGAGGAAGTCCTAAGAGGAGACATCCTGGGGGAGGGAAGTCCTGTTTCCATGTCAGTCCCTGGACTCCCACATTCCTCACCCCAAAGTCCTGCCTTTATGCCACGCCGTTGTCTCCTGTGAGGAAGGCCTGGATGTGATCTTGCTCCCTGCATACATCACAAATAGGTTATATTTACCTACACTAGGAAACTTTTACTAGCACAAAATAACTATTTAAAATCACACTTGGGCCAGCCCAGTGGCGCAGCAGTTAAGTGCACATGTTCTGCTTCAGCAGCCAGCAGTTCGCCAGCTCGGATCCCAGGTGCGGACATGGTACCGCTTGGCACGCCATGCAGTGGTAGGCATCCCACATATAAAGTAGAGGAAGATGGGCACGGATGTTAGCTCAGGGCCAGTCTTCCTCAGCAAAAAGAGGAGGATTGGTAGCAGATGTTAGCTCAGGGGTAATCTTCCTCAAAAAAATAAAAAATAAAATAAAATCAGACTCACACGTAAATACAATAAACATAATCAAAATTTCAAGTCAAGCATTATCTTTGTGTTTATTGGTTACTCACTCAGTCATTATAATCTGCTTCACTCTCCAGCAGACAAACATTGGTAAATGCTGGAAGTTTACATAAAATGTGTTGTTGTTAGTGCCACAGAGTCAAATCCAACTCCTCAAGACCCTGTGTACAGCAGAGTGGAACCCTGCCCGGTCTGTTTGCACCACCCTTTCACCTCCGGCACTATATCAGACAACGCTCTGCAGCTATTCATAGGATTTTCATGGCCAATTTTTTCAAAGTGGGTGGCCAGGTCTTTCTTCCTAGTCTGTCTGAGTCTGGAAGCTCCGCTGAAACCTGTCCGCCATGGGTGACGCTGAAATACAGGTGGCATAGCTTTCAGCAACAGGCAGCCACCACAGTATGACAACAAACAGATGGGTGGTGTGGTTCCCCGACCAGGAAACCTGGGCAGCGGGGTTGAGAACACCAAATCTTAACCACTAGACGACCAGGCTTGGTTAAGATAAAATTTATGATCATAAAATTAAGAAAGCACATTAACTTAATTTTTGCTGGAGATGACCATTTGTAGATGTTAGCAGGGGACACCCAGGGCCACAGGGGTGGAGTCTGAGAACCAGGTCCTGCCTCAGAGCTTTGAAACTGGTGAGAGGAGTGGGAGTGCCAGAGGAGAGGGCTAACCAGGCTCCAACCCCTCTTCAACCAGAGCAGCAGCGCCGGTGAATCCTGGGGTTTCTTATACTTCACTTGAAAAAGGATTCTACTACTGGAAAAAAAAGTTTCTGTCCTTTGAGCATGGCTTTCCCTCTTTCAGGTTCCACACAATGTCCACCCTCCCCCTCCACCCTCCTCTGCCCTTTTCCAAACTCATGTTGCACCAATGCTGTGTGTCTCTTGCACTATTTTTATCTCCCAAAATCCAAGGGTAGTGACAGAACAGGAACTGTGCTCCATTCCTCACTCCCACCCCCAATCTGCTCAGCACACACAAAAACCAGTTAATACTTGCAGATTCATTTTCTAGAAATAAAATGAGCATCCTAGCTATTACGACACCCACTCCCACATTCACTCATTTGCCGACATATGCCAAGTGGCCAGCTTGGCCTACATGTAAAACACACTGCCCTTGTCCTCAAGGAGCTGCTATTTCTACAGAATGTGGACAAGTGAACTGGCTGTCAGAGAACACAAGTGAAAGCTGAGGTCGAGAGGAGGCTGGACCCTGCACAGGCTGGTGCCCAGAGCAGGGGTGCCCAAGCAGAGTTCTGATGGCAAAGGTGGCCTGACACTGAGCTTTGGAGAAACAGCAAGTTACAACAGTAACCTTCGCTTTCTAATGGACCATTCTCATCAGCATGTTGTTGTTTCTCATGCAAAAATCAACCAACCAGCAACCCTTCCCCACAAACCCCAGCCACTAGCTCTTTTCTTGTTCTTTACAATGAAACTCCTCAAAAGGGCTGTCTGCCCTCTCCTCAATTGCCTCTTATTATCTAAATCCAGAATGTCATTTGTTAGTCTCATCTTATCTGACTTCTCAGCAGCATCTGGAACAGCTGAGCACCCCCCTCTTTCTCACTTGGCTTCCAGGACACCTCACTCTTGGTTTTCCTCCTACTGCACCCGCTGCTGCTTAAGACTCCTTTGCTGCTCCCTTCTCTGCTCCTGACAACTTCATGCGGGAGGGCCCCAGGGCTCAGCCTTCTACATTCACTCCATCCAGCTCAGCTGTCAGTTGGTTCTGAAAATGCATATCAAGACACCAGATATTTCCATGGCTTTAAATACCACCTATATGCCAACTACTCCCTAATCTATATCCCCATTCCAGACCTTTCTCCCAGATTCCAAACTTGTATTATCTCGACAAGAAAGAGTTAACATAGCAGGCCTGAAACTGTTCTCCTTACGAAGGCCTGCTCGTAGGGCTGGCCCTTGGCTGATGTCTGGGACCTTGGATGTCAGGGGAGTTCTCACCATTCCCAGATCTGACAGGGGTGGCTGTGCCTAAACTGTACAATCTGATTGATGCTGAATACCTGCTTTCCTTCTGGGAGTCTGGAATTTTGGTCCATTCTAGGTAGAGGGTGTCTATTTGACTAAATCAAAATAAAAACCCTGGGCGCTGAGTCTCTGATGAGCTTTTCTGATAGACAACATTTCACATATGTTGTCACAACTTGTCGCTGGAGGAATTAAGCACATCCTAGGTGTCCACTGGGAGAGGACTCTTGGAAGACGGCACCTGGTTTCCCCAGACATTGTTCCATCCATCTTCTCCCTTGCTGATTGTGTCTTGTATCCTTTTGCTGTTAATAAATCACAGCTGTGACCCATAGCTGAGTCCTGTTGAGACTTCCTAGTGAATCAATGAACCTGGGGGTAGTCTCCGGGACCCCTGCCACCATATCCTATTTGACATCTCCATTTGGGTGTCTAACAGGCATCTCTAATTTAATTGGTCCAAAACCAAACTCCTGAGATATCCCCAATCCCAAATCTGCTCTACCTGCAGCCTTCCCCTTCTCAGTTAATGGTAACTTCACCCTTCTAGTTGCTGGGAACAAAAGCCTCCAGTGATTCTTGACTCTTCTTTCCCTCATACCCATATCCACTATGTCGGGAAATCATGTTGGCTTGTCTTCAAAATATGTCCAGTATCCTGCCACTTCTTACCACTTCCACGGCTACCGCAGATTCAGGCCATCATCATCTATCCCCAGGGTTACTACGAAGGCTCCATTAGAGTCTGTTTTCCATAGAGGAGTCAGAGTGATTCTTTTAAAAAGTAATTTACACCATGTCACTCTTGTCCTCAAAATCCTACAAAAGCAATGTAACAGCAAGCTCCCTGATGTGGCTTACAGGCTGTGTGTGATCTGGCCCCTCGATTTCCTCTCTGACCTCATCTCCAGCCTCTCATCCTTGCTCACTCAGCTCTGGCCACACTGGCCTTCCTGAGGCTCTTCATACACAACAGGCATATTTCTGGGTAGAGTCCTTTGTTCCAGCTGCGCCTAGAACACTCTCACCCCAGATATCTGCCTGGATAACTCATCTTCACCACAACGAGGTCTACTCATTCCAACTCCATTTAATGAGCATCTTGCCCTCCCAATCTCCCCTTACGCTCCTCTACTTTCTTCTCCCATGGCACTTATTACCTGCTATTATATTATATAATTTACTGTTTTGTTTTCTGTCTGTCTCCGCTTCTAGAATATAAACTCCACAAGGGCAAGAATCTTTATCTGTATTTTTTTCCTCTGCCGAATCCCAAGCGCCCAGAATAGTGCCCAGCACATGGTAAATGCTTAATTAAATACCGTGGAAAGAAAGTTGATCAGAACTGGAGCCCTTAGAATGAATCCGGAAGAGAACAAAGAATGGGGCTGGATTGATGGGCAAGAAGCAAGGACCTTGCATATCAAAGTTTGGACTTGACCCAGAGGGCAAGGAAGCCAGCGAAAGATCTTAAGTAGCGAAGTGACCCGAGAGGAGGGCATTTTAAAAGATTTCTTTGGTGACGGTGTGGACACGAGTAAGGAGATGATCGCAGCAGGAAGCCCGAAAGAGGTTTCGGGTAAGATCTTCAGGAGAGAGACAACATCTGTGAGCTAACGGAAGGCTGTAGGAAAAGCAAAGTCTGGAATACAGAGGCAACGCTGTCCTTGACCTGCGGGACGTCGGGACCCGCTCCACGCTGCCGAGCCTGGCCACTACTCCGTAAGGAGAACTTGCTCCAACTGCTTTTAGGTCTACGGTAACTAAAATCCGGCCCTTCTCCTGGCGACCTGAGAGGCGGAATGCCCGCTGAGACGCGGTCGGGTTCCCCTCGCTCCCTCCCCACCCCCGCGGGCCGCGCACCTTCCCGGGTCCCCAAGGTCAAGGGAAACTGGACACCTGCGTCCTCGAGCTCCCAGTCTGCGTTGGAGGCAGCAGTCGCGGCTGTGGCCAGGGCGGAGAGCCTCGGCCCGCCGGGGTCCCACAGCCCCTGCCGCCTCCGGGTCCACGGGGCGTCTCGAGCGGGCCGGGCCGGGGCAGCACGCGTGAGCGGCACGCGGAGCCCCGGCAGGAGCGCAGGCGGGCAGAGGCGCTCAGCGCGCCCCTATCTCACAAGCGCGCGCGGTGAAGCAACAGAGGGGCCGCGCGCTCCGGGGCGCAGGTGTCCGCACTTCTGCGCAGCTCCTCCCTCCCCGCGGCCGCACCGCCCGCCCGCCTCCAGGCCCCGCCCCTTCCGTCGGCGCCGGCGCCGCGAGAGCGGGACGGGCGGGGCCCTCTGGCGCGGTGGCGGGGGTGCAGCGACCCCTGCTGGAGGCCGCGTCTCGGAGGACTGCGCGGGGAGGGCCGCCCCAGGACCGGCCGGCTTGGAGAGGAGCCCGGAAGCCAGCGCCGCGTGACTCCACGTGGCTGAAGAGAGCTTATCTAATGCAGTGCGCTTAGGTTCTTGGGTTCACCAACCCCTTAGAACATCTCAGAGAGTTATAGACGTTGTCTCCAGAAAAATCCACACACCAGTCAGAATTCTCTGATAATGTTAAGGGAAGTTCAGAACTTCTTTTCAAGAATAAAGCAATTAGAGCCAGCCCTGATGGCCTAGCGGTTCAAGTTCAGTGCGCTCCGCTTTGGCCCCCGGTTTGGTTCCCTGCCCAGGAAACCACACCACTCCTCTACTGGTAGCAAGGCTGTCCCTGTACAGGCTCGCATAGAAGAACCAGAAGAATTACAAATATACACAACTATGTATTGGGGTTTTGGGGAGGAAAAAGGATGAAAAAAGGAGGAAGATTGGAAATAGATGTTAGCTTAGGGCGAATCTTTCCCTGCAAAAAACAATAAATCAAAAGATCGATCGAGTCATACCTGTCCAGCTTACTGGTCAGGCAGTAGGTGATTAGATGGCAAAACCCGAAATAAAATAGAAAAAAACTAACTCTGGGGTCTGCCCTGTGGCGCAGAGGTTAAGTTCGTGGGCTCCTCTTCGGTGGCCAGGGGTTCACCCGTCTGGATGAGCGCGGATCTAGCACCGCTCATCAAGCCATGCTGAGGCAGCATCCCACACAGAGGAGCTAGAAGGACCTACACCTAGAATATACAACTGTGCACTTGGGAGCTTTGGGGAGAAAACAAAAGAGGAAGAGAAGATTCCTCACCAAAAAGAGCCCCAACCCAACTCTGAAAATACTGCTTGATGAGGATCAAGGCTGCCCCAGGGAGAGAAACCCAAGGCATCCTGCCCTATGTACCGACCTATATCATCCTCCGGGAGGTGTAGGACATCCTCACGTGATCTGACCTGATTCTATCCAAAGTTATAGGACCGCCCAACCACTATAACCGCCTGCCCTGATACCATTTTAACAACTTATTTACGTAATCTTTCCTTTGTATTGTAAAGAAATAACTCACATACCTATGCCTTATAAATTTAACCCTATCCTCACCTCACTGATGGGCTCTTCACTCAGCATGGGTCCTGTCCCCATGCTACTCCATGCTATTCTCTGAATAAAGGAACGCTACTACCAGACCTTGAGAGTCCAAGAAATCTTTCTTTCAATTCCTAGGCTTGCCAAGCCCACATCACTGCTTAGCAGTAGACTTTGTGGAAACAGACCTTTTGCGATGTAAAAAGATGAATCAGAAATTAAAAGAAGGACTTCCAAGGGACAATTTGTTTCATGAAGTTTCATTATATGTTCACATTAATGCTCACGGGGATACATGCTGTGTGTTAAATTAAAACATGATTTTTTTCTTGTTTTCAGAGGGTCCTCTCTTCTCTTTCCTGTCTTATGCATCAGCTCTAAGACTTGAACACTTTCTTTTCCACTGCTTGCTCACTGCTTCACACAGTGGCTACTTGGTTGCATTTGTGCAATAAGAAAAAGCAGTTACAAATTGTTTCAAGTGCTGAAGTGATACGACTTCAAACATTATGTCAATTCAGGTTACACTGTTGACATTTTATACAAGCAATACATAGTTGCATTTACTAGTGTTATTTGTAAAAGATTACAGAAAAATTGTTAAATCTGCCAGTAACAGGGGTTAATTGGTATTATTATTGACAAATAAAAATGGCAAGCAATAGCATATACTGGAGAATATGAGGAAGCCATTTGGTATAAACCTAATTCGGCCTGACCTTGTCTTTCCAAAAGGGCCTGACCATGGCTGTTGAGCATGCATTGTATATCTGCTTTAGATATTCACTATGGCAAGAACAAAGGCTCTTGAGATAAAGGTGCAACTTCCCTCCCCCTCCCAACGTTGGCATCTCCTTAAGGATTAAGCATCTTTCCTTAGGCTAGGAACTGATTGCTGTGCTCACCTGTGACCACCCAGCTGGAGACAATAGACTTGCCTCCTGCTATGCCCTCTGAGATAGCAGACCCACTACCTGCTGTGTCCATCAAGCGCTGTGCTGACAGGGCAATCTTGTGACTATTGTGGGAGGGACATTTCAATCATATGTGAAACGTCCTGTATGGGGGTATATAACCACTCTTTATACCTTGCTTCTTTGATGCCCTTTCTTCCTTCGGGAAGAAAGGCCCCGGGCCATGGTCCTCAGATTTCAGCTCAGAATAAACTCACCCAAATTTTCCTTTATAGATTGGTTATGGATTATTGTCATCGACATTATAAAGTGACAAAATTGTGGTATGATTATGGGTGATCATGGAAGGAGATCAAAGAATACAGTGATATTGGGTTACATAGAATCAACTTGGTCATTGGCCTTCAAAAATATAAGCATTTCACTAGATGAATCCAGTTAATTTTTAACTTAAAAATGCTAATTACGGGGCCAGCTCAATGGTGCAGTGGTTGAGTTCACACGTTCCATTTCAGCGGCCTGGGGTTCACTGGTTTGGATCCCAGGTATGGACCTATGCACTGCTTGTCAAGCCTTACTGTGGCAAATGTCCCACATATGAAGCAGATGGGCACAGATGTTAGCTCTGGGCTAATCTTCCTCAAAAAAAAAAGCTAATTAACATAAAAAACGGCTGTGAGATTAACATGTAATGTGTATGTATACACATATTTATGATTTTTTTTGCAGAAACTCCATTTCTTTTCCCCAATGCGCAGGAGCCCCTGCTGTAGTGCATTGTGGGCATTGTAGTTTTCAAAGGTTTAGACCACTTAGTGGACTAAGTTCCCATTTCAGTCAACAGGGCTGCACTATTCAGACCACAAGACACTGAGAATTGATCCGGAGTTTAGCCTAGAAATCAAGGCTCCAGCTTTTAATTTAGCTCAAATATTTAATCTTACACAAAGAGATGAGTAAAGCAGACAGTGCATTTGGTTGGGGCCTGTAGATGAGCTTAAAGTTATTTTTTAATGTAAGAGGAACAGTTTCACTTTTTAAAAAAAAAATTTTTTTATTAAGGTTATGAAAGTTAACATCCTTGTGAAATTACAGTTGTACATCATTATTAGTCATGTTGTAGGTACACCTCTTCACCCCTAGTGCCCTCCCCCCACCCCCTTTCCCCTGGCAACCACCGATCAGGAACAGCCTCACTTTTGATACTCTGTACATTATTATGGTCTGGATTTTATTTTCTTATATTTTCTCTTACAATTTATTTACTGCTTATGGTACCACCCAAGGCGGGTGGTCATCTGCCCACAGCAGGACAAGCCGATAGTTGAGAGGCAAGATAGTAGGAGAGAAAGAGCTTCATTACAGCTTGCTTGCAAGGGGGAAGATGGCTGACTAAAGTCCAAAAGAACCGTCTTACAGAACAAAGACTACGGGCCAGTCATAGAGGGGGCTGGTCTTCAGGTGGAGGAGGCATCCGGTCTCTGGGCGGGGCAGACATCTGGTCTTAGTTCTTGATAACCTTTTGTTTTACTGGATATGCACCAGAGACCAGAGCAACACCCTATACACTGATCATAGATGATGGCTATCAGCATAGACTCTCTGCCCAAGGCTTATCATATTCCTAAGGAACTCAAAACAACAAAGTTGGGGCCAGCCGGTGGTGTAGTGATTAAGCTCGTGTGCTCTGCTTTGTTGGCCCAGAGTTCGCAGGTCAGGATCCCAGGCATGGACCCAGCACTGTTGGTCAAGCCACGTTGTGGCAACATTCCACATAAAATAGAGGAAGATTGGCACAGATGTTAGCTCAGCAATAATCTTCCCTAAGAAAAAAGAGGAAGATTGGCAACAGATGTTACCTCAGGGCCAATCTTCCTCATATGCACACACACAAAAGTCTTCTGGGGCCGGCCCTGTAGCCAATTGGTTAAAGTTCCATGTGCTCTGCTTTGGCAGCCACTAGGTTTGCAGGTTCGGATACTGGGTGTGGACCTACTCCACTCATCAGCCATGCTGTGGAGGCATCCCACATACAAAATAGACAAAGATTGGCACAGATGTTGGCTGAGGGTGAATCTTCCTCACAAAAAGAAAAAAGAACAAAGTTATTGACTTATCACAGCTGGGTGAGTTAATCAGAGGTCATTCAAAGTTACACTATGGTTTCTTTTCTACAGTATGACTTCCCCATGTCAACCTTGTGCTGAGCTAGTATCACTTATTTATTTGTTTGTTTGTTTAAGTGAAGAAAAATTACCTGGAGGAGAAAGTTCCCTTGCAGTTTCACCTTACTTATCCCAAACCTCAAGGTCAGCTAATTACCAAAGACATTTTAACAGCAATCCTTTACAAAGCCCCATCCCTCACTTGGAATGCCATTCCCTCTCACCTGCTAAGGAGCTTACCTTCTAAGGAGCGCTCCTCTTTCCTGAATCATCAGTCTTTCTCACTCTTCCAGATCCTTCCTGCCAGCACACAAAGAACACAAACATGTAACAAGTTCTAGTTATGTTACATAGATCTGCCCTAGATAGGAGATATTTTTAATTTTTTTTTAAGATTTTATTTTTCCTTCTTCTCCCCAAAGCCCCCTGGTACATAGTTGTGCATTTTTAGTTGTGGGTCCTTCTAGTTGTGGCATGTGGGATGCCACCTCAGCATGGCCTGATGAGCGGTGCCATGTCCGTGCCCAGGATTTGAACCCACGAAACCCTGGGCCGCTGAAGCGGAACATGGGAACTTAACCACTTGGTCACAGGGGCAGTCCCTAATTTTTTAAATTTAATATAAATAATGTGATAGTTTTTTTCACTCCACTTTATTTATTTATTTATTTTTAAAGATTTTATTTTTTCCTTTTTCTCCCCAAAGCCCCCCGGTACATAGTTGTGTATTCTTCGTTGTGGGTTCTTCCAGTTGTGGCACGCGGGACGCCGCCTCAGCGTGGTCTGACGAGCAGTGCCATGTCCGCGCCCAGGATTCGAAACAACGAAACACTGGGCCGCCTGCAGCGGAGCGCGCGAACTTAACCACTCGGCCACGGGACCAGCCCCCACTCCACTTTATTTTTGAGGCTCATTCCATGTTTATACATACATTTTGGCTCCTTTATACAATTCATATATAAATTATTCCCGGTTTATTTGTTTCCTTCCTAAAAAACAATTCAGTTCTTTCAAACATTGCAGCAATGGCACTTATGGAGGTAATAATCTGTGAAAGTTTCTCCAGTATTTACTTACAATAGAATCTCTGGGTCCTAGAATAAGTATGTTTTTCTTCAATCTCACCAAAAATGGCCTAATTCTACTAATTTACATTTTTCACAAGCTCATGAAAGTCATATTTTTCCCCATTCTGCTTAACAGTTCCTGTTATCAGATTTTTAAATATTGTCAGTCTCATGGATGCAAAGTGGCACCTTGTTTTAATTTGTAAACTTTCCCTGACTGGTAGTGAGATTTAATATCTTTTTTTTTTTTTTTTTTTAGGAAGATTAGCCCTGAGCTAACTGCTGCCAATCCTCCTCTTTTTTTGTTGTTGTTGAGGCAGATTGGCCCTGAGCTAACATCCGTGCCCATCTTCCTTTTCTTTATATGTGGTACGCCTACCACAGCATGGCTTGCCAAGCGGTGCCATGTCTGCACCCGGGATCTGAACTGGCAAACTGGGCCACTGGAGCAGAACGTGTGCACTTAACTGCTGTGCCACTGGGCCAGCCCCTAATATCTTTTTATATATTCATTGGCTATTCAGATTTTCTCTTCCTTTAATTTGCCAATTTATACCCTTTGCCCACTTTTCTATGTAGTTTTCTTTTCCAGTCACCTGCCTCTGCTCCGAAGGTACACACCAGTACCACCATGCATGGGCACCATAACTCTAGGAACACTGCATGCTCATCAACAGCATCATTCACACGAACTGCAATGAAAATGGCACCCCTGGAGTTGTGCAGTGTAGTGACTATGCTCCTGATTTGGGTTTATGATACCTTTGCTTTCTCTAAAAATAGTTGTTATTGTTTTAGTCACATGTTTCTGTTTCCCTAAACCATATATTGATGAGTTTTGTTCTTGAAATTTACATCAATGGTGTCATACTGTATGTCACACTTACGATGACTAAATGTCATCAACATACTGCATGTTTATGACTGCTGCTTTTGCTCAACGTTACATTTCTAAGATTCACCTATTTGTAGCTGGCAGTTGTTCATCCATTTCTTTTACTGCTTATAATATTCCATTGTATGAGTATGCCATAACTTATTTTTTATTCTTCTGTTGATGGACTGTGACTTCTTTTTAGTCTGTTTTATTTTGTTTGTTTTTTCTATAATGGAAAATGCACCAATGAACAGTCTTTAAAACATATCTTGGTATACATGTGCCAGAATTTCTCAGACAGTATCAATTTAGGAGTGGAATGACTGGAATTTTGAGTATGCTTAGATCCAGTTTTCTAAGATAAGCCAAACTATTTTCCAAAATGATTATTTCACTGACTAGTTGCCCCAAGGAACTCAAGTTGGGTTTGGAAGCACTTAAACTGTTTTTCCAAATTGTTTTTTTTCTCCTTTTTGTTACGTTAAGGAGATGCAATCACCAACCACCCTGAACTAGAGGAAGCCTCAGCACAAGAGCTACGCCTATCTATGGCCTTTGCCTTATTATTATTATTTTTTTTCTTAAAGGTTGGCACCCGAGCTAACATCTGTTGCCAATCTTCTCTTTTCTTCTTCTTCTTCTCCCCAAAGCCCCCCAGTACATAGCTGTATACTCTAGTTGTGAGTGCCTCTGGTTCTGCTATGTGGGACACCGCCTCAGCACAGCTTGATGAGCACTGTCATGACCGTGCCTAGGATCCGGACCTGTGAAACTCTGGGCCACCAAAGTGTAGCCCACGAACTTAACCACTTAGCCACGAGGCTGGCCCCACCTCTGCCTTATTTTTAATGGTAGGATCTCTCCAGGAGGAGCTTAGCCCTTATTACCATAACCTGTAGTGTACGTGGAAGCATGTTTTCCAACTGGGCCTGCACAAGCGAATACCCACCTCTCCCTTTTGAATATTCATTCCTCATCTAAAATAAAAGGTCACTGCTTCCCTTTGTTCGGGGATGCTAGGACTCTGGAAATGATTCTTCATGGTCTCCTATTTGCTGCAAATATACTTTATGAGACAACTTACTTCTCGTGGAGAGCCTGATTTAACTCACCAGGAGGAGAATCCACTTTGGTTTTGCTAACAATTATACCAAGTATTATCTGACCAAGCAGTGTGTGAGCCTTTCCATTGGTTCAATTCTTGCCAACAAGTGCAGCTTACATTGTCACACTTCTTAATTTTTACCAATCTAGTGGGTGTAGAATGGTATCACATTGTACTTTTAATTTGTACTTCTCTGATTACTCATGAGGTTGAGCATCTTTTTCTTTATTATCAATTTTTGTTTCCTCTTCCTGTTTTGTCCCTCCCCTCCTTTTTTCTATTGGGCTATATAAGTGAGCCGAGTTGTGTCCCTCCAAAGGATATGTTCAAGTTGTAACCCCCAGTCCCTGTGAATGTGACCTACTTTGGAAATAGGGTCTTCACAGATGTAATCAAGACGAGGTTATATAGGGTGGGCCCTGAATCCAACAATTGGTGTCTTTATAAGAAAAAGGAGAGGGAGATTTGGATACAGAGACACAGAAGATACACACAAGGAAGAAGGCCATGTAATGATGGAGGCAGAGATTGGAGTGACACAGCTGCAATCCAAAGAATACTGTAGGGGAGGAAGACATTTCCTCTACCCTCTCTGGGTTCGTCTGGCCAGAGAACAAATTAAATTCACACAAGACAGAATAGCAGGAGAAAATTAAACAAAGCTTTATAACATGTGTACATGGGAGGCTCAGGCAAGCTGAGCAACTCGCCAAAATGGCTGAAGCCCCCACCTTAAATATCATCTTCAGCTAAAGACAAAGGAGGATGTTGGGGGTGGGGGAGTCAGTTACAGGAGGTTACCAGACAAACACAATAAACAAATGCAGATTTAAGTCCTTGCACTCTGTATTGATAGGAGTCTCTAGAGCTAAGGTCATCCCTCCTTCTTCCTGGTACAGAGAGGGAGACACCTTTACAGATGGAGATTTCCTTTACAATGTAAATGTCTCTTACAAAGAGTAAGTAAATTCTACTTTTCAGTTGCTTTCCTGTCTGCAAAGCAACCAGCCCCAAATAATCATCATGCCAAAGAGACATATCTTGGGGTGGCCAATTCCAGGCCCCCACAATACCAAGGATTTCTGGAAGCACCAGGAGCTAGGAGAGAGGCATGGAACAGATTCTTCTTCAGAGCCCCTAGAAGGAACCAACACTGCTGACACTTGGTTTCAGACATTTGGCCTCCTGAACTGTGAGAGAATAAAACTCTGTTGTTTTAAGCCACCCAGTTTGTGGTAATATGTTACAGCAGCCCTAGGAAACTAAAACAGGGAGTTTTTCTTTTTCTTATAAATTTGTAGGAATTCATTACATATTCTGTGTTACAATTTTGTGTTGATTATGATGTTGTAAATATCTTCTCCCGGTTTGTGGATTTTTACTTTCTTTATGGTATCTTTTGATGGACAGAACTTCTTATTTTTAATGTAGTTGTAGGGGAGGAGAAAACCTTTTTGCTCTACCCTCTTAGGTTCAGTCCTTGGGACCCTGCAAATTAAACTGACAAAAGACAGATTAACAGGAGGAAAAACCTCAGTTTATTTACACATGCAACATACGTACATGTGGGAGAACTCAATGATGAGCAACTCAAAGGGGTGGTAGAATTTAGGGCTTATACACCATTTTAACAGAGGACTGGAGAAGTGACGAGACAAAGGAAACAGAGTTTAGCCTTCTGGGGGTGGTAAAAATAGTGGGAATGTAACTATATGGGGGAAACTAATGGCAGATGAGGGTTATTTTAGTAAGGTTTGTTATGCAGACTCAATCTTGTGCAGTCTCTGGGGTGATGAGTGTCTCTGATGGTTCTCCTTTTCCAGGTATGAGAGAGAGGAGGGGAACACCTTCACAAGGGGAAATTTATGCCCTGCCTGGGGTATACAAGGGGGAGAGAAGAGAGCTTTTCCTGCATCTGCTGTTTTTCAATTGCCTTCAGCTCAAAATAATCCTAATACCAAAGTGGCAAACTCTGATCCCCTTCATAGTCAAATCTATCAATTTTATCATTAATAGTTAACACATTTTGGTTTTTCTTCAAGAAATCCTTCCCAACCTTGAAGTCATGAAGGTGTCCTCTTATAATTTCTTCCAACAGTTCTTCAGTCTAATCTTTCATATTTAAGTCTTTATTCCACTTGGAACTGATTTTTTTTGTTTGTTTTTTTAGGTTTTTTGGGTTTTTCTCTGAGGGAGATTCACCTTGAGCTAACATCCATGCCAATCTTCCTCTATTTTTCAGTACGTGGGCCATCAGCACAGCATGGCTGCTAACAGAGCGGTGTAGGTCCATGCCAGGAACTGAACCCAAGCCACTGAAGCGGAGTGTGCTGAACTTAGCCACTAGGCCACCGGAGCTAGCCCCAGAACTGTGTTTTATGTATGGTGTGAGGCAAAGATTCAATTTCATCTTTTTTTCATGACGATCACTAGCTATCTCAGCTTATTTTGTTGAATAGGTATTTTTCACCAGTGATCAGAATGACACCTCAGTCATGTGTCAAGTATTCATATATGTCTGTATGTGTGGCTGAGTTCTCTGTTATATTCCATTGGTCCCTATCCCAATACTACATGATTTTAATATAACAGCTTTGTGATAAGTTTTGGTATTTGCTAGGACAATTCCCCTCTCTCCCATATCACTTCTTTATTTGATTTCTTCAGTTTGAGTTAGTTTAGGAAGAATCAATATCTTTAAAATATTGAGTTTTCCAATAAATTGAACATGGGGGACTGGCCTGGT
Organism: Equus przewalskii; assembly: GCF_037783145.1. Taxonomy (NCBI): domain Eukaryota; kingdom Metazoa; phylum Chordata; class Mammalia; order Perissodactyla; family Equidae; genus Equus; species Equus przewalskii. The sequence continues at coordinate 56,701,016 of NC_091839.1, read as the reverse complement.
GGTGTAGTAGCTAAGTTCGTGCACTCTGCTTCAGCAACCCAGGGTTTGTGGGTTCTGATCCTGGTCGTGGACCTGGCACCACTCATCAAGCCACACTGTGGCAGCATCCCACATAAAATAGAGGAAGATGGGCACAGATGTTGGCTCAGCAACAATCTCCCTCAAGCAAAAAGAGCAAGGCTGGCAACGGATGTTAGCTCAGGGCCAATCTTCCTCTCACACACACACAAAAACTCTGCTGGGGCTGGCCCCATGGCTCAGTGGTTAAATTTCCACACGCTCTGCTGGGGCAGCCCATGGTTTGTGGGTTTGGATCCTGGGTGTGGACCTATTCCACTCATCAGCCATGCTGTGGCGGTGAGCCACATCCAAAACAGAGGAAGACGGGCACAGACGTTAGTCCAGCAACAATCTTCCTCAAGCAAAAAGAGGAAGATTGGCAATAGATGTTAGCTTGGGGCCCATCTTCCTCACCAAAAAATAAATAAATAAATAAATAAATAAATAAATAAATAAATAAATAAATAAAACATGGTGTATCTCTCCTTTTCTTTAGAGCTTCTTTAATGTTTTCCAATAATTTGAAATTTAAAATATAAAGGTCTTGTACAAATTTTATTAGATTTATTCCCAGGTGCTATGTATTTTTGTTGCTGTTCAAATTGTATAATTTAGTTACATTTCGAAAACTTTTTAATTGATGTATAACATATAGTAAAGTGCACACATCTTAAGTACAAGCTCAGTGACTTCGTACGTATGTATTATCCCTGTAATCACCATACAGAGCAAGATAGAGAGCTTTTCCAACACATCAGAAGGCTCTGTCCTGCTCCCTCCCAGTGAAGAACTCCCAAAGATAACCACTGCTCTGACCTCTATTACTGTACATCAGCTTTGTCTGTCTGTTTTAAGCCGCTTCTTGCTAGTATACAGCAATGCGATTGAGTTTGGTATATCGAACTCTCATTCAGCTACCTTACTATACTCTCATTTATTATATGCCGGTGGTTTTCATTTTTTCCATATAGTGTTTGGGACTTTCTATGTGGACAATCATATTATCTGTGTATACCAGCTGATGAGTCTAAGGCAAATGAGACCTCGTGCTCTCTGATCCTTGGCTCCTCGCAGGGTGGCGGATTTGAACGGGATCTGAAATCTTAGCAGGGGTACCTGAGGCCTGGCTCCCCACTGTAAGGCAGATCAATATTATCTGTGTATAACAACAGTTTTATTTCTTCCTTTCTAATCTTTGTACTTAAATCTTTTTCTTGTCCCACTCTGTTTTAGGTGCTCTGGCACAATGTTGAAGAAAAGCAGTGGTAGTATAATTTTTCCTGATTCTAAAAGGAATGCTTCTAATTTTTTTAGGAGCTGGCCCAGTGGCATAGTGGTTAAGTTCATGTGCTCAGCTTCGGTGGCCCAGGGTTCAAGGGTTCAGATCCTGGGTGCGGACCTACATACCACTCATCAAGCCATGCTGTGGCAGCATCCAACATACAAAAATAGAGGAAGATTGGCACAAATGTTAGCTCACAGACAATTTTCCTCACCAAAAAAAAAATAAATAAATAAAAAATAAAGGAATGCTTCTAATGTTTTTACCACTAAAATTGATAATTGCTAAAAGTTTTTGGCATATACTTGTTTTCAGGTTAATAAGCATGCTTCTTTACCTATTTTACTATAGAATATTTTATAGATTTTAATCATGAATGAATTTTTGAACTTTTCAAATATCTTTTCTGCATGTATTGAGAAGATCATATGGTTTTTCTCCTTTAATATGTTAATGTAATAAAGTGTCTGTGTACATTTTCTAATATTAAACTATTCTTGAATAAACTCAACTTGGTCATTTTTTTAAATTGCATTACGGAATTTGTATTTTTTTTCTGCTTTATCTCCCCAAACCCCCCCTGTACACGGTTGTATATTTTAGTTGCAAGTCCTTCTAGTTGTGGGATGGGGAATTTGTATTTATCATGGATTTCTTGCAGACAACATTGTGGGGTTTTATTTTTGGTCTACAGTGACACTCTTATGAATTTTGTTTGCTAATATTTTGTTTCAGATTTTTGTATCTATGTTTATGGACAAGATTAGCCACTTATACTGTCCTTGAATAGCTTTAGAATCTCAATTTTATCAGCTGCATTGAATGGTTAAGGGAATGCTGCCTCTTTTTTTAATACTCTGGAAGAATTTATATACTATTGGAATAACCTGCTTCTTCATTTTTTTTTTTTTTTAGGAAGATTAGCCCTGAGCTAACTACTGCCAGTCCTCCTCTTTTTGCTGAGGAAGACTGGCCCTGAGTTAACATCCGTGCCCATCTTCCTCTACTTTATATATGGGACACCTGCCACAGCATGGCGTGCCAAGCAGTGCCATGTCCCCACCCGGCATCTGAACTGGCGAACCCTGGGCCGCTGAAGTGGAATGTGCGAACTTAACCGCTGCACCACAGGGCTGGCCCCAGACTCAATTATTTAAAAAAAAATAATGTTGGACTATCTAGGCTTTCTATTTCTCTTTGAATTAGTTTTAAGTTAAATTTTTCATGAGTTATTTCATTGTCTGTTTCCCAATTAAATGGCACAAAATTGTTTATAATATTGTCTTATCTTTTACATCTCTAATATAATTATTTACATCCTTTTCTTTATTTTTTATTTTTCTTAATCTATCTTGCCAGAGGTTGTCAATTTCTTTTTTTTTTTAGGAAGATTATCCCTGAGCTAACATCTGCCACCAATCCTCCTCTTTTTTGCTGAGGAAGACTGGCCCTGAGCTAACATCCATGCCCATCTTCCTCTACTTTATATGTGAGATGCCTGCCACAGCATGGTTTGCCAAGCAGTGCCATGTCCGCACGTGGGATGCGAACTAGCAAACCCCGGGCCACTGAAGCCAAATGTGCAAACTTAACCACTGTGCCACCGGGCTGGCCCTGAGGTTGTCAATTTTAATAGTGTTTTTAAATAACCAACTTTTGGCTTTTAAAAAATCCTTTTTGATTGTCTCTTTGTTTTCTAGTTAATTAATATCTTTTTTCTTTATTATTTCCTTCCTTTTACTTTCTTTGGCTTTATTTCGTTGTGTTTTTTCTAATACTTTTAGCTAGATCTTAGCTCTACAACTTTTAGTCTCTCATTTTCTAATACAAGCATTTAAGGGTATATGTTTCCTTTGAAGGACTGCTCTTTTTTTTTTTTTTTGTGGAAGATTAGCCCTGAGCTAACATCTGCTGCCAATCCTCCTCTCTTTGCTGAGGAAGACTGGCCCTGAGCTAACATCCATGCCCATCTTCCTCTACTTTATATGTGGGATGCCTACCACAGCATGGCGTGCCAAGCAGTGCCATGTCCGCACCTGGGATCTGAACTGGTGAACCCAAGGCTGCCAAGAAGCGGAACGTGCACACTTAACCGCTGTGCCACCGGGCTGGCCCCTGAAGGGCTGCTTTAATTGCATCCCACAGTATTTTCAATAATGTTCTTTGGACCACAATTGGGGTTACTGGTCTAGATTGACTTATGGCAAGCAAACTAAATTTGCTGAGCACTTAATAAGTATAGGTCCCAATAGTAATCACTTTAGGATGTGAAAAACCTGCAACAGATACCGCTCGCTTCCTTCCTTCTGCCCATAAGGTCAAAGGAATCTACTGAATATTTTAGTTATGATTCATTCCCTCAAGGTTGTCCAAACCTAATACTGCTCCCTGCTATGAGGATCTTACAGTCAACAGGGATGATGAGACAATGCCAATAATAAGCAAGGCAGCAAGTGACCCACAACATGCAACAATGAAGAGAAATAGTCTCGGCCCAAAAATATATAGTTAAGTACCAAGGGTTATACTGGAGGAAACGGCAGTTTTAAAAAATAAACGTGCTTTTCATTTGTTCTCTATCCTAGCCTGAAGGACAAACCAAAAATTATAGCTTACTAGGAAAATAAAAAGGGTACTTGGCCAGAAGTATCCTCAGTTCTTTGAACCATGTGGTTTGGAATATTCTTAAGGGCAGCTTTTCATGTTTTATGTAATTATGTTCAAACTCTGAATCTATCATTTGTTCTCATTTTCCATGAACACTCCCCTTGCCACCATTCATTCACTGGTATCCCACATTTCTTTTGTCTTTTTTTAACAATGTATTACTTAATTTTATTTAAACTTGTAAACAGTGGGCTAGCCCTCCACATTTCTAAGATCTATATTTGGATGCATATTATACAGTAACTAGGAACCTTTAGAGAATTTTTATTGTTGCTGTTACAATGACCAGGAAGAATGAAGAAGAATGTGTATTTTAAAATTTTTATTTTTAGGGGCCAGCCCCATGGCACAGCGGTTAAGTTTGCATGTTCCATGCCTCGGCGGCCCAGAGTTTGCCAGTTCGGATCCTGGGTACAGACATGGCACTGCTTGGCAAAAGCCATGCTGTGGTAGGCATCCCACGTATAAAGTAGAGGAAGGTGGGCACGGATGTTAGCTCAGGGCCAGTCTTCCTCAGCAAAAAGAGGAGGATTGGCAGCAGTTAGCTCAGGGCTAAACTTCCTCAAAAAAAAAAATTTTATTTTTAAATAAAAATTCTATGTATGTAACGTGTGCAACATGACAGTATGATGTATATATACATGATGAAATGATTACTACACTCAAGCTAATTAACATATCATGTCCTCACATCATTACTATTTTTTTGTGTGTCATGACAGCAGCTGAAATCTACTCTGTCGGTAAATTTCCAGTATTCAATACAGTATTATTAACTATAGCTATCATGCTGTACATTAGATCTCTAGACTTATTCATCCTACATAACTGCAACTTCATGCCCTTTGACCAAAATCTCCTCATTTCCCCCACCTCCCTACCCCGTTACGCTCTCTGCTTCAATGCACTGGACTTTTTTAGATTCCGCATACAAATAAGATCATGCAGTTTTTCTTCCTTTTGTGTCTGGCTTATTTCACTTAGTATAATGTCCTCCGAGTTCGAACTGTTGTTGCAAATGGCAGATATATCATGTGTGCATTTACATCAGGTTGAACTATATGAGATTGCTGCTATTTGACCATTTTTAACCTACAAAGACAGCCATTTCAGATGGCTCAACCCTGTATAGTTAGAGCTTGAATAAAAGCAAATCTTATGGTGGAGTCATGAAAACTCTTTTCTGCTAAGGGAGAAAAAGTGGAGAAAATTCAAGAGCCACCATAAGTGGTTGTGTCATATGCCGGTAAACCTTAAGATGCAATGCCACTAATTAACTTAATGTTGAACTTTTGATTAGCTATTAAAGTCTGATCAGGAAATAAGTCTTTATTTTGAGGCTACAGGGGAAAATCGATGGTGTTTCAAATGCTTAGCACACTATTAGATGGGCTTTGTTTTCTTTTAAACAGCTGGGAAAAAATGACTGATATAGGGAGTGGGAGAGAGTCCAGAAAGAATCAATATCACAAAGAATCAAGCTAAATTAATTTACTCACTGTCAAGCAGTTTTAATTGTCATATTGATGCTGGCTTGGTGAGCCAAGGAGTCAAAAGAAAGATTTCTTGGACTCTCAAGGTCTGGTAGCAGGGCTCCTTTATTCAGAGAATAGCATGGGGACAGGACCCATCGGCAGTAAGGGCTGTAGGCAGGGGACAGGACCCACGGGCAGTGAAGAGCTGAAATGGATTGAGGGTAGGGCTAAATTTAAGGCATAGGTATGTGAGTTATCTCTTTACAAGACAAAGGAAAGATTATGTAAAAAAGTCATTAAAATGGTATCAGCATAGGTAGGGTCTGGTTATCGGGTGGTCCTATAACTTTGGATAAGGATCAGGTCAGGACTCCTATGCTTCCCGGAGGGTGACATAGACCAGCCTGCAGGGCAGGACGCCTTAGGCTTTTCTCCCTGGGGCAGCCTTGATCCTCATCAATATGAAGAACTAAGACCATTGCTGTTTGAAGAATCTCAAACTCAGATGTTCCAAAGTGCAACTTATAATGCCGTTAATGCCGTCTGTCTCCCAGAACAGTTTTCTTGCTGAGTTACAGTGCTCTCATCCTCTGCATCATGTGGTTCCAGCATCTGCTCTTTCTTTGCATTCCCTTTGTATGTGCATTGCAATAAAACACACATTCTTAGAAATTACAGATCTGCTTTTTCCATCACGAGTAAGTGCTATCCCTCTCCTCCATTTATATAATACTTGAATCTCTTTTTTAACTCTGAAAATCAGGACCCAGAGCTTCTCATGTTAGTCAGTGAGTGGGGTAGACTCTGATAATTTGGGAACAACATCAGAAAACGAGATTCAGCAAGACAGGTGATGCTAGTGTAAGGGAGAAAGGACAATTCCTCTACCTTCTAGGTCCTTCTGCCTGGTCTCAGAATTAAATTAACATAAGACAGAAGAGCAGGAGAAAATAAAAAAAAGTTTAATAACATGTGTACATGGGAGAACCCCAGGAAAACTGAGTAACTCACCAAAATGGCCCAAGCCACCACCTTAAATACCACCTTCTGCTAAAGACAAGGAAGGATGTTGGGGGTAGTCATTTGGGACTTCAAAGAGGAGGAAGGCAATTTACATGGAGATCAAAAAGCAAATGTTTGATAAACAAATGTTGACAGTGCTTTGCAGACAATGAGAGATGGAGAGGATTTTGATTAAAAAGCTCTTGTTAGCTTTCTCCCTGTCTATCATGCCCAGTTTATAATATACTATAGTTATCTTTTTTTTAAGACTTTATTTTTCCTTTTTCTCCCAAAGTCCGCCAGTACATAGTTGTGTATTTTTAGTTGTGGGTCCCTCTAGTTGTGGCATGTGGGACGCAATCTCAGCATGGCCTGATGAGCGGTGCCATGTCTGAGCCCAGGATCCGAACCAGTGAAATCCGTGGGGCCGGCCCCTATACTTTAGTTATCTTATGGTATTAGCTCCTTCCTGGAACAGGCATTCTATCGGAAATTCTTTTCCACAGTTAGGGGGAAAGTCAAAGTTTCTTTCAGGGTCTTCTGTCCTTAAAAATAATCAAGTCAGGGAGACACATTTGGGGGTGGCCAGTTCTGACCCCCCACAATAGTTATGACAAATAAAAATGGCAAGTAATAGCATATATTGGAGTATATGAGGAAGCCATTTTGTGTAAACCTAATTTGGCCTGACCTTGTCTTTCCAAAAGGGCCTGACCATGGCTGTTGGGCATGCATTGTATATCTGCTTTAGATATTCCCTATGGCAAGAACAAAGGCCCTTGAGACAAAGGTGCAACTTCCCTCCCCCTCCCAACGTTGGCATCTCCTTAAGGATTAAGCATGTTTCCTTAGGCTAGAAACTGATTGCTGTGCTCACCTGTGACCGCCCAGCTCGAGAAAATAGACTTGCCTCCTGCTACGCCCACCAAGATAGCAGACCCACTACCTGCTGTGTCCATCAAGCACTGTGCTGACAGGGCAGTCTTGTGACTGTTGTGGGAGGGACATTTCAATCATATGTGAAACGTCCTGTATGGGGGTATATAACCACTCTGTATACTTCACTTCTTTGGTGCCGTTTCTTCCTTTGGGAAGAAAGGCCCCGGGCCATGGTCCTCAGATTTCAGCTCAGAATAAGCTCACCCAAATTTTCATTTATAGACTGGTTACGGATTATTTTCATCGACAGTTACCAACATAAAATGCACAAAATTGGCCGTTGGTGGAAACAAAGCAGCCTAAGAACTTGTTTTCTAAGTGTGTGTTAACAGATAGACATATGACCTTGGAAAAATTAATCTGACTGTCTCAGTTTCTGGATCTGTAAAATGGAGACAGTAACAGCCCCTACCTCAAAGAATTATTGTAAGGATTAAGGACAATCTGTGTACAGGGCTGCAAGATTTAGCAAATAAAAATACAGAATGCCCAATTAAATTTCAGTTTCAGATGAACCACAAATGTTTTTTTTAGTATAAGTTGTCCAAATATTGCACTGGACATATGCATTCAAATTTAACTGGGTGGCTTGCATTTTACCTGGCAACCCTACCTGTGTAATGTGCTCATTACAGTGCCCAGCAAAAATAAATAAGAGCTGTTTCCCATGCCTCCATCAAGGGTATTGGCAAAGCAGGAAGGCACCCCACTTATCCAGCAGACTAAATTTTCCCTAACGTAAGATAAACCATGGTATTCCAGAAGGATGCTTACCTCTCTGCTCCTTCCCAGACTGTCAGTTCCCAGCTCCAACCATGTTTTGTTGCTGTTTTCTACCATTTTGACAAGAGATTTTCACATATTGAGGTATATGGGGTAACTATTTGGGTTCAAAGCTGAATCAGCTTGAACTTTTAAAAAGCCTAACTTAGGGTGGGGCCAGCCCAGTGGTGCAGCGGTTAAGTGCACACGTTCCGCTTCAGTGGCCCGGGGTCTGCCGGTTCAGATCCCGGGTGCGGACATGGAACGGCTTGGCACACCATGCTGTGGCAGGCGTCCCACATATAAAGTAGAGGAAGATGGGCACGGATGTTAGCTCAGGGGTAGTCATCCTCAAAATATAAAAACAAAAAAGCCTGACTTATGGCCTATCAAACATACATCATACATCTGCTTAACCACTAAAGAAAAGAATGCACTGTCTTCAGATAAGAATGCGTATGTCCTCTCCCTATCGGAAGGCCCCTTCCCTATTGAACGCCATAGTGGTAACAACCAGATTAGTCCCTTTCTCCACATCAAGGTTGTGTTGACCTGCTAATTTGCAACTAAATACCTCTTTGAAACTTTGATGAAAACGTATCCTGGGTGTGTTTAATGTACGTTCTTTGTTCTAAACAGATATAAGACTGTACTGAAAACTATCCTTCTCAGGAACGCTTTCTAAGGCCTTCCCGGGGTTACGACCTTCACTCTGGCTAAAGGAAAACTCACCTTATTTCTCTTATCCATAGAATGGTTATTGGTTATTTTGCATCAACATCTAGTATTTAGCACGGTGCTCTGCACGTACCAGGGCAGGATAAATCCTTATTAGAAATTCAGGTAAGAGCCAGCTTAGAAGGTTGGCCATGCCTTCAGCACTGGCTGGCTGGTCAACACAAATCTTCCTGTCCAGTTAGTGAGGGGAGCTGGGGGCATGAGGCTGGCTGTCGGGGCCATTGAGATCTTCCAGTTCACCTCACCTTGGTTCCAACCCCCGACAATTGATAACCCTGAGGCTGTTTCCCAGCCAGACTTTCCTCTTGGGAAATGTAGGTGCTGCCCCGTTCATTCAAATATTCCATTCCTGTCAGTGATCTTTCTCAAGACAAATGAGTAAATGTGTAAGAGAGCAAAAGTGAGGCCATCTTGTTTTGCTACATGGCCCCAGCCCCTCCTCTGTGTGACTACTCGTGGCTCTGCACGTACTTTAAAAAATTCACATGCTCTCCTGATTTATGGCCTCCGCTTATGTACGTACTCCCTGATACCTTGATAAATTAAAACTTTGTTCTATGAGTTTCTCTCCAGGAAAAGGCTGACCACAGGCAGGAAACACACCAACAACGTATCCATCACAGCTGACAGAAGAATAGAACAGCGTGATGCCTGGAGCCCCTCATGCCTGGAGACCAATATCCCTGGACCCGCCTCACTGCCCATTTTCCCTATATCACTGCCTCAAGATTCTGTAAAGCCCGAAGATGGGTTTTTGAGATATTAGTCACCCGTCTTCCAATTAGCTGGCTAATCTAATTAAACTTCCTTTCTCATCTCTAACTTGTGATTGCCTCAGATTGCAGCGAGCAGAGCAAGCCCATTGCTCAGTATTAAATGGATGAGCAGAAAACACCAAAATTCTATAAAAGGGTTATGAACATGGATTCTGAAGCTAGATAACTTGGGTTCAAATCTTGGTTCTACTACTTATTGCAGTGTGACTCTGACCACATCATTTAACCTCTGTGCCTCAGTTTCCTTTACTGTAAAAGAGGGATAATAGTACACCTATCTTAAAGGATGATGAGGATTAAATGTGTTAATATATGTGAAGTGCTTAGAACAGTGCATCAGGCCATGCTGAGGCAGCGTCCCACATGCCACAAATGGAAGGAAACACAACTAAAAATATACAACTGTGTACTGGGGGGGGGCATTCGGGGCTTTGGGAGAAAAAGGAAAAATAAAATCTTAAAAAAAAAACATAGCCCAGCAGGCTCTACAAGCCTCACTCTGCCTGGGCACAAAACACCTAAGGGAAAGCAGCTGAGTGATTTATCCCTGACATAGGAGGCTGCTCCAGACTGCACCGACCTGGGGAACTGACAGGGCCCAAGGATGCATTGCTTTGCAACTAGCGAGAGCTTCTCCAGTTGTATGTTAAGATTTGCATGTGATTTCCCCTGGGACCTTAGGAGTTTTCAGCATGGTCCTCTGACTCATGGGTTGGAATGAACCTGTCATCTACAATTCTCTGGAGGAAACCCCCAGGATCCACATGGGTGTGTGAGCATTTGTCAGCCCTCCCACTTTGGGAAGGGCTCTTAGGGTGCTCCCTTCAGCTGTCCCTCCAGAGGGCTCGCTGTGGCAGAAAGAGAACTGAGCCCAAAGGCACACCTTCATGGAGCTTTGAGCTGTCAATCTTCTATCATCTAGTCCTTCTTGCTGAGTTTACAGGTGAACAAAATGAGAAACAGAAAGGTTAGGGAAGTTCTTAAGATTACCCAGCTTGTCAAAGTAGCTGAGTTTTTGTTTTTTGCACAGAAAAATTATAATGAGGTAGAACTTCCCTGCTATGTTGTGGGTTAGTGATCCTCTAAAGCTGTGCTGTCCAATATAGTAGCGACTAGCCACGTGTGGTTATCTTAAATTAACTAAAATTAAGAATTCAGCTCCTCATTTGCACTTACCACATTTCAAGTGCTCAGTAGCTGCATGTGGCTAGTGGCTACCATACCTCAGACAGTGCAAATGTAGAATATTTCCATCATTGCAGAATGTTCTATTGGATGCACTGGCTTAAAGTGATCTATTGCTGTCATATTGTATACTTACACGTGTTATGTCATTTGAATCACTCGCTTGTTTCCAATGTCTCAAAGAGATTGCCAGGAAAAGAGGATAACACTCAGATCTCATCCAGCAGACTGAACGGAAACAAAAGGGAGACACACTGACGTATTCCAGCTAGTTGCTTACATGTCTGTTGTGCACATGTCATTGCTCAGTAAACAGTGCCTGTGTACCTTTGTTCATTCAATGCTCCTTTAAGTCAACGTGCATTTATCACATACCTACTAGGTTCCAGGCATAGTGCTGGTGCTGGGATGCTGCACTGCCCACAAGAAGCTACTGTCTGGAGGAGATGGACAACAGAACAGATCATTGTAATGCAACATGAGTCTTTCTTTTTTTTCTTTTTGCTGAGGAGGATTGGCCCTGAGCTCCCATCTGTTGCCAATCCTCCTCTTTTTGCTTGAGGAAGATTGTCGCTGAGCTAATATCTGTGCCAATCTTCCTGTTTTGTATGTGGGATGCTGCCATAGCATGGGTTGATGAGCGGTGTGTAGGTCTACGCCTGGGATCCAAAACAGCAAACTCCCAACTGCCAAACCAGAGCACACGAACTTAACCACTACACCACTGGCCAGCCCAACGTGAAATGTTTTAATATGTATAAAGATGTGGAGGGTTTTATGGAAGCAGAAAAAGGAAATAAACTTGCTGAGCCTGGCAGAATTTGATAAGACTTCATAGAGAAAGTGACATTTGAACTGAGGCTTGAAGGATGGGCAGGCATTTACCAGTGGACTAAGGTACCCCCAGCCACATGAACAGCATATGCAAAGGCACGGAAGATGCTGTGCCGGGGACAGTGAGAAGGACAATACGCTGGGAGAGATGGGGCGGAGAGGGGGGAGACTGGGGTGGTTAATTAGGGCTGGGTGGGCACAGGTGCCTTACTAGCAAGTTTGAACTTTGCCCTGTAGGCATTAGAGATTTTAAGTATTCTCCCTCATACAGCTCTCATATATTAAACCCTATTAAAACTCTGCAGTGTCAGGCAGTTGAAGGTATCACGACATGTCATGTACTTAGCACTGCCAAGGCCTGGCACGTGGTTGGTGCTTAAAAAATCTTGATTCCTGTCCTTTTCCTTGCATGCTTGCCCCTCTCTTCTCTTAACAAGTCCCTTCTTCCTACCTGCTCTTCCATAGCGGGTTCCTAAGTCTCTAGGAGTGACTGATTTCTCTTCTTTTTTTTTGAGGAAGATTAGCCCTGAGCTAACTATTGCCAATCCTTCTCTTTTTGCTGAGGAAGACTGACCCTGAGTTAACATCCATGCCCATCTTCCTCTACTTTATGTGTGGCACGTCTGCCACAGCATGGCTTGCCAAGTGGTGCCACGTCCACACCCGGGATCCAAACCGGCGAACCTCGGGCCGCCGAGAAGCAGACGTGTGAACTTAACTGCTGCCCCACTGGGCCAAACCCTGATTTCTCTTCTCATTTCCCCAGCTATGAAGTCTGACAAAATCTCACCCTCCTGTCTGTTATGGGCTCGCTGACACAGTCCTTTCAACAACAGTTAAAATGTCGACTTCAATTTATCTGTTTCCTTTCTCCTGCTGAGTTTTTCTCTTTCCTTTGTGATATTTGACCTTTCTGCATATAACCTTACAAAGGATGTCTCTGGTCTATCTATTACTGTCCACGCCATCCTATCAGAAGGCAGCATTACAGGCACAGCTCAGAGATATTGCAGATTTGGTTCCAGACCACCGCCGTAAAGCAAGTATTGCAATAAAGCACGTCACACAAATTTTTTGGTTTCCCAGTGCATATAAAAGTTATGTTTACACTACACTGTAGTCTGAGTGTGCAATAGCATTATGTCTAAAAAACAATGTGCATATCTTAATTAAAAATACTTTATTGGGGCCAGCCTGGTGGCATAGTAGTTAAGTTTGTGCACTCCGCTTCAGTGGCCTGGGGTTTGAGGGTTCAGATCCCATGTGCGGACCTACACACCACTCATCAGGTCATGCATGCTGTGGTGGTGTCAAGACTGGCATAGATGTTAGCTCAGGGCCAATCTTCCTCATCCAAAAAAGAAAAAAAGTATTGTTAAAAAATGCCAACCAACATCTGAGCCTTCAGTGAACCATAATCTTTTTGCTTGTGGAGTGTCTTGCCTCGATGTTGGTGGCTGTTGATTGATTAGCGTGGTGATTGCTGAAGGTTGGGGTGGCTGTGGAAATTCCTTAAACTAAGACAACAATGAAGTGTGTCGCAGTGATGGACTCTTCCTTTCACAAACAATTTCTTTGTTGTACGCAATGCTATTTGATAACACTTTACCCACGGCAGAACTTCCCGTTTATTTTCTTTTAAAGATTGGCACCTTAGGGGGCTGGCCCCATGGCCAAGTGGTTAAGTTTGCGCACTCCGCTGCAGGCGGCCCAGGGTTTTGTTCGTTCGAATCCTGGGTGCGGACATGGCACTGCTCATCAAACCATGCTGAGGCAGCGTCCCACATGCCACAACTAGAAGGACCCACAACGAAGAATATACAACTATGTACCGGGGGGCTTTGGGGAGAACAAGGAAAAAAAAATAAAATCTTTAAAAAAAAAAAAGATTGGCACCTGAGCTAACAACTGTTGCCAATCTTTTTTTTCTCCTTCTCCCCAATGCCCCCCAGTACACACCTGCACACTTCAGCTGTGAGTGCTTCCAGTTGTGCTATGTGAGACGCCACCCCAGCGTGGCTCAACAAGGGGTGCCATGTCTGCGTTCAGGATCCGAACCAGCAAAACCCTGGGCCGCTGAAGTGGAGCGCATGAACTCAACCACTTGGACATGGGGCCAGCCCCAGAACTTCTTTCAAAATTAGAGTCAATTCTCTCAAACCTTGCCGTGGCTTTATCAACTAAGTTGATGTAACATTCCAAATCTTTCGTTGTCATTTCAACAATCTTCACAGCGTCTTCGCCAGGAATAGATTCCATCTCAAGAGACCACTTTTTTTGCTCATCCATAAGAAGCAACTCCTCATCCATTAAAGTTTTATCATGAGATTGCAGCACTTCAGTCGTATCTTCATTCTTGAAAGTTACAGAAATGGAGACTAGGTTAGTAGTGGAGGGGTGAGAGGAGCAGGAGGGAAGAGGGTTTGGCTATAGGAGGGCAGCATGAGGGATCCTTGTGACAGAAATGTTCTGTATCTGAACTGTATCAATGCCAATACCCTGGTTGTAAGATTGTACCACAATTTTGCAAGATGTTTCCATTAGAGGAAACTGGGTGAAGGGTATATGGGTATATGAGATCTCTCTGTGATTTCCTGCAACTGCATGTGAACCTACAGTTATCTCAAAATAAAAAGTTTAATTAAAAGAAAAAGTCCAGGGCCAGCCTGGTGGTGCAGTGGTTAAGTTCACACACTCTGCTTTGGTGGCCTGGGGTTCGCCGGTTTGGATCCCAGGTGTGGAAATGGCACCGCTTGGCAAGCCATGCTGTGGCAGGCATCCCACATATAAAGTAGAGGAAGATGGGCATGGATGTTAGCTCAGGGCCAGTCTTCCTCAGCAAAAAAGAGGAGGAATGGTGGCAGATGTTAGCTCAGGTCTAATCTTCCTCAAAAATAAATAAATAAACAGAAATAAAAATTTTTTTTAAAAGTCCACCATATATTAATAAATTAGCCAGATTTTTAAAAATGGACAACTATGATGCTTAACTTCAGAATTAGGGAAGCTACTGTGGAGAATGCATTACCAGTAAGCTTTACAACAAAAACAAAACCAGACCAATGGCAATTGTTACTCAGCTGGTGCTGAATTCCCCACTCCCCTTCCTGCTCTAGGGATGATCTGGCAGGTTCAGAAATTAGTGTGACCTAAGACAAACAAACAAAATGGAATAAGACTTTAAGAGAATGATCAGGTCACAAAGCAAGAACACAGGATGCCAAGTTTCGTGTTTTCTACCAAGAGCCATAGCCAAGTATGAGAGGAGGAGGGTCATCGAAGTGTGTGGTCCTTTGGGCACAGAGACCTGGACTGTAGTCTCGTTTAAGCGTGAACATTGGTGGAATGGCTCAGGAACTTAGTTCCCGGTTGTCCTCTGTGTATGTCAGAGAAGGTGAAAGCATTAAGATCAGGAAGGGGAGACAGAGAAAAGGCGTGGGGCTCAGGATGAAAGCCAGAGATGTTGCCAGGTTGCAAAGTATCTGGGTTTACAAAGAAACATCACTCTAACCTGAACTCCACCAGGATATTACCTTAGAAGCTTGTCTTCGAGGCTGATCTCTGAAAAGTGCCAGAATCCATTTTCCATCTTACTACTCTGCCTTTCTCTACAAAAACACTTCATTTTGCATCTTACTCTCCTCTCAGAGCAGACTCTGAAGAGCTGCTTTATCAGGTCCTCTGACTCTGATCCTGATTACCTACCTGCTTAGGCAGGTTTGGGTGGCACTTTCATAGACAGTGGCTTCAGGGACAATCACACATCACTATTTATCCCTTGATGCTAATGACGGGAGTGGCTATTATTCATGGAGTGTTTACTGTTAACCATTCATTTGTATATGTTATTCATTTGATTTCACACTAACTTATTTGAGCTATTTGAGGTATTGCTATCACATTTTATAAATGAGGAAACAGGTAGCCCGCCCAAGATCACAGAATCTGTTAGTGCAAGAAGCAGGATTTAAACTGGGCTTCATTTGATTTGTCAAATGTACTACGTGCAAGTGTGTTTGTTTAAAATTAATAAGAATTGTTATTTTTATTGCTGCCTTTAAGTATATATACGTGGTATAAGAGATTTAAATATTATGGACACACAAAGTGTGAGAGTTGTCTATCCACCCCCACCCCCGCACCCACTTCCCCACACTCTGGCCAACAGTGGGTATTATTATTTTTAAAGGATCTTTGCCAATATCGCTTTTTACCTTCTATGGATTCAATGATGAGACGAAATGTATTTTTATGTTGATTGATCATTTACATTTCCTCTTGTATCTCCTCATGAGCTTTGCCCATTTTTTTATTGGGTTGTTTGTCTTTTTCTTATGGATCTGTAAAACATTTTGTGTATAAGGAAAATGGACCCTTTGTCACATATGTTGCTAATGTTTTTCGCACTCTCTTTTAATTTTGTCTTATAGAAATTTTTGACATGTAATTTTGTTTTATTCTTATTTTATTTTATTTTTTATTTTTTTGAGGAAGATTACCCCTGAGCTAACATCTGCCACCCTCCTCCTCTTTTTTGCTGAGGAAGACTGTCCCTGAGCTAATCTCTATGCCCATCTTCCTCTATTTTATGTGGGATGCCTGCCACAGCATGGCTTGACAAGTGGTGCCATGTCCACACCCAGGATCAGAACCAGTGAGCCCCAGGCCGCCGAAGCAGAACGTGCAACTTATCTGCTGTGCCACCGGGCCATGTGTCGGACTTTTGAACATGCCATGTTCAGAAGGACCCACCACTTACTGCCTGCCCCATCTCCCCCAGCTCTACTTGTCCCCTGCAAAATTCCCTGACCCTCAAGACTGGGAGGCTCTTCTTGCCTCCGGAGCATCTGTGAACATGCCAGTTTCCACATATCTGTCTGATGCTTCCTGAAACCTGGCACTGTCTTCTTTATCATTTATTACTTTAGCCCATGTGGCTAGCACATTGTCTGGTGTTCAATGTTTGTTAAATAAATAATAACTATATGTTTGGAGAGGAGAAGACGGTTGAGTTGGCCTCTGACTAGCTGGGTGATTTGGGGTAAAAGTTCAGTTTCTATTTATCCTAGAGCAACCTAAAAAATTCTCATCAATTTACTGCACACTATATTTTGGAAGAATTTTTTCAATTTTAAAACGTCACTTTCTGTTTCTTCATGCTAATAATTAAGTTTTGGATAGTGCTTTATAGTTTATAATAACCCTTCACACATAACATTTAATCCTCAACAATACCATGGCATATCATTTTCTTATTATCCATTATTAATTATAATAATGAATAACCATAGCATTAATAATGAACAATTATTATGTGCCAAGAATCAGTTATTATGTGCCAAGGATCAGTTATTACATGCCAAGGATCAGTTACCCTCTTTCCAGAAGAAGAAATCTAGCCTTAGAGAGGTTAAGTAACTTGCCCACATAGGGCTAGCTCTTAAGAAGCAGATCTGCGAAGTGGTCAAATATTTGGTGAGGGCTATATAGGTTCCAGACCCAGTAGATGCAGTGGTATGCAGAATACATTCTTTCCTAACTCAGAACAGTGAGCAGAGAGGAACTGAAGAACAGTAGAGATGGAAAGGGGAGGCAACTCTTAAAAATGGGTTTTCATAGAGTATCTTCTCTATGTATGCATATGTATACAAAGAGGTTTTTTTCTTAAGTAAATTCAGAGACTGTAAGACATATCATGTTGAAATAAGTAAAAACCACTTTCCAAAGGCAAATATAAATGATGTGGGCTTTTATCCTCACCACTGTTTCCCCGTGCTGATACGGGATACCACCCAGATGTCAAGCGCTTCCAGCTTCCAGCATGTGGCACATGTGTGCTGATCCCTCAGTAAGTTACTCATCGTTCGGAGGTGCAGCTAAACGGGACAAATATATTCACATTATATTTTGACAACCCAAGTTCCTCTATCACTTTGAGTATAAGAATCGGAGACCAAACCAGCTTTTGGGAATTGATGATTCACTTTTTAAAGAAAATAGCTCTTCTAAAATGCTAACCACTTAGACTACCCATTTCAAGGGCACCGAAAGGATCCTCTGAAATCCTTGATTTTATTTATGCATAAATGAATGCTGTAATGCACAAGACACATCAGTAACAGAAAAAGCACTACGCACAAGTAAGACTGATTCTTTCAAGTCGTTTAGACCACTTACTAGGATGAAAAAACTGCTTTTTCAATTCGTATTATTAATAATTGATATTTGAGGGCCCATAAAGTAAACTTGAATGAGGCTGGTCCTTTGAATTCTGATATATATTTAAAGAGTATTTCAAAGCCAGGAAATGTATCTTACTTAGTTTTGGTCACAGATTGGTCTATTTGTCTCAACATTTCTTTAGTCAATCCTCTTTCATAGTAATTAGAAAGAGGAGTAACATAAACTAACCAATAGCACTTATTTTGACTTTGCAAAGCATTGCATTTGTAAAAGATTTGTCTTTTCAATTATATTTTGCTTAAGTTAACATTAAAATTAGTTTTAATTTCTAAGTATAAGTTGAGGTCAGAAGGAGGCAGTTCAGGGACAGTTTAAGTGTCAAAGAGAAGCTGGTTAGAGATTTATAGCTAATAAAGAGTTGATATTAAAGTGATAACTCTAAAGGCATCATGCTATAGTCAACTTTATGGAAACCTACATATGACCACAAAGCAAAATTTAAAACCTAATCTAATTTGCTTCTAATAACCCACCAAAGTAGATATTGCCTTCCTTTTTCATATCCTCTGTGATGATTAGTAAAATCAATCTGAAGAAAATATAATCACCTATAGGTATGCTCGGTGTATGCCAGAGAGGAGCTGCAAATGTGTTTTAACTCAGAGTCTTAATTGAATAATTGATTTCAATATTTTAGGGCAGGGGTTCTCAAACTTTTTGGTATCAAGACCCCTTCATACTCTTTAAAATTATTGAGGACACCAAAGATGTTTGGCTATGTGGAACGTAACTATTGATATTTACCATATTAGAAGTTAAAACTCAGAACTTTAAAAAATGTGTATTAATTCAACTAAAAATAGCAATTGTACACCCATTTCATGTTAACATAAATAACACATTTTTATGAAAAATAATTACATTTTCCAGAACAACAAAAAAATAGTGAAGTGGCACCTTTTTATATTTTTACAAATCTCTTTCATAAAAGACAATCGGATTCTGCATTTACTTTGCTTATCCATTTACTCTATTGTGAAATCTGTTTTGGTTGAGTATTAAAGAAAATCCAGCTTCATACACATATGTAGTTGAAAAAGAAGTATTTTAATAGCCTCTTCAGGTTATTGTGGATATTCTTCTTTGATATTACAACAAAACTCGACAAGTGGTAGTTTCTTAAAGGTCAGCTGTGTGGTCTAAAAGCACATCAATGAATGAAATTTCCCTACTCTATTACAGTAAAATTCATTGCTCTGTCTTGCACTTTGAATGGATTTTTCACACAAACCATCGGTCATTTGGAAAACATCAGCTCATTGAGTTATGCAGATCTTCCCAATGTTGACGCATTTTGTCAACAGTGAAAAAGCCCAATACGTTTTTGTATCATTATGAAAACAGTTTTGACCTCGTGGAACCGTGAAGGGGTCCTGGGGATTCACAGGACTGTAGACCACACTTAGACAACACTTGTTCAGAATCTCTTTGAGGGCGTGGAGAATCTAAATGACTAGGTGTGGCATAGGAAAACACACGCACACCGAAATCGTTCTCAAGACCATTTCGATGCTCACCCTTGCTTGGTGCAGAACTTAGGGGTGCAGACTATTTAAGGGAACTGCATGGTTCTTGTAAAGTAAAAAAAGTAATAAAAATAGCCCTTCTTGTAAAGTAAAAAAGTTGTTTCGTAAGTACTTAACGAGATACATAAAAGTGCTTTACAAATTCCTATCTTTGCAGACCGAGCTTTCTTAAAGTGAGAAAGACACATGATGCACACCTCATGCATGTGAACGGGGGATTGTGTGTTTGAGCATTAATACCAGCCTCTCACTTGGGCTTTGTTCCATTAAAAAATGGTCCTAAATGTCTCGGACTGCCAACTCCTGCTAAGTGTTCTACGGCTTCTGACTTCATCTCTTAATGGCATATTAACATCATAAAACACTGAATATTACTTACTATCGACTCAAAGTCATATTTTAATCACGTAAGTTTAATTTGCTAACAAAAATGATAACCTACTTGAGCATAATAATTTTCTCGCTCTAATGCTTAGAATGTTTACATTTTTGTTTTCTTCTTCAGGAAAATAAAAATTCAATTCCCTTTTGGGTTTTCAGGGTCATGCTTTGCGACCTGAAGATCACAAGGAAGTAGGAAAAGTGATAAATACCCTTTTGTCAGGTGCATTTTGAAATTTATGGTAAAGTCTCTGGCTGATCTGCAGTCCTCCCTTTACTGTGACAGACAGCCTGGCACACTACTTGCCCCAAATTTCAAAGTTACTTCAGAGACAGCTGAGCGGGCCTAGGGATGAAGCACCAACAGACAGGTAAGAGATGGCAGGAGAGTCTCCAGCTCCAGAAAGACTCATCCCAATGTCACAGGTCAGCGGGCGACCTGGGCAGAGCCCAGGGAGGCCTGCACTTCCCCGGCCGGGGGAACATCTGCCCAACGGCCGCCGCGCCCTGCTCCGCCCCGTGGGCCGGGCCAGGGGTGCGGCCGGTCAGACCCTCGGGAGGCAAGCGCACCGCGCACCACGCACTCCGGCCCCGCCCCATCCCCGAGGGGCGGAGGGGAGGGGCCACGAACTCGGGCGGCGCGGCACGCTCCCCGCTTCCCTTAGTCCCGCGTGCACGCGCGCGCTCCTCCCAAGTCCCGCGGGGTTTAACAGAGTGCCGACGCCTACGGCGCGCGCAAAGGCCCAGGAGCCGAGGGCGTAGGGTGGCCTGGCAGGGAGAGGGGCGGAGATGGCGCGAGAGCCAGAGACAACGCGAGACCCGAGGAAGCCGGAAGCTCGCGTGCGCGCCCCCCACCGGTGAGCGGGGAGGCGGAGCCGCAGCACGGGTGGCAGTCCCTGGAGGAGCGGCCAAGGATGGGAAAAGTGTCAGAGAGGACGGGCAGCCCCGGTTGGACCGGGTCCCTCCCTCCCCCAAGCCCACTTTCGCTACTGGCGGTCTTGCTGCCAAAGAAGCAGCGGCGTTGAGGCGTCGGAAGGATCACGTACCTGACAGGCCCACCTCTCGGGGCTCCAGCGCGAGACGCTCGGCGGTCGCCGCCGCTCGGGATGCATTTCGCGGTGGAGTCGGGAAGGGAGGGAGCGGCGACCGGGAACGGAACGCGAATCGCCCTCTTTCTACCCGCTTCCTCCGAGCCGCCGCCTGGCTCCAGGGGGTGGTTTTGTCAGGCGGCCAGAGTCCCCACCTGGCGCCCCTGCCCTCGCTTCCCAGACCCGGGTCCTCGCGTGCTCCAGGCCTTCCGCGTGCCTTCATCCGGAACCCCGGGACGGGGGTCATTAGTTTTCTTTGTCGCCGCCGGAACCGTTTGCGAGCTCCCGTGGCCCCCGCCTTCCCGGAGCCCGGGCAGGGGGCGGCACGGGGACACCGGGGGAGGGGGGGCGGGGGGTGTGGAGGCACCACCGCTGGGCAGCCTTGGCCGCCCGCTCCCCTCCGCCCCGCCTTTGCGTCTCGCTGCTGCCGCCGCCGCCTCCGATTCCTGTACGGTTACGTTAAGGTCGCATGACCGAGAGAGCGGAGCGACTAATGCAAAGGGGCTGAGAGCAGCTCCCGCCGGGGGTGGGGAAAGAGCAGTGGACAGAGCCCCCTCCGAGCCCCCAGCCTCCTCTCCCTCCTCCTCCTGCTGCACTAACTACACTGCCGCTCCCCCCGAGGCTCTGCTCTGTGTTCCAGCCGAACTTGTGCAAACCACGTGCAGCCGAGGCTAGGAAGCTTCTCTCCACCTTTGGGGACTGGAAGCTTGAGACTTAAACCCCATCTCTACACAAAGTGTTTAGGCAGGACAATCCTGGTGATGCTGGGAGAAGGGGTGGAGAAGTACTGCTGGCTCCTTCTGTAAGCTTCTCTGGCTTAACATCACTTGGCCTTTACCTTGGTCCCTTGATTTCCCTTGATTTTCCCTTGATTTTAATAAACTTATTAACATAAGTTTCAACCTTAAGACTTGGAGTGGAGTTGAGAACCAGAGATGATTGTAAATCAGTACTATCTTTCTTTCACCAGTGGTAACTGAAACGTCATAGCGAGGGAGAAATGCCGGTTTGTGCTGTGTATGGAGGCAGAGGTGCTTCCTTACAGACCAGTTGAGTGTGATGTTAGATGTTTCTCTTAGGATTGAATTTCATGTTTATTTCGGCAGTTGGGTTTTTAGCTTAATGAAGCTTCGGTCCGAAGAAAATCAGAGTCTGCAAAGCATGTTTGTTACTTAAGAACAATATACTCTCCTGTTAGGTTCTGGTCTCTGAGGTACTGTTAGAGGGGAAGTGGACCCCCCAGAGATGGCCATTCTGTTAAATTTAGAGGTCCTGAAGTATAGTAACATGGCAGGCAGGGGGCTTAGATTCTCTGATGATCATTCTTAACATTTTAAAGTTTACTTTTGTGTTGTCATTTTGCTAGAATTTTATTTGTGTCTTTGGAAGTACAATTCAGTCCTTTGAAGACTGGGTTAATGATTTCTTTATTTTACATATCTAGAATTTTGAAGACTTAAAGGAGTATGCGGTGATTTGTAAGGAAATGGAGGCAGCAGTTTCCAGGGTACTCTTTGGTCTGGAAGCATGCTATCGTGGTTATAAACTCCTTGATTTGATGTCTAACCTGTTTCGGTTTACCTAGCTAGACCTTAGCACAGTGCCCTGGCACATAGTTCACAAAGTGTTTAAGGCAAGCTTACTATCTTGAGACAGTTAATTTAGCGTACATAAGTGTCCCTCCTGAAAGTCTGAGTTTGATTTAGTAATCCATTTATATCGACGGCTACGGATCACTAATTCCTTCTTTGAAGACAAAATAAGCAGCTTTAATGGACCACTTTAGTGGTCCAAAAATGAATAATAGATTTAGTACATACCTGCGTTGAACTTTCTTGTTCTTGGATCGGCTAGATAAATGACTTGTTGAGTAGTTAAATGTCTGTCTTGCAAAACCAGATTCTGACCCTGATGTAAGTATTTCTAGTACTCTATCACTAAAACATTAAAGTTGACCTTCAGAGTGGCATACCAGGGTCCTTGGATTCACTCTACAGTTGAGATCTGTTTCGTGTCATTAGGGAACTAGGGAACATGTCATTAGGCGTCCCAGAATAAAGTGGAGGAAGATGGGCACGGATGTTGGCTCAGGGCCAGTCTTCCTCAAAAAGAAAAAAACAGTGGGCAAAACTATAATGCTAAAGTTTTAGGTTGAAGCCATTGGGCAGAAACTTGCCTATGTGTCTTGAGTAACTGGCCTTGAGTCAGAGTAACTATGCTTATTCTTAAGATCAGTGAATGGGGCCCGCCTGGTGACACAACGGTTAAGTGCGCACATTCCGCTTTTTGGTGGCCCGGGGTTCACCAGTTCAGATCCCGGGTGCAGACGTGGCACCGCTTGGCATGCCATGCTGTGGTAGGCATCCCACATATAAAGTAGAGGAAGATGGGCATGGATGTTAGCTCAGGGCCAGTCTACCTCAGCAAAAAGAGGAGGATTGGCAGCAGTTAAAAAAGATGTTAACTGGGCTAGAGCATCTGCTTCCCAGGAGGCTCACACTCAGGTGGGTTAGTGCTCGCCATTGGCAGGTCTCAGTTCTTCACTGGACTGCTTTCAGTGTCCTCACAGCCTGGTGATGGTTGGCTTCCCCAAACCATCACTGCCACATTATGTTAGTTAAAAGTAGGTCACGAAGTCCATCCTACAGCCAAAGGAAGAGGAATTAAGCTCCATGTCTTGAAGAGGATCAAAGAATTTATGACATATTTTGATAACCACCACACTTCTGTATTTTTCCTGTTTGTGGACGAATTAGGATTGAACCAGAAGTCTTGCTGAAGTCAATCAGTAAGTAATTATCTGAGTTAATTGTCAGTTTTCTTCTCTGAGAGCATCTAGTCTCCCTCTTTAATCTTAAATTTGAGAAAACAGGCTCAAAGAAGTTAAGTAATTAACTGGCCCAGTCAATCTAGAAAAACTAAACAGATTTTCTCTGACTTTTGTCATGAATAATCTGTGTGCTGATAAAGATGAGAAAATTGGATGTTGATTTTAAAAATCTTGTCTGAAGAAGTTACAGTGCAGAACTGTTGGGCCCTAGTCTTCCAGTTTGCAAGCGTCTACATGATAGGAGTTATACTTTCAACTTATTTGGTCTACAGGATAATGCCTGGTGTTTTTATGAATTTGCAGATTCATCATTACCATCACCCCCCTCACCCCACTGATTTTTAGAGGAAACAGAAAATATACTTACTAAATGAATTCAGGCTACTTTACTTTTAGCTCCAGAGGTTGCCTGAAAACTGACCAGGAGATTGTACTGTATAACTCTTCTAATTAGCACATTTCCAGGACCTGAAAGAAGACAATATAACTCAAAGATAATCTGGGTATGAGTGTAAAGAAAATTGTACCTCTTCTCTTTTTTTAAAGATTGGCACCTGAGCTAACATCTGTTGCCAGTCTCTTTTTTTTCCTCCTCCTTCTCTCCAAAGCCCCCCAGTACATAATTGTATATTCTAGTTGTAGCTCCTTCTGGCTCTGCTCTGTGGGACGCTGCCTCAACATGGCTTGATGAGTGGTGCTAGGTCCACACCCAGGATCCGAACCAGCGAAACCCTGGACCACTGAGGCAGAGCGCGGGAACTTAACCACCCGGTCATGGGGCTGGCCCTTTTATGCTGTGAAATTTTCATGGAAACTTTGGATCTAGAAGAATTTGTTCTAAGACTCCTTTTGGCTTACCGGTATGAGGAGTAGGTTGAATCCCTGAAATTGTTGGTGTGAGTGAAGCTAGGATAAATTTCTCAGGCCTTCCTTGATTCTTTTTTTTTTTTTTAATCCGTTAGGCTTTTCTGAGTAATAGATGGGGATACAGTAAATTATCTTACACTTTTGCTATTACAGAATTGGATAATGGCTGCTTTTTTCTTACACTGCTTTCCAGTTTCTCTTAGCACCAAGACTCCTGACAGTTCCCTATTCTGTCCCGAAGCCCTAGTTGTACGTACTTATGTGGTAACGCTTGTTATTTGTCTACTCATGTCTTTTATCCCCTATCCCCACTGTAAGCTCCTTACAGGGACTGCCTTTTATGTATACTGCTGGTACTCAAATGCTTGCAGAACTGAATTGAATTTGTAGTTGAAGGAGCTAAGGTGATAATTTTCCCACTAGAACTGAATGAAAGAAAAAACGTTTATTGTTGTAGAAAGCCTTTGAGTATAGGTGATAGGTGCTGGTGGTATATGTGTTAATAACTGCCTCTGTTCTTAAGATGCTCACAGCCCAGTGAGGGAGAATATAATCATGTACTTAACGTACAGTTTGTTCTACACCACACATGTGCAAAGTGCAGTGGTAGTGTAAATGAAGTTGATATGTAAACAGTCTTAAGGGTGAGGAGATGTTTCAGAGAGACTTGTGTTTGGGGGTTGTGCATTTCTCAGCTTTACTCCGTTATACGTCTCCCTTGAATTGTTTTATTGTTGGTGAGTTGCCATCATATTTTGATAAGTTGCTTCTTTCTGTGGCGTACATGTTCTTGTTATATTATTTCTCTAGAACTGTGCTGTTCAGTTCAGTAGCTGCTAGCCACGTGTGACTACATAAATTAATGTCACACTAGCCACATGTGCTTTCAGTAGGCACCTGTGGTTAGAGGCTACTGTATTAGACAACACAGATATTGTCGAACATTTCTCTGGTCACAGAAAGTTCTGTTGGACAGTGCTGCTCCAGAAGCATGTTTTGTTCATCAGCACATTTTCATATTGTCTGTAGAGTGTTGAGTTAGAAAGAGAATGAGGAAACTTAGTAGCCTCCTGGCATCATTGGGAGAGACAGAGTGGTTGGTATTTATGAATAGAGGGGAGAGAGTAATAGGATATTACAGTGGTCAGTGGTTGAGAATAGAGGCTTTGGAGTCAGATCTGGGTGGGAATTATGCTGTGTCCCTTAATCTGTTTGGTTTTGGGCATGTTCCGTAACCTCTGAGTCTCAATTTTTTGTTTTACTCAAGTAGGGTTAGGGGCCGGGTTGGTGGTGTAGTGCTTAAGTTCACATGCTCTGCTTTGGTGGCCCGGGGTTCATGGATTGGATCCTGGGCCTGGACCTACACATCACTCACCAAGCCATGCTTTGGTGGCATCCCACATATAAAATAGAGGAAGATGGGCACAGATCTTAGCTCAGGGCCAATCTTCCTCACTAAAAGGAAAAAAAAACCCAAATAGGGATAATAATATTTATCTCATAGGGTTGTGTGAGTATAAAATAAGAAAGTGTATGTAAGGGGGCTTAGCACAATACCTCAGTAAATTTGGCTGTGGTGGTAGTTAATATATTTTTGAAATAATCACTGATTTAGAAAAATTTTAGAATTATCATACAGTAAAATTGACTCATTTTTGCTTTTGGTGTACAGTTCTGTGAATTTTAACGTAGGTATACATTTATGTAACCACCACCAGAGTCAGGATACAGGACGGTTGTATCAGTTCAAAAGACTCCCTCATGCTGACCTTTTATACGCCTACCCTTCCTCCCCCTGCCCCCGGCAGCCACTATTTGTTCTCCATCATTAGTTCTGTCTTTTCTAGCATGTTGTATAAGTAGAATCATCCAATATGTACAATATGTAGCCTTGTTTTTTTTTTCTGCTGGGAAAGATTTGTCCTGAGCTAACATCTGTTGCCAGTTCTCCTCTCTCGTTTTTTTTCCTCCCCAAACCCGCGGTACATAGTTGAATGTTCTAGTTGTAAGTTCTTCTAGTTCCTCTTTGTGAGCTGCTGCCACACGTGGCTGCTGACAGACGAGTGGTGTGATTCCTCGCCTGGGAACTGAACCTGGGCCGCCCAAGTGGGGCGTGCTGAACTTTAATCACTAGGCCATCAGGGCTGCCTCAGTATGTAGCCTTTTGAGACTGGCTTGGTTCTTTTGCTCAGCAAAGTTGAGTGAAAGATTCGTCTAAATTGTAACGTTTCAGTAGGCACAACTGATTTTTAAAGACATTTGTTTTAATTTTGAAATATTATTTCTTAAAAAACAAATGGCAATGTGAATTTTTGCTTATATAATTGTATTTGACTTGGGATTTTTATGTTTGAAAGTGAAATAAATGATGACATTTATGGGGAAAAACTACTTTCCCTGATAACAACTGTGTGTCTGTATATGATATCAGTTTGTTTTTCTTTATGAAGATAAAGATCATTGATAGGGGAGGTTCGTGTTTTGAGTAGTTTATGCATTGTAAAACTCTGTAGAGTTGCAGCAGAGTCCTGATTTGAAAAAGGTGGCTGTTTAGCATTATTAATTTCTTTTTTAAAAATTATTTTATCGAGGCCATATTTATAACATTGTATAATTTCAGGTATAGGTTATTATATATCAGTTTCTGTGTAACTGCATCTTGATCACCTCCAACAGTTTTTTTTTTTTTTGAGGAAGATTAGCCCTGAGCTAATGACTGCCAATCCTCCTCTTTTCGCTGAGGAAGACTGACCCTGAGCTAACATCCATGCCCATCTTCCTCTACTTTATATGTAGGACGCCTACCACAGCATGGCTTTTGCTAAGTGGTGCCATGTCTACACCCAGGATCCCAACCGGTGAACCCCGGGCCACCGAGACGAGGAACATGGGAACTTAACCACTGTGCCACTGGGCTGGCCCCCCCCCCCAACAGTTTTTATCCGTCACCATACATACGTGCTCCTTTACCCCTTTCGCCCTCCCCCCTCCTCTTTCCCCTCTGGTAACCACTAATCTGTTTATCCATGTATTTGTTTATCTTCCACATAAGAGTGAAATCATACGGTGTTTGCCTTTCACTCTCTGGCTTATTTTGCTTAACATAATACCCTCAAGGTCCATCCATATTGTTGCAAATGAGACAGTTTTGCTCTTTTTTATGGCTGAGGAGTAGTCCATTATGTATATATATACACCACATCTTTATCTTTTCACCAGCTGATGGGCACTGGGGTTGCTTGCACATCTTGGCTATTGTGAATAACGCTCACCGCAGTGAACATAGTGGCGCATAAGTCTCCTTGAATTGTTGATTTCGTGTTCTTTGGATAATTACCTAGTAGTGGGATAGCTGGGTCGTATGGTATTTCTATTTTTAATTTTTTGAGAAATCTCCATATTGTTTTTCATAGTGGCTGCACCAGTTTTAAGCATTGTTAATTTTTAAAATGTGGGCTGAAGATGGGATAACCAGCTGGCTCTTCTGCCCAGGCCTTTCCTGGCTTAGCACTGAAAGTCTGGCTGCTCCAGGAAACCCAGGATCTGAAAGGACCACATAAAGAAAATTCAAGGATTCCACTTCGTCAGATTTCATCAGTGAACCATCAGACAAGTATTCCAATTAATCTTGCTTGCCGTGAGGGTGCTCAGAGTAAGATCAAAAACCTTGAATTTAAGGACTAGTGTCTAGTGATTTAGATCTGACTGCAATTACGTCACTGTTTTTTGTTAGTTTGTTGTCCTAAGTCTTCATTAGATGAGTTAAAGAAGTACTCTGGTCTATATTTTTATATTACCAATATTTAAAAAATTTGTTACGGTAAGTACATTTTCAAGTTTCATGTGTAGAAGCTAAATTAAAAGTCAAATTTATACTTACTCAGAATCTCTTCTGAGTTTTTCAATTCAAATAGTGATGTCTAAACCTCAAGATAATTTTACGTTCTTTAGTTTATTTAACAATTCTGTTTCCCTGCCTGACTTTTCATACCACCTCTCCACCTTTTCTATAGATTTCTTTACAGAGCATCTCTATCTATAGGCAGGTTACTCAGTCAGTTGTTTACTGGTTTTCCTGCTGCCTTCATTAGAGTGTAGGCTTCCTGAGAGTGGGGTCCCTTCTGCCTGCACCACTGGGTCTTGGAGCCTGGAGCAGCACATCGTAACTCAGCTAAGCATTTGTTGAATTGCGTGAAAGAATGACTATCTCCGAGTAGGTTTTACAACCCTGCCAACTTTCCAACCTATTTTATTACTATAAATGGACAATTTTCAGTAGAGCTTTATTGTTAGAAAGGCCTCTCTTTTCTGAGTGATTGCAGGGATTTCAGTTGTGTGTGGATTCACAGCAGGCGCCTACTTCATCCTGGGTCACTCACATGCAGGGCAGCCGTACAACAGAGGTACATTCAAGTGTCTAAGTATTTAACAGCTATAAATGAAGCTAACAGTTGTTAAATACATTTTCTCTTTCCTCCCACATTGATAAATGTACCTTCATAATGACAAAAGTAAAACATGTTTAAAGCAATGGTTTTTGTGTGACAGAAATTTGGTGAAATATGACTAAATCTATTTAAGCACACATCTGTGTTCTGTTGATGGCTGCTGATTTTGGGTGAAATATAAAAAAAGACATAATTCATAAATGTATCTGTAAGTCTGTTTTTCACTTCAGCAAAATCACTGTGTTATCAAGGTTTTGGCCAGTCATCAACAGGATTAAAAAAAATAATTGTATTCAATATTATTGTATTAAATATTATTTGAATAGGTTTTCACTAAAATACAAACACTAGAAAAATTAAGATTATTTAATATATGTATTTCAAAAGTTTTTCTTCTGAAATATTCAAAATTAAAATTAAAAAGTAAAGCAAATTATTGATGGATATCAACATTTTAACAAATTCTTTAAATATATCTGATGTTTTAAATTTATTTTTTGAAAATTTAATAAAAAGTATCAGTACTTTAGTAAAAACAAACTGATTTAAATTCCTGTGTTCAATGTCCATCTTTTTCCAGTATAAAGAATTGGTATCATATTTCATGCCTGCTACTGCAAATTCATAAGAATGCACATTTATATTTAATATTGCAAGATGTTTCTCAACAGTTGTGGACAATTGTGTTGAATATCACCCTAAGACATAAGAACCTCCAGAACCACAAATTAGAACATGAAGAGAAGCAAGAAAATGGACCTTCAGCCTCCTGGGAAATTATAATAAGTTGTGCAAGAACCTACTGCATTCACAATATCTCGGAGGAGAGATTGACAATTAATTCACTCAGTTTTTCTCTTACCTCAGTGTTTGTGACATTCACCTCCTTCCCATAATCCAAATCAATGTCTGCCTTTGACTTTGGCAGTGGCACAACTCACTAACCGTCCTGGCAT
Source organism: Equus przewalskii (assembly GCF_037783145.1). Taxonomy (NCBI): domain Eukaryota; kingdom Metazoa; phylum Chordata; class Mammalia; order Perissodactyla; family Equidae; genus Equus; species Equus przewalskii. The sequence goes on along the minus strand of NC_091839.1, from coordinate 56,670,957 downwards.
TTGTACTAAAGTGCCTTTTGTTTTGAGGACAAAGGGCAAGAGATGTGGAGAAAGTTTGCCTGGGGCCTGAAGAGTGTCAGTCACAGAGTGGGTGCATCCTAGTGGCACAGGTGCTAAGGCACAGGCCAGGTCCTCCCTAACCTGAGTCTCAGGGCAGGCCTGGATGTGCCCACACCCTGGGTCTTAGTCCACTGGGGCTGCTGTAACAATACAATAGACTGGGTGGCTTATAAACAAAAAAATCTCACAGTTCTGCAGATTCAGTGTCTGGTAAGGCCTGCTTCCTGGTTCAAAGACAGCTCTCTTCTCACTGTGTTCTTTCACAGCAGAAGGGGAAGGGGAGCTCTGTAGGGTCTGATAAGGAAATGAATCCCCAATTCCCTAATCATCTCCCAAAGGCCTCACTTGCAAATATCATCACATTGGGGATTAGGTTTCAACATATAACATACTGAAGGAGGGCTGAATATGCCAACCCCAAAAAACACCCCTTTGGTATAAGGGTTATTTTGAGGTAACTTGAGAAACAGCAGCCACAAAAGAAGCTCTGGAAAGAGAAGTTAGCCTTTTGTAAGGGAAGTTTACGTTTATAAAGGAAATCTCCAATCGCTATTTGGAAGGCTGTCTCCCTCTACTGGGAAGAGAAGGTTGGCTAAATCGTAGAGACCCATCAATGGAGAAGGCACCTGCCTATAACTGGCCTCCCCGGCACCTTTTCTTTTCTTTTTTTTTTTGAGGAAGATTAGCCCTGAGCTAACTGCTGCCATTCCTCCTGTTTTTGCTGAGGAAGACTGGCCCTGAGTTAACATCCATGCCCACTCTACGTTATATGTGGGACACGTGCCACAGCATGGCTGGCTAAGTGGTGCATAGGTCCACACCTGGGATCTGAAACGGGGAACCCTGGGCCACTGAAGTGGACTATGTGAACTTAACCACTGTGCCGCCGGGCTGGCCCCCAACTTTTCTTTTTTTGATTTAGCTGAAGATAGTATTTAAGCCTGAAACCTAAGCCACCTCCTTCAGAGTTACTGATTTTTCCCTGGGTATCTTTCATGAATGCAGATGCATATTAAAAAACTTCTTTGTTTTTCTCTTATTAATCTGTCTTTTGTTACAGGGGCCCCAGCCGAGAACTTAAAACGATAGAGGAAAAACGTATTTTTCCTTTCCTCCAATATGAATTTTTTTTTGTGAAGATTAGCCCTGAGCTAACATCTGCTGCCGATCCTCTTTTTGCTGAGGAAGACTGGCCCTGAGCTAACATCCATGCCCATCTTCCTCTACTTTATATGTGGGACGCCTACCACAGCATGGCGTGCCAAGTGGTGCCATGTCCGCAGCAGGGATCTGAACCAGCAAACCCTGGGCCGCCGAAGCAGAACATGAGAACTTAATGCTGTGCCACTGGGCCGGCCCCTACAATATGAATTTTGGGGGAGACATTCAGTCTGTAATACCCTGGTTATGAAATTTTATTTATTACAAATATATTAGCTCAGGTCTAGGCAATAAATGAAGTCTTAGTCTCTTAGAATTGTTTGGTAAAATGTGAGTGAGTGGGGGAGAAAGATGGTGTCATACCATCGTGATCCTCCTTGTATTACATGATTTTTAAAATGATGTTACTCTTTCTCCTACAAGGATTTAATGAGCGAGGACATTTTTGTAAGTACACTATCCTTCCCATTCATTATCTACTCATCACATAAAATCAAATTTGGCACTATCGTTTCTCCACCTCGGTTCTAATATACATTTTATGAATCATATTTCATCTGACTGTGTGTCACGGATGAAGATTTAGGAGATGAGTTTTGTACTGCCAGTGATGGTCACCGGGAGAAGCATGACTTGGGAGTTTATTCCATTTTGGCAGGACCAGACATGTCTCTATAGCCTTGGTGTGAGGTGACGGAGGGGTTAGCCAGGGCAACAGAAGTACTTCCCATCCCAGAGTCAAGGGTTTTGGGGGTACAGAAGGGGAAAATATCTCTGATTAATTCATGCCTACGTGTATTATTAGGTGCACTGAGGTTGGAGTAGGTTTAGGGCCGTCCTTAGGTGATGGGAAGGCGTGAGATCAGATGCATGAACATGTCATGTGAACAAGTGAAGCAAGTGCACATTCGCTTATATAATTAATGTGTGCGATGAGTGCTGTGCTGCACAGACAGAGCTGGGCGGAGCTGGAGTGAGCCCACGGGCTTGCATGTGGGAAGCCCAGGCTTTAGCAAAGAAACAGCCCATCCACAGACTCCTTCAGACTGCCAGCTCATGCTCAGCGGTGTTACAAGATAACCTGAGGCACATTAACATTTTGAAGAGTTTGAGAAACATTCATTCCAGTTGGACAGCGCCAAACCGGAAGTGGTTAGGAGACCTTCACTGACAGGAGCTAGGGGCAAGACTTTTGTAGAACAGATGCAGGAGCAAAGCAAGGCAATTACTTGATTTGGCTATTGCCTTCACCCTATTTGGGAAAGCCTTGTTGGCTGTTTATGATTGGTTGTCTCTAGGCTTTGATTTCACAACCTAGACGCATTTACAGGCCTAGGTTTTGGTTTGCTTATGTAGGCTGCCAAGGAATTAGAGCCACCTCAGTCTAATGGCCTCCTTGTTTAATTAATTTAACAAAGATCAGATCCTCTCCACACAGGCATGCCTCACACAGAGGTCAAGTGAGAAACTAGAGAATTGCTTGGAAAATACCCCTATCTCCATCCCTCTTCTGAGCCTCCTGTTTCTGGTCAAATGTCATGCAAGGAAAGGATTGATTCTTCGTGTTGACTGGCTAAAGTGGTCCTGCTAGGAATCGAGGGGGAAAGTATAAGATTACTTAACAAGATATCTTCTTGGAAGCCCTCTGATATTATGGTCACCTAACCCTTCTGTAAATTGCCTTTGTTTAACTCTTTCTCTCAACCTATAGGTCTTGCCCAATAAACCAGGGCAAGTACGAAGTATACAGTTATGAAAACAAATGCAAAACCTACTTTCCAGCCTCTACTTTCTTTGAGGATCCAGATTTAAAAACAATAGTAGAGGCCAGCCCTGTGGCCAAGTGGTTAAGTTCGTATGCTCTGTTTCAGCGGCCTGGGGTTTGTTGGTTCAGATCTCAGGTGCGGACCTACACACCACTTATCAAGCCACGCTGTGGTGGCATCCCACAGAGAAAAACTAGAATGACTTACAACTAGGATATGCAACTATGTACTGGGGCTTTGGGGAGGAAAAAAAAGAAGAAGATTGGCAACAGATGTTAGCTCAGGGCTAATCTACCTCACTAAAAAGCATTAAAAAAAAAGATAGTAATAAAATTCTTTACATATTAAAAACAAAGTGTTTTTAACCTTCTATACCTTTATGCTTCCAATTCTTTTTCAGACTGAATTCTCTCTACAAACACATGATTGCTTAATACCAGTGTCTGAGTTCCCTGTAATTTCCAGATCTCTGGGTTTCATTGTTAAATAGCACTGTCCAATATGGTAGCCACTAGTCAGTGGCTGTTGAGCACTTGAAATGTGGCTGGTCTGACTTGAGATGTATTGTAAGTGTAAAATATGTAGTTGATCTCAAAGACTTAGTACGTGAAATGGACAGATTCTAAGATGGCTCCCAATAATCCTGCCTCACACCCTTGTGGAATCTCCTCCCTTTTGAATGAGTGTGGGACCTGTGACTTGCTTTTAACCAATAGAACATGGCAAAGATGATAGGATGTCAAGTCCACAGTTATGTTATATAGATTGTAACTGTCATCTTGCTAACAGACTCTATTGCCTCTCCTTTTCTGGCTTTGATGGAGAGACCCGTGTGGCAAGGAACTGAGAGTGGATTCCAGCTGACAGCCAGCAGCAAGGTGAGACCTCTAGTCTGATAACTCACAAAGAACTGAATCCTGCCTTCAACCATGTGGTCTTGGAAGAGGATCTTTCCCCATTGCAGTCTCAGGTGAGATTCCAGCCCTGGCTGACACCTTGACTGCAGCCTTGTGAGAGACCTTGAAGCAGAGGACCCAGTAAGTCGCGCTTAGATTCTTGACCCACAGACACTATGAGATAATAATTGTGTTCTTGTAAGCTGCTAAGTTTGTAGTAATTTATTATGCTCCAATAGATAACTAACACACAACCAAAAAAGAATGTAAACTCTCTCATCAATAATTGTTTAATTTTGGTTACTTGTTGAAATGATAACATTTTGGATATATTGGGTTAAATAGAATATTTTATCAAAATTAAATTTACCTGCTTCTTTTTACTTTTTAATGAAGCTACTAGAACATTGAAAATTTAAAATATGTGGCTTGCCTTATATTTATATTGGACAGCATTGGCATCGAACTTCAAGGAGACAAGAATTTCCTGTAGCTCATGTGGCCCAGCATGCCGGAGGGAGGTGGTTGTTACATCACTCTGTCGCTTACCGGGGCATGCTATTCAAACAGAAAATAGTCTATCACTTCTGGAAGAAAATGATTCACCTTTTTTGAAGATGGGGGAAGCTATTGTATAACTTTTGCCCAAAGGTGAAATCTGCTCAAGTCTTCTACTTTCAGATGCTGCCTTCAGGGTTTAATTTGTTTCAGATTAACAGCAGGTGGCAGATGCAATTAAAGGGAAAAAAACAGTTGCAAATTAAGCACATGATATTTTGAATTTCTTTATTTGCAATGGCAGCTACACATTCAGGGAATAAATGCTAATTATTTTGATTGTTTGTTTACTCATTGTGTCATATATGTGCCTTCTACTGATTAATGCCTCACAAGTTATGTTACATCCTTTATTGCTAATTAATAAAGTGATAATGCTGTGACTAGTGATTCTGAACTCTAGGAGACCCTTTCAAACCACACCCCTTCTGAAGGGTTTCACCTCCCCCAGGCATGTGCTGCCACCCACTCGCCAGGGAATTGCTGCTGTCCAGAGCTGTTGATGCTACAACCCTTCAGTGTGTTGGGACAGAAGAAGTGCTGAGAATAACTAACAGGTAACCAAGACATTTGGATATCCTGGGCAGGGTGACTAATTGTGCCTTTAAACTAAAATATTTGCACCTTTCCTTAGAGGAGAGTTTGAGAATTTTAAGGAAGGTGGCAGTATCACTTAACTCGTCCTTTATGATCTCAAGCAAATTAGCCAACAAAATAAAACAACAACAAAACAGGTTAACAGGTTTGATAGTACTTCCTTCAAGTACTTCCCCAAGTGTGTATAAACTATTTCTTCAAAACACATAGAGAATTCTCCAGAAAGGGGGTTTTACAGAAAATATTTCCTTCCTCATTTTACTTCTAGTGATGCTGTAGGGTTCCTTGTAGGGTACACTTGTCACTGTCTGGCAGTCCTCAACCTCAATTTGACTCTGGCCAGTCATAAACATATGTGCAAGAGGCTCAGTCAAATGAATCTCTAATGAGCAAATGTTTCTTAATATATAAAGAGTTCTAACAATAAAATAAGAACAAAACAGGTCCAAAGATTTGTTAGCTTGATGCCCAAAGATATGTGGAAAACTAACATCTATTGCAAATGTTCTAACTTCAAAAATGTACTTGAACCAGGATGTGTTGTCCTGTTGAGGCTGAAAGTGATTAAGAGGACTAAGTTCATGCCTCAGGGTACGATATCCTGTAATCATATTGCGCATACTAGTGTAACTGCAGGATTGAAAGAGGGCTCCAGGCCCAGCAAAGGTGGCCTCTAGTGCATGTTCAGAGGAGTTTATCTGCAGAACTGTTTTAGCCTTATGTATATAAGACTGAGGGCTGAGAGAGACCATTAAGCTTCTAGAAGGTCTGATCTCACCCTCGTGCAGCCAGATTTTATTATCTGCAATTTTGTGCATCCCTAAGAAGGATTTCAGGATCTGGAAACATGTTCTGACTATCCTGGAAAATATTGCAGCTCTCTCTGCTGTGAAGCCTGACTGACTGCACTGACTTGCTTCTGTAGCTTTTCAAGAAGTGGGCTCTATTTGATCAAGCAAGTGACCTCCGAGCCCAGTGTCTCCTCCCCCTGACCACACTCTTGATGTGTCACTTCTGTGGACAGGCAAAATTTATGGAGAACAATTCACAAAAGGAGAATCCTAAATGGTTAATAAATAGCTGAGAAGAAGTTTAATCTCACTATAGTGAAAATGGAAATTAAAAATGAGGGATTTTTCTTCTATGAAATTAAAAATATATATTAATCACTCTCACATTTAGCAAAGATTTGTGAAGTAGCCAGACTCACTGCTGTTGTGAGTGGACATTTCTGGAGGACGAGTCGGCAGTTGATTTCAGGACCCAAACTTCCACTTTTAGGAATATATCATAAGAAAGTAACCAGAATTGAAATCAAAACATGTGTATAAAGATGTTTATGAGGTTATTATAATAGGAACAAATGTCCCATTAGAAAGAATATTATACAGTCTTTATGAATAATGTTTTTGAGGAATATGTAATAACAAAGAAAAATACAGTAAAACCTGTCAAAAACATGTTCTGAGATAACGCAGATTCAGATACAACACTATTGGCTCTCATCCTCATTAGCAACCCTTCTGTAACAGGCAGGCACTAAAGTCCCAACGAGATTTTCACATATTCAGGTATATGGGGTAGGTATTCTGGTTCAAACCTGATTGGGCTTGAACTAAAGAAGCCTATCAAATATACATTGTACATCTGCTTTAACCATTAAAGTAAAGAATGCACGCCTTTTTAAAAAATTGTTATTTTTTTTGCAGGGAAGAATTCACCCTGATCTGACCTAACATCTGTCACCAATCTTCCTCTTTTTCTTTTTCTTCACCCCAAAGCCCCAGTACATGGTTGTAGATCACAGTGGTAAGTCCTTCTAGTTCTCTATGTGGCTGCCACTACAGCAAGGCAACGGACAGACAGGTGGTGTGCTTCTGAGCCCAGGAAATGAACTGGGGCCATGGGGGTGAGAACGCAGAACTTTAACCACTCGACCATCAGGGCTAGCTCAGAGAAGGCACTCGAGATAGGAACGTATACTTCCCCTCCTGTGAGGCCGGTATCAGTAATGTCCTATTGGTAAAACCAGTATTAGTACTCCTGAGGGTCAAGGTCATGTTGACCTGCTAATTTGCAGCTGAATACCTTTTTGAAACTTTGATCAATATGTATCCTGGGCGTGTTTAATGCATGTTCTTTGTTCTGAAAAGGTTATAAGACTGTACCAAAAACCATGCTTCTCCAGAACGCTTTCTTCCTTTGTGGAAACTGCCCTCCAGGGTTATAATCCTCCCCTAGTGTTACCACACAAAGTGGGGATTCACTCACCCCATGTGCATAAACAGCCAATTAATTACAGCAACGGCTTTTGGGAAAAGAGATCAGCTTTATTCTGCAAGATCAACCTACAAGGAGACAGGCGGCGCGTACCCTCAGATCTGTCTCCCTGACTCAGGATTTGGGGTGAAATTGAAGAGGTTAGGGAGAACAGGCTGGCACGCGGAAACGCTGGTGGGACAGGTTTTGATTGGTGGGCCTCAGGCATTTATGGTAAGGTTCTAAACATTTATGACAGGGTTCTAAACATTTATGATGGGGTTCTAAACATTTATGATGGGGTTCTAAACATTTACAATGGGGTTCTAAACTTCTATGACAGGGTTCTAAACATTTTTCATGAAGTGGGAAAGGAATTTTAACACTGGATCTTCCTGAATAAGAGACCCCTTGCTTCTGATAACAGTCTGACTTTCAAGTTCTGGTCATGTCCGGGTCCTTGGGTCCCATGGGAGAGAGGATCTTTGGTTCTGCAGTCATTTCAGGTCTAGATTTCCTCTTCTGTGTATGCTCTGGCCATGTGACTTTGGTCATTTTCCAAAAGGGAATTCTTTTTTTTTTTTTGGTTCTGACTGGGCTAAGTGGCTTTGTTAGAGAAAGCCAGGATTACAAAGGATTTAAGAGTTGGCATTGGGGCCCTTCTTCTTCCCAAAGGTGGGCACAACATTACTAAAGCGCCAGTTGTACTGCATCAGCCACTTGTCCTGGGAAAGGCAATTCTTGATCACTCTGTTGATAAGAGATGGGGTCAGTTGAACTGGTCCTGGAGGCCCGGTGGTTACAGGGACTCAAGTAAAACTCACCTTCTCTCACTTATCTACAAAATGGTTATTGGTTACTTTGCTTCCACAGTCCCTCTTTTCTGGGGTGTGGGGAATGTAGAGCGAGGACAAGGCTGGGTAGGGAAACAACAGACATCCCTTCTTGGAAAACAGGCAAGGAGAGAGTTCTGCCCCAGTGTTCTTCTCCTAGCTCCAAAAGATTCCAGAAATTGTCACTGCTGTCCTGGAAGTCCCATCAACCCCTGAACCCAGAATCATCTCCTATAATATTTGGAGCAGATAAATACCACTAGGTGCACCAAACTGAAGCCCTGGCTGGATGAGGATGTTGTAGAAATCCTGGCTGGCCACCTTTATCAGTTACCCCAGTTATTTCATTAACCTTGTAGTAATGTGACCTCAAATTTTGTGATTAATTTTTTTTACTGTTTTCTATTGAGTGAAAAAAAGCAAGATAGAAAACTTCGTGCACATTTGCTCCTAATTCAACAAAACAAATAAGCAAGGTCTAATTATATATATAAACAAAAAGAAGACATTAAAAAATTTATTATTACTGGTTACTTCTTGTTAGCGGGCTATGGGTAATTTTAATATTCCTTATTATACTTTTCTATATTTCCCAAATTTTTCTATATCGGTCAGGTATTACTCATAAAATCTGAAAAAGAAAAAAATATGTAAAAGACTACCCAGAGGAACTTTGTTTTTTTAACTCAGACAACTATATACAAATATATGGTTCTGCGCAGAGAAATCCCTCTTCACTTTAGCTAATTAAATTCATCTGGTCTTATTTTATTGGCTGACTCTAACAGAATGCTTCTTCCTTAGAGTGACATCTTAAAAGTATCTTGGATAAGATGTAAGCAGCATCTGCTTTAGATATTGTTGAGTGGAATCTTGAACTGTGTTAAGATTTAGAAAGGATTTCACAAAGCCTGGAAATGTCCCTGCGTCAGGCTCAATGTAACATTTCACTCAATGTACCATTGTGTTCTATTTTATAACATTCTTTTGGTTTATAAAAAGATTTAATCCAAGTTTCCTGGCCACTTAAAATTTTACGAATGTCTTGTAGCATAAGGGGCGCTGCTGCTTTCAACCTACCCTAAAGCGAACGACGTGGGAAAACAAAGGGACATGGAAATAGGACTAAGAATCATGCAAGTGTGAAAAATACATGCACTTTCCCATTCTTCCAATTTCATCATTTCCAAGCAAAGGATCATTGAGGGTCCACAAGCAAATGGCAAACGATGCAGCACTGTTGCACCCGGAGATTTTTTCCTGTGAACTGGGGGTGGGATTTCAATTACGCTGGAATTTAATTACCCGGATTAGGCCTCGACTCCGCCTCCTGCCTGGGAATGGAAGGGGAATCTTCAAAAGATCCTTATAGGAAAGGAGCCGCCTCAGCTGGGGCCTTCCCCCCAGGCAAGCTCTGCCCAACCCCCAGCTCCTCTTCCCCGACAGCCTCCAGAACTCGAGGCCGCAGGCTGACACAATTAGGAAACCAATGCTTTGCTGGGTGATTCCTCATTGTTTTTTCTACAGCTGAGCCCTTCCTTTTTCTTCATTTTCTGTGAAAGTTTTTTTGTGTGTGTGCCGTCCGGACTCGAGAGAATTGGTCTCACTGTTGTTATAGGATGGATGAACTGAGGCAAAACTAGAATTTCTGTGGAAGAACCTGTGAACGGTGGAAGGAGGGCTCCTAAAAAGGAGGAGGGCAATTCCGAGGCCCGGGGCTGGAGAAAGTCGGCTTTCCACGCGCTCGCTTTGTGGGATTCGATTTTATCTATTTGTGAATGAATAATGGTACAAAATTAAAACAGTACAAACCAATATGTAATGAGAAATGGGTCTTACTCCTTCTGGTCCCTGGCCAGACAGTTCCTTTCCTCAGTGGCAAGCGTCCCTATCAATTTCTTGGGTATCCCTTTGGAAATAGTCTTTTTCTGTCAGGTTTTTTTGAGCTGTTTTTTAAAAAACAAAGATAGTACCATACTGTTCCCACTGTTCAGTGCCTTCCTTTTTTTTTCACCTACAAATATATCTTGGAGATTTTCATTTGTAGAACTCTTATTAATGACCTATAATTTTTCATGATATAGATATGCTATCATTTCCTTAGCTGGGCCCCTGTCTTTGGATAATTAGGTGATTTCTAATCCTTTTACTGTTCCAAACAGTGCTGCAACAAACGCTTAAACATATATCCTTTTGCATTTCTGCAAGTATATCTGTAGGCGAAATTCCTAAAATTAGAATTGCTAGGTCTATGGGACATGTATTTTTAATATTGATAGATGTCAGATTCCTTTCCAGAATCCCATCAGCATCAAGGATGTTGGCAAGCATCCTTACCAACACAACGGAGTCACCGAATTTAAATTCTGGCTGAAGGAATTAAGAGTTACTTCTTTCCCTTTCATTTCCTTAAGAAAAAATCCCCAGGATGCTTAGAGGTGGGCATCCTTCTACTCAATTTGCATCTGAAAATACTTACAATTCTTTCACTTTACATTTGTTTTTTTATTTGGATGAAGCTTAAGACTTGAGAGAATTTCTTTGAGAGCTTCTAGAGGGGAAAAAAGGAACTAAGAGTCAAAGAAGCTCCTTGTGGTTTATTAGCTTTATAAGGCTTCAAAAATTCAGGTCTTTTATTCTCAGCACAAAGGAGAGTTTTTGCTTTATTTTTTGACAGTGAGCGCTGAGGGACGGCTATGGCCAGCAGAGGGCAGCACGTCCCCACAGAGTCAGGCTGTGACTCCATCAGCCGATTCAACATGCTCCAGCCCGGGGATTTAGAACCTATTCAGTCACAAACGCTAATTCACTTTGTTACCTTCACTGCCATCTCATGGTTGGAGCAGACTGGAGTTCCTGAGCAGGGAACAAAGCTCAGCCGAAAAACCAGGGTAAATGAAATTATTCAATGCCAGCCAAGTCCAGGGTGGCATGGAATAAGGGGGAAGAGTATTGTGAACATAACAGCACCATATTGAAGAAGAAAATTTAAATGAAATATTTTATTTCAGCCACCGTTTCTGCTATAAACCATGAAAGGAATATCCTTTATTGGATTAATATTATGTTTCATACTCATTTTGCTGAGAAGTGCTAAAAATGTCAGGTAATATCTTTTACTTCCCTAGAAATGGGATTTATTGTTTTACCTTAAAAAAGCAAATTAACCTGCTCCCTTAATATTAGTCCATTCAACCAGCAAATGTTGAGTGCCAAGCGTAGAGGATGTGGGGTAGAGAAAGACACAGCCTCTGCTCTTATTGGCAAAGCAGAAAACACTTGGGACCTGGGGCAGGAAACCGATTCTAGCTTTCGGTGAGGCGCGTAACTGGCTATGTAGCCTTGGGCAAGTTACTTAACTTCTCTGTGCCCCAGAAGTGAAAATTAAACTAATGCCATCTTCCCTACTGACTTCTTAGATGCACATGTGAAATGCCACATGCCAAGATGCTTGAAAAAAAGAGCAAGTGCTATCCAAATGAAAGATTTTTCTTTTCTTTTTTTTTTAAAGATTGGCCCTGAGCTGACATCTGTTGCCAATCTTTTTCTCTTTTTTCCTTTCTTCCCCACAAAGCCCCCCAGTACATAGTTGTATATTCTAGTTGTAGGTCCTTCTAGTTCTTCTATGTGGGACGCTGCCTCAGCATGGCTTGATGAGCGGTGCCATGTCTGCACCCAGGATCCGAACCAGTGAACCCTGGGCGGCGGAAGTGGAGCATGTGAACTTAACCACAGGGCTGGCCCCCAAATGAAAGATTTTAAAAGCCACATTATAATGAACATATCCTATAGCAATAGAAGTCACAGCTTAATGAGTCCTTACAAAGTGCCAGGCAGTCTGCTAAACATACACATTATCTCACTTAAGATCATACCCCTGTGAGGCAGGTATTATTAGCCCATTTTCCAGACGAGGAAATTGAGGTGTTGGGAGGTCAGGAAGCTCACCAAAAGTCAGATTGTTACAAAGTGGAAGATTCAAATCCAGGTCTGGCTCGAGAGTCCACTCCGAGGTGTGTCAGTCTGGTTCTTCGTCATTCCTCACAGTTCTGCACTTAGAAATTATGGGTATTGATCCCTTAATTGTACTCACAAGAGAACTATCATCAAAAAGTTAGGTCATATGCTATTTCATGAACAACATTAAAACTTAAAGCTATGACTTTCCGCACGTACATCAATTTATGGAATCAACTGGTTTCAAGATTACTTCATGAAATAATTTCTCTGTAAAAATGAAAATTGGCCATGTGTCTTAAGAAAACTTCTAGGATAACTGATGAGTTTCACTATTTAGTCTAGTGGCCTGAGCTACTATTGGCTAAGGGAAAAGCAAACAAGAAACTATGGAAAACCAGGACCAGAGGAGAATGAATAGGAAGAAGGAATTACAAACAAAAGAACCCCAAGGGAGAGGTTGAGCCAGGTCTCTGGAGTTTCTTGCCATATAGGAACTAGAATGGGGTGGGGATTTGTAAAGAGGGTTTCCCTCAGAGGGCTAAGGCTCCAAGGTACAGATTGGCAAGCCCTGGGGAACATCCCCCACAGGATGCCAGGATGCTGGGCAGATGTGAAGGGCCTTGCTTTGTGAATTATGCAGTCTCATTAGCTGGTGATGAGGTGGCTTACAAAGCATTGATCCCAAGTGCCTTACTAATTTTGGGTGCTATTTGGAGCCTGATATTTCTTTCACGAATGACACAGCTGTAAAGAAGGGAAATACCTTCTGGTTTCTGGGACCTTCAGTGCAGAAGCAAATAGCACCTGAGAGCTCCAAGTATGAGGCAGGCACTGTTCTAACACTTTATATACAATAACTCTTTAATAACAAATTAATAATGGTTCTATTATCTCCATTTTACAGATGAAGAAACTGAGGCTTTTTGCCTCATGCAAAAGTGCATAACCAGGTTTGGACCCAGGCAGCGGGTTCTGGAGTCTGTATGCTTAACCTCTCCATTAGTCCATTGCCTTAAATTAATAATGGGGGGGGGGGGGGGGAGGGAGGAGGCAGGGGAGAGGAGGAGCAGAGGAGATGAATAGGAAAAAAAAGATGGACAAAATAAATGGATCCTATGAATACCATCAATTAGTTCAACAAGCAGCTTCTGGAGAAACTTCTATGGGCCCTGCCTTGGAACTTGGCACTCCTGAACCACAATCCATTCACACCGTGGAAGAGTGGAGAAGCTGAACACAAACGGTTTATTTCTATACGATGTGATAACATCATTAAACAGGAAAGTCCACTGGTGCATGGAAGAAATTCTTGTGTTCCCAAGCACGTTCTAAACGTGGAAAGTTACTGAGCTAAAGTGGCTGATCATTAAGGAAGGCACAGGCCGCCGCAGCCACAGACCAACTATTTTGGGTTCTATTGTCGCTCGGCTTCCTTAAAACTAACCTTGTTTTTACAGGACTGTTCTGCAAAACTGGAGTTTAAACAAATTCCCATTCTTACTAGGTTTCGTCTCTGTTGTTTGCTTTAAAGACCAGAAAAACACTTGGGCAAACCTTAAATAAAAGGATTAAGTCCTGCAATTAAAAATTAAACCAAAAATATTCCACCAGGAAACTTATTTCTACCGTAGCTATATGCTTGAACGTTTTCACAAGAGAATGGTTGGAAAACATATTCCATTTAAAATCTGCAGAATGATGACTAATCTATTTGGGCCAGTCCATTAAATTGCCTAATGGCAGCTACGGAAAATTAAGTGCGTTATCCCGAAAGCTTTTGCTCTCTAAACGAATAACGAGCAAGTACGTTGCAAGAGAGACTGAAGAACCGTGTCCTCAGGAATTCCAGAGGGGCAGCGAATTCTGGTGGAGTGCCAGAAGTTGCTGCTCCCTGGGTAGGACCTGGGAGCAAAGCCGCGTCGGGAGGGCAAGCGGAGCCTTTAGGGCTGGGGAGGGGGTGAACCCTCAGGGTAGGCTGTCCCCTCCTCACCCCGTCCGCCGGCCGCGGCAGGGGGGAGAGCCGGGGACCGAAACCCAGTGGTTTGTAGTGTCCGGGCAGCAGCTCCCCAACTCTCGGGAGGCTGCGGACCCGGGATGCCCCACTGAGCGCACACAGCCTGGCGAACAGGAGACCAAAACACAAAGCGAGCGGCTGGGGGAGGGGGCGGGCGCGGGCCCGAGCACACCGATTGCTCGGAGCCCTGGCGCCCGGCGCCTGCGAGCCCCGCCGACCAGCCTGCGAAGAGCACGCGGGGGGCGGCCCCGTCACCTCGCCAAGCCCCGGGTCCCCACAAAGCCCGCACCGTTCCCCTTCCCCTGGGGTGGGAATTTGAGAATAGCCGAGCCGAGGGAGCCCCCGGTCCCGGGCCCCGCGCAACCCGCGCCGCAGTCCGGGCCGTGGGTGGAGGCTGCGCGCCGCACCCGAGGCGTAGACTTCTCTTTCGGTGGGTAAGATGGCAGGTCTGGGGAAACAAAGGAAACTTGGGCCCGGCCCCGGGAGCGGGGTGTGGGGCTCGCGAGTTCGCGCCGGGTCCTGCGTGGCTGTCGCCAGGCGCCTTTGCCAGCCTGCACGCAGCGCGCTCGGGGACACACAAAGCGCCAGGCCGGGAGCCGGCAGCGCCGGCCGCCCACCTGCAGCCCGGGGACCCCGGGATCTCCCAGCGGCCTAGGGCCCGGGCGGCGGCAGCGGCGGAGGGAGGGGGCGCCGGGGAGCCCGAGGGGGCGGGAGCGGGCGGGCGGGCGCTCGGGGGGCGGTGGCGAAGGCGGAGGGGAGCGCGGGTGGGCGGGTCGCACGTCACGGCTATTGTGGCTGTCCTGGTATATAAGGGGCCGCTGGCCGGTCCCGCTCTCCACCTTTCCTGCGCCGGTCCCGAACCAGCGGTTCTCCACGCACCCAGTTTCCAGCGATACGTGTCGCGCGCCGACGGAGTGGACATGGGCAGAGCGATGGTGGCCAGGCTCGGACTGGGGCTGCTGCTTCTGGCACTGCTCCTACCCACACAGGTGAGGCCGTGGGGTCCCGCGGCGCTCGGGGGCCGCGACTGGGGGGGCGGGGTAGAGCCGCCCCCAGGGGACGGACCTGCGCCCCCACCTCGGGCTGCGGACTGGGACGAGGATAATGTAGCATAACCCAAGCAGGGGGAGAGGGCAATGTGGAGCCCATTTTCCACTCCCTTGCGGGCTGCCTCGTCCCCTCCCGCAGCCCCGGGAACAATGCAGCGCGGCGCCCTGGCTGAAAGGACCCGGCCCCACCCCAGGCAACCTGGGGCTCGCCGCGCGCTTTCACCCAGAGGTCCGAGGCACCAGCGGAGAAGAGTGTGCGCTCCCCACCTATGGAGCGCCTGGAGACCTCAGGCTCTTAGGGGAGGTCGTCCCTGGATCCCCTGAGCGCCCGCTTCCTTTAGGAGTGTCTTCGCGCCCCCAGCGCACCACACAAAGAGGCGACGGTCCCCTCCGGGGGATGCCGTTCTCGCCCATCCTCCACTCAGCTATTCCGGGATCCCGAGGAAGCCCCGGCTGTCTGGCCCTATTAACCTACTCCAGTCCCGCGTGGTTCGCTGTTGAAGCCTGGGCGGGCACCCTTTCATGATCCTGCGCTCTCCTGGGTGCGACCTTACATGTCCATCTCTTGTCAACCTTGGAACCCTGTGTTACCTAGCCCAGATTGGCTAGCTCTAGACAGGCGGCAGGTGGGACGTTGCTGTCTTGAGTCCCCGCCGGGCTTTGTCTCCATCGCCGTGGCCCCTTCCCCAGATCCTTTATCCCGGGAACCGACCTCGCCCCGGCGCAGTTACCAGGAGTGCGCTGCCCCGCGGGTGGGTGCGGGAGGGCCGCGAGGGAAGCCAGGGGCTGAGCCTGGGAGACCCAAGCGAGGGGATAGGGAGGCGAGAAGGAGCATTTCTCTCCGGCAGCTGAGTTTGGAGGGCAAGGGTGGCAGAGTGGGTGGCTCTCCACCGCCATCAATTGGGACTTTCTGAGGAGTGTCTCCTTAGCTCTCCTTCCGAAAAGTTGGGCTCGCCGGATCTTGGTCCCCAGACACCCAGCCACCAGGATCACCTTGGAGCGCAGCCTGAGAGTGGGGCGCTCGGCGTCTTCCGCTCCGCGGGCGGGTAACTGTACCCTATTGTTGTCTCGCGGGTCGGGTGCGCTCCTTTCACAATTCCTGGGTGGGGGAGGGGCACGGCCGCAGACACAAACTGCCCTCTCCCACCCCCGCCCCGGTCTCCTATAACCGGAATTCTTCCCCTTAAATTTTAAGAGGAGATTTTAGTTAAGCAAATAAATTTAGTTTAGTCGGGAACATTTTGTTTAATGTCAACATTAGTTTTTTTTTGTTGGTGTGGAGGACCCTTAAATTCCCAGATTGATGCACTGGGCTCTGTTAACAGTCATCTGGGGCACTAAAGCTCTTTGTATGAATAAGAACGGATAGATTACCTTCTGGGATCCCAAACCAGGTTTGGTCCCCAAACAGGCAGCCTGATTTAAATAATTCCCCATATTAATGCTTTCCTTTTAGTAGAAGTGCTATTTCCTGGTAGGACAAGCTGAATCTTGCACACAGTAGGTGTCCAATAAATATATTTGAATCGATCAAGATATTTTTTTTTGATTAGTCTATTTTGGATAGGATTTGTACATTCCTTTAGTCAATATTTGCTTAATAACCTTATGGGTTTTACAACAAAAGGAGCTGGTGCTAAAGTAGAAAGGTTTAATCTTTGGATTAATATTATCTTGGATCAATAAGCAGCGAAATGTGCATGTGACCCAGACTCTTGCGTGGTGCCACGTCCTCTGCCCGCCTGTAATCAGAAACCCTTGTATGCCCTCCCTTATAGGGAGAGCTGGAATCTCCCATCTGCCTTTGTTCTGTGACAAAGGAGAGATTATCACGTGCCCCACTGGACTGTGCATTTTGTGACTTAAAAAATCAGTGTGGTGAATGATGCCACTCAGGCGCTGGACACTGGGGGAACCTTGGTTCTTGGTCACAGCACCGAGCTTAGTGACCAGCCAGGGAGGCTGCTGCTGGTCCAAACTCGTTGGTGTCTTTTGTGAAGTCATTCCAACTTCATGGTATTTTTGATGAAGTCATTTTGCCTTGAAGCAAGGGCTTAGTTTATTTTTCAACTTAACACAAATATTGTGGCCATTTTCGAGAAGAGTTATATATAATTTCAGGATTTCAGGGGAGCGTCTAAGACACCCCATGACCCCTTAAATTAAAACCAAGGCTGTATTAAACAGGTATGTGAAAGTGACCTAGTAAATCGTTGATTGTGACTCGATTCTAGTACCATAAGTCTCAAACGGACAGTATTCTAAAATCCCAATTATTTGTGCAACTTTAAAATCTTCCTGGAAAAATAGAGGAAACCTTTTGCAATGCCAGTATGTAAGTATAGTCACAGAGACTGGATTAGTTAGCTTGGTCCTTTATTCCTTTATAAAGAATTTCATATTCTTGGGAGTTACATAGTTATTGAAGAACATTTTTGTGTTTTTAGTTGTTGCTACTTGTAGTTATTAGGCATCTCTAGGTAGTTTGTTTTGAAACTTAAAAGAATGACCTTGGTGGGACTAAGCAAGAATTGAGAATTAAGTGATGTGGGTAAGGGAATGGTGGGAAAAGGGCCATCTGAGAATGTGTCATCTATCTTAATTGTATATTAATTGTATGTGGAGGCAGGTGTGACGTGGAAATTTATCAGTGTAACTTTTTATATATTTTAGATTTATTCAAATCAAACAACTGTTGCAACAACTTCGAGTAACTCCTCCCAGAGTACTTCGGCTGCCCCAAATCCAGCTACTGCCACCACCCATTCAAATGGTGGTACTCTGCAGTCAACAGCCAGTCTCTTTGTGATCTCGTTCTCCCTTCTACATCTCTACTGTTAAGAGACTCAGGCCAAGAAACATCTGTACTTCCCCATCTTCTAAACCCAATCCAAATTGCATCTAGATGTCCAGTGTGGCAAGGGAAAAAACAGGTCTTCATCAAATCTGCAAATTGCACACCTTCTTTTATTGACACAGAATATGTTGAGGATCCCAAATTTGATTGGTTTGAAGAGCATGTGAAGGGTTTGACTAGCTGATGAATGCCAATATTAAATCTGCTGGAGTTTCATGTACAAGATGAAGAGAGACAACATCTAAAAGTTTTAAGAGATGATTTCTTGAAATATGGCTTAAGAAATATGGACACATAAAACTCTACCTTGAAAATCAGAATAGATTTTACCTTATCTAGAGATAAAGGATGGGATGTGGAACAGATCCAATTTTCATTTGGTTCTTTAAATCTCTAAGGCCATAAAACAGTTAGGTAATAGAAAAAGCTTCCATGATTCTATTTATATGTACATTAGAAGGAACTTCCAGGTGTTACTGTAAATCCTCAATGTATTGTTTCAACAGTACTAATTTAATGCCAATGTACTCGGGATAAAGTTTTACGTTGTTAAGCTATCACTGTTTTCTTGAGAACTGAATCCTTTCCTCTGAGGCTTTGAATTTGTCATTGCAGTTGACTTTATGTAGTAATTGGCACGTGCCAGAGTAATGATGGATTGGAATCCACCCTAAATCCAAGCATAATGAGTAAATTTTGCTTATATACTAATCACCTATATTCAATAAGAGCGCCAGATTCATTTAGCTGAACTGATTCCAAAGAGTAGAAGTGCATTGACCTCAGCTAATTTCAAAATGCTTTTTATTTAGCATATGTTGGATACTTTTTACAATTTAAAAAGTGATCTGTTTTGAAGAGAAAATTGACAAATCTTGAAATTAAAAAGGCAAATATATGAAGGAGCTGAAACTGTAAATCAAGTATTTGGGAAGTGGAGACTGGAAGCTAACTTGCATTAAATTCAGAAAAACTTTTATACTCTTTTCTGTAAATACTTTTTTTAAAAGCTATGAATCAGAAGAGCCACATTTGGAACACTTTCTGTTATCAGTCAATATTTTTAGAGAGTTAGAACCTGG
Organism: Equus przewalskii; assembly: GCF_037783145.1. NCBI lineage: Eukaryota > Metazoa > Chordata > Mammalia > Perissodactyla > Equidae > Equus > Equus przewalskii. Next base: position 56,651,865 of record NC_091839.1, on the reverse strand, counting down.
TCCTAAAGCTTAAAGTGGGCTTGATTCTGGAAAGTAAATCTTTTCACAACTGCCTCGATGCACAAAAACCTTTTTAAAAATAGATACTCCCTGAAGTCTTTCGTTCGCATGGTCACACACTGAAGCTTAGACGTTCCTCTATCTAATATGACCGCAGTAGTCTTGATAACCAGTCATTTTTTTTCCCCACCTTTAGAAACCTACACCGGAACAACAATCTCCATCAGATCTTGAGCTACTGTGTGTGTGAATGAACATTCCCTTTTGTTTCATATCTGGATGCTGTACCTCTGTTTTGGATTGTATATTGTGTTTGTGTATTTATGCTTTGATTCATAGTAACTTCTCATGTTATGGAATTGATTTGCATTGAACACAAACTGTAAATAAAAAATGGCTGAAAGTGCAATCCATTGAATTGTAAGTTTTTTCTGGTGCAAGGAGTCTTTCATGGGTTATCATGGTTGTGTGAGTCTATTTAAACCATTAGGGATTTACCTCTTTGTTCCCTATTCGACAGAATATTACAGTGAAGCTATTTTGCATGCCAACTAGCAGCAGGTTTTGACTAAAGAATTCCATCCAAAAGTTGGCATTTTTAAGCACCCCTACTTAGTCAACTATTAACTGAATGCTGGCTATATGCCAGGCTACTGAAGATCGAATGCTGAACTTACAGGACAAGGTGTTTTACTTTAGTTGAGAAAGACAGTGTGCATGTAATGACAAACAGAATACTGTCAAGTAGTGCTGTGAGGAAAATGGTGACAGAAGTCCTGGGCCATGGGTTGAGTGGTTATGGATAGGCTTGGACATTTGATCTGAGATATAAGTGACAAGCTGATTGTGGAGAATCTGGAGAATTCCTGGTGGAGGGAACAACCTGTGCTATGTCCCCGAGTCTGTTTAATCACTGGCATTGTTTTTGTATCTGCAGAGGTCCACGAGTCACTTTGGTTTCCTAAATTGTCATTTCCATCTTTCATACCCCTGAATACCTTTCTTTGATCCTTCAATTGCACTCCTGGACTCCCAGCTCTGACATCTTCATTATGCTTCAGGGACTGCTAGAAAAAGGAGGCTGGGATTGGGAATGAGTGGAAGCTGTGGTCCACAGGTGAAATACCTTCATTAAGGAACCTCAGGCTACTTAAAGTCAACTGATGATAGACATTAACATTTACAAAATACTTAAAGGCAAGATTAGTGTTTGGTTGAATAACTGGGGACTAACCACATCGACACAGTAACTGGTCACTGTAGAGTCCACCACTCTTCAACTTGGCACATAATCTCCAAATAAAGATAATGACAAGGTCATACTTCTGCCTAATGGGATAGAACCATCCTGCATACAGCCAAAAACACCGACCCTTTCCCTAGGAGAGGATGCAAACTCTGGATTGTGTTCACTCTTCTGGATACTTCACAACTTTGATATAAAGTTAACCATTATTAGTACATATTATATTAGATGATGAGGGAATAAGAGTGAAGAGAACAAATATTTGCTTTATATGTAGGCAAACATAAGAAATAGAGCTATCACAGTACTTGTTTCTGTAAGTGGTCACATGGCTACAGCTGATATTTATAGCTACCTTCGCCCATTATCCATTCCATATTTCCTTTGCCCTCAGCAAGCACCTCAGCTGGTCATGGTTCTTAGCCTGAAGGGGTGACCCAAACCTTTGCTTGAATTTGGTTGGTGTAGTTTTCTACTGACTTTAATCACAGGACATAATAGTACTAAGAGACGCTCTAAGAGATCTCCTGTATTCCAGACATCCTCTTTCTTAACCTCCTTTGTGTAGTAGCAACCCAATTTCCCCTTGGTAATCAGAGTTAATCACTCCAGCCAGTACGGTAACTCCGTACTTTGTTGATTCAGAGGCTTGAGGAGGTTACAGTGGTTGCATGAGTCTCAACTGCCAGTTCAGTGGAATTATTGCTGTATCTCCTCATGGAGGCGTTTCTCCCTTTGGAACTCTAGATGAGACAAACATAAGGTCTCAGGGATAGGAAGTAAAAATTTTGCTGGGGGATCACTTATGGGTGAGTGGTACAACTCCCATCTTTACTTTTGATTCCTGGACCTGTGAATCCTGGCCATGGGAGAAACAGCACCATATTTAGAACATATATGGCCTCCTGGAGTTCAATGCCCTATCTCTGCAAGGTAATACCACCTGGCTGGAGCTGTAACTTGGGTTTTCAAATGGCCACTGTTTTATCAAGCCAGCTACTTCAGGATGGTGGGGGATGTAGTAAGACCAGTGAATTACATGAGCCTGGGCCCATTGCCACATGTCACTGGCACTGGTAAATCCATGGATGGTAGTTTTGGCAGAAGCATTGCATGTAGGAAAGGCAAATCCATATCCCGAATAAGTGTCTATTCCAGTAAGAACAAAATGCTGCCCCTTCCATGAGGGAAGGGGTCCGATGTAATCAACATTCCACCTGGCTGATTACCCCAAGGAATGGTGCCATATAGGGAACTCAGTGTTGGTCTCTGTGGCAGCAGATTGGGCACTCAGCAGTGGCTATAGCCAGGTTGGCCTTAGTGAGTACAAGTCCATGTTGCTGGGCTCATGCTTAGTCTCCATCCCTGCCACCATGGCCACTTCGTTCATGAGCCCATTGAGTGATGACATGGAAGGCCAGGGAAAGAAGTTGACTGCTATCCAGAGAATGGGCCATCTTACCCACATGATTATTAAAATCCTCCTCTGTTGAGGTCACCTTTTGTTGAGCATTCACATGGGACACAAATATTTTCAAATTCTTTGCCCACTCAGAGAGGTCTATCCATATACCTCTTCCCCAGCCTTTCTTGTCACCAATTTTCCAATCATGTACCTTCCAAGTCCATCTGGCCAAACTGTTGGCCACAGCCCATGAATTGGTATAGACTCATACCTCTGGCCGTTTCTCCTTCCAAGCAAAATGAACAACCAGGTGCACTGCTTGTAATTCTGCCCATTGGAAGTATTTCCTTTCACCACTGTCCTTTGGGGATGTCCCAGAAGGGAGCTACAGAGCTGTTGCTGTCCACTTTGGGGTGATGCCTGGATATTGTACAGGACCTTCAATAAACCAGGCCCAAGTTTTTTTCTTCTTCAGTCAACTGGTCATAGGGAACTCCTCAGGAAGCCATAGGTGTAGGCTGGGAGAGAGAAGGTAATGTAGCAGGAATAGGGGCCATGGGCATTTGGGCCACTTCCTCATGCAACTTACTTATATCTTCAGGGCCTGCTTGAGTCCATTCTCACACACACCACTTTCATTTGAGAATGGAGTGTTGCTATGTACACCCAACTTTATGGTTTAGACAACACCCAGTCCATGATGGGCAGCTCAGTTTGCATTGTGGTCCACAGTTAAGCATTTAGTCTCTACTAAAACTCAGTGACAAGCCAAAGTCTGTTTCTCAAGGAAGAGTTGCTGTCTGCAGAGGATGGCAAGGCTTTGCTCTGAAATCCTAAAACTGATCATCACACCAACCCTGATCTAATATAAACTTATAGAAGAGAAACTGATAATGTGGGTGTATCTTTTAAAAGCAATCATCAATGCTCGTGGAGGAGGAAATATAATTACTTTTTGGACTATTCTTTGAAAATAGTTTTAAACTAATCTGGGCTGTTTTATTTATCAGAAAAATGCTCAAAATTCTATTTGGGGGTTATACTTTAAATATTCAAATTTAAATACCAGTCATATAATTTATGACTAAATTGAGTAATGAGTAGCTATTGTATGAGTGTGTCTCTTGAACTAAATTTAGCCTTAGTAGATAAAGGCACACAGTTTAGAGACAAGCAAATAGTTGAAGCACTATGCCATAAAGTTAAGATAAGAAAATCGATTTAGAACTAAACATTCTAAACACACACACCCAATGCCACCAGTAGCCTTAAAATAAGACTTAAATATTTAGGTAGCTGAAAAGTATGTGTTTTTCTTTTCTCCTAGACCTCATTTGGGGTTGGCTTGATTATTTTTGGATTCTTTGGTCAGTACAAAGAGAGCATTTTTTCTAATTTTGGTACAATGGCACTTTTTTTTTTGAGGAAGGTTAGCCCTGAGCTAACATCTGCTACCAATCCTCCTCTTTTTGCTGAGGAAGATTGACCCTGAGCTAACAAACATGCCAATCTTCCTCTATTTTGTATGTGGGATGCTGCCACAGCATGGCTTGATGAGCAGTCCGTGGGTCTGTGCCCAGGATCTGAAATAGCAAAACCTGGGCCACCGAAGTGGAGTGCAGGAACTTAACCGGTATGCCACCGGGCCGGCTCCAGGATGGCATGTTTTGAAACAACAAAATCACCACCACTATTTGCTTCTCAGTTTCTCTTCAAATTGTAGCTAAATTCCAAAATCAATGCATTTCTAAGAAACTTTAGGAAGTCTCCATATTTATGATTTTTGCAAAGAAATATCTCTGTGAGCCCAAAGGATCTGAAGTAGTTTAACTGTCATGCCTCTTAGCAACTGGCAGATGCCAAGGTTTGAGGAAAGCTAACATGTCTGAAACCGAACTCATTACCCTCCCTCCACGGACCTGCTGCTTCTCTATTCAGAGCACCCACCTGCCAAGCCTCTCTCATTACAAGCCCAAGAGCTTCCTTCCTCTTCTTTCCCTGCTTCCAGTCGGCCACAAAATCCTGTCACTTCTAAGTCAGAAATGTCTAGGCATCCTGCCTCTTCCCCTCCCCTCATGCCTTGCTCTGACTTGCAACATCTGTCAAAGCTCTGCCTCTCTGCCCTCCGTCTTTCCACCCCGTGACTATTCTCTAAAATGTAGATCTCATCATTTTGTTTCTCGCGATAAAGTTTGGCTGGCTACACTTTGCCTACAGAAGATAAATTAGAAAGCCCCATTCATGGCCCACAAGGCTTTTCACAGTCTGGCCCCAATCCCACTTTTCAGCCCCATTTCCAGCCACAGTGGATTGCTCACCATTCTCTGAATCAACAATGTCTTTTCATGCCTCCATGACTTTGAACGCAACCACTCACCCAACTCAGGGTAGCGGTTAAAGGTGTGGATGCTAGAGCCAGGCTGCCTCAGTTTGGCTCCTAGCCCAGCTAGGATGAGCTAAAGGAGTCATGCAATTACATAAATTCTCTGTGGCCTAGGAGTCTTGTCTATAAATGGCCTTGATAGTAACAGAACTTATCTCATAAGGTTGTTGGGAGAATTAAATGAACATTGTGTTGACCTGTCCGTGAGCTCCTGGAAGGCAGGAACTGTGCCATATTTATTTCTGGATTCCTGATGTGTCACTGAGAGTAGGTGCTCAATTAATGTTGAGTAAGTAAAAGAGCCCACAGTACTACCTTAGTACAGGAGTAACTGGGGGAGGAGGAAGCAGACCTTTGATACTATATTAGGTCACGAGGGGAAGCTTGAGAAGGTGGTTAGGACTATTTCTAAATAGACTAGTCTATTGGGGCTGCTCGGTTTTCATCAGATGGGCAGCCTGCTTATCTGTCTACAACAATGGTTCTCAAATGTGACTGCATATTAGAATCACCTGGGAAGCTTTTAAAAAACAGTGATGTCTGCCGCCTTTACCTACCTAGAAGATTCCGGTTTAATTGTTCTGCGTGGAGCTCCATCATCAGTAGTTTTTAAACCATCCCCCCAGATGATTCTAAAGATCAGCCAATCTGAGAAGCACAGGCCTGAGAGTGGATATAGGCAGCTCTGCTCTCTTAAACGATCTGGCTGGCAAGGGAAGGAGAGTCAGACATGGTCCTGGCCCTTGACTCTAATCATTGTGCCTTCCAGAGGTGCTCACAACAGGGCTGTGCTTGGAGCCAAGTGTGGTCACTTTCTTCTAGTCCATTGTTTTGGTTTCTACCCAACTCAGAAAGGACACACGGATTTATTCTAGAGTTGTTTGGGTCTAGTGCCTAAGACATCATCCTCTGCCAATCCAGATGCCAGTCCTGGGTCTGAAACGTGCTGCATGGCCCCGTAAGGCTCTCTGGGCTTCAGGAGAATTGGACTTTTTGGAGATAATTTCCAGTTTTAAAATAATAAGATTACATCGAACTTAAAAAATTCCATGATTCAGAATGTTGTTTATTTTTTCTGTGAGCTTTTGTGAGTTTGCTCTCCCATCCATGAAAAATTGGGCTCAGTACTCCATGCTGAGCCTACAAAAACTGATGCAAATTCATTGTTATTACTCTAGGAGCTACTGGGCATTCGTCATATTCATTTGTTCTGTTATTTGGTTGTCATTTTGCAGCCTACTGGATTTTATGAAGACTTGGAAAAGGTTTCTCTTAGTGATGGATGAGTACAGTTTAACTGGTGGTTGCTGTTTATCTTAAATTAGATTGCAACAACTTTGAACTGTTTGATGGGGCTTCTGAAACACAGCCAGTGACACAACCCTTGTTGAGACTTGGGTGTGAATGCAATCAGGAAACAGGATTTCTCTTTGTAGCTTCACCATTAACACTATGTTTATCAGTATGCATCCAGTTTTGTATTTACTTATTGCTTGCTTATTTCTTTATTCTATATCTCATTCCAATAAAAAAAAAGATTTTGAGTCAGCTTATAGAAATATGTATTATATACCAGGTTACAAATAGATAAGGAATTTGAGGTAGAGGACAAACAGGGGTAGGAAAAAAAATGAACTCATGGATAAGATTCAAGGGTGCTTGTCATGGGGTCTTGAACAGCTACTATAGCTAAGGGAAGGAAGGGGCCAGAAACAGATGCCCAATTGCCTGTGCATTTAATCCACGTGACTAGACCAGCAGTACTGAGGGCTGGGGAGAGATCTCAGTGTGGGTCCCTAGGAAGCGGCTTCCAGGTGAATAATGGTCAAGGTCATTGGCACCATGCCTGGAGTGAGTGCAGCAGCAAGTTTATGTCTATTTCTTGTCATTGTCATCAAGACAAGGGACACAGCAAAGCAGGATTTAGCAGAAGTAATTTTACCAGCCACTAAAACAGTGTTAAACAAATACACAGCTCTATAGTTGAATATTTATAGGAAAAAACCCTGAAAATTTAGAGGAACAGATGGACAACATCCTCCATGGCTGTTATCTCTTGTAACTGAGCTTTTTGATTAGGATTGAGCAGAAAATAATAATGGCAAGCACCACGTCCCAGTCATTACGCTAAATACTTTTATATGTATTTGCTCATTTAATACTTGAGACATCTCTATGGGGTCAGTGCTACCAGCACCATCATCACCTTTTTACAGATGAGGAAACCAAAACTGAGAGATTTTGGATAGCTGGCCCAAGGTCACCCCACCGTAGACAGATATTTGAACCCTTGTTGTGTGGCTCCTTGCTCTCAGCCACTGCACTATCTTTGCCTCTCTGAGAGTTTGGGGTTATCTTCTCTGACAGGGTCACAGAGTATGGCTTTTCCATTTGCTGTTTAAGAACAAACGCCTAAGTTTTTATACTTAAACGCATAGTAAGGCTGACAGCATGGCATGAAAATAAAGGAGCCCACACAGGGCTGAATAGCAGCCATGGCATCATCGCCACACTGGGGTATTGAACGAACTGGTGATATAGGCCACAGAGGTCTAGAGTTTTCCAGCGGGATGTGAGCGGACTCCACAGGGCGTGTGGGGTGGGGAGAGATGGTGAAGGAGAGAACTGAGCACACTGTGCCCACAGCCCTCCCTCCCTTCCTCCATCCTCGTCCTCTGCCTCCACCCAAGCAGAAGACTGCCATGGTGATGTGTTTGCCTTTGGGGCTTACATGTAAATTTTAATTAAGCAAAAAATTCCAAAGCAAAACAAGTCAAAAATTACTGCTCTGTGTCATCACAGCAATGATAATTTTTTTAATCCCTAAACGTATTGTTTCTTTCTCATGATATGAGCAATATATATTCATTGCAAAAATATATATATAAAAAAAACGACTATCACCTGGCCATAACGACAGTTTGCATTCTGATGCATATTCCTCCAGCCTTTTTTCCTCTATGCCTTTATACAGATATTTGTACATGCAAACATATATATTTCAACAAAGTTGTTTTATAACTTGCTTTTTCATTTAATAATATATCACATGATTAAGCATATCTGCGACATGATTTTTAAATAGCTACATGGTATTACATTCTTCAGATGTACCATGCATACTTAATTTAATGTTTCATATTATGGGATATTTAGATTGTATCTAATGTTCTCCCAATTATAAAGAAATAATATTTTAATAAACATCTTTGTACATAGCTCTTTGCTCTTATCTATATTTTCTTTTAATAACTTCTTAGGAGTAGCATTTCTTGGTGGATGCTGTGGTATGCCACCTAGATCCTCCCTTCAGGACCCAGGCACTCATTTCCCCACTTGCCAGGGTATTGACTGCTGACAGCTCAGAAGTGACTTTTTTCCCAGGACTTCCCTTGGCTGAAGGAAGTTCCCTCGCCTAAGGTTACGCCCCCTCCCAGGGTCTGCTCACTTCCAGTGATGTGGAGGTGCAAAGGCCCTACCTCCTTGCCTCAATCCGGGTCAGCTCTGAAGGGCCAGCCCAGCTCCAGCTCTCGAGGGACCAGATGAGGCCTTCCTTTCCAATGCATCACAGCCCAGCTGCTCCTTCCAGTCCTGCTTCCCTCACCCACTTGCAGGGGCCTATCCCCAGGGCATCCTTCAATAAACTTCCTGCGCACAAATCTCAGCATCTGCTTTACTGGGAACCTGACCTAAGACAAAATGTTACATACATTTTTGATAATTTTAAAATAACAAGAATGTATGCTTGCTACTATTTCAAATCAGTTGGACCTATCTGAAGAATTGAAAGAAGGCTAGAGTGGTCGTAGCAGAGAGTGAGAAGGAGAGAGGTGTAAGGTGAGGGTGGAGAGTTTTTCAAGGGCCAGACCGTAATGGATTTGCAAACTGGTAGAGGTGTGGCAGGAAGCAGATGACATATCCAGTTGGGTAATTTGAGGACAGTTTAATAAAGAGACTATTTGCAAAGGCGTGGGCAGGGTCTAGTAAAGGCCAATAGGGATAAACACTCTCGGGGGGCTAGCACAAGCAGGGAGCCCTCAAGAACCAAAGTTGGAAGGAGGAGTGACTCACTGTGTGGAGAGGGCTGCCTGATGGGAGCTGTGGCTTTCAGTAGAGGGACACAGCCAACGTGAGGTGATCTGACAGAGAGAGAGCTCAGGGGAAATCACCTCAACTTTACCCTCCTTCAACCCTCCAGATCTCCTACCGGTGCCTCCCATCTGCCAAACCCTCCTGGAGCCAGAGAGCACGGGAGGCCTTGGTGCTGTCCATCAGGTCAGCATCCAGGGATACAGCAGACAGGGTGAAGACAAGCGAAGAGTGAACCTGGAGGGATGAACCAAAGATCTCCAGCACAGCCATGGGCAGTTTTGGTTTTATCCTAAGAGCAAATGTGTTATGGGCTGAATTGTCTCCCTTAAATTCATATGCTGAAATCCTGACCTCTGGAAGCTCAGAATGTGACTGTATTTAGAGATAGGACCTTTAAGAGGTGATTAAAGTAAAATGAGGTCATATGGGAGGGCCCTAATTCAATATGACTCATGTCCTTATAAAAAGATATCAGGGGGCTGACCCCGAGGCCTAATGGTTAAGTTCAGCGTGCTCCGCTTCCAAGGCCTGGGTTCGGTTCCTGGGCGCAGATCGATATTACACATTGGCGGCCATGCTATGGTGGCGACCCACATAAAAAATAGAGGAAGACTGGCACAGACGTTAGCTCAGGGTGAATCTTCCTCAGCAAAAAAATTAAAAAAAAAAAAGAGATCAGGACACAGACATCCACAGAAGAAAGACCATGTGAGGACAGGGGGAAGGAGAGAGATCTCAGAAAAAATTAACCCTGCCAATGCCTTGATTTTGGACTTCTAGCTTCCAAAACTGTGAGAAAATTAATTTCTGTTGTTTCAGCCACTCAGTCTGAGGTATTTTGCTATGGCAGTCCTATCAGATTAACACAAATGGAAAGTCATCGAAGAGTTGGGGGTGGGGTGACAAGATCAGATCTTTATTTTGGAAAGATGGCCTGGCTGTAGCTGAGAATTGATTGGAAGGTGGCCAGAGTAGATGCAGAGAGACCAAATAGGACATTATTTTATAATCTAAGCAAGAGATAAATAAACAGACTCTACTCCTAGCAATGTAGAAGAAGAGAAGTGGATGGATTTGAGAGATGTTTAGGAAATAAAATCACACACTTGGTAGTGGATTGGATATCCTAGGTGAGCGAGAAGGAGTCATAAAAAAATATTTAGAGCCAGCTCTGGTTAAAGTTCAGCGCTCTCACCACTTCGGTGGCCCATGTTTGTTACTGGTTGAGGATCCACACCACTTATCTGTCAGCAGCCATCCTGTTGTGGTGGCTCACATAGAAGAACTAGAAGGACTTACAACTAGAATATACAACCATGCACTGGGGCTTTGGGAAGGGAAGGAAAAAAAAAAGAGCAAGATTGGCAACAGATGTTAGCTCAGGACCGATCTTTTCTTGAAAAAAAAAATATTATTGATTGAACACCTACTCTATGCAAACCACTCTTCTAGACACTGAGGGAGGCAGGTGTCTTCTAAGTTTCCACGGTGCACAAGTGACTGAGGGCAATCTCTGAAATGGGAAACCCTCGAAGGTCAGGTTTCCAACCATTCTCTTACCGATGGATATTTAAATGATTTTCAAATGTATTTATATATGCATATATACACATATACACACGTATGTATATACATACACACACGTATTTGGTGCTATTACAGGTGATGATACAATAAGCATTCTTCTTATACATGTATTTTGTGCACATATTCGACTCCTGAAGTGTGAAATTACTAGGTCAAAGTGTATGTGCATGGAAAATTTTAGTAGGTCCTGCCAAACTGACATCCAAAGAAGCTGTATCAATTTATACATCCCTTTACAGCCTATAAAGATACATCTTCTGCACAGCAAAGGAAACCATCAACAAAACGAAAAGACAGCCTAACAATTGGGAGAAGATATTTGCAAACTACATATCAGATGAGGGGTTAATATCCAAAATATACAAAGAACTCATACAGCTCAACAACAAAAAAACCAACAATCCAATTAGAAAATGGGCAAAAGATCTGAACAGAGATTTCTCCAAAGAAGAAATACAGATGGCCAACAGGCATATGAAAAGATGCTCAACATCGTTAGCTATCGGGAAATGCAAATCAAAGCTACAATGAGGTATCACCTCACTCCGGTCAGGTTGGCTATAATTAAGAAGACAGGAAACAACAAATGTTGGAGAGGGAGTGGAGAGAAGGGAACCCTTGTTCATTGCTGGTGGCAGTGCAAACTGGTGCAGCCACTATGGAAAGCAGTTTGGAGAATCCTCAGAAAATTAAGGATAGATCTACCATATGATCCAGCTATCCCACTGCTGGGTATTTATCCAAAGAACTTGAAAACACAAAGGCATAAAGATACTTGCACCTCTATGTTCATTGAGGCATTATACACAATAGCTAAGACTTGGAAGCAACCTAGGTGCCCATCAAGGGACGAATGGATAAAGAAGATGTAGTATTTATACACGATGGACATAAGAAATGATGAAATCCAGCCATTTGTGACAACGTGGATGGACCTTGAGGGTATTATGCTGAGTGAAATAAGTCAGAGGGAGAAAGTCAAATACCATATGATCTCACTCATAAGTAGAAGATAAAAATGACAAAAAAACCCCCACAACACAACACATAGCATTGGAGATTGGACTGGTGGTTACCATTGGGGAAGGGGGGAGGGGGGAGGGCAAAAGGGGTGATTAGGGTCACATGTGAGGGGATGCACTATAATTAGTGTTCGGGTGGTGAACATGATGTAATGTATCCAGAATTTGAAATACGATGTACATCTGAAAAAAATAAAAATTAAAAATAAAGAAAGAAAGAAAGAAAGAAAAAAATATACATCAATTTTTAAAGATTTCAGTGTGCACATTTTTAAGGCTTTTCATAATATATTGCCCCACTATCTGCCGGAAAGTTCATATCAATTTCCATTCTCACCAGCATGTGGTAATTTTAGCTTGGAAATTTTGGGAAGCAGAAGTTACCAATCACTCATCTACAGTCATTAATATTTTGATCTATAGAAATATACATACACATACACACACATACATATATAAGATATTCTTTCTCTCTATAAAAAGCATGTATACTATATAGTGCTATATATTCTGTCTCTATAAAATACATTCTATATATCTAAATATGCTGCGTGTCTATATCTCTATCTACCTATCTATCCATCTAATGTATAGAATAATCAGTAGACTCATGATCAGTAGAATGCCCAGTGTCACGTAATTTAACTTCCAAAGATTATTTCAAATGTTTTCCTAGGTAACCAGGTATTCCTAGACATGAACTTGTCTGTAGGTTATCTATTAATGTCTACAAAACACAGAGTTTGGGGTTTTAGAATATCTGATCTTCACCCATATTCTCTGCCACTTGTACTTGCTGGCCATCAAACCCTGCTATTAGCATATATGATAACCTTATCTTTCTGTTTTGTCTGAGGGGAAGATGTGATGGTTAATTTTATGTCTGGCCCCAAGATTCATTCTCTGCCCTGCTCTGTGTCCTGCCATGCTGCCCTCTATGGACTGCATCCCCCTTGCCCTTGACCTCTGGCTTCTGGTAGGGCCAGTTCATTGCAGGCACTGCAGGAGGTTGGAGGGTAGGAGGAGAGAGTTAAGGTATTTATCTCCTCAGCAAATGGGCTTCAATCTGGCAGTGGCTGCCTTGCTCCATGTGCACGGTTCCTATGGGAGGGCCCCCTTTTCCACTGCACAGTTCTCTCCAGGGTCCAGTAACACCGGTTGTCTGAGGGATGTCAGGGCTTCTCATTGTTGCTGAACTGTGTGCTTCACCTTCCCTTGTTAGTTTCCATAACGCAGCCATCTTTTTTGCAAGTAATTCCTTCATTCGGTCCCCTTCAGTTAAACCCATCTGTTTTTAGGGTCCTGCCTATTACAGAGAATGTGCATTTGGCTCATCCCAAAGACCAAACTTAAAGATAAAAGGCAGGGGACCCTCTAAGACATCAAGTTTATCGTCTCACAATATCATACCTGGTCCCTCTCTTGATCTGTAGGATGTCTCCAGTGGTCCTGAATGGAGGCCACGTTTGGGGACAGGCTCCCAGTAAGCCTTAGTAACCTGCATTGAGCCACTACGACTTAGTGTAGCCTGTGGCTGGTTCCTGCCCAGAATTAGACTGGGAATGTGACAAACTACCTAATGGAACTCCTGGCAGATTTCTCCCCAGTATGATAGACGCAAAACCACGGTTTACAGTGGTACAGGCTTTCCTAAAACTTACTAGTTCCTTGTATAGAATAAGGACCAAAGAAGAGGCTTTCAATTTATCATGGAGGAATTTTAGCTTAAACTCCCTAATTGCTTAAGAGTAATTAAGATTTTAAGTTAATTTGATTTATTATTATCCAGAAGGGTCTTCACAAAATAATTATAGCATCAGTTTATATCTTGACATCTTAAAGTAAGTTCCCCCCCAAAATAAAAAAAAAAAAACCCTTCAACTTATCTAGAGAAATTGGCAAGGATTTCAAGTTGAATCATTAAATAATTAGTTTCGTGTGGAGAGATTTTTAATAAGGGGATTTGTTGTTTTCAATAGAGAGAGAAACAACAACCCTCCCCCAAAGACAACACCACCAACCATAGAACTTAAATACTAGATTTATTTTTGGTGTGATGGGGAGAAACATACAAGCGCAATCAGAATCACCTGGACTTTCATAATCAGAATTAATAAATGTTAGTGTTTTGTCATATTTGCTTCAGATCATTAAGTTTAAAACATTTTTTTAATTTCATTATTAGTGTTTTTCTTTTGACCTTTAAAATGCCACACACCATTTAAGTCCCATGGAGTCCTCTCTCTGGTCCCATCCTCCTCCCATGCTTCCAGGAGCAATTGTTATAAAGAATTTGGTATGTACGCAATCCATGCTAAGTTAGTACATAAGTGTATCTTTTTTCTTTTAAATTCTATTGGTATTCTATTATATAATTACATCACAATTTACGTATCTGATTTCCTGCTGATGGACTTTTCATTTTTTTCCAGTTATCCCACTACTGCGTTGCAATGAACATCCTAGTACATGTCTCATTATGCATGCATTTTTCAGGGTTTACACCTAGTCGTGGAGTTGCTGGTTGTGGGAGTATGCTCATCTTCAGCTATACTAGATAGCAAGAATGGGTTATTTTAGTTAATTGATTTACTCTTACCACATACGTAGCCTTAAACAATATGTAATATTGCTTGTTCTGGTTTCTAGGACAGTAGCAAATTACTCCAAAATACAACGGCACAAAAAAAACATTTATTACACTCACAGATTCTGGCCAAGGCAGAGAGGTGTCTGGGGCCTGGGCTGGAAGACTCAAAGGCTGGGGGTGGAATCATTTGAAGTCTTGCTCACTCACGTATCTGGTGGTTGATGCTGGCTCTTGGTTGAGGCCTTAGCAGGGCTGTTGGCCAGAACATCTCCATGAAACCTCTCCGTGTGGCCTGGGCTAATTCATGACATGGTGGCTGGGTTTCAAGGGTGAGTGGAGAGAGAAGGAGGAGGGAGAGAAGGAACCAGGCGGAAGCTGTATCATCCTTTAAGATCTACCCTTGGAAATAATGCAGTTACTTTGACTGTGTTCTATTCGTTAGAGGCAAGTCACAAAGGCTGGCCCGTATTCAAGGGGTGGGAACTGAGGTTCCTATCTCTCTGGGGAGCAGTGTCAGTGTTAAACTGTAATAGCAGCACATGTGATGGGATACATATTTGTGCAGCCATCTTTGGAAATAAAATCTGCCACACTGTGTTTTTTGTAGTAATTATTTTTTCTGAATATAAAAGCAATACTACTGATTGCAAAAAATTTCAGAAAAATGCAGAAATGTATCAAGAAGAAAATAAAGTTCTACCAATTATCCCACCATCCAGAAACAGCCAGAGTTAACATTTTTTTATGCATACACAAGCTTTTTTTTTTTTAAAGATTTTATTTCTTTTTCCTTTTCCTCCTCCAAAGCACCCCGGTACATAGTTGTGTATTTTTAGTTGTGGGTCCTTCTAGTTGTGTTATGTGGGACGCTGCCTCAGTATGGCTTGATGAGTGGTGCCATGTCCGCACCCAGGATCCGAACTGGAGAAACCCTGGGCCACTGAAGCCGAGCGCATGAACTTAACCACTCAGCCACGGGGCCGGCCCCATGCACACTTTTTTTGAAAATAAAAATTAGATCATAGTATACTTATTGCTTCTTCATTTAGTAAAATCATTGACCTCTTTCAATGTCAATCAATAGAACTTTATGCCATCATTGAAAAAATAACGCTATCTTTCATTGTATGAATATATTGTCTTGATTTACCCAATCGCCTCTTTATGGACACTTAGATCATTTCTAAATTTTCACTGTTTTGTCCACATGTCTTTAAAATTTATATAAATGGTGTTATACTAAATGAAATATTCTGCAACTTGCTGTTTTTTTTTTTTTTTTTGAGGAGAATCAGCCCTGAGCTAACATCTGCTGCCAATCCTCCTCTATTTGCTGAGAAAGACTAGCCCTGAGCTAACATCCATGCCCATCCTCCTCTACTTTATACGTGGGACCCTACCACAGCATGTCTTGCCAAGTGGTGCCATGTCTGCACCCGGCATCTGAACCAGTGAACCGTGGGCCACTGAAGCGGAACGTGTGCACTTAACCGCTGTGCCACTGAGCCGGCCCCTGCAACTTGCTTTTATCCACTAAAATTATGTTTTCAAGAGCTAAGTATATACTGTATAAGAATTATTTAACTTGTATTAGTCTCCTATTATACAATAACATCATAATTTACGTATCTAATCTCCTGCTGATGGACCTTTAGGGTTTTTCCAATTATCCTACTACAAACAGTGTTGCAATGAACATCCTAGTAGACGTCTCATTGTGCGTGTATTTTTCAGGGTTTATACCTAATCAGGGAGTTCTGGGTCATGGGGGTATGCTTATTTTTAGCAATATTGGATAGCAAGAAAGGATTATTTTAGTCAATTGATTTATTGGCATTGTCTTCACTGAGCCTCCAGATTGTTGTTGGGTGAATTTCTGAAGTTTCTTAGTATTTATTAGAGTCAGTGTGCTACTTCAATTCTAAATACGTGCTCATGTACAGTGGAATGACCAGAATGAATAATTTATGGTCACCTGCAAGAACGAGAGTAGGCAGAGCCAGCCCTGATGGCCTAGTGGTTAAAATTCAGCACTCTCACCACTTTGGCGGTTCTGGTTCATTTCCCAGCTCCAGAACCACATCACCCGTCTGTCAGTTGCCTTGCTGTGGTGGTGGCTCACACAGAAGAACTGGAAGCCCTTATAACCAGGATATATAACCGTGTGCTGGGGCGGGGCTTTGGAGAGGAAAAAAAGAAGAAGAAGAGGAAGATTGGCAACAGATGTTGGCTCAGGGTGAATCTTTCCATGCGAAAAAAAAGAACCAGGATAGGCAGACTTTTGCTATCATTTTTGTGATGTGGTATGTTGCTGTCAAATTTGAAAATGATTTAAAAATCTCAGAAATATGAATGTGTCATGACCCTTTAATTTATTCAAGAAATCTCTCACCAAATATCAGAGTTAAACAACAACACTTTCATGCGCCTTTGGCATAAAATCACCAAAACTAGTCTAAATAAACCTCAGAAACAGAGAAGAGAGACTTTATATTGGAACGGAAGCACAACTGGTCAGAGAGTGTCATAACTGGTTTCAGTAGCAAGAATTTTCATCTTCTTCCTATTGCTTTTGAGTAACTTCTCTGAGTTTGGTTGCAAATGGATACCTTTATTGAAGTCAGCTAGTTCCTTGGATCAGATTACATAAGGTCCCATCCTGTGTTCACAATGGCATCTTTGTGCCTATAAACCTCAGTACACATTTATGTGGACACGTTAAGGGAAGGTATTTATCCGCTTTCAGAGAGCTTAGTGTTTGATTTTCTGACAAGAAGTTGGTGTTATTTCTCGTCTATCCTGACCATGGTCTATACTGAGCAGCTGCACTGGATACAGTTTTTTTTTTTTTTCTAAAGATTTTATTTTTTTCCTTTTTCTCCCCAAAGCCCCCCAGTACATAGTTGTATATTCTTCGCTGTGGGTCCTTCTAGTTGTGGCATATGGGAAGCCACCTCAGCGTGGTTTGATGAGCAGTGCCATGTCCGCGCCCAGGATTCGAACCAACGAAACACTGCAGCGGAGCGTGCGAACTTAACCACTCGGCCACAGGGCCAGTCCCTGGATACAGTTTTTAAAGGAAGGATTTGCCATACGGTCTAGTGATAGCTAAGATTTTGTTTTACAGATGCTGCAATTCCTTTCTTATGCCATAGCGTAGGGCAATCCAGATTTCTGCTTGCGTTCTTATCTTAAAAGAAAAGGGACAGGATTTCTTTTAGATTGCAGCTTCTATTTTGAGTGGAAATATTTCCCCTGTTTTGTTGCAGCCTTGAGAAAGAAATCAGATCACCTCTAGTTAAGGGTTCTTGGCTAGCCAAGTGAATCCTCTCAGATTTTGGGTCCCTGGCACGCATGATTGGGCCTCTAGATTCTTTATGAGCCGCTAGCTTTGGGGAATGAAATGGAGCTGCTGAGAAAATGTGGAACAAAATTCCAATATGGAAAATTACCCCACAAAGAAGTGACTTGTGACTTAAGATATAATGTCACCACCTGATTTCGCATAATTGCATTTGTGATTGACTCTGTGTAAGGATCCTCTTTGATGCTTTTAAGGGCTCTGCTTTTTTTTTTTTTTGACTTTTCCTACTTTATAAAAAATGATTCCAAATAAAAATGATTGATGATCGCAAACTATAAAAGCAACCATGAAGAATAATATCTAGGAAATTTTACTGCATATTCTCAAAATTTGCGTTTCAGAGTCATTCTTGAATGACACATCATAAAAGCAAATTTCTCAGACAATAAGGTAAAAAGAAACCTTGAGGAAACCAAAATAAATAAACAAAAACCTCTTTTTTTCAGAGAAATAATTTTCTATTGTGGTGAAATATGCATAACATAAAATTTACCATCTTAACCATTTTTAATAGCATAGTTCTATGGCATTAAGTACATTTATACTGTTCTGCAACTATCACCATCATCCATCTCCAGAACTTTTTCATCTTGCAAAGCTGAAACTCTACTCGTTAAACAGTAACTTTCTTTTTCTTTTTAAGAAAGTCTTTTTTTTTTTTAAGATTTTATTTTTCCGGCGCTGGTCCCGTGGCTGAGGGGTTAAGTTCGTGCGCTCCGCTGCAGGCTGCCCAGTGTTTCATTGGTTCGAATCCTGGGCGCAGACATGGCACCGCTCATCAAACCACGCTGAGGGAGCATCCCACATGCCACAACTAGAAGGACCCACAACGAAGAATATACAACTATGTACTGGGGGACTGTGGGGAGAAAAAGGAAAAAATAAAATCTTTAAAAAAAAAAAAAAAGATTTTATTTTTCCTCCTCCCCAAAGCCCCCCAGTACATAGTTGTATATATTTTTGTTGTGGGTCCTTCTAGTTGTGGTATGTGGGGCGCCGCCTCAGCATGGCCTGATGAGCGGTGCTGGGTCTGCGCCCAGGATTCCAACTGGTTAAACCCTGGGCCCCTGAAGCAGAGCGCTCGAACTTAACCACTCAGCCACTGGGCCAGTCCCCAGGTAACTTTCTACTCCTCATCTCTCCAGCCCCTGACAACCACCATTCTACTTTCTGTCTCTATGAATTTGACTATTCTAGGTATCTCATATAAGTGGAATCACACAGTATTTGTCCTTTGTGACTGGCTTATTTCATTAGCATTATGTCCTCAAGGTTCCATCCATATTGTACATGTGTCAGAATATCTTTCCTTTTAAAGGCTGAATCATATTCCATTGTGTGTATATACCACATCTTGCTTATCTATTTATCCATTGATGGGCACTTGAGTTGCTTCTGTCTTTTGACCATTGTAAATAATGCTGCTATGAACACAGTGTGCAAATACCTGTTGAAGTTCCTACTTTCAGTTCTTTGGGGTCGATATCCAAAGTGGAAGTGGGAATGCTGGATCATGTGGTAATTCTATGTTTAATTTTTTTGAGGAATTGCCATAGTGGCTGCATCATTTTATGTTCCCACTAACAGTACACAAGTGTTCCAATTTCTCCACATCGTTGCCAACACTTATTTTCTGTGTATATATTTTCAGTAACAACCATTCTAATGAGTATGAAGAGTCATGGAAATCTTTAATATAAAGGTGTTTATGGATATATTATCCTACTGAAAGACATTTAGGTTTTTAGTTTTTCACCATGGAATCACAGTTGTGACCAATAAAATATTCGTACATACGTCTTTGTGACTGTGGTTGATTGACGCTTGTATTACATTACCAAAAGTTGAGTTACTGGGTTATAGCTGTGGGCATTTACAATGTTCCTGCCATTTATACTCTGAGAGTTCCTAATCCCCACACACTAACCAAGACCAGATGTTACCAATAAAAATTTCACTTTGCCAATATGATAGTCAACAAGTGCTATCTCATTGTTTTTATTGCATTCTCTAGTTACTAGTGAGAGCTAATATCTTTTCATCTTTTTACTTCAAGTCCCAATCAAATGGATTGAAAATTGCAGATGAGTGGTTTGCCCAGGAAAATCAGGTTTCTACTACCAAAAGAAGGATGAATATATACTGCATAGGCAAAAGCAAAATATTTTTGTAGTTTTAATTTTCCCATTTTAATATTTGATTCATCTAGAATTTATTTGAATGACCTTATGTTTTCCAAATGATTAGCTAGTTGCGACATTATTTATGGAGTAGTCCTTCTTTTCCTTGCTGATATTAAATGCCACTTTATTATATTTTAAATTGTATAAGCAACTTTTTTAGGAGTATTTTGTTCTTCTGCTTTGTCAGTTCTTGTGCTAGTACTACACTGTTTAATTACCATAGCTTTGTAGTATATTTCAATTTTTTTTTTTAAAGATTTCATTTTTCCTTTTTCTCCCCAAAGCCCCCCGGTACATTGTTGTATATTTTTTGTTGTGGGTCCTTCTAGTTGTGGCATGTGGGATTCCACCTCAGCATGGCTTGATGAGCGGTGCCATGTGCAGCGCCCAGGATTCCAACCTGCAAAACCCTGGGCCTCTGAAGTGGAGCGCTTGAACTTAACTATTCGGCCACGGGACCAACCCCTATTTCAATTGTTGATATGACAAGCCTGCTCATTTTTCCTTTTTTTTTTTTTGAGAAATTTCTTGCTAGTCTTACGTGTTTAATCTTCTAGAGAAGTAATTCTCAACCTCGGCAGCACATCATAATCAAAAGGGAGCTTTAATGAACATTGATAACCTTGCCCTGCGCCCAGAGTCCGGGGTTAATTACTCTAGGTGCAGCCCGGGAACAGAGAGTTTTAAAGGCTCCCCAGATGATTCTCATCTGTAGCCAAAGTTGAGTACCACTTTACAGGATGAACTTTAAACAGGTTTTGTTCCATTTCTATTATGGTTTTGACTTGCATTGTATTGAATTATAGATTAATTTAGAGGTAACAGACATCTTTATAATACTATGTCTTTCTATTTGATTCAGTTATAGTTTTTTGGTTGAAAAAATCAGAAAAAATCTTTGGCTGACTTAAAGAAAAAGATAAAATAAAGGAACTTGTGAAATGATTTGGGGAGGATCATAGATGTAGAGGAAAGCTGAAAGACTAGATTTGGGAGTGAAAAGAACCAGAGCAGGGATCTGAAACCAGCCAAAAGCAATGCCATTCACATTTGTCAGCTCCACCAACTTTCCATCTTTGAGGCATTTTGCTCAGATTTAAGATTCTGAAGGAGATTTCAGTGATCCTCACTTGGGTAGCTTGTCTGCCCCTTGGCTGGAGAAGGGCAGGACACACTGGGTGACAGTCCCAACAAGCGTGCACACAGTGGGGCAGGGCACCTGGAGAAAGGGAATCAGTAGCTGTTCCAGAAACCAAGGTCCAAACGTGGGGGGCACAAAGATGGTAACAATGACAACAAGGATGACAAAAATAGACGTACACTACACTAGCATGAGCAAACTCCCCTTCATTTGTTTACTCGTTTATTTATTCATTTATTTGAGGAAGATCAGCCCCGAGCTAACATCTGCTGCCAATCCTCCTCTTTTTGCTGATGAAGTCTGGCCCTGAGGTAACATCCATTCCCATCTTCCTCTACTTTATATGTGGGACGCCTACCACAGTGTGGCTTGCCAAGTGGTGCTATGTCTGCACCCAGGATCCCAACTGGTGAACCCTGGGCCTCCGCATGCACACTTACCCGCTGCGCCACGCGCCAGCCCCTCCTCTTCGTTTATTTATATTTTCTTCAGTGTTTCTTGGTGCTTTGTAGTTTTCTTATTTAATTTGTGCCTTACTCATTTAGCTTATTTCTAAGTGTTTTATGCATTTTGTTTCTGTTGTAAATAGCATCTTAAAAAATTTTTTTTTACCTGGTTCTTGTCAACATAAGAAAGTTTTGTGTTTTTTTAAAAAAATTCATCTTTACTGAGGTATGATTGAGATCGCTTTGTGTTTTTATGCTAATCTAAACACCTAATAGAACTCGAATGGGTCTAACACCTTTGCATTTCAGCCTATCATATTTTTCAGATATACAATGACATCTTCTGAAAATGATGTCTGTCTCTTTATTTCCAATATTTTATACCTCTTTTTTCCCTTTTCTAATTATTTTGGCTAGCACTTCTGTAAGATTAAATAACAGACTACCTTGCCTCATTCGTTATATTTATGGAAATGATTCTTATACTCTGTTATAAATACGTATTTTTAAATACATAATTATAACTATGTAATAAATGTAATTATAATAAATTATAATTACTTATACATACATAATTATGAATACATATTTTTTCTTGTTTGAAACATCCTTGTAGTGCTATTTTATAAAACTTGCTTTTAAGTTGGCAATTGATGTGGAGTTTTTTAAATGCTTTTTCGGAATCTCTTGAGACGATGTGATTTTTTACCTTTAAAAGTTATGATGATAAATTTTATTAATAGAATTCACATGTTGAACCGTCTTTAATTTTTTTAAACGAACTCTACTTGGTCTTATATCCTCTTCTGTTAATCTGATGGTGGATTCTACTTGGTAAGATTTTAAATGTTTTACATAAGATGCTTGCATCAATATTTATACTTAGGATGTTTTTGATATTGATTCGTAATTTTTTCCCTATCTTTATTTTCAGTATTATGCTGGCTGTCGAAAATATTTGGAAAGCCTCTATTCTTTTACTATGCTCTGAATTGGTTTAAGTTACATAGATAGGAGTTATCGTCTTTAATGATTTCAAGGAATTCACACGTGAAATCACCTGGACTTGAAGCTGTTTAAAGGGCTTTGTCAAGATTCTCCATTCGTTCCACAATTATTTATCCGGAGTAAAATTTACTAATTCATATATTACTAGAAAGTTCTTAACTGCATTCAGGTTTTGTACATATCAATAATGTTAAATGAAGTATCCCCTACAATTATTTTAAATTTCTTCTGTATCTGCGTCTTTTTTTCCCTTTCTGTCTGCCTAATTTTGCATCTATGGGATAAATCTAATTTAAATGTTCCCAATGTTTCACCACTGAAGGCCTGTTTTGGTGGGTCCTTTGTGTGTGAGGTTCCTTGCAGGGTTGTTTAAAATCTTACTATACACCATTCCCCATTTTAAGTTAGAAAAGTAACACTTAGTGTCTCAGAAGTGTTGCTTTTTGAATTTTGTGAATCATTCTTAGTATTTATGAAAATGAGGTCTAAATATTCCTGACCAGTATTAAACCATGTAAATTAGGAACTGTGACAACTAGATTACCTGCCTCTCTTGTGGTTTCAAGGTCAACATAAATGGGGAGCAAAGCTGATCTGGAGAAGTGAGGCCTCATGTTAAGAATGCGTTCTTCAGATTATCAGGAAAGCCTTCACCTGCCTGGTTCTAGTGGCATAAAAACAAACAATGTTTTTAGTTGAAATTTTTATTGAGACAATTAGAGATTCATATCCAATTGTAAGAAATAATACAGAGCAATCCTGTGCACACTTCATCCAGTAAAAAGTGCACACTTTCCCTAGCCCTGCCCTTATTTATCTGTCTTCCATTTCTAGTATCTTGTTATTTCAAAATGTTATATAAATGGAATCACACATTATGTAATCATCTTTTTGGATTTACTTTTTTTTGCCGAACATAATTTCCTGGAGATTTGTCCAAGTTGTTGCATGTACCAATAGTTTGTTCCTTTTTATTGCTGAGTAGTGTTCCATGGAATGACATGATTCCAGTTTTTGGCAAAACCTTCATAACCAAGACTGGTGACCAAGCATTGAGTGGAGATTGCCTTAGGATAAGAGCTTGCCAGTGCAATGACTTTGGTCTGCAACCAGACTTTTGAGAATATAATCACATGCACATCTCACCCAAGCTCAGAAATCTAAGAAAGTGCTCAGCAAGTGTTGGAACTCCAGTTGCAATCATCCGGGTTCCTGGAAAATCCTGTTCTTGGACTGAGTAGTCATCAGACTAAATCCATAGAAGAAGACTGAAGCTTGACAGATTGTCTTGATTCAATGTCTAGATAACAAGAGAAGGAGGGTTCTCATCTCTGAATGTCAGAACCTTCCAGATGGTCTTGATTAAAGCTTTCACTTCATTGAAGAAGGAACTTTGTTCCAACAGAGTTTAAGTGACTTGCCCAAGGTTGTTCAGCTGTTTTTTCCTGAGCCAATGCTACATATAGTCTTCTGGCTACTTGAGTAAATGGCTCAGTCTTATATTTTGTTTTGCTAAGTGAGTCCAGCTGGATAAAATCTTGGGGCAGGCCTCCAATGGGTCTACCTTGAGTCATGTTTCTATCCTCGGATAAGATCACTGACCAGAGACCGGAGAGGGGTGGAATACTCTGTGACTCTGCATTTCACCAGCCCAGCTCACACATCCACTTCTGGTTTGGGAGCACAGTCAGTTCCTAGAGAAAGGTGAGGACAGGTAGGGCTGACAAAGACTAAAACAGTACATGCATCAATCAATGTGAGTAAAGGTCTGGCTGTGGTCCAGAGTAAATATTTCAGGTGATACGCATACTTGGTTTCAGATGGGAATGTTGTGGCTGGCATGATAGATAAGAAAGCCGAGAACTCTAGAGAGGCTGCTTGGCTGCTCACATGGAGCGTCTCAGAAGGACAGCACGTTCTTGGGCCCCTATGTTCCAAACTCACTTTCTTCAGCACACACTGCATGTCAACTCAGGGGGACTCCTATATATCACCCAAGGCTACCGTGCAAACCAGTTAGTTCACAATGAAAGAAAGAAACCTCCAGTCACCACACCGCTTGTACTCAAGTTAACCAGAGGATGAATGAGTCATTGGAATGTGGTATGCTGAGCAGAGGATCAAGGAATCAAAAGGCAGGGAGGTGACCTTAGTCATGCTCGATGTACTTTCTTTGCTTCTCAAAGGACACAAACTGCCAGCAAGCAGCACCTTAGTTTCTTTCTGTCTGCAGGATCTCTGGCCTCAGTACAGCACGGTTTTAATACTGATCACCCCATCTCTGCACTGTGGGCTCTGCTCTTGTAGATTCCATGTAGATGTCTTCCTTTCATCAACAACCTGGTGACTGGGTGAAGGCTTAATTTTACAAAAGCTTCGGAAGCAATATAATCCTGATTTCCTTTCCGAAGACTATTCTTACCACATAATAATATTAGCAGTCATTTACTGACTGTGTGCTAGACACCAGCACTATTTTTGTTTCTAAAGCTCTATTAAAAAATTTTAATTGAAAAGTTTGAATAATTTTTAAAAAATTAAAATAAAAATTATGGATACTATTAATTACATATATAATGATATATAATTAAATATATAAAAATATATAATTATAATTAATTATAATATAATAAATAATAATTAAAAAATAAAATAAAAATTAAATATTTAAAAAATTTTAATTTTTGACAAAGAAATAAATGTGTGTGTGTGCATATATATATACACATACATATTTCTCTTGTGAGGAAGATTGTCACTGAGCTAACATCTGTGCCAATCTTCCTCTATTTTATGTGGGATGCTGCCACAGGTGGCTTGAGGAGCAGTGCTAGGTCTGTGCCCAGCATCGGAACCCACGGACCCCTGGCTGGTGAAGCATAATGCGTGAACTTGACCACTACACCACCAGGCTAGCCCTGAAATAAATGTATATATTTTTAAAAGTTAAATAATCCTATGGGCTTTATTATGAAAATAGTCTGGTCTCTTCCTTCCTCATCCCTGATTCTTATCCCCATGAGGCAAACACTTTCAAACTTTTTAGTTGTTTTTTGGCCATTTTCCTCTAGGTTTCCAAATGACATGGTTATATAGCTATTTCTTGATATTTTGATTTCAGATCTATATTGGCTTCCTACTGCAGAGGATGAGGACTAAGATCTTTCATAGCTTCTGTTTCTCCCCTATTCTTTCCTCTACCCAACCTCCCAGAGAATTAGCAGACACTTTTTTAGCTAAATCATCACTCAGAGTTTACATTATTATGGCGATAAGAACGTTATGCAAATAGTATACACTGCAGTCTTTTCCTGTGGCGTGTTAGTAGCTCATATTCTCTAGAAGTTTTTTGTTATTTTTACAAAAGGGTACACGAGAGAGAAAAAATTTCAAACTGTGGAGGCCTGAAAATGCCTATATTCTACCCTCATACTTGATTGATAGGTATTCTGGGTACAATTCTAGTTTTCCTTTTGAATTGTAAAGATATTGTCCCTTGTCCTGTAAGATACAAAGAAGTCTACTGTCATGCTGATTCCTGAGTCTTTGTACATGACTTCCTTTTTTCTTTTTCTTTAGAAGCTTTTAGGATGGTCTCTTTATCTTTGGTGGGATGTGGGATATATATGTATATTTTGAATAAGTAACACATTCACCTTGGTTAAAATTTACAAGTATGTGAAAGGGTGTGAAGTTAAAATCTTCTTCCCCATCCTGTACTCTAACCAGCTAGCCTCCTTCACAGAAGCAGCCGGTATTAGATACTTAGGCATTCCTGCCAGAGATATTTTGTGTAGAAAAGCAAAAATATATACAATTTTTTTACACAAATGGTAACATTATGGCAGATTGTTATTTTCCAAAGATGACTGCCACGATATATTTTATCCCACCTGCTCTTTTCACCATATTACATTGATACTCTTCCCAATGAGCAACAATGTTTATGTCCCTTCCCCTTGATGGGCGGACCTTTATGACTGCCTCATGCAATAGAATATGGTGGTAGTGACTCCGTGCCAGTTTCCGAGCCCAGGCCTTAAGAAACTGGCAGCTTCCTTTTCTCGCCCTTTGCAAGATACTTGCTCTTAAAATGCAGCCACCATGTCGTGAGGAAGCCCAGACCATGGGAAGAGGCTATCTGTAGGCAATTTAACTGACCGCTCACACTGAAGTCCTAGCCATGAGTCAGCATTAATGGCCAGACCTGTGAGTGAAGACGCCAGACGATATCAGCCTCCAGACGTCGTCACTTCCAACTCTTTTCAGCTGAGATCCCAGATGTTGCAGAGCAGAGACAAAGTGCCCCCGTGCCCTGTCAGAAATCTTAAGTCACAGGACTTGTGAGCAAAACAAAGTAGATGTTTTATTATGTTTGGGAGGTTTGTTACACAGAAATATACAACGAATACACATATTATATATCCTGTTCTGTGCTGTTTTTCTAAACTCATATATTTTCCATTTCAGTTCACAAACTAAGTACATAAACCTCATTCCTTTTCATTTTTGTGTATTATACCAGTTTATAGATTACAGTAGTCTCCCCTTGTCTGTGGGGTATACGTTCCAAGACCCCAGTGGATGCCTGAAGCTGTGGATAGTACTGAGGCCTATATATACTATGTTTTTTCCTATATATACATACCTATGATAAAGTTTAATTTACAAATTAGTGACAGTGAGAGATTAACAACAGTAATGAATAATAAAATAGAACAATTATTATAATGTACTGTAACAACAGTTACCATAGATCCTAGCAATCTCAGCATAAAATGTTTTTTCTTTCCTTATTAAGTTGAGAACTTTCACCTTTTTGCTTAAAGGAAGCACTTTACGGCTTCTCTTTGGCTTATCTGAATTACCAGCATCACTTCTCTCATGCTTTGGGGCCAGAGTTAAGTAAAATAAGGGTTACCTGAACACGAGCACTGCCATATCCGCTACAGTCAATCTGATCACCCAGATGGCTACTGAGTACTGAGCGCCTAACGGGAGGGTAGCATACACAAGGTGGACAGGCTGGACAGGGGATGAGCCCCGTCCCAGGTGGGATGGAGCAGGACAGCGTGAGATTTCATCATGACTCAGAACAGCTTTCAATTTAAAACTCATACATTGTTTACTTCTGGAATTTTCCATTTCATATTTTCATCCCTGGTAATTGAAACTGTGGAAAACAAAACAGTGGATAAGGGGGGACTACTGTACTGTAATTTATTTAATCTGTTTTCTATTAATATAAGTTTCAAAAAACTCTATCCCTCAAAACAATGCTGAAGACAATGTTATACATAGATATTTTCACATGTGTGTATATATCTATAGGAAAAAGTTTTGTAACTGAAATTTCTGACTAAAAAGTATATGCATGTGTATTTTTGATAGGCTTGGCCAAATGGCCTTCCACTGAATTTATACTCCTACCATCAATGTATGACACTGCTTATTTCCCCAAACTCTTGCTAACATAGATATAAAATTTATAATATTTGTTAATCTTATAGGTGAAAAAAGTGTCTCTGTGAAACTTAATTTGTATTTCTCTTGTTATGAGTGACGTTGGTCATCTTCTCATATTTTAAGGGCCATTTACAATTCCTTTTATGTAAACTATTGCCAATTTTTCTACTAAGTTGTTAATGTTTTTCTTATTGTTTTATAAGATCTCTTTACATTTTAGAATGAGTAGCCTTTATTTTGATGTGAGCTGTGAATAATTTATCCCCACTTTATTGTTTGACTTCTGGTCCTCCTTGATGATTGAAATTTCACGATAACTTGCCACGGGCCCATCAGTTGCGAACTAGTTTAGTTCTGATAAATATTATGTTATTCCTTTAATACATTCTTCTCTTTAGTTCCATCTCTTCTGTTTTCTGGAACTTCTCTTAGTTGGATTGTAGACCTCTTGGATTCAGCCTCTGCTTCTCTTATCTTTTTTTCATATTCCCCATTAGTGACAGAAAATACGTTCAATTATATCGTCTAATTCGTTAATGTCTTTTCACTTTGGCTATCATATTTTAAATTTTTAAGAGCTTTTTTTGTTTTATGGTTTTTTTTTCATAGCATTCTGTTCTTGTTTTATGGATGAATTATATTTCTTGCTTCCCTGAGGATATTTATGGTAATGTTTTGAATTTTTTTCCCACTCCCTGCATTATCTATTTTCTCCAAGATCCTTTTGTTTTGTTTTTTGTTTATTTGTTTGCTTTGCTCTCTGTCTTCCTGTTAGTGGTTCTCCACAAATGTCTGGTAATCTGTGGATATCTAAGAAGCAAGCATGCAAAAGCTGATGAGAAATTCCAGGTGTGTGGGAGAGAGAGGAGGGCATTCATTGACTGGAGGAATTCTGCCTAGACAGATAAGACAGCAATCTTCCTTTATTTTATTTTATTTTTTTTAGAAATTCCAAATGTCAGTGCCTGTAGGCATTTTCCTTGAGCTGTTCAGTTTCCACAGAAATATACCCTCCAATCTTCTCTCTGGGAGTACGTCTGGCTGTCAATGTTTTCATCGCCCAGAGGGGGAAGACAACCAGTTGGAAGACATTTAAAAATTCCAGCTTTTGTTACATCCTCATTTTCCCTACGTTCCCTCACCCTTGCCTTCGCCTGTACCTGCCATGCACAGACCCAGAGCTTTTATGTCCCCAGGCTGCAGAGATTAAGCCTTCCAACTTTTTGCCGGAGTTAGGGAGTGGAAGTTGCCTGGCTAGGCAGGGGGTCAGAGTGAGGGTAACCATGGGGTCTAACTACTTTAACACTTCCTTCTTTTCTAGCTCTCACACACTCCTACCTTCAAAGTTAGCATCCTCCTCCTAGCCCAGAGAATCCTTTCTGTCGTGGGGGGGGGGGGGGGGCGGTTTCTGGGGGAGGAGGGGAAGACATCCTCATTTATCCTGCAATTACCCAAATCTCGTCTGTCCATTCCCTTCAGAGCCTTGGCCTTTGAAATTCAAGAGCCAGGAAGATGTCCCCCTTCTCTCTGCCTTCTTCTCTCACACTGCCTACATAATGGCCTTCACAACTGAATGGGACCAAAGGCCAGCTGGCAAAATGGAATTCTTGGGAAGAAAATATCAGTTAAGATTTCAAGGGGCCGGCCTGGTGGCACAGTGGTTAAGTGTGCATATTCCACTTTGGCGGCCCAGGGTTCCCTTGTTTGGATGCCGGGTGCGGACATGGCACTGCTTGGCAAGCCATGCTATGGCAGGCGTCCCACATATAAAGTAGAGGAAGATGGGCACGGATGTTAGCTCAGGGCCAGTCTTCCTCAGCAAAAAGAGGAGGATTGGCAGCAGATATTAGCTCAGGGCTAATCTTCCTCAAAAAAAAAAAAAAAAGATTTCAAAAAATCTTGTTCTACTGCACTATTATTACATAGTCTGTCTTAGTCAGCTCAGGCTTCTATAACCAAATACCATAAGCTGGGTGACCTGAACAACAGAAATTTATTTCTCATAGTTCTGGAAGCTGGGAAGTCCAAGATCAAGGTGCTGGCCAATTCTGTTCCTACTGAGAGCCCTCCGTCTGGTTTGCACACAGCTGCCTTCTCACTGTGTCCTCACAGGGTGGACAGAGATCATCTGTCTTGAGTCTTTCTTATAAGGGCACTAATCCCATTCATGAGGGCTCCACTCCCATGACCTAATTACCTCCCAAAGGCCCCATCTCCAATACCGTCACATCGGGATTAGGGATTCAACATATAAATTTTGGGGGACAACAATATTGAGTCCATAGCAAGCACCTCCTAGAGGAGGTCATTGTTAGGCATCTCAGTTAAGTCATTTATTCGATCTTCTCACCAATCCATTCTACAGATGAGGAAACTGGGGCTCAGGGAAGTTAAGTAACTTGCCCAAAGTCACGCAGCTAGTGTGTCACAGAGCAGGATTTGGTATCTGATCTGACACCAAGCCATTGCGCTTTCTGTGGTAGCATTGGTCTCTTGTGAGTTCATTATAAGACTTTGAAAAGTAACAACTGGAATCTAGGATCTCTGCTTCCTGCTCGACTAGACAACAAGAGAAATTTTGACTTTAGGATACATTAAGAATACTTATTTGTTCTTGCTTTCTATGTTGATTTTGATTTGACATACATCATCTTGTTCTCCAGTATCTTTAGACACTACCACATGTATCCCAACGCAGGAAACATATTGGGGGAGCCAAGAATTTGTGTTGTTAAGCAGTATTTATATTTACTATCCAAACATCTGGCTATTAACGTTCAGTACTGGCACAATTTCCAAAAAAGTCCAACAAATTATAGATGTATTTTAGGCAATCAACTAAATGACACAGATGTCCTAGTTTTAGAGAGTCTCTTCCAAATATCTGGAAGCTGAACAAAACCACTCAAAAGCTACACCTGGTAGAGGTGGATTCTGTCTCGGAAAGATACCTTAGAAATGTTAGGACTTAACATAAGGCCGCTCAATTCCCAGTCGTGTTCATTTCTTCCTCAAATGCTCAGAACCAGGAAGGCACTTCTGAGGTTACACCTAGGGGTGGAGAGGAGATGGCAGGTAAAGGGAAGGGAGTGAGGAAGGAGAAGGAAGCCAGAGACTAACCCTTTAATCGCATTAAAGAGGAGGCTGCAGAAGCTGCTGTGGATAATACAGATGCTGTTGGCTGTCTGTGGGGTCTCCTCTGGCTTGGTGAGGCTGCGTTATATTCAGCTCTGCTGCAAGAACCACTGCCCTTCTCCACCTCTGCCACTGCCTCTCCTCATCTGAGTCTTTACCAAGAAATCTATCTGGTCTACCAGGAAGTGGTAGTTGGAACTAGCTATAAGCCAGAGGTGAATGCAACATTCAAAAAGTGCCTTGTCCAGGCCCGAGGAGACTTGTGAGTGGGAGGGTTTGCTATGAGACCCTCTCAGCTTCCCCTTCAGAGTTTGTCTTTCTGTTTCCCCGCAGTTTACTATTCCTGAGTATCCATCTTATGTTCAAGGCCCAAGAAATTCTTTCCACCAGATCTTTTCTTACCAAGTTCAGATGAAAAGCAATATGTGATTAAGGTGCAACATTTCTATACAGGACAAGACACAACAAACAAGTCTCCAGATCAAACGGCGAGCCTAGAATGGTGGCATTTCAGGCCTCTTGACAGGTAAGGGCTGGTATCCCCAATTGAGACTTGCTGTGGCGCCAATTGACATTAGTGTATAATAAAAGATGGTCAGTTCCAAAAGTCTGGAACATTCCCTGATGCCCCTAGAATGGGCCTCTAAGACCTCGTTATGGGTCCTTTTAGGGTCATGAATTGGAGAGAAGTGTCCCTGAATTTAAAGCCAAAAAACCAATTCTTCTAAAACCTTCTGTTTCTCTGGCATCTTTGTGTAGGTGTGGTCATGTGACCTGGGAGCATGAACAAACTCTTCTGTAGGGGTAACTGCTCCCTCAGGTAGCTGGACCAGTCACCAGACCAGCACCCTCTCACTAGAGAAGCAGACAGCCTATGGGTGTTGCTGCTTAATTTTAAAAGTATTAAAAAATTTTCTAGGGCCAGTCCTGGTGGCCTAGTGGTTAAGTTTGGTGCACTCCACTGCCATGGCCCGAGTTCAGTTACCAGGTGTGGACCTACACCACTTGTCTATCAGTGGCTGTGCTGTGGTGGTGGCTCACATACAAAATAGAGGAAGATTAGCAACAGATGTTAGCTCAGGGCAAATCTCCCTCAGCAAAAAAAGAAAATTCTATTGTTGTGGAAATCTCAATCAGCAAAAGCATCTGTTCCTAAAATGCTTAATAGTTCATGGTTTTGAATGAAGTTGTTCTTTGTTAGGATTTTGTTTAACTTAGGGCTGTTATATGTAATTGTCATTCATTGCTGAATATTTCATTTTTCTGCCACGTAATAAAAATTTACAGTGATTCTGTGATTCTGTGTAGTGGACCTGGATAGATTAATGGGTTTGTGTATTCTTTGTGGCTGATATGGTTGGGGTTATGTTATGTGTGTGTTGATGTATGACCTATTTATTTTAGTTTTGGTTTGGCTGAGGATTTTCTGCAGCAGCGGGTTACTCTCTATGCTACACACACACACGTCTTTATTGGCTTCCTCCATCCCCCTTCTCTTCAAGTTTCCCTACATTTTCCTTTTCCATTTCATGTCTTTGGCTTCAGCTCTACCCAGATGACTATGGCATGGGGGTGCCCAGATAATTCTTTAGAGGGTGAGAAGACAACATGAATATCTTTATTTATATTTATTTTTTCTAAAAGATTTATGCTTTGCTGATATCCAACATATAGTTTAATTCCTGGCACTCTTGTTCATGTGCAGTTTAAGCAATGGTGCTCCATGTCAGGAGGTGTCCTCAAGGAGGTATCCTCCCCACTTCCCATGTCAGGAGGGCCTTGCTCAGAGGGTGGGCGGTGGCATCCTCTTGTTGCCCTCCAGGGCATTTTGACCTATTGCAGTTTACATGAGTGCAGTTTCGTGGATTTATAGATTAGGCTTTCTAATTTAACTAAAATGTCCACCTGGTTCATGGATAAGTGGCTAAAGAAGATTCCTGCAAAGAAACTGTGGTTGAAGATAGAGCTGATAAGGCAAGCTCAGGAAAGCGTGGCAGTGGTCAAGGGAAACCCTTCTCTCATCTTTGTCTGAGCTCTTTGTTGGCTCACATCTTCCTGAGCTATAACTTCCTGTAATTTGAGAAACAACGTGGGAGAGACTCCACTCTCACCACCAAAACATTGGCTGGTGACCTTTCTGTATATGACATTGTTTTTATAGAATTTTACTATTGTCAGTTTCAGAGATTGACCTTATCTGACATCTGCCCCGATTCTGGGTCCCCCTCTTGCCCGCCCACAGGTGTGACTAGCATCATTTGGCAGGATGTTTCTGTAGTGTGCCACAACATGGACAGAATGGTCCCATGTTGATATATTTTTAAATTAGACTAAACATTATATTTTAAAAATTATTACTAAAAGTAATATATATTCATTATAGAAAATGCAGTTACTCAAAAAGGAGAAAATAAAAATGGATTAAAATCACAGTACTTAGGGATAATCACAGTAGACAGTCTTTTCTATTCATAAATATATCTTTATTTCTTTTTTAGAAAAACAGATTTTGTTATACATCCTGTTTTGTAAACCACTCAAATTTTTTTTATAGTAATCCATGCTATGGATTAGATGAATTTAAGCTACTTCAAAATTATCTGTAAACAATTGAAAGTCAGGATGAAAAATGTCGTCTTAATCCAAATTTCATGCTTGCATTTGCTTTTATTAATTTTCATAACCTTTTGCTTTTTCCTTGGAGAAGAAAGTAACGTGTTATTTATTTGTCTTATGTTCCTTCAGAATTCTCAGTCTGGCAATTGGCTTCTGGGAAAGGTTTCAGAGTTTTTTTGCGGCCACAGTAATCTCCTCTTTATGGAGGAGCCGGGAAGCCCTGCCAGATGGAGAGAACAGGGTGAGCGATATCTGTTCCCTTGTAAGCTCCTCCTGCTTTGCTATTCGTTTTCCATTTACTTCTAATATCTTTATGCTCATGACTCAGACCATAGATTGGGCATTGGACATTTGTCCAAAACAAGGAAATAAAAAGAGGAGAGTGGGGAATTGTCACCAAATGGCCCATCTGGGGTGAGGCAGCATGCCCACATATTAAGGGCAGAATAAAAGCAATTCTTTTAAATGAAGTTTGAGTCTGCAGAGGTAATCATGACCTTGTTCCCTTTTGTTTGATGGCTCTGTTTTTCACGTAGACAAACCATGCCCCAAGTATTATGCTTTTGAGAGGGCAGAGGCTATGTGGCATTCACCCATTTGACCCCCACATCTCCCAGTGCCATGTTTATTACCTAGTAAACACTCAGTAAACATTTGTTGTTGTTTGTGATGATAATCCTGATAACAGGGGAGCATGCACTACACAATAGGGAAGCTAAGAAAAAAGCAGATTTGGATAATTCACAGAGGATGTGATTGTCTACAAAGAAAACTCAAAAGAGTTGACAGATATTTATTGGAGTTGATCAGAAAATACAGCCAGATTCCTGGATTTATATATAAATATGAGTCAGTTGGTTTTCTATAGAGTTGTAGTGGGCTGAATGGTGGTTCCCAAAAGATATGCCCATGTCCTAATCCCCAGGACCTGTAAGTATTACCTCATGTGGTAAAAAAGTGATTATTGTCTTATTTGGCAAACGACGTGATAAAGTTAAGGATTTGGAGAGGAGAAGCTTGCCTTGGATTGTCCAGGTGGGCCCTAAAGCCACTGACAAGAGGGAGGAAAAGGGAGATTAGACACACAGAGGAGAAGACGATGTGAAGACGGAGGCAGAGATTGGAGTGTTGCAGCCACCAGCCCAGAAATGCTGGGGCAGCCACCAGAAGGGGCAAGGAAGAATTCTTCCTTGGAGCCCCTGGAGGGTGTATGCCCCACAGGATTTTGTATTTCTAGTCTCCATGACTATGAGAGAATAAATTAATGTTTTTTTTAATGGCCTTAATTTATGTAGAGTTGATTGCTGAGCTGTACTTTTTTTTTTTTTAAAGATTGGCACCTGAGCTAACAACCGTTGCCAATCTTTTTTTTTTCTACTTTTTCTCTGCAAATCCCCCCAGTACATAGTTGTATATTCTTTTAGTTGTGGATCCTTCTAGTTGTGGCATGTGGGACGCCGCCTCAGCATGGCCTAATGAGCGGTGCCATGTCCACGCCCAGGATCCGAATTGGCAAAACCCTGGGCCGCTGAAGTGGAGTGCATGAACTTAACCACTCAGCCACAGGGCCGGCCCCATTCGTGTTGTTTTAAAGCCACGAAGTTTGTGGTAATTTGTTCCAGCAGGCTCAGGAAACTAATGCAAGAATGTACAGAACAGAGTGTTGTGGTTAAGGTCGTGTGCTCTGGAGCCAGACTTCCCTTCTTCAATCCTGACTTCACCTGTTACTAGCTGTGTAGTCTTGGGCATGTTATTTAATGTCTGAGGGTTGTAGAGCACGTGGTGTAACTGTAGTATGTATAGACTTGTGTCTGGCATATAGAGAACATGCGACACACCTTAGTTATTGTTATCATCTGTGGTACAATTAGTACTATTGCCAGCAACAGTTAGAGAATCCAGCATGAAAAGGCATTTAACATAGCAATAATAAATCAAAGGTAGGAAATGAATATAATCGCTAAAATCTTTATGTACCAGGTCATTAGACTCTTGAAAGATATTAAAGGAGACCCACATAAAGGGAAAGAGTTGTGTTCACAGATGAAAATGCTCAGTGGTGTAAAGAAGTCAATTCATACAAAATTGATCTGTAGATTCAATGCCATTCTAATCAAAATCCCAATAGGTTTGTTTTTCTTTAAAGGAACTTGACAACAGATTTTAAATTTGATGTGGGATAGCAAATATCCAAAGATAGCCGCTACATATTTGAAGAAAAAGAATCAAATGATGTTTTATTCATTCCCTGGAATGCTACACAGCAATGGAAACAAAAGAACTACGTTTGCACACAAAAATGGAGATGAATCCCACAAACAGGAGATGAAACTGAAAAATATATTTTATAAAGACAAGCTTTATCAAAAGGCAAAATGAAATAATATTGAATTAAACTATTAAGAACAGTGGGAGAATTATTAAAAAAATGTAGATCATAGTAACCCTTGAGGGCAGGGTGCACTGTTGAAGAGGATCTGGAGGCTTCCAAGGCATAAGACGTGCTCCATTTGCCAACTGGGTTTGGAGTACAAGAATACTCATTTTATTATTATTCCTTAGAATGTTTCTATTTTTAAACTTTATGTTTAAAAAGGTTTTAAAAGGGAATAAATATCCAATGATACTTAATTTATACTTTTTTTTACAAGAAGGCTTTCAAGGAGGACTCGTTTCACTGTTTCTCTGAGTAGCTGCAGTTTGTAACTACCAAAATATAACCTTCCACTTTCTTACTTTAGCATCGTCATTGAATTCCCCTCCCCCTAACCAGGATCATGTGTTCATATTCCTTTAGTTGTTTCATAGAGTCTGCTTAATTGCACATGGATGCTATCCAGCCAAGAGGACATATCAGAAACTCGGGGAGTTTTATAAAGTCCACCACCCACCCCACGCCCCAATTTTATAAGCTTCTCTGGGTGGAGCAGAAACGGACAGGCCCCTCTTCCTTTCCCACCCACACCTTGGCAGAGAATTACTGCAGTGTGATGAGAGATGGTCATT
This sequence comes from Equus przewalskii, assembly GCF_037783145.1. Lineage (NCBI taxonomy): Eukaryota > Metazoa > Chordata > Mammalia > Perissodactyla > Equidae > Equus > Equus przewalskii. The sequence continues at coordinate 56,615,175 of NC_091839.1, read as the reverse complement.
GTGTTAGTTGTGTGTAAGGAAAAGAAAATGTTGAGATTCAATGATCTAGGAGAAAGGGTGATACTCTTTCTCTTAAATGTTTTCTTTTCTCCAGTGAATTTTAGATTGGAGCTGAGTCACAACCCTGGAATAGAGAAATTTGATGTAGAACTTGAGGGCAGTCTCTAAGCTTGGAATATGAGAAAGGTTAGAGGAGTCAGTGCCCACAGGCAGAATCGGATAACCCTTGGGGAGAATAGGTTACTTTTCCAATGGCCTGTGGGGAAATCTCACCCTGTGTGGAGACAGATACACTAGTGGTGGCCCCAGGAGACTTTGTCTAGTGACCTGACATCTGGATGATACTTTGACTGCTCATAAGCAAGAGCTCCCCAAGCCCAGACAGCTCGAAACCCGTGTGTCCTGTAGCAGCAATGATTATAATCACAGCCAAGCACAGAAAGCCAACTGCATTGCCAGTGAGGCCATTAAAATATTTGAAAATACGTTCTCGCATTTATGGAATCTCTGGCTTAATCCCAAATATTATGTATTCCTTCCAACTTAAAAATACAGCATTAAAAAAATGAAAACAAAACCAAGTGTAGAAATGTAGAAAAACTTTTTTTGTATACCCAAACTTTAAATAAATCCAAGGGTTTCTTTTTCTTTTTGCACCAAGACATAAATATTTTTCAGACTTAATCATGTGAATGGAAGATTGTTCAATTCCAGTGCAGCATTGAGGAATAAATGGAATTTATTGAATTTATGTTCTGTATTATACTTTTATGTTGCTAGAGAAAAAAGTGACAGGTTGAGAAAGTTATTAACTTCTTGTGTGTATTAAAACAACACTTGAAGGCAGCTGAGTTTAGATAAGACAAAAATAATCAGTATAGCCTGTGATGTTGCTTTAGCTTAAATTCAGGCTGCCCTGAAGCTCAAACAGAGATAAAGAGCAAGAGTAGGATGAATGTTTTCATTGAAGTCACAACTTCAAATATTGTGAGGGTCTCGGGAGGTTACCCAGTCTATTCCCAGTCTTTGGCAGGATTATACTTAAATCAGCTCAGGCAGATGGCAATCCATCTTATTTCTAAAATTGCCCAGTCAAGAAATTCCGCATAACTCTTTCCACGGTCCTTTCTATAATCTTACTTTTCTTTAAGTCCTCAGGGATATGTGTACACAATAATGGAATGCATAAGGCAATGTGGATATGTCCTCCCCCCCCCCCCGCCCCCCAACCATCATAAAGGGGGCAGGATTATCTGTGATGACTTGTAAACAATACGAAATTATATACCCATCCCTCTTCCTTCTTCATCCAACCTCACAAACATTCTGCCTGTCTAAGTAGCCCTTGTCCTTTTTACCTCTTTTGTTTCCCTCGATTGCTTTCTTTCTTTCCTGTTCAGAATTAACCGGGAGGATTTGTATAGGATTCCTTAATGCCCCAGGAATAGGAAAAGCAGTGATGGTTTTTGTCAGCCGGGGACGTTGTCAGCACCACGGACAGTGACTCACAAAGCAAACCTTCTAGTGTGGGTGCATCCTGCCAGGAGAGCGATGTCTTTGAAGGTCTTTATCAACTCATTCCCCTTCTCTTCCTAGCCTTCTACTTTTTTTTAGGTAAGTCATTTTAATTTCTTCAACTTTTCGGTACAAGCAGAAGAGCCTGCATCTGAGTAGTCTATAAGACTGGTGGGCCCAGGCTAAGAGGTAAAGCCATCTCGATTTGCTGAGGTTAGTTCATCACTTGGCCATCGAGTCAAGGCAACAAGTACAAAAAGACAGTGGAGAAGGATGGAGTAGGCAAGAGTGGTGGAGTAGGCAAGAGAGGTAAGTCTTCCCTCTCTTGTCTTGCAGATGCCCTGATTAATGAACTGTTTCACAGAGTCAATGTTCCCCAAAATGTGCCTTTCTTCACAGCTCCCATTTTCTGTTTAGGAAATATTTGTTCCAACTTTAAATCCATTGAAAATTAGCTCTGTAGCCTTGGCTAAGTCACCTAAAATCTCTGTCTAATTTTACAGAAGAAAATTTCACCATACTTCTCAAATTTTTAAACGTATGTATTTTCTCACCCAACAATTCCAACATAGAAATTATCCAACAGATATATTTGCACATGTGTAAATGACACATGGGTAAGGCTGCTCATAAAAAACAAAGATTGGGGGCTGACCTGGCGGTGTAGTGGTTAAGTTCATGTGCTTCACTTTGGTGACCCAGGGTTCACAGGTTTCAATCCTGGGTGTCGACCTAGTACCACTCCGTCAAGCCACTCTGTGGAGGCATCCCACATAAAATAGAGGAAGATTGGCACAGATGTTAGCTCAGCGAAAATCTTCCTCAAGCAAAAAAGGAAGTTTGGCAACAGATGTTAGCTCAAGACCAATCTTCCTCACACATGCACAGACACACGAAAGATTGGAAGCAAACTAAAAACTCATCAATGTAAGCCTGTTTAAATAAATTATAAATTTATACAATCAAATACAATGAAACCATAAGAAAGAGGATGTTCACTATATACTCATATGAAAGATCTCCAGAATATATCGTTAAGTGAAAAAAGCTACGTTCAGGATAATGTATATAGTAAGATATCTATGTAAAAAAGAAGAAAATCCTGTGTAGCCGTGTATGCTTATACAAGCATACAATATCTTCAGGAGGACATATAGGAAACAGGAAACAGTGATTGCTTCCAGGAAGGAAAACTGGGTAGCTGGAGATGAGAGGTGCAGGGCAGTTGTTCACTGTATATCTTTATGTACCTTTTGGATTTTGAGTAACGTGAATGTTTTAACTATATAAAAAAGTAAATAAATTTAAATAAAAATGAAACAAATTGTCTTTGACTCAGTTTCCTCATCTATGAAATGGATATAGCCATACCCATTTGTTTATTTTAAGAGTCAAATAGGATGGCGTATATAAAAGTGCTTTGAAAAATATAAACGTTCTTCACGTACAATGTGTATTTCTAATACTCTAACAATGTATGGACAGTTTTTAAGTTCTCCATTTGCTTCTTAAATTTTGGCGTGTGTAACTGGACACAATGCTGAAATAATGATCATATAAAGTAAGTTAAATATTTGTGAAGTGTTTGAGTTTATCATTGTAGTATAGCTATTCTTTTTTTTTGTTTTTTTGTTTTTGTTTTTGTTTTTGTTTTTTGGAGGAAGATTAGCCCTCAGCTAACTACTGCCAGTCCTCCTCTTTTTGCTGAGGAAGCCTGGCTCTGAGCTAACATCCGTGCCCGTCTTCCTCTAGTTTATACGTGGGACGCCTACCACAGCATGGCTGCCAAGCAGTGCCATGTCCGCACCCGGGATCCGAACCAGCGAACCCCGGGCCGCCGAGAAGCGGAACGTGCGAACTTAACCGCTGCGCCACCGGGCCGGCCCCTGTAGTATAGCTATTCTATAAAAGGAACTTTATTCTAGGCTTACTATTGCACTTCTTCTCTTCGTGCAGGTCAGTATAATTTTTGCCTTTTCATAATGGGTCCTTGTCACCGCCTCTGAAGAGGATGAAGCCTGCATAGGACTGGAGAGGGCCCGGTGAGATCAGTGAGTAACTTGTAGCAAACTGCAGCGTATGAGGAAAGAAGGGGAAACAGCTGGAGCATTAAAAACCCAGGGTAACCCACTGAGACACGGGAGCGGAAATTCCTTTGTTTAATATTTAGAAGTAAGAAACACTATACTTTCTGGCAAGAAAATCCTTGGTGTCCTGTTACAACACATTTTAAAAAAAAATAATAAAAGCCAGTTTAGAAGGGTTTCTTGTCAGTCCTCTAAGAAAGAAGGAGAATCGAAAAGCAGTAGCACGTATTATCCCAAAGGGAGTGTTAAAAAAAGAACCCTAGCTTTCCACATTTCAAGGGGTCCCCTGAGACCGTCCACACCTCATTAAATACGTGAACAAGCACGAGATTTGGAACCTCTGGAGGCACTTCTGGCTTCGGCTGGTAGAAAAAAATGATGAGAGATTTGTGGGTCTTTGTGAAGTGGACCGCAGTATAATATAAAACCAAAATAAAGCTCCTCGGCTTGTACCAAGGGGGAAGACTATAAAAGAGGAAAACAAACCTACAATCTCCGTTTCGTTTTTTTCTCCAAATTAATATTTTTCCTTGGCACAGTCTATGCCAAGAAAATTCAATTTATTTTCAGAATGTCTTCCCTTCTCCTTTTCTCATCCTCCTCTTCCCCGCTTCTCTCCTTTGTCCTTTTCTCTTCCTCTTCCTCGTCTTTCTCCTCCTCCTCCCCTTCTCTTCTTCCTTTTCCTCTTCTCCTTGTCCTTCTGTATCAGAAGTTGGCAAATTTTTTCTGTAAAGGGCCAGAAAGTTAAATACTTTAGGCCTTGCAGGCCAGGCAGGCTCTGTTGGAACTACTCAGCTGCCTACTCAGCTGTCACTGTAGCGCAAAAGCGGTCACAGACGATACAGAAAGGAAGGAGTGCAGCTGAGCTCCATCGCCACTGTTTACAAAAACAGGTTGTGGCCAGATTTGGCCCATAAGTCATAGTCTCTCTGCCCCCTTCTATGTTGCATTGGTTTAAATAAAGCTGACAGAAGAGATATAGTCATCAATAACCGTTTGGGACAACAAGATAGCTATCTGGAAGAAAATAGGTATCCATACCTCACACTTCTTTAAAAAGACCAAAGATCTAAATGGTAAGAAAATAAACAATAACAATATTAGAAAAAACTTGGCAAAATTATTTTAACACCTCAAAATAGGCAAAATCTTTCTAGCTATTTAAATAAAATTATTTTAAAATGAGAGATTCAACTACATTAAAATTTTTGCATCAAAACTGCCCTAAGCTAACTCATAAGACAAATAATAAGCTGGAAAAATATGTACAGCTCATGTCACAGATAATGGGACAACTTCCTTAACATATTGATTTCTGCAACCCGTAATAAAAATAAACCACCACTGGATAGAAAGGCGAGGAATACAAAGAGTTGTTAAATATTTTTAAAGAAATGTTTTACGTTATTCATAGTAGGAGATACACAAATTTAAATTATACTTACACACTATTTTTCACATATCAGATAGGCAAATTTCCAGATGTTTGACAAAACTTTGGATTGGCGAGACACTCTTTATATTGTTGGTGGAATATAAATTGGTATAACATCTTTGGAGGGCAGTTTGGCAATTATCTGTCAAAATTTGAAATACACATCTTTTTTAACACAGCTATTCATTTTAAAGAGCTTAGCCTGGGCAGATATAAAATGATGTCTATACAATGTCAGTTATGGTTGTACTTCTTATAACAGCAAAAAAGGGAAATGATCTGTATATTCACCAATAGGAGATTGGCTAAATCTGTTACGGGATGTCCATACCATGGAATACTGTGCAGCTGTACAACAGGAAAAAACTCTTCATGTTTTGATATGAACAGATCTTTGACACTTATTACTAGAAAAAAGAAAGCTGCAGAAGAGCGCGCATGGTGTGCTTCCAACTGTATAAAAGGAGGGCAGAATGCATGTTTGTATCTGTTCGTATAAACAGTCTCTGGAAGGATACAAACAAAACTAGTAACAGTGGCTCCCTGTTTGAAAGGGAGGTGGAAAGAATTGGATGGATGGATGAGTGATGTAAAAAGGAGACTTTTCACTGAATGTCTTTTTATTCTTTCTGATTTTTAAAACCGTTGACAACATTATTAATATCCAAAAAATAAAATCAGTAAGAATCACCCAAATAACTTGGCCTTACACACACACGCACACACCTTTGTTATCATTTTTAGACTCATAGATATTATAGTATTTTGGGTATGCTAATAATAAAATCTGTAAGAATCTAGTAAATCTTGAAAAGATTTTCTACTCCCTGTTGGAAAGATGATCAACTAGAAGGATAAACTGTCTTACCGTATGGCTCCTAGCCAGTCCATCAGAGTAGACACAAAGAAGACACTTTTATTAGTCAGCATGGTACAGAGAGGGATGGGCATTGCCTTGGGAAGCAGTGAGTTCCCCACCTCTGGGCTCGTTCAAACACACGTGTCACATGTGTTACAACAATTTCTTCTGCAGAAAGGGTAAAACCTCTAAGACACTTTCTCTATTCCAATTCTAAGATTCTGTAATTATAAGAGGGGGACATGAACACCATACGTTTTATCGTAAGTGGTAAGATTCTTTGAAAAAAGCTTAGAGATTTATGCACTTTTGAAACTACTTTGAGGATTACAAGCAAGGTGACGATGATGGAAGGAGAGCCAAGGATGAGTGGAGATGGGTGGGCAGTGAGCCAAGCCGGGTTAGCAGGAGGGCCCCGACCCAAGGACCTGCAGATATTCCCGCCAAGTTGAGCAGCCCCAGGATACGAGGGGAATGTAGGTTTCAGCATTTTGCTGGCGGAACAGAGCACACCACAATTCACCACTTTCCAGAACACTGTGTGATGTGCAGATGGGAAGTAATTTTTCAGGAAATGGCTAGAAATTATTGACACTGATTTTCAAATCACTCTTGTTTGTTCTGCTGGTGAAACACCTGGTTGCTAATGTTTTCAAGCACTGTAACCGGAAGTCTGCTTTAGCTGATGTTCATACCTTAGCTGGATACAGCATCTAATATGGTACAAGACAGTAAAGTTTTGATGAGACTAATGCAGGATGAGATCCAGTGCTCTTACAGGGAGCATTTGGAAAGATGACAGAGTTGTGGCAAATGAGTGCCCAGTAACCCTTCTCCCACCTTCTTTCTCTTTCCTACTCCCATCTCTTTCCTTTTTCTTCTTTTAATGTTATGTCTGTATGCCTCCTGAAGAAAAGACTGAGCAGTCTGTGGGGAATTAGTGCAATAGTGGGGCTCAAAAATGGTCAAAGCTTCCCACAGCCACATGTATTGTTACTTCCTACTGTGCTCTCGATGTGAAGGGAACAGTGATACCCTTCCACCTGTTGATGCTGAGGGCTAAGCCGCTAATCAGAGATGTTCAAGTTCCTGGCAGAGTTGCAACTAGATACCAGGTACATTTCATGTAGTTAGTGGGGTAAGAGAGATTTTGAGGGATTGTGGAGTTAAATGGGATGGTTAATTTTATATATCGACATGCCTGGGTCATGGTGCCCAGATATTTGGTCAAACATTATTTTGGATGTTTCTGTGAAGGTGTTTTTTGGATGAGATTAACGTTTAAATCAGTGGACTTTGAGTAGAGTAGATTGCCCTCCATCATGGGCCTCATCCAATCAGTTGAAGGCTTTAAGAGAACAAAGACTGACCTCTCCTGAGCAAGAAGGAATTTTACCGACTGACAGCCCTTGGAGTTAGACTGCAACATCACCTATTCCCTAGGTCTCCAGCCTGCCAGCCTACCCTGCAGATTTTGGACCTGCCAGCCTCAGTAATCATGTGAGTCAATTCCTTAAAATAAATCTCTCTCAGGTCAACCCTGGTGGGCTGGTGGTTAAGGTCGGCACGCTCTGCTTCAGTGGCCTGGCTTAGGTTCCTGGGGGCAGACCTACACCACTCAGCAGTGGTCATGCTGTGGCAGTGGCTCACATACAAAAAGAGGGAAATTGGCAACAGATGGTAGCTCAGGGCAAATCTTCCTCAGCAAAAAAAAAAAAAAAAAAAAAAAGAGGAAGATTTGCAACAGGTGGCTCACATACAAAAAGAGGGAAATTGGCAACAGATGGTAGCTCAGGGCAAATCTTCCCCAGCAAAAAAAAAAAAAAAAAAAAGAGGAAGGTTTGCAACAGATGTTAGCTCAGGGCAAGTCTTCTTTGGCCAAAAAAAAAGGTAATTTAAAAAAAAAGGGAGGGCTGGCCTGATGGCACAGCAGTTAAATGCACACATGCTGCTTTGGCAGCCTGGGGTTCACTGGTTTGGATCCCATGTGCAGACCTATGCACTGCTTGTCAAGCCATTCTGTGGCAGGCGTCCCACATAAAATAGAGGAAAATGGGCATGGATGTTAGCTCAGAGCCAGTCTTCCTCAGCAAAAAGAGGAGGATTGGCAGCAGATGTTAGCTCAGGGCTAATCTTCCTCAAAAAAAAAAAAAAAAAGGAGCCAGCCATGGTGGCCTAGTGGTTAAGTTCAGCACGCTCTGCTTCAGCAGCCTGGGTTCAGTTCCTAGGTGCAGACCTGCACCGCTCATCAGTGGCCATGCTGTAGTGGTGGCTCACATATAAAAAGGAAGATTGGCAAAAGATATGAGCTCAGGGTGAATCTTACTCAGCAAAAAAAAAAAAAGAAAAAAATTAAATAAATCTCTCTTTCTATATATACAGCCTATTGGTTCTGTGTCTCTGGGAAATCCTGACTAATATATTAACCATGTTCTCTTTTTTTTTGGTATAACTATTTGAAATTATATAATATTTTGCAAGTGAGATTACTTACAATTTACTTCTGTATTGGGAGCTGAAGTTTAGCCCGTCTTAGTCTCTGAGTTTCAATGTCCTCATCTGTAAAATGAGAAAGGCATGGTGGAAATTGTTAGTTACTCACTAAAACCCATTCTCCCCCTCTTCATGGGCACGTTATCCTTCATTTCTCAGCCTCCTTGCAGTCAAAGTGGCCACAAGACTACGTTCTTCCCAATGGAATGTGAGCGAAAGGGGTGTATGCCACTCAGGGCCTAGGTCTCAAAAGAGTGGGTGTGCTTCATCTGTTCATTCATCTTCTCCTTTCTGCCAGGGATGTATCTTAGGGCACTCAGCTTTGACCATAAAAATGTCTGAGGGAATGGCAGAGTTACACAATGGAAGGAACTAGAATCCCTGAATGATTGTGTGGAGCAGAACGTATTGTCCGTCAACCTGCATCATTCACCTCGACGCCATTATGTGAATAAGAAATACATTCCTTTGTTCATTAAGCCACTGTATTGTTAGTCTCTTTGTTACAGTAGCTTGGCCTTTGCCCTAACTAACACAGGACGATCATAGCTACTGTCTCACTTACTTAATGGGATTTTTTGTGAGGATGCGATGAAAGAAAACAGTAAGCCTCTGTGAAACTGTTTGTCGTACTATCTTTACTTAAGTATCCAACACTAAGCTTCCTCTAGACCCCCACAGCGCCTCTGTAAAATGGGTGACACTGGACTTGATGGTCTCCAGGCACTGCCCTGTGCTTTCCCTGACTGGAAAGAGACTGCCTTGGGATAAAAAATTGTGTGAGAAATACAAAATGGCTAACAGATTTTGTTCATTATCACCAACCATATCTGGATCATATTTAGGGACTAATAGCTAATACAAACAGTGGGAAATGAGTGGCTATTGAAAGCATCTGACACATTAGGTAAACTTAATTTTACAACCATTTCACAAACTGGTGGTGATCCCTAACATGCCCATGTGAGCTACGATATGTTAAATGTCATTAGTGGTATAGACTCTGCCAGAAAACCAGGTTAGAGTGACAGGATTTATGGTTCACATTCCTGTGAGGCCACAAAATCCACTAGACCACATGAGTCTTCCAAGAGCCAGGTAGGGTACTTAGCCGATTCTCACTTTACACAAAAACACTTCCATTGCCAAAGGAAGGTATAAGAAGTCAATATATACATGTATAAAAAAGGAAGTCTTCATAATAAAACAAGCCCACATTTGAAGTAGGTAAGAGCAGACAGTAAAAAAAAAAATGGAATAGGAATGGAAAGAAAATGATTGACTGCTTTAAAGGACCACACATGGCCTCAGAGCTTTGGTTTAATTCTTGCAGGGTGAGAAAATGGAATCTTTCCTGCCCTTTCATATGGGCGGAGCGACGTCTGATGTGCCAGATGAAGGGGTTTATGAGGGCTTTGAAAAGAAATATTTTCACAATCTCATTGACACTGCTTTTATTTGGTTATCAAAACTTAGCTAGAAAGAAAAGCCATTAATAGTTCCCATTAGGGAAAGTGATCCATTAGGAAAAGTCCCAGGAGACACTTTTAGATGCGAAGCACAGTGCCGTCGACTGAAATCCAGCTGTCAGTCCAGAATGGTGAGAAAGGACGGCCTGGAAAAAATACGTGAAACTGTAGTTGTAACAGCCGAGTGTAACGCAAAGGAGTTTCTTTGGAATCACACACACTCTAAGCAAGCAAGTTCCCAAGGCCAACGGTTTCCTTTTGACACTGGCAGCTGCTTCTCCCAGCAATGGCTTAAGTGGAAAACCAACAGGAATCATTTTGGCAGGAAAGAAGGATCATCTTAGGTGCCTAATGAGAGAAAAACGCTGAGCTTGTTTGTAACAAGATGTAAATATCAGCGGTTCAGGGCACGTTTGGGAATTTTCATCATGCTAATAAATGTCAACGAGCCTCCTTTATTATCAGACCTTCTACTAATTTACCCAAATACAAGGTTGCCTTTGTCCAATGAGAGAGGGAAGAATAAAACTAAATGAAGTGAGTAATTAAACAGAGGAAAGAAAAAGAAAATGAGTGTATTTTACATATGGCTCATGAGGTTTTCTTTGGGCTGAAGAGAATTAACTGTTATGTGGATTTTATGCTGTGGGGAGTAGATGGGAATGGATCTGTGACAGAAGAGAGAAATGCGGATGAATGTGCTGCTCATTCAGACATCTCCAGTTTCTTCTTCACCATCTTGCTGAAGATGAGGCTACAAGGTAAGATATCATGGCAGCACTGAGTCTCATGGCTCTGAACGGAGAGTCAAAGTCTGGAATGAAATGTACTTTCACTTGGTCTTGTTTGTGTTGGTTAGATTTTTGTACACTTGAGTCATTGTATTAGTCAAGGTTCTCCAGAGAAACAGAACCAAATCAACAGGATGGGTGTGTATGTATTCATGTATGTATTTATTATAAGGAATTGGTTCACGCAATTATGGAGGCCAAGAAGTCCCAAGATGGGCAAGCTGGAGACCCAGGAGAGTCAATGGTGCAGTTCCAGCCTGCGTCTGAGTCTGAAGGCAGGAGACGGATGTTGTAGCTCAGACAGGCAGAGAGAGTGAATTCTTTCCTGCTCAGCCTTTTGTTCGATTCAGCCCTCAATGGATTGGATGAGGTCCACCTGCATTGGGGAGGACCATCTGCTTTTTTCAGTGCACCAATTCAAATGCTAATCTCATCCGGAAGTGCTTTCACAGACACACTCAGAATAATGTTTAACCAAATATCTGGGCAGCCCATGGCCCAGTCAATTTGACACATAAAATTAACCATCACAGTCATATTATGCAAATATTGAATTTCATATAATTTTAGGAACTCAGTACATGCTCTGCTGATGACATGGGACCTTTCATTCCCCGTGAAAATACTCGTTTATGAAATTAGCATCATGACCTGATAAGGAGAAACCATGGCAGTTCTGGACAGATCAGATCTTTCATTTATCTGTGCTCCTGGAATTGAAATGTTTGAAGGATTCCGCCTGGATAGTAAGCCCCTTTATATCATGTGATCTTTTTCCCCCTACCCTGGCCACAGCTGAATGGACCAGGGAAGGAAGCAAATTCATAGGCCGACCAGCAACCTATGACCTGGCATGATAAGATGAGTTGAACCAATCAGAATGTCTCCTTAGGGAATGTGAAACAAGAAATACTGAAAACATTTGCAAATTAGCAGCAGGCCTGAGGGTGAAGTGATGCTATGAGGTAGGAGGGCCTGGGTTAAGCAAACTAAAGCACATGAAAGGGCATTATGGAGTGAGGGAGCCAGCCTATAAAAAGGAAGAGGTCAGAGAAGTGCAGAGAGAAGCAGGGTTATTGAGGAGGTCCCCTTCTCAGAAGTTCTGTGCTCTCTGAGATTTCCAGTTCCAGTTCCTGGCCATGTGAGTCCTTACTCATTTCTTTTAAGACCAATGAGGTGTGTCTCTGTGCCTTGCACAGATGAATTCTCTTCTGTGTCACATTGCTTGTATGAGGGCCCGTATAAAGATTTCATCAGATGTGCTTCCTCAACTTTCCTTTTGCAAATTCAGGAAATGAAATACAGAAAAATCATTTGGCCTCCAAGGCCTCCTTGACCGCCAAGAGTGAGCTTGAGTCTGTCACTTATGGCTTATTGAATACTCAGCATTATATTCTTTTCAAGTTGGGCATAGAGATTAATTTTGATAATGTCCATTTCGTTTTCATTTGGTGCTTTTGTGTCATATCTAAGAAATCTTTGCTTAACCCAAGACAAACATTTTTATCCTATTTTTTTTCTAGATGTTTTATAGTTGTAGCTCTTACATTTTGGTGTATGATTCATTTTGAGTTATTTTTTTGTATATGATGTGAAGTAAGAATCTAGGTTCCTTTTTTCTCATATGATTGTCCAATTGTTCTAACACCATTCATTGACAAGATTATCCTTTCTTCATTTAAATACATTGGCATCTTTGTTGAACTCAGACTACATATCTGTGGGTCTATTTCTGGACTCCTTTTCTGTTCCATTGTTCTATATTAGGAGTTGACAACTACAGGCTGAGGGCCAAATCTGGCCCACTACCTGTTTTGTAAATAAAGTTTTATTGGAACTCAGTTAAGCCCACTCATTCCTTTAAGTATTGTCTGGTTGTTCTCATGCTACAGAAGCCGAGTTGAAACAGATTACAAAGCCAAAAATAGTTACTATCTGGCCCTTTACAGAAAAAGTTTGCTAACTCTTCATCTGTATGTCTATCCTTGTGTAATATCACACTATCTTGATTACTATTGACCTTAAACAAATAGACAGCCAGTTATTTCTCCAGCAAAAATGGGTTTATTCAGGATTAGCAAAGAATTGCAATTGGGGGTCTGCAACCATGGTGAGCCATGTGCAGGTCTCTTGCATCAAAGGAGGAGAAACTCTTATAGAGAAAGAGGAAGTTGAGAGTTCATTGGAGGAATCGAGAGTTCCATGCGTAGTGGCTTTTTGCTGGCTGAATTGTGAGGGTCTCTCATTGGCTGAGCTTCTTGCTGATCAAGAACAGGAAGTATTGGGGCAGTCCCGTGGCCGAGTGGTTGGGTTCTCCGGCTTTGGCAGCCCAGGGTTTCGCAGGTTTGGATCCTGGGTGCAGACATGGTGCCGCTCATTGGGCCATATTGGGGTAGCGTCCAACGTGCCACAACTAGAAGGACCCAAAACTAAAATATACAAGTATGTACGGGGGGGGGGGGGGGAGGAGGGCGGATTTGGGGAGAAAAAGCAGAAAAAACAAAAACCAAAAAGAACAGGAAGTCTTTCCTCTTCCTATTGGGCTCTGCTACCGACTAGCTTGTGAGAACTCCTACTTTTGGCCTGCCAACTCCAATTTAATGAGGTTTCTGTTTATGAATTTTCATCAATAATTGTACCTTACTGCAACTTTACAGTAAATCTTGAAATCAGGTGGTATATGTTTTCCAAATTTGTTCTTCTTTTTCAAGATTATTTGACCATTCTACATTCCTTGCATTTCCATATAAGTTTTAAAATTAGCTTGTCAATTTCTAGAAAAAATTGTTCTAGAATTTTACATGGTATTGCTTTGAATCTATAGACTGATTTGGGGAGAGTTGACATCTTAACAATGTTGAATCTTCCAGTCCACGAACATGGAATATTTCTCCATTTATTTAGGTTACCCTCAATTTCTTTCAGAAATTTTTTGAATTTTTCAGTTTATATGTCTTGCATATTTTTGTTAAGTGTATCCACAAGTATTTCACATTTTTGATGCTATTTTTCTTTATTGCTTTTTAATTTTATTTTTCAATTGTTCATTACTATTATATAGAAATACAAAATTAATTGTTATACACTAATCTTGTATCTTCCATCTTTGCTCTACTTACTAATAGGGATAGGAAAATCAACCTCTTAGGATTTTCTATATAGATGATCACATTATCTGAGGAATAGAAGCAGTGTGGTTTTTTTCCTTTCCAATCTGCATACCATTTCTTTCTCCTTTCTTGAGTTATTCCACTGCCGAGGACCTCTAGTACAATGTCAAATATAAGAGATGAGAGTGGACATTCTTGCCTTGTTCCTGATGTTTGAGGAAAAGAATTTAGTCTTTCAACATTAAGTATGATGTTCTCTGTAGGTTTTTATTAGATGCCCTTTGTCAGGTTGAGGACTTTCACTTCTAGTCCTAGTTTGTTGAGAGATTTTACTACGAATAGGCATTGAATTTCATCAAATGCTTTTCCAGCATCTATTGAGATCATCGGGTGGTCCGTGCTCCCATAAGCTTTCAATCTAGTGGTGAGATAGACACCAGACAAGTGAAAACAAAACGTGTGACGTGTGACAGATAGGGAAAGTTCAGGAGTCTAGCCCAGCCCAGGGTCAGAGAAGGCCTTTTTCAGGAAGTGAAGTTTAAGTTGAGCCTAAAAGAGGAGTAGGAAATAGGTAAGGGAAAGGGGATGAAAAGCAAACAGGGGTTGACATCGTGTGACCTGAGTTCCAAATCTGTTTCTGCCGCTTTCTGATTAGGTGATGTGGAGGGTTCCCACAGACATGCTACCTCTGAGTTTTGCTCTGGAGTCATCGTCTTAGCATCCATAAGAGACACCTTTGTGGATTTTTCTCCGGATGATCATGTAGAGCTGTTCCTTACCATGTCACTCGTCACCTCTATGAAGTGCCATAAAAGAATTGTGTATCTTTTAGGGATGAGAACCATAAGAACTTTACCGCAGTAGTTGTTTGTCTTCTCATGGACAACCCATCCAATTTCCCTTTCCTCTTTGTGCGCCTGGAAACTCAGAGGAGATCCAAACTTGCCCTTAAGTAACCGAGTAGGACCTTATGAGGACATGTATTTTAATTTTCTCCTAGTCACGACCTCTCTTAAAAATTTACATTTTCCTGCTCCTAACTTTGTATTTTATGGCCTACATTCTTTATATCCTATAAGCTACTTAAATACTTTATGGAACAAGATAGGTCATAAACAAATAAGCAAAAAATGCATAACAACATAGAATTAAAAGCTTTAAAGAAACCACTGCTTTATTTCCAAGTTTCTGGGACACCTAATGATCCAAGCTGTGTTCCCTCTCCCTTCTCATGGTAGCCACCTGCCCTCTCCAAACCGTCCCACTCACCCGGTTCCTCGGGTTTCCTTCCTCTCGGACGGCCTCGCCCTGTATTAGCTGTTGCTGTCAAAGCAAACACACAGACGCTTTTCACTGTCAGGGTTTTAAAAGTTGCGCTACTGGAAGGATAATAGAAAGATAATAGAAGAAGTAAACCTGAGGAAATTGTAAAGGTTCCAGAAATTTTCCAAGGTCTTACTTGTTCCTGGCCCTGATCTATACTTCCTGACTTCTTTTCAGTGTGGCATTTAAAAGTCCCTTTTGAATTTCCATTTAGCATTTTCATCCCACAGTGTGATATTTATAATTCTCTTCCCCATTAGGCCAGCTCAGCCCCTTCACAAGCTCGCCTTGCATCCTAGGGGTGCATGAAGACCGTCAGGGCCATACGGTGGGTGCCTCCCATCTTCACAGTCACCTGCTCTTATGAAGGCCTCAGGACTAGGGCTGCCCACACAGGGATGAACCCTGCTGGGCATCTTGGATCCTATACCTCTCGCTGTAACCTCTTTGCTTCTCCATAGTCAAAGCCCTACGTCTTGGGTGCAAAGTGATTGTAGTTCTGTTGTGATGGCCGTTGGAAGCTATGCTGCGGGCAGTGTAGCAGTGCTAGAACCTGGAGGGGTTGCTGAGGTGGGACAGCTGGGCGGGTGGGCGGAATGAGGCCTGTGTTGTTGGGGCAAGTGAGTGGGGGGCCTTGGTCCGTATTTGTATAGAGGACCTCTTCTCCCAAGAACTCAGAGCCGTGGATGGAGTGGCTTAGTGCCCGCCTCCTGCCCTCTTCTCTTAGGGCTCTTCTTTGGCCTGGTTCCCCCTCCCCAAACCAATCAGTACCTGGATAAGTCTCCATCTACTCAAACCATGCTTCAAAAGTGCCTTTAAAGCACAAGTTTTAGCCCAGGCTTCCAAAGATAGACGACGACCAGTGACTCCACCCAAAGAAAGCAGATAGAGTCTTTCTCCAGCAATTCTTCTTCACCGAATCCACTGTTTGCCCTTGAGAACTCCGTCTTGGGAATGTTCAATCTTTCCCTTCAGTTCCTGGATAACCTTTGTGCTGTGTGACTCTCTAAATAAACAGTATATTGCCACTGGAAGTGAATTCCCCCGGGAAATTCTGACTTCAAGTTTCTTCCTTAATGCTATGTTTTATTTTTTAAAGACACCCCAATTCCTTTTCCTTGCCAACAAATTCCCATCCTTTGCCTTTCAATAATGACCAAAATAGGAACTGAAATGGAGGCTTTGCCTCAGAAAAACCCTGTTGGTAAGATTCCCGTTGTATTAAGACACCTACCCTGCAGGCCCTCACTAAATATTTGTTGAGGATTGAATCACTAAGGGGGAGCCTGGGTACCTCGGCATGGCAGAATGTGGCCCCCAGTTACCTCCCTACGATGGAGCCAGAGGGGCTGGGGCCTCTGGGGAGAGTGCAGCACCCGGGGCGAGTCATCTGTCAGTGCCCCCATCTCATGTTTGTGTCCAGGTGAAATTAGGTTACAGTAAATACTTGGGGGCGAGTTTTAAGAAACAGAGAAAAGAGAGGTGACAAAAGCTGAACAGGCAGGTTTTCTCATGGGTGAAAAGAGGCCAATTGACTTCCCTTCTTTATGGCTACTGGTATAGTATTTTGTCTTTTTTTTGAGGAGGATCAGTCCTGAGCTAACATCTGCTGCCAATCCTCCTCTTTTTGCTGAGGAAGACTGGCCCTGAGCTAACATCCGTGCCCATCTTCCTCCTTCGTCTACTTTACATGTGGGACGCCTGCCACAGCATGGCTTGATGAGCAGTGCCATGTCTGCACCTGGGATCCGGGCCGGCGAACGCCAGGCCACCAAAGCAGAATGCGTGAACTTAACCACTGCGCCACTGGGCCAGCCCCTGGTACAGTATTTTTAACTTGAAGAAATGATGAAATAGTTGCAAAATGTTTTCATTTAGCAGAGGAACATTTTCACACATGCAAACACAACCGTGCATGTATAGTTTCACTTGACAACAATGAAACAATGTCAAAGCAGAAGTGTGTGGATGTGAGGTCAGGCAGTTCTGCCCCCCCCGCCCCTCCCTCACTTGCCCCTGCCTCCCCGTGCTGTCATCGCTGTGACAGGCTCTGTAGGGAGGATACGAGGACTTGGTGCGATTTGTTTGCTGGGAAACCACACTATGTGTATACTCCACGTCCTCTCTCCTCTTCCCTCTCCCCTTGAGCAGATTTTATTTTTAATTCAGTTTTTTGAATAGGTAACACATTCACATGTTTCAAACATCAAAAAGTACAAAAAGCTGTGAAACAAACGACTCCCTCCTATCTTATCCCTCCGCACTCCGTTCCCATCCTCCTCAAAAGTAACCACAGTTATTTCTTTCTTGTTTATCCTTCTGGATATTTTTTACGCCTAAGTCAGTCACATAGACACATAGTTTATTCCTCTTCACCTATTTTACATACATGATAGCCTGCTTTACATACTGGTAGGGTATGTGTATTTGTTTTCTTCTGCATAGATTTTCCATGGTGATTCATTAAGAACTCCTTCATTCTTTTTTACAGCTAAAGAGTATTCCAGGGGCCGGCCCCGTGGCGCAGCAGTTAAGTGCACTTGTTCTGCTTCTCCGTGGCCTGGGGTTCACCAGTTTGGATCCCAGGTGAGTACATGGCACAGCTTGGCAAGCCATGCTGTGGTGAGCGTCCCACGTATAAAGTAGAGGAAGCTGGGCATGGATGTTAGCTCAGGGCCAGTCTTCCTCAGCAAAAAGAGGAGGATTGGCAGTAGTTAGCTCAGGGGTGATATTCCTTAAAGAAAAAAAAAGAGTATTCCATTGTATGGCTTTATCATATTTGATTAAATCAGCTCCCTTTGGGCAAACTTTTAGGTAGCTTCCAATCTTTGGCTATTACAATGTCTCATAAGTAATTCTTGTACAATGTGTTATTTCCCATGTGTGAGCATATCTAGACGATAAATTCTTAGGGTCAAAAGGTATATATATTTGTAATTTGAATAGATACTGCCAAATTGCTCTTCACAGAAATTGAACTACTTTATTTTCCCACCAACAATGTATGAGATGGGGCTTTTGCTAGTTTGATAAGTGAAAAATGGTGTTTCATTGTGATTTTTTTTCCCTCCAGGAAGATTAGCCCTCAGCTAACATCTGCTGCCAAGCTTCCTCCTTTTGCTGAGGAAGACTGGCCCTGAGCTAACATCCGTGCCCATCTTCCTCTACTTTGTATGTGGGATGGCTGCTACAGCATGGCTTGCCAGGCAATGCCATGTCCTCACCTGGGATCTGAACCAGCGAACCCCGGGCCACCAAAGCAGAACAAATGCACTTAACTGCTACACCACCGGGCCAGCTCTCATTGTAATTTTTAAATTTTTGTTTCTTTTGCAATGGGCATAAAAAAAAATTTTAAAGCTACTCATTTTTTGCCTTCAATAAACTTTCTGCTTAGTCATTTGCAACTTTTTCTCTTGAATTGTTGATATTTCTTACTGATTTGTTGGGGGCATCTTTATATATTGGGGTGATGTAAGTTGTGAGTATTTTTCCCAGTCTGTCACTTGTCTTCTGATGTTGTTTATGATTTTCTCGGTGAGAAATGCATGCTTTTAACAAATTTTAATTTTTATATAGTCAAATGTATTAATCTTTTCTTTTAAAGTTTTTGGATTTTGCACCATAATTAGAAAGACCTATTCTTCCATGTTCTGCTCTCTCGTTTTTGTAAATTCATGTTTATATTGATGTTGTAAAGGAGGAAAGATAATTTTCCCTCCACCCTTCTGAATTCTTGGCTGAGACTTCTGTAATAAAAGACAGATTAACAAGAGAACAGCAAACAGAAGTTTACTGACAGGTATATCTCATGTACACATGGGAGACACGCAAGGACAAATGAGGCACTCCCTGAAGTGGCTTAGAATTCAGTATTAAAGACCATCTTAACAGGACAAGGGGAGGGGGGATGGAGGCTTCTTAGGGGAGAGTAAATGATTTTTAGGAAAGATGAACAAGTTCTTAGACGAATGGGTGAGAAGTATGATAGTTTGAGACAGTTTGTCTGGGTGTGGTGACAACTTCTAGTCTCCTCTTCTGTGAAGAGCCAGCCTTCCCTGGTTGATGAAACTCCCGGGGAAGGATTGATGACAGTTGAGTTCCCTTTGGAGGATCTATCTTCAGGCAGATGAGGGGAGTTCAGAGAAAGTCTCTGCCTGCATTGGCTGTTTTTCAAGTGCCTACAGCTCAAAATAATCAGTATCCCAAAGTGGCATATTTGGGAGTGGCGTGTCCTGAACTCCTACAGTCATATTTTGGGGCGGTATATTCTGCTATCCCTCAATGTTTTCATTTATATAGAATTTATTCTGTGTCACTTTGCTTCCAGATGGCTAGCTAGTTGTCCTGACACCATGACGCTGTGAATTGGCTAGTCCCTGCTCTTCCTTAAATGTCAGGGACACTCCCTCATCAATTGTGGCAGTCTCATTCCTGAGCAATGAAGGGCAGGGACTAACAAAACAAGACCCAGGGCAATCCTCCCATGTGCTGTGACAACAAAGGAGAAGCTTCTCCCAGGTACTAAGGCCATTCTGACTCACAGATGGTCTGCTGTCCAGGGACGTGCTCACAGGGAATCCCAAGCATTGCCCACCCGGGCCCCTCCCCCTCAACAGGGAGTGCAGCAGCTCAGAACCACTGCACTCGGGGGTGGAATTAGGCTTTGGGCCTGAATAAATAATTAGAAATTGGCTGCTGAGAGAATGTCCCCGGTGATTGCTTGCTCTGGAATTCTGCTGGGTGGCACACAGAGTTTTATTACCCAATTAAAATACAGCAGATTAAATCGTGCAGAAGGAAGATGGAGTGGGCAATAAATCTGCTGTGGAACGGGCTGTGGAAGGCCCACCCCAAAAGGCGTGAATTGATGGTTCAGAGAGAAGTGAGAAAAAGAGTAATCTGGTTTTGCCAAAAGGAATTACTAGCCAAGCATATTCTTTGAGGGAGACAGACTGTTTGCCTCGGGGAGGAGGGGGGTGGGGTTGGAGGCCTTGCACTGGGAAAAGAAAGGTAAGTTTTGAGTGAAGGCCCTGGATGGAAGGGAAGTGGAGGGCAGGTGAAGGCAGCCACAGGGAACATGAACAATCTCTCCTAGTGAAGCGACAGCTTTCTGCAACATACAAACACAGAAATAGATGTTGGTGATTCCGTGGTACCCACTGACTAGTGCTAGGTAACTTGAAAAATCATGTCATAGCAAGTTCTAAAATGTCACTGAAGTAAGAAGAGGCAGGATTGCCATGTTAACTATGTAGGGGAGGAAGACATTTCCTCCACCCACTCTAGGTCCTTCTGGCTGGGCTATGAATTAAATTCACATGAGACAGAATAACAGGAGAAAATTAAACAAGACTTTAGAACATGTATACATGGGAGAGGCTCAGGAAAACTGAGCAACTTGCCAAAATGGCAGAGGTTCTCATCTTAAACACCATCCTCAGCTAAAGGCAAAGGAGGATGTTGGGCGGGGCAAGGGGGAATCACTTACGGGAGATTACCAGAAAAGCACAGTAAACAAGAGTAAGGTTATTAGGCAGATTTAAGTCCTTGCCTTCCGCATTGATAAGAGTTTCTAGAGATAAGGTCATCCCCCCTTCTTCCTGGTACAGAGAGGGAGAAACCCTTACAGATGGAGATTTCCTTTACAAATGTAAATGTCTCCTGCAAAGGGTAGCTCCTACTTTTCAGAGTTTCTCTCATGTCTGTAGTTTTAAAAGTAACCAGTCCCAAATAATCCTCATGCCAAAGAGAAATATCTTAGAATGGCCAATCCCAATCCCCCACAATTATCCGATGAAATATACTTTTCCTGTTGCATTAGTTTGCTAGGGCTGCCATAACAAACCACAACTGGCTGGCTTCAACAACGGAAATTTATGGTCTCACAGCTCTGGGGGCTGGAAGCCTGAGATCAAGATGTCGGTAGGGTTGGTTCCCTCTGAGAACTACAAGGGAGGGATCTGTTCAAAGGTCTGTCTCCTCGGTTGGTAGGTGGCCATCTTCTCCTTATGTCTCTTCACATCATCTTCCCTCTGTGCATATCTGTGTCCAAATTTCCCCTTTTATAAGGACATCAGTCTTATTGGATTAGGGCTCACCCTAATGACCTTATTTTAACTTGATTACCTTGATAAAGACCTATCTCCAAATAACGTCATATTCTGAGGCAAGTGGAGACTTGAATTTTTGGGGCACACAATTCAACCCATGACACTTGACTATCGCGAAAAATAGCAACTGTTGACGAAAATAATCCATAACCAATCTATAAATGAAAATTTGGGTGAGTTTATTCTGAGCTGAAATCTGAGGACCATGGCCCGGGGGCTTTCTTCCCAAAGGAAGAAAGGGCACCAAGGAAGTGAGGTATACAGAGTGGTTATATAGCCCCAAACAGGCTGTTTCACATATGATTGAAATGTCCCTCCCACAATAGTCACAAGATTTCCCTGTCAGCACAGTGCTTGATGGACACAGCAGGTAGTGGGTCTGCTATCTCAGAGGGCATAGCAGGAGGCAAGTCTATTGTCTTGAGCTGGGTGGTCACAGGTGAGCGCAGCAGTCAGTTTCTAGCCTAAGGAAAGATGCTTAATCCTTAAAGAAATGCCAAGTTGGGAGGGGGAGGGAAGTTGCACCTTTATCTCAAGGGCCTTTGTTCTTGCCATAGGGAATATCTAAAGCAGATATACAATGCATGCTCAAAGGCCATGGTCAGGCCCTTTTGGAAAGACAAGGTCAGGCCGAATTAGGTTTATACCAAATGGCTTCCTCATATTCTCCAACATATCCTATTGCTTGCCGTTTTTATTTGTCACAACTATCTTATTCATGTGTGTAGCACTGTTACCGAAACTGAAACTGAAGTGGGTTCCCTCCTGGCGAGTTAAATCAGACTCTCCACCAGGAGTAGTTGTCTCACAAAGTAAAGTATCTTTGCAGCAAATAGGAGACCACGAGGAATCATTTCCAGACTCATGGTGTCCCCAAACAAAGGGAAGCAGGGACACTGATTTTGGACGAGGAATGAACATTCAAAAGGGAGAGGTGGGTATTCGCTTGCACAGGCTCAGTTGGAAAACATGCTTCCACATACACTGCAGGTTCCGGTAATAAGGCCTAAGCTCCTTCTGGAGAGATCTTAGCATTAAAAACAAGGCAAAGTTCTGTCGACGAAAATAATCCATAACCAATCTATAAATGAAAATTTGGGTGAGTTTATTCTGAGCTGAAATCTGAGGATTATAACCTGGGTGAGTCTTTCCACAAAGGAACAGAGCACACCAAAGAAGTGGGGGTACATAGGGTGGTTATATACCTTCAAAGAGGGTGTTTCACATATGATTGAAATGTCCCTCCCACAATAGTCACAAGATTGCCCTGTGGGCACCGCACTTGATGGGCACAGCAGGTAGTGGTCTGCTATCTGGGAGGGCGTAGCAGGAGGCAAATCTATTGTCTTGAGCTGGGTGGTTACAGGCAGTGGGTGTACCACGAGGCAAGTCTTTTGTCTTGAGCTGGGTGGTCACAGGCGGCCCGCAAGCAATCTGTTCCTAGCCCAAAGAAAGATGCTTAATCCTTAAAGAAATGCCAAGTTGGGAGGGGAAGAGAAGTTGCACCTTTATCTCAAGGGCCTTTGTTCTTGCCATGGGGAATCTCTAAAGCAGATATACAATGCATGCTCAACGGCCATGGTCAGGCCCTTTTGGAAAGACAAGGTCAGGCCGAATTAGGTTTATACCAAATGACTTCCTCGTATACTCCAATATATCCTATTGCTTGCCATTTTTATTTGTCAGGTCTTAGGCGTAGATCTCATGGTGAGACTTGATCTGGTTCAGTGTGGTTAGTGATTGACCCACCCTTGAGTTCCTCCGGGAATTAGTCAGTGACACACCACCTTCCCCGCCCCACCCCCAGGGCTTGTGATAACATCTTTTTCATGGTTCTCATGAGCCAGTTTGTGGTGCTGGGTTTCAGCCCACTGGAGAGACCCTGTAACTGCAGCCGTAGGTACGTTTGCTCCTGTTTGGTACTTGGTGAAGGGGCCAAGCTTGGGTTGTTCTTATCTTGAGGGTGAGGAGGTAAATATTTCTCCTTGGGAAAGGTGAAGATAACTGTGAGCTTCCCTTTCCGCCTTGCTGAGGGCTGCCAGATGTTGTGTTTGAGACCAGTTGGTCTGTCATTTTCACCTTCTGAAAGGAATTCATAGTGTATCCATATATGAGTTTATTACATACATCCAAGATTTTAGTTGGAACCATCTGGCTGCCCTCGTCTGGCCTGGAGCTTGGGTCTACTGCATTTCTAACCATTGAACAAAATGAAGCACAGACACTGGAGCAGTTGTTTTTGAATTGTGTCAATATTGATGCCCTTGCCTTCGTCCTGCAGCAAAGCAGATTACTGATGCAGATAAAAGTCTGTGCCAGACTGCTGGGTGCCTTGGAGCTTGACCCTGAACCCCGGCCCGTATCTGTCAATAGGGGCAAGACTAGCTCCCCACACCCCAGCTCACAATGTTGTACCTGACACAGGTAGGTCCCCTAGTCTAGAAGTCATCTTTGATTGCTTGTCAGTATAAACTGATTCCATTCATTCATTCAGCAAATAATGATTGAACAGCCGCTCTGTGCTAGTCACTCTTCCAGGTGATTGGGATACAGTGGGGGTCAGAAGTAGGACAGCTGTCCTCATGGACTCATAGAGTCTACGATCTGGTCAGGCCAAACAGTTAGCATCATAGATAAGGTGATAAATTCTAAAAACAATGAAGCAGGGCAAGGCACCAGGAATGTGGGCCTCCGGGAGAGCTGCAATTTTCTCGAGGAGGAAGTCTCAAGAAGATGACATCTGAGCAAAGACTTGCAGGAGGGGAGGAGGCTAGCTTTGTGGCTGTTGGGGGCAAGCATTTCACTAGAGGGAGCAGTCAGGGTCTCTAAGTTCCTAAAATGGAGTTTGCCTAGGGAGTGTGTAGAAGAGCTAGGAGGCCATTGTGGCTGAAGGGGAGTTATCCAAAGGGAGAGCAATAACGAGGCGGGGTGGGTGGTGAAGCAGAACACATCCTTCTAGGCCATCAAAAGGACTTTGTCTTTTATCTTAAGGGAAAGAAAAACCATTGAAGCATTTTGAGCATAGGAGATAAATGAACTGAATATTTTGCACCTTAACAGAAGGTGCGTAAAGATCATTCTGGCTGCTCTGTTGAGAATAGATGGTAGGAAGGTGAGGGCATAAGCAGGGGGAACAGTTGGGAGGCCCTTGCTCTAACTTAAGATGATAGAGGCTCAAATTGGGAGGAGCCCTGGTGGTGGTAAGTGGTTAGAATCTGAATGTATTTGGAAGGTGGAACCTAGAGGGTTCCTGATGAATTGGGTGATGGAACGAGAGGAGAGGAGTCATGGAGGACACAAAATATTTGGCCTGAGTATCTGGAAGGATGGAGTTGTCATCAGTTGAGAAGGTGTGGGCTGTAAATAGAGCAGATTATGGGAGGAGGATCAGGAGTTCAGCATGAGATGCCCATCAGTTCTCATCAGAACTAAGTAGAGATGTCTAGATAAGCTGTGACCTCATCATTCACTCCTGGAAAAGTGGCACGTTTAAACAAGTATGGTCCCAAAAGGCAAAGTAGAGAGATAGGTGGTGCTACAGTCTGAACGTTTATGTCTCCCTGAAAATTCATGTGTTGAAATCTTAACCCCCAAAGGTGATGGTATTAGGAGGTAGGGCTTTTGGAAGATGCTTAGGTCATGAAGGTGGAGCCCTCATGAATGTGATTAGTGCTATTACAAAAGCGACCCACAGAGCTCCCTACCCACTTCTGCCATGTGAGGATGCACCAAGAAGTCTGCAACCCGGAAGAGGGCCCTCGCCCAACCATGCTAGCACCTTGATCTCAGACTTCCAGCCTCTAGAACTGTGGGTAATAAATTTCTGCTGTTTATAAGCTACCCAGTCTGTGGTATTTTGTTACAGCAGCCCAAATGGACTAACACAGATGGATAGAGAAACAAGACATCATTTTCTTTATTCTGGTCTCTTAAAGGGCGTCAAAGAAGATCCAAGTCATAGTCCCTAGCAGGCCCTCTCATGTCTCTCTTTTTTTTTTTTTTAATTCTTTTTTTTTTTTTTATTAAGATTTTTTATTTTTTCCTTTTTCTCCCCAAAGCCCCCCGGTACATAGTTGTGTATTCTTCGTTGTGGGTTCTTCTAGTTGTGGCATGTGGGACGCTGCCTCAGTGTGGTCTGATGAGCAGTGCCGTGTCCGCGCCCAGGATTCGAACCAACGAAACACTGGGCCACCTGCAGCGGAGCGCGCGAACTTAACCACTCGGCCACAGGGCCAGCCCCTCTCATGTCTCTTTTTGTGCCTCCACAAACTCTGTTATAATCTACACTTTCAGAAGCTTCTCACTGGCCACCACATCTCAAACCACTCTTTCTTTTCAGCCTCAATGTCTTGGCTCCCAGCTTTGGGGTCTCTTCAGGATGTAGATTGCTTAAATCTCTTTGAACTTGAAGATATCAGAATATGCCATTCCAAAATACGCCGCTTTGACACAAGGTTTATTTTGAGCCGAAGGCAGTTGAGAAGAAGCAGATACAAGAAAAGCTCTCAGCCCTTCCCTTATTTGCCTAAAAGCAGGACATAAATTTATAAAGATGTCCCTCATCCTTTCTCTACCAAGAAGGACAGAAGTTAATCATCATAAACAACTCTACATCCTTATCAGCCCAGCGATGACCAAACCTTATACTAGCTAATACTAACCCTCATCAGTCATTAGTTCCCGGATATGTGTACCTTCCCACAATTTGCCACACCTAAAAACTCAAAGTCCTTCCCTTTGTGTTGTCACTTCTCTAAAAACGTATTGTTCCTGTGTTAAGATGCTATATAAGCCCAAGTTCGAACCACCCCTTTGAGTTACTCATCACTGAAGGCTCCCAAGTGTACGCGCGAAGCACATGTTAATAAACTTCTGGCTGTTTTTTCTCTTGTTAATCTGCATTTTGTCCGTTTAATTTACAAAGCTCCAGCTGGGGAATCTAGGAGGGTAGAGAAAAGAGGAATTTTTCCTCCCCTACACACTCATTGCCTGCTTCTTTGACCTCTCCATCACACAATGTCCAGGAAGAAATGCAGCAGGAATGGCCTGTCCTCAGAGGCGAGGGTGCAACTGGGGAGAAGGGAAATTGGACCAGAAATGTGGGGACTTCTTATTGGTAGATTAAGGGAGCAGACAAGTCGGTGAACCCATCATTGTTAATGCATGTTGCCCTACCGTATAGTTTCTGTTAATAAAAGATTCATCTATTTTTTCATCCATTCATTCAACAAGTCACCCAATTCCTGAGCCCCCTGAGGTCCTGGGGAAGCAGAGGTGAATAAGACAAGCCCATCTTTGCCGCTCTGAAGCTAGCTGGCTGATGGGGGCCAGCAGCTATGAAACACGCCCTCAGGGCGATTACACTGGGGGAGCCACGGAACCCTGAGAGCAGAGAGGAGGGGCAGCTAGGAGCAGTGGACAGCCTCTTTGGAGAATGTCCTGATGAGTTTACTTAGAATTTCCTAGGTTTAGGTCATATTTTTTTAGATGCAAATTCCCAGATAAGTCTTAGTAGCCCCCGCCTTGGCTGAGGGGAGTGGGTCCCTTCCATCACAATACTCACTACTGGATGTTGACCTCATCTGCCCCCACCCCCACCCAAAAAGCTGAGACCTTATGTCCAATTCACTTAGTTCTCTCAGCGTCTGGCTCAGGGCCTGGCTCATAGAACATATTTAATAAATTTGGGGTGAACTGTTTGCTGATGGATAACAGAACTGCATGTCCTTGCTTTCCATGAGGGTGCATGGAACTCACTCTGTGCATCTAAATAATGATGAGTTAGTGAGAATTATTACATTATTTTGAATATATCTACAAATTTTAAAAGTGCTACATGATCACTACCAAGAGTGTTCTTTCTTATTTGACTTTTTTAAAGCTCAGTTTAGTGAGAGGATTTTTTTCCGGTGGGACCACGTTGTTAATTTTATAGCGAGAGTCAATGGGAAATAAGATTTGCATCATAGAAATATTCTTTATAGCTATTTTTTGGGAAAAAGGATTGTGTCAAACCAGGGTTACCCTATTTTCATCTTGATCCGATGGTATGTATAAGATCTTTTAAAAAGAAAGATAATGTTCTGTATTCATTTTATTTAACAAATCAATTGCATTTTCCAATTACAAATATTATATAAACTCATATAGAAAATTAAAAAGAAAACACATTTTGATGTATTTTTTTCCAATAATTTTTCTATGACTAAGATTTTTTTTTTAACAGTCATGCTCATTTTAAATAAAATTCTCAAGTGTGAAGAGTAAAACCTTGGGAACCAGTTGGATTGTTCTCTCAAATGCTTTCTTAAGATTTTGAAAGATTTATCCAAATGGAAAAGTTAGGCAATATAATTAAATGGGCATTGTAACTGGGTCAATTCAGGGTGATAAAATCTTCTACACAGTGAAAATAGAGCCGAAAGTGCTTCTCAACAAATAGAACATAAACTTAGGCAGTTATGGCTGATACGGAGAGGTGAAGAAACTAGAAGCCCCACTGGGCCTTTTAAATGTATCAAAACTAAGAGCCAGCCTCGTTAATCTGTGATAATCAGCAAGATTGCTGGGCAGTAAAGGGAAGCACCAGGAGAACAAAGATATGGGAGGAGTTAATGATTTCTTCACATCCAATTAATATATGAAAGTGAATTAAAATAAATCCCTGAGAGAGTGGCATTTATCTTGGCGTCAGCAGGGAATCAGAGAGCCAAGAATCAAAACTGTTCCCCAAATTAAGTTATTTGTCATGGAAAACAGACTATGTTATAAATGTGGTCCGTTCTACACCTTCCTTTGTCAGTTGATGTGGAGAATAACCCACATTAAGCAGGTAAGTGTGCGATAGTAAATTTTCTGAAAAAGAAAAGGAAAATTCTGTTTTGGTGGCAATAATCTCCAGAGCCCCCACCTTCCCCAAATGGACTTTATTAAGGCTGGAGGGGAGGCAAAAATTTCCCTTTACTCTGTTAGGGTCTCTGGCTGGGCCTGAGAATTAAGTTGACATAAGACAGATTAGCAGGGGGGGCTGGCCCCATGGCTGAATGGTTAAATCTGTGTGCTCCACTTCAGTGGGCCAGAATTTCCCCAGTTCGAATCCTGGAAGCCAACATGGCACCTCTCATCAGGCCATGCTGAGGTGGTGTCCCACATGCCACAACTGGAAGGACCCACAACTGAGAATACACAACTCTGTACCGGTGGGCTTTGGGGAGAAAAAGGAAAAATAAAATCTTTGAAAAAAAAAGATTAGCAGGAGAAAAGCATACAAATTTCATTTTTATATGTATACGGGAGCCTTCACAGGAAAATGAAGACCCATTTAGGTCTAAGAGTTTATATACTAGGTTGAACAAAGAGTGGTAGTTATGAGAAAGTAACTAAAATATACATGGAGACTAAAGGAAGATAAAGGTTATTTCAACAGGGTTTGTTCGTACAAATTCTTCTTGTCCTTGACTCCCCATTTCTGGTAAGAATGTTCTTTTCCTCCAGGAGGGAGGGCAACTTTCACACTTCCCCTTGTGAAGGAGTGCAAACTTTATTCACCTCATAACTGGAAAAAAACTCCTGTGGTTATCACGGCAAAAGTGTTCATAGCAGCCAATTTTCCTCCTGACAAACAAGGACACTCTCCTACACAACCATAATACAACCATCAAAATCAGGAAGTTAACATTGATAGGTTATGTTGGGAGGAAAATTTTCCTC
Source organism: Equus przewalskii (assembly GCF_037783145.1). NCBI lineage: Eukaryota > Metazoa > Chordata > Mammalia > Perissodactyla > Equidae > Equus > Equus przewalskii. The sequence continues at coordinate 56,586,270 of NC_091839.1, read as the reverse complement.
TACTATTTTAGATTCAAATGGTGGGAGCCTGCAAATTAACTAACAAAGCTAGATTAAGAGGAGAAAAGTTTGTTTTCAGATGTGGGGGTTTTCAGATGAAGAGGCAAGCTGAACAGGTAGAAATAGAGGTTTATATATCAACTTAATAAGGGAGGAGGGTGATGGTGGTTAGGGCGTCAGAGAACGAGAAGTTGGGACGAGTCTTGTTTACACAATCTTTTGGAATGTCCTGGTGCCCAAGGTCAGGCTTCCCTGATTGGAGACCTCCCTGGAGAGGGGTGTGGCAGCTGACTCTCACAGATAAGGGAAGTCCAGATAAGAGTTCTTTCTGCATCAGCTGTAGCTCAATGTTTCCACTTTGAAGTAATCTTTATATCATTCAGGTGGTTATCAGGACTGGCAGTCACTACCAGCTAACCCACAGACCCCATTCAAGTTGTGCCCACTGCCCCATAGCAGTCTTTAGAGAAAAAAGATCCAAGCTAGGATCACCCGTTGCATTTACTCATCTTTTCTCTTTGATTTTCTTCAGTCTAGAAGAGTTCTTTAGTCTTTGACTTTCAGGATCCTGACACTTTTGAAGATTACAGCCCAGTTATTTTGGCCAAATTTAATTGGTGTGTTTTTATCCATCCATCCATGTATCTATAAGGGAGGAAAAAAAATCTACCTTTCTAAAATTTTGGCTGAGGCCTTTCTAACAAAAAGCAGGTTAGGGGGCTGGCCCAGTGGCCTAGTGGTTAAGTTTGGCACGCTCTGTTTTAGTGGCCTGGGTTCACTTCTTGGGTGCAGACCTACACCACTCATTGGCAGCCACGCTGTGGTGGCAACCCACATACAAAATAGAGGAAGATTGGTACAGATATTAGATCAGGGTGAAACTTCCTCAGCAAAAACCCCCAGACTAACAAGAGAAGAAGAAACTGAAGTCTATTGACATATATATCTCATTTATACCTGGGAGAAACTCAGGGACAGAGTAACTTAAGGAAGTGGCTTAGAACTCTGGCTTATACAGCATCTTCAAAAAGAACAATCCATTTGTAGCAAAATGACAGGCAAAGAAAAGTGGTTTTAAGCTTCCAAGGGCAGCAAACTGTGGGAAGGTAAATATATGGGAGGGAACTAAGGGGATAAGTTCTGTTTGCAGATTCCTCTGATGCCATCTGATAAGAGTGTCTCCAGAAAAGGAGAATTTATATTATGTCTTTAGGCAGAACAGAGAGAGAGAGTGTGTAGAGAGAGCTTTTTCTGCATTTTCTGCTTCTTGAGTACCTTCTGCTCAAAATAATTTTTGTCAAAGAGGCATATTTTGGGGTGACACATTCTGGTTTCCTTCAATCCATTAATTCATTCATTTAGGACAAATAATTGATCCTCTGCTGTGGGCTGAGTCCTTCCAGGCATTGGGACATATAGTGCACTGGAGGTATGTGGACCTTCCCAAGGGAAGAAACTGAAGCCCCTATAGCCTCTAGAATGGTTAAGAAGCCAGATTTTGGATTCAGGATATCTGGGATGAGGTCCCAGCTCTACTACTACTTCCAGTAAAATGTTGGGCACTTAACTTTTGGCTGCCTCACAGAAACAGGGAAGGTGAATAAAATACCTACCACATAAGATCAACATTTGCTTGAAATGAGTTAATACCAGCATCTCATTAAATATCAATAGGCTGCATCTGAAAATTAGATTTTCTGGGTGAAGATGCTAATTGAGTTCCATTTTACATTGTTTTAAAAGGGAAAAATTGGAGGCCAGCCTGGTGGCACAGTGGTTAAGTTCGCATGTTCTGCTTCTTGGCGGCCCGGGGTTCGATGGTTCAGATCCCCACTGTAGACATGGCACCGCTTGGCAAGCCATGCTGTGGCAGGCATCCCACGTATAAAGTAGAGGAAGATGGGCTTGGATGTTAGCTCAGGGCTAGTCTTCCTCAGCAAAAAGAGAAGGATCAGCAGCAGATGTTAACTCAGGGCTAATCTTCCTCAAAAAAAATAAAATAAAATAAAATAAATAAAACGCCTGAAAGGATCAGGAGATGCCACCCCAAAGGAGGCCTCTTTGGCATAAGAACTATTTTGAGCTGAAGTCATTGGGGTTCCTGAACTTTCTTATCTTTCTAAAATCAGAGCCTCCCGAAAGAATTCAATTGTCTTATGACAATCCCCTCCTCGGGGACAACTCTAATCTTTTCTTGGAGACAAAAAGTTAGAAGTTGCACCTCATTCAGACAGACACTGCCATGAACTATCATATCTCTCATCTATTGTCCTAAGGGCACATCATCTTTCCAAAAAGGCATTTGTATAATGCCCTTTCTCTCTTCCTTTTAAGAAGTTATATCTGTTTTCCCAGAAGTGCTGCTCTGTTCTTCCCCGTCTCCTATTAAGATGGCAAATAAACTTTAAATCCTAACCCCCAACTTGAGTCCCATTTTTCTGTGAACTCCCACACATGTATGTGAGTAAAAATTTGTCTTTGCTCTTGCTAATGTGTCTTTTGTCAGTTTAATTTTCAGGCCCCCAAGAAAAAACGTAAGAGGGTAGACAAAAAAGTTTTTTTTCTCCAAGACACACCTATTTAGTAACAATGGTCACATTAGGATGCAAACTGTTTAAAATGCCGATTATCAGAAAATTAAAACAGTTGTTTTATGTAAGTAACATATCTTCCACTGTAATCACTATTTTTATTCCTTTAATTCGTTATCCACCATTGTCTTCAAAACTTTCTCAACTTTTCTGGTACTCATTGTCCAGCTCTCCACAAAAGCAGTGGCTCAATATGAAAAGCACTGGTAAATGCATTCAGGACAAGTGCCAGTGAGAGAGCATGACTCACTCTGAGCACAATGCTCTGAGGTCACTCTTAGCATCAAGCAGCATCCAAAGATGACACCCCCTCTGTGGATATTCGCTGTGCTTTGCAAAATGTCTATGACTGTTGCTGCTGTTGTACCATGTGAGTTTGGAAGGTTGCTGCAAAACTTTTCCCCACATTGTTTTGATAAAACATATTGGACTTTTGGAGATGTAAGTATACAATTTTCTATCAGTTTAGATCAAACAAACTCTGTATTAAGAGATACAGGCATTCTGTGAAGTGTGGGTATTAAAAAACCAAAAGGTGTTGTTTCTGGGAGATATTTGGCAGGCTATGCTTTCATATATAAAGCACTTAAGACAGTGCTTCTAACAAAGAAAGTATTAGCTATTATTAATTTACCTTTTTGACACAACATTCTAATGGGGAGAGCAGACAAGTAAACATAGGAGGGATAAGATTACTGCAGACTGTGATGAGTTTTCTAAAGAGCTCGATTACCATGATAGGGAATAATGGTGGATGTCACCCTGGGGAGGTGACATCTAGAAATAAGCCTGAAGAATGAGAAGAAGCCAGCCATGGGGGGAGCCAGGGCAAAGCATTGCAGGCAGAGGCAAGAGCAAATCCCCAGGCAAAGGTGACACGGAGCTGTCAGAAGGACAGTGACTAGAGAGCAGGGAGTAGGGAGAGCTCTGTGAGACGAGGCTAGAGAGAGGCAGGGCCCAGGTCACGCAGAATCTCTGAGGCTGTAGCATGGAGTTTGGATTCTATTCTATGTGCAGTAACAAACCATTGAAGAACTTTACGTGGAGGGATGGTGTGGTTAGATTTACATTTTTAGATCACTTTTACTGAAGCGATTGGGCTAATGGAGATTTCAAGTGGAAACCAGGAGACTAGTTAAGAGGCTACCATCTTAATTCGGGTAAGAGATGAGGTGACATTGAAGATGGAGAGAAGAAGTCAGAGATGAGGATTATTTTGGAGGACGAATTCTTGGCCTTGATGTTAGTCGAAGGAAACGGATGACTCAGGGATGATGCCCACATTTCTGGTGTTGATAAGTGGGGAGACGATAGTGTCATTGATATACAGAGGGAAGATTAGATATAAGGAAGTTTGCAAAGTTCTCTCTAAAGTCTGGGCGTGTACACACACATACGCACACAAATGGAGAATTGTGTTCCCCATGTCTTTCAGGGAGGTGTCATTATTTATAAATGGCAGCAAGGCTGCAAAATGAGGAGATGGTATAGAGGTTCCATACCACATGGTACAGGAGAAACCTAAATTATGACAATTTGCTTCAGTTCTACTTACAGGACGTGGAGACTTCTACTTCCGTCCTTCCTCATAGCAACTATTATGATACATGGCTTTATGGCTTTTTATTTGTTTGCTTTGCCTTATTGATTGGAAGCAGGAAACTGGTGGCTGTTCTGCTTGTATAAGCTAAAGGTCAGAGAGGTCTGCCATGATTACCCAGTAGGTCACAGCTGTAATGTGTCCATTTTATCTCTTCTTGAATATTAGACGGAGTAATGGTGGTTAGGAACAAATGATCTTCCCAAAGAGATGAAGTGTAGGATAATTAGGGATGAATGGTCCAATGAGAGCTGTAGAACACTACTGCGGGGTAGCAGAATATGTCACCCACAAATATGCCATTTCAGAATAAGGATTATTTTGAGCTGAAGGCAATTGAAAGAAGGCAAATATAAGAAAAGCTCTCTGCCTTCCCTCCATTTACCTAAAAGCAAGACATAAATTAGTAAAGGTGTCCCCCATCCCATTTCTACCAGGAAGGACAGAAGTTAATTACTGGAGATGACTCTAAACCCATATCAGCCCAGAGATGGTTCCAGGGGAATCTACCCAACACACTTCACTAACCAGCCCTAATCTTCCATTGGTTTCTCCATATATTTGCCTTCTAACAATTTGCTGCCCTAGAAACTCAAAGTCTTTTTCCTTTTGTTTTGTCACTTTTCTAAAATTCTTTTGTTCCTTTGCTAAGATGCTAGATAAGCTCAAGTTCTAACCACCTCTTTGAGCTACTCATCTCTGAGTGCTCCCATGTGTGTGTAAGGGAGGAAGACAATTCCTCTGCCCTCGAGGTCCTTCTGGCTGGTCTAAGAATTAAATTGACATGAGACAGAAGAGCAGGGGAAAATCAAACAAAGTTTAATAACATGTGTATATGGGAGAAACCCAGGAAAGCTGAGTAACTTGCCAGAATGGCCAAAGCTGCCACCTTAAATACCATCTTCAGTTAAGGACAAAGGAGGATGGTGGGGGTAGTGGTTTGGGGCTTCAAAGGGGACGAAGGCAATTTACATGGAGATGGAAAAGCAAATGTTTGTTAAACAAGTGTTTGCTGGGCCCTCTATAGACAATGTGACCCAAGAGCCAGAACTTCGATAAAAATGGGCTTTCTGGTGCCTTTCTATCACAGCTGTTTTACATTTTACTATAGTTATCATATGATATCAGCTCCTTCCTGGAACAGGCATTCTTTCTGAAATTCTTTCAGGCAGTTGGGGGAAGGTCAAAGTTTCTTTCAGAGTCTTTTGTTTTTAAAAACAATCAAGGCAAAGAGACACATTTCGGGGGGCAAATTCTTATCCCTCACATGTACGTGTGATGCACATGTTGGTAAGCTTTTTCTTTTTTTCTCTTGTTAATCTGTCTTTTATCAGTCTAATTTACAGGGCTCCAGTCAGACATCCTTGAAGGGTAGAGAAAAAAAGATTTTTCCCCTCTACTACATGACAAAGAACAGAAAGTATATACTGAGAGCCCCAGCAACAGGGGAGCTCTGGTTTAAGGAGGACCAAGAGCTGGCTGCCTCATTCACTAGCTGTGCTAGCTTAGCCAGACCACAGGCTTCACTGAACCCTGAGTTTTCCACCTGTGAAATGTTTTTTAGGGGATGGGGGAACAGAACAAGAATTAAATAAGATAGAATATGGTGATAGTCAGAATACTCTAGAACATTACAGAAACAACCCTTAAAACTCAGTGGCTTCAGTGGTTTAGCACAAACAAAGCAGATTCAGATGTGGGTCAGTGGGGATTCTCCTCCTTCTGGACATTCTGGAATCCACATTTCCATCATCTTGTGATGTAGCCACAACATGTGGCCTCCAAGATTATTGAAGAAAGGGAAGAGAGGATGGAGTACTACATGATATATTTTTAATGTTCAGATCTGGGAATGGCTTATGTCACTTCCACCCAGCCCCTGCTGGCCAGTACTGAGTCACACGGGCCCAATAAAACTGCAAGATAAGCTGGAAAATATTGTTTCCCAAAAGTCCAGTAAGAGAAACATAAAATGAGATTTAGTGAAATAATGGCATTGTCCCTATCACATATAGGTAAATGTGTTTTATAAAATATTATCTCTAGCTTTTCTCTGGTAATGATGCTTTGAAATGACTAAAATGGGAAAAGAAATTAGTAAGCAAAGGATATTGTAGGGGAGGAAGACATTTCCTCTACCCTCTCTGGGTTCGTCTGGCTGGAGAATGAATTAAATTTACCTGAGACAGAATAGCAGGAGAAAATTAAACAAAGCTTTATAACATGTATACATGGGAGAGGCTGAGCTGGGCAACTCGCCAAAATGGCTGAAGCCACCACCTTAAATATCATATCCAGCTAAAGACAAAGGAGGATGTTGGGGGTGGGGGGAGTCAGTTACAGGAGGTTACCAGAAACAGGAATAAGATTATTACGCAGATTTAAGTCCTTGCCTTTGGCATTGATTAAGAATTTCTAGAGGTAAAGTCATCCCCTTTCTTCTTCCTGGTACAGAGAGGGAGACATCTTTACAGATGGAGATTTCCTTTACAATGTAAATGTCTCCTAACAAAGGGTAAGTAAATTCTACTTTTCAGTTGCCTTCCTGTCTGCAAAGTAACCAGCCCTAAATAATCATCATGCCAAAGAGACATATCTTGGGGTGGCCAATTCCAGGCCCCCAAAATATATATGAGCCGAAAGGTGGATAAGCCCCCTTCCGAATAATGGGGAGATAATTTCCCTTTTAGGAGAGCACAGAAAAGAGGCACAAGGAGTAAGAGTGGGAGAGGAAGGTGGAGGGTTGAAGGACTGCAAATAGGAAAGAGAGAAAGTGTCTTAGCTGGTAAAGTTCACAATTATGATGAAAGTGTGGCTGGAGAAGAAAATTTTATATGTGAACTAAAAGCAAATGCCGTTTTTAAGAGCCAACAATTTTGTAGCCAGCAGAAAGGTAAAGTTTACAACATTCATCGGAGGGCAACAAGTTCCAAAATGAAGATCTTTTCTGCAAATAAAAAGAAAGAGCCATGGCTGGAAAGCATTTCCAAGTTAAATGTTAAGGATGGGAGGCGGCAATAAATGGAGATTTGCAGGGTGACTTATGAAGGTCAGAAAAATTAAACCATGTCCCATCTTCTGACGTTTGAATACACGGGACTAGCCTGGGGATCAAGGCTCTGCCATGAGATGTGTCCTCTTTCCAAGACAAACCATCTTGGCAAGAAGTCTTTAAGAAGGAGAAATCAGAGTCCTTATGTAGGGGAGGAAAAGTAATTTTCCTTCTACCCTTCTTAGTTCTCAGCTGAGAGCCCTGTAACAAAAGACACATGAACAACAAGAAAAATATAAAAAAAGAACAAACAGAAGTTCATTAATGTGTACACCTCAGGGATACATGAGAGCTACCCAGAGAAAAATGAGGAACTCCCTGAGGCAGCTTGGAACTCCAGCTTAAAGACCATCTTCAGCTGAAGGTATAAGAAAGAAAGATGTGGGGAGGTTAGGTCTGGGGAGGTTAACGGGAAAAGCATGGTAAACGAAGGTGAGGTGCTTGTGCATTTTAAGTGATGCTTTCTCCATTACTTCTCTCATAATTTAGAGTCACCCTTCCCTTCCTGGTACAGAGAGGGAGACACTCTGACAAATAGAGGTTTCCTTTATAAATGTGAATGTCCCTTACAAAGGGGTAACTTCTACTCTGTACTCAGAGCTTCTCCTGTGTCTGCTGTTTCTCAAAAATAACCAGCTCAAAATAATCCATCTGCCAAAGAGGCATATTTGGGGGAGGGCACATTCTGCTACCCTTCTCTTACATACTCCTCCTGGACCTCTCTGAGCTTGTCTCTTAGCCATCACTGGACATGCGCTGCTCCTTGAATATTTTGGTGATGCACCAGCCTCCAGGCATCTGGTCTAGCTCTTCCCTCAGCCTAGAAAGCTCTTCCCTGTGATGTGATGTCCACTCTGCTGACCCCCTCGGCTTCTCAATGACACCTACCCTGTCCACTCTATTTAATACCTTCCAGCATATTGAACAGTTTACTTTCTGTGACGTTTATTGTTTGTCTTACCCTATTGGAATGTAAGGGACACAGGGGGAGAGATTACTTATGATTGTTTCTTCATTGATGTATGCCAATCGCCTAGTAGATACGCAAAAATGTTTGTTGAATTGGATCAATCACACAAATCACTAGCTCTTAATGGGTTAAGTGGCAGAGAAGTCTGTTTTCCTCTAAAACAACTGCTGTGAACAGAGCCCTTGTGACGCCCTCGGTGTTTGAGGGGGGAGTGGGGGCAGGGTACAGCAGGGAAACCAAAGTTAGGGGGGAAATCAGTGTGAACATTTCAAGGATCTTTTCGTGTTGCTGATTTTGTGTTTCAGGCTATGATTGATGGCAGCAGCATTATTTAACTTGTAATTTTTAGGTTTTAAAGTAATTGTGTTGGAATGTTTTTCTTTCCTTCTAAAACAAGCGAACTCTGTAAAAAACATAAGCTTCAGTTTCAGCTGAAGAGAAAAACCTTTAGGTGGAGGTAAAATAGAAACCAGCACCTCCATTCGATCTTTCACTACCTGGTCTGTTTTGAGAGTGGATGTGTGTGGACAGTGGTGCCTAATGAGATCATTTCTGTTACTGTTTGTGAAGGGCTTAGCTTTCCCTTGTTCTCCTTTGAGGCTTAAGAACTTGGACATTTCAGAATGCTTTTTAAAAATTAAATACAGGGTTTCGGTTGCTTTGATGCAGTCCAAGGGGACAGCAAAAAAGACCACTGCAAATAATTTCGAAACTCTACTTGAACAGCTACTGAATCCTTGTGAAAACACAGATACGTATGAAAAGAGTCAACATTTTATACACAAATTACATTTCATAGAAAATCACATTTTGATGTTGTGGTGGGGGTGGTGGTTGTTTGGAAACACTATCTCTGTTCTAGAAACATTAAACCATGAATGAATGCCTAAATTCTCACCTTTGCTGTGGGGACTAGCATTTAGGGTATAATTTGCATTTGTTTAGCAATCCCTTAAATTCCTCAGCATGAAAAAGAACACTTTTATCCTGAGTACAGGTGCGGTATACACTTTTGCATCATTCAGTTACATTCCAGAAGATTTGGGGGAAATTAGCTAAGAGATAAGTGTAGACACAATGGTCCATGCCTCAGGACCTGAGACTTTTTTTTTTTTGAGCAAGATTAGCCCTGAGCTAACATCTGCCACCAATCCTCCTCTTTTTTTTTGCTGAGGAAGGCTGGCTCTGAGCTAACATCCATGCCCATCTTCCTCTACTTTATATGTGGGGTGCCTACCACAGCATGGCTTGTCAAGCAGCACCATGTCTGCACCTGGGATCTGAACCAGCGATCCCCAGGCTGCTGAAGCAGAACGCAAGCACTTAACCGCTGTGCCACTGGGCCGGCCCCAGCCCTAAGACTTTGAGTCATCCATCTTTGCTGTTTAGGCTGAATCACGAAGGCCCACACTCTACATTGGGCATTATATCAAAATTAATTGCATTGCTAGATCCTAGTCATTAGTCTTAGTATTTTCAAACTATGCAAGAACAGTGGGACATTTATTTATAATTCTGCTTCAACTTGTAATTCTTTACCCAATAACGTTGGTCGATTAGCCCCCTACTGCAGCTTTATTAGAATGTCAGCTGTAATAAATAGCTCCTCCACTACGTAATTACTTTGTCACAACAATCGGAATTTTAGTAAGCAAATTGATAAAAATGTGAATGAGCTTCTTCATCTTATGCTGAGTCTGACAATTTTCCCCTATAGCTTTGGGTAGAATTGTAACCACAGGACCAGGAACAGAATTTGCCACCTGAAAATATGCCTCTTTGGCATAAGGGCTATTTTGAGCTGATGATTATTAAACAAAACAAAACAAAAAACAGCAGACATAGGGAAAGCTCTGAAAACCTAGCAGAGATTACCCATTTGTAAGGGAAATTTACATTTGTAAGAGAAATCTCCATTTGTAAGGGTGCCTTCCTCTCTGTGCCAGGAAGGAGAGGATGATTCTAAATCTCCGGAAATTCTTATCAATAGAGAAGGCAATGACTTAAATCTACATAACAACTTTACCCTTATTTACTGTGCTGACCTCATATTAACTATTAGCTATTTTTCAGGGGCTGCAAGGCAGCTGGGAGCATGCGCAGAAGAGAAAATTTTGATCTGCCAATGGAAACTCATCCTGCCAGCGCTTCCCAATACCAGCCTGACTTCCCTGATCCCTTAAACTTTACCCCATACCCGGGATCAGAGAGACAGAGTTGAGACCCTGTCCTTCTGTCTCCTTATGAGTCAATCCTGTGATAAACTGCTTCTTCTCTCAAAGACTGGTGTACCACAGTATCAGTTTCTGTGTGCATTGGGTGGCAAGCCCTTGCTCTATAACATAATTGCCCCCTTCTTTAACAATGCTAGTCGTAAATACATTCTGTAACCTTGGGAAGAACAAGCTTAAGCATTTTTCCTTGAGGTGAGGGATGTGGGGTTGGCCACTTGTGATGAGCGGAGTTGCCTTCTGACTCTAATCAGATGTATTGGCTGTAATTGCCAGTGACAGATCCCTTGGGCAGAAGTCTCCTAATTTGTCTTGTTGAGAATTTAGGCAGAGCAGTACTTGAACCAATCTGCTTGTCAGGCAGGAGGATGATTTCTGAGAGGACCTCCAAGGAAAGAAATACCCACTTTTCCTAGAGTAACCCACTCCTGTGCATTTTACGTTCAAGTTCTCAGCAATAAGAGAGAGCCATACGTTGCTCCCCACCCAGGATGGCTGAGAGGCCGGGAGTGGCGGGTGGCTCATGGCTCCCACGATAGAAAATTGTCACTCCACGCTGGGAGAACTGTGAACAAGATACGAGAAGGAAGGGGAACAAAAGCAAAGTCAGATTCATTTGAAAAGCAATTTAAAGGTTAAGTCTTGCCAGAAAAAGGGAATTACAATTTCAAGGTCCAGTAGAAAATTAGAATTTCCCAATCCTGAAAGTGTCTAAAAATTTATCTTTTTAAAATTTCGCATTTTACTGGCCAAATTGCAAAGAAGCTAGAACATATGACAATTCAGGCATATTTATCATGACTAGATACAAATGTTTTATTTTTACAGATTTGTCAGCTACCTGGAAGAAGTATCTAGTAACGGGCAAAGAGAAATCTACAGGGGTTTGCAATAACCTTCCCCCCCAGCCACCGCCATACTACACATATGTCTCCATAATACTTTTATCTAGTTTATGATAGAAAAGATAGGGGTGTACTATGAAAAATAGTTATTGATTAATGATGTCTGTCAATAAGTGGTCTTCTTCAGCACTCTTTGATGACCCCCGGATTAAGATGTCCCATTCTTGGATTTTGGGTAGTTGTCCAATGCAACCCAGTGTGTAGCTGGGCCCTTTCATGCGGGATCATTCAAGTCAGCTACACAGCCCATGTTGAGCAGCTGCAGTAGAGTAGGGAGGAAGAAGTGGGGAGGGAGAGAGACAGAGGTGGGGGGAGAGAGAGAGATTGATTTTGGAAACAATACACGATATACAAATATAAAAGTGTTGATGTAGTCATCATAAGAAATAGAATACTTTTTAGGGGCTAGCGCAGGGGTGTAGTGGTTAAGTTAGCATGCTCTGCTTTGGTGGCCTGGGGTTTGCAGGTTCAGATCCCAGGCATGGACCTACACACCGCTCATCAAGCCATGCTGTGGCAGCGTCCCACATACAAAACAGAGGAAGATTGGCACAGATATTAGCTCAGCGTCAATCTTTCTTGAGAAAAAAGAGGAAGATTGGCAACAGATGTTAGCTCAGGGCCAACCTTTCTTACCAAAAAAACCCCACCCCAAACCACCAGAAATAGAATATTTTTAACTCTCCAACATTATTTTATAGCTTAATTTTATTTTGAATTATGTGGGTGGAGGGCAGTTCGCCTTTGAATCTTTTTGGCCTTGCCCAGCCCCTGGCCCAACCAGATTGGATCCGTTACAGCTGATTTTATAGGTGCCTCTTATTAAACTGTAAAAGGGGTTACTTTCCTCTATTCCATGGCACCAAATTGAGAGAGCTGCAAAAAGGCAAGAGAGTGAGTGATTAAACACAATTCCTGGGGCCTATATTTGGCAACAGGGAAATGCCAACAAATGGGTGAAACCGACCGGACGAGTTCCTCCTGTTTCCGCAGGGTAATCAGGGCAAACATGACTCTGTAAAGCTCAGAGAAGACAGTCAAGACTGCTCTTTTGGAATCGCCAGATCTTGGGCCTCTGTTACTTAGATTACTTTCTTGGTCTTTCCGAATCCTCCGTGCTTATGTGCACGCGTGATCGCGTGTGGTCTGCCCATGCTGCCCCTTCTGGTGGTCTGGGCTACGTTAGATAACACCATCCATTTCTTTGACATAGTCCAGAGCTGAGCCAATGTGGAAAATAATGAACTTATTGGTAAGATGTAACCATCTCCCTTTTTAACTCTCTTAGATTTGATTTATTAATTCTTTTTGCGTGCAGTGTTCGCGGGCTGATGAGGGTCAGCTGGGCCATCTGCTTATCAACCACGGCTTTCCCTGACCCTGTGAAAGGAGGGAACAGCAACTGAGAACTGCAGCCTGCAGCACTGTGCTTGGAGCTTTCTCTCTGAGGGTTCAAATGGCTAACAGCCTCTGGATTCTTTCAAGATGTCCCATTCTAGGCTCTGTGGAGGCAGGAGCAGGTTTTATTTGCTCGACCCGGTGCTGTAGCTTCTATTAGTTGATTCTCCAATGTCAGGTTGTTTCAGGACTCTTGGGTTTATTTAACTTCCTTCCTCGGGCCCTGAGAGTTTTGATATAGAGCCTTCCTTTTCTCCAGTTTTCAGACAGAGAAGACTTTTCCAAGGAAACAAGGAGGAAAAGGATAGAGAACACATTGACTTAGAAAAACAGGTGGATCTTTAGGAGAATGAAAGGATAAGCCACAGGCTGGGAGAAAATATTTGCAAAAGACACATCTGATAATGGATTGGTATCTGAAATATATAAAGAACTCTTAAAACTCAGCAATAAGGAAACAAACAATCCAGTTAAAAAATAGGCAAAAGATCTGAACAGACATCTTACCAAAGAAGACGTACAGGTGGCAAATGAGCATATGGAAAGATGTTCAACATTATATTCATTAGGGGGTTGTAAATTAAAACAACAGTGAGATACTACTGCATATCATTAGAATGGTTAAAATCCAAAACACTGACAATACCAAATGCTGGTAAGGATGTGGGGCAATAGGAATTCTCACTCATTGCTGGTGGGAATGCAAAATGGTACAGCCACTTTGCAAGACAGTTTGGCAGTGTCTTACAAAACTAAACACACTCTTGCCATATGATCCAGCAGTCGCACTCCTTGGTATTTACCTAGAGGAGTTGAAAAGTTATGTCCACACAAAAACATGCACACGGATGTTTATAGCAGCTTTATTCATAATTGTCAAAACTTAGAAGCAACCAAGATGTCCTTCAGTAGATGAGTGGATAGACAAACTGTAGGACATCCAGACAATGGAATATTATTTAGTGCTAAAAACAAACGAGCTATCAAACTATGAGAAGACGTGGAAGAACCTTAAATGTATATTGCCAGGCGAAAGAAGCCAATCTGAAAAATCTACATACTGGATGATGCCAGCTATGTAACATTCTGGAAAAAGCAAAACTGTAGAGATAACAAAAAGATCTGTGGTTGCCAGGGGCTGGGGGCAGCAAGTGATGAATAGGTGGAACATAGGGGAATTTTAGGGCAGTGAAATGACTTTGTATGATACTGTAATGGTGGATATATATTGTTACCCATTTGTCCAAACTCACAGAACTGAACAACACCAAGAGTGAACCCTAATGTAAACTTTGGACTTTAGTTAATAATAATGTATCAATATTGCTTATCTACTGTAAGCAATGTACTACACTAACGCAAGATGTTAATAATAAGGGAATTAAGGGAGGATGGTGTATTGGAATACTCGACTTTCTGCTCAATTTTTCTGTGAACCTAAAACAGTTAAAAAAAATCTACTAACTACAAAACCCCCAAAAAAGATGGATCTGAAGAATGTGAGAAGGATGCCATTAGGGGTCAAGGAAGGTATGGCCAACACCAATCTGAATTTTTCTGATCCACCACCAAGGCAGATCTTTGGTGTGGTGTTTTTACTATCGGGAGTCCAGCCAGTGGATTGAAGTCCCTGGTCAACTGAACAGGACTCCACTGTTCACCATCTAAGTACTACTAAACGTATCACAGACTTCCATCTCAGGGAGGTAGGGGAAGAAGAAAAAGACTTTTCAACTGAGTTTAAAGGCAAGAAATAGAAAAGTCCAGAGGCTTTTGTATCCTGTAGTGTTTGAAAAACTCTTCAAATAAACCGTCTCAAGTTCTGGAGCTGTAGCAACCTTGAAATAGTATGCTTATGAGCTTTGATGTGGAGGTTTGTGCTGCATTCACAATATTTACCCTATGTGTGTGTAGGTGTGTGTGTGTGTGTGAGTGTGTGAGCGTGTGACATATGATAGAGTGCCTGCCTGAGAGCCAGGGATACCAAAAGGAAGGAAGGAAGGAAGGATCCTCATCGTCTCCAGTTTCTTGTAGTGGCATAGTCTAACCTGATCTGGCTTTTCTCTTATATTTGTTTCATGCAACTACCCACATTTCGTAATCAATGTGTCTTTCTACTTACATGCCTTGAGGCCACTTCCTGCTTCTCCGTTTTTTTTACTCTGCCAGTTTTGTTTAAAAGAATGTATTAAATACATTCAAAACCTTTCCTTTGTTGTCACGTTGCTGTTACGTTGTTAAATTTTTTTCCCTCCCTCTCGACAGTACATCCACCCGCCTCGGGATGGATGGCATCCACTTTGTCCTCTGTCCCCTGGCTTGTCCCAGGTTTGGAGACACAGCTCTGGAGGTTTAATTAGCCTCAGTCTTGAGACGACCTAAATATCTTAAGGGGAGTCAGAACAATAGAGTGATCAATTTTCACAACTTTGTGCTTGACACTTTTAGGTGGCAAATGCTACTTTCTCAAGAACCGAAGGCGCAGGAGCATTGTTTCACAGAGAACTGGAAGGCTAGGGAAAGACCTGGTTCTTGTCCCAGCCAAATATGTGACCTTGAGAAAATTATGCAACCAGTCCAAGCCTCTAGGGCGATATATGCAAATTAAAGATAGTTTCCTGCTGAAAGGCAGGGGACCAGACCTTTGTTTTCCTGAGGTCTTGCCAGATTGAAGGTTCTGTGAGCATCAGAACACAAGAAACACTACCCACCTGGATTGATAGATTTTAAACTTCTCCAAGGCGAGTTGGGTCCCATTTCCCTTAAATATCCCACAGCACGCTATTAGTAATCTTAACAGCTACCTTTTACTGAACAATTTATGAGCCACTTACCTGCCCGAGGACTCAAACTTGTTGAGCAGTGGTTATTCTGGGGAGAGAAGGGAGGGAGTGGGCCATAGCATGGTGCCAACAGCGCCCCCCAAGGACTCCAGCTTCTGAGAGCAGGCGGCTCTCCTAGGTTAGCAGGCTCGCCCCTGGAGCTGAAGGCGAGTGGGAGGTTTAGCTAGAAGATCTTTAACTCATCTCTTGCCACCCTCTTGAATCTGATACACGCACATACACAGCTCAGTGCAGAGGCAGCTGTGACCTGGAAAATTAAGCGTCATCGGAAAAAAAAGTTAAGTATTCACAACATTTCCTCTAATGCACCTGCAAAGCTGAGCTGCTGGATTGCATTGGGCTGTTTGGGTTATGGGTGGAGAGATGCATCAGAAAATAATCCACATGAGACAGGAAAATGCAAGTAAGAATGACAGGCCTTAGTGAGAGGGTTTTCTAAAGAGGATTTGAGGGAGTTCCCCTGTGTGTTGATGAATTCCTCCATCTAGGTGGCACCCCCTGCCTTCAGGAAATTTAAAATTACTCTTTAAGATGTTTTACATTGAGGTTTTTTTCACTGCCACCTGGTACTGGTGGGCCTGGAGGTGGCCTGGGTTTCCGTGAGATTGGCAGGAGCTTTTCTCTGCAACCAGAATCAAGCAGCTCTTCAGACAGCCCACTGTTTTCAAAGGATCTTGCTGATGAGAAGGATTATGCGTAGTGATGGGCAGAGAGTTAATAGCAACAAAGACTTGCTGAGTGTTTGAAATGCAGGCCCAGCGGTTCTACCCTAATAAAAACAGTGCACGTCTCTAATGGCTAAGAGTTCACAAAGCACTTTCTCAGCCATTGTTTCACCTTTATTCCCATGCTAACCTAGTCAACCAGGCCTGGTACACTAGGGTGATCCCCACTTTGGCAGACAGGAAAGCAGAGTTCAGTGACCTGCCCACTTTCTGGAGCTAAGAAGAGCAGAGCCTCGGCAAGAATCCAGCTCATCTGACTCAATTTGTCATCATTCTAGGCTCCTCGCCATCCAGTGTGTTGACTTCCACCAGCATCCCCTCATCCTACTTTCCTGCTCTCCTCCCATCCCCCTTACAATCCTAGACTTGAATATGAAAGTTGAGTTTACGGGTCCAGGTACAACAGAAAACACGTCACTGCTAGAAAGCCAAAGAGCCTTTTTACATTTTGCATATATTTTATTGAGGGAAGTATAGCCTGTTATTATGTACAGGAGCTGGGCTCAGTAGATTCCAGGAGCTATGACTTCCCTTTACATGATAAAATCCAGCCAATAAACCACAAGATAAACACCTCGCCCTTCTTCCGAGGCCATGCCTTATGATCAGTCTGTCATGGGAAAGTAACTGGAGGTGAGGGATTTGTCAGCTGAATACATAGAGTATTATCTTGACATTTCTTGCTAACTATATAAAACAAAATCCTTCACGACTGTAAAAGCATATTTGGAACTCCTCAAGCATGTTCAAGGTAAGTATTTGGCTCAAGCCTGTTTCTTATTTCTATTAGCAACTTGGAGAGTAATGTAAAAGGAATGTTCACAGATTGCTCAGGTGACAAAAGCTGAGAGGGATGGCTAATACGCTGTGTATATTACAGAGAGGTGAAGCCGCCATGTAGGAAGGGCAGCCTCACATCTCTGGCAGCTTCCGCGTCCATGTGGACAGCTCCTCCAACACCCACAGCCCTCAGGTCCTGGACCAGTTTGTTTCCAAGGAATTTTGTCTTCTTCAATATCACGACCACGTTCTGAACTTCTCTGCCTTGTACACTTTCAGCATCACAGTCTCTAAGCACTGTCTTCCATCATTCCACCTCTTGCTTTCTGCTTCCCCACTACACCTATTCTGAACGCATCCTCTCCCTATTCCTGCCCACTTCCTTTCTCTTCTCCGCTAGTGAAAGCCACTACTTCTCACACAGGCTCCAAGTCAGAAACTTGGGCATGTCCCTCCCACTCCCTTAACCACCCAAGACTTGAATATTGAAGGGGATCAGAATCTGCCACCCCAAAATATGCCACCATGAGGACCGTTTTGAGCTGCAGGCAATTGAGAAGCAGCACATGCAGAAAGAGCTCTCTGTTCTCCCTTTATCTGCCTAAACACAGGACATCAATTTCCCTTTGTGAAGGTGTTTGCCGTCTCTTTTCCCATACCAGGAGGAGAACAACCCTTATCACTAGAAATAGAAAGTTGGCACTGAGATGCATTGGCACAAATAAATCTTACTAGAATAACCCTTATCTATCAATAGTTTTCCCCATATATTTACCTTTCCACAACTTATCACCCCTAGAAGCCTAAACCCCTTTTCCTTTGTCTTGTCACATCTTCACAGATTTATCGTCCTTTGTTAAATGGTGTGTAAGCCTGGGTCTAACTGCCTCTTTGGGTCTTCAGTTCTTTTCTATTAAGGCCTCCCATGCACATAAAAATAATTAAAATAGTAACATCAAATGGGGCTGGTCCCATGGCCGAGTGGTTAAGTTCGCGTGCTCTGCTGCGGCGGCCCAGGGTTTCACCAGTTTGAATCTTGGGAGCGGACATGGCACTGCTCATCAAGCCACTCTGAGGCGGCATCCCATATGCCACAACTAGAAGGTCCCACAACTAAAAATACACAACTATGTACCGGGTGGCTTTGGGGATAAAAAGGAAAAATAAAATCTTTAAAAAAAATAGTAACATCAAATAAAGTATGTATGTCTTTTCTCCTGTTACTCTGCCCTTTGGTCAGTTTAATTCACAGGTCCCAGTCACTTCAATAGAGGGCATAGGAAGGTCTTTTTCCCTCCCTAACAACATGAAATCCGAGTTTATCAGGTCCTTTGCTCTCCACATCAACTGAGTACTATATCCTGTAGATAAATCTATCTCTTCCCCATTGCCTCTGTTCCCCTGACTGTCCCACGTTAACCTTTTCAATGTAATTGATACATCTGCTAGGGCTGCTGGAGGATCTCACCAAGAGCATCTATATACGACTTGTAGAATCCCTCTTGACCTGCTTCCTGTTTTTCTGATTTCCCTGATCTCTCAGCCTTGATGGCCGAATAGGCGGTACTACACCTCGTATCCTGCCCCTTGGAGTGGGCTTGGCATCCCCCAAGGAAGGGGAATTGGACACCCACTGGCCCTGCCTAAGTTTAGGCCTTCATCACATCTTGCCTGGATTATAGCAAACATCCTCTGATCTTCCTCTCTGCCTCTGGTTTTGATCACCTGGCTCCCCAGCCTGAAACAGCAGGAGACCCTGGAGGTAGAGGAGCTGACTGAGCTGGAGCACCAAGTTCTGAGTACCAGGAATAATCAGAATGAAAGAAAAATCACGGGGCCAGGAGCCTGGCAATGGAGAGGAGATGAGGTTAAAAACATGGGAATCAGGGACCGCTTGGCAAAAGCCATGCTGTGGTAGGTGTCCCATGTATAAAATAGAGGAAGATGGGCATGGATGTTAGCTCAGGGCCAGTCTTCCTCAGCAAAAAGAAGAAGATTGGCAGTAGTTAGCTCAGGGCTAATCGTCCTCAAACAAACAAACAAACAAACAAAAAACCAGGGAATCAAAAGATTGCTGGAGTCTAGCCTTTCAGGTGGACACACCTGGCATCAAGGGGCAGAGATGGGGTGAACTGTGAGACATGATAATATTTGGAAATAGTAAGAATGTTTTATTTTGCAGGATTTCTTTTATTCTGGGGAGCTTGTTTTGGAGAGCAATTGATGAGTGACTAGACAGTGTGGCTCTCTGATAAACGGTCCCCTTGCAGCCTGTCCCTCCCTGGGGTTCAGCCTTCCTTGGAGGACCTATGACAGGAATGGCTTTCTGGTGTGTTGAGATAGACAGGACCTCAGCTGGCCTCCCAGCATTTCCCTGTGACCACCTCAGAGAGGTGTGGAGATAGGGAGATGGGGTGGGGGAGCGAAGGATGAAGAGAGGGAGATAAGGAAGGGAGGGAGGGAGGGAGAGAGAGAATGCTAGACCTTAAGAGCTGTGTGGGAGGAGAGAACAGAAGGATGGCTCAGCACGTGCTGTGGGGACCAGTAACTGAGGACCAGAGAGGCTGACAGCCATCTCAGTAGAAGCAAGCATGCACAGATGACAGCAAAGTTCCAGGACCTCCTTCTGGACCCCTCTGGCGACTCCTGGAACCTGGACACAACCCCAGGGACAGGGCAAGAAGAACCCAAATTGACTGAAATTGAGTTTCTGCCACCCAGTTGAATGGGGGCTCCAACTGGAAATTAAATTGAGATCTAAAAAAACCAAAGAGCATTTTCTTTCTTTTGTTATGGACAGAGCCTATACCTTCCTCAGGAAGAAGTGATTTACTAGCAGCAAGCTCCTTGCGAGCGGGAGTGTGTAATACCTGTCTTCATATGCCCAGCACCCAGCATAGTACTGGCAAAGGCAGGTGATCGCTGTCTTGGACCGTGTGCAAGAAGTGCCCTTCGTGCCTAGACGTATATGTGTTCCAGGCTGGTCTGCCACATCTGACGTGCCGTGGCCAGCTCCGAACACCTTGTTTCTAGAGCCTGAGAACACAGGGAGGGTTCAGAAAAGTGTGGTTAGGATACTAAGCGGTTATGAAAACATCTCACTCCAACCCATTCCCATCTCCTGAGCTCCAGAAATTTACACCCACTGTCTTCTGGAAAACTGTTTTTTCCTTATTTTTTTTTTTTAAAAAGATCTTGTTTTTCCTTTTTCCCTCCAAAGCCTTCTGGTACATAGTTGTGTATTTTTAGTTGTGGGTCCTTCTAGCTGTGGCATGTGGGACGCTGCCTCAACACAACCTGATGAACGGTGTGATGTCCGTGCCCAGGATTCGAATTGGCAAAACCCTGGGCCACCGAAGAAGAGCATGTGAACTTAACCACTCGGCCACGGGGCTGGCCCCTGGAAAATTGTTTTTGAATGTCATATCACTCTCTAAAACCTAAGATGTACAAGAATAAACTCAACATTTCAGCCTAGCCCTGCTCCTCTTCCTGTGTTTCTGTCTCAGTAAATGCTCTACCCTCCACTTAGAGGAACGGCAAAACCCTGAACATCATCCTTGATGCCTCTCTTTCCCATGGAATCTTTAATTTCACAGTAATAATAAGGGCAATAATCATGGGTACCTTTCACTGCGTCTTTATTGCGTGCCAGGCACTGTTTTAAGAGGCTCACATGGACTCATCCATTTAATTCCTCATGACAATGCTACGAGGTAGACATTGTATTTATCCTTTCTATGAATGAAGGAGATTAACTCAAGAGATGAGATCAAGAGATTAAGCAATTCGAAGACACACGCTTGTGAGCAGTCAGGACAGAATTCAAATCTAGGCAGTACACCTTACATCCCGTGCTTTCTCTTAAGTGCTGCTGGTTGCACTAGTCGTATCAGAGAGATTTTTCCTTGTCTTTGCTCCCAAAGAGCATCAACTCATGGAGCAGGAATGTCCTTGTTTATTTTTGTATCCCCAGAACCTACTGAAGTGCCTGGCCCCAGATAGATACTTAATAAATATATGATGATTGAAGAAGTGTTTGGAACAATAGCATATAAGGAAGATCAAGGAATCTCCTAGTGTAATTGAATTG
The DNA here is from genome assembly GCF_037783145.1 of Equus przewalskii. Taxonomy (NCBI): domain Eukaryota; kingdom Metazoa; phylum Chordata; class Mammalia; order Perissodactyla; family Equidae; genus Equus; species Equus przewalskii. The sequence continues at coordinate 56,565,082 of NC_091839.1, read as the reverse complement.
TATGGTCGGAAGAAACCTTAGAGTCTATGCAGGCCTGAGGATGTTTATCCTGGAGAAAAGATTTAGAGAGAGTATAAAAAGTGTCTTCAAAATATTTGAGGATCTGCCCGGTGGAGGAAGGGAGACACATTTCCTGGTGCTTCCAAGCGATGAGCCTCAGCAGCCTTCTGGAAAAGGAGATGGGAGAGAATGCGTATAGCTGGAAAAAAAGTGTAGAGCAAATGACAAAAAGCAAAACTCAGCAAATCTTCAGTCTGCTGGGACTAAGTAGATGACAGAGTGAAAAAGGCTTGGCTAGGCAAGGTGGAAAAACTGACTTACAGGAAGGCTGATGTTAGCTGACAATAAGGAAGAACTTCTCCACCCTCCAGGGAAGGTGCAGCGAGCCACTTCCCGCTTGCTTTTGGGCGGAGTCCGATATTGGGTTGTGGGATTGGACTGAAGTTCTCTAAGTCTCTTCAAGTTCTAAGAGCTCCATCTGTCTGTCTTCTCTGTTCAATCTCTTTCCCCTGCCTTGGCTTCTCCCTCCAGAGTCATTTGGTCCCTAAAGAAACAGACCCCTTGTCTCCGGGCCCCTGAGCCCTTCCCAAGCTCATACAAAATGGCCACCGGCAACGGGCGCTGTGGCGTTCTGGCCGGCTCTCCCTTCTCACCAGAGGCTCTTACTATCCCAACCTCCCCCAGCTGCTGGTAGTGTTGGAAGCTGATGGCTCACGGCTGAGTCTCTCTCTGGAAATTGCCCTCAACAGAAGGAAGCTGCCTTACCCAAGGTTTCAGCCCTTCCCAGGGGCGGCCTCAATCAAACGACAGATGTACGCTGGAAACCCAAAGGCCCCTTGCCTCCATCTGGGACATTCTGTAGGGTCTTCCCAGCTCCAGAGCTCCCCAGAGCTTCCCAACTCTTTGTAACTGCCTTACAGTTCATCTCCTTCTGCCCAGCCCTGCCTCCCTCACTCCTTAATAACATGGGTAGCTCCGGAGAGCCCACCCCAACTGGACTCACTTCCTAAGGTGCCATAAAAGGTAGCACAAACTGGGTGGCTTGAAACACCAGAAATGGATTCTCTGACAGTTCTAGAGGTTAGAAGTCCAAAGTCAAGTTGTCGGCAGGATGATGCTCCCCCCGAAGGCTCTACGGGAGAATCTTTTCCATGCCTTTTTCTTAGCTTCTGGGGTGGCCAGCAATCCTTGGTGTTCCTTGTAGATTCATCACTCCCATCTCTGCCTCCATCTTCACCTGGCATTCTGTCTGTGTCCAGATTTCCTTCTTCTTATAAAGACCTCAGTCATATTGGATTAAGGACCCACCCTGATCCAGTATGTTCTCATCTTAACTAATTACATCTGCAAAGACCCTATTTCCAAATGAGATCACATGTGCATGTACAGGCATGAGGACTCCAACTTATCTTTTTTTTTTTTTTGAGGAAGATTGGCCCTGAGCTAACATCTGTGCCCATCTTCCTCCACTTTATATGTGGGATACCTGCCACAGCATGGCTTGATAAGTGACACATAGGTCCCCACTAGGATCTGAACTGGCAAACCCAGGGCCACTCAAGAGGAGCACGTGAACTTAACTGCTACGCCACATGCTAGCCCCTCAACTTATCTTTTTTTTTTTTTTTAAATATATTGCAAGCCATATCTTTAAAGATTTTAATTTTTTTCCTTTTTCTCCCCAAAGCCCCCTGGTACATAGTTGTATATTCTTCGTTATGGGTCCTTCTAGTTGTGGCATGTGGGACGTTGGCTCAGCGTGGTTTGATGAGCAGTGCCATGTCTGCGCCCAGGATTCGAACCAACGAAACACTGGGGTGCCTGCAGCGGAGCGCGTGAACTTAACCACTCGGCCACGGGGCCAGCTCCCTCAACTTATCTTTTTAGAGGGCACAATTCAAACCACAACACCAACATATTTCCTGTCAGCAAATCTCCATCTCGGAGTCTGTTTTCCAGGGAATTGGACTGTGACGCTACCCAAACCCTAGTTTTCTTAGGATTCTGAATTCCAGACCCTCAGCCACCGTCCCCCAGCGTTTCTTGGCTAACCTTTAGCTTTCCCTCTTTAGTGCCCCTCCCCACATGGGAGCTCCACTTCCTCCTGGATATGAAAATCTCTCCCGTCTGTCCACCATTGCCTGCCTTTTTTCTTTCATGTATTATCCAGGTGATAACTGCTCTGTGCAGGTCTGGGCTGATGGCATAGCTCATTATAAGCAGCATTCACAGTCACTGATTTACATACTGTGTGGTTCATTGGCGTTTACATAATCACTCATACATACATATTTATATCCACAGAGGCGTCTGTCTGTCTACTTCAGTGGAATACAAGAGTCCGTGTGTGCACACACTCTTGAGTGAAGGTTAGGGTGGAGGATGGGAAAGGGAAAAACATTTTTCGGGTACCAAAGCAGGGAGGAAAGAAAGAAGTATTTTATTTAAAGGCACAAGTTTTTTTAGTCATAAAAGTAACTCATGTCTATTGAAGGAAATTTGGAAAAATAGAAAGATAATTCTATCCCCAAACATAATTATTTAAAAAATTTTTATATTTCCTTTTTTCCCTCTTTTCTTTTTTCAGTTATTTTATTGAGGTCATAATGATTTATAACATTGTATAATTTCAGGTGTACATAATTTTTTATCAGTTTCTGTATAGACTGTATTGTGTGCTCACCATCAATAGTCTAGTGTTCATCCGTCAGCATACATATGTGCCCCTTTACCCCTTTTTGCCCACCTACCAACCCCCTTCCCCTCTCGTAACCAGTAATCTGCTCTCTTTATCCATGTATTTGTTTATCTTCCACATATGAGTGGAATCATGTGGTGTTTCTCTGTCTGGCTTATTTCACTTAACATCATACCCTCAAGGTCCATCCATGTTGTTGCAAATGGGACGATTTTGTCTTTTTTATGGCTGAGTAGTGTTCCATTGCATATATATATACGACATCTTCTTTATCCAATCATCAGTTAATGGGCACATGGGTTGCTTCCACGTCTTGGCTATAGGGAATAACACTGCAGTGAACATAGGGGTGCATAAATCTCTTTGAATTGTTGATTGCAAGTTCTTTGGATAAATACCCAGTAGGAGGATAGCTGGGTTGTATGATACTTCTATTTTTAATTTTTGAGACATCTCCATACTGTTTTCCATAGTGGTTGCACCAGTTTGCATTCCCACCAGCAGTGTTCAAGGGTTCCCTTTTCTCCAAATCCTCTCCAACATCTGTTATTTTTTTGTCTTGGTAATTCTAGCCATTCTGACAGGTGTAAGGTGATATCTCATTGTAGTTTTGATTTGCATTTACCTGATAATTAATGACATTGAACATCCTTTCAGGTGCCTGTTGGCCAGCTGTATATCTTCTTTGGAAAAATGTCTGTTCATATCTTCTGCCTGTGTTTTGATCAGGTTGTTTATTTTTTTGTTGTTGAGTTGTATGAGTTCTTTATATATTTTGGAAATTAACCTCCTGTTGGATATATGATTTGCAAATATTTTCTCCCAGTTGGAGGGTTTCTTTTTGTTTTGCTGATGATTTCCTTTGCCTTGCAGAAGCTTTTTAGTCTGATGTAGTCCCATTTGTTTATTTTTTCTTTTGTTTCCCATGCCTGAGTAGATGTGGTAATTGATAAGATGCTGCTAAGACCAAAGTTGAAGAGTGTACTGCCTACATTTTCTTCTAGGAGTTTTACGGTTTCAGTCTTACCTTCAAGTCTTTGATCCATTTTGAGTTTATATTTGAGAATGGCGTAAGAGAATGGTCTACTTTCATCCTATACATGTGGCTGTCCAGTTTTCCCAGCACCATTTGTTGAAGAGACTTTCCTTTCTCCATTGTATGTTCTCAGCTCCTTTGTTGAAGATTAGCTCTCAATAGATGTGTGGTTTTATTTCTGGGCTTTCAATTCTGTTCCATTGATCTGTGTATCTGTTTTTGTACCAGTACTGTGCTGTTTTGATTACTGTAGCTTTGTTGTATATTTTGAAGTCAGGGATTGTGATGCCTCCAGCTCTGTTCTTTCTTCTCAGGATTGCTTTGGCTATTCAGGTCTTTTGCTGTTCCATGTAAATGTTAGGATTCTTTGTTCTATTTACATGAAGAATGTCATTGGGATTCTGATTGGGATTGCACTGACTCTGTAGATTGTTTTAGGTAGTATGGGCATTTTAACTATGTTTATTCTTCTAATCCATGAGCATGGAGCATCTTTCCATTTCTTTTTGTCTTCTTCAATTTCTTTCAATAATGTCTTATAGTTTTCAGTGTATAGGTCATTCACCTCCTTGGTTAAATTTATTTCTAGATATTTCATTCTTTTTGTTGCAGTTGTAAATGGGATTGTATTCTTGAGTTCTCTTTCTACTCGGTCGTTATTAGCGTATAGAAATGCAGCTGATTTTTGTAAGTTGATTTTATACCCTGCAACTTTGCTGTAGTTGTTGATTATTTCTAACAGTTTTCTGGTGGATTCTTTAGGGTTTTCTAAATACAGAATCATGTCATCCACAAACAGCAAGAGTTTCCCTTCTTCCTTGCCAATCTGGATACATTTTATTTCTTTTTCTTGCCTAATTGTGCTGGTCAGAACCTCCAGTACTATGTTGAATAGGAGTGGTGAGAGTGGGCACCCTTGTCTTGTTCCTGTTCTCAAAAGGATTGTTTTCACTTTTTCACTATTAAGTATGATGTTGGCTGTGGGTTTGTCATATATGGCATTTATTATACTGAGGTTCTTTCCTTCTATACCCATTTTTATCAAAAATAGATGTTGGATCTTGTCAAATGCTTTCTCAGCATCTATTGAGATGATCATGTGATTTTTATTCCTCATTTTGTTAATGTGATGTATCACATTGATTGATTTGCAGATATTAAACCATCTCTGCATCTCTGGTATAAATCCCATTGAGTCATGGTGTATGATCCTTTTAATGTGTTGCTGTATTTGGTTTGCCAATATTTTGTGAAGAATTTTTGCATCTATGTTCATCAGTGATATTAGCCTGCAATTTTCCTTCTTTGTGTGGTCCTTGTGTGGTTTAGGTAACAGGATAATGTTGGCTTCATAGAACAAGTTAGGATGTGTTCCGTCTTCTTCAATTTTTTTGGAATAGTTTGAGAAGGATAGGTATTAAATCTTTGATGTTTGGTAGAATTCTCCAGAGAAACCATCTGGTCCTGGACTTTTATTTTTTGGCGGGTTTCTGATTACTGTTTCAATGTCTTTACTTGTGATTCATTATTCAGATTCATTATTTCTTCTTGATTCAGTTTTTGGAGGTTGTATGACTCTAATAATTTGTCCATTTCTTCTAGATTATCCAATTTGTTGGCATATAATTTTTCATAGTATTCTCTTATAATCTTTTGGATTTCTGTGGTATCCCTTGTAATTTCTCCTCTTTCATTTCTAATTTTATTTTTTTGAGGCTTCTCTCTTTTTTTCTTAGTGAATCTGGCCAAGGGTTTGTCAATTTTGTTTATCTTCTCAAAGAATCAGCTCTGAGTTTCATTGAGCCTTTCTACTCTTATTTTTCTCTCTATTTCATTTTTTTATGCTTTAATTTTTATTATTTCCCTTCTTCTGCTGACTTTGGGATTTGCTTGCTCTTTTTCTAGTTTTATGTGCAGTTTAAGATTGCTTATTTGAGATGTTTCTTGTTTGTTGAGGTGGGCCTGTCTTGCTATGAATTTCCCTCTTACAACCACTTTTGCTGTATCCCATAAGAGTCGATATGTTGCATTTTCATTTACCTCCAGGTATTTTTCGATTTTTCCTTTGATTTCTTCATTGACCCATTGGTTGTTTGGTAGCATGTTGTTTAGTCTCCACATATTTGTGACTTTCCCAGTTTTCTCCTGTTGTTGATTTCTAGTTTCATAGCATTGTGGTAGGAAAGATGCTTGATATGATTTCAATCTTTTTAAGTTTATTGAGATTTGCCTTGTTTCCCAACATATGGTCTATCCTTGAGACTTTTTCATGTGCACTTAGGAAGAATGTGTATTCTGCTGTTTTTAGATGGAATGTTCTATATATATGTCTATTAAGTCCATTTGGTCTAGTTTTTCATTTAAGTCCATTATTTCCTTGTTGACTTTCTGTTTGGATGATCTATCCATTACTGTAAGTGGGGTGTTGAGGTCCCCTACTATTGTTGTGTTGCTGCTAATTTCTCCCTTTAGGTTTGTTAATAGTTACTTTATATACTTTGGTGCTCCTGTGTAGGTGCATATATATTCATAAGTGTTATGTCCTCTTGGTGGAATGTCCCTTTTATCATTTCATACTGCCCTTCTTTGTTTCTCATGACCTTTTTTATCTTGAACTTTGCTTTGTCTGCTTTAAGTATTTTGCTTGCCATTTGCTTGGAGTATTGTCTTCCATCCCTTCACTCTGAGCCTATGCTTTTCTTTAGAGCTGAAATGTGTTTCCTGGAAGCAGTGTATTGTTGAGTCTTGTTTTTTAGTCCATCTAGCCACTTTGTGTCTTTTGATTGGAGAATTCAATCCATTTACATTTACACTGATTATTGATATTTGAGGGCTTAATACTGTCATTTTATCTCTTGTTTTCTAGTTTTTCTATATTTCTATTTTTTCTCTTCCCTTGTATTTCTGACTGCCATTTCAGTTTGGTGTTTTTTTTGTGATGGTTTTCTCTTTATTTATGATTTATGTCCCTGCTTTGATTTTTTGTTGAGTGGTTACCATGAGATTTGTATAAAAGATCTCATAGATGAGATAGTCCATTTTCTGATAGCCTCTTCTCTCCATTAGCCTAAGCAGGTTCCATCCTTTTCCTCTTTCCCTTCTGAATTATTGTTGTCACAAATTATTCTGTTTTGCGTTGTAAGTTTGTGACTCAGTTGAAGTGTTTATAGTTATTTTTGATGTTTTCCTTCTCTTTATCTTTTATGTTATAATTAAATGTTTGCTAACCTGTTCTGATAGAGAGCTGCAATCTTCTGATTTTGTCTGTCTATTTATCTCCTTGCTCAAGGCTTTGTAAACTTTTGCTTTTTTGTTTCAGGTATGAGGGCTTCTTTCAACATTTCTTATAAAGAAGGTCTAGTGGTGATGAACTCCCTCAGCTTTTATTTATCTGGGAAAGCTTTTATTTTTCCATCGTATCTGAAGGATAGTTTCTCTGGAGAGAGTATTCTTGGCTGAAAATTTTTATCTTTCAGTATTTTGAATATATCATTCCATTCTCTCCTAGCCTGTCTGGTTTCTGCTGAAAGCCTGATAGGGGTTCCTTTGTACATTATTCTCTTCTGCCTTGCTGCCCTTAATATTTTTTCTTTCTCATTGACTTTTGCCAATTTTACTATTATATGCCTTGGAGAAGGTCTTTTTGCATTGATGTAATTAGAAGTTCTATTGACTTCATGTACTTGCAAGTCCAGTTCTTTCCCCAAGTTTGGGAAGTTCTCAGCTATTATTTCTTTGAAAAAACTTTCTGCTCCTTTCTCCCTGTGGACTACCTATAATCCTTATTTGCATTTCCTAATTGAGTCAGATATTTCTCAAAGAATTTCTTCATTTTTTTAAAGTCTTAGTTCTCTCTCCTCATCTACCTGCAGGATTTCTATATTTCTGTCCTCTAAATCAGTAATTCTGTCCTTCATACTGTCAGGTCTGTTTTTTAAGGATTCTAGATTGTTTTTTATCTCATTAATTGTGTTCTTCATATCCAGAATTTCTGCTTGGTTTGTTTTAGAGTTTCAGTCTCTTTGGTGAAGTGTTCCTTCTGCTCATTAATTTTATTCCTGAGCTCAATGAACTGTCTTTCTGAATTTTCTTGTAACTCATTGAGTTTCTTTATGACAACTGTTTTGAATTCTCCATCATTTAGATTGTAAATGTCTCTGATTTCAGGATTGGTTTCTGGAGACTTATAATTTTCCTTCTACTCTGAAGTGTTACTGTAGTTTTTCATGGTGTTTCATGAACTGATCCTTTGCCAGCCCATTTTTAATAGTATCAGGTTGCAGATTCCACCTGCCACCCCCAAGTTGGGGGCAGGAATTGTGTTTTCTGAACCTGCCACATCTGCTAGAAGTTGTGCTTGTAGGGCTTGTCTGCACTTGCTCACTGGCTGCAGCTGCTTGGGGGGGTCACACATGCATACATAGGCATTCTGGTGTGGGATCACTGCCTTGGCAGGGGACCAGCTGAGATGGTGTGCTAGGTGGGAGGGGAGGGGTACTTTCTTTCATGCACTCAGGCTGGATCTGTGCTTGCAGGTGGTTCACCTGAGCTGCTGCACTTGGAGGGGTCTTCTTAGTGAGGCCTGAGCCACACCACTTGGTGTGGAGCATTCCCATGGGCAGGCTGCCACGTGATGGGGGGGCACTTCTGTAGGATGGGGTGCAACTCCAAATGTGAAAGTGTTCACGTGCAGGCCTGGTTGTCCCTGTTTTCTCTTACAGTGGTTTGCTGTAAGGACCCATGACCTAGATGGCTGCTGCTGGGAAGGAGGAATCCACTCATTTCCTCCCACTGCTTCTGGGGATCCAGTCCCCCCACCTTCAGAAGAATGGCTGCATGGATCTCTCGGATGTCCTATTGTGCTTTGTAGGGAATACTCTGTTGGTTAATGAATATCCATTTAGTTGTAACTTAGGGGGGAGAGACAAAGAGAGCAATTCACTCTGCCATGATGCCAATGTCACTTTCCCATGTTTTTCCATTTCTGTATAGCTAAGAGCATCAATTTTATATTCTGCTCATTTTCATTTAACATTATCTCAAAATTTTATATTTTGATAACTTTGGTAATTTTGATTATGTAATCCCCAACAAATGGATATGCTGAAATTTATATAATCATTCAGCTAGAGTTGGATATTTAGGTTGTTTCCATTTTTTTTTCACTATTATTCATGCTGTGACTTTGAATATCAGCATGCCCAAAAGTTTTTTCTTCATTCAGAATTTCCTTAAGATTGATGTCCACAAATGTTAAAGGATATGAACTTTTTTTCCAAAATAGCATTTATTCTTATTATAAAATAATACACGATCATTGTGAACATTTGGGGGAAAAAGTTGACTTTGTTTCTATTCCCAGAAGCTGACAGACTCCTTCCTGCCTCAGGGCCTTTGCATAACTGTATCCCCTGCTGGTTATGCTCTTCTCCCTGATTTTCCCATGGCTGGGTCCTTCTATTCTTTCACACTGAGTTGTCACCACCTCAGAGGGATCTTCTTTGATCCAGAGGAGACACCAGTTAACTGTCTATCAAATTATCCTATTTAAAATTTCTTGTAACGATCAGCATCTGAATTTTTTCTTGTTTACTTTCCTATTTTCTGTCTATCTCCAAAGCAGCAGTAACCTGGTCAGTTTTGTTCAACTTCCTAGCCTCAGCCCCTGGCATAGTGCCTGGCACACAGCAGCACATAGCAGATGCTCTGTAAATATTTGCAGGATTAATGATCTTTGGGTTCCAGATCCACTACCTACTCACTAGTGAGTCTTCCTCCTCCCTTCCTTCTTTGTGGGACTCAAAGCACTTACTGATGTCAAAGAAGGAAGTGTTACCTCTCCATTCCCACTTTCTATGAATTTTCTTTGGCAACACTGAAGTTGACCCAATGTGGCTATTGGAGGGAGAATGCTGTATTTTCAGAATTCTGCCTGATGGAAAAGAAATGTAGAATATGAGGAATTGTTCAAGGTATTATATTGGTGTGAGCATACCGACATACTCAACATATGCTTCAAGATGAATTAAAAGTTAATTTACAATTTTAATTTAGGATTGACAAGTTTCCTCCAACAAGCATTTGAGTTGGTGGGGTCCTGGTTCTTGCATCGGCTAGTTCCTCCTTGTTGAATTGCTTTGGTCATGCTCATTTCCAAGTACACACAGTGACTTTTGGTCAAGCTGAATAAATATAAGTTCTGAATTCTGCTATGACTCTCTGTGTTGTCCCTGATCTGGTCAGAGATAAATACTAAATGAGGTGAAGAGTCACTTTAACTGCTTAATAAATGTTTAAGCAGTGTAATAGCATAACATTTACTAACAATGTCAAATATCGACTAAAGCTAAGGTAAATATTACTTAAATTAGCAATATAACTGGGTAGTCATAAGAGATGAGCAAAAGAGTTGGTGATTATAGAAAGATTGAGGAGTGCATAAGAAGAAATTTAATAAACCTCCAATCTGAGAATTGACATCCATTAATTTTTTGAAATATCTTTTTAGAGGACTGGGATTCATTCCTGGTTTTCTTTACCAGAAGGATGATTTCAGGAAAGCTCTACTGAAAAGATGGATTTCCTCTCAAAATCTTCTGATAGCATTTCAACATAGGAACTCTGTATGTTTAGTATTTGCATGTTTATAAAATTAGATGACTTTTGTTATACACATTTTGGGGGGCCCTTAATAAAAGCTTTCTTTCTCTATTTGAAGTATTTGGAGGAGTTTAGTACTGGGACTATTTAAGGAAATCATTGAGCTGAACTAAAATTTGACAGTAAATTGGAAAGTCAAATTGACTGCTGCTGTCATTAAAGATGAAGCCTGGCTGAAATCTCAGCGTTTAGTTTGTCTTGAAATTTCATGAATTATGCCCACACGTGGCATAGGATCACAAATACAATAAGCATTCAAGAGCACGTTTCATGAATGAATAGTTTTTATATGCACTCTCTGTTGATCTCTGACATGTGGAACTATGCTATATTAAGATTTTCATTTTTTTTCTTTTTGAGGAAGATTAGCCCTGAGCTCACTGCTGCCAATCCTCCTCTTTTTGCTGAGGAAGACTGGCCCTAAGCTAACACCCGTGCCCATCTTCCTCTACTTTATATGTGGGATGCCTACCAGAGCATGGCGTGCCAAGCGGCGCCATGTCCACACCCAGGATCTGAACTGGTGAACCCCGGGCCATTGAAGCAGAACATGCAAGCTTAACTGCTGCACCACCGGGCCTGCCTGAGATTTTCATTTTTATAAGTCATTGCCATGCAAATTCTTCTCTACAAAACCCCTGCATTTAAGCCCTACTGTCTACTTACTGTCCTCCAAACACCCAGGCACGCTTGTTCTCCATCCCCTTGCTCATGCTGTCCCTTCCTAGAATCCTCTCCTTTTTGCTCACCCTAGTCCAACTTCCAAGATGGTAGGTCAAGCCCAAGACCATATGAACCCTCTTCTGCCCACCATGACTTATACTATTTATTTCTATCTTCTTTGTTTTTCATCCCCCTGCTGGCCTTCCTGAACTGATCAGGAGAATCATGTACCATCAATGTTAATCTAGCTGTCAATCACCCAGGAGCACCTACAAAGAGTGGCTGCTAGGCTGCTGTTACAAAGTACCACCACGAACTGGGGTGGAGGGGTTGTGGGGTGGAAGGGTGGAGGGTATATAAACAAGAGAAATTTTTCTCACAGTCCCACAGGCTACAAGTCAGAGATCAAGGTGTCAGCAGGGTTGGTTCCTTTTGACAGTTGTGAGGGAAGAGGAGTTCCAGGCCTCTCTCCTAGATTCTGGTGGTTTGCTGGCAATCTTTGGGATTTCTTGGCTGTGGATGCGTTACCCAAATCTCTGCCTTCATCTTCACATTGTTTCTGTCTCTGAGTCCAAATTTCCCCCATTTTATAATTCGGTCCTATTGGATTAGGGCCTACATAATAACTTCATTTTAACTTACATCTTTAAAGACCCTATTTCCAAATTAGGACGCATTCTGAGGTACTGGGGGTTAGGATTTCAACACAGCATTTTGGGGGAGAAACAACTCAGTCCATCACAGAGGCCCATGTGAGAATGCCTCTATGGCAAGTTCACCCTGCGGCATCAGAACGTTTGCCTTCATGGCTTTTGGTTTGGGTTCAAAGGTAAAAAACACTGTAGGTTCCTCTTTCTATGGCTTCTTAGTACCTGTGGCCAATGCTGCCCAGACAGTGGTTTCATGTTTCAGCTGCTTTAGAGAACGAAGACCTACAGCCTTAGGGTGACCTTCCTGGGGCCCCAAAAGTGACTTTGTGTGTACTTAAATAAAATGAGCGTATTAACATCGTTATTTATAAAGATTAGTCAATATTATTTGATAGGCTTAGAGCATAAAAGCTAAGAGTGTGGGCTCTGGAGTCAGAGAACCGAAGTTCAAATCCCTGGTCTGCCTCTTACTCGCTGTGCAACCCTGGGCAAATTCCTTGACCTCTCTGTCGCTTAGTACCCCTCTCCCCCACTCTATGCAACGGAGATATTAGTAGCCCTGACCTCATAAAATTGTTGTGAAGATTAAAAGATTGAGTACTCGTAAGGCTCTTGGTTCAGTGTCTGGCACACAGATAGCACTCAACAAGTGGAAGCTATGGTACTGTCACCTCTGTGTATCCCTCTCTGTGCTTAGTGCTGGCTCTGCAAAGCTGAAGACACAGTTCCTGCCCTTCCAGAGTTCATGATCTAAAGGAGGGGCTACCACTCCGTTGTCCCAAGGTAGGAACTGAACGTTCTAACTCCTCTATTACCGGCAGTTAGCTGGTTTGTTTTGGTGTTGCCCTTAAAGGGTGAGGGCCTGCTGCTGGGATGCGGTAAGTGAAAGGACCTACCAAAGGGCCTCAGCTAGGACACTGCCCAGGTCCAGGAGTCCCACGGGAGCTGAGTCATCATCACCTGCCAACTGCCCAGCCTCCCCTTGCCTGCAGCAGAGCCTCTGCCAGCTGGTCCCCCACTGGTGCCAGAGAGGACCCACTTGGACAGCATCTACCATCTCATCCATTGCTGCCCAGCAGAATCAATGCCCCAAAGATTCTGACTCCAATTCTGATGTTGAGGGGGAGGGTTCCTCACACCAACAAGCAATTCTTAGACACCAGCTGGGTGTCCTACAATTTAACTCAACCTGACACTATCTACCCAATCTGACCCTACCTGCCTGCAGATCCCACAGGTTATGGGCTCTGTCCTATAAGACTGCCGTCTCTCCACCTCAGATGCCAATCACAAGCCAAGGTTGTCACCTGTGCTTCTGACCAACTGGCTTCAGATTGAAGGTTCCCATGACCACCTCCTTGAGTTCGATTAATTTGCCAGACGGGTTCACAGAACTCAGAGAAACGTTTTACTTACTAGATTACTGGTTTATTATAAAAGGATATAACTCAGAACAGCCAGATGGAAGAGATACATGGGGCAAGTTATGGAGAAAGGGTGTGGAGATCCTTGCCCTCTCCAGGCACGCCACTCTCCCCACTCTCCATGTGTTCACCAACCCGGAAGCTCTCTGAGGCCTGTCCTTTTGGGTTTTTGTGGAGATAATTTATCAATTACAGGTGTAATTGATTAACTCATTGGCCATTGGCGAATGATTCAACTGCCAGGCCCTCTCCCCTCCCCAGAGGTCAGAGGGGTGGGACCGAAAGTTCCAACCCTCTAATTACATAGTTGGTTCTCCTGGCAACCAGCCCCCATCCTTACGTGAAGTGCAAAAGTCACCTTGTTCACATAATAAAAGACACTTTTATCGCTCTCATCACTTAGGAAACTCCAACAGTTTTAGGAGCTATATGCCAAAAAAACAGGGGACAAAGAACAAATATATATTTCTTATTATAAATCACAATATCATAATGCCTGTCTGTGTCCAAGGCTCAGTTTGGGGTCTGAGTGATTGCTCTGATTGGCAGCCCTCTCATGGTGTCCACCAGGCGCCCAGACGCTCCCTCAGAGCAGGGTGGGAGCCTTGCACACTCCAGAGGGGAGCTTTGTTCAGATGCTCTTGCTGGTACAGGAGAGTGGCTGCTGACAGCCTGGCTAGGAAGAGCTAGTCCAGAGGCTTGGTACAGAGGTGTCTGCAGTGGGGATTAAGCAAGACAGCTGAGGGTACAGGCACAGTAAGTGTTTGGACTGCATGTTTGTGTGTCTTCCCAAAATTCATGTGTTGAAACCCTAACTCCCAATGTGGTGACAGTATTTGAAGATGAGGCCTTTGGGAGATAATTAGGTCATGAGGGTGGAGTCCCTGTGATGGGATTAGTGTCCTAATAAGAGGAGACTTGAGAGACGTTCTCTCTGTCTCCTGTGTGAGAGAGAAGGCTGCTGTGTACAAGCTAGGAAGCACGTTCTCACCAGGCGTCAGACGTGGTAGCTCCTTGATCTTGTACTTCCCAGTCTCCAGAACTGTGAGAAATAAACACTTGTTGTTCAAGCCACCCAGTCTATGGTATTTTTCTTATAGCAACCTGAACAGGCTAAGACAGAGGCTTCCCAGAGGAAGTTCTTGAGCTGAGTCTTAAAGAAAGAGGAGGCCTTTGACAGGCAGATGGAGGGAAGGAGCTGAGGTCGATCTCAGGGGAACCACAAGCATTTCAGTGTGGGTGAAGGCAAGAGAGAAGAACGGCCAGTGGTGAGGCTGGGAGAGGACCACAGTATCAGCCTGGTGGGCTTCACTAAGATCTTTGCGCTTTGTCTTGTATTTACTGGGACTTATTGAAAAAGCTCTGAAGTGACAGAAAAACCCCCAAAAAATCTTCATATTTTTGATGTGTCATGCAGGCTTTTGCGTATTGAATGGATTGGTGGGGTAGGAGGGAGTGGAGTAGGTAGAACAGAGAGCATCCAAAACTGGAGGTTAAGAGACTGACACCCAGATGTGAACTATTAAGAACCCGAGCTAAAGTAATGTCACTCTGGGATTAGAGTGGAAAGGGTCTGTTTAAGAGACATTTGAGGGGTAGCCCTGGCAGGACTTAATGAATGATTGAATACAGAAGCAAAAAGAAGACCAAAATGACTCCAGATTTCTGGTTTGGATGACAGGGCATGTGGGATGTTTATAAGGAGGACAAGATATGTGGGGGAAAGAAACTAGTTTAGGGAACAGGGAGGGAGATAAGAAGAGACAAGGGATTTACTACTGGAATTCTTCCAGTGTCTGTTATGGGTTCAGTTGCGGCCTTCTGAAATTCATAGTTGAAGTCCTAACTCCCAGTACATCAGAATGTGACCTTATTTGGAAATAGGGTCTTTGTAGATGTAATCAGGTTAAGATGAGGTCATTAACATGGGCCCTAATCCAATATGACTGTGCCCTTATGAAAAGGGGAAATTTGGGCACAGAGGCAGACACACACAAGGAGAACACCATGTGAGGATGAAGGCAGAGGTTGGGGTGACACATCCACAGGCAAGGAACTACCAGAAGCTAAAAGAGATACCTGGGACAGATTCTTTCCTAGCACCTTCAGAGGGAACATGATCCTGTCACCACCTTGATTTTGGATTTCCGGCCTCCAGAACTATGAGACAATAAGTTTCACTGTTCTAAGACACCCAGTTTTTGGTACTTTGTTATGGCAGCCCTAGAAAACTAATCCAGTGTCCAATGTCTACGCAACTGGAGATGTCTGGGAGCCTGTGGATGTACAGGTCTAGAGCTCAGGGGATGGCACTAGGCCAGTGATGGAGTCATCTGTCCCTAGTCAGTGTGGTAGACATGTAACATTTCTATCTGACCATCATCTCTTCTTTTGCAGAAATACTTCTTCGCCTCTCCATGCGGTCTCAGTGGGGCTGTTAATCATGGTGCCGTCTTCTCCAGCTTGTAGATAAAATCTATCTGTAGCAACAAAAAATGCAGCAAACACTCAAAGAGAAACCAAGGCAAGCAGATACAGGAGGTGGTCAGAGATAAAATGTCCTAGCAGGGTTGAGTCCTGGGTTCTAGTCCCTGGTGCCCAAATTCTTATAGATCTTCTAGAAATCCTGTGAGCTACGCCAGCTGAATCCTTCCCAGCTATATGAGGAAAGGCATTCTTTATCTGCTTCCGAGAGTTTGAGTTGCCATCTGCCTTCAAAAGAATTCAAGTGTTCATAAAAATTGTGAGAGTGGACGAGGCAGTGTATAATGCATGTAGAATGAGAACAGAATAGGGTAAAGACAGGCCAAGAAAGGTTGATAAGAGATGGGAGTATACAGAAGATAAGAGAGAAGAGTGCTTCACGATTCTAGAAGGGAATATGAAAAAGAAAAAGTAGTGTTGTATATAGCAGAACTTGAGTCAAGTCAAGGACACAAACACAGCCGTGGGATCTGTCCCCCTAGAAAGCTGTATTAATTATCCACTGCTGTATAAAGAATCGCCTCAAAACTTAGCAGCTTAAAACAACAAAGATTTATTATCTCATATAGTTCCTGAGGGTTAGAAATCCAGAAGCGGCTTAGCTGGGTGGTTCTGGCTCATGAGCTCTCATGAGTTTGTGGTCAAGTTGTCATTCAGGGCTGCAGTCTCTGAAGGCTTGACTCGGGCTGGAGAATCAGCTTCCAAGATGGCCACTCACAGGGCTCTTGGCTGGAGGTTTCGGGTCCTCCCCGTGGACCTTTCTAAGGGACTGCTCAAGACATAGCTTTCTCCGTAGGCGGTGATCTAAGACAGAACTGTAGTCTTCTTATAACCTAGTTTTGGAAGTGATAACCCACCATTTGTGCCATATTCTACCACTTGAAGTGAGTCATTAAGTACAGCCCACACTCAAGAGGAGGGAATTACACTCCACCTCTTTAGGGGAGGAGCGACAAAGAATTTGTGGATATATCTTCAAAACCACTTTAGAAGCCTTGGATAGTTTCTGCCAAAGCCATGTCAGGGAAGTAGGGGAGAAACCTGACTGTGTAGGCTACTGAGTGAGGTGAAGGCAATACCACTCTTTCTACACACTTGGCTATAAAGAAAGAGAGGGATAACTTCATTATTGGAGGAGGAAGAATTTTTAAATCTCCTATAATGTCTATTTGTTAGCACAAGGTCTGTATTTTTATATATTTATAGTTCCCCAAATATTAACAGGTTGAATTCAATATGGGTTAAATGGGTTTGGAACTGAGAAAGTGCTTTCCTATAGAAATGTCTTCCACAGGAGATATGGCAACCCCACAAAAACCTATTTAGGCTGTTTGTATCTATGGTACAGTATGATGCCAGTGCTACTGTGGAATCCACCACCATGCGGAACTCACAGTTGTGTAGGATCTCTCATCAAGTAGGACCCACTGCCTATTTCTACAAGGATTCCCAAGGGCAGCTCTATGGGGCATGCCCAGCAGAACCCTTTACAGGCAGACCCATTCATCATGAAGATCTCAATGCTAGAGTCCACTAACACCTTTCTGTAAGAGAATGTCCTCTCGGCATTCCAGCTTGCTATCAACTAGAGCACTTCTCCATCTCCTGGGCTCCAAGTGGCACTTTCCTGGGCTTGGGTCCCTGGTTGGGATTACACCTTTGCAATGAGGAAGAGGAATGAAGGTACAATGTGAAGGAAAGGAGATTAGGGAAGGAGGACTGATATGAACTGAAAGTTTTATGTGCCTGTTACCTGGATTCTCACGATAATCTGAAGAAGTGGGTCTTATTCTACCATGTTTCAAAATGAAGAAACTGAGGCATGGCTATAAAATATTGGCCAATTGGGGCCGGCCCCTTGGCCAAGTGGTTAAGTTTGTGCACTCCGCTTCAGTGGCCTAGGGTTTTGCCGGTTCCGATCCTGGGTATGGACATGGCACCACTCATCAAGCCAAGTTGAGGAAGCATCCCATATGCCACAACTAGAAGGACCCACAACTAAAAATATACAACTATGTACTGGGGGGAAAAAGGAAAAATAAATCTTAAAAGCAAATTGGCCAATTGTAGAGCTAGTTACTAAAATAATAAACTATAATGGAAGTGTTACAGTTAATGGTGTGAGGGAGCCCACTCAAACCAGCTCATGAGAGCTGATTGTGTATATCATTTCCCAACTCTGCCTTCAGTGACATCACATTGGTCGCTTGAAATCGGCCATAGTGGGAGTATTTACACAAAAATCGACAAATGTTACAGATTGTTTTTCCCCATAGACCATGTTAAATTTATCAGCACACTACTGGTTACAGTCCAAATGTGGTGTGAAATGTTCAATATCATTGCTCATTGAATAAATGGTGGCAACCCAGTTGGTGGAGTGGGGCAGTGAGGATGGTGCAGAATTCCAACAGCCTGAACTAGACAATGACATTTAAGTCCCTCAGTGCAACTTTGAGAGGTGTGATTTCCTCTTTCACCTCTACTTCCTGTCCACTTTCTGCACATGCAGGTCAAGTTGGGGTGCGAGGTGCGTGACTTCCTTAGTGTGAGACCGAGGAACCGGGCTGTTCGGGGAGCAGGGTGGGGGAATTTTTCACTGAAGGAGCTAAAGGGGTAGCTTCCTTGGAGATTGAGAGCTGTGGTCTCCATTTGAAAGGACTAAGTGGGACTTTTGTCCTAGGAAGAGATTGTGAATAGGGAATTAAAAAGGTCTTCCCATTTGGGGTCTAGTCTTACAGTGTTTTTATACACAGTTATCTTATGAAAAAGAGAAACTCCAATTTCTCTTCTGCTAGATTCTGGACCTGAGGAATCCGTGGTTTTCTAGAGGGTAGAGAGGTGGATGACTATTTGTTCAGAGCCCTCTGCCCTCGCCAGCCTCTCTGATTCCTCTAGTCCAATCTTAGGAGTTCAGGGCAGACAGAAAGGGTTTCAAGACTTGTCTGTCCCGCAGCTCTGAGGGGAGAGCCGCCTGGGTTGGGTCAAGAGGAAGCTATGGGTTTCCGTTACTAATAGTTTCCTGGCCCTTTGCTTAAGACTTTATTTTGCTTTTCAAAGACTTTACTGTATACTGTATATTGTGCAAATTACTCAAGAGGCTCTTCTTGCAATCACTGTTAAAACACTAGTAACTTCAATCAGGACCTCATGTGTTTTCCCTTGGGGTATGCTTGAGGGGTATTCTTTCCTTTTTAAATGGGGAATTAGAATACACTTTCAGGGGCCAGCCCCATGTAGTTTAGACCTACAACTAAAATATACAACTATGTACTGTCAGGCTTTGGTGAGAAGAAGGAAGAATAAAAAATTTAAAAAAAATACGCTTTCAAATACTAAGATGAAAAATTTTAGAAGGATATACAAGAAACTGATACAATGGACACTTTTGGGCTATTGGCCTGGAGATCCAATATGTTTTATATATTTATACATTTCCGAACTCTTTCAATTTCTTTTTTCCCTTTTATTTATTTCCTTGGTTAGTCATCTTAAATACTGCAGTAGGTGCCTGTGAGGCCATCATCCCAAACAAAAGCTAAGGTCCCTCTGATGATTTACATTTAACCTTATGGTTCCTTCACTCCCATCTGGTCCCCCATCACCCCCAACCCATGATAGTCTTCATCCCGAATTCATCATTCTCTTGCTTTCCTTTCTATAGAGTTTTATTGCAGCAAATAGATTCCCAAAAATTATATATTTTTATTGTGGTCGTCTTAAATTGCATGAAAAGGGAGTAATTTTTATGTAAAATTTTGGCACTTGTATTTTCCAGTTACTATTTACTAAATTGTTCAGATTCATCCAATTGTTTGGTCCATTCATTTTCCTTGCTGTCTAAAAGTCTTACCAAGAGTATTTTGTACATTTTTAAATAACAACTAGTCTAAATTTTTTAAAAAATTAATATAATTATCAAAAGGAATATCATGTATATTTGCAGATTAAACAATGGCATTTATATAATCTTTCAGTAGGAAGTAATATTACTCTTCTCCAAATGTACATTGTACAATCTTTCCTGATCCTGGATTTTCAATGTCTGCTCTTAATACGTTAATATACTCCTGTTTCTCTCATTTTGCTTTCTAGTCAAAAAGAAGTCAAGCGTAATGGAGGTATATGTAAAATGTAACATACCAGAAATAACTTGAAGGTCAGTATAAAAGTGTTATAATTTATATAAAGTTTATATTTTAAAGACACCAAGGAATCTGTCAACTTGCTACTTGCTTATGCTTTGCAGTGTTATATATGTTAGAGTAGCTAGGCATCCAGTATTTTCTCTCTCCTTAATCTACTCTAGACCCTGGTTGAGGAGGAAAAATTGTTGCTGTAAACTCTTAGGTTTAGTACTTGGACCCCTGCAAATTAAACTGGCAAAAGAGAGACTAGCAAGAGACAAGACAAAATTTAACTGCATATTTTTTATTAACATATGTACAGGAGGTCACAGAAAAATGTGACCCTAAGGGATGGTTAAAATTTGGGGCTTAGATGCCATCTTAATGGGTGAAAGGGAGGGAGAGAAGGGCACTTAGAGGAAAATAAATGACTTTCTGGAAAGAAAAACGAGCCCTTTGGAGAACAGATGGGAGATATGACAGTTCTGTGACAACGCCTGTTTAGATGTGGTGTGGACACTTCTCATTTCCAGTTGCCCCTGGGGAGGTCGTTTATGACACTGAATTTTTTCAGTTCTTTGAGGAGGTTCTGCTTTTAGGCAGATAAGAGATTTCAGGAACTCAAATGCCTTCTGCTCAGAATAATTGATATGCCCCAGTGATGTATTCTGGATCCCTTCTCTCCACTACCTCCCAACCTGTAGCAGTCAGTTGTTTGCAAAATTGTTACAAAAAATTCTAAATTATCTCAACTCTTCTCTTTCCGTTTTTAATATGTGTGTTTGGTAAGGTATACAAGAACATTCTTCTTCATTTGTAATTCAAAACAGTGTCTGACAGAGTATTCCGCAGATCAGTGTCGATAAAATTATTTCTGATATCTACGGCAACAGTGGGGAGAACTGTCTGGAAGAACATTCTAGGGTCTCGAGGCTTTCCCCAGAAACCCAGTTACCCTAGGTCGGCTGTCCTCAGGACCCTGCCCAGAGAAAGGCCAGGGGCCTCCATACCCCGTGCTGAAGGGCCTCCCTTCCCAGGGAGACACATCCACATGACATGGAGACTTTTTGGTAAATACTCGAAGCTGGCTCTCTTCCTTAGAGGGGGTTTTGGGAGATGGCAAGAGATAAGAAGTTTCTAGAAAGAATGAAAGGGCAACAGTAAGAGGACAAAAACCTTCAGATAAGAGACGAATGAGAAAAGCGTTTTCTGCCAACATTGTGAGAAGCGGAAGAAATAAAAGTAAACCTGCTTTAGGTCTAGATCTAAAGACAACTGGGCCAAAAGAGAGAGGTTTCGGAACAACGAGGGACAGACCCGAGGGCAATCCCTGACACTGGTCTGGGGATGCCTAGAGCAAGGTCTCCTGTAGGTGGCCAGAGGAGACACCTGCCCCTGTGGGGGATTTGGAGGCACCGGGAAGCTCCCTGACCCCAAATGCCTCAACTGTTCTTTCTGATCTGTGCAAAGTTCTGCAGCTGGGGGTGAGCATGGCAGAAACCCAGCCAGCGCAAGGGGCTGCTTCCAGCAGGAAGGGGAGGCAGAGAACCTTTGTAGGCGGGGGTGGGGGGTGGACTGCGTGTGCCCAGAGGAGGCATCTTTTTCTAATGCCTGTGATGCCCCCCAATTCCTGAAAGACAATCTGTGCAAATCAGAAAGTGCCCCTCTGCTTGAATCGACTCCTCAGTTGTGCCCAGGGCGGGCCTGAGCCTGGAACCTGGAAATGTGGAGAGACTGCAGGAGTGGAATGCTCAAGGCTGCCGGGTTGGGGGGGGTGGGGGAGCAGGGGATCTGCCAGGGCTGAATTGAGGATGCTCAGGGGTTGGCTTCCCTCTGGAAAGACGAGAAGACACAGCAAATGAGGAGGTCTGGCTGAGGCTGGCCAGTGATCACCACTGAGAACGGACGGGACCAGGGCTGGGAGAGGAGCCAGCTGTGCACAGATGGGGCCAGCACCTGCCAAGCCAGCCTGTCTGGACTTCTTGTTTTCTGTGTTTATCTCCCTTTGCCTCTCTCTAATGTTCCGTAAAGTTTGCCTGAAGTCCCACCCAGTTTCGGTTTACGAGAGGATAAAGAGCGGAGTGTCGGTCACAGAGGAGGCAAGGGAACAGAGGACAAATTGAAGCTTACTGGTCCTACCGGCTTTTCCTCTGGTGTTATTTCGTTAAGGGAGCGGTTATCCCAGCTGACTCCTCCCACCGGGGAAGGCCTCTCTCAGGGCAGCGGGGCACTGAGCCACTCAAGTCCCTCCAACCCGGGATAAACTTTGGCAGCGGTGTCCCTCAGAGGTGTTGGGAGCAAGATACATTGTTTTTTACACAAGGAGATACAGTGCGGAGTAGAATACAAAATATGTATGAATTTTAAATATTCCACACAGATTTAAAAATAAATTTCTAAAAAAAAATTAAACACCCCTCTAGCCACTGGAGGGCAGCCCCCAGAGCCGCTCCCCAGGCTTTCTTGGAATATAAGTCATTCACTCTCTTCTGCTTCTGGGGGTGTCTCAGCAGAAAAGTTGGAGAAACAGGCTTTAGCCGAACCAAAAGAGATTGTCAGGCTGTGAGAATCACGGAGAAGGCGGTTCTCAAGCTCAGCTGGATGTCTAGAAGGTCTGGGTTGTTGAAGGCAGCTGGCCAAGATCACTGACAGCAGCACAGGCTTATCACAGCAAGCGTTGAATTTAAATGAGTAATTACAATGCCAGGCTACCTCCTAGGACTTCACAGGAGGCCTGGAGCATTTAGAGTGAGAAAGGACCTTATATTCCCCCAGGTCCAGCCTCCTCTTATTACTGGTGCGGACCCAGGGCCCAGAGAAGTTAAGTGATTTGTCTGAGATCACACAGCTATTAGCAAAGATAGAACCAGAACCAAGGTCTCCTCCCTCCTAGTGCCCTGATTGTGACGATAGGAAGCAAAGCTCTGTCCCCTATTTTACCCCTCTCCAGGTTTGAGGATAAATGTATTCTTAGTTACATTTACTCCTAGGTTAAATAAACCCTTCAGGGCTAAACGTTTCTTGGAGTATGATTGGGTAGTGCTCCAAGCATTGATGAATGAGATCTTCACAGTTCATTCATTCATTCACCCATTCAATGGACATTAATTGCTTGCCTGTTGTATGCCAGACACTATGTAGGTGCGGAGAACATAAAGATGAATTGTTTCCTGCCCTCAAGAAGTGAGGAGATTAGACTAGGAGACAGACCAGCCTACCGAGGTTGGTGACAACCCGTTACAGCACATCACGATGGGTGTGGGGCAGTGTGCACAGGATTCGGGGTAAATGCAAAGGAGGTTGTCTAACTCAGACAGGGAAATTCTTTCAGAGGTGTCAATTTATAAAAGAGTAGGGATACAGTTGGTAAACTGGAATTTACCTTTTGATAATAAAATTCACCTTGCCAGAGTTCTTGGACTGTTCTGAAGAAGCTGAGCAGCGTGCTGTCCTTGAATGGGTCATCGCACCACGTGTTAGATTTGTTGACCTCTTGTGGGCCACACAATGGACACAGCTTGTAACCTTCAGCCACAATGCCATCATACGTGGTGACAAGATCATTCATCACAACTTACCTCTTCTCACGCCGCTCTCCTCTTGCTCACACTGTTCCAGCCACACGGCCTGTTCACCGTGATTCAGACTCGTGAGCACTCTCTGACCTCAGGGAGTCTGAACTTGTTCCTCCCTCTGGTCGCTTGCCCAGGTCTCTCCACGTGCTCCTCACTTTACTCAGCTCTCTGTCCAAATGTCCTTTTAATAGGAAGAGCTTTCTTGACCACCTCATGAGAAACAGCAACAGCAGCCCACAGTGGGTTGAATGGTGGCCTCCCAAAAAGATGTGTCTACATTTTAATCCTCAGAACCTGGGAACGTGAGCTTATTTAGAAAATGGGTCCTTGCAGATGAAATTAAGATAAGGATTTTGAGATGAAGGCATCATCCTGGGTTGTTTGAGTGGGCCCTAAATCCAATGACATGTGTCCTTATAAGAGAAAGTCTGGGGGAGTTGTGAGACAGACAAATGGGGGAAGGTCACGTACAGACAGAGGCAGAGGTTGGCGTGATGCAGCCGCAAGGAATGCTGTGATGGCCACCAGAAGCTGAAGAGCCTCGGGAGGGGATCTCCTCGAGAGCTTCCGGAGGGAGCGAGGAGCTCCTGGTCAGGTTGATGTTGGGCTTCTGGTCTCCAGAACTATGAGAGAATAAATTTCTGTTCTTTGAAGACAACACATTTGTGGTAATTTGTTATGACCGCTGCAGGAAACTAATACACAACCCCACCCTGCCTCTTTCTGTCCCCTTAACACTGACCCTTCATTATCAGCACCTGACATATTATTCGATCATCTATCTATCGACACACACACATATATACGCATATATTGTTGGGGCCCAAGGCAGGCTGCCCCCAAATATCCCACAATGGCATATTGGTTATTTTGAATTAGTTACTTAGAAGCAAAAAGGGCTTCTGATCCTCTCTCTGTCCCTCTGAAGGCGGGAAGGAAATCTCCCGGGTGAAAGGTGCTTTCCTGCATCCTTATCCCTGGGCTAGGAAATTCATGGCGGAGGAGTCCGCATAAGCAAACTCTGCTAATTTACTACCTCAGGCCTAAACTCTGCTTAAATTCCTCATTAATTATGTACCCCAAACCTAAGTTTCTTTGTCCTTTCGATCCCTCACAAATTTGTGTTTCTTTGTGTAAAAGATATATATCCTGCCTGCTTTGCTCGCTCACCAAGAATCATTTCTCTATGATTTCTGATAGGTACATAATAAATTGGGTTTTCCTCCTGTCAATCTGGTCTTATGTCGATTTCATTATTAGTCCAGCCTCAGGAACACAAAAAGGGTAGAAGGGGGAATTTCCTGCTCCCTTGACAAAGTAATTTGTTTATTCTCTGTCTCAGACACAAACCAAGGGCTTTGATTTTGTTCACTGCTGCATGACCAGCACCTACTACAGTTCCTGGCACATAGTAGGTGCTTAGTGTTGTTGAATGGATGGATGGATGAGATGTTGGAGTATGAGGCTCTGCAGACACCTGGAGTGACTTTTTCATCCTGAGTCTAACTGAGGAGACAAAAAGATCCCAGTCCTGGCAATACAGAGTTGCTTGATGGGAAGGTTCCATAATGGAGAGATCTGGATTTAAATCATGGCTCTGCCACTTACTAGCTGGTGACTTTCGGCTCTGAACCTCAGTTTTGTTAACAGCAAAGGAAGCTCTTACTCTCCAAGGTTGCTGTAAGGGCTGTGGGGAACGGTGTTAATAGAGTGACTGACTGAGCACACGGTGAGTGGTGCTCGGTATGGTTCTCTTTTCTCCCCCACTTATGGTCCTAAGGCTCACAGTAGAGGCAAGAAGACTTTCCTCCCCGTGACCTTTTTTTTTTTTTGCATCACCAGTGTGGTTCCTGAACACATCACATGCCCCTGGGGCTAGACTTCGCCCTTCTTTTAAGGGTAGGATTTGCTTAATTGAACATAGGGGTCATTGAACCCGAAGACCCTCTATTATGACATGATGGGCTCCATATCACCTCGAATTCCACCTTGGGACGCTAACTCTGGCACACACTTCATCCTATCAGGCTTTATGCCATGAAAGGAAATGTAGAGACCATTTTTGCGCCTGCGCCATTGTGGTGGTTGCTGGCATCCACCAGGGCTAGAGAGGAAGGACAGACTCTCACAGCTTACCCTGTGGGATAGCACTTGAATGAATATAAGTTATAAAATTTATATGTGACAGGATCCTGATTTTATTTTAAAAAGATTACAGACACACAAGTGGATCTAGCTCTCTTTGCTAAAAATACTGGTTAGAAACACCTGAAATATTAGAAATATTTGCAGTTACTATATCTGTGTTTCTGGGTTGTTGGATGAAGCGTGGTTTTAATTTTTTCCTTGATACTTCCCTTCATTTTCCAAAATGTAAATGGAAGATGTGTCTAATTCATTTTTCCATCAGATAAAACCCCAGGCCTTGCCTTTCAGATTTCACTCCTAGAAGTGGTTCCGAATATAAATGCTAAGGTTAGCCTCAGAGCCAGTGACTGGGGATTTTCTCCAGCCTCTGCCTGACCATGTGAAAGTTGTGTTTCTCATTGCTTTTCTTCTCTGAAGCCAGCGTACAGATACCAGACTTTCTACGGCAAAGAGGAGTAACAGCAACCAGTGTCTATCAAGAATTTTAGCCAGGATTTCCTCAATCTGCCCCTCATCTTTGCAATCTCCTTGGTTCCTTTGATGAGAACTTTTTCTTGAGGTCTTATGCACTTAATTTAAAGCATTGATTTCATCACAATTTTTAAGCTTTTGGTTAAAAATAGAATATCTCTTACAATTCCCAAGGAAAATCAGTTCTGCCCAATCTCATTGCTAATTCATAAAGGGCATTTGACTGTTCAAATAGAAGAGAGTGGGAATCCAATGGTTATTTCCAAAGTTATCATTTCTTAAAGGAGTTTAAGACCCCATCTTTGTCACCGTGTGGACCTGAACCGGTTAAACTTAATCCAATGGAGAGAAATTTGATTTTGCATGAATTGAGGCAGCATTTGCAAAGTCTCGACAGCATGTTTCATTCATATTCAGTTCCAGCATCTTTTGCTTTTCTTTTAAGGTTGGGAAGAAAAGGGTTTCAGCCACACATTGTAGTCAAATGTGTTATATGCTCTAATGTGGAGGGAGCATAAGTTGTTATTATACTAATGTTAATAACGCTTTTCATGTTCTACATTTTGGTTGACATTTAATCCTAGTTGAGAAAAATCTAAATTTAATCTTTGTAAGAAACAAGACCAGAGTGGCTAATCAGGTTTGGAAGTGGGACTAATTGTACCATAATCAGATTGATGGGCTGTTAAATATCTGATGTGAAAACCATGTCATGAAATGATAAGAAAGAATCTGTGCAAAGGTCCCCTTGAATTTTCCCCTTGTCCTTTATTTCGCAGGTTGTTCAAAAGGCTTATTACCTCAGCTTCAAAGCACAGATCTAAGATCTCTACCAGCTGGTAAGTTTTATTTTTTAATCAGCTCAGCTTTCCTGAGAGATGCAAAAGGAGGCAAAAAAAAAAAAAAATCCTTCTTTGTCACCTATTTGTCCAGGGTAAGACGCTACAGTGATGCTGGGTTAGGGAGCTAAAGACCTTGCTGATTCTGATGCTTTCTAGTTAATTTTCAAGTGTGCTTATGGTTAAATTGGTGCTTACATGGAGTGTGGCACAGAGAGAGCAGAAAGGGGATGGGAAACTTGGCAGAACAAGATAGGTCTGAGTAGTAGCTATTAGGTCTTTCATGAAAGTTAAACCCCTCCCATCATCCTTGGGACAGGAGTCTGCCTGGTCAGGGGGTTGGTCCTCAGGGTCCCCTACCCTCTGAGGATTCTATGGAAGGATTCCAAGAGTTTAATGTCAGAGACCATCTAAAAATCTCCAAGACCACCCACACCCATGACTGATGGTCAGTGTCGTCAATCTGATGATATTGAGGAGGTCAACAGCTGTGTGCTCACAGCTCCAGAGTCTATTTCAGAACAGATTGTTGAAGGGGAAGGGTTGTAACCTAGGTTTCAAGTTTTAAAACCAGACTGAAGATTGGGTATCAAGTTACAGAGCTATCTAAAACATCCAGGCTCAATATTTGGGTACAGAATTTGAGGTTAAAGATGGTGGAATCTGTGGGAAGAGATCAGAGACGGACTTAAGCAAGAAGCGGGGTTGTCAAGGCCGTAGGAACATAGGAAAGTCTAACCCAGAGGAGAATTCTGTGTATTTGTACTTGAAAAATATTCCTGCTGAAAATGTCCAAAGATGATGTAACTTTTATTTGGGGGAGGGGAGAAAGGTACAGATGAATCACATGAGATTTAAACCACATAAATCCCACTCCCCTCTACCCTCATTCTCCTAGCAGGTGAAAAATTGCATGAAAGGACTTTCAACCCAGAATTTTGAAAAGGGATTTAATAAACTGAAAAATAAGATCTACACCCATTAGCTGGGCAGAAGGGCCCTGAGAACACTGCTCAGTGGCCCATTCAGTGGGGGCTAGATTGGGAGATTAATCTTGTTCTCTTCGCCTTGAGCCCCTCTCCATGCTCCATGCTAGGGCTGGTGTCAAGACCTTCTCTCCTTGCTTCTCTTCACAAGAAATCTGCTGCTCCGTTGAGCTTCTCAGCCTCCTGGCAGAGGAAGCCCTCCCAAAAGCTCCCCACTCTCTTCCTGGCCGCCCTCCCAGCCCCCAGGGTTCTCACTCACAGGAGCCAGCTCCTCGGACCCCCCCTGCAGATTGGTGAGCTCAAGACCTGCCTTGTTCTACAGTTCAGGGATTCCGCCTTGAAAGTGCTTCACTGTCTAGAGTCTTGTCGAAGACAGAGGTGGAGAATCTCAGCAGAGTTGCGGTGTCTCTGTTGGTGACCTGGGCTCTGAACTTGCCGGCCGACTCCGGCTCTCTCATCCCTGGGCTCCCTGCCTAGCCCACCGGGACCACCTGCCACACTGCCCTTCTGGCCTCCCACTCACACCTCAGCCCCAAAGGCAGGTCTGCAAAGGAACTTCATTTGCACATCATCTCTGAGAAGAGGGGAGAAGAGCTGGTGACCGGAGTGGCTGCAGCAGACACCAGAAGCTCTGGTTAGAGAAGCAGAGACAGTCAGTTCCGGCCACATCCTCCTCCCCAACGCATTGTCCCAGCGCCTATTTGTTTCATGGAGTTGAATGACTCAATGAGGTCTCTTAAAAATGCTTTTGAAACATTTAAAGGGACTAAATATCTGTTACAGAAAATAGAACACGTGGAAGCAGATGAAGCGGAAAGGGGAAGTTTCCATTCCCTTCTCCCCTCATCCCCCTCCTCCTCCCCCAAGGGAAATATCACTGGCATCTGACATGAGTCCTTCTAGGCCTTTCTCTGTGCTATATGAGTGAATAGCAGTTAGGTCTTTGAGTGCCAAACTGTTACATCCGCAAACGTGGAATCCAGAAGCTTCTTGGGCAACCATAATATGCCATCGGGTTATTAATATGAAGACCTCTAGACATCGAAGGCTCAGTTCTTCTCAATTTTTTCTTTTACTTTTCCATCCTACCTAAAAATGTGAAGTCCTAATGAATATGTCCAAAGAGATCCTTCACTTTCTTTGAAACTCACACACGTCAAAATTCATAGTATTTAATGCTCCCCGTTCCTCCTCCGCAGTCCCATCTGTATCTGTGCAGGCCACTGTTGAAATGAACAGTCCTAATTATTTAGGAAAAAAAAAAAAGCAATAATTTTCCCATGCTCCAAATTCCTAAAACTGCTTTGAGAACTTCCTGATTTGGTTGCTTCAAGGCGGAAATAATTGTCGCCCGGATTCTGTGCCCTTTGTTGGGTTGCACAGCCTGCCTCGAAGGTACCCCAGAAGTGCCCTCTTTTCGTTATCAAGAGACAGACTCAGCATTTCCTTTTTTTCAAGGATCAAATGCTCTTCAGGGACCACATATGCTCATGTCTCTCTGTTCTAGAGTCTTGGCTGAAAAGAGAAGTTTGCTAAGGTTGGAGTGGCATCCTCATTTACTGTTTATTTCAAAGGGTAAGACCCAGGAAGGTGGGAGACTGCTAGTTTCATGAGAAATTTTTGAAAAGACTTTTGAAATTAATGACAACACAAAGGAAGGGCTTCATTCCAGACTAGTGGTCTGAGGCTCCCAGGGCAGTGCAAAGTCAAGGAGCCCTCAGCAGGAGGGGAGCATGGTGAGGAGTCTCATCAGGGAGTCCAGGGGAATGGAGAAAAAACCTCAGAAAGAGGCTCCAAGGCAGGTCTGGACCCTCAAGTGTAACTGCTGAAGGAAACTCAGAGGTTTTTCTACCATAATTTTCGTGTTTTGTAGATGAGAAAGGGAAGGCACAGAGGAGGGGAGGGGACTTGTCAAAGGTCCCACAGCTGGAACAAGAGGCCGGGGTTCTGGCTTTCTACCCAGGGCACCTTTTAGCATATCCAGCTGCCCCTCTGTTTACGACACCTCCAAATTCCTTTTCAAGTTATTGCTTCAAGATTGTGAATGAAGCTGTATATATTGCTGTTCCTACATCATTCACTGTGCGTATTTTTGAAATGATGTTTTCATTAAGAGTTTTATTCGTGGCTGCCAAATAGTACCTGGAGCTTCTTTAGACTGGCGGCATGCAGCCCCAGTGAGGAGAGCACGGGGAGCCCCAAAGAGGCCCCTCCTTCAGAGGGAGAAGTGCCAAACACCGATGTGCCCCGCCGAGGAGGGCGGCTTCCTGTCCGGTCCTGCCCGTGGCCGCAGCAGGTGCTGCTTCTCAAGTTCGAGGCCACCATGTCGATGCTGCTTTGAACCGTGGCAGCTCCTATCAAAACCTGCTCCAAATCAGTAGGGAAAAGAAGGATTAGTCAGTAAATGGTCTTGGATTAGATGACTAACCATTCCGTTAAAAAATGCATCTCTGCCTTCTTATTCCTTACATCAAAATAAATTCCAGATGGATCACCAACCGAAGTGTAAGGAAGTGAAATCAGAAAAGTGTTAGAAATAAGCATGGAAGAATCTCAAAACTGAATAATCTCACACTGGGGCCGGACTTTCTGAGGCTGTCAAGACACAAAACCCAGAAGCCATAGAAGAAAAGACTGGTAAAGTTGACTCCGTAAAAACTGTAAATTTCTACATAGCAAAGAATTTAAATACAAATAAAAACTTAGGGAAAAATTTGAGATAGATATATAGGAGGCAAAGAATTAATTTATGGCATGGATTTTTAAAAAGTTTTACAACTCAGTAAGAAAAGGACCTACAACTCAATAGAAAAATGGGAAAGGACAGCTAGAGGTAGACGAAAGAAACACCAATGATTTATAAACATAAAGAAAAGTGGCCGAGCACCTGAATAATTAAATAAATGCTAACTAAAACAACAGCAAGTTAATATTTTTCACCTATTAGATTGTCAAAGATCAAAAAGTTTTTCTAATAAACGTATTAGGCGAGGCTGCAGGAGAGAGGCGCTCAAGCACAGTTGGGAGATATATAGGTTGGTGCAAGCTCTTTGGAGGGAAAATCGACAAAATTGATGAAAATTTAAAATTCAGATACATTTTGAGCTAGCGATTTCTTCGTAAAGAGTTATTCTAGGAGATTTATGTACGTCCGAAGATGTTCATTACAGCACTGTTTGTTACACAACAAATTGGAAGTCATCTAAATGATTTTCAATAGCGAGTTGGCTAAATAAATTGTGTACCTTCCCATGATGGCATACTCTGCAGGATGTAGATACATACTGTCCCATGTGCGAAAGGATGTTGGTAAGGTGTGTCACTGCAACATTGTTTACGAGTAGAGAATGATGGGACCATTCAGGTGTCTTTCAACAGGGGCCTGGTTGAGTAGATGGTAGGACGAATCTGCAGTGATGGAAAGCCATTGCCAACACGTGGTCTTGGGAGACGGGTGAGAGCAGGTGTACAGTGCCTGCTGTCGGTGTGGTAAACACAGGGACACATATATGTTTGCATGTGCTTTGGCCACCTGAAGAAGACATCTCAGGAAGATGATGAGATGCCTGCCTCTGGGGAGAGGACCAGGGCGCCTGGGGAACAGGGGAGGAAGGGGAAACCCCCTTTTCCCTTTCTACTTGTTTGTACTTGGGACCTGTATGTTACGCTCTTAAAAATTATTGCTGATCCCAAAGAACTTCTGTTTATATGGGTTTCCTTTATTGATAGTCACCATATTAAAAACTGAAGCTGAGCTATTTTGAAAACACATGAAAACGCAAACACATTCCATCATCCATCAGAGCACTGATGATGTCAGAGCATTGCGTAGCCTCTGGAAAACGCCACCATGCACAAGTGAGGGAACAAGAGTGAAATAATAAATAACATCTTAATATTCCTAGGAAAATAGTATTGACTTCCTGACTCCCACCCCCAGGAGTTCCTGCACCACACTTTGAGAACTGCCATTGCAGAGGACGAAAGAGGCACTTGACCGATGGTCAGAAAACCAAGCCTGCAGACCAGGGCTCTTGCATGGGACCAGGCCGGTGTCACGGGGAAACACTGTAGCCTGGTGTCACCCCTCCCCCTTGGGCTGATGACAAAGATCAATGGGGACTCCAGGCCTGGGCCTCACCTCCCACCGCCCTCCTCCCTCAACTGCAGCGTTTGTCGGTGACTGTGGACAACAGCCTCAGAATGCTTCCTGGCCCTGGGGGCAGGCGTGTGACCACCCGGCCTGGGGCCCAGCCCCGCCCCTCAGGCGATGCTGATGGCATGCGTGGAGTTGGCTCTAGAGCGGGGCTGTTTGGAAATGGGATTTGGGGCCTGAGACTGTTGGAGGTTCCATGTGGCAGCCTGGACTTAGGTGAGCCTAGGAAAAGCAACTCGCTCAGTTAACAGAAGGACTCAAGCCTCCGCCCGTCACAAAGTCTCAGAGCTGGTGGGGTCAGTGGGAGCCCAGCCGCGCTTCTTCTGCCGCTCGCTCCTGCCTGTCTTCAGCTTCACACTTTTTGCCTCAAGTTGGCGGTATTACAGTAGGGGAGGAGGAGTCATCCTTAAGTCTGGACCAAAACTTGAAGGAATGAGATCCTCGAGAGGTGGGATAGGAAGAAGTCGATCTTTGACCGAATCTTACCCCAGGTACCTTGCATGCATTTGCTGACTTGATGCTCACAACCGCTCTGTGAGGTGGCTATTATTATCTCCACTTTACAGATGAGATGCAGAGAGGTTAGTTCACCTGCCCAGGGTCACACAGCTTGTAAATTGTGGAGCCACACTCTATTCTGTCTGACTCAAAGCCCACGGTCTTAACCATTCAGCAATACTGCGCAGGATCCCTCACCTAGAAGGCTCCCTCTGAGTTTCACTTCTTTGCCCTAGACAATTTTGGAATGAACCATTGAGAAACACCTTATCTCTGAGGAGAAATGGTAGGTAAAAAAATGTGATGGTGCGGGAAGTGGGACACGTGCCTTTCTTTGAATTCTTGATGAAGTTTTGTTTGCAGGCAATTCTATATGAAATGAATCAGACCCGGTCTCACCACCCCCATTATCACCTCTGGGGACTAAGAAACTTACGTTGAGGTCAGGGACACGACTGAGGAAATCCTCAGGGTCTCCTGGCACTACATCTTGGCTCTAGGTTGCTGTGTGACCTCAGCAAATGGCTGACTCTCTCTGTGACCTTTAGTCCGTTCATCCATAAAAAGGTTTGAACTAAATTTCTTTTTTCCTTTAATAAAACAACAACAACATAATTCCAAACGCCATATTCAATTCCAAATTTAACATGAGTGGTGAGACTGGGTCTGATTCATTTTGTATAGAATTACCTGCAAAAAAAAAAACTTCATCAAGAATTCGGTGTCGACTGTTGGAGTGTTGATTGCTCATCTGGTGTAAATGTTTTCTGACAAACTCACGCAGGGGTGTGGCATAATCCTCTAATTTATGTTTGATTTTCACAGTTCCTGCATAAACCAGGTCATTTTTTTGCAAAAATATTCTAAGTCTTCATCAGTTTTCCCAAGAGATTCAGCTCAATCCTTTGATATTTAAATGATCTCTTTTGAAGCACCCACATTGTCATCACCCTCGGATTTTCTCTTCTTCCATTGTTAGCTCGTGTAGCTTTCCCAGATTCTCACTTGTTAATGGTGTCACATGTCTGATTGGAGCAATTTGACAGTAACACTTTCACTCATTTCATGAAAAGTTTATATTTCCAAGTATTTGCCATCTCTTTGCATTTTTACATGTACACGATGCAAAAGAGTTGACATAACATTTCTTTTTTTGTGGTGAGGAAGATTGGCCCTGAGCTAACGTCTGTGCCAGTCTTCCTCCGCTTTGTATATGGGACACTGCCACAGCATGTTTTGATGAGCAGTGTATAGGTCCACACCCAGGATCTGAACCTGTGAACTCCAGGCTGACAAAGTGTAGCACACGAACTTAACCATTACACCACCAGGCTGGGCCCTGACATAGCATTCTTACCTTAGGGGAACTGACTAGTGTAAGAAGGGAAGGGATAGCTGACGAGGTATGAAACAGAAAAGTGGTGAGTTCCTTTAGTGAATATTTTTGTGTTATGATGACTTTTGCTTTCTCTGTGCAACCTCATAACTGAAACTTGGGTAATGAATGCTCATATAACAGGGACCATGGGAAAGTACCCAGCCAAGTGTTTAGATAAGGAAGAGCAGATAGGTTTCACCCAGGGTGCCAGCTCTGATTGATGCCAGTAGTTGTCTGAAGCATTGTGTTGAGAAGGATCCTGAGGCCCTCTTTAGCCTTACCAGGGAAGAGTGGTTAATGATGTCTGAGGAGGTGTGGGAGGGGTTGAGTGACAGTCTGTGTGCTGACATAGCCCATACTCAGCAATTGCCAATTTTTCTCTCTTAAGATGGGGCAAGGTTGAGAGGGATATAAAAAACCTGCTTGGACAGCCAGATGGTGAGAAAGAAGCCTAGTGGTTATTGGGAATACACATGAGACTTTTGTTGGGTTGGTTTTTGCTCTTTCTGTTCTCTTGCAATTGTGCAAATGCAATTGTGCAAATGTAGATGTAAAAAGTGAGATAAGGCGGAAATGTTCTCTCTTGTGGTCTCTCAGGCTCTGGAGTCAGACAGATTTGGGTGTAATTCTGACTCTAATATTTATTGAGTGGTATAGGGAAAATTACTAAATCTGCTTCCACCTCAGTTTCCTCGTCTGCAAAATGGGAATAATACTAGGCGGTGCCGCATTGGATCGTTGGGAGAACTGTGTGCACAGCAATTTCCCTCTTCCCCAAACGAGGACAGCAAACTTCTCTCCCAGGAAAGGAGTGTGATGCACAGTTAAGGGTAACGTGTGCAAAGCGTCAGGAGCTCGACAGCCACCTAACTCACGTATCAAAGTCTTGCCCCTAGGGTCACCCAGATGTCACTGAAGCCAGAGGGAGAATTTACAGATGCAAACACAGCCGGTGGGGTTACTGCTCTGGATTCTCAGCTCTCCCCTTCCTGCTTCTCTCCAGGAATGTCCTTGTTGCTTAGGCTGTACTCCCATCACCACTAATTATCTTAAAAGCTAATCAGAAGATACCAGGAAATACAGCATTCTCGGCATGCCTAACCTTTGCTGAACTCTCTTAAATGCTTTTGTTTGAGAGAAAATTGTTTTAATTCAAATCTATTCAATCGTTCAGTTTCAACCTTCTCTGTTTCACTCAAGCTAAGGGTGTACTTATTCTCCAGCCTGGGAGGGAGCCCGAAACTCGGCTTCATTTGCACTAAAAAAAAAAAAAGAGCAGGGAGGCGGAAGAATAGGGGGTGGGAAGAGGGAGGGGGAAGGTTAGTTATTTTACAGTCTGAGAGTCAATGGGGTGTTTGTTTTACCACCTTGTTTCGAGATTTTTCTTGTTGACATAAAAAGTTAGATTTTCCGGGGTGAGAAAATCAAATGATTCAGAAGCAAAGGAGAGAAAGATTGAATAGGGCACAACTTAAAATCTCAATAATGACTCGTGCAGTCAGAAGGGTAGTAAGATAGATGATGTGAACATTGATTACTCTCCTAACATAAATTGTCGGCGAGTCCCCTTTGTGAATCTGGTTCACTTGTAATTCCATCTTCAAGTGTGGGAGCATCCGTTCCGGGGCAGAGTGGGAGGAACCGGGAGGGAAAGATGCCTTGCTGCATCCGGGCGATGGTATCAGGTTTAACTGTCTTCTGGGCTCTTGAGGGAGACAGACCTGCTGTCTACCAGTCCAGGCTCTGCCACTTTCCAGCTGTAGGCCATGAGGTCGTACTTCTCAAAGCTGTAGCCTCCTCAGCTGTAACACAGAGGAAATAGTCGTGCCATTATTAGTCAGGCCAGGCTAAGCTATGCTGCTCTGCCTCCACTTAATCGTGAGCAATTAATTCTAATGAACACTCAGCATTTTATAGTTTATTATCTCCATTTCAGGAAATAAGGGACTGGCCCAGGGTCACATGGTAACTAGAATAGCCAGGATTCCAGCACAGCTTTGAGTGTGCAAGATCTCTTTCTCGGTTTGGTACAGCTCACTGGTCTTCCAGGTGGGAGCCGTAGGTACTGTGGCAGTTGCTGCTCAACCAGGCTGCAAGCAAAGTAATTAGGTAGGGTAGTCCTGGTGCAGCCTCTCTGGAGAAGTAAGCAGAAGGAAAATTACTCATGTGGCATACACCACCAAGCAGAATTTTTAGAAGAAGCCCATTACCCTTTGTTAATTGGAAAAATAAATCCTTTTTTTCTTTTATGTTGCTTAGGCTACTTTCGCACAATCTATATTCATACGGGCCTGGCTTTCTCTGATAAAGGCGAAGAAGGTATGACAGCACCTGGAAGGAAGGGCACCTGTTGTCCTTTTAGCCATGAAGCTGAAGCCAGACCCTCTTCCTCTGCCTCTCCATTACTGTCTACACCACCCCACTGTGGCCCAGGGGCTGTTGCTAGTTCTCCTGCCCAGTGGGTGGAAGTGGGCACCGAGCTGACTATAATATTCCCCCTTGTTAAAGCAAGCCAGCACTTAGCTATCCCACACTTCTCAGCTCTTCTTTTTGCCTAACTTGCTCTAAAGCATTGCTTTTTAAACTTTTATGTGCCTGCGAAGCTGCCAGGGATCTTGTTCAACTGCGGCTTCTGATTCAGTAGGTCTGGGTCGGGGTCTGAGATGCTCCAGTTGCATCAGGCTCCTGGGAGTTGACGATGCAGCTGGTCCTCACACCACACTGATTACAAATAACACTGACCAGCTTTTCCAGCCAGGGCAAAACGGAGCATCTTGAAGCCATAGAGTTCTAAAAGAGATTTAAAAAAAAATGATAAAATACTAAGCCCTACCAACCACGCACAAAATAGTTTACTAAAATGGTCTGCTCTTTAAAAGGACTCCCCCCCGGTTCCTGAGAATGCGTTTAGAGTCAGCCGCTGCGCCAAGATTTTTTGCTGGACTCTCTTGCCATGTGTTTTATTTCCACGTGTGCTTACAAGAGCTCTCACCCAGGGCTTCAGTTGTGGGCCCCTCAGAGAACAGTGTCCCTAATTTGATCTCCACGTTAACCCTCGATGCCGATGGATGGCAAATGAGGACTGACAGTCTCCTGTCTGTGCCCTACACTGAGCTCTGGCCTTGGCTACTGTCTGTAGCTGTGAAGTTTGGCTCATGGAACCATGGTTCCCTGACCAGGGGCTCAGCATCCTCTCTCCTTGACACCAGTGACAAGCTTCGTGCAGCACTTGACGGTCCAGGATCCACTTGTGTACAATGTTCTCTATCTGGTTGATTCAGCAAGTCAATGGGCTTTGGCTGGCAGCAGGCACTCTGGAATTTTAGCTCCAGTGTTTTTCGTATTTTCATTTCGTTCCCAGCAGATCTAAGCAACTACTGGCCTGCTTCTGTCAGTCAGCCATGAATCTCCCTTCTGGGGGAAGGATGGGAAGTTCAGATACATCGATCATTTCTTTTATCTGCATCCCCTCCTCTCCCCTCCAGGCTGTGAACAGCTGAGAATGCAGCAAGAAGTTGGAAGACCCTCAGAGAGAAATCGGTAACATGGCTTCATGGACATTATCCACATATTACTTCCTTGTTGAGTCTCAAAGCCGTAATGCTTTCCTGCCACAGTCCTGATGATATCCATTGTGTGGATTCGAGAAGCTTTGTGGGTCTCAGTAGTGCACAACTCGGGGATGGAGAAGGAAAGTGTGAGGTGAACTCTCCATGTGGTCTTTATGCCCCTCACACAAAGCTGGGCTCCATGGTGACCACTCGACCCTGGAGACTGGTCAATGAAAGGCCTTCCTGTTGGTCAGCAGTGTCACCGATGAGCTGCTGCAGGGACAAGAGAATTTAAAAAGAGTTTCTTGTCAATCACCAAGACCCACCACTTCTTCAAAATGCTCCTGTGTGCAGCCTCTCCCTCCATTCGCCCTGCCTGCTCTCATCCTGCTTTAGCCCTCCCCCTGCACCCCACTCCCCCCGTGCCTTGAGACCCGCAAGCCCTCAGTACACGCTTGCAAGAAAAATCTCCCTAAAGAGTTGCTCTCCTTGTGCTGTTCCTCCACTTGGAACCCTAAAATAGCTCTCCATTGCCTTGGAGATGGAGCGTGAACACTTCTGCCCATTTCAGGAGCCCTGCAGTCTGCAGTTCCACGGTTCGTCAGCCTCACTTCCCGCCACTCTGTGGTGGCGGCTCAGCTTAGTCTCCTCTCCATGTTCTCTGCCCCTCTGAGGCAGTCTTCAGGACTCTGGGGTGCTCCCTCTGTCCAATTTTATTCTTCGAGTGCTTTCAAAGCACCTTGTTCTCCTTCCGACTCCCTGGCACAGTTGTCGTTCATGTATGGGTTGTGCAATTTTTGTTTGTTGTCTGTCTTCTCAGCAGACTCAAGCTCTGCGAGGGTAGGGGTGCAGCCGTAACAAAGTGCCACAGACTAGAAGCCTTCAACAACAAACATTTGTTTTCTCACAGTTCTTGAGGCTGGAAGTCCAAGATCAAGGTATCAGCAGGGTTGGCCTCTTCTGAGGCCTCTCTCGTTGGCTTGCCAATGGCCACCTTCTTGCTCCGTCCTCACGTGGTCATCCCTTTGTGCACATGAATCCTTGGTACCTCTTTGTGTGTCCACATTTCCTCTTCTTATAGGGACACCAGTCAGATGAGCTCAGTACCCACCCTAACAGCCTCCTTTTAAAGCAATCACCTCTTTAAAGGCCCTACCTCTAACTACAGTCACATTCTGAGCTACCAGGGGTTAGGCCCTCAATGCATGAATTTGAGGGGGACACAACTCAGCCCATAACACACCCTGTCCTTCTCTCTCACTGTTGTGTCTCCAGCACCCAGCCCCAGGTCTGGCACGTGGAAGGCAGGACTGAGCACAGCTTTGTTGCTGGAAGGATTGTGTGACACGAGCTGCTGTCTGGCCCTGAAGTGTCCTGCCCCTCATCCACCCATCACTGGAGGCCCAAATCTAGCCCTGTGCCACCTGCGAGGCCTCCTGAAGCCTGGCTGACTTTCTTTCTGAACTTCTCTAGCCTACAACTATGCACAGGGGGATGCTGCTGACTCTTTCAGGGGTTTTAGCTTTGACCCCTTAAGTAAAGTAGACGTCTGGGGCTGTGCCTCCCTTGGATCAGGCACAGAGAGGTTGTTCCAAACCAAACTCCCTTTCCCCAGATGAATGTGTTGGTGATTTTCCCCTTAGCAGCGATCTGGATCCACCATGATTGAAACCTCCGTTGAGGAGGTCCTTGAGGGGGCTGCAGCCAGGTCCAGGGACGGGGCCCCCCAGAGCAAAGCTGGAACAGAAGCTGTGGATTTGGGTACTCTAACCAATAAATGGTGTTTCATTTGTCCTGGAGATCATCACAGACCAAGATGGGACACACCATCCACTCCGCAGCCTTTCCCAAATAATGGATTGACACATTTTACTACCTCAAAACATTTCAAGTCCGTGTGGATTTTGTTTTGTTTTCAGCCCTTATTCTCTTGCCAGCCCCGGGAGCATGTCTTCTGAGATTTAGACAGTTCGGGCCGGTTACACATTCCTGGGCAACTTAATTATTGACCCAGCTTGTAAATCATTCATAGCTTTCCAGAGGTATCTATATACTTCTACTGGCAGCAAACGGTACCCTGGGCTATTTGCAGAATGGAGGTTGGGGTCACGGAGAGTGTGAAAAATTAAGAATAACACAGCATCCTTTCCTGCCTGAACTTTAATTGCCCTTTTTTCCAAAGCTTTCTTCCTTTGCCACCCGCTCAGAGAACCTCAGTTAACTGCCAAAGAGCTTTCGTTTCACTCACCATTCTCCATGCCGTGTCACCCCAAGGATTCCAGGTGACTTGGGTTTCATCTAGGAGTGAAGTGGCTGGGGCCAGCCACCTTGCGAGAGTCTCTCTGGGTCACAGCCAAGGCTTTAGGAATGTAACATCTTAACATTTTAAGTAATTCTTCTAATCATATGCCTCAGGGGCTGGATGACAAACAAAGGCTTTCAGCTGGCCTGTCAGTGAAGTCTTTAGACCGGTTTGTGGTTAACCAAGGCCACACCCCGCCGTGAGCAGCAAGATGGGGTTTATTCACAGCCGTGTGTGGTGGGGGGCTGGTACCTCTGGGGTGTCGGGTGTCAGCCAGGCCTGCTTTCTTTCAAAGGAGAGGAGAGGTCCAGTCAGGTCTCACCGGTTGGCTATGGGTTCAGCTTCAATGCCTGTGAAAACAGGCACCAAAATAATCAAAGCACTGTGTGCCTGTGTCTAAATGGCAGCTAATCCCCACTCCTCTGGGGGAGCAGAAACCACAGGTGACAGGCAAGCCCTTAGGAGAATCAGCCATTTGGTTTGTTTGCCCCGAGTCCTATAGTTCCCAGAGCTGAAAGGAACCTTAAAGAGGTCCCAGCCCATTCTACAGAGGACGGAATGGAGGCTGGAACGTGTTCATGACTTGTTTCTGATTCTCTCTAAGGAGTGACCTGGAACCCAGGCGTTTTCCAGTCTAGTGCTTTCTTTCCATCCTGCCATGACTTGTTTTTCTCAAATGGATTATAGAAGCCTTCTTTACTCAAGAGTTTAAATTAATACAAGCTGGAAACAGGCCTATTTTATTCAACCTAGAAAAGAAATGAATGGCAAGAGGCTTTTTAAGGCAAACGATGGAATATGTAACATGCCAAAAGATGATGTCATAATTTACCAAAGCGAGAGGCAAATCGCTCTCAACTTGTTCAGTGAACACAGTCTGGTTCCCAATCAGTTCCAGCCAAGCGTGTCTGGAAGCACGTTTCCCCCACTGGGGAAACTGCTGGAAGAATTGGGCAGGCAGCTCCTTTGTGCTTTAGAACCGCCTCTTTGTTTCCCTCGGATATGCAGTGGTTCATTGGTGTGGGGCACGGAAGAATCCGGGAGAAGAGATGTGTCAGGGGACTGTGTGTGAGTGTGTGTGTGTGTAAGACTGGCCCTGAGTAAACATCTATTGCCAATCTTCTTCTTTTTTTTTTTTTGCTTGAGGAAGATTGCTGCTGAGCTAACATCTGTGCCAATCTTCCTCTACTTTATGTGGGACGCCTCCATAGTGTGGCTTGACCAGCGGTGCCAGGTCTCCTCCCAGGATCCGAATCCACAAACCCCAGGCCGCCAAACTTAACCACTACACCACCGAGCCGGCCCCTGGCTGGGGATTTTTAATAAGCTTTGAGTGTTTATAAGCATCCTTAGAGCCCATACTACAAAAGATGCAGCATTGCTAACCTTACAGAAGCTTCTAAGAGCGTGAGATTTCAAAGTCAAACTTTGCAGGCAAGTGGCCTCAAAGTCTTGAATTAACCAGCCACTGCCTTTCTCACTGACCTCATTTTTCTCCTGAACCTCTGTTAGAGCCAAGCAAATCCTTTTTCTAAATTCTACTCTTGCTTGTTATCACTCTGGCCAGTTGCTTTTCATATATTAACTCATTCATTTAATATTCATGAAAATCCTACAAGGTGGGTTTTATCATCCCCAATTTTCAGATGAGGAAACTGAAAGTCTGAGCAGATAAGTGGCTTCCCCAAGTTCACATGATTAGTAGTATCGCTGAGGCTACCTTCATTCCACAATGCCATTTTAGCAAAGCGCAATATCCTATAATTAAAAACAAAAACAGGGGCCAGCTGGTGGCATAGTGGTTAGGTTCACACACTGCACTTTGGTGGTCTGGGGTCTGCAGGTTCACATCTTTGGCATAGACATGGCATTGCTTGTCAAGCCACGCTGTGGAGACATCCCACATAAAACAGAGGAAGATTGACACAGATGTTAGCTCAATGACAATCTTCCTCAAGTGAAAAAAAAGAGGATTGGCAACAGATTTGAGCTCAGGGCCAATCTTCCTCACACACACACACACAAAGAAACAAAACTCTTGACCTTAATATGGAACTCTGCTTAGATAAGCAGGTGACCAAAGAATGTTGAAGACTGTCAAGAGAGTTCACACTGTGTGATTTTGGAGTCTTGTGCCTGTAAATGTGTGTGTGCGTGTGTGTATTATGGACCGAATGTTTGTGTCTCCCCCAAATTCATACATTGAAATGCTAACCCCCAATGAGATGGCATTAGGAGGTGAGGCCTCTCGGAAGTGCTTAGGAATGAGAATGGGACCCTCATGAATGGGATTAGTGCCCTTATAAGAAGAGACATGAGAGAGCTTGCTTCCTTTTTTCTCTCTCTCTGCCATAGGAGGACACAGGGAGAAGGCAGCCATCTGTAAACCAGGAGGAGAGTTCTCATCAGAACCCAGCCATGCTGGCACCTTGATCTTGAACTTCCAGTCTCCAGAACTGTCAGAAATAAATGTTCCTACTGTTTAAGCCACCTAGACTATGGAAATTTGTTATAGCAACTCACACAGACTAAGACTGCATGCCCATATATGTATATATTTACGTATGTATATTTACACGTTATTAACTTTCCTCCTTCTCAACACTTTCCCACCAGGATGAAGTCCTTGTTGGCTCGAGGATGCAATCAATGACTGCAGGCTGCTGGCTTTTGTCAGGTTATTCACAGGGCGGAGCTGTGGGCCCTAGAAGCACACCACTGTGGGCTTGTTTGGAGGAATACATGGTTGGGGGTGTCTTGTTTGCTCCCGGGGGCTGAACATCTTGCCCTGGCTTAACCAGTTCACAGAGGGATGTATGAGTTATATGTAAGGGAAGGCTTTCC
Organism: Equus przewalskii; assembly: GCF_037783145.1. Classification (NCBI taxonomy): domain Eukaryota; kingdom Metazoa; phylum Chordata; class Mammalia; order Perissodactyla; family Equidae; genus Equus; species Equus przewalskii. The sequence goes on along the minus strand of NC_091839.1, from coordinate 56,522,592 downwards.
AGAAACACAGATGGAAAAAGCTGTCTGAACACACGTGAGAAATGCCACTTCAGACTGTTATAGTCCTGCTATTCTCTCTCTCTGCACGTCTCTGGCTTCAAGTAATTTGCGAGGGCTCCAACCCCCAGTTGCTTAACAGGTCTCTCTCCTCCGCCAGTTTTGAAGCTTCTGGAAAGCTGAGCAGATGAGCCCAGCAGCCCTCAGTCCTGAAGGAGTCCTGCCTCCTCCCAGCCCCAACCTGGGGTCCCAGAGTGCACGTATAAGAACAAGATTTTACTTTCTCTATTATTCACACTGTTAAAGTTAAGAAGTATAATGGGATATGTAACCGCATTTATAGTTTGTTATTTTGTTATTTTTATATGTTGCATTTATTAAATCAAGTTTTATGTTGCCTTGTCTTAATTTTCAAAGCATGTGTTATTTAATATCAAATATTTACTCTCTTACAATAAAGAAAAAATACATCAACCAACAAAACATCATCGAGAGAGAGATTTTTTGTGAATGTGTGGATCTGGATTCATTTCTGTCTCAAGTGGGTTCCCTACCCCTGACCTCGATATAAATTAAGTTCTCTGATCTCTATCTGGCAGGGAGGGTGCTCCATGGAATAAAGATTGTTATGTGGGAATGTCTGCAGCCTTCCTGTCTTTCCCAGACAACCAAAAATAATGCTGTAATGGGCTGCCCAATTTCCTCCCTCCTTTCCTCTCCTAAAAAGGTAGTGGTTTTATTCCATTTTTAATCACTGGGAGAGAGGCTGTATCAATGTACATAATCAAGAGAGAGAAAGTAGAGAGGAAGTAAAGAGAGGAAAACATGAATGTGGGGCAGGGCTTAGAGAAAGGCCTGGGGGAATTGTGGAGAGAGAGGCTGGAGCACAAAAGCTGCAGATCAGAGTGACATGGGTAGAGAAGAAAGGAGAACTCATAAAAGTCCTTGTGCACCATATATTTGCCTTCTCTTCATGGTTTCCAAATAAAGCATCTGAGTCTTCAGAATTCCTTTTCATGCTGGACTGTGTTTCTCTGATCATCACACCACCATGAGACTGAACCATGTGGCTCCTGGCTTTATACAGGTTATATGTGAAAAATATTCCTGTGTCTCCTCCATTTCCAGGGCTTTCTACTTCTTTGCTCCACTTCAAAGGCACCATAGTATGATCACACAACATCATGATTTGGCTCTCCTGAGGTGGATCACAGCCTTTTGGATGGGTCTACAATACGTCTAGACAGGATTCATCTCTACTTTAATTAATCTGATGAATCTGAATGGAATTGTTTCATTACCATAAATGCGAATCTTCCTAATTGGAGTTTATTTAAATAGGGAGTGTAGGGGAGGAAGACATTTCTTCTACCCTCTCTGGGTCCTTTTGGCTGGAGAACGAATCAAATTCACATGAGACAGAATAACAGGAGAAAATTAAACAAAGCTTTATAACATGTATACACGGGAGAGGCTCAGGCAAGCTGAGCAACTCACCAAAATGGCTGAAGACCCCACCTTAAATATCATCTTCAGCTAAAGACAAAGGAGGATGTTGGGGGTGGAGGGGGAGTTGATCATGGGAGGTTACCACACAAGTACAGTAAACAAATGCAGATTTAAGTCCTTGCCTTTGGCATTGATTAAGAGTTTCTAGAGATAAGGTCATCCCTCCTTCTTCCTGGTACAGAGAGGGAGACACCTTTACAGATGGAGATTTCCTTTACAATGTAAATGTCTCTTACAAAGGGTAAGTAAATTCTACTTTTCAGTTGCTTTCCTGTCTGCAGTTTATTAAAAGTAACCAGCCCCAAATAATCCTCATGCCAAAGAGACATATCTTGGGGTGGCCGATTCCAGGCCCCCACAGGAGGATATGGGGAACTTATTCTAAATGTATTGACTGGAAAAATATCTCTTAGATAAACTTCAAAATGTCTCAAGTTTTTCCATCTTCCTGTACGGAGAATCTTATGAGTACCTCACTTGTCTTGTAGAGATGTAGCTAAAACGATTTTTTAGAGGGAAGAGTGATTTTGCTGTTGTCCTTTCAAATTGTGCTTTTTTATTAGAGAAATCTTCACTGCCGTAAGCTGTCAGAAGATGTTGTGCTAAATTTATTTGTAACAGAAATATCTTCAGCAATGTTTTCCCCTGGATCTTTTACTAGAGAAGTTGTTTATAGTATTCATCAGGTTCAAAAATGCACTCTTAGGCAATGTTCACCAGCTCAGCCTGTCCACGGTGCTCACAGAGTCCAGGAGATACGTTGTGCTTCCTTGAACTGCAAAAGCCTCAGGCTTGGGCCTCTCTCTCATCCTTGTGGAAACAGAGCACTCTTAATATAGAGGCAGCCGACTAACATTTATGTGCTTCTTGTTTTTCCTCTTTTTCTCTGTTCATGTGTTTATCACCCAGCGAGAAGTTTGTGAAAGACAAGTTTTAAGTGATTAACGAGCGGGAGGCTTATTTTTGGTGGTTATAATTTCCCCAGCTCTTCTTAGAACAGAAAATTGAAACTTGCCTCTATTTCCTAACTTATTCTCTGCACTATTTTTAATCAATTGATTGATTTTTGTCAACCCAAGGCCTCATGCTCCAATTCTCTGGCTTTCTCCAATATCTCAAGCACTTTTCCCTTCCTAACTGCTAAACTTTTACCAGTCCTACAAAGTTCGCCTCATTCAGGAGGACTCCCCTGATTACCTTGGGTTGGGTGGAAGGCATTGTGCTCTCTTCAAAACCTCTTGGATGTTTTCTTTGTATTTCTGTGTATGGTTTATCTCCCCCTCCAGGTTTTTGGCTCCTGAGTGTTGTGTCCATATGTCCACTCCCTCCTTCTCACTGGGAGGCACCATCCACGTAACCAAAGGAAGAAGCTGACTTTGGTAGGAGCTTGGCTGTAAGCTCCTGCCAAGATTGTGGGAGGTGCCAGGGCCAGAAGGACCACATCAAGCCAGAATCCATAGGAAGTCTGAGGTCCAAATACCAGGGTACACACGGACGGGCGTGACATCCATGGGGTTCTAAGGCAGGGTCTCAGATTCCAGAGTCTGGAGTTTGGGAGGTAAAATTAAAGTGAAAAAAGATTGGGGTCAAGCCTAGGGAGGAAGGAATATACCTAAGCAATTTTTTGAACCATAGCTAGTATGTGTTTGAATCTATTTGGGGCATAGTGTGTGGGGCAGACATATCCAAAAGGTAAACAATATATAATTTGTTGAATAAATGAACGATTAAGCATTTGTAATGATGCTCTCTGTTTGAAGAACAGGCAAGATATTTGAGTGTCAGAGTAGAAGGGCCCTAGGAAGGAAGGAAAATCCTATTTTCCATGGTAGAGAATATGTATTTCCATGCATCTCCACAGGGCATTTTTATTTCTTAGTAATCTCCTACCACTCCAATTGATATACAGTTAAAAATTGATCTTCCATTCAATCAACAAATTCAAAGTTCAGTTGGTTATAGCTTCTCTGAGAAGTAATTGGTACATAATTCTGTACCAGGGTTTGTTCAAAGATGCAGAACCACGGTGAGTGGTATTCAATAAAGAGTACAGAGTTTTACGCGAGTTTGCACTTGTGTGAGCTGGGGGGAGGCGGCGTATCTGTGCTGTTGGCCCTGTGTCTAGAGTTGAGCGTGAAGTCACTATGGGTCAGCCAGATGGGCAGTTGAGAGGGCAGCTGAGAGTGGATAAGAACAAGGCCAAACAGACACTGCAAAGACAAACTGGAACCTGTGTCTCTCTCTCATCAACTGTAACCTTGATTCTGCGGTGACCTGCAGGAGAAGCCAGTGCCCTTTGCCGTGGAGCTGCACTTGCACCTGGCCCAGGGCTCAGACAAAGTGATAGAGGAGATCTGGCGGAGCTGGAGGAACGGTGGTCTGGGTGTTGCCTTATGCTAACAAGCCAAGCCAGCAGGTCAGCAACAGTATTCACTGGCTGCCACAGCTCCTGCTGCCCTGCAGGTCCCTACAGGAAGTAAAATTATGGCTACTCTTATCAGGATTTATTAGTCCTTTCGATTATACATATACATTTCTTGTGATGACGTTAATATCTGTGTGTTGCACGGGACAACTTACTTTGAGGTTTTTCTTCTATGTTTCTGGAGTTGAAGGAAAATAGTCTGTGTCTATTAAATGAGGCAAAGCCATAATAGTAATACAATTAACTTTTATTGCAAGCTAACTATATGCTAAGTACGTTGTTTACTTTTTCAATTATTTTATTGAGGTCGTATTGGTCTATAACATTGTGTAATTTCAGGTGCACATTATTATAGATCACCTTCTGTACGGACTGCATTGTGCTCACTACCAATAGTCTAATTTTCATCTGTTACCATACATATGTACCTTTTACCCCTTTTGCTCACTGCCCCCCCCTTCCCCTCTGGTAACCACTAATCTGTTCTCTATCCGTGTGGTTGTTTATCTTCCACATAGGAGTGAAATCATACTGTGTTTGTCTTTGTCTGTCTGGCTTATTTCACTTAACATATGCCCTTAAGGTCCATCCATATTGTTGCAAACAGGACTATTTTGTCTTTTTTGATGGCTGAGTAGCATTCCCTTGTATATATATATCACATCTTCTTTATCCATTCATCAGCTGATGGGCAGGTGTGTTGTTTCCATGTCTTGGCTATTGTGAATAATGCTGCAATGAACATAGCGGTGCATAAATCTCTTTGTTAATTTCATGTTCTTTGAATAAATACCCAGTAGTGGGCTAGCTAGAGTGTATGGTAGTTCTATTTTTAATTTTTTGAGAAATCTCCATACTGTTTTCCACAGTGGCTGCACCAGTTTGCCTTCCCACCAGCTGTGTATGAGATTCCCTTTCCTCCACACCCTCTCCAACATTTGTTATTTTTTGTCTTAGTGATGATAGCCATTTTAACAGATGTAAGGTGGTATCTTAGTGTAGTTTTGATTTGCATTGCCCTGATGATTAGTGATGTTGAACCTCTTTTCATGTGCCTGTTGGCCATCTGTATATTTTCTTTGGAAAAATATCTGTTCCTATCCTCTGCCCATTTTTCGATGGGGTTGTTTGTTTTTTTGTTGTTGAGTTGTATGAGTTCTTCACATTTGGAAATTAACCCCTTGTTGGATAAATGATTTGCAAATGTTTTCTCCCAGTTGGTGGGTTGTCTTTTTATCCTGTTCCTGGTTTCCTTTGCCTTGCAGAAGCTTTTTAGTCTGATGTAGTCCCACTTGTTTATTTTTTCTTTTGTTGCCTTTGCCTGAGTAGACATGGTATTTGAAAAGATGCTGCTAAGACTTATGTCAAAGAGTGTACTGCCTATATTTTCTTCTAGGAGTTTTATGGTTTCGGGTCTTACATTCAAGTCTTTAATCCATTTTGAGAGAATTTTTGTGTAGGGTGAAAGATAATGGTCTATTTTCATTCTTTTGCATGTGGCTGTCCAGTTTTCCCAGCACCATTTATTGAAGACACTTTCCTTTCTCTGTTGTATATTCTTGGCTCCTTTGTTGAAGACTAGCTCTCCATAGATGTGTCATTTTATTTCTGGGCCTTCAGTTCTGTTCCATTGGTCTGTGTGCCTGTTTTTGTACCAGTACCATGCCGTTTTTGATTCCTATAGCTCTGCAGTATACTTTGAAGTCAGGGATTGCGATGCCTCCAGCTTTGTTCTTTTTTCTCAGGATTACTTTGGCTATTTGGGGTCTTTTTTTGTTCCATAGAAATTCTAGGATTCTTTATTCTATTTCTGTGAAGAATGTCATTGGGATTCTTATTGGGATTGCATTGACTCTGTAGATTGCTTTAGGTAATATGGACATTTTAACTATGTTTATTCTTCCAACCCAGGAGCATGGAATATCTTTCCATTTCTTTACGTCTTCTTCACTTTCTTTCAATAATGTCATATAGTTTTCAGTGTATAGGTCTTTCACTGCCTTGGTTAAATTTATTCCTAGATATTTTATTCTTTTTGTTGCAACTGTAAATGGGATTGTATTCTTGACTTCTCTTTCTGTTTGTTATTAGATTATAGAAATGCCACAGATTTTGGTAAGTTGATTTTGTCCCCTGCAACTTTGCTGTAGTTGTTGATTATTTCTAATAGTTTTCTGGTAGATTCTTTAGGGTTTTCTATATATAGAATCATGTCATCCACAAACAGTGAGATATTTACTTCTTCCTTTCCAATTTGGATATCTTTTATTTCTTTTTCTTGCCTAATTTCTCTGGTCAGAACCTCCAGTATTATGTTGACTAGGAGTGGTATGAGTGGGCACCCTTGTCTTGTTCCTGTTCTCAGAAGGATGGTTTTCAGTTTCTCACTGTTGAATATGATGTTGGCTGTGGGTTTGTCATATATGGCCTTTATTATGTTGAGGTATTTTCCTTCTATACTCATTTTATTGAGAGTTTTTATCATAAATGGATGTAGGATCTTGTCAAATGCTTTCTCAGCATCTATTGAGATGATCATGTGATTTTTACTCTTCATTTTGTTAATGTGGTGTATCACATTGATTGATTTGTGGATGTTGAACCATCTCTGCATCCCTGGTATAAATCCCACTTGATTATGGTGTATGATCTTTTTAACGTATTGCTGTATTCAGTTTGCCAATATTCTGTGGAAGATTTTTTGCATCTATGCTCATCAGTGATATTAGCCTGCAATTTTCCTTCTTTGTGTTGTCCTGTCTGGTTTTGGTATTGGGGTAATGTTGGCTTCATAGAATGAATTAGGAAGTGTCCCATCTTCTTCAACTTTTTGGAATAGTTTGAGAAGGATAGGTACTAAATCTTCTTTGAATATTTGGTAGAATTCTCCAGAGAAGCCATCTGGTGCTGGACTTTTGTTTTTTGGGAGGTTTTTGATTACTGTTTCAATCTCATTATTTGTGATTGGTCTATTCAGATTCTCTATTTCTTTTTGATTCGGTTTTGGGAGGTTGTGTGAGCCTAAGAACTTATCCATTTCTTCTAGATTGTCCAATTTGTTGGCATATAGTTTTTCATAGTATTCTCTTATAATCCTTTGTATTTGTGTGGTATCCATTGTAATTTCTCCTCTTTCATTTCTAATTTTATTTACTTGAGCCTTCTGTCTTTTTTTCTTAGTGAGTCTCGCTAAGAGTTTGTCAATTTTGTTTATCGTCTTAAAGAATCAGCTCTTAGTTTCATTGATCCTTTCTACCGTTTTTTTAGTCTCTATTTCATTTATTTCTGCTCTAATTTTTATTATTTCCCTCCTTCTGCTGACTTTGGGCTTTGTTGGTTCTTCTTTTTCTAGTTCTGTTATGTGTAGTTTAAGATTGCTTATTTGAAATTTTTCTTGTTTGTTGTTTGTTGTAGGCCTGTATTGCTATAAATTTCCCTCTTAGGTAGTTTGGTTTTTAAAAAATTTAATCCTCCCATCAGCCCTATGACAAAGATGTTATTCTTATCCATTTTATGGATAAGGAAACTGACTCCCAGTGAAGTTAAGTTCACACGTTTAGAACTGTCTGACTTCAGAGTCAGGACTTCTAACACTGTGGTCCCTAAGGAAAGAGGTTTAGATTGCACTGGCCTGGGGAGTAAAATAGAACATGAAATTGGGCGTGAAGAAGAGATTCCAAACGAGGCCTGTGCAGGAATGGATGGATTTGACCGCAGATTGAATTTCTCCATGCAGGAGCAGCTCTTGGAGCAGACCCTGTGTCAGGACCCTGGCTTTTGGTTCCAGACAAGCTCCTAGTGGTTGTTAGAATTGCATGATGTACAACAGAGGGTTTCCAAATCCTTCAGCTTACTGGGAATTACACTTTTCTCTAATATCCTAATCAAACAACTCAAACGTCCGTCCCAAATTACATGAGGAATCTAGCTTTGTCCCAGCATCTTCAACGATTCCCAGGGTGTTTACATTTGCATGGCCTGCATCTCCCTCCAGTTCCTACTCAGGTCAAATTCTTGAGTGGTCCGGTGTTGTCTTGATAGCTGAAGTCTGTGGTCCTCTTTCTGCACTGCTTCCCTCCACACTAGACACTACTCCCTTCTTTTGTTCTCCAAGTAACACCTACGTCTGTTAATTACTGTTATGGTAGGTGGAGTCAGCACATCTGGCTGACTTTTATTGAAGATTTGGGGGTAGCAGAAGGGAATTACAGCTGGGCCTAACCCAGTACAAGCACCTGCCAGTAAGTCAACACCAGACAAGTTCTGACAAGTTTCTAACAGATTGTCTTAAGTATCAAATCCTGCTCCCTCTTTCCTGAGAAGCTCCCTCTCTCCTTGACAACTGTTCTCTTTCTTGAAGTTCTAGGACCAGTTCAGCAAACCTCCACTATTTTATTACACCAAGCAGGTCCTGTCCTGCTCTTTTTCATCCAGTTCCGGGGGCCCATCCTACCTTATTACAAAGTGGGGAGATGCATCTAGTCATTTCCTTTCTGCTTTGGCCTGTGTGACCATGGGCAAGACCTAGAACCATTCAGAGCCTCAATTTACTTGTCTGTGTGGAGGGGGAGTAACTACACTTCACATCCAGGATTATTGTGAGATTCAATGAGCATAATTCTCTCAGCACAGGGCTCAGAGCTCAATGCCTGTTTGTCAGTACCATTTCTCTGACTTTGTAACTTCTGGAGACATTCAGTCTTGTGTTCTTTCCTGCCAGGTAGTGAGTCCCTGCTGCCCACCTCCTCCTGGCCAGAGGGAGGTGAGCACCGTCCTTTGGGGCCCCCTGAGGCCCATTCTGAGGGCTTTACCTGAGGTGTGATTGGTCCTTTTTTACTGCAGATGGCAGGGAAGAATCTGCGTGCCCTGAAACCCACCAGGCCTGCCCCTGCCCTGGATGAATGGAGAGAAAGTGGAAGCCACAGCTGCTGTGGTCTGTTGCCCAAGCGTTTGAATTGTACAATGACCCCAACAGGAAATCAGACCACAGACAGTCACGTGGCCCTCGAAACTTGGAGAAAAGGCTGATGAGGGCGGCTCAGATGTTCCACTCATGGTTTCCTTTGGGATGAAGGAAGGGAACAGAATGTTAGCAGTAAAATTTAAAGTCTTTATAACGAACAAAGTGTATTGTGGAAGAGTTGGTGCTTATAAACAGATACACAGAGATGCTGATCAGGACCTTTATAGACACAAGACTGGACCAAGGAAGAGGGAGACTTCAGCAGCCTTGCTGAGGTGATGGTGGCATGTGCACCAGAGGCAGAGTAAAGGGCAGCAAAATCTGCTGGAGGTTCTACAGAGTTCTTCAAGTCCATGGTGGGGATGGCCCCTTGAAGTCCAGCAGACTCCTGGTGTCCCACTCAGCCCCTCCCCTGATGCTGGGGTATGGCCACCCCTCTCCTCCTAGGGCCCCTTCCTCTTGGCTGCCCCCTAAGGACTGGGTGGTGGTTAGGCCCAGCCAGGTCCTGCCCTTCTGCTCCACTGGAGACTGCGCTCCTCCAGTGGAGGTTATCTGAGTCCAGCAAGTGTTTCACAGTGTACCCGGCACAGAGGACCCGCCTGTGTGCTGGAGTGGAAGGGAACGGCTCTCAAGGGTACCTTCTGTGGTCCAGGAGAACACAGAGCTGGCCTTATCTCTAGCTAATGGCCACTGTCTTCCCGACAGGAACAGGGTATCAGGTGTGGGGCCCCCACGCAGGGATGAAGCTTGGAAACCTGGCTGAAGACAGAAATGGAGCTGCCTTGTTGGGTAGGGGACTCAGACAGGAGAGGGAAGAGATCCCCTTTTCTGGCGGCTGGAGAGTCTGGGGCTCTTGTGCTCCCACGTGGCCTGTGGAAGAGAAGATGTCGCAGAGAGGACAAAGCCCAGATGCGGCACCAGACACTGTGCCTTCAGGTCGTACCTGACTTGGAAGTCCCCCAGTCTTTAAGGCTTTATCATTGTTATTGACATTACTGCCTCTTCCTTACGACAATGCCATAATAGGTATTATTATCTCTATTGTATAGATGACAAAATTGAGTTTCAGAAAAGAGAAGTAACTGGGTGGAGTCAAAATTTAAACACAGACTCCAAACTCTATGTGTCTGAACCCTGTGGTAGGAAGAGATATAGGTTGGGAGAGATGTTGTCTGCTGGTGCCTGGAAAGATTACAGCTGCTGTTGGTAAGGGCTAGCCAGCACGAGGAGGGGGCGGTGGAGATAGGGGATGGAGAGAAAGAAGCCCCCTCCCTCAAAAAGCTCCCCAGGTCTGGGGTGGGCGGCCTTGTGAAGGCGCCCACCCCGAGTAAGGGACCAAAGGAGGCCAGAGGCAGGCCACTTCCTCCACTCCTAGCTGCTCCATAGGCTTAGTGCTGGGAGTCAGGTGTGCGGCAGCTCCTGCTGAAGAGGGAGTATCAGCGGGAACATCAGCTACTGCCAGGCAGAAGCAGCCTTGGCACCCAGGTGGGGCCAGGCCTGGGATGGACCAAGGTGGGCTCAGCCTCTGAGCCGTCTCTGAGCCCATCCTGGACGCTGCAGGGAGTGAGGTAATGCTGGGCTCCTAGGAATTACGGTGGCTGGTGCTCAGCCAGAGACTGTATATGTATTTATTTGCTGTTATTGCCAGTATTATGGGGGTCACATTCTCTGACTTTCATGCCTTTAGGCTAAAGGAACCTAGGGGAACACATGATTTAGGATAAAAGGTGATTCATCTTTCCAGGTCAAAGAGTTACAAGTGTCAAAACTCTCAGGCAAGATCTACCGGTGGCGTCATGACCACATGCCTCTACTGAAATTCCTCTTTGCAAGGAAAGTGGTGTGTGTTGTTTTTTCCAGCAGTGGAAATACAAATGACTCACTCTGGAAACCTTGGCTGTTTTACTGATAACTAATCTGTTTGCTGATAAATGATTACCCAGGAGCTGGGGTGGGGACCCAGAAATCAAAATGCAAAAATTATTAAGTTCTTTCTGTGTGCAGACGACTGTGCTAAGTGGTTAGGGGTGCTGCGAAACAGGAGGGGGCACAGACTTTGTCCAGTAGGGTTTATGGGCTAATAAAAGAAAGAAGACAAGACAAACAACGTGAACACATTTAACTGTAACAGATAGGATCTGTGCTATTCACACTAGCTGTGGTGTGGTTAGAATAGGGTCAGAGACGCAGAGGAAGACTTCTTGAAGCGGGTGCTCAAGCCATGTTTTGGAAAGGGGAACCCCGGTCCGGCAGGGAGAAAGAAGGAGGTGTCCCTGGTCCGCAGGTGACCTGTGGATGCCTTGAAGGAGAGCAAGCCTATATTGAAACTGCCCTCATGGTATTTTTAATGTTGCTCTTGTTCTTATTGGTCAATTCAGAGCGGCCATAGTGCAAGACAGATAAGGATATTTGATTTAAGAAATGAACAGGATCTTCTAAAATTAGGTCAGATTTTTGCTTGAGTAGAGGTCAGAGCTGGGTTTTGGAAAATTGTTAGTTTTGTTCCCAAGACCTAATGCTTTAGGGTCTAGATAGTCCACATGAGTATTTGCTTTCTTTGCTCGTGCAAATAGTAGACCTCCCAGATGGCTAGCTCAGTGATCCCTTCTCCCACGGAGAGGAGCTGGTTCTGCCATTGTGGGCCTTGTGGAACCACTGGGGGACTTGAAGCAGAGCAGCTAGCTAATCATATGTGTATTTTAGAAAGATAATTTTATTAATGGGCTATGTGGAAGCATTTAAAGCTGTTAGTATGATGGTTGAGTATTAATTTTGAAATACTGTTTAGTCTTTCTCCTTCTAATATCTCTTTCTTAACCTTAACTCTCACCCACATCTCATCTTCGTGTTGCTTTGAGCAAGGTTAGTCTGCGCTCATTGCATCAGTGAAGGAAGCTCAACAGAGAACAGAGATATAAAGGCCCATTTTGCTGGCTTTTGAGTTTCTCAGGTCTAAGCCCTGAGGGTAAGGGAAGGATCCCAACATATTTTTGGGAGTACATGATGCTCCACTTGAAGATCCCTGGAGGAGAAGAGGTGGATCAGAGGGAAAGTGAGAACTGTATAGTCATCAAGGGATGTTTTATTTTTTTAGGAAGATTAGCCCTGAGCTAACATCCATGCCCATCTTCCTCTACTTTATGTGTGGGACACCTGCCACAGCATGGCTTGCCAAGCAGTGCTTAGCTCTGTACCCGGGATCCACTGGGCTGGCCCCATTAAAGGATTCTTGAAAGCAGGATTGTGTGTCCCAGGTGGATGGGAATGGAACCCAATGATAAGACCCACCGACTAGTTTGTGAGACTGGAGAGAGGGGGACCTTCTTCTTACTTCCAGGGTAGAGCCCCAGGAAGCTGAAAAGACCCTAAAGAAATGAATTTGGGGTATGTGTAGGCAGATGGGCATGTGGATACAGCCCACAAGTTTCCCAGGCCACAACATGGGTTGGGAGCAACAGAGTGACTCCCATGCTGCCAAGAGGGGAAGAAAAGAGTGGCTGGACTTTAATGGGCTTAGTGGGTGGGAGAGAGGGACAGCTCAGCTGCCATCTGCATGGATGGATGATCAAGGCCAGATGAGACAATGGTGGTCTCAGCAGATGCCAATGTGGACAGATGACTGAAGATTAGAGGCCCTCAAACGTACACACACACACTCCTTAGTGTCCTAGAACAAAGATTGAACCCTGAATGATTGAGATAAAGTTTTGACTCCTCTGGAAAAAGGAAGGTTAATAAAGAAATTAGGTTGTTATAGATAAATAAAGAGAAATTTGCGTATCTGTAGACTAAGATTTGCACCTGCTACTGTCTGTTGCTAAATGATAAAGATTTTCTTCCAGTTAATTTACCTGGAGTTCTAATTGACTTTCTTGAGGATTTTGGATAGAACTCTTGGATTTTTAATGTCACAGCTTTTAGTTCTGATTCTGCATTTTGGCTCAAACTTGCATTCCCATAATTCCTGAGAATGCTGGAAAGCAATTAACTGAATAGCCCAAGTTTATGTGAAAAGTAACCACAGCAAAGAGTTGGACAACTGGCATGTGGTGGGTTATGGCCAGGCCTGCCCATGGAAAGTCCCTGAGTGGATGTAAATAGAAAATTCTTAGGTCCCGTAATATAAGTGCAGATAAAGGGCCTTAACACATAGCATTGGCACAGAAATACTGTGCATAAGTATTTTAGAACCCTAAATCTGGATGTAGGCCTGGGGGATGTGGCTTGTTGAGCGGCAGAATTATTGCCTGATACAGTGACGTAATCATCTGAGAGGAGAGAAGATAAAAGCCTCTTTGTTCTGGGGCTCTCCCACAGCCCCATCCCAGGTGAGCAAAAGGGGGACCCTGGGGGGCTGGCTGTTATGCTATATTTGTGGTCTTTTATTTTTAAATATTTTAGCACAAGTAATATCATATGTGTGTGAACAAGTTAATCCTAATCTGTTCTAACTCTTTGGGGTGGGTTAATTAGTAGATAAAACAAAGAAGTCCGTTCTAGTCTATGTCAGCAATTTAGGTTGCTTTATTTGCATAAATAAGTGTTGGAAGTAATTCTTGATTTAGTAGAACCTGCAGATTTCTTGGTATGTGTTTGGTTATGAGTAAGATAATAGGACTCATTGCCTTGTATGAATAAGGGATAAAAATCAGCAAGCCCAATGATTATGCCATCAGTGTAGGCCTGGGGGTTGAAGCCCACTGGTGTGAGTCTCCAGGAATCAGACCACTCTTCCCTCTCTCCCTACCATCTAACTATAGCAAACTGTGTTTGCTTCAAAAAGCCAGCCTCCTACATTTGCAGACTGCAGAAAGAGTGCAAATGGAGGCCCCCTTCCACATGTCTAAACATTTAAAAGCTGTAAATCCAGCTAAGAAACTATAATACAGAATATGTTCTATCTTCTTGCCTTGAAAATATATATCTTCGGAGGAACCCAGATGGCCAAGTCTAATATTGAATTCTTGGGACCCTCAGTGTTCCTGCCCGTTCCCCCCAGTTCCCCTCCTCTGCCCACCCATAGCTCTATCTCACACATTAAAGAGGCCCCAACCCACATACCCCATTCTCTATGAAGAGCTGGTCCCTGGTCACTCCTCAGGCCTGGGGTGAGCACAGCCGTGTGGCAGTCCATTCAGGACCCCAAGAAGAGGCCTTTGCAGGCTGTGGAGTTGGGCTCAGGGCCCTTGGGATCCCAGGTATCAAAGAGTGGTCTAGAAGGTGAGGTGTGGGCTTTGGGTGGACACATTTCCTGGGCCCTGAGACTCATCACCCTGTGGGGAGAGGGTGCCCGGGAGGGCCAGAGAGGCATCCCTTAAGGACAGGTCCTAGGACAGCAAGTCCTCTTGCCTGGGTGTTTCTGTTGTTTCTTGCTTGGGGGTAAGGTGGGTTGCAGGAAGAAGAGAGAAAGAGAAATCTCTTCTGAACCACAAATGAGGTTTTTAAACATTAACTTTGTCTGCTATCTAACAAAAGTCCCTGTGTTTGATGAAACTTGGCGTGAGCTGAGACTTGCTTTTATTGCAACAGCTCCACTTGGCAGCAAGCTTGTCGGCGTGGGAATCACAGCCCCCCACTGTGTCCAACCACAGGTGGCTACCAAACTTCCGGATGCAGAACCAGTCATGGCCCGAGAGTTCCATTTGCACCTGCTCACACCCATGCCGGACTTCGCATGTGCTGAAGTAGTCGAGTCCAATAAGAGCTTTCATTTCTCCCCCTAAACTTGCAAATGGAGTGCTCAAGGGGGTGGGATAAATTTATGAACCTAAGGCCCCTCTCCCTGAGTCTGCCACGGACCTTTGGCAAGGACTCCCTGCCCAATGGTCTTCAAGCTTCACAGGGCAGCCTTATCCAGGATGAGGAATGTACCCTCATCCAGCCCCAGCTATGGGGCTGAGGAAATAAAGGCAGGAGCATGTGAGCTCTGAAGATTCAAGGGTTTTCAGAAAACTACAACAAGCAAGGAAAGCCACCATATTCTCTGGGGGGGACAGAGGAGGGAAGGGAGTAATGTAGGTCTGGGAGTCAGCTGGATTCTAGTCCAGTTGGATTCAACTCTGCCAAGAATTTACCAGTGAATTTGTACAAATCTCTTACCCTTTCTGGGCCTCAGTTTACTCATCTATAAAATGATGAGTGTCAATTAAATGATCTAAGGTCCCTTCTAGTGATGAAATTCTTAGATTACCTTGCTCTCATTGGTTAATGTGACTTTGATGTAAGCAAAATTAAAACGCCCCTTTTCTCCTTCAGCACAAATAGACCTCATTCTGAAGGTGCGACAGGGAGCCTGTGTCCTGGAGGGCCCTGGGAAAGAAGCCACATCCATTTGCCTTGAGTCAACAGGGACAAGAGACCTTCCACTGGTCCCTTTGTGACAGGCCTGGACTGCCCTGCCCAGCCAGGAGCTCAGCCAGTGCCCCTGCAGGCTTCAGTGGACAGAGCAATTTCCTTCCCCTTCACCTTAGTTTGACTGAGCGTTCACTTTGGAGTCCGCGTGAGGTTGATACTCAGTGAATCATGTGGTTTATAGATGTAGAGATATAGTTTGAATCTGAAACCCCTTCCTCCCACCTCAATAGCCCAGATCATCTGTATGCCTCTCTTCAGCTCCCTCCCTTGAAAAGTGATTAAGAGGTAAAAGAAAATAAATACCTCCGGAGGGAAGTTGCCAGAGCAAGCTTTTCCCTGCTTTCATGTCCTAGCAGATGTCCAGTTTGTCCCCTGCTCTTAGAGGTTGTTCCAGATCTTAGGTACTCAGCCACTATGCCCGGAAGCAAATTCAGCCCGTGCAGCAGCCAGACTGAAAGATCTTCCAGCTGCCTTGCTGATCTCCTTGATGTGGGTGTCATGAGGCTCACAAGTTTGTGGGGGAGACTAAGAGTCCTAATTGCTGGAAGAAAGATAAATTTCCTCAGCCTTGTTTTCGAGTCGCAAACTGGCAGTCATGACCTTGAGGTGAGTTACAGGAGGTTAGGAAGAGGTGTTGCCGAGTGGTTGAGCCTGAGCAGCCGTCCAATGGTGGAGGCAAGCCTGGTGTCACGTGGCTCCATCTCTTCCGGGGACATACCCCACCTTCCTTGTTTTCTAGTGTCCAAATCAGTTCTCCTGCTGACCATCTCTCCCTCCCTCAGCCCCCTAGGTCAGCTCAGGCTGCACAAGCATTTCTCATCATGACCCTTCTCGTCCCTGGAACCCACTCCTATGCTCTCTTGGGAGTATGTCAGGGGGTTACTGGCAGAAGGACCATAGGATGAAGCCACCTGAGGGCCTCCCACCTGAACACAGGAAGTGAGCCGTCAAAGGCATGGCGGGGGATGTCTGCTTTTCAGGAAGACACTTCCGTGGGATAGTTTTAGTTAATAGCGGCAGCTTCCTTTTGACAAAGTTATGAAGAAGGTCAGCGTACTTCAGACCCTGGCTTCCTGTTCTGAAACATTGTTTTCACTCTCTGCTCCAGCCTCCCCAAACCCAACTCTTTCCTATGAAAACCTCTTTCCATGAAAATCTCCCCCATCATTTCTTTATTTTGCTAAGATTTAAAGTCAGTGCTTCACCCTCCTCAGGGATATTTGTCTTTTAAGCCTCATCACTAATTACGGAGTGAGCGCAAAGCTGTGTCCCCTGTGAAGGAATTTTGGTCACATGCCAGCCTATGAGGAGGATTCCAGGAAGGGGACCACCTTCTGTGATGTTCGGATCACACCTGGCCTTGAGCTGCCTCTGCCACAAAAGGTCAGTTCAAAGTCTGCTGATTGGTCAAAAAGATTTTTTCTGGTCTAAGGATTTTTGAAAAGTTTTTGCAACACTGTATTCTGGGATGCTAACTTAAGGGGAATAAATTCTCCACAGATTATTTTAAAATATCACTTAAAGCTTATAAGTGAAGGAGATGATTCCATATTCTACTATGACAATTTGCTTAGCTAGGTCATCTTACTCTGAGTGTGGACTATTTTTAATGGGTATCTTGTGTAACATTACTCACTAGTAATTGATGTAGATGGAGAATATTTAGCTGAAAGAGACTTAGAAGTCTTTTATTCCTGGCTACTGGAAGTATAGGTCACGGATCAGCAGCTTTGGCACCACCTGGAAGCTTATTAGAATGCAGACTCCCAGGCCCCACTCTCGCATCTTAACCAGATCTCCCAGGTGATTTGTATGCACCCTAAAGTTTGAGAAGTCAACCTGGTCACTTATCAGAATTATCTAATATCCTTTAAAATCTACAGATACCTGTAGAGTGTCCATCCCTGAAGTCTGTTTCAACATGTTTGGAGAGGAGCCCAGTGAACTCTGTATTTTTAAAAAATCTCTCCAGGAATGGCCAAGTTTGCGAACTATCAATCTGGTCGATCTTCTGTCCTCCTGATGAGGAAAACGAAGCCAGAGTAGTGAAACGACCTATCCAAATTATCAGCAGATTAAAACCCAGATGCCCTGACTCCCAGGCCAATCTAGCCTACACCAAAAAATCACATTATCACAGAAGATTGAAAAGACTGTATGCTTGTGGAATTTGTCCCAAGAAATAGAAGGGATTTTGCCTGACACAGCACTGAAGCATGGCAGCAATATAAAGGAATTAGGGGACCCGAGACTGGCTCTCAAGAAGTGTTTAATTCAATGGGGCAAAGAAGATGGTGGCCAACTCAATAAATATTGGCCAACCCAATAAAGTTTCTAACTCAATAGGGCAAAGAAGATGGTGGCCAACCCAATAAATAAAAACACATATAAGGAAAGGAGCTTATAAACGCATTTGGCACTCCAGACTCGTGTACATGCATGGAGGTGTTGGAATTGGTTCTTCCTTCATAGTCCCATAGCACTTTGTTTCTGTTTCTCTCACGGACCACTTCCAGCCTCCACTGCATCAGAATTCTTTATGTGTTAAGCTTGGCATCTGGCCCATGAGCAACAGAATGCCAACCCTTTCTTAATGACTTCGTAGCCAGGCTGCCAGTGCTCTGCACACGGTAGGAACTCAGTAACATTCAAGGAATGGAAGGCAGGCAGGGGTTCATCCTTGAAGAGGTCATGTCATCCATCCTTTAATGCTCAAGATGTGCACTACACTAAACTGAGTGGTGACTAGAATACCAAGTTAACAAAATACGGTCCTACACGAAGGATATTTATAATCTAGAAGGGGAGACTATGTGTGATCTCTTAAAAATATAACCGACATTACAAGATGATATGTAATAAGGGCCAATTGAAGAAGTTAGCATCAAGGTTTCCAACCCTATCAGACCTAACATGCTCATTTTGTAACAAATAATTTTAAAGGGCTCCTTTATTTTCCTGAAATAGAATCCATGAATAATATAACTAACTCACATAGGAATAATATAACTCAAAATCAGTATAATGAATTCCTTAACTCTGATATAAAGAAATAAAATAAAAGCCAGTTGTAATAAAACAATATGTGTTCTGATATATAAATTCTTAGGCACATTTACACCAAAAAACATAATGAAGTAGCCAGATATAAAATCATCGCTGCTGGGACAGCCACAAATGTGGGCTGATGTGGATACATTGTCCTGGAGTCTGGAATACTGGGAGCAGTGTCTACTGTGGATGATGCGTGTTGCCAAAGTGATGAATGAGGTAAAGTTTTGAACAAAACAAAACAATTCACAGAAGTTGCATTCCTAGGAAATTCAGTGTATGTTGAAACTGTGCAAGCAATACTTGGTGTCTATATGTAAAAACAAATTAGGTTCCAGGCTCAGATAATTAAAAATAGGTTTTTCTCCTACCCTACTGCCCTGCAGCACTTTAGAAAGTCCTGTGACATATGAACCACGTCTTCCTTAGGTGGAACTGTCCTCTACAGTGCAGGCTGTCCAGCATCGTCCCCGCCCACGGATGGCAGGAGTGCTTCCCCCCAGCACACATCTTTGTGACAACCCCTAAAATCCCCTACACATTTCCAAAACAGCTGGAAGGGGTAACATGACTCCCACTGAGAGCTACTGGTAGAGAAGGTAAGTTGGGGTGGGGTAAGTTCTCAGACTTCAGTATGCACAGAAATCCCCTGGGGATCTTGCTAAAAAATGCAGATTCAGGAGCTCTGGGGTGGGGCCTGGGACTCTGCATTTCCACCGGGGCCCCAAATGTTGCCCAGACCAGGGCTGGAGAGATCAGAGGAGGAAGAAACGACCTTGGGTTCAGGTAGCAAAGATTTTGCAGAAAAGAAGGAAACACAAGCAGGGCCTTGAGGAATAAATGGATGTGGAGCTGACTACGTCCCCTGAGGCCAAGACAGTTGGGAGGCAGCACTGGTAACGGTTGCAAACAGTGCCCAAAGCGAGTAAACAGCCTTGAGCCAAGAGCGGCAGGAGTACCAGCTCGACAGGCAGGGTAAAAATAACATCTCTCTACCCTGGTTGGGTCTGCCAGACTCTGGTGAAGTTCATTTCTTTCAATAAATCCAGCAGCTTCCCCTTTGATAAATACTGTCAAGGCTGGAACATGTGGTGCTAACAAAATATGGTTTTAATTTGGGGCCCGCTGCACTCATGGTTAAATACTGTGCGTGTGTATACAAAAGCCAGCTCACAGCCAGCCGAGTTAATATGCCTAGGCTGAAAAGGGCTAAACCCAGGAGGATTCAGTTATACAGATTTTGCTGCTCTGAAAGGCAACCTAATCACCATCATTAATTTTAATGCTCCAAGACTTCTTGTGAGCATGGAAGCTTTTCAAGTTCAGCCGTTTGTACGTTTGCACCCAGGGCAGAAGCAGCGCACATTTGTTTTCCTGTTATGTTATGTCTTGCTTTATTGTCATATGTTGTTTGACATTCGGAAAATAACACACTGTTTTAATCAACAACTCAACACGGCATTAAAACTTGATGGTCCGTAGCTTTGTAGCAAAAGGAGGTGGCGGGGGGGAGGGGAGAGGCAGAGTGAGGAGAAGAAACGAGAATCACAGTTTAGCAACAGACCGAGACCTGTTCTGGTGGGACTCATTCCTGGGAACACAGAAACTCTCAGTGTTTTTCTCAGTCTGCATGTGTCAGTTTTGGAACAGCCTCGTGAAAGAAGGAAACTGGCTGAACAAGTTTCTGTCTGGCTTCGGACGTGGACACACTGCTGGTAACTGGACTTCCAGCCTGTTGTGAATAATGAAGTCTGCTCCGTCCATAGTGTAGGTCACAGGAATTCCACCGAGGCACTTTCCCTGCAAAGCAAAGATGATAGCACCTGGCTAGTAATCTTATTGGGGAAACAAACAAAGCTGAGAATGAGGTCAGCCACAGGTGTCCCCAAGGTGGTGGGACACAGAGAAAGTGAAGAAGCTGGGTGGGTGGTGGGAGGGCAGGAAGGAGGGAGAATCCACCAGAACATCTCTAGCCTCCACAAGACCAGCTCATCAGGAAGTTGAAATGGAGGGAAGTGAGCTGGACTGTTTTGTAAAACAGCTAAGCAATGGACTGATTTCCTGAAAAGACTAGGAGTTTATCACAAAGAGAATATGGGTACGAAAAGAGCTGACGAGAATTCCTCTTTCTAGAGGCACTTGCTGTGTTGCACTTTCAAATTTGTCAAAAGTATAACTCTCTTTTTATTGTTCTACGTATTCGTAGCGACAGAAAGAGCCTGAGACGCTGTGAGCAGCGACTTCCCAGTCAGTCACTGGTGAGTGAGGGACCTTCTGGGGGAGCAAATCTTTGTGGGAATACTTAAAATTTGAATATCCATACTTATTTTAATTTTTTGTGGCAAAAGTGAGGCATGCTTTATTGTAGAGAAACGTAAGATACTAAAAAGTGCAGACGTTTTTGACAAATCAGGGAGAGTCTTCTTAATTGCTGAGGGAAGTCTTTCACTGGGATATCTTAGAAAGATCAGGGTCAATTAGAAGGTGCTTAGGAGCAACCAATGAGGACTGAGTGAACTGGGAGAATCTCAAGGTATTTTTCCAGTGCTCTCTGGGGTCTTCTGTGTTTTCTCTGGTTTTCTGGAGAAAAGAAAGGGGAAGGGGAGAGAAAAGGAAGTCTCCATCTTCCTCCACCCAATGCTACTAGATAGTTTGGAGCCGTGGGGGGATGCTGGTCAAGCATCGTCCAAGCCAGTGGACATTCGGAAGCATTGCTGCGTTTGGCCCTGTCTTCTTTTTTCCTTGGATTGCTTCCTCACTAATGGAGGAGCTTGAGAGGAGGGCCTGGCGAATTATCTGGAAAAAGATTCAGACCTCTAATGGTACAGAGATTGTGTACCCTTAGAAAGGGCAGGGGAGACGAGTGTCCGTTCCTGCGCATTCATCACAGTGATGAAACGCTATAGGGACAAGAGGTCACTGGGCATTTAACCCAAACCAAATTTAGCAAGTGGAACAAGCCTCTAATTGGAGGCCTGGATTCCACATGAAAAGCCATTCTCCAGCTGATACCTTTTTAAGATACCGCTAAAGTTTCTAAATTTCATGGATTTCACTCATTGCAGGTCCCCAAGCACACTAACCATGAAGCAATGATACAGCACAGCACCTGCTTCCAGCAGCCCTGAGCTGAGGGCCCAAGTGGAAAAAGAGGCAGTGTTTTTCCTTTAGGTTCCTTGCCTCTCTAGTTTGTAACCTTTTAACCCCCTCCAGGTATCTCGGTTCCAGTCTCCTCCAATAACAATCTTAGGGGGGTTTCTGTTATTTCTGCCCCACTGCGTGTCTGCCATCCCAGTGAATAAGAACTCAGGTATTTATCAGGGGGACTGCCCCTCCTCCACTCTCAGTTTCTGATATTTATCAGGGGGACTGCCCCTCCTCCACTCTCAGTTCCAGCTATTTATCAGGGGACCGCCCCTCCTCTACTCTGTTCCAGATATTTATGAGGGGGGACTGCCCCTCCTTGACTCCCAGATATTTATTAGGGGAACTGCCCCTTCCCCATTCTCAGTCCTAGATATTCATCAGGAGGACTGCCCCTCCCCCACTCCCAGTTCCAGAGATGTATCAGAGGGACGGCCTCCCCCGGACTCACAGTCATGAGGGTCCGGTGAGACTGACACCACTCTGACTGTGGGGTGGAGCAGGTGAGCCGGCTTCGGCCCATCGTTTCATTCTATTTCATGTCCAGGTGATTGGTCCAGGGATGGGCACAGGACCCAGAAAGAATCCAGGAGAGGCAGTAAGATTTTTGTGGGTACTTCTGGGAAACAGGCTCTCACTTTCTCCTCTGTCCTGGACACCTGAGAGGAAGCAGGGCTGAAGCTGCTACCATCCTCTTGCAGTCCCAGGAAGCTGGGATTAATTCTGTCAATGCAATAGGCAGGTCTGAAAGCTGGGCTCGAAAACAAAAAGCAAAAGCAAAAAACCCATGCTCTGATGACACCATGTGAGCTGTAAATCCAGCTATGCCTGGAGTCAGCCTTTCCATGGAATTTTAACGGAGGCTTGTCAATGAATTCTCCTTTTGCTTAAGTCAAAATTGTGGCAGGTGTTCTGCCACAGAAGACAGATCAGAAGACAATATGCCCAGGAACCTCTTGTTTTTTTTTTCATTAACCAATATCAAAACCTGCTCTCAGGAAAGGACAGTCCATTCTAAATAATGAACGACAGATAATGCTTCAAATACAGCTCCTTCAAGAGAAATTTCAGTTTTCAGCAATAGTTCAGCAAATATTGAGCCCCTTCTGGTGCAAAGAGACATGGGAGAGCGTGCTAGGAGGAAAGGACAGCCAAGCTTTCCCACTAAACTCAGTATTTTAGTGTCTAATTTTGGCCATTCAGATCAGTTCCAACTTCTGATAATGACAGCGTAAATTGTATCTGACTAACCCTCCTGCCAAAGGCAATTATAAATTCTGGACTCAGAACAAAATAATAACAACAAAACCTATTTTAAGGTCCTGGAGAGCAACCAAAATGATTTGGTTTTGCAGACAAAAACTGGAGAAGATATGACCCTCGAAAAAAGGGAATTATACTGAGTGAGATCCACATTAATCAGGTGTTTCCTCTGACAGCACTATCCACTTCCCATGGTGGGTGGAGACAGAGCTCTAGCAGAAGCTGGCAGTTGTATTGAGCTGAGGAGTCAGAATTGGAGTTTGGGGCTCCCACAGCAGCTGGAAATTGGGAAGGAGGGTGTCCCAGAAAGGAGGGAGCCTCAGAGGGGGAGCTCCCGAATCTATGTGCAAAATTCCCTCAAATCCTCAGCTAACTCCTGAAATGTGCATGTGCAGGGGGAGGTGGCAAGGAGCCCAGAGGAGTGCAACAGCTGGAAGGCTGAAAGGGCTGCTGCCTTATCTTGTGAGATGGAGCTTAGAATCCAGTTCCCACCAAGTTAGAGGGGCATGGTAAACTCCTTAGCCTTTCCATTGAGACCACAGAGAGGCGCACCCCTAGGAGTAAAAGCTGTGCCCTAGGAACAAAGGCAAAACCAAAATGGACCCGCTTCAGTAAAGCCCAAAACCTAGTCTCTACAGCTCCACTATTCAGTATAGTAACCTTTAAGCTCATGTGGCCTTTAAAATTTAATTAAGGTTAAACTTAAAATGTAGTTCCCCAGTCACTCTAGCCACATTTCAAATTCTTATAGCCACTTGTTAATGGTTACTGTATTGGACTTCAAGAATTATAGAATGTTTCTGTCATCACAGAAGTTCTATTGGATGGCTTGGCTCTGTAGGATTAAGATAATATGCTAGTTATTTAACTGGCTAGAACAAATCTCAAGTTTCCTCTAAGGAAGATAGCAGAATCCAAATTCTCTTTAATTTATAATCCATAAAGCTCAGTATACAATTAAAAAAATTACTAAATGTGCAAAGAAGAAGGAAAATGTAACCTATAGTGAAGAGAAACAATAGTCAATAAACACAGACCCACATATGACCCAGATGTTAGAATTAACAAAGACTTAATAACTATGATAAATGTGTTAAAGAATCTATAGGAAATTATAGTAGATTAAGAGATGGGAAATTTCGAGAAAGATGTGGAAACTTTAAAAAAAGAACTAAATGGAAATCCTGGAACTGAAAAATACAATATCTGAAATTGAAAACTCATTGGTTAGGAATTAATAGCACAATGAACACAACGTATGAAATTATCAGTGAACCTGAAGACAGGTCAGTGGATATTATCCAAACAGAGAAGGAGAAAAAGTTTAAAAGGAAAAGAACAGGCCTCAATAACCTGTGGGATAGTATCAAGCAATCTAACATACATGTAATTAGAGTCCCAGAAAGAGAAGAGAGAATGAAGTAGAAAAAGTATTTGAAGAAATATTGGCTGGAAATTTAAAAAATTTGATCAAAAACAGTAATCTCAGCAAATCCCAAATAGGATAATTTCAGCCATTTAGATGTCTTTGACCCCAAACCCAGCCCCATCCACTCACTGACAAGGTAAGGAGAACTTCAGTAAGTACAATAGGGCCTGAGGTAAGGGTACAAATGTTCAGAGGCAGCGCTGATGCTGACAAAATTCCCAAGGTCTCTTCCCAGAATTTTGCTGACTCTAGAATGCACTTTTCCTACCTAATGATCTGACATTCCTCTTTCAGGCCACCCTGAGATGGGGTCTCCACACATTTTGAAAGTATTGGGTTGATTTGATTTGACTTCTATTAAATTCAGCTTGAAGGAAATGTTGTATTTAGACGGAGAATAACAATGATTTGTGAGAGTTAAAGAAAATGGGGTGAGTATGGGGAAGCAGCAGAGAAAAACGAACCCAAAGCACAAATAGCCCCGTATCAGGAACCAGTTTGAGTGAGTGGAATGAGGAAAAGAATGGCAGGAGGTATCCCCAATAACTCAAACTCTTGGGGGCCCTCCTTAGT
Organism: Equus przewalskii; assembly: GCF_037783145.1. Taxonomy (NCBI): domain Eukaryota; kingdom Metazoa; phylum Chordata; class Mammalia; order Perissodactyla; family Equidae; genus Equus; species Equus przewalskii. The sequence goes on along the minus strand of NC_091839.1, from coordinate 56,497,884 downwards.
TACACGGGTCAGGCACATGTGAGTAGCTGTGGCAAAATAATCATCATCATCATTTTAAAAAACTGTGCCAAACTGATTTAAATATGAGGAAGTTCATTATCTCACAAAGCTGAAATTCCAGAGGTGGGGTAGGCTCCAGGGCTGGTTAATTCAGCCGCTCAACAAGGTCAACAAGGACCCCCAGTCTCTCCTTTCCTATTCTGCTCCTCTCCACAAAGGCTTCATCTTAAGGCTGGTTCCCTTCGGGTTTTAAGAAGGCTGCTAGGGCACTGGGCTACGTATGTAGACTTATTCACATCTAGCAGGAGAAAGAAAAATCAAGAGAACTCTTTCAAGCGAACAATATAAATCCTTCACTTGGTCTGATTCAGCCAACTTAAGCTGTACCTGTAAGGAAAAACGTGTTTATCTCAGATGCTGGCAATAAGATTTCAGAACAGATACGTATAGGGTAACTTTAAGCCTGAGTTTCTACCCAGATTCCTGAGAGGGGCCTCTGACATCAAGGAGGTTCCGGGGTTACATAACTCCATAATTTCGAAGTTAATCTCCGGTAGCAACAGTAAATTACAGTTTTGTTTATGTTACTAAAGAGTAAACTGATGAGCCCTCGGAGTTGCTGTTGAAACTGATTCCCTGCACCATGGGACTTTCTCTAGTATCAGATGTTTCTCCAGCCTCTCATGGCAAGGTCTGATAGGCAGCCATGTGTGTGTTTGAGACAGTTTGTAAGCATTTTAGGTGACAGATGATAATAAACGTAGAGCCAATAACAGAGTCAATCTACTCACAGCACCACCTGGAAAATATTGAGGGCTCCCACAACAGCAACCGCAGAGCCCCAAACCATGGGAACAAAACGAAATGGCAGAGAGAACAATGAACTGAAAATTATGGGAAGAGCTTTGACCGAAAATATCCAAGAGGCAATAACTTCTTCCGTGACTAAGTCATCCTCTTGCATAGAGAAACCAGTTTGCTAAGTGTGTTTTCACACGTAACTGGATTTGTGTTCTAGATTGGCCTGTCCATTTCTGCGGCCTGAGTCTACCTCTCAGGGAGTGAGAAAAGCAATGACAAATACATGTGATCTATTTGTCAAGGTGAGTTCACAGCTTAATTCTAAGAATTAGTGTTCAAGTCACAGCAAAAGGAAAAAGACTTCCTGGCAAGATGAATGGGAAAATTGGTAAAGTTTTATGGTTTACATATTGACTTTTGCTTTACTTAATGATGCCCGTAGAATTTGTTTAGCCATCCGAGGTACAACTAAAAAGTCCCGAAACTTTAGTTTCATGTCATCTCTTTTATTAACAACAGACATCAGTTGCACTGCTGTCCCCCTAGGGATCTTAGAGGCACCCTGGTTGCCCAATAACCTAATTCATTGCCTTGAGAACGGGTAAAGGCAGAGGGTGGGTCCCCATGCAGCAGTGAGGCAGGAGTAGAACAGCACAGAGAAATCTTCGGAGGACAATAGCAAGTACAAAGCCGAAAGCTGTGGTCGGAGGCGGGCATAAAAAACAGTCCAGAGAACACTGGCCTATAGCAATCTTTGGTGGGAGGATTATTTTTAAACCACGGTGTTTGGCAAACTTGGAAATAAGGAGACAAAGGTAAAAATCATGCCAGACTCAGCAAACAGCAGCTGGAACCAAAGAATCCCAGAGGCAGTTCTGAGCGTGGAGAAAATACTGCTGGTTAGGCATTGTTCTCTTAGAGCTGGACTGGACACGCAGAGGATCACCACTGAAAGTGAAGGAAATTAGAGTTGGTGTACGTGTTTGTCTTTGAAAAGCAAGAATAATGCTTTTTGGACACACTTATCTTGAATCTTTCTAATGGCAGCTCTTTTCACAAGCTGTGACCCAAACACATTCAGATTGAAGCCTTCCTCTTCATCTAGTCACTTCTGCTGCCTCTGCTCACATCAAGGGCCTTGGCACCTCAGCCCCATGGACAACCCCCATCTCCTTCCCTGAATTAAAACTCATCTCAACCCAGGAAGCGTTGCTTCTTTGGCAGCTCTCTTATGTATTCTTCCACATCCTACACACCCAAGATGAGGGAAATGGCTGCTCCTCTGAAGTTCCAGTGTTGTTGGCATCCACTAGCCTCCTGGACACTCCCTCTCATTCCCCAAGGACTTACCTCCTAGTTCACAATGTCCCTTTACACCTCAACCCTGCCGTCCTCCTAGGAGATGGTACTGTACCCATAGATGACCTAGTCAATACTCTAGCCTCTCAATTCCTTAATCTACTCCACCACCTCCAAGCACCTACTTTTTCATCATACCCTGGACTTTGTCATCTCTCAAGTCTCCCACTCTGACCACAACTCCCTCTCACTCCACTCTAGTCTGCTTCCTCACCTGCTCTGTGCCTCACCTTACTGAGACCCTTAGCCTCTGGACCCCTCTCCTTTTCCTTCTCCATCAACCCACTCTTTGTTTCCCTTTGAAGCCACGTTAGATTCTGGGGTCCATTATGTCAATCACTATCTTGTCAACACCCTAAACTTACTGGCCTATTTTGTCCTTTCATCACACTTACCTGGGGAAAAAAATCAATCCTGGAAGAATTCAACAACATACCTTCTTCACATCTCCTCCTAAGCAGCAAAGCCTCAACTGAAGAAAAATGCCCCAGCCTAGCAGCTGTCCCGTCATCAGCTCCACTGACTCTCCAAACCACCTCCGCCCCTGGGGAATCCCACTGTCCTCTTGTCCTCTCGCTGTTCAGTCTCTGAAATGACCATTTCAAATTTTCTTCTCAAAGCCTTGAGCCCCGATCCATCCCTCACTAGTGGCAGATGTTTTTGCTCCTACTTCCCAGAGACAATAAAGTGCCTCAGGTGGGAATTACCTCAGTTCCTGCCACCTGAGTGGATAAGCCAACCTACACCAGTGCTTGCACCTGTGCCCATCCCTTGCTCTTCCCTTTTGACAAAATGGGAGTGATGTCCCTCTTCCTGGAAAGGTCAATTCTCTTCCCCCTAATATGGATTCCAACCTCCTCAGAAAAGGTGTGTGACCAATTATTCTCCTTTCTATCCTTGATCTATTCCCCTCTAGTGGATTCTTTTCATCAGCATCTAAACATACTCTAGTCACTCCCATTCTAAAAAAATCCCATTTCTGGATCTCACATTTACTTTGTGGCTCTACTCATTTCCTCTCCTCCACTTCACACACAAACTGGTTGGAGGAGTTCTGCGTAGTCATTGTTTGCCCTGATTCAACCTCTGTTTATGCATCAGCCTCCTCCAACCGGCTTCCTCACCTACTTCTCTATTAAAAAAATTTATCAAAGTATCCAGTGACCTCTATGCCTCTAAATCTCATGGACACTCCCCAGGCTTCATATTACGTGACCTCTCATGGACTTTGTTAAAGTCAGTCCTTCCTTCTTTTGGGAAACTATTTTTCTTGGTTTCCAAGCTACCGTACTCTCCTGTTTTTTTCTCTCACCTCTCTGGCTCTATTTCCCTCTCCCTTTGCCAGATTTTCCTCTTCTGTTTGACCTTTAAATGTTGGAACTGCTGAGGTTCAACCTTAGATCTTCTCTTTTCTCACTCTACACTGTCTGCCTGAGTCATCTCATCTACCTTCACGGCCTCAACTCTATGCCAAGAGCTCCCAAATTTGTACAACAGCCCAGGCTTTTCTCCAATCTCCGGAGCTACTCAACTACCTGCTTTACACCTCTGCTTAGATGCCACAAGCACATTTGTTTAGAACTAAACTCATGGCCTTTCCCACCATGCCAGAAATCTTGCATTTTCCCTCCAGATCCACTCTCCACCCGGGTAGCTGACTTGGTTGACTATATTCATTGGATCCCTTGCTTCTGGCTTCCACTTGGGTTTGGCCACTGGGGATCCCTGGCAAGAGATTGGAAATTGGGGAGAGAGTGAGGCAAGGCATTTATTCTCTTAGCTCCCTCTCTGTGAGGTTGCCAGGCTATCTAAGTCCCTTGATTAAAGGTCACTGTTTCTCTTAATGAGGCTTCTCCACATGACCCTCCTCCTTAAGTCTAGGGCAGTAATGCTCAGCTGTTACTAGCTCTGGTTATTGCCTTCCCTATACCCCATTTACACCGTTGTAAATAGTTCCCTCTGAATTATCCTAACATGAGCACACAACCTGTTTCTTTCTGGTACTCTGACTGATACAGTAATTGATACTGGAAGTTGCACCAGGAAATAGACCCTCATAGTGAGATTCTGAGATTGGGTTGATCGTATTTGAGAAGCTGAAGGATAACCAAACTTGTGGGGGATGCAGAGGTTCAAAGGATGGAAATAGACACTAGTAGTCTAGGCATGCAGTAGTATCGCAGTCATTCAGACCATCAGCGCTCATAGCGTGGGAAGAAGGGTAAGTGTCTCCCAATGAAGACATTGGGAAATCAAGAGGCTGTGGCACTTAGTTGCTCTGTCAAAGGTAGAGATTTTAAAGATTATGAAGTCACCTCGTTTTTTCTTATAGCTTCGGAGTGCATATATAGGCAAAAAGATAATTAAGAGCTATGAATATAAATATATATATATATATATATATATATATATATATATATTTAAGAACACCTGTGGAGAATCAAGCCTCCATGGCTAGCTTGAAGGAATCTCTTGTGCTATAGTCCTTAGAGTTAACAGCCAAGCCCTGGGCCTCACTGCAAGCGTTGCAAGAGTTAAAGTGCCGGTTAAAAGTTTAACCTTTCCAGGTCTCCAATGCCAGTGTAAGGCATCTAGTGGGGTGTGGATGAGGCTGAGAACTTTGAACTCTGAATTTCCCTGAGCCCTCTGTCTGCAAAAAAGCTCTTTCGGTGAGTATACCTGGAGCAGTTGCCTCAAGAGCTGATGCTTATGTTCTTCAGACCCACACTCTCTCTCTCTCTTCTCTTTGCCTCTTGCCCAATAACAAGAATTAGAGCCCAATATAGTCCAGAAAAAGTGATATGTAAGTCCTGCTCCAGGATGAAATAGCCCATCCATTGAGAGAATTACAAGATCTTGACAAACAATATCTGGAGGAACGTGAAGATTATATTTGGGAGGGGATTCTCGTTGTTAGACTGAGGGGGAAGACAGTAAGACTCCATCAGACTGAATTTATTGACATTGGACATCACCTAGAATTCAGGATTGGCTCAAGCACCAGGGAGTCAAGTTAATGGTCTGTTAGATTTGCTAATTAGAGCTTGGAGTCTTTGATGACATATGGTTTTTTTAGGTCGCAATTCTATTAAATTCTCTGGCATAATGTAGAAAAGTGGCTCACACAGACTGATGACCACATCACCTGGGACCATCAACATCAATTGGGAACGTGTTAGAAATGGAAATTCTCGAATCTCACCCAAGATTTACAGAATCAGAAACTTTGGAGCCGAGGACCGGGAACTTGTGCTTTCAGAAATGAATGTGGTGCACATTGAAGTTTGAGACCACTGCTGTAAAGCAAACTTTAATGTGCTTACAAATCACCTGGGGATTTCGTTAAGATGCAGATTCTGCTGTGGCAGGTCAAAGACAGGCCTGAGATTCTAATGTGCTCTCAGTTGATACCAAGATGCTGCTAGTCTGTGAACTGCATTTTGAGTAGCAAAGTGGGAGAGGAAGGAGTCTAGAGGCTCGGAGAAATGGGAATGTTGGGATGGATCAATTACTCAACCTGTTCAACTATCACCTAACCAAATACCCTGGGAGGACCTGAAGAGCACTTCGCCAAGGCAGTAAAAAATACATTGGGAAGGGAGGGAAACAGAATCTTTGAAGATCTCTGAGGTGACTCTAAAGGTCAGAGATGACAGGGCTGATGCTGCAATGGAATTGGTTTCTCTGGTCTCAATGGGACCATCAGAGACAAGGTAAATACAATTACCTTAATAAACCACAGGGATGGAGAAATAGAGTTTACATGTGGGGATCTGTGGCAACGGCTAATTGATCACCAGATTCCTAAAATGAACTGGATGGGGTTTACTAAGTTACTTCTTTTCAAATACAGGGAGAAAAATTCTAGCTCTGTTGGGCAGAGATCTAACTTGCATCACCATAGTGGGAATATATGGCCTCTTATCCACTTCCTGGACCTAAGCCAGTTCACAGACCCAGATCCCTCTGAGAAAGGACCCTACAGTTTTCCCCAAACCTAGAGGGACCAGTGGCTATTTATCAGGGTGATTGGGTACAGGGGAAAGGAAACTGTCCAGCTCTCTGGGGACTTGTTACTGAGCTTATACTGATCCCCAGACCAGAAATGCCATCCGGGTCCACTTTCGGAGTAGGGGCTATTGAGATCAGATGACACAGCTTTGACTTGAATTCATCTAACAAGGGGTCCAGTGGGACCACAGCCCAATGTGATCCCCTCTCAGAATGTACAGTTCGAGGAGACATACTCAGTAGCTGCAAGAATCCCCATGTTGGTTCCCTGAGAGCTAGTATGGCAGGAAGGATGAAGTGGAAGCCCCTGGTACAAACCCCCATCTCCCTGATAAATGACAAATACCCGACCTCAAATAGCAAACCAAAAGCAATATTTTATTCCTGTCCCCATGGGGAAACTCAAAAAGCATCCCTCTCCAGCACCCCTCTGACTTTTGACCCTCTTCATTTCTTGCCCATAACTCTACCCAGGACACTCTTCCCTTGCTCAGCCCTTCCCTCAGGGCCCTGTCCCTCTGCGGATCACTCCCCTTTCTACATCCTTCTCCTCCGTTCTGAGGCTCCTCTGCTTCATCGCCTTCACAGAAAGTTGCCTCTCTCCGGAACACCTCCTTGGTCCCAGATTGCTTGAGGAGGCACTGCTCATACTCTAGAGCGACTGGTTAACCCTCATTATTGGTATATTTAATCTCTCTGTACAATTAAAAAAGATACTTAAATCACAGAGGTCAGACATGTTGGTTGTAAAGTCCTGCAACAAAACAGGAGAATATAGACTAAAAACTAACTTTCTTTTCCCTCCCTTTCTCCAGGGGTAACTGGTGTTAAGTTTTCTATTTATTTATTCATATACACATACAAGCTTATATACGACTTATTTGCTTATCACAAATAGAATAATACTGTACCTATCATTTTGTGACATGCTTTTCTCACTCAACAGTATATCATAGACCTCATATTACATCACATAGATCCACCTTACATCTCTTTTTAAATTAAACTTTCTATGTTGAGATAATGGTAGATTCACATGCAGTTGTAAGAAATAATGCAGAGAGATCCCATGCATCCATTAGCCAGTTTCCCCCAATGGTAACATGTTGCAAAATTACAGGACAGTATAGTATAGTACAGATATTGACATTGATACAACCCATCAATCTTATTCAGACTTCCCCAGTTTTGCTCGTATCCATTTGTGTGTATATCTGTGTGTGTGTTAGTTCTATGCATTTTTTCACATGTGTAGGTTCATGTATATATCATCACAACAGTCAAGATGTGAAGCAGTTCCATCACCACGAGGATCCCTTGTGTTGCCCTTTTATACACACCCTCCCTAATCCTGCCCCTTCTCCCACCCCTAACTCATGACAACCACTCATCTGTTCTCCATTTCTATACTGTGGTCATTCGGAAATGTTATATAAGTGGAATCATGCAATATAGCCTTTTCATTCAGCATAATTCCCTGGGGATTCATCCGATTTGTTGCATGTATCATCTTTTTTTTTTTCCCAAAGATTGACACCTGAGCTAACATCTGTTGCCAATCTTCTTCTTTTTTTTTTCTTCTTCTTCTTCTCCCCAAAGCCCCCCAGTACATAGTTGTGTATTCTAGTTGTAGGTCCTTCTGGTTGTGCTATGTGGGATGCTGCCTCAGCATGGCCTGATGAGTGGTGCCATGTCAGCACTCAGGATCCGAAGCCGCGAAACCCTGGGCTGCTGAAGCAGAGGACGCAAACTTAACCACTTGGCCATGGGGCTGGCCCATATGTATCAACTTTTTATTGCTGAGTAGTATTCTGTGATATGGACATGCCACAGTTTGTTTAACCACTCAACCATTGAAAGACATCTGGGTTGTTTCCAGTTTTGAGCTATTATGAATAAAGTTGTTATGAACATTCATGTAAAGTTTTTGTTTGAACATAAGTTTATATTTCTCTGGGATAAATGTCCAAGAGTGTAATTTCTGAGTCATATGGTAACTGCATGTTTTGGGAAAATGGGTATACTCAAGTTCTACAGATATAAGTATAAAATAGTCAATATTTTAGGAGAGTAAATTGGCAGTGTTTATCATTTTCGTTTTTATTTTTTATTGAGTTCATAATAGTTTACATCAATGTGAGATTTCATTTGTACGTTATTTCTTGTCTGTCACCACGTAAGTGCTCCCCTTCACCCCCTGTGCCCATTCCCTACCCCCCTTCCCCTGGTAACCACTGAACTGTTTTTTTGTCCATGTGTTTGTTTATATTACACATATGAGTAATATCATATGGTGTTTGTCTTTCTCGTCTGGCTTATTTCACTTAGCATAATTCCCTCCAGGTCCATCCATGTTGTTGCAAATGGGACTATTTTGTCTTTTTTATGGCTGAGTAGTATTCCATCACATATATATACCACATCTTCTTTATCCAATCATCGGTCGATGGACACTTGGGTTGTTTCCATGTCTTGGCTATTGTGAATAGTGCTGCAACGAATATAGAGGTACATGTGTTACTTTGGATTGTTGATTTCAAGTTGTTTGGGTAGATACCCAGTAGTGGGATTGCTGGGTCCTAAGGTATTTCTATTTTTAGTTTTTTGAGGAATCTCCATACTTTTTTCCATAGTGGCTGCACCAGTTTGCATTCCCAGCAGCAGTGTATGAGGGTTCCCTTTTCTCCACACCCTCTCCAACATTTGTTATTTTTAGTCTTAGTGATTATAGCCATTTTAACAGATGTAAGGTGGTATCTTAGTGTAGTTTTGATTTGCATTGCCCTGATGATTAGTGATGTTGAACCTCTTTTCATGTGCCTGTTGGCCATCTGTATATCTTCTTCAGAAAAATGTCTGTTCATATCGTCTGCCCACTTTTTGATCGGGCTGTTTTTTTTTGTTGTTCAGCTGTGTGAGTTCCTTATATATTATGGAAATTAACCTCTTGTCAGATATATGACTTGTAAATATTTTCTCCCAGTTGGTGGGTTGTCTTTTTGTTTTGATCCTAGTTTCTTTAGTCTGATGAAGTCCCACTTGTTTATTTCTTCTTTTGTTTCCCTTGTCTGAGAAGACATGGTATTTGAAAAGATCCTTTTAAGCTGAATGTCAAAGAGTGTACTACCTATGTTATCTTCCAGGAGTTTCATGGTTTCAGGACTTATCTTCAAGTCTTTGATCCATTTTCAGTTTACTTTTGTGTATGGCGTGAGATAATGGTCTACCTTCATTCTTTTGCATGTGGCTGTCCAGTTTTCCCAACACCATTTATTGAAGAGACTATCTTTTCTCTATTGTATGTTCTTCGCAACTTTGTCAGAGATTAGCTGTCCATAGATGCGTGGTTTTATTTCTGCTCTTGCAGTTCTGTTCCATTGATCCATGTACCTGTTTTTGTACCAGTACCATGCTGTTTTGATTACCATGGTTTTGTAGTACATTTTGAAGTCAAGGATTGTGATGCCTCCAGCTTTGTTCTTTTTTCTCAGTATTGCTTTAGCAATTTGGGGTCTTTTGTTGCCTCATATGAATTCTAGGATTCTTTGATCTATTTCTCTGAAGAATGTCATTGGGATTCTGATTGGGGTTGCAGTGAATCTGTAGATTGCTTTGGGGAGTATGGACATTTTAACTATGTTTATTCTTCCAATCCATGTGCATGGAATCTCTTTCCATCTCTTTATGTCATCATCTATTTCTTTCAATAATGTCTTATGGTTTTCATTTTATAAGTCCTTCACCTCCTTGGTTAAATTTATTCCTAGATACTTTCTTCTTTTTGTTGTGATTATAAATGGAACTGTATTCTTGAGTTCTGTTTCTGCAAGTTCATCATTACGGTATAGAAATGCAGCTGATTTTTGTAAGTTGATTTTGTACCCTGCAGCATTACTGTAGTTGTTAATTATTTCTAATAGTTTTCCGATGGATTCTTTAGGGTTTTCTATATATAAGATCATGTCATCTGCAAACAGTGAGAGTGTCACTTCTTCACTCCCTATTTAGATTCCTTTTATTCCTTTTTCTTGCCTAATTGCTCTGGCCCAAACCTCCAGTACTATGTTGAATAAGAGTGGTGATAATGGGCACCCTTGTCTTGTTCCTGTTCTCAGAGGGATGGCATTCAATTTTTCCCCACTGAGTATGATGTTGGCTGTGGGTTTGTCATATGCGGCCTTTCTTATGTTGAGGTAATTTCCTTCTGTCCCCATTTTGTTAAGAGTTTTTATCATAAATAGCTGTTGGATCTTGTCAAATGCTTTCTCTGAGTCTGTAGAGATGATCATGTGGTTTTTATTTCTCATTTTCTTAATGTGGTCTATCATATTAATTGATTTGCTGATGTTCAACCATCTCTGCATCCCTGGTATAAGTCCCACTTGATCATGATGTATTGCTGTATTCAGGTTATCAACATTTTTTTCAGTATTTTTACATCTATGTTTATCAGCAATATTGGCCTGTAGTTTTCCTTTTTTGTGTTGTCCTTGTCAGGCTTTGGTATCAGAGTGATGTTGGCCTTGTAGAATGTGTCAGGAAGTGTTCCATCTTCCCGATTTTTTTGTAATAGCTTGAGAAGGATAGGTATTAAATCCTCTCTGAAAGTTTAGTAGAATTCTCCAGGGAAGCTGTCCGATCCTGGGCTTTTATTTGGGCGGATGCTTTTGATTACTGTTTCAAACTCTTTACTTGTTATTGGTCTATTCAGATTCTCTATTTCTTCTTGATTCAGCTTTGGGAGGTTGTAAGAGTCCAAGAATTTATCCATTTCCTCTAGATTGTCCATTTTGTTGGCATATAGCTTTTCGTAGTATTCTTTTATAATCCATTGTATTTCTGTGGTATCCGTTGTTATTTCTCCTCTTTCATTTTTAATTTTATTTATCTGAGCTTTCTCTCTTTTTCTTTTTGTAAGTCTGGCTTGGGGTTTGTCAATTTTGTTTATCTTCTCAAAGAACCAGCTCTTTGTTTCACTGATCCTTTCTACTGCTTTTTTTGTTTCAATAGCACTTATTTGTGCTCTGAGTTTTATTATTTCTCTCCTTCTGTGGACTTTGGGCTTTGTTTATTCTTCTTTTCATAATTCAATTAGGTGTAGTTTGAGATTGCTTATTTGGGATTTTTCTTGTTTGTTAAGGTGAGCCTGTATTGCAATGAATTTCCCTATTCATATGGCTTTTGCTGCATCCCATATGAGTTGGTAAGGTATGTTTTCATATTCTTGTATCTCCAGATATTTTTCTGATTTCTCCCTTTAATTTCTTCAACGATCCATTGTTTGTTCACTAGCATGTTGTTGAGTTTCCACATCTTTGTCCCTTTCTCTGCTTTTTTCTTGTAATTAATTTCTAGCTTCATAGCATTGTGATCGGAAAAGATACTTGTTATTATTGCAACATTCTTAAATTTATTGAGGCTTGCATTGTTTCCCAACATATGGTCTATCCTTAAGAATGTTCTGTGCACACTTGAGAAGAATGTGTATTCTTTTGTTTTTGGATGGAGTGTTCTATATATGTTTATTAAGTCCAACTGGTCTAGCTTTTCACTTAATTCCACTGTTTCCTTGTTGATTTTCTTCTGGATGATCTATCCATTGATGTGACTGGAGTGTTGAGGTCCCCTACTATTATTGTGTTATTAAAAATATCTTCTTTTAGGTTTGTTAATAGTTGCTTTATGTACTTTGGTGCTCCTGTGTTGGGTGCATAGATATTTATAAGTGTTATGTCTTCTTGGTGGAGTGTCCTTTTGATCTTTATATACTGCCCCTCTTTGTCTCCTTGACTTGTCTTATCTTGAAGTCTACTTTGTCTGATATAAGTACTGCAACACCTGCTTTCTTTTGTTTGCCATTAGCTTGGAGTATCATCTTCCATTCCTTCATTTTAAGCCTGTTTGTCATTGGATCTGAGATGTGTTTCCTGGAGGCAGCGTATTGTTGGGTCTTGTTCTTTAATGCATCTCACCACTCTGTGTCTTTTTATTGGAGAATTCAATCCATTTACATTAGGGTGATTATTGATATATGAGGGTTTAATGCTGCTATTTTATCACTTGTTTTCCGATTCTCCTCCATTTCCTTTGTTTCTCGCCCTGTCTTTTGGTCTACAAATTGAGTTATGTAGTTTTTAATGTTGTGTTTCTTTGTTTTCTCCTTTTTTATTATTTGTGTCTCTGTTCGGCTTTTTTGTTTAGTGGTTACTACGAGGTTTGTATTCAAAATCTCGTAGATAAGATAGTCCATTTTCTGATGGCCTCTTATTTCCTTAGACTAAACCTATTCAGTCCCTTTCCTCTTCCCCACCTGAGTTGTTTTTCTCACATCTTATTCTATCTTGTGTTGTGAGTTTGTGATTAAAATGACAAGATTATCTTTGTTTTTGGTGTTTTTCTTCCCTTTATCTTTAATGCTATTCTTGAGTATTTGCTATCCTGTTCTGATATACAGCTACAATTTTCTGATTTTGTCTACATATTTATCTCCTTACTCCATGCTTTGTAACCCCTTTCTTCTTTTTTTTTTTTTCAGGTATGAGGGCCTTCTTGAGGATTTCTTGTAGAAGGGCTCTTGTGGCTACAAACTCCCTTAGCTTTTGTTTTATCTGGGAAAGTTTTTATTTCTCCATCATATCTGAAGGATATTTTCACTAGATAGAGTATTCTTGGCTGAAAGTTTTTGTCCTTCAAAGATTTGAATATGTCCAGTCTCTCCTAGCCTGTAAGGTTTCTGCAGAGAAGTTCACTGAAAGCCTGATAGGGGTTCCTTGGTAGATTATTTTCTTCTGCCGTGCTGTCCTTAGTATTTTTTCTTTGTCATTCACTTTTGCTGGTTTCGCTACTATATGCCTTGCAGTAGATCTTTTTGCATTGACATATTTAGGATAGCCTCTTTCCACATGGATTTCCATCTCCTTCCCTAGGTTTGGAAGTTCTCTTCTATTATTTCTTTGAACAAGCTTTCTGCTCCATTCTCCTTCTCTTCTTCCTCTTGAATACCTGTAATTCTTATGTTGCATTTCCTAATAGAGTCAGATATTTCTTGGAGACTTTCTTCATTTCTTTTTAGTCTTAGTTCTCTCTCCTTCTCTATCTGGAGCATTTCAGCATGTCTATCCTTGATTATGCTAATTCACTCCTCTACAATGTCTGCTTGAGCATTCAGGGAATCCATATTTTGTTTTCTCTCTTCCATTGTGTCTTTCATCTCCAATATTTCTGATTGATTCTTCTTTATAGTTTCAATCTCTTTTGTGAAGTAGCTCCTGAACTCGTTGAATTGTTTCTCGACATTCTCTTTTTTTTTTTTTTTAAAGATTTTATTTTTTCCTTTTTCTCCCCAAAGTCCCCCGGTACATAGTTGTGTATTCTTCGTTGTGGGTTCTTCTAGTTGTGGCATGTGGGACGCTGCCTCAGCGTGGTCTGATGAGCAGTGCCATGTCCGCGCCCAGGATTTGAACTAACAAAACACTGGGCCGTCTGCAGCGGAGCGCGTGAACTTAACCACTCGGCCACGGGGCCAGCCCCTCTCGACATTCTCTTTTAACTCATTGAATTTTTGTTAGTAGCTATTTTTGAATTCTCTGTCATTTAAGTTACATACTTCTGTGTCCTCAGGATTGATTTCTGGGTACTTGTCATTTTCTCTCTGGTCTAGAGATTTAATATAATTTTTGATACTGCTAGAGGGCATGGCTGTGTTTTTGCACATCGCGGTATTATTTGTTCACAGTTAATGCCTCTCACCACAGGGTAGGGGTCAAGAGCCATGTATTCTGAGCCCTCTGTGTTTGCTGGAGATCCCAAGCACTGGAGTTGGTACTGGGTGGGTAAGGGGGAGGGCCACTTTCTTCCACATGCTCTTGGGGTTTTCTTGCTCTGCCCTCACTATCTGCTCTCCTGGGGTGTTGGCTTGATGAGGTTACCCCTGCATTAGCTTTCACTTCAGTAGGGGCTTTCCCCTAGGCTGTGAGGACCCTCGGGAATCTTTGATGTTCCCACAAATGAACATTCCCTCCCTCATTCCTTCCCTCTTGGAGGCCACCCATGGTCCCAGATCCAAGTCTTTTGGGGAGGGAGTGAAGTTTTCTCTTACCCAGCCACCTCCTCCAAGGAGGGCTCCAGCCTCCCTGCCCTCCATCATATGGCTGCGTGGGTCTCTCAGTCATCTTTTGTGTTGTGTTTGGATGTCCTCTGTTGGAGTATGAATGTCTTTTTCGTTGCATGGTGAAGGGGAGAGGTTACCAGGAAAGCTCACTCTGCCATGATGCTGACATCACTCTTTCATTTTTAAAAATGCATATAAATTTTAACTCAACTTTTGCTTCTAGGAACCTATCTTATAAAAATATTTGTGTATTTGCTAAAATGTGTATGTACCAGGATATTCACTGCAGCATTAGTTGCACTGGTAAAAATTAAAACAACCAAAATGGCCATATAATACTGTATGTTATAACTCTTTTTTTTTTTTGTCATTGAGTTGGGTGCAAACTTATCTTCTTTTAATTTATAATTCCTTCTGTAGGAATTAGAGTTTAAGAATTTTTTTTCATAATACTTTTGATTATTTGTATTTTTTCTTCTGGGCCTAATCATCATGTTCTTTGCACAAAATATACACTTGAGTGGTTGGTCTTTTATTGATTTTTAAGCATTTTTATACAGTTCATATCATACGTATTAGCCCCTTATCTGTTTTTCTGCTGCTTGACCTTTGCAACATAGAACTTCTAGATTTCTGAGTAATCAAACCCGTTACATTTTTCTTTAAGTCTTCTTGTCTTGTTTTGGGATTTCTTTCCTACCTACATCCTAGTTTTAGTCCTATTTTATTAGAGTTATGCTATACATATTAGCTTGTAAGTTGCCTCAAATCCTTTTTGAAAGAGATAAGGGATACATAGATCCCATAAATAAATAAAAATGATGTGTGAGACAAGGAAAATAATTTTCATTTATTCATAACTATCATGTTCTTTGACAAATATAATTCTTGCTGTGCTGTATACCTTTTAGAGTGATGCTAGAAGGAGTAATTATAGCATAACTTTAAAGCATTATGAACACCTAAGGGAAGGGTGCTGTTTAAACATGTTGCTAATAATGTGTTTGCATATTTTTCAAACTGCTCAAATTACATTCACGTGGATCAGCAGCATGACTTGTACTAGCCTCCTCTGAGAAGGACAGAGAATGAGAGGAGGTCAGAATATTATTCCATGAGAGGTTATTTAGGCAAGGAAGTCATTTGTCTTGCTGTGGACAGAATGACGAGCTCACCATCCATCAATTTGTAGTTGAGCACAATTATATTGCCTAGTGGTGGGGTGCAAAATGAAGGAAAGTATTTGGTCAAAAGATTAACACAAATATCAGAGTGTTTATTCAGATCCAAAATTTAAGTTGATTTAGCAACAACAACAAAAATGAAGTCATTTGAAAGAACCGAAAATGAAACAAAGAAATGAAAATGGAGATTTATTCCACATGTTGTGGATTGATGTTTCCTTGGAAGGAGTAGTCAAGAATTTTTGATCCTTAAAGAAACCACATATTAAAGTAATTTAACTAATTTAGACATGTTTGCCACAACCACAAAGAAAGTAAATTATAGTCTGCTCTAGACTGATGGCTAAAGAGCCAATTCACCAAAAATGGAAGGATGTTGAAGGTACTCACATTATGTAATTGGTACAGTATGTCAGTCCTAGTGGTCTGGTTAACCAAATGAATGCGCATTTAGTGAAATTCAGTATAATTTTTTCCTAGAACTACTCTGCTCAATTACAGCAAAATAGGTTCTACTAATCACAGGCTGCATAGCTTGGAGACTGAGCATGGTTTTTGGGACAGAGATGCTTTTTACTATATTCTTTGGTCTATGGCACATGAAGGAAGATGTCTCAGTAAGTCTAACATGGTTCCTTTCTTCCTTTATTTGTCTAGCTACTTAAGAGTTTAAGTGATCATAGAAATTAAATAAACTTCAGTGCTCGTTCAGTCAACTCTCTTCATTTTACAGAAGAGGAAAGAGAAGAATAAAGATTGTAACTTGTCTGAGGTCATGTACTGAGATCATGACAAAGCCTGGATTATACTTGGGTCTTCCGACACCCAGACCAGTGTTCTTTCCATTGTAGCAAAATTTGTGCTCCGAAAGTCTCGGCTGGATGGGACCTCTGGCCCAATTTCAGGGAACTCAGACATTTTCATAATCTTTCCTAGATATGAAACTACATTGTGTTAATTCCATGGAACAATTGGAGGAATAAAGAAGGGATCCAGAAACTAGGTCTCTGAACCTGAGGTTAGGGCTTTAATCATTTTTTTCCCTTTCTAGAGCTGACTTGATTCTTCCCCTTGGATGAAGATCAAGATGTGGGCACCCATTGTGGAGCAGGCAGGTCCCCTGCCCCTGCTGTCTCTCACTTGCTCTCTTCTGCTGTTGGCTTTGTAATTTGGAAGAGGGCATAATGGGCTGAAGGTCGGGGAACTCTGAGCTGGGGGTAGGAATGTCACCAAAGAGGGGGAAAGTGTGCCTAAATGCTAACTGAGCATTTAAAAATTTTAAATCTGCAATTTTCTTTAGGTATTTTGAAACATCTCAGATAGTTTCTTAATCTCAAGTCTCAGTCTCAGATAGACCCAAGTCTCAGATGGTTTCTTAGGCCACTGAGAAGCTCATAGCCCCTAGGCACTATGCTTATTGAGCCTGTGGGATAAAGGACATGGAAAGGAGTGCCATCCCTGTGCTATGGTCTTCTCCCCTTAGTTTCTGCAGTCCCCACCCCCCACCACATTCTCTCAGTCAGGTTTGACCACGCTGCAAGGGGATCCTGCAGTGGCTCAGGCTTGCTGAAAATAACAGACTTTGAGTCACACAATCTCATCTTATTTAAATCCATTTGAAAACAGGTTAGCAAATCACTTACGCTTTGTTGTCAAATTCCCTCTCCTTGCTCACCTATAGGCTCCTGCCAGTTTTCTTTCATCTCTTCCATTATTGTTAACATCATAGTGTGAAGGTAATGCTGTTGAAGGCAGGGCTGCAGTGAACATGTGGCATTTCTTTGGCTATTCAACATCCATTCCCCTTCCTGATGTCATCTGATTTTTTTAGGGAATTACGTTCTCCCCATGTATGCAGGCTTAGTGGAGTATAAATCCAGCTGCCCGCTCCCCACCATGGAAGCTCTTGAAGAGAGCAGATTCTTCCTCTCCTAGCCCTAAGAGTACACATGTGATCTAAGCTCAACCAATCTGACAAGCTCTTCTGGAACTTTGAACACAAGGACCCCAGGAATAGTTGTCAGGGAGCCATGGTGAGTAGAACTGAATTGCCTGCTCCTGAGCTTCTAGACCCTCCCTGGTTCCTGCCCATCTCTAGGCCCAGCCCTTGATTCACCTATCAATTCTGTGAGTACTGAGATATCTTTCAATACATTCCCACTTAATTATATTAGCTTGAGCTGACTTCTGTTGCTTGCCACCAAGAATCCTGGTATAAGATCTCTTTCTGAGGGAACTATCACACATGGGTCTGTAATGTTCTCTTCAAGTCTACCCTATTTGGAGTGTTCTCCTAGAATTGAACTAAATTAGCTCTTTCCTCCACTGGTGACACAGCCCCCAGGACTGGCTTCTGTTAGCTGGTACTGATAGGAAATATTCCTCTAGCTTTCCAGCTCTTACAGTTTCTTGTTATTAAAACAACCATACAAATAAAACTCATCAGAACTCTACTGCCACAGCTGTCACTAATGGGAGGACTCCATTCTACTGCCCATGACCTCCAGCTCAGGAATCCACCTTTCTCAGGCAAACATATTGCAATGTTTCTCTACCAGATAGCTAAAATTAAAAAGACTGACAATACCCAGTGTTGGCAAGGGTGTAGAGCAACTGCAGCTCCCACACATTTGCTGCTGGGAATCCAAAATGGTACAATCAGTTTGGAAATCTGTTTGACAGTTTCTAATACAGTCATGTGCCACATAACAACGTTTTGGTCAACAAAGAACTGCATATACTATGGTGGTCCCATAAGATTAGTACCATATAGCCTAGGTATGTAGTAGGCTATACCATATAGGTTTGTGTAAGTACTGTAGGGAGGAAGAAATTTTCCTCTACCCATATAGGGTTTTTTGGCCAGTCTAAGAATTAAATTGACGTGAGAGAGATCAGCAGGAGAAAAACAAAAGTTTAATAACATGTATACATAGAAGAAAGCCAGGAAAACCAAGTCACTAGCCATAACGGCTGGAGTCCTCACCTTAAATACCATCCTCAGCTAAAGACAAAAGATGTTGGGGGTGGAGAGAGTCAAGGACTTCAAAGGGAAGGAAGGCAATTCACAGGTATGTGAAAAGGAGAAATCATTTGGAAAACAAGTGTTTGGTCACACAGAAACAGAAGAACACAGAGGAGAGCCCAATAAACAGGTCTTTCTAGGTTCCTCCCTGTCTACCACCTAGTTCATGTTATGCTAAAGTGATAGCTCCATTTCTGAGACAGGTTTTTTAAATTCTTTTCAGCAGTTCAGGGGGAAGTAAAAAGAAAAAATTTCTTTTGTTTCTTAGAAATAATCAGCCTAAAATAACCCTCATGTTAAAGAGACACTTTTTGGATAGCAAATTTTGTTCCCCTTCAGTACACTCAACGTTTTCCACAACATCAAAATTGCCTAACGACACATTTCTCAGAAAGTATTCCTGTCATTAAGTGATGCATGACTGTAAAGTTAAATATATGGCTATTCTTTGACCTGACAATCCCAGCTCTAAGTATACATCCAAGGAATTATATTGAGCCAAACAATTCAGGAATCCACATGACCCCATTTGTATGAAGCTCAAGGACAAGTAGAATTGATCTATGGTAATAGAAGTCAGAACAGTGGTTATCTTTGGGAGAATATTGACTAAGAGGAGAATATTGACTAGGGAGCCTTCCAGAGTACTGGAAATAGGTTTAATCTAGGTGGTAGTTACATGGGTGTACAGATATGTAAAAATTCATTAAGTTGTACACTTAAGATTTGTACACTATTGTGTATATGTTATACTTCAATGAAAAAGATAAAATAAGGAAATGATTATATGGACACTAGCAGTTCTATAATTTAAAATACGTTTTGTTAATTCTACACCCAGTCAAATTAGATTTATACTCCAGTCCCACATATGATGTTCATGAGGATTCAGAAACTTTTTGTACTTTTCCCCTCCATTCTTTGTTTATGTCAAGGCATTAGGAAGCTAATGTGTTTCCCCTTCCAGAAGTATTTTTATGTTCAAAGGAAAACCATTGGGAGAAAGTAATGATTAACACAAAGGAATGACTGGCTTAATGGTGGGCTTTCAGGCATCTGTAGAGGAGGTATTTCAGGTTAAGGGAGGGTCAAGAGAAACTTCCAGAGTATTCCACACTGAATGGGTAGAAATGAGCAATAAAATCCTAACAGACACTTCTGCTAATCCCCTGGTGTGGCCAACAGCCTTTGGTGTTTCACTCCTGTGATGGAAAAATCAGCCTACTCGTTTCCAACAGAGGAGAGGAAGGGTTTGTCTCCAGGGGCCAGTCTTTCCTCCAAAGCTGTGGGGGATGTTTCCTGGGCAGTTTCCCTCTACGCTGAGAAGGAGAACAGAAAGCAGGAAAGGGAGAGGCGAGGATAGGGGACCCTGAAGTGAGGGCGAAAGCCAAAAAGCTCAGGAGAAAGTGCATACAGGGCAGGACCCGTGGGGAACAGAAGTAAGACACAGCAGAGGCAAGGAGAGGGAAGGGGAACTCAGCAGAAAGTAAAATGAAAACAGACAGTGCAGGTGGAGGAGACCCAGAAGCGACGGCCACTGTCACTTGGCACCTGCAGCCTGTGAGTCTCCTTGTCCCTCATGGAGCAACTGGGCAGGGTGAGTGGCCTTCTGGCTCCTTCTTTCCGTCTCCAAGCTCTCTATTCCTTCCACTATGCCTACAACAGCGCAGTAGTTTTCTTAAAACCTCATCTGATCACACTGTTCCCCAGCTTAAAATCGTTTAATAGCTCAACGTTATCTCCTTAAAAAGTCCAAGCTCCTTAATGTAGCCTACAAGAACATTTCATGACTGGCCCCTGCCTCATGAGGTCCTCCAGCCTCATCTATTTGGTGAATAATGAGTGAATATATTTAGTAAATTTTCGTTATAATCCTATTCAAGGAATTTGGCTGTCTAGTTCCACTTGAAGAACCCGAGGAGGGTATCAATTGTATTGACATATCCCAACTCCAGGAGAATCCTGCGAGTGAAGACGTGCAACAGGTGCCCCAGCAGGTCTTGAGTCCTCCAACCAGAACTCCCTGTATCCTCACCTGCTGAGTAGGGGCAGGAAGTTGGGATCACATAATTGAGATTTGAATAAAGAGATTACACCATCATCCTATGACTCTCAACAAGGACCCTGGTTCTGGAAGAGAAAGTCCAAATCCTGGCTGCCCTTCAAGACCCATCTCAAATCACCTCTATTATGCCCACTCAGGCTCAAGAATAAGGCTCTCTGGTATTTTGGCAGCAGCCCTGGTTTGTGGGGAGAAGGAAGACCCGGGACCAGAAGCTGGCAGGCTTGGGATGGTAACACGAGGAAGTGCTAGTAGCTCCAGGTCCAGGGTTCAGCGGCCCCCAGCAAACTAAACTTTGTTCCTGCAAGCATCAATCAGTAACCTCGAGGGTCCAGCCTCCTGCTGGGGCATAGAAGCAGATGTTCTATCAGCGGAAAATGGCAGAAATTAAGTGAGAAGTCTCAGCAGGATGGTTCCAGGTGACCAGTTCACTTAGAGCAGGACCCCACGTGGGGCTATGGAAATACGATTCAGATGCCTGAGGGAAGAGGTAGGCAAAAGCAAGGATGTCAGAGCTCAAGCCTGGATTAGGAACGTGCATCAGATCCCAGTCACGCAGACCAAGTTGACCCGCCAAGCAGGGCTCAGGGAAGGCGGAAATTCTATGGGCTCAGGTATTAAAGGCCCAGTGGCTGCTGTATCAGTGACCTATCAACAAACTACTGATTCCAGTGTGACCAGCTGCTAGTCACCCCGGTTAGAGCTTGAGGGTGAAGGGCGCTGTGAGCTGCGGCTGCCCCAGGCTGGGGGAGACAGGGGCTGTGCTTCCTCTGGGAACCTGCCCGGCCCTCCTCCCGCCCCTTGTCATCATATTTGCTGTCACCTCTCCTCACTTTGTCTATATTTTTCTACTGTCAGTAACCCCTGCAGCATGTAGCAGAGGGCCAGGCACACACAGTCAATGAGAATTAAGTCGAATTGAATTACATTTAGCTCCTTGGCAGTGCAGGCCTTAGTATGTGCTGTGCTCTCTAACCCAGCCCTTTCCCATATTTCTTAGCTCACTGGTCAAGACTCCTCTTCCTCTGTGTGTAGTAAAACGTGGAAGCAGTCACTCTCCCTTCTCCCGGAGGAGCGAGGACCTATAAGGAAGTGAAGGACAACACGTTGTATCCCATACGCTGCCATCTCAGGTTTCAGCCCCTCAGCAAAAGTGATGGATTCCTTCTTTCTTTCTGCCCCCAACATCAGTGGAAGAACTTGATCTGGTTGCCATGGAGACCAGCCACTGACTTCAGAGTGCCTGTTTATTAAAGATGAAAGTAACTTATGCCTGGCTGATCTAGCAGCTGTCAGAGAAAGATTCGGCTGTTGGCAAAAGAAGTCACTAATTTTGAGGCATGATCATTCACTTAAGAGAGAGACGGCCCTGCCTGCATCTTCCCAGAGGAGCCGGGC
This sequence comes from Equus przewalskii, assembly GCF_037783145.1. Lineage (NCBI taxonomy): Eukaryota > Metazoa > Chordata > Mammalia > Perissodactyla > Equidae > Equus > Equus przewalskii. Next base: position 56,475,934 of record NC_091839.1, on the reverse strand, counting down.
AGTGTGGTTAAGGTCTGCCCTAGCAAGCATTTCTTGTTCAGGTTTTTTGTTTGTTTATTTTATGACCAGTAGTGTAGCTGTGCTTTTTTTCTCCCTTACTACCTGCTGAAAAATATATAGCCTTTCAGCAGCGTGATAAATTCATTCGGCTCTGTGGGCAGGCCCAGGAAACCCAAACCCTCTTATGACGTCGTTTCCTTTGGAAAATGTATTCTGGATTCCAGGCCACCTACTTACAAATGAGGTTGTCTGTTTATTCATTCAACAGCCTCCACCAGGTGTGCGAGAGGAAAAGAGGTGGTGTGGAGCGACACAGAGAGCGGACTTGATATATTTCGTGTGTGCTTGGACAGGTGGGAGAGAAGCAGGCACCGTCCCAGGGAGGCAATAAACTAGAAGAGAGGTGGGGAGTCTTCCGTCTCTCGGCCAAAGGAGCTGTGGGAGCTTCAGAAAATTAGTCCGCTTGTTTTTTCTTTTTGTTCTTTCTATTCATTCAATAGTAAAATCTGAGAAAATTTGAATTCCAAGATTCATTATTCTGATTCACCAAGCATTTTTTAAAACTGGGTAAGCAAACTGGGTTAATCACCACGGGGTTGTGAAGGAGAGGGGCAATCCCCACCATGGCACTTCAATGAACAAACCAACCAGGGAGGCTGCGCCGTGCAGGGAAGGTGCCGCTGGCAGCCGGCCCTCAAGTCCAGGAATAAAGATCTAGCCTCAACTGTCCGTCACAGTCCAGCCAAGTCTCTCTTCCTTTCTGACCTCAGTCTCCTCTTCTGAATATGAAGTGCCAAGCAAGCTGATCCTTTCCAATTCTAACTATTCTTTTGTTTTTGGTAGAGACAGTAAGTGTAGGTTTCCATAAACAGAAAGGGCTCTTAACCTTGGACAGCTGAGCAAGGATTAACCCTGGACTAGGTCACTGTTAACCAAGTACAACCAGGGCCTCTGGTCAAAGATGTCTCAGGCCAAAGCAGGTGCTTGCTTCCAGTCTCTCTGCATCAATGTCCAGGCCTTTATGAGGGGGTCTAGGCAGGAGCTCCAACCCCAGTGTTCCTGAGCTGCCTGGTGTTTGGGAATGAAGATGGAGTATGCAGCTAAGGAAGTGGGTACTGCCAGTGCCTTCAGAACCCAGATCAGCCTGGGGCTCCAGACAGGAAGCTTCCAGGCAGGCAGGCCTCAGAACTGCCACTAACCATTCCCCTGAAGCCTTTATTTCTCACTCTCTCCGTACTTAGGGCAAGTAGGACTGCTGTCTCATGTCACTGTGATGCCTTCTCCTTTTCCTGAGTTCATCTTGGAACCATTTTTCTCCAAAGGACATGCACATATGCCTTATGTTTACATGTTTCGCTGAACAACATTTGAATTCTATTTATGGGACACCATAACTTGACGCTTCTTTTACACATTTATTTCTTTTTAAATTTTATGCCAATTGTACAAAACAGTAGGGGAAAGAGAATACTATTCATTCATTCATCCACCCATTCATTTAACAATTACTTTTTGTAGGCACTTACTATGGGCCAAGTGCTGGTCTAAGGAAAAACCAATCCTCAAAGAGGGTACATTTATTTTAAACCAGCTTTAGACAATTTCTATACAATAAATTCACCTATTTTTAGGTGCACAGTTGGATGCATTTGGAGAAATGCGTAGGGTCGAATAACCACCACAGTCAAGATAGAGAACGTTTCTATCACCCCAAAGAGTTTGCTTTGCCGCTTTGCAGTCAACCCCCTCTCCCTACCCCCCACCCCTGGCACCCACGGATCTGCTTTCTGTCAATATAGTTTTGCCTTTTCTAGAACATCATATAAGGAACATACCTTTCAGTAGAGAATACAGCTTAAAAAAAAAGCAGGCATTTGCACTCCCAGGTGAGGCAATGGGAGAAATGAGACACCCAGACCATGCTATTAGAGCACATAAGTGATGTCAAGAAGGGACTTCTAAGCTGAGATCTAAAGGACAAATGGCAATTAATCTGGTGAGGAGGAGTAAGTAAGGAGTGTTCCAAGTTGTGGGAATGCGATACACAAGGCCAACAGGAGAGAGAGTGCAAGGCAGGTTTGTCTGGACCCTCAACGTTTTTCATAGCTCAAGGATGGAGTATGGGGGGTAGGAGTGGCAAGTCAGGAATCTGAAGAGAGAAACCTGTTTGAACAGAGAAGGTCTTTATAAGCCTTGTTTGGCCCTCATTCCAAGATAGTGGGGAGCCACTGAAGGATCTTAAGCAGGGAAGCGAGGGGATCAGATCAGCATTTTAGAGGGATCCAGCTCCCTGAATGTAGGAGACATAGAGGGCAAGGCAGGAGGCATGGCCCTGATTGAGAGGCTGGTGCAGTGATCCAGGTTGAGAGAGGCTGGCAAACCGGGCTAGGCTAGTGGCAGGCAGGGGGAATGAAGAGAAGTACATAAACATGGGAGAGATTTAGGAAGCGGAAGTAACAGGACTGAATAAGTTATTGAAAGTGGAAGAGGGGAGAGAAAGGCATCCAGGAAGATTCCTTGGCTTCTAGCTTGGACGCCCGTGAGGAAGATGGTGGCATTCACGGAGATAGAGAGCACTGTTGGTGAGCAGGGCTGGAGGGGCAGGCAGAGGAGACAAGGGGTTCTGCTCTGGGCGTGTCAAGTTCGGGGGCATCTAGGAAGATGGCGTCCGTAGTTGGATATGCGTGTCTAGAGCTCAGGAAAGAGATCCACACTGAGCTCACTCTTAAACCAGCTTCTGGGTTCTTCCATAGGATTGATCTACAGAAGACCAAAGGGTTTATCCTGTCAAGTCGAGAATTTTTTCACATGAATAATATTTGCTTTTTGTGTAGTTAGGTCTAGGACGATTTGTTCCTGTGTTACAAACCTTTGAAAAACTGCGAAAGCATTACCAACTGTCAGTGACATTTTCTCCCCTCCTCTTTCCCAATACAACCCATCCATCAACACTTGAGTATCTTTTAGATGAGGAAAGAGAAATGGAGTGAAGTGAGCACACCGAGGCCAGTCATATCCGAGCTTTCTAATCCTGAATTCCCCGGGGGCCTGGATGTTTTATGTTCGATGATGCTGATAGATTGCATCTGGTTGCATCTATAAAATGAAGCCCACAGACATATTTCAATACACAGAGTCTACAAGTGGAGTAAATGGCCAAAAGAAAATCTTTTCTCTTCCAATCTCCTTCTCTCTTTCAAACTAAAAGATATTAAGGAAATATTTCAATTTTGTTGTTGTTTGTTTTGTTTTGTTAAAGGAAGTCTGGAGAAACCTAACCTAGGTGCTGCCACTGGGGCAATGAGGGGCTGGGGAGCTGACAGCACTATTTTGGTGTGGGGCAGAGTCATGTGGAGGGAAATCCATATTGTCACTCTTTGAGGCCAAGAGAAGCCACAGTCTTTTAAGAAACTCATAGAAATTCTAACTGAAAGAAAATTAATACGGAATTCTGTAAGCAATTTTCTTTCTTTTACAGAATTCACAAGCTAAACTGTCAAAGCTCCATAGAGGTGAGTGGACAGCAGATTCATAGCACACAGGCCAGCCTTCTCCTGGGTCCATTTCCTTACCACAGAGGGAAGTAAATCACAGATCCAATATTCCAAAAAGCAGATAATATTTTCTCTCATCTCAGTAAGAGTTCAGGCAACTGTGATTTCATCAGGCATATGTCATTAGTCAGCTTTTCAAAGTCTTGGGTAAGACTACCTTTAAGTAATTTCTAAGGCTATTTTAAAGTATTTTTGCTTTCATTATAATGTGTCACATTCTTCTTGTATCTGTCGCTGCATTTTCTGAAGGGGTTACGTCAAAGGAAATTCAACACCCACTTTTCTCATTATTTGCTCCTCAGCTTGCTCACTCATCAAAAAGACCAATGCTATTTGATACTTCAGAAGATTATTCTCCCCCTTAGGTGATGTGCCAAGGGCAGGGGAGCTGGCTCCAACGTCAGGTGACTGAGTTTTGTTCCCATTTCTGCCGTTGAGCCAATAAATGCCCTTGGGCAAGTCATTGAGCCTCTTCATTCTGTGGCTTCTAAGGATGAAATCTGCCAACTGCATCACGTGGATTTGAACCTTAGTGCCCTCTGGGATAAAAACAGGAGGGGCCAGCTGTCCACCTGGCCCCAGACTGAGGGGAGGAGACAACCACAGAACCTCCAAAATGTCCTTGAGCTGCAAACTCTGTAACAGAGTCAAGCCACATCAGTGCCCTTGGGCATTTGTCCAGTCATCTGTGGCGTCAATCCTAGCACTAAACTTTTTCCAGAAAAAATAAGGAACTGCATTAACCTCCCAGTCCTGGATATTCTGTCTGCTCCATGTCCCCACACCTCTGTACCTCCCCTGCCATGAAGGTCACCACTGATTGTTATTACTTGCTTGATCACTTGCCTGCTGGACTAGAAGCTTCTGGAGGGAGTGTCTGCCTCCCTCCAGAAGTCTGCCTTATGCAACATTGTACCCTCAGTATCGAGCACAAGCCTGGCAAATAGAAGTTATGTGTGAGGTATTTGCTGAATGGACGAATGCATGAGGGCTGCCTAGCCTCAAGAGAGTATCCCATTTCCACATCACTGAGGTTGCCTGTTCCTGGCAAGACATGGTGGGATCTGATTAACCCCATCTCCCCATAACCCCATCGTGGTATGATGATAAAGCAGGTCTCAGACCAAGTGCTGTGACACATACATATTCATTAGTAGGAAGATCCAAAAACAGTCAAGCAGCTGGTTCTGTAAGCTCAGCGAAATCCCAGCCTGCTGAACTTTGAGGTGCTCTGTCCACACTTTATATGAAAGGTTCTTTTGAGAGTGACAAGACAATATTCTAATGACGAGATTTTAGTTAGCATCAGGCAACCAGAATTGTCTGACTTCACAAACACAGGACAAGCTCTGAATCATGCCTCTGATGCCATTCTGAAAAGTGACCAGTGAAGGGCTGGGTAGAGTCTTAGACTCAGCTTACGTAAGAGTAGAGAGTGTCACTAATGTTTCAGCCAATCCACTTGAGCTAGATACCATCAGGTTCAACAGCAAAAGTGCACTTCTAACATCCTTTATGTTAATTAACAGAGTGCTAATTTTGCCAACAGAAGTCATTTCTATCATTTGTTTTGCTGCCCAGCTCTTGTTGCTCCTCCCTGTAGGACGAGAACCTACCCTCGTACAGTACAACTGATCTCTGGCTCTCAGCAGACCCGTCACCGAGAACCATGCCATCCCACCTGGCCAGCTGCCACGAACCCCTTTGGATGCAATACACAGCCTGAAGCTGCTCACTTCTGTGGATATCGCCCTCCTGGCTACCCTGCAAGAGAGAGCCCTGCTGACTAGAGTTCCCCCAGCCCTAATCCTACCTGGTTACGGGTCCTTTTCTTTTCCCACCACGTGTGCTGCCAAGCTTGCCCAGTGAGTTTGGCTCATGATGTTATCACAACATAGGGTTAATTTTACGGGTGTCTCTCTCCGTGGTAAACAAGTTATTCACATTATCTGTCATCCCCATTAATCCTGCTCGGGGAAACTGGAAGGAGCAGCTTTAAGTGGTTACGCTTTGCCCTGTGTGACCCCACCCCTAGAGCTCATTGGTTCAGGACGTACTCCTAACCAACAGGCAGTCAATCAATAGGCTTGTCAGCAACTCATTTCATAACCTGGCACTCATACACATAAAAGCTGGGTTAATCCTTGCTTCTTTCTTGGAAATATAAACAGAGAAATGACAAGAAAGAAAGATGTAGCAGGTTGCTTAGGAACAAGAAAATAAGAGTGGAAGCCACAATGGGTCATCATAATAAGTCCAAATTGCAAAATATTGAAACTATGAGCAAGCAGAAGTGATGGAGGAGAGAAGAGTTTCAAGCCAAGGGAAACAAGAAGCTGAGAGAAGCATCTAGGTCAATGGGCATGACCTTCCAGCCCCTGCCACAGAGCCCTGGAGTCTCCTGAAACTAGAGTAGCTCCCCAGTCCCAGGGCTCTGAGCTTGCCCCCTCCATCTGTGGAAGACCAACTCCACATTTAGTTTTACAAGAAAACTCCCTCCTGAACTAGCCTGCCTGTGTCTGCTCCTTAAGACCAAGAAAACCCTCCCATTTTACGTATGTTCTCTGTGTGCAAAGAGGGTGGCATGTATCTTTGTAGCTGTTTACCCCTAATATAATGCATGCTAAGCAATGGGTTCTCAGTAAATGAATGCTGAATAAAAGAATTTTTAAAAGCCCAAATGAACACACAAGTCCGTGCACTTGATGTCTTATGTTGCAATGTCCTCCATTTGGCTCTCTCAAAGTTGAACAAAGGATGGCCACATTTCCTATCATCCTCCCAACCCCCAAGCCTTTCCTATTTCATGAGATTAGAGACACGCTGCTAATTTTTAAAACATAAATCCTTAATCAGATTCAAAATCTCCCTCGAGAAGGTAAATCCTCCTACTCCTATCCTCAATCCAGTTTGTTGAACTGATCAACACACACAGATGCACGGACACGGACACATCCACACGCACAGGAATTAATCGTTTTGATTTTGGACAATCTCAATATTTTTAGTAGCCAAGCTTGTGGTTCCAATTGGTTCCTTTAAAAACTAACCAGAACTGGTTTGAGATCACCTTCCTGTTTGGAAGTTATTTAGCAATTAACTCTTTCGTAACTTTGGAGAAATGTTAATTCATTACAAGAAAGCAGTAACGTTGTCTTCGAAAGATGTATAAAAATTAATTTGGTTAGGAAGAGAACTTTTTAACTTGGAGCTATCGAAAATTATTTACTGTAGGAGGCGCATGTATTGATCCCTTAATACAAGGAGGAAAGCTGAGGTCCCCACTCTGGTGACAGTCTCCGTCACAACTACTGAAATCAAAGCAGCCACAGACAATGGGTAAATGAGTGGGGACAGCAGTGTTCCAATAAAACTTTATTTATGCTCACTGAAATTTGAATGTTATAATTTGTGAGGGTCACAAATATTATTCTTTTGATTTATTTTCAGCCATTTAGAAATGTAAGAGCCATCCTCACCTTGTGGGCTGTACCAAAACAGGAGGGTGTGGATGCAGGTCTGAGGTCCCTGCTTCCTGCCCCACCTGAGTGCTGGGGGTTCAGGGTGTAGCACAGATGCCTGAGATAAGTGTGAAGGGCCCCAGGGTGAGAAAGCCTTGGGCCTCCCTGCTTGGATGAACCCTGGGGAGGCTGTGAGCCTCCTACAGCAGCTTCGTGTTCTCCGTGGCACAGGAGCATCAGAGCGGCCGCGGCCAAGGGAGAGCCCCAGACAGAAGGGCTCTGTGACGAGCACCCAGTGTGGTGAGGACACAGAAGCAAAGTTCCTGAGCCCCCATTTGACAGGAGTGTGTGGGAGTCTGACCAGTGGCCAGCAGATTCAGAGAAGGCTGGGCTGGGAAGAGAGACCTTCCTGGACCCACAACCAGAAGTCATGGCAGGACAGGGTCCCCTCAGCAGGGACAGCAGAGGCAGTGGCTGATGCCCAAAGACCAGGTGGGACTCAGAGGAGAAGCGGCCTCCCTCCACTCCTCAGGGTTCCTAGAGCTGGTGAGGCGAAGGGCAGAGGGGCTCTTCCCCTACCTGAGCTAGAGGTACCCGGAGTGCAGTAGCATGTGCCCTGAGCATCGCCAATGCCAGAACTGAAACAGAGCCGAGATGGAGTGTGCCTCCCTAGCAGCAGCAGATGCTGCTTAGAGAGCATTTTTATTCACAAACAAGGAAGGATATTTAAAAGCCACACCCATTGTTTACCACAGGACTAGGGGGGCTTCCCAGACCAGCTGCAAGATGCCTGACCGTCCAAGGGACTGCATGTTCTGGCTGAGACAGGATGTCACCTGCCAGTGCAGGAAACTCGACCAGCCCTGGTGTGCTGGATGCTTCCTGTGGGGCGGTGACAACACCCTGGAGATCAGAGGCCTCATGGAAAAGCTCCCATTCTGCAGTTCAGCTTCCTAGACTTCGCAAAGCTCTTGCGAGCAGGGCCATGGTCTCAGGGGGGTTATTCCAGAACCCCCTCAAGGTACTTGTTTGAATTCAGAGCCAGGATGAGCACTGGAAATGATGCAATTGTCTGCCATTAATTCATTTTGATGAGATGCAAAGCTTTTGGTTTCTTTTTGCCTTAATTTCTTTACCTGCCTTACTGTGGTTATATCATATTTATTTGTTTAATTCTCACAGCCCCTCCTGACTAGAGTTTTTTCTACTACTGAAATTCAGCCTGCAGAAACTAAAAGTTGTAGAGTGTGTATGAAACTTATAAAACCACCACAGTTCGACAGCTCAGGTGTTAAAAAAGACAAGACAAATGTTATTTTCACAGAACCAAACTTATCAGCTCAAGATAACTTTTGCTGTAAAACTCAGACCCCTTTGAATAAATAGTCAATGTTTGGACTTTTTGCCTTGCTCTGGGCCACCTTCTCCCTGGAGGACATCCCAGTTTCTGTGCAGAGGCACCCAGGCATTGGTGAGAGGAAGTTTCTGGCTCACCACTATTCTCTGCCCTCCGCTGACATCTACTCGGCAGGAACGTGTCGTGTCTTGTCCTTACACTCATGGGCTGGCATCTACCATTCATGCCTCCCATCCCTCACCGTGGCCTCCAGTCAGCAGGCCCACGTATTCACATTCTCTTGAGCCCAGTCTCAGGTGCCTTTGGCTCTGCAGACCAGTAGTGCTTGGCCACTTGGGCACACTTGGCTGCTTTCTCTTCCCCTCGCTGGGGAATGGGCACCTCTGAGATACTCCCTTGGCCCCTTGCTCAGTCATTGCTGGTGCCAGACACCTTCTCTTAAATGCTTGCACAGTTCCTGGCCCACACCCAAGGAAGTGAAGCGCAGCTTCCCCCACTCCTGGTTCCTCCTTAACCAACAGAGAGTTTTTGTTGCCCTACCTCCCCAGATTCCAGTAAGGAGGTCAATGGTGAGGACATTTATATCTATTTTAATTTCTTCTCACCGTTCTCTTACCTCAGATATATCAGGCCTTGGATTGCACGACTTAAATTATAAAGGTATCAAATATCTCCAAATTAATTTATAAATTCAATGCAATCTCAATCAAAATTCTAGTTGTAATTTTTTGTTTTAGAAACTTGATATATTTATTCTAAAATGTATAGGGCAAAATAAGTTCCACAGATAGCTAAATCAATCTTGACACGGAAGAATAAAGAGGGGAAATTGCCTCCCAGATGTTGAGACATCTACAAAGTTGTTTTTAGCATGGCAGTGGAGTTGAATTGCGAGCTCGCAGGTAGCCCTGTATTTACCTGTGAACTTCATCTGACATAGAGCTGGCACCAGAGATCCATAGGGGGAAGACGGATTATTTAGTAGGTTGTGGTGGGAAAACAGGCAGAGAAAGAATGAAGAAAAATAAAGCTGGATCCCAATTAATCTCACATACAAAGGAGATTTCCAGCAGATTAGAGACCTAAATGCACGAGGTAAAACCATAGAGTTAATAGGAGAAAAGTGTTGTAACCTAGGACTCGTAAAAACTCCTTAAACTAGACTTCGAAAGTGCAAACCACAAGGCAAAATGATAGATCTGATTACATCAAAATTAAGGGTTTCTGTTAACAAGTGACACCAGGGTTGAATTGAACTTAAGAGATAGATGACAGATTGGGAGAAGAGATTTACAATGTCTAAAAGTGACAAAGGATCAACATCTAGAATATACGAAGAACAAAATTCAACAAGGAAAGAGAGTACACCAAAAGAAAAATGGATTAAATATATAAACACACAGCTTACAAAAGAGGAAACCCAAAAGCTTTATGAGGATATGAAAGAAACGGCTCATTAGTAATCAGAGAAATGCAAATTAAAGCAATGATGACAGATCATCTTACCTTGTAAGGGTGTGTTAAGCTGTATGGCTTAGAGCTATTAGTCTGGCAAAGTTAGAAAGCCGGATAATGCCGAGTGCTGGCAGGGGTGTGGGGATAGAGATTCCTCCTGCTGCTGGTGGGAACACAAGCTGGAGACTTATCTGGCACTAGCTAATCAAATTAAGTATATGGATACCTTATGACCCAGCAATTCCTCTACCGGAAGAGGTCTTTTGGAAATTCTCACACTTGTCTATTAAATAGGTCAACCCAGGATTTGTGGGGCTTGTCATTTATGTAATTTGGAGAACCCTATTGAAGAAAAAGAGTATAAGTTATGAGTATAAAATTGGGTACAGAGCTTTTGAAAGGCCTTGTGCAAGTGAGAAGCCTCAAAGCTTAGGCTTTATCAGCCTCTCCATGAGTTTGTCTTTGCTTATAGGGGGTCCACTGCAATATCGTGTGCAAAGTTGGGAGTTGAAACCTCCTAAGCCAATTTGGTTATCACACCTATTGGACTCCTTGGGAGTAAATAATGGGTGATACTATCTCAGCATTCTCTTTAATAGTAAGACATCCACCTAAACTTTTTAAAAAATGTCACCCTCCACTAATGGGAATCCAGATCCCCAAACTGGCTCAAATGGTCTCCTATCAAGGCTGGGAGCTATCGGGTGTAAATATGCAAATAGACCCACACAGATATAGTCAGGAAGTCCCCATGCCTCTGGCGTAGCGGGAACATTCCATTGTACTGATAGAGAGAAAGCATTTTGCAATACTTCACAGCTTATTTATTTTTAGAGATGCCTTTCTACTAAGGAGAGCGCTTGGATGAAGAGGCTCCATGAAATTCCCTGGGGTGGACTGGGGCTTGTTATACTCTGCGGACTGAGGGTCTGGGACATGGCCCTGGGCAGTGTCCTGAGTTCATCTGCCCCAGCCAGCTTTCTTGGCAGGGCAGTGAAAGCTGGAAACACGGGGCTCCCCTGTGAAGGAAGGTACCCAGAGAACAGAAGAAGCTAGAAGATCATCAGCTTCTCCTAAGTGGAGCTAGATCTAGAGATTGCTACTGCAGGGGACCAGAATGAGCCACTCCAAAATATGGCACCTTGGCATAAGAATTCTTTTGAGCTGAAGACAATTGAGAAACAGCAGACGACAAGAAAAGCTCTCTGCCCACTCCTTCTATTTGCCTAAAAGCAGGCTTACAGTCTTTATCACCAGGGATGCCTATCAGTCCAGAGACAGCGGGAGAGGAATCGACAAACAAACCTTACTAAAACAAACCTTATCTTCCATTCATTTCCCCCATATATTTACCTTCCCACAGATTGCTGCCCTTGGAAGCCTAAAATCCTTTTTCTTTGTCTTGTCACTTCTCTACAGATTTATTTTTCTTTGTTAAGATTCTATATAAGCCCAAGTTCTAACAAACCCTTTGAGTTACTCATCACTGAGTTTCTCTTGCATGTATGTGTGATGCCCATGCTAATAAACACTGTTTTCCCCTTGTGAATCTGTTTTTTATCAGTCTAATTTGCAGAACCCCAGAGGAGGGTAAAGAACAAAAGGTTTTTCCTCCCCTACACTACCCATACATGAAGAAAGAGTGAGGAGGAGGTAGAGGTATGTAGGAGTAAGTGCAGAGGCAGACACAGCCAAGATAAGACTGATGGCCTGGCAGGGACCAGGCTACAATTCTGTGCTTGTGGTTTGTGTGTACCTGGCCTATCTGACACCCAGAACAGATCCTGTTGTGTCAATACTCATCCATCTATGTGACAAAAGTATCTTCAGTAATAATTGCAAAATGGGGGGGCTGGCCCCGTGGCCGAGTGGTTAAGTTCGCGCGTTCCGCTGCAGGTGGCCCAGTGTTTCGTCGGTTCGAATCCTGGGCGCGGACATGGCACTGCTCATCAAACCACGCTGAGGCAGCGTCCCACATGCCACAACTAGAGGAACCCACAACGAAGAATACACAAGTATGTACCGGGGGGCTTTGGGGAGAAAAAGGAAAAAATAAAATCTTTTAAAAAAAAAATAATAATAATTGCAAAATGGAATGAATAATAATAATGCTCAGAAAAGAAACACTACATATCTTTTAAAGTGAACTTCACATATAGAGTCATGCCTGTAAAAAATAAATATTATAGCACAATAAAAAGAAAAAAAGGAAGTAGATTTTTTTGGATAATATTAATATAGTTTTTGAAAAAAGGGAAAAACTTATACCTACGTGTTTGTTGCAGCCCTGGATGATAACATTATAGTGTATAACAGTTAAATAAGAATAATAATTAAAGAATAAATTACAATTTAAAATGTTTTTACAATCAGTAACATATTTTATGTATGAACTAAAATTTGTGCTTGACAATCAAAAATAGAGGAGAATGTGGAGTGACTGATGGGTGTGGGGTCTCCTATGGGGATGATGAAAATGCTTTGGAACTAGATGGAGGTGATGGTTGTATAACATTGTGAATCTACTACATGTCACTGAATGTACACTTTAACTTGGTTAATTTTATATTATGTGAATTTCACCTCACTTCTAAAAAAGATTAAAAAATGCTGTGCCTCACAGTTCATGGTCTGTTTCACTGCTTTAAATTTTTGAAAACAAGTAAAAACTCCAAGTGGTTACCTAGAACGACAGCATTGAAGCAACTAAAATTCTATTTCTTCATTTTACAATAATCACTGTATTCTCAGTGTTTGTTTCAATTCTATTGCTGAAGTGCAGATATATGTAGTACCCAGGAATTGGAGGAACCCGGAAGGATTCTGACATTTTTAGACTTATTCTGGTGTAGGTGAGTCTGTGCGTGTTGGGAGATGGTATAACCGAGAGTTCTCCAAAATTGCCTTTCATGTAGAGAACAACACAAATCAATGGAAAAGCAATACAATTTGCTAATTTGAAGCTTATATGTATATAACTAAAACTCAAAAAGTAGCCATGGAAATTGTTTAGAATTTAGATCCAAAAACCTTATTGTCTGTGCCAATGACACACCACGCCCCTGGTTCTCCCTCCCATCCCCCATCCCCTTTGGCCCACCACTGCCTGTGGCATCTATCTGCAGCAGGGCCACCACTGAGTGGGTCGCACCTCACTTCAAGGGCAGACACCACATTGGCCTTCCAGCCTGCCCCGCCTGGGGCTTGGGAAGGTGTGTCTGGGGAAGTCCCATTGGAAAGAGTAGAATAGTACACATCTCCACACTTACCACTCCACAGGGCTGCCTGAGAAAACCAAGCACCAGATTGTGTTAAGAGCTAGCAAGAGGGAAGATGCCAGGTTTTTAGAGCCTGTTCTTAGCCTCTTCAGAAAGATTTAATTGAATCCTGCTTACTATGGTCTGAGGGTTTGTGTCTCCCCAAAATTCAGATGTTGAAATCCTAATGGTATTAGGAGGTGGGGCCCCTGGGAAGTGATGAGGTCATGAGGATGGAGCCCTCATGAATGGGATTAGTGCCCTTATTAAAGAAGCCTGAGAGAGCTCCCTTGCTCCTTCTACCATATGAGGACGCAACGAGAAGACAGCCATCTGTACGCTGAAAGAGGGCTCTCATGAGAACCTGACCATGCTGGCACCCTGATCTTGGACTTCCAGCCTCCAGAACTGTGAGCAATAAATTTCTGCTGTTTATAAGCCGCCTCTGGTACTTTGCTATAGCAGCCCGAATGAACTAAGACCCCACTATAGAAAGGATCATCCAGGCAGGCTGACTGTGCTGGACCCAGTGGTCATCCGTGTCCTATGGCTAAGAGGATTTGTGATAGAGTATGTAGTGAGCACCAAAGAAGCACCTCTAGCCATACTGGACAGGGTTCAGGACAGAGGCCCAGTGACATGGAGGAATGGAGTGCCTGGCTGGTGCTCAGGACAGACTGCCCACCCTTGCTGAAGGGCAGAACACACAGATGCCCACTCTTGTTGAAGAGCCATCATTGCATGTTGCGAGTCTACATTGTGTGTGTGTGTGTGTGTGTGATGTGTTGGAGGATAGCCATTGCTGTTCAGCTCCCTGGACGCACCTCAGGCTCAGAGCACAAGCTCAAAGACAACTCAACAAATTCCAGCCACGATCTCCTGGTGCAGCTGAACTTCTGGTCGGGAGCTCTGCCTGCAACAAAGGATCAGCTGAGCAGAAATGGATTGAGTTACCAGGCCCTAGAGAAAGGATGAACGCTGGTTTAGGAGTTGAGGGTGTTTAACTGGTAACATTTCACCAAGAATTTGCTTATCAGGTATGGAGAAGGAGGAAACCCATGAGCCAAAGTCAAAGAGAGACATTTTGTGACCCTCTTGGGGAACTCCCGACTGTGGCATGGGCTGTATGGCTTGAAATGGTAGGAGAAGAATATGGAGGAGAAATTTGGGCTTTAGGTTCACAAGGGCCTTGAATGCTTGGGGGCCACAGAGTTGAAGCAATGAGGAGCAATAGAAGATTTTTAAAAAGAAGCAAGGGGGAATTAAATGTTTTAGAGCTAGAACTCTGGAGGTGGGAAGAGGGAGAATGAGCGAGGGGAGAAGTGGATCAGAAGAGGCAAGGCCTACTATGAAGGTGCCTGCAGAAGTCCCTGGAAGAGATAACAAGGACCCAAGCTAGGGGTATAAGGATGAACAGCCCACATCCCCACTGAACCTAGTGCGGAGAAGATGAGAAAACAGATAAATATAATCATCAGACAGAACCATGGGGACTATGCGAGAACTAGACAAGCACCTCACTGAATGTGGTAGTCAGGGTTATCATAAAGAGATGGTACATGAGCTCCATCCTGGAGGATGATCCAGAATGAGCCAGGCAGGAAGGCCAAGCAGAAGGCCTTCCAGACAAGAGGAACAGCATGTGTGAAGGCACAGAGGCCCAAGAGAGGATGGGGCTTTGGGGGAACTGAAAGGGATTTGCTATGTGTGGCTGGTGGATGGGGCGTAAGTAGGGAATGTCAGTGGGACTGGCTCACAAAGAGCTTGTACCCCCACGCTGTACAGTTTACAGAGAGCAAGTAGGAGCCACTGAAGGTCACGGGGTTGAAATGCAGGTCAGGAGCTGATAAGCCAGTTTGGGCAGAAGATACAGATTGGAGGGTCATCATTGTAAGCAAATACTGGTTTAGAACAGCTGGAGGAAAATGCCCAGCTGTCTTTTCTCTATGCTCTATTCCTTAAATTCTATTTTACATGGCCATATACTTACTGGTACTTTTCCCCCAGTCCAGATAATTAGAGAGCATGGATTTTGCCAGTATGAAATTAATCTGCTCTGTGGAGCAAGTTGCTTGGGCAGAACCGCCTTCAAACTTTGCTCCTGCCCTGGTAGCCCCATCCCCAGAGAGTCTCAGGATGTCCTGAATTCGACCTTGAACCAAGTCCTGGGTGGGATCCTGAGCCAAGGCTGAGGAGGGAGGTACCTCCTGCCCTCAGAGCGGGTCCTAGGAAGAGGCACAGGATAGCGCTGCTCCAACTTGGGCCTAGGCTCTCTCCGGGCTGCTCAGATGGCAAAGGTCCTGCTGGAGGCAAATTGTGGGAAAGCAGAAAAGTGAGAGGAATGGGAAGAATGAGGCTTATTTCCTGCCAGTTCTGCAGCGATGGTATTATACTTAGGAGGTGAAAAGCTACTTTTCTAGCCCATAGGAAACTCAAACTCACTGAAAGGGAAAAAATCTTGGCATTGCTTTGGCAAATTTCAGGTAGATTCCACCTTCCACCGGAACAATCTAGAATGCATGCGCTCATTTTTTCTGTATTACAGGTTGCATTCTCTGGCAGGCCAGCCTAACTTGGCAATAACACATTTAAAAAGAAACTGCTTTGTGTCCAGGTTCTGTGCCTTAGTCTTGCCGAAAAGAGGAATAAAATTAAAATAGGATTTGAACTTTTAAAAACCTTAAAATTGCTGGTTCAATTCTGACTTGCTTTTCTTAAAATATTGCTCTCTGCTCGCTGTTCCACCTCTGAGGAACCCACGTGGCTAACAGCCTTTTGATTAGGTTAGAACTCTCCGTGGCCATCGAGGCTCTCCATAAGCAGTCTCTTCAATTTTGTCTCCTATCCCTGTGAACTTCTGTCATATATTCTAGTCCAGCCCATAATCCTACTGACTCCTGGATGCCAAACACTGTGCTTATTTCTATTTTACATTCTATTAGGTTGCATTCTTTGCAACGTAATAGAATGCAAAACCAACGGAATGCATTTCTATTCTTGCATTCTACTTTGCATTCTTGTTTACACAGCTTTCCCTGACTTCCTCCCTCCTTCTCCATCTCCCCCAATATGTCAAGATTCAGATTTGGACCCAACGCTTCCCCGTATCCATGCTTTCCTTCTCCCTGGCAAACAGGACCTCAGTGCTGTTCAGGGGTCCTGCTCTCCCCTACTCAGAGGATGGTGACCTGACCCCAGCTCAAGGTCAGTTCCAACTACTAAGTCAACCATTGTGGTCCCATCCCCTTGATCATGACCAACTGGGGTGGGGAAGAGGGTCTGCCCAGGACATTGGCCCCTTTGGATGCTTCAGGTGGGAAACTAGCAAAAACACTGAGAATGGCTGAGTGGAGAGATGGAAAACACTTGGGTTGAGATTCTAACGCACACCTCCCACCCTCCCAACCCCCTCGCTTCCCACCCTATCTCTACACTTACCATTGGGTGAAATAATGCATTTCTTTATTGTTTAAGCCTATTTGAGTTAGAGTTTTCTGAGAATGACAGCCAAAGTCTTCCTAAGTGATCTAGGAGTTCTTAACCTGAGGTACACAGACTCCCAAGAGGCCCGAGGATCGAATTCAAGGGTCCATGACAATTGCACGTTTAACTGCAATTTAGTGTTTCTTTCAGTTATGAATACGAGCAGCGAGCCTTGGCAAAATTAGTAGAACCTGTGACCTGGTCCTAACAGAAATTACGGATATTTTCATATCAAGATACTTGGTTGTTGCAAGCATCTTGAACTGGGCTGCACTATGATTTTCATGGGTCCTGGGCACCTTTGCCTTTGTGGGTACCTTGCTCCATGAAAATTATGTTTTGCTACTGCATCAATATGAAGATAAATATATAAATATATATACTAAAACATTTTCTTCAACCTAAAATTTATATTTTCTTTGGACTCTAAAAAATCAAAACATTTTGAGTGCCCCTGAAAATATGTGGGCCCTTAGGCACTGTGCCTTTACTGATTGACGGATAAGTCAGGGCTGATCTCAAATATCACTAATGCTCATCACTACTTCAAAATTTTGGTAGTTATTAGATCCTTTGCTAGATCTTGTTATGTAATGCATTAACTAAGGAGCACATGTTAACTACATCACAAATTTGGTTTTAAAAACATTTTGATAGCTTTATTTCAATACAATTGATACAGTGAAACATAATCACAAATCATTAATTTTTCTGCTTTTGAAAATATTATTCTGAGAGGGGTGCATAGGCTTAACCA
Organism: Equus przewalskii; assembly: GCF_037783145.1. Lineage (NCBI taxonomy): Eukaryota > Metazoa > Chordata > Mammalia > Perissodactyla > Equidae > Equus > Equus przewalskii. Next base: position 56,458,610 of record NC_091839.1, on the reverse strand, counting down.
GATTGCCAACGGGTCCATGGCACAAAATTGGTAAAGAATGACTGTGAGAGCCTTCCACAGGAGTCAAGGTGGTTTTGGCTCTTTCCCATCAACACCTGTGTTGTATTGTCAGTCATTTTAGGAAATGGTTCTGTTTGACTCAGGATTTTAAAGTATTTGCTCTCCCTGTGACTGATGCTTCATGTTTCATTGTCTGTGTAAATTGGGTCTCTCCTCCTCCTGGAGGCTCTGTGAGGGCAGCCAATTTGGCATCCTTTCCCTCACACCCAATAGCACTGGCACAGCCCTAGCCACCCAGTAGATGTTCAGTAAACACTTGCTGTTTGAGAGTGACCCTGAGGGAAGTGGCATGGGAGGTAGGGTTGTCTTCTGTGACATCAATCGCCAAAGTCCACGTTCTAGTTTTCCTTAATCTGAGTTGCAGCCTCAAAGGCTTTATGTCCCCAGAGCAAAGTGAGTTATAACTAAACAAAAGTTCAGTGTTGAGCATTATGAATGCAGAAACAGGATGGTAAGATGTGAAGAAAAACTAAGAAACCTCCTTTCAGGGAAGCAAGAAGAGAGAGGTCTTCCTTAGAGCTAAAACCAACATCCCCCTCTCACACAGGTGTGTATAGGGATTCAAGGCCCCCACAGCCCAGCCAGGTCCAGAGTCCAGCCTTACATACTTTCAAATGCCGACCTCCAGCTTGAAAAGTAGAGGGGACCCTGGAAATCCGGGAAGAAGAGGCGAAACAAAAAATTTCTTGCATTAGTGCCATTGAGTTGATTCAGCTCCTAGCAACCCTGTGCACAGCAGAGTGAAACCCTGCCTCGTCTTTTTGCGCCACCCTCTCGCCTTCCAGTACAATACCAAACAAGGCTCCGCTGCTCTTCACAGGCCAATTTTTTTGGAAGTGGGTAGCCAGGTTCCTTCTTCCTAGCCTGTCTTAATCTAGAAGCTCTGCTGAAACCTGTCCACCATGGGTGACTCTGCTGGTATTTCAAATACCGGTGGTTTAGCCTCCAGCATCACAGCAACACACAGCCACCACAGTATGACAATGGACAGACAATGTGGTTCCCTGCCTGGGAAATGAGCCTGGGCCATGGTAGTGAGAGTGCCCAGTCTTAGCCTCTGGACCACCAGGGCTGGCTTAAACACAAAATAGGAGGCTGAAAAGGAAACTCTCTCTTCCTGTCGTCCATTAACCAACGGCAAAGGTGTAGTGGTGATGTACACCATCCACTCGCACACGCTATCCTCACCTTTAATCCTCACCACACTCTATGAAGTGAGTATCGTATTCCCTATCTTGCAGATGAGGACACAGGCCCAGAGAGGTTGAGAATAAGTTGCAGAAACTCCTAAGTTACAGACCCCTGTCTTCAGTGTGCGTCTCCTAAGAGATCTATACTCTGTATATTCCTACACAACAATGGTTCAATCAGTACAGTGTTAACTCAGAAAGGTTAGCATTGATGAAATGCTAAGATTTAATAGACAGTGCAAGTTCAGATTTCCCCAATTGTTCTAATAATGTCCTTTGTACCTTTTTTTTTTTCCTGAGCTGGGTTTCAGTCAACGATTTTACACGGCATAGTTGTCACGTTTCTCTTCTTTAATCTAGAACAGTTACCCAGGCTTATTATTATAATTATTATCTTTTATAACCGTGACATTTTTTAAGAGTTTAGGCTGGTCGTTTTGTAGAACATCCTTCAATTTGGATTTGCCTGATTTTTTCCTCATGGTTCGATTCAAGTTAAACACTTTTTGGCAGGAATACAGATAATTCACTCGGTTACCAAACAAGGTAACTGGTATTTATCATCCCTGGATTCTTTAAAGTGTGAGGGGAGCCACAGAATCCATGCTCTTGGGGGCATCTTGTTCATAAGTGAGTTCCTCAAATTCATACCAATTTCGAAGATCTTGTGATTTTTGTGTGTCTTGTCTAAATTGGTGAAGACAAGGCCTTGTATCAAGACAGACCCTTACCTCTCCAGACCCTTGACAGTCTTTCTTCATCCAGACAGTGTCTGAACCGGGGGCCCAGGGCCTAGGCTGGAGCTGCTGCTGGAGCATTGCCGTGGGTGGAGACGGCAAGGGGCTGACAGATGACTGTGCTGCGGCCACAACCTCCCCTGCAAGTTTTTCCAGGGATTCAGCAGAGGCTTAACTTACAACCTTAAGGGCTCCCTGGCTTTGCCTTCTTTCTGTCAGGCGGCTCCCAGCTCTGGCCCTGAAAAGGCTGAATAGGGAGGAGAACTGGGCCAGGTACCACGACAGCATGTCATGTAGGTGCAGGATAGATGTTCTGAGAAAGTCAAGACTAAGAACGTGGAAACACCAGAAAATCTGGTAGATGAGAAAAAGCTTCAGTGATGACTGACTGGCCACTTTTCCGATCAGTGCTGTGAAACAATATGAACAGTAAGAGTAAATTCAGTTGTTGAAACTTTATTATTTTGCTTACCAACATTCTGGAGCGTTAGGCATAATTGCAGAGGAGCTACTTTTATTCTTTGATGACTTCAAGTCTCCCCCTTCTGGTCCTCTCTCAGACTCCAAGGGCTCAAAATCATGCCTATCAGAACATAGCTTCAGTTTCTTTTTTCATGCTAAAGTGTAAATGACTAATATGTTACAGTGTTATTTCTATGGCAATATGGGCTTTTAGCCAGGCTCACAGCCAGTGGAAGAGACGCAGCTTAAAATTTCTTGCATCTGCCAGATGGGGAAAATGTGTGAGTTTGTGCATGAATCCCTCTAATACTAATTTATTTGTTCAATAAATGTTTATTGAGGCCTATTATAGCAAAGCCTTAGGGAAATACAGGGATGGACATAAAAATACACAGGAAAGAATTCACACAAATGGGGAAAATGTGATCTGGAAAGTTAAATAAATATCTTGCCTGAGATTACCAAATTTACTTTTGCCAATCAATCCATAAATCACTCAAGTGTTTATCGATTATTTCAAGATGTGCTTTTCACGAAAAACTATGGGGGAATATTGGAGACATGTAACTCATCTGCGACTGGAATTTACAATCTAGTTGGGGTTTCAAAAATAATATGCATGAAGCAATTAGCCAATGAGGCAAAATAATCAGTAATTAGGTGTTAAACTGTGTGGTATAAAAAATAAAGGCTTCAACAGAGAGGTAAAAAAGGCCTTAGTGTGGGTATCCTTACTACCTCTGCTCATGTACCATGCATTGGCTTGTTTTTTGAAAAGGGTACATATTTTTAAAAATCTAGGATGTACAAAAGGTAATATAACCAGCATCTGTGTTCCCATTATCCAGAATTAACAAATTTTGGCAATTTTTCACTTTTATTTCAGACATAGTTTTCTACAAAATGAAGAAAACTTCTTAAAGTTGACATTCTTTGCCCCATTCCCCATCCTCTCCCCTGAAAGCTTCTTTTGCTCAGCATTGCACTTGTTGGATTCATTGATGGTGCACATAGCAGTCACTTGTTCATTTTCAGTGCTGAATAATATTCCACTGTGTGACTAGAACAACTCTCCCCTTTCTACTATTGATGCCCATGAGAGTTGCTTCCATTTTGGGACTATTGCAGATAATCCTGCTGTGGACATTCTTGCACACATCTTTTGGTGACCAGATGCACTCATTTCTCTTGAGTGTATACCTTGGAGTAAAATTGCTGCGTCATGGTGCATGTGTCTGTTCAGCTTTAGTAGATACTGCCAAACGGTTTTCTAAAGTGGTTGTACTTGTTGTTCCACATTGTCACTAATATTCAGGATGTTCCATCTTTTTAATTTTTACCCTTCTGGCAGGAGTATAGTAGCATCTCATTTGTATTTCCCTGGTGACTAATGAGGTTAAGCTTCTTTTCACATATTTTCAGTCATTTGAATTTCCTCTTTTGTGTAGTACCTGTTCAAGTGTTTTGCCCATTTTTCTATTCTGCTGTTAGTTTTTACTTACTGATTTGTAGGTCTTTAGGTACCTTGTTTGTATGCTTTTTGTTATATGTATCACAAATAATTTCTCCTTCTCTGTGGTTTGTTCTCTTTATGGTGTCTTTAGATGAACAGACTTTCCTAGTTTTAGGTTGTCCAATTTGCCAGTCTTTTCCTTTACAGTGAGTGCTTTACAATTCCTGATTAAGAAATCTCTGCCCACCCCTGAGGACATAAAATTATTCTTTTATGTTTTTGTCTAGAATTGTTATTGTTTTACCTTTTAAATTTAAATCTACAATCCACCTGGAATGCATTTTGAGTATGGAGTGAGATAGGGGTCAAGTTTTGCTTTTTCCGTACGAACATCTTATTGACCTAGTACTGTTGATTGATATGGCTGTTCTTTTCGTATCTCCAGTGCCACCTTTGTCACAATCAAGTATCCATCTGTTTCTGGCCTCTCTCCCTTCCTTTCTGTTTCTTTGGTCCATTTGTCCTTGGGCCTTGACTACAAATCCCAGATATGTCTCACCAATGGCTAAGGAAGCTGGAGTATTTTTTCACCAACTCCTGCTACTCCCTGGTTAAAGGTTGCTCTTGGGGACATTAACTCCCTAGCACTCTGCCCTGCTCCTTGCACAAGCCAAGAACAGTCCTGTGACCAGGAAAAGCCCCCAGGATCCACTTCCCCACTCACAGGATTATTGGCAGCATACGGTTCCTTGTGGTTGTAGAACTGAGAGCTTCAGTTTTGGGTTGGTTGTTAGCCAGAGGCCACCCTCAGCTACTAGAGGATGCCCACAGTTCTTTACTACATAGGATTGCCCAACGTGGCCACTTGCTTCTTCATAGGGAAGGAAAGACTCTAGCAAGATGGGCACTGCAGTTTTATGAAAGGTAATCACACACTCATGTGAGCATAATCACATTTATTCTGCCACGTTTGCTCTGTTCTATTCAAGTCACAGGTCCTGTACTTACAGGGAGGGCATCCAGCAAGAGCAAGAACGTCAAGAGGCAGGAATTATGAGGGCTACCCTAGGAATCTGTCTGCCACAGTGGGTATGGGAGCTATCTACCAAGCTGAAGGTGACCGCCAAGGTGTGCCAAATAGATATCGGCAACACACTGCCAGGGCCTGCTATAAATCTCTATCCTAAACTGCTCTTGAATTTCAGATTTATATATTCAACAGGCTACTTAATATCTCCTCTTGGACAGCTAATAGACATCTTGTCCTTAACACATCCCAAGCCAGACTTAATTCTACTCTTCCACACCACCAGTAACAAATAGAAAAAATCCTGTGTTCTTTCAGTTATGAAAATCCTGGAGTTGTCTTTGATTCCTCTCTTTCTCTTATAACTCTGTTGGTTCTGTCCTCAAGGTATATCTAGAACCTGGCCATTTTTTACCACCTCTACAGCTATCAAACTGGTCCAAGCCACCACCATCTCTGGCCTATTTCTAGACTTTAACCCCTGCAGTAAGCAGCTAGAGGCATCCTGTTCCAACAGAAGTCAGAACATGGCAGTTCCCATGTCAAAAATCCCCCAGAGGTTGCCCAAGTTTCCCAGAGTATAGGCCAAAGACCTAATATGCCTTCAAGCCCTAAATGCCCCTAACCGCAATCCCTCTGGCCCATGCCCCACTGCTCTCCCCTCTTCACTCGACTCTAGCCACACTGGCTGCCTTGCTGTTCTTTGATCATGCTGAGCATATTCCTACCTCAGGGGCTTTGTACTTGCTCTTCCCTCTACTAGAACACTCCTCATCCTGATAGACACATGGTTCGCTCCCTCAGCTCCTTCTGGTCTCTGTTTAAATGTCCCCCTCACTAGTGAGGCCTTCCCTTACCACCCGACATAAAGCAGCACCGTATCCCCCTTACTCCATTTCATTTCCCTCCATAACACTTATCCCATAATGTGACATATTGTATAATTATTTTTGTATTTATTTATTATTTCTCATCCCTGACTAGAATGTAGGTTCCATTAGGTTAAGGGCTTTGTCTTTTTTATTCATTATTGTATGGTCTAGATACAGCCTTGAATGATGCTTCACATGTAGGAGATGCACAATAAATAATTGTTGAAGGAATGGAATTCTGTATCCCAGAAGAGACCTTAGAGGTCATCTGGTCTGGTCTCAACTCAGAGAAGGGACCACACTGCCACACATTTAGTGAGTGGTAGAGCTGGGACAAGAACCCAGGGCTCTTTTTTCTGTTCCATTGCTCTTCCCACTTCCCTACTTTCTACTCATCGCTAGAAACTCAACACTGATAACTGATAGTTAAGTAAAATAATAGGGAATAGTACTGAATGTGTTCCTGAATACTTACCAAATAAAACCACGCTGCTCTTTTAATCTATTAACTTATCATCCAGAGCAAATGTCAATGGTGAGTAGCAGGGGGCGAGGCATGAGTTATTATAACTGATAAAGCAGCAGGTTGCTGATCAAGTGAGCCATTGCCCTGCCCCAGAGAACAAAGGTCTGAGTTGTCTGCTAAGGTAAATGACTCTGGTAAAGAACTCAGTTTGCTCCTTTGATGAATAGGTGAGGGAGGATCTGCTCAATGGCTCCTTTCACTCTGCTCTTTACCTGAGCAGGGGCCCCCTGAACTGCTGTTAATAAGCTCAGTGTCTACCTTGCAAAGCCCAGAAAGGAAATCCCTCCTCTACAAAGTGGCTTGGGCTCCTTTTGCAGAGAGGATGAATGCAAAGAACGCCCCTCCCATCTCTCTCCCATCCCTTCTCCTCTCCTGTTCCTCACTGTCCTTTTTAGCATACTCTGCGTTGCTAAGACGATTTCATTAAACTAAAACAACTTCCTATGTCCCCAGGTCATTTCTTTCCCTGCCTTGTTTTCGTGTGCCTTCTTTTCTCTGTAGTCTATTCAAATACATTTTCTGTAATGGCTGGATATGGAGCTGGGATGCAAACTCAAAAAGAATGGTATTATTTTATTTGCGTATTTCCATAATTTCTCCAGCAATATGATGGATGGGAGTGGTAGAGGAGTTTCAGATGTCAAATTTGCGGGTAGGATATATCAGAAAGTTGTCTCTTTGCTAATTTAAAATAATTCATTATAAACACTATGATGCACATATATGTAAGTTAACTCTAATATCCATTCTAGGGGTCCTGGATAGCATGTGAAGGAACCGAATCAGGAAACCACCATCTTGAAGTGGTTATGTAAGCATTATAAATATTCTTATAGCAATCTACTCCAGAGGGTGTGTCAATTAGCATAAATGATGTAAGAAAGACTTTTTATTGACTAAATGAGTAGTCTCAAGCTATGATGTTGGATAGAAGACTGTATCAGGTCCCGCCACCCTTGCACGGGAATAGTGTACCTTTCCAGTGAGTCCATAAACCCTGCATGTTGGGACAGTGCTCTAGGTCCAGAAGTCCATTTGGCCTTGCCTCCTTCCACTGTATGGATGGAAGTGGGGGGGCTCTGCTGCCTGATCCTACCAGAAGCCAAACTAAACCTTTGTCAGAATATTGGGATGTCTGCCTTCTTCTCATGTAAGGTACTTGTTAGTATTTGAATGTGGGGATTAAAGGAAAGGTTCGATGACGGTTTTGGTGCCTGCTTGCTAATGAAGGTTTTATGTGAGGCAGAAATTGCCCTAAGACTAGCTTTCATCATAAGGAACTGCCTGGGAGTGAGGTGGTGGAGGAAAGGGCCGTAGAGGCTCCACCATCCTCTAACCCCAGGTATTTACCAGTATTTACCACAGGAACCCAATAATTACTGAATGGTCAAATTGGCTTAGGTCAACTTGCAACTCACATCTTCAGCCATGTTTTATAAATGTTCTTGATGAAGATAAAAAGTAAATAGGTCCTAGTGGCTAGTAGAGGGACACAAGAGGTGAGATTTCCCCTCAAACTTGTCTTTTGATCTACCTAAGAATTCTGACAGTCCAGACTTCTTGGTGCCTTTCATCTCGCTCATCTGGGAACGTGGTGGACACAAAATGGTGAGACTGGGGTTTTCCAAGGTAATAATGTTACCAAACCAAAGTGGGTTCGCTTCTTGGTGAGTTGAAATCAAAGCCTTCACCAGAAGTAGTTGTCACGCTAAGTAAATTTATTTGCAGCAAATAAGGAGACCACAGGGAATCACTTCTAAAGCCACAACTTCCCAAGCAAGGGAATGTGGGGCCTTTTATTTTGCATGGGGAATGAACATCCAAAAGGAAAGTTTCATCATCACATGTAGAGGTGGGTATAAGCTTATGCAGGCGTAGTTTGAAAACGTGCTTTCACATACATCTCCTACTATGCTAACAAGGCTTAAGCTCCTCTTGGGGCAGAGATCTTAACATTAAAATGAAGCAAAGGTAACTCTTGGACACTTCTTGGCCAGTCTGTGCAGGCATCGCTCTTGAGGTGGGGTTTGAACCAGTTCAGGGTGGTTGGTGATTGCACCTCTTAACCTAATGGAAAAACAACTTTAAGAAACAGTTAAATACTTTCGAAACTTCCTGTGAGTTACTTGGGGCATTTAGTTGATAACAATAACGGCTATTGAATAAAGCAGAATTCTCTCAAGGGTAAATGAAATTCAGGCCTGGGGAGTCCAGGACAAAGAATCAAATATTATTCTCAAATGTGATTTTTGGCCTAGAGGCCATTGGTACCTGAGGCCAGGCTGATGCTACAGAAGGAAGATAATGAGATGAAGTTTCAAATTACAGCATCATCATAGAAAATGTTCCTCTTGGCCAAGGCGCCCCCTGAGTAGAGTGGCTGATCTTGGTTTTGGCCGATGAAGGGTGATTCCCAGAAGATAAGTAATGACCCTTCAGGAAAGGTCAGGTTTCTAAAGGCCAGATGAGGGAGGGCACCCTAGGTTATGGGACTGAGGAAGATAGTGTCCATACAGATTGACTGATATATTTTTAGTAATACAGATGACTCTAAAACACAGAGAGAGATTATCTTTGCCCTTATATTATTGCGAGGGGGAAGGAGGGCGACAAAACACACTCCAAGCCCAGTGAGGGGGATGCCTCAGCAATTCTCTCTTCTGGCCTGGGAAGTGCACGGAGGGAGAGGTAGCTACTGGAAGACGTTGTTTTTCTCTTTTTCAGTTTGAAATATTTGGGGGCAGGTGAGTTGGCATAGAGCAAACATAATTACATGTTAACTTCAAAGTTGGAAAATACCATGTACGTTAAATTCCATAACCTGCCAGGAAGGAAATTGTTCATGTTGACCTAATTTTATTTCTGATCTGCCTACCATTGTTTAGAATTAAAATGTTGATGGTTGACTTTATAATTCAATGCTTTTATTGGAAAACAATTTTTAAAATGACAATATACTACAGAATAGAACATGCCTTGCCCCAATTATATATTTTACAAGTAACTGATAATTATGGATAGTGGGTGGCCACTTAGTAGAGAATTTAAAATCTTTTCAAAAAGAAAAACTATAGAATCAGCCATTTTTGTCTTTTTTTAAGTTTTTGGTCTTTTATTTTTATCATTATTATTCATTTATCATTATTAATCACTGTTTCTTTATCTTCTTGTTTTCATGCATTGACTCAAGCAAGTTTGTGTCTAAATTTCTGGTTAGATGCAACATTATTTCACAAAAACTGCCAGGTTCATTTTATTTTAGGTGCTAGGGAAGACGCTGAAAAGCAGAGATCAAAGGAATCTTAGTAATCATTCAATACAACCCTCTCACTTTAAAGATGGAGAAACTGATGTCAAGAAAAATGATACAGTTTATCCAAGGTTGCACAGCCAGTTAGTGGAAAAGATGGATTGAGAACCCAAATCTCACGACTCTTGGGCCAGGGCTCCTTTCCCCACAGCACACTGCTCTTAATTTCCTTGTCTATGTTATATTTTAAAATTCTGACTCTTCTCCATTGAATGAATATAGACCTTTTAAATTTTTGCATCAAGATGGAATTTTCCTCATTCCTACCCCTTGCCTTTTCTCCTCTCCTCATACCTTGTAGGATCTTTGGGAGGAATTAAAGGGAGATTTTTTTTTTGTACACCCAATAAAAGTCAGGAGAGGGAGATAGCCAACATAAGCAAGATTCGTTTGTCTTGTAGATGCTGTAGTTTGAGGAAGCTGAAAGACACAAAGGTTTTAAGATCAGGTATAGGCTCCCAGGTTGGAAGCCAGGACACTTAGGTCAGATCTTGAGAACAGGCAGAGACCAAGGGGATGTTAGAGGTGGAGTCAAGGAAGAGAGACTAGAGAGAGAAGGGAATTGGCTACCCATCCAAAGAGGACCCTATGCGGACTGATAGCAGACTTGGCACCATCCTTTAGACTCCATGTGGTTGGGTGATTAGCTAATCATAGGAATCTCTTTTTTGGTAATAGGCTCTATTGGTACAGTTATGGGTCTAATTAAAGAGCTACATTGAAAATTTGGGCATATTGGCAAGTTTGGGTTTTAATATTACTACTCTGCTATTTGGAATCCTGTCCCATTCCAGCTAACCTGGGCATTCCTAAAATAGCTCTTATTATCCATATGTCGGGCTGTCCCATAGAATATCTGCTTAAGAGGGGTTCAGAGGACTGTACAGGCTGAATAAGTGGAGTGATCCTTGGAGTGATCCTTTTTTCTCAATGCATTCCCACCAGCTGACTTCTAGACTATTTCACCTTGCATGAGCATAAGGTAGTGTAAAGCCTGTAGACTTTGACGTTAGACAGATTCAAATTCTAATCTCAACTCATTACTCCCTAGTTGAGGACAGAGTTTCTTTAACTACCTAAGTTTCAATTTTCTCATTTCTAAAATGACAATAATAATATATACTTTGTAGGATTGTTGCGAGAATTAAATATTATGGGTAACACATTTGGGACAGTGCTTGGCACACAACTGTCAATAAATGATGACTTTCATTTTTCTGGCACTGCTGAGGGAAGAGGGGAGGGGATGAAAGTCTGAGGAAAAAAGGGCAGGAGTTTCTTTCTCCTTGAATGGAGGAGGGTTGGGAGTTGGTAGGGGTGCCTGGTCAGAATAATGAGTTGGCCAAGAAAAGGATGGATGGAGAGAGGAAAAGAAGGATAAGGTGTGAAAACAGGCAAGATCCCCAGAAAGCAGAGTAGGAAATCCATGAGCAGTGACAGAAGGTGGTTCTATAACCCCTTGATGCTGCAAATGTGGTCCTTGGACCAGCAGCACTGGCCTCACCTGGGAGAATCTCAGGCCCCTCCCCAGACCTTCTGAATCAGAATCCTCATTTTAACAAGATCCCCAGGTGATTCCTACGTCCCCTCAATCTAGTGAAGTTGTTTTCATCTCCTGGGAGTTTGAGCGGATTCAAATCGACAGGAAGGCCCTCAGGACTTTGTGTGGTCTCTGAATTTATCAGAAAGATTTCCCAACTAAGTGGATGAGGTCCAGGATCCAAGATGGGTCACTCCCCTTGGCACTCTGATCTGGACAGAGGTTTTCCAAGCCAGAGTCAGGCTGCAGGATCTGAGGGCTTCTTAGAACTTCTCGTCTGGTTCCCAAGTGACAGGTGTGGAGGAACTAGGAAGTGGAGTGGTTAACATTCTTTCTCTATTGAGGAAACAGGAAGAGAATTAGGATCATCCTTTAGACACATCTGGTAATCCTGGGAGGCACCCTGCCTAATAGGCATCCTGACACCTGTCCCTTCAGCTCCTGGTACCCTTCCTTGCTTCTGAACAATGGAAGCATTTTTGTCTGTGCCCTGAATTTAGGGTCTTCATCACAGGTGCTGGGAAAGAACACGGGACTAATGCCCTCGGTGCCACTTCACCTCCCTGTTCCCTGTTCTCCTTATAAGTAATAAAGGCTGAAAATTGTGATGTGAGGTCCCCAGGTTTCCCAGTGCAGTGGGGACTAGAACTGTGGCCTTCTGATGACTATTCCTACTGGATTGCACTCAAGATAGCAGCCACACAGCTCATAAAAATGAGAGACGTTGCTGGGTATAAAATAAGAAAGTGTTGGATCTGGAGCCAACGAGAGAGCACTTACGCCATCAAAACAGAGGCAGTCTTCACTCAGTCCTGACAGTTGTCAGGGCCCAGGGTAGCCGGACAATCTTTTCTCCAAGAAAAGCTAGAGTCCAGACTTTCATATCAAATTTTCTAATTTTAAAGGCTGACAGTGAATTCATTTTAAAAAAAGGAAAAACCTGCTGCTCATATAAACACATCTGAGAGTGGGGTGCTGCCCACAGGCTGCCAGTGTGTGACCTCCTTCTCAAGCCTTTTAAGAGGAGAACTGAAATTTTCAACAGACTGGAAATAGGCAAACGAGACAAAGACTCTTGACTTGTTTACCCCAGCATGGCAGGCCCCAGTGATGCCTGCCCTAGGAGGACAAAGATGCCAATTTATCCCCCTGGATGGACAGTATGAATGAAATATTGTTGTCATTACCCTTTCTATTGCAACTGAATACAAAAATACAAAGCATTCAATAAGTCACACGTTATGGGATGAAAACAGCCTATCCTAATGAGTTGATTAATCATTGTCAGCCTCTTGTTGTGAGCTGATACATGAGTAATGTATGTTCTGAGTATTGATTGCATCCAAGCTAGGATTCCTTTGAGGCCATCACCTGAAGGACACTGTGACCAGAGAGGTCCACCTCAAGTTACTGCCTCTTGCAAAGTGATAATGGGGTGCACAGCCAGGTGTAATTTAAGCACATCTTCCTACAGTCAGTGGGTGGTTGTTGCTGCACTGCTATAGCTGTATTGCTTTCAGCTTTAATGGGAATCTTTATTGAAATAGAAACCTAATTCCATTTAGGTTAATAATATGCCCACTCAATCTTCCTTTGCAGAACTAGCCTGATCTTTAAACTTTCCGAGGGAGACTGGCAGTGATTCCTCATTGCAGGTAGATATCTCATCAGATAAAACAGAGTTAGGAAAGACATTTTTACTCTGAGTCATTTTGACTGCTTTTCTTCATAGTGAAAGTGTGGTAACTCTCTCTTATTTCTGAACGCATTGGTGCTAAAATCGTGGTATTGGACCATGAGTCCACTAGTTGGCATTTATCTCCCAGGTGGACCAGCCTGAAGTTCAAGAGTGGGATGAGCTTACACTCAGGTTCAAACCAGGACCATAACTATTTATCCCAACTCTGCTGTTTTAATCCAGGCTCCCCCTGTGTGATTAATGGCTATAGAAATAATTTATGGGGGTTGTAAGGGGGTTCTGGAAATAAAACAACCTGGATGCAATGTCCATCTTTCCCAATCCCAAACCCCAAATTTCTTCCTCTCTGGAGCCAAAAAGCTGCTAACTTCTATGGGTGGCTGGGTGCAAGTGAGGCCTTGTGCTTCCGTGGGTTCCAAGCAGAGCTGTGAGTTTCCGTCTCCTTGTGGGTTGGGCAAGTGCCTGGAGAATCATGTCAAAGGCCAGGAGTGAAGAGTGAAAGGCAACAAATCCTGGGATGAACTAGGCTGGCAGGACTAAAGTCAACACAGGCCCAGTGTGACTATGTGGGGTTTTCCTACCCCAAGATGCCAAGGAGGAACTGAGTGGGGACAGAGTCCTCTATCCTTCTGCTGGCGCAGTATGAGAATGTTGGAGGGAGGGGGTTTCCTGTAGGTGCCCAACAGAGTTCTGGCAGCTTTGATAATGCATCCCGTGGGGACTGAGATTTCTTCACCTTCTCCCATCTATGGGACTCCCACCACTTGGGACACATAAACCACTGTTCTCTGAGACCTAAAGGGCCCACGCAGGAAAATGCCATGCCATCTGAAAGGCCAGCAGCCAGAGAGAGGAGAATCCGTTAGAAAAAGCAAAACATATTCCCAGCAAAATGAAGCTGTGCAGAAGTGTCTGACTGGGGGACGAGTGGGGGTAGGAGCTTTAAAAGAAAAAACAGCAGCTGTTGGTAAGTGCAAAGAGAGGGGGAAATAAACGAGATTCCAAAGGTCTAAGGAAGGGAGGAGAGAGAGAGTAAAATGATTCTAAAGCTCTCTTCTTATAGGAATAAGGCGAATTAGGAGGGAGCTAAAGCATCTCTGTGGGAGAACAATGCATATTGGTGAGGATAATAGTATCTTGTTGTCAGAAAAAATATATATAAATTAAAAATAATTTATATAAGAAGCAGTTGGGTTCCCAGGTCGCCTCTCTTGCCTTACACAGGATGGGTGGCCCCCTACTGCCTCCTGGCAGAAGATTCTCTGAGAGGTTGAACCAGAGGGATTCTGGACTCCAGGATACCAGGCACACCAAGGCAAGGATACCACACTGAAAATGGGGATGAAGAGGAAGATTAGTTACAGAAGGGTGGGATCCCTGGCCCTGGTCTTCTCCTGTGCCTCACCTCCCAGAATGCCAGCAGCCATGCATATGCCTCCCAGGAAGGGAGTTCGAGGTTTCCTCTCTGGGGACCTGACCAGCTCAGGAGAGAAGATCTAAAGATACTGACGGTTAGAAAACCCCAGGGAAACAGACATTACTACAGGGAAGCAAAGCAACCAACAGATTCCACACCCATGGAACTCCAAAACCTCCACTGAGTGCATCAGTCTTAAACATGAGCAGACAACCAAGGATCACCAGACATGTGAGAAATCTAAAATGAAAGGCAGAAAACAAAAAAAAAGAAGAAGAAAAATAATTTTGGAAAAAAAAAAAAGGAAAAAATATAGACAGCAGAAGAAAACTTAAAAAGCCCTCCATATCTCCAGAGAGAAAAGAGAAGATACTATATTCAAGAAACAAAAGAGGCAATTAAAAAGCAACATTTAGAGAACAATCAAAAGAGATCTTGGAGATTAAAAATAAGATAGCAGAAAGGAACAATTCAAGAGAAGAATTGGAAGAAGTATTGTCAAATTTAGCATATAAAAATATGACTCCCAGTTTAATTTGAATTTCAGGTAAACAGCAAATAATTTTTTAGTGTAAGTATGTCCCATGAAATACGTAGCTTATCTGAAATTAAAATTTACCCAGGTATTGTGTGTTTTATCTAGTAACCTAGTTGGAAGACAAAGTTGATGAAATCTCCAAGAAAGTATAACCAGAGAGAGAAGATAATAAATTTAAGGATTAGTTGAGGAAGTTCAATATTTGAATGATAAGGAGTTCCAGAAAAGGAGAACAGAGAATATAGAGGGAATAAATTATCAAGGGAATTCCCAGATCTCTGAGAGTCTACCCAGAGCCAAGCACAAAGGATAAAAAAAATCCCTGACAAAGCACATCATTATGAAATTGCATAGCACTGAGGACAGAACAGTGAAAGATCAAGCCACATACAGACAATCAGGAATGAGAATGGCAACATTTTTCTGTAGAAAACAATGGAGCAATGCCTTCTGAATTCTCACAGAAAATTCATTTCCAGTCTAGAATTCTACACCCAGTTAAACAGACTATCAAATCTGAAGGCACAGTAAAAACTTTTTCCAGAACCTTCAAGACCTCAAAAAACTTAACTTCCATATACCCTTTCTCAGAAAGCTATTGCAGGATCTGCCCCATCAAAATGTGAGGGTTAGCCAAGAAAGAAGATAAAGACCCCAGGAGGGAGAAGAAGGTAATCCCTGAGATGATGAAAAAGGGAGATCTTAGGATGACAGGTGTACAGCAAGCCTAGAGAATTATCACTCCTGACGGGAGGAGGACAGAAGGCTCCAGATGGGGTATCTATTCAGAAAAGGTGAATTTTGTAGAATATCTGATGTTTGGAAGTATTGAGATGAGATTTTAATACGTCAGAGAGTTTGGTTGTGAATTAGTGATTGATATATAGGAAAATTAAGAAAGTGAGAAAATCATTAACTCTAGAGAAAACCAAAAGTTGTACAAGAAGGAAATTTAATCACAGTTCATTTCCTGACTTAGTTGGGAATAAGATTTACATAGACATAATAATGTAAACGCAACATTAATCAACCAACCAAACTTATGATATAATTAGAGAGTATGGAGAAGAGTGTATTTGTATGCGTGAGTGTGCCTGCAGGTGTGGGGGGTGTGTTTGTGTGTGTGTGTGGATAGAGTTTGTGTGGCTAAAGAAGCTAAATCTCATAATTCAATAGTTGGAAGACTCTACATAATATCAAAAGCTGAAATATCAAGAAATAGGTGTATACGCAAGCCATTTAGAAATAGAAAAACAAATGCCAGAAGAAACAGATACAAAAGTTGTAAGTGGTTGTCTTCTAGAGAGTGGGAATTATGAAGTAGGTAGGGGCAAATGCATGGACTACTATTTTGTATTGTAAGTTTTGTGGAACTATTTGACTCTTTAAAACTATTTACCTTAGTTTAAAAAAAGTTTAAAAGTTTTAAATGTTACAGATTTTATTTTACATAGAATCTAGCGATATATGCAAAGAACAGTATCCTTGACCATGCAGGATTTATTCTATGAATTCAAGGGTGAGTCAATATCAGGTAATCTATCAGCATAATCTATTCTATCAACAAACTGAATTTTTAAAAATAATCATATCAATAAAAATATTTTAATAAAATTTAGCAGACATTCCTAATAAAATTTTTAAATAAATAAGAAACAGAAGAAAAATGATAAAGTCTATAAAAATTATAAAACACATTACAGACAACAAAAAAATACAAATATTACCATAAATGGCAAAAGGAGAATCATAAACTTTTTCTGTGAAGAATTTTAAGCTATATCTTTCCTATAATCCCCAAAATGTGAAGGACCACCTGCATCAGAAGTACTTGTTCTGGAGTCTCAGGGGTCTACATTTTAAACAAGAGCCCCAGCTAATTTTGTTTTGATTACCTTCGAGAACCACTGTTTAGGTCAACAGAAGTTACCAGAGGGTTCAAACCAAGGAGCAACAAAACCAGATTTTCAAAGACCTCTTCCTTCCTCTTCTCCTCCCAGCCCACCCACCCTCCTGTCATTACAGTGAGGGACAATAGGGTTGTTACTCTAAGTCAACGACACCATTTCCTATGGAAAATTTGGGTCACGTTGCCATTCGATGCCAGAAAAGTTACTGGAAGTGGCCTTGATTCCTGGAGCATCGTGCTTTATCTGATTCATGGTAAACAGCAAGATAACATCTTCCTGGGACAGAGAGAGAAATAAATGCTGTGTCTTGTCTGCAAATCTGAAGCTGGTCTATCCTGACTTTGGAAGTTTTGGGTTTTTTTTAGAATTTCATAATAGCAAACCTTAAAACAGCTCTCAGAGGTGGTCACTGTCATTTTTGCAAGTGCTGGAGGACATCTCAGGGCAGGGCAAGTCCTCTGGGTAGGTCTCAGAGCCCAGCTGGAGCCGTTTTCATGCAGAATTTGTGACATCAGTCTAGGGAGGCAGATGGGCTATCTCTAGAGATCTGGGGAGTACCAAGCCCTAGGGAGCCACAGGGCATCTCAGGAAACTTACATAACAACAACAATAACAAACCGTCTTTCTGATAAGGTGGTTCTGTGCAGAGCAAAGGAAGTGACCGAGGTGACCTAGAGAAGCCTCGCCCAGCCCTGGGAGATGTTTTGAACAGAAACTCTAGGCGGTGCTCCTGAACCTTCAGCTACACCAGAATCACGTAGAGGGTTTGTTAAACCCCATTGCTGAGTTCCATCCCAAAGATTCTGATTCAGTAGAGCAGGGCGCAGCTTGAGATTTGGCATTTCTAACAAGTTCCCAGGTGCTGCTGCCGCTGCTCCGGGGACCACAAATGAAGAACCACTGCCCTGTAGTAGGCAAAGGAAATCTGCTCAGCAAGATCCTTTTTGCTGGGGCAATGGCCAGATGACTCTACGAAGGAGAAAAGCCAGGGGTGCCAATGGGATGCATGCTGGGGTCACTCTTAGAGGTCTGCAGGGCTGTAATAAAATACTCCTCTTGAGGACAAGAAATGGACTTGGGCCTTCTTGGCCAGATAGCTATGCACCTGGTTACATCAATCAAACGTCAAACGTCTGACGAGTGACTATCATAATTATAGCTACATTTGTTACGTGCTATCTGTATGCTAGGCATGCCACAGACATTTAATCTTGATGTCAGCCCTGTGACTCTCTCACGCTGACCTTGCTAGGTACATCCCACCCCAGGGCCTTGGTACTGGCTGGTCCCTTAGCCTGGAACATGCTTTCCCCACACAGCTACTCTCCTTTCAGGTTTTTGCACAAATACCATCTTGTCAGGGAGGCCTGTCCTGGCCACCCTGCCTAGAATCTCAACCCCCACCCCTGCCCCAAAGCTTCCATTCCCACCTTCATGGCTTTATTTTCTCTCTTGAGCCCTTATCACTAAGGTTCTGTATATTTTGCTTGTTTGGTTTATTATCTGCTTCCCTCATTAGCACGTAAGCACAAGGGCAGGGAGGTGTCACTGTTGTTTTCCTGGAACCTAGAACTATCTGGTACATAGTTAATAGCCCAGACTTACTGGGAAAATGAAGAAATGAAAGCTTCAGAGAGCCAAGCCTTGCTTTGCAAAAGATGTGCAGAATTTTGGTATCGTGATGATCAGAGCCCATCGATTAAAAAGCATTCACATCTGGCATTATTTCATTGGAGCTGTTCAACTGTGAGGGAGGAAAATAAGTAGAAATTCAAACAAAGAGAGGATGGAAACTGGAGGTTAGGGAGCGGGAGCAGGCTGGGCTGAGTAGAAGCCTGGGCAGTGGCACCACTCACCTCGGCCCTGCGGGGAGTTGTCCCCCAAGTCTCCCGCCAAGGGTGGCTCTGAGTGGGTGAGTGTGTCCCCCGGGCTCTTACTGGGGGCAGGAAACAGCTGCTGCAGTCAGCAAGCCTGGAAAAACCCTGCCCAGCCCAGCTGCTGGAAAGCAGGACTGGTTTCTGAACTGACAAAGAAGGGTTAGTTGAAAAGAGTAGCTTTCAAATAGCCAAACCAGCTCACACTGGAGAGAACTAGGAACTAGGTTTTCTCCCAGAAGCAGCAGCTGGCACAGCAGCATTGTGGCACAGAAGGCACAGGGTCAAAGAGAAGCCAGCCGTGAGCTAGCAACCAGACTCCTGAGGCAAAAGGAAGAATGTAGACTCGTGATTTAACTGTGTAAACAGACTCAGTTTGATTGGAAACGTTGTCTGATAGAGTCCATGCCACGTGGAAAACATTAAACATTTGCTCTCTCGGTACCCGTTTCACCGGACAGGCTGCAGTGTTGACTATTTTGCAATAATATATAAATTCAGTTCGTTAACGAACTCCAGGGAGAATCCACGTGCCCTGGCCAGCGTGGCTTGTCTCATATTTGAACAAGAAAAAAAAAGAAAGTGCCTGAACCGTTGAGTTCACAGGGCACACAGGCAGGTGCTCGAGTCACGCTTCGCAGCACAGCACCCAAGCGAGGAAAGAGGAGAAAGAATAGAAATAATTGTAAAGCCAATAAACAGACTTCACCCACAGTGATCAACTGACCAACAACTAGATTCAGTTCAACTCCACGAACAGTAATTGTAGAATCAACATAGAGTGGAAAATCCTTCTCTAAATAAAAGCCAAAGTGGGATAGTGATGATTGGGTCCCCAAAGGTACAAGTCCTCAGGTTGTGGAGCAGGCAATTTGGCACACCTTACTTCCTATCTCCATCAAGAAAAGACTGAGGACCCACTGTGGATGCAGAGGGAAGCCTGCGTGTTTGGCCGGCAATCGCAATGCTAAGATGCAGGAAGCTGAGTGGAGCCAAAGAGAGTAGCTGGCAAGTGGCTGACGGCTTGGTCTACGGTAACAGAACCGTTAAGAGGGGTGGTTTAATAAGGGCTCCATGGTCAAATATGTGTGGGACGTATCAGGTTACACAGGGTTAAACTGGTCTCTTTCCTGTATTCTTTGATAGGCTCATGTGCACTGGGAATCCACGAGAGGCCTACAGTACAGAGTGTTTCTCAAATATTGGACTGTAGAAGCCTTTTTTCAAAAGCCAAGCCCATTTATCCCTCTGCACCTATGTTGGGGAGAAAGGCTATGGGCTAAGTGTGACCGTTTATAAGTAGATTCTGTTAGATCAGTAGGGAAATGTGGTCACCACGCTATTAGTGATTCTTGAAATGGATATTAAACTTCCTTAAGCCTCTAAACCTGACTGTGACAAACAGTGACCTGGAGAGGATGCTTCCGTCCAGACAGGAGAACTCAGGGTAGGCTTTTGCGGGATATACTCTCCCGCTGCAAAGCTTGAAACCAGACCTGCCGTTGGAGTCGAGTTCTTCTTTTTAAATGCTGTCGGCAACTTACCAAGTTGATTTTATCCATCTCTAAAGGGTTGCAATTTGCAATTTGAAAAATACTAAATTCTATCTAAAGGTAGTACCTAACACCTTCTTCATGCAATACAAGATCTTGACAAGACCCGTGCTTTTGGAAAAGAACAGAGAGAACTATAGTTAAAACCTACTAAAATGGTGTTTTCAAATTTTAAATGTGATGCCATATTCTCATGTTATGCTGTAAACAGTTCACAGCTATTCTCGATTTTGTTCTAATTGAGATCACAGGTGAGCACCCAGATAACAGGCACGATGTGGATTCAGTCTGCTCCATGTTGGGAGGCTCCTCGGGGATCCCAGGGTACGTAGCCTTGCCTAATGGGGGCTCTTTCTTCCCTTTGCTTCTCAATTAGCATCTTCATGTCATTCCTTGACACTGAGCAGAGGCTCGGCCTCTGAGGGAAAGCTGACCCAACTAACCAAACCTAACTCAGCACCCCAGATGGTCTCCTGGTGCCTCAAGAAAGGTGAGAAAGGTTAATGATAAAAAAGATTCTCTTGAGCCAGCCCTGATGGCCTAGTGATCAAAGTTCGGCAGCCCAGGTTCAGTTCCTGGTCGTGGAACTACTCCACTCATCCATCAGGAGCCACGATGTGTTGGTGGCTCACACAGAAGAACTAGAAGCACTTACAACTAGAATATACGACTACGTACTGGGGCTTTGGGGAGACAAAAAAAAAAAAAACAATCTCTTAACACCTTTCTACCATATCAGAAAGGACTGTGCCTCAAGGCCCTGGCCCTAATCCCCACCCCTGGGTGCAGCTCTGGAGGCCAGTCAGCGGCTCCTCCCCACCCTTTGGTGCACTGAGGGCACTTCTAACAGAATTTTTTTTAACTGACAATTGAATGTGATATTTTGCAAAGCACTGTGGTTTTTCAAGGTTTTTAGAAGGGTCTGGAAAATCTTTGTATTCTCAGTTTTCCTTTTACACTCTCTTTATTCTCTTCTGGATTCGCTTGATTTCCTTCTAAGCATTTTGGCCGTGGAGTTCTCCATTATTGTCCCTTGGAGTAATATCTGAAATATAAAACACAATCTCGTTGTTTGGAAAATTAAAAGAAAAATGGAAGTGCAGGTAATGGGCCCTGAGGAGCCTCTGGAGAGAAGTGAGGTGGTGGTGGGGGGGTGCTGGGGAGAGGCGGTAGTCCAGTCAGAATGGCGAATGATTCGCTGTAATTTCAAGAGTGAAAAAAGTGCATTTTACCATGCTAAATCAATTTAACTGTTCAAATGATTATTGCTCCCCTGGTGTGTATAAAAACACAAAAAATGAAAGGAGACAGACTCATACAGACTTGAAGAGTTTTCAGAAACCAGCATACTCACAGTCTGTTTTGGTTTTGCCCAATGTTATGAATCCTAACTTTTCAATTTTACTGTCTACAGAAACAAGACAGTAGAGCATGGTGGTCAAGGGGGAGATCTGCCACTGACGCACTGTGTGACCTTGGGCAAGTCTTGTCACCTTGCCAAGTCTCAGTTTCCTCCTTTTTAAATGGGGATTATTCATGACCGTGCTTACCATCTAGGGTTATTGTCAGGATTTAATGAAGTCCTGTGTGGAGAGCACTTACTAAGAAATCTGTCACATGGTGAAGGCTCAATGAATTTTATGACACTTTACGTGAATAGAGTTACTGCAAGTCAACCAGGATTCGGTCTTTGGCAGAGTTGCGTGAAAGCCATGCAAGAGAAGTGCCTGTGGTTCTTTTGCTCCATGTACCAAGCACCGCAGATTTCAACCGGGAGCAATTTGCCCTTCAAGGGACCTTTTCAATGTTTGGAGACATTTTTGGTTGTCATTCTGCTGTGTGTGTGGGAGTGCTATTGGCATCTAGTGGGTAGAGGCCAGAGATGCTGCTTAAGATCCTACGTTGCACAGGACAGCCCCACGACAAAGAATTATCTGGTCCAAAATGCCAATCATGCCAAAGTTTAAAAAACACTGACCTAGCACAGACTCTTTAATATCTTAGGACTAGGGTTATACTTTTCTTTATGGCTGAAAAAAGAGCTGTAAATGAAGTCTCAAGAGAAAAAAAGAAAAGTCTCAATTCCCTAAGGGTCAAACCTCATTGGCAGAGTTGGGGCAGAATTAGGAAATGCAGATTTTAGCCTGGTAG
Source organism: Equus przewalskii (assembly GCF_037783145.1). Classification (NCBI taxonomy): domain Eukaryota; kingdom Metazoa; phylum Chordata; class Mammalia; order Perissodactyla; family Equidae; genus Equus; species Equus przewalskii. The sequence continues at coordinate 56,436,291 of NC_091839.1, read as the reverse complement.
TTAATACTGGAAACAGAATCCTGGTATTTATCCACAACTGTTCAGGCTTTCAATGTTGAGGTGAATTGGTGGGAGCCCAATGAAAGTTAGACCATGGGGAGAGTTAGACCAATGAAAGCACGACTCACTTGGAAGGATTTAGTTTGGCGGCAAGGGAAAATTTTGATGTTAACCTTGGTCCTGAGATTAAAGCACAGATATGCTGAATCTAAGAGGAGTATCTTGATTGATAATCCCTTAAATCCACTTAAAAGTAAATATAAATCAAGGCGAAACCTTCCAGGAAGGCTTGTTTTGATTCAAACAAATATACTAAATTTTGCATGATTCTCCCAGATTTCCACAAATCAGATCCAAAGGCTTTCTAGACCATTGTTGACAATAGCTCCAAAGAGGAAAGTATATCCTTATGTCTTGACAATATCCTACCTTCAATTTGTGATCAAAACATAATAAGATAAGCAGAGAAATAGGCTGAGAAATGAGCTGGCATCATGTGGTGTCACTGATTGTCGGGGTGCGACCACCTTTCTTAGTCATCTCAAGAGAAGCAGTTCAATGGAGAACGGACTGCTCTGTCTCTGTGAGACGCAAACCTATGTACTCCAGAGTCACTCCTTGCTCTTCTCTAGCAGAGAGAAGAGCAGGCAGCAACAGAATCTCTAGGGTGCATATCGGCAGGCAGTTGTGTGAGGGCCAATCCTAGGGCTAGTGAAAGCAAGGTTGAAGGATGGTGTGCCTGACCCGAACAGCAGAGTTGAAAGCCCCTGTGAAATGGCACATGACCTTCCCACGTTACCTGTGCAAGACCCATACACCACTTGCGCTGCCGTTATGGCTTATTCCTGTCTATGAAATCCTGTTGAAAATTTTCTCATGTTTAGCTTTCTGTTGGAGCGTAACCCAGCGTATAACTTCTCCAATGGCAATTTAAAGTTGAAATCATTTTGAAAGGGTACAGAAATGGAATTAGTCTCTTGGTTTTGGGAGGGGCGATGGCAGCATAAAAGGCACACTGACCTTCCACTTTATGAGCAGAAGGCAGGTGTGAGCTTACAAAATAATGTTCCAGAATATTCACAGGTGAATAAAGATTACTCTGTTGTCCCATTTGAATGCAATGCCACTGCTAGGAGTGCCAGAAAGTTTGATTACCTGGTCACCTTTGTTGCAAGAATGGAACTTTGGGTGATCTTCATAATGTTGATAGAAGCTGGTTCAATAAAGTATTTCAAAGCTAGAATGCTCCTCAGAGCACTGAAACTTTTGGTCATAGAAGGAGACATCTGCAAGTAAATGACTTTATGGTAAGCATCATATTTTGAAGAGCTCCCTAACTGACCGTGATATAATAATGACACCTACAAACACTTAGCTTTGGGGAGGCTCTGATGGAACTCACAGATCTGTATGGTCAGAAAAAGGTCTCCTGGTGCCCACGTGAGTGAAAGGGCAGCATGCAATAATGCATGATGGTAGAAAGAGCACTGGCCAGGAACCCAATGACCCGGCCAGCTGCGTGCTTACTGCCTTTGTGATCTCAGACATTCTCTGACCCCTTAGAGTTCAGTCTCATCAGTAAATGAAGATGGATGCTGGCATCTGCTGTGTACCCTACTGTGCTGTGAACATTTGAGAAAGCTTCACGAATCCTTGACTAAACAACCAGTGTCTTACTGTTCTTGTCAAAAGGTAATGAGAGTTAGAATCAAATTGTCTTTTATTAAGGAAATATGTTTATAACCAAATTACTTCCTGAGAACTTCATGTTTCCTGGCATGGTCTTTCATTTCTTTCCTAATATAAAATTTGTCAGGAAACCTATGTTCCACTGAGTAGAAAATTACATAGCCAGTAAATATATTTTCAAATGTCTTATTTTATGGCCATGTCCTTTGGTCATCTAGATGTGGGTTTTTTTGGAGGGAGTCTTAGCCAGAGATCTTTTTAGTACAGGGGACAGAAACCCATCCAAGTTAGTTCAGATAAGAGAGACCTTGTCACAAAAAGAAAAAATCAGCAGGCCATCTCACATGCATCCCCATCAACGTAGTGCCATTCCTCATGCAACTGGGTTTGGGCGACCTTCAAAATCAAAGTGGTGCTTTTTCTGTTTTTTGATGGCTTCATGCTTATTTTTCTCTTATATAAACTATAAACACACACACCACAAAACTGGCCCAGTCAATACTCCCAAGTCTAGATGACCTTATTGGTCCAATACCCATGTACATGCGTCTCTTAATCTCTTTCCTTCTTCCTTCTTCTTCTTGTCTGGACTGTGGATGCAATCCTATTCTCTCCACATCAGCTTCCTTTTTAGGCTCAGAGTGGCATGTCACCAAAGCTATAGAATGACAAGCAAATTTGGAAATGTACTTTTACAGAACCACGTTGGGGTGAGTTACTTAACCTCCTTGTGTCTCAGTTTCCTCATCTCTAAAATGAGGGTAATACTATTCCCAATCATAGTGCCTGGTCCATCATGCTCAACATTAGCCGTTATCCTTATTAAATTTATGGCGAGGTTAATTTATGAAAACGACCAAAAGCAGGCATAGGACGTATAATCCAAACACTGTATCAAGTTCTAAAATAAGATGAAGTAAACACTGCATTGAGTTTGTCAGGTAAGTTTCCAGAGAAGATGACTTGGCCTAGGTCTTGAAGGAAGCGATTGAAATGACTTGGTGAAGAGAGATGTTTTGGTTTTCAATGACTATGTGACAAACTATCCCAAAACTTAGTGGTTTAAAACAACGATTATTTATTTACTCACAATTCTGCAATTTGGGCAGGCCTTGTCTGAAATGGCCCATCTCTGTTCCACATGGCATCTACTGGCTGAACCATCCAAGATGGCCTCCTTACTTATATGCCTGGCACATCAAGTGGGGCTAGCCAGACATCCTCTTTCCATGTGGCCTCTCCATGCGGCTGGCCTGGGCTTCCTATCACCATGATGGTCTCAAAGTGGTCAGACTTCTTACAATGTGGTCGACTTCCCCATAATGCAAAAGCAGAAGCTTCCAGACCTTCTGAGTGCCTGAGCTCGGAAGTCCCAGAACGTCATTTCCACCACATTTGATCCATCAAAGCAGTCACAGGGCCAGCCCAGCTTCAAGGGGAGGGGACTGCACAAGCCCATGAACATCAGGAGGCGTGGTTCACTGGAGCCACAGAGGAAAGAGACTGTGACAAGAGGTTAACACAGAAGCTTAGGCGCAGGGAACAGTAAATGCAAAAAACCCAAACCCCAGGATAGGCCATGATGAGCATTTGAGAATTACGAAGGAGACTGGCTGGCTATTGTTTTGAAAGACAGGAATAGAATCTGAGGGTTTATTTGGATCTAAAATAGTTCAGTTGTATCCCCTATACTGAGCCAAAGGTCCAAACTAGGAAGTAAGAGAACCCCCCACCCCCCAAGTGTCCTTGTCCCTGGAAGCCATGAAATCCACTGAACATGTGTCAAGCTGTTAAACTGGCAGACACGCCGGCAGAGCCCAACAGTGGGGAAGGCTCTGGGTCGGGCCCCTGGTAAGAAGTTCCCTCCCAGGGTCACTCTTCATCACTCACTGTCAGCATTTTTCCCTCTCAATTTTTCCCTCTATTTCTGGGTTTCCTGAAGCAGTAAAACCACTAATTTTCTGTGGGCTGATTATTTTCCATGTGAGTAGATCTGGAAATTTTCCTAAAGAATCAGCTTTTGGTTGGGTTGATGCTGAGTCTGTTTGGGGAGCTGCTTTCTGCCGCCATGGTTCGGGGTGGGTTTGATAGAGGGAGCGTCTGCTCTTGGTACAAGGCGGGTGCAAGGGCGCTCACCGTGGTTGCCTCACTGGGGCTTGCATCGCATGCACCAGTGTTTCTCTCTCCTGTCCCAGAAACAGAGACCTCAGGCGTTCCTTCTAAAGTTACCTCTCTGCCTTAGAAGGTTGGCGGAGCCCCTCAAACCACAGAGAAGGTGCCAGCATTCGTGCTGATCAGGTGTGTGCCCTGAGTTTACAGCTGAGAGATGGTCAAGGCGTCTTCCATTCACCAAGGCAGCCTCTCCCTTAACCCCCCTCTCCCCATCAGCTCTGCCCCCTCACTCCTCTCCTACTACTTAGCTCTCTAGAGATTAGACCCCTCACCCCCTTTCTTCATTCTGATCTCCAAATCTTCTCTATGGTGTCTTCAGAATGTGGGATTTTTTTTTTAAAAAATGTACACAACTTCATTTTAAAGCAGCATTGGTCTTGGGGTTCATTAATTAGGATATCACACTTAACTAGAATTAACTCATTCTTAGCGAAATCCTTACTGCCTGGCACAGAACCTGCGCAGAGTGGGAGCTCAGCCATTAGTGGTTGAATGATGCATGAAGAGCTAAGGGATCACATTCCTGCTTGGGGTTTTATGTTTTGTTTGCTAAGTTTGTCCCTTAGGACTCTAGTCCTGTCATAGACCGTATGGAGGAAAATCAAGAAATGAGTTTCTTAGAAACAGCTCCGTCAACAGTCATCCTCCTTCCCGCCCCTCCTCTGCCAACAGAGGTGAGGCTGTAAACAGCTCTCCTCAGAAAACTGGCACTTGGAAAATAGAAAACCAATTAGCGAGCTGTGAAGTGGCTCAGGAGAGTGTCATCGGAGAGGCGGGAGGGAGAGCACGCACATCTTGGACAGAACCTTTAACGCGTAACCTTTTGGAAGACAGCATTGATTCTAAGTAGGCTCTGAGTTTAACCGTTCAGTAGTTACTGAACTTCTTTAGATGTATCTTCTTGTGCTTTGTGCTTTTAAGATTGCAGACTTGGGGGGGATTTATCAAGGGGAAAGTCTAGACAGTTCTTTAGGGAAATGTTTTATGAGCTATTCTTTTGCCTTGCATATTAATCCTCAGGCTGCCATGACAAAATAGCACCGACTGAGTGGCTTAAAGAACAGAAACGCATTTTCTCATTGTTCTGGAGGCTGGAAGTCTGAGATCAAGGCACTGGCAGGGTTGGGTCCTTCTGAGGCCTCTCTCCTCGCACATGGCTGCCTCCTTGCTGTGTCCTCGTGTGTTGTCTCTCTGTGCATGCACCCCTGGTATCTATTCTTGTTTTATGAGGACACCAGTTATATTCTATTGGGGCCCATCCGTATGACCTCATTTGACCTTAATAACCTCTTTAAAGGCCCCATCTCCAAATACAGTCACATTCTGAGGGGCTTGGGGTTAGGACTTCAACACATGAATTTTGAGGGGGACGTAACTGCCCATAACACCTTGTTTGCTTGTGGAAGTAAAGAGTAGAAGAATATGCCACCCTCACATATTCCACTTTGGCATAAGGATAATTTTGAGTTAAAGGCACTTGAAAAACAACAGATGCAAGAAGGTTGCTCTGACCTCTCGTTTTTTTCCTAAAAGGAGAAGACCAAGCTCCCATGTGAAAGATGCCCTCCCTAAACCAGGAGGAAAGAAACATTCTTATCACCAGAGATGGAGAACAGAGGCTGAGAGAAATCTGTACAAACAGATCTTGTGAAAATAACCCTTATCTTCTTTAGTCTCCCTATCATTATGGTTATTTTTCCACAATTACAACTTTTGTTCAACCTAGTATATAAGTTAGGCATTTAAGCCTGACCGCTTTTAGGGTCTTCATTTTCCTGTGAGGGCTCCCATATGCATGTAAAAATATCAAATAAAATTTGTATGTTTTTCTCCTGTTAATCTGTCTTATATCAACTTAATTCTCAGGCAGTGAGATAATGGAAAATATATATTGGTCTCTGGTTCCTGGCACAGAGCACGTAAACCCCTTGTAATTGCCTAAGTGATAAGAACACTAGAAGCATCTCTTGTTCTAACGTTGGTCTTTGACCTCAGTTCCTGACACAGGGCTCCTGAAACCCTTGTAACTTCCTGGGTAAAAGGAGTGTCTTGTTTTAATGAGGTGACTCTGGACTCCTCAATGAGAGCTGGTTACCAGAAGGACCAAGTCATGATTAGAAGCTTGGAATTTTCAGCCCCACCTCCCATTCTCTTGAGAAGGGAGATGGGGCTGAAAATGCAGTTGATGTTCAATCATGCCTATGTGACAAAGCCTCCGTAAAATCCCAAAAGTATAGGGTTTGGAGAGCTTCCAGGTTGGTGAACACATGGAGGTGCTGGGAGAGTCACGTGCCTGGAGAGGGCACGGAAGGTCCACGTCCCTTCCCATATACCTTGCCCTACGCATCTCTCCCCTCTGGATGTTCATCTGTATCCTTTATCATAGCCTTGTATAATGAACTGGAAATGTAAGTGAGCTGTTTCCCTGAGTTCTGTGAGCCGCTCTAGCAAATTAATCAAACCCAAGGACTGAGTTGTTGGAACTTCCAATCTATAGCCGGTTGGTCAGAAGCACAGGTGACAATCTGGGCTTGTGACTGGCATCTGAGGGGTGTGTGTGTGTGTGTGTGTGCAGGGGGCAGTCTTGTGGGGACTGAGACTTTACACTGTGAATCTGACGCTATCTCTGGCTTGAGTCAGAATTGAATCAAATTGTGGGACGCCCAGCTGGTGTCGCAGAAACTTGCTCATTGTTGTGATGACAAACCTCCACACGTTTGGTGAGCAGAAGTGTTCTCTGTGAAGGTAAAGGAGACACACAGGGAAGAAACTTATAGTAGGGAAGAACTGGATTTTTCCCTTCATAGGAAGGAAAAAACTGAGTTTTTCCATTTAATCAGGCCCAGCCGGAGACTGTAACAGGGTAGAGGGAAAGTCTTGCCTTCCCCAGAGAAGTTTGTTAACTACTTGGTGTTGGTTGAAAAACAACATCCTCTCTCCCCCTCACCCACGCTTTCTGCCAGTTCCTGGGATTGTTGAAATGGGAAGGAGTTGTAAAGAGGTGAGGGGGTTATTCAGGGGTTCCTAGAAGGAATGTTGTGAGTATGAATGCCATTCCAGGGGTCCTTGGCCCTATCTCTGCTTTGCCTCTGTCTCTCTCGAGATCGTTTGTTCCTTGTTCTGTTTTTCAGAAGTGAAAGAAATTAGATTTCAGAATCACTTGACAGGAGGAGAGGAGGTGCAAGAAAACACACACATGGTTACTGCAAATCCTTCTTGTGCTTTCCTGGGCACCTAGCCTCTCTTTCATTTGATGGTTCTGGGTCTCCAGACTGGCTTGATTCTGGAAACTGGGCAAGGCATCCTGACTTCATCGGGATGAGTGTCTTCAGCCTCCATCCTGGATTTCTTTGATTTGTACAGTTTGAGTAGTACCCTTTTGGGCTACTCATGTGTTTTCCGCAAGGAATATTACAGTTGGGGCCGGCCTGCTGGCACAGTGGTTAAGTGCGCACGTTCTGCTTCGGCGGCCCAGGGTTTGCAGGTTCAGATCCCGGGTGTGGACATGGTACTGCTTGGCAAGCCATGCTGTGGCAGGCGTGCGACATATAAAGTAGAGGAAGATGGGCATGGATGTTAGCTCAGGACCAGTCTTCCTCAGCAAAAAGAGGAGGGTTGGTGGTGGATGTTAGCTCAGGGCTAATCTCCCTAAAAAAAAAAAAAAAGGAATATTACACTCATGAACAATCTCCATAACTCTTTGTAGGTAAGGCCACTTGGCTGCCACTCCAACCCTACCATTCATTAACGATAATTGCATCCACCTGGCTTCTGATGGTTAAGCACTACCACCTGGCCCCAATGAGGGAGCGTCCTATCATTCTCATTGCTATCAGGGAGCTCAGTTCTGCAAAAACAGAGCTTCATCCCTGGCTTCCAGAGGAGAGCTACCCCTGAATTCTTAGAGCTATTGGTACGCCCGTCACCAGCACGTTCCTTATTGCTTTGGTGGATCGTGTATGCTCTGGACTCTCCGATGGAGCACAGTCATGTAGCCTATACCCACTCTAGCATGCCCACCTCTCTGAGCCTTTTACTCCCTCTTCGGCCATCTGCCAGCGCAATTCTGGTGTTTCAACCTCACTTAATGTGGATCATTCTTTTTCCTTGCTTCTTGGGACCATCCTAACAGCATGCTTGCACCATCTCTTGGGGTTCTTGCCAGACTATTGAATCTTGTATTCCAGGACAGTGCTCCCCAGTAACACTTTCCTATCCAAAATAATATTTTGTCTGCCTTGAGCCAACACCCTCTGAATCCTGTCCCATGGATTCTCCCCCAGCTCCTGCCAGTATCTGCAGGCTAGGTCCTGCAGCTCCTTGGGTGCATGCCCCCTTGCCATGTCAGCTGAGTTATGTTCTAACTTAAACCTAGTGATTGGCCTAGTGGCCAGGATAGGCTGTTGAGGCAGATCGGAGGTGGCACATGCTGTTTCATAGCGGGGTGGCCTCTGCATTGTCTTCAAGAAGATGGGAGTACTAGCCTACAACAGGGAGGGATGGACCAGTTCTGCGGGTGCCTGAATCCAGATGTCCCCATCTATTGTCAGGCTCTTCTTATGCAACCAGGGCCCTGACCTCGGCATAGCGACCTTGCCTCGTTTGAGAGGTTAGCTTTTTTGGAGCTACCCTTGTTATTAAGTCCCAAGCCTGGTCCTCTGCCTTCTCTGCACCTCTGCTGCATGAAAAAAGAGATTCTCTATATGCTAACAAGGAGGCCTTCTGGCTTTCACACTTTCACACTTTTTAAAGTTGATTAATTACTCTTTAGTCTTTTCCCAATGCATCAGTTGGGCTTAGCAGTAGCCACCTTTACTGTCCTTTTAGTTACTATTTTCCCCAAATTGCTCCCATACCTGATGCAATGCACCAGCCAGCGCATTTGCTACCACCAGTGAAAATTTAAGTATTGCACTGTTACCTTCTGCTGTCTGTGCTCCCTGTTCCATCAGCAGAGGGGTTCTCTTTGTCCCCACCATGGCAGGTGATCCAGCTCGAAAATCCCATTTTAGCATCTGCTTTCTCAGACCATTTCTGTTATCACCTGTCACAGGTTGGGTTCCTAAGACTCAGAGACAGAGATTGGTAGGTAGGAGGTTTATTAGGGAGTACTCTTGGGAACAATACCGTGAGAGAGAAGAAATCAGAGAAGCAGGATTGGGCAGAGGGAGAATTTGGCTGTGACAAAGGCCTTCGCTGACCCCGTAGGGAGCTCTAAAGCTGGCCCTTGAGACTTGTCCCAAGTTGCAGTGAAGGTCTTTCACCTCCATGTTGAACAGTCATTGAATGATGGCTGCTCTGGGGAGGGGTCTTGACCATGGGTGAGGCAACTCTCAGAAGCTGGAGTAATAGCAGAGCCGCTGACAGTGGAGGGGCTCCTGCCAGCAGCACTTCCAGAGGATGGACGATAAATCTCTCCATCCTGAAGGGATGGCTCATCACAGCATCCATGGCAGCAAAGTTGTAATAACGTAAACACTAAACTTTGATCTAACCAAAAATTATGCTATACTTGAGAGAAAAAAGTATGTGTTTGTATGTATTTGTCTATGAAGTTGAGGAGGGTAAGAAAGAAAATCCTCTTTCATATCACAGGAAGATGATAGATTAGATCTAAAATTTTGTTTAAAAAATTTAAAGCCAAAAATCTATGAAATAGGCTGCACAGATGTAATTTACTCAGCTATTTCTGTCTTCCCTTTATTGAGGATGCGGCTTTGTCTACCCACCAGGATGTTATATTTATAAAAGTTTTTTGCCAGTAAGTTTGTAATAATAAAGAAAGATATTTTGCAGCTAGTTTTTAAAATTTCATTTTGCAGGACAGAAAGCTAAAGCACCTATTCAGTGCTGGACTGGCAACCTTAGTGTTGGTAAAGACAGAAAGAAAGAAACAGACCTGATATATTTGGAAGGAATTAGTTGCCTCTTTCTTAACAAAGAATGATAATGGACAATTTAAAATTGTTTGACATCTGTCAGATTGCTTTCACTCTCACAGTAATTCTCCAGTGTCAGTAGAGCAGATATATTATCCCCATTTGATGGGTGAAGAAATTGTGGCTCAGAGGGGCTGTGTTTTACCAACAAAATCTGTAAATAAATACTGGACAATTAATTTAATTATCAATAGGTTTACTTTATGTTTCAATTGGATATTTTGAATTTTCAAACAACTGCTGATAAAAAGAACTTGTTTAAATGTTAAATTGTGTTACATGGCAGACTTTTTTCTACCCACGGGTTTTCTAGGGTAATCTTTGACAAATAGACTTGTTCTAGAATAATTTTTTCAGGCTTCAAGAACATCATGTCAATACCCAGAAAAACTCACTCTGCCTTTTAAGAGATCTAAATTGTCTGAGCTGTCAAACAGCAAATGGTGGAAGTAGACAATTGCATTCCTGTTGGTAAATGAGATATAATTTGTGTTGGAGGATGTTCGGTGTAAGTTTAGAAACTGTAAAGTAAGACAAAAGTGTTTGGGTAGCAGAGATGGCTGCCAAGCTGTAGCAGGTTCTTAACCGTCATAGTTGCCCACAGTGCCATATATGTCACGGTACCGGGGAGAACATTGGAGAAGGTCTTAGTTCCACTCTGTGAAGCACTCTTCTATTTAGAATTCTCTGAACTCTTCATTTGGTCCATTTATATTTTTACAGGGAATGACTACAGACTACTTTGGCCCTTCACTGTTGCTATAATCCAAATTACCCCCTTTTTAAAGTCGTCTTTAAATAATATAAAATTCCATCTGAACAGGTACCCCCTAAGTGCATTGATCTCAGGTCCTTGTTGCTTACTAAACACTTATTAAGCAGGTCGCCGAATCCTAACCTTGCAGACGAGAGTTTACTGCACTGAAGCCTGAAACTACTGCCCACAGACCTTCTGCAGCACTTATATAAGACATGAAAATAAATGTGGGGCAGGGGTGGGAGGTAGGGCAAATGCAATATTTTAATGAACTTTAGGCTTTTGTTTTTATAATAAATTATTTGATTTATTTTTAAAATACTTAATTCATATATATTGTGCAAAATTCAATGGTACAAGAGTCATCTGTGAAAACAGTCTCTTCTCTCCCCTGTCGCAGAGCTCCTAGTTTGTGTCTCTAGAAGAAACCAATCCTTAGGTCCAGAGATAATCTCTTACACGCACAGGCCTATACATAGATTCTGCACAAATGGCAGCCTACCACATACTTCTTATACACATACTCCTCCTGCAATCCAAGTCAGAACATATTAGAGCTACAAATTTTCTTTCCCAATGGCTAAATAGCATTACACTGAATGGATATACCATAATGTGTCTAATCGTTAAAAGGCATTCAGGTTGTTTCCGATCTTTTGCTATTGTAAGCAATGCTGTAATATGGTTTTCTTTTGTGTTTACGTCTTTGCTGCACTTGGAATTTATTTTGGAGTGAGGAGTGAAGTAGGCATACAAATTTATCTTTTTTCTAGATGGCTACCAAGTCTGACATATTTATTGAATAATTTGTGTTTACTACTGATTTGAAATGCCTCCTTTATCACATGCAAAATTTGTAGAGGTGTTGGAGTAAGTTTCTGGGATTTATATTCTTTTTATTTATATCTGTGTATTCAAACATTTTAATTCTTATAGCGTTATAGTAATAGTCAAGTGACTACTGAGGACTTGAAACAGGGCTAATGTCACTAATGAGCCAAATTTTAAATTTTATTTAATTTTAATTAAAATTTAAATAGTTACATGTGACTAGTGGCTATGTGTTGGACAGTGCAGTTCTAATAGATTCTTGCTTGTGTATAGAAAGATGACTGATTTTTGAACGTTAATTTTGTACCCAGCCACCTTATTCAAGTCTTCTGTTATTTAGAATAATTTTTCAGTTGATTTCCTTGGGTTTTTTTTCTGAAAGTGATAATTTTACCTCTTTCCTTCCAATTAATAAAACTTCTAGTTTTATGGAAACAATGGTACATTCACAACTTCATGATATTAATTCACTCAACAAATGCTAATTGTCTTCTGAATATTAGGTCTTGGAGGATACAAAACAATGAAGACATATTTGTTGCCTTTAAGAATTTGTAGGATGGAGGATAGGACTATCTCATAGAGAAGTATAATGCGGCATAATAACACCCTTGATAGAGATAGGCAATGGTTTTGAGGGGGCAATGGCATAAAAGTTCCTCAAGTGGTGTGTGAGTGTGTGTATGTGTGTGTGTGTGTCTGCATGCCCGCATGTGTGTATGTGGGTCTGTGCAGGCAGGGGAGGACTTTTGGAAAGGGGATGCCTGGGCCAAGTCTTAAAGAATGAGTTAGAAATAATCAAATGATAGCTGGAAGAGGACAAGTGAATTTCAGACTAAGAAGATAGTAACTTGTCTATAAAGTATATATTTTAGTATTATTTTTCTTTTTGATTTATTAAAAAATGTGTACTCTTCTGATGTAGGCATTTGCTCAAATATCTATACAACATATTGATCAGGCATATTTTCAAACTCCATTTGTGTTTGGAAAGTGTGAGCGTTTTCATTAAAACAACGCATGATAAAAATAAAAGTGTTACTTTCAACGAATGCTTAAGTCGCCTGGCTATAATGGTGGCAGTACAATTTAGCTAGTAGGTTAATCCCAATTCCAAAGTTAATTTTATAGTAGTCCTAGTTTCTTTGCTAGTAATTATTTCATACTGGCAATTCATTAATTCCTCAAAACATGTAATCCTTTCCTAGTGGAAGTACTCTCCTACCAGGAGGTTTTATGTTCCATACAGAGCCAAAGGGATAAACTTAAATTTCCTTTGAAACTCTTAGCTAAATTGTTTCTTTTAGAAGTTTTGAAATTCTAATTAATCAACCAAAAAAAATAATGTGTATTGAAACTCTTTCATACATAATGCTACTCCTTTTTCTTTCTCTAATATTATCCAAGTTTTGATTATACAAGTTCCAGTATTATATAAGCTCTAGGTCAAAGCAGCAACTTGCCAAATGATCAATTTATCAAATTATATATTTACCCACTTTGTGTATATTAATTGCTCATAGTGTATATCAATTTATATTTTGCTGAGGCCTCAATGTTCAGGGTATTTGGAAAATGGGCACAACATGATTGTCAAGAGTTTTGTAAATGTCCACTAAATAGAAGCATAAAAGGCCATGGAATAGATTGAAAATGGTAGATATGAATCAAATTTGGTGAATTAATCTCACCCTTCTTTATAGTGATCTTTCTGTACTGTGTTGAAGCTTTTGCCCAGTACTGAAAACTGGGTGTCTTCTCCTCTATAAATTGTTACCTCTTCAATGTAACTAAATAAACGTCCTTTTTTTTTTTAATGGAAATGTTGATTTCCCAGGCATTTCACCCTTTGGACAGTGGCACACTTCTGGAGCACTCAACTTCCATATACTCATGGTGGGCTCACCCTGAAATGTAGTTGAAGTTGTTATGCATATAAGAAAAGTCAGTGAGAATGTAAATGTGAAATCACTTCAGGCCCAATTCCTTCATGGTCTACCAGAAACCCTTCCTTTCTCTCCCACGCAAGAAAGCAGACCAGTGAATAAAGAGTAAGATGGACAGTGGTTGGTGTGTTGGTTAGGATAGGCTGTTATGCTTCATTAACATTCTACCTCAAGTTCCAATGACTTCAAACAGCAGAAGTTTTTAAAAGTTTTATTTCTTGCTCATGTTACGCATCTGCTAGGTTGACAAAGGGGTCCACTAAACTTAGTCACTCAAGGACTCAAGCGGATAGAGCAGCCACCATTTTGAACATTGCTAGAGAGAAAAGAGATCTCTGGAGAGATTCAGTCCAGCAAACTCTGGCCCAGACACATGACACTTCCACTCATAATGCATTGGCTGGAACGAGGCATATGATCCCACCTAACCACAAAAGGGTCTCAGTGGAGAGAACTGGAAATATTTGACAAACAACGCTAATGATTACCACCACGGTTGTATTGAAAACGCTTTGAAAGAGCAGTTTTGGCAAGAGCAGAGATGACCTCAGCAGAAATAGAAACAATGCAAACAGAGCTGGATCACAGTGTTGGCTGTTCCATGATTATTCACATTTCTCCTCCGTAAATCTGTTTTCCAATTCAATTCAGTTCACCTGAATTCAATAAACATTTAATAAATGCCAGAGGATGCAAGATACTTGGTTATACAAGGGTGGGCAGAAGCAAAACCATAGGTATCACTATTTCTTTCTCTTTTTTTTTTTTGAGGAAGATGAGCCCTGAGCTAACTACTGCCAATCTTCCTCTTTTTGCTGAGGAAGACTGTCCCTGAGCTAACATCCATGCCCATCTTCCTCTATTTTATATGTGGGACGCCTACTACAGCATGGCTTTTGCCGAGTGGTGCCATGTCCGCACCCGGGATTTGAACTGGCGAACCCCAGGCCGCTGAGAAGCGGAATGTGCAAACTTAACCACTGCACCACTGGGCCAGCCCTTCACTATTTCTTTTGAATGCTGCTCTCAGGCTACTTTGGTGGCCACCTTCAGAAAAACTAACAAAGTTTGACAATGAACTAAAATCAGATCTAATCATATATAAGCATTTAGAGTATAATAATGGTGTGGACAGACACTGAATTAATTTTTTTTCCAAAGTTATATCCCTTCCTCTTACTAAAATATATAACAGATACATTTGACACATGACACCAAAGTCAAAAGCCACAAAAGCAAAAACAGATAAATTAGATTTCATAAAAATAAAAAGCTTTACTGCTTACAAGAAAACCATCAAGAAAGTGAAAAGACAACTCACAGAGTGAGAGGAAAAATTTGAAAATCACATATCCGATAAAAGACTTGTATCCAAAATTTGTTTTTTTAAAAAGCCTGTGAAACTCAACAAAAAGACAACCCAATCTAAAAACGAACAAAGGATTTGAATAGAAATTTCTCCAAAAATCCATATATATAATTGGCCAGTAAGCACATGAAAAGACAGTATCGTTAGTCATTAGAGAAATGCAAATCAAAACCACAATGAGATACCACTCCACACCCACTAGGATGCCTATAATAAAAAATATAGACAATAACAAGAGTTAACAAGGATGTGGGAAAATTGGAAATCTCATACATTGCTGGTGGGAATGTAAAATGGTGCAGCCACTTTAGAAAACAGTTTGGCAATTCCCCAAAAAGGTAAAACACAGAGTTACCATATAACCCATGCATTCCACACCCAGGTATGTGTTCAAGCAAAATGAAAACATGTTCACAAAAACACTTGTACGTGAACGTCCCTAGCAGCATTATTCATTCCAAAAGTGTAAACAATCCCAACGTCTATCAACTGATGAATAGCTAAACAAAATGTGATAGATCCACACATTGGAATATTATTCTGCCATAAAAAGCAATGCTTCAGCGTGGGTGAACCTTGAAAACATTATGCTGAGTGAAAGAGGCCAGACACAAATGGTCACATACGGTATGATTCCGTTTATATGAAATGTGCAGAGGAGGCAAATCGAGGGAGACAGGAAGTGAATCAGTGGTTGCCTGAGGCTGGGAGGAGAGTGGAATGGGGAGTGACTGCTACTGGGTGTGGGGTTTCTCTGTGGGATAATGAAGAAGTTCTGGAATTTAGTGGTGATGGTTGCACAACTGTGACACCAATTTTATTAGTAAAATACGCATAGTTACATATGTATATATGTATACGCACATCCAGATGGTGTACTTTTCTGTTCTTTCTCCCTTCCTCCACAGAGAACATACGTTATCTTTGTAACTTGAAAACCTCCTAAAATCAGTTCAAATTAAATTCAAAAGCTGAGATTTTGCATTTCCCTAATAATCTTTTTTTTTTTTTAGCTATTTTTGTTTTTTCCTTTTTTTTTTTCCTTCTCCTCAAAGCCCCTCAGTACGTAGTTGTACATTTTTAGTTGTGGGTCCTTCCGGTTGTGGCATGTGGGACACCGCCTCAGCATGGCCTGATGAGCAGTGCTATGTCCACACCCAGGATCCAAACCAGCGAAAACCGGGGCTGGCTGCCAAAGTGAGAGCTCAACCTTAACCACTCAGCCACAGGGCCGGCCCCTCCCTAATAATCTTTAAGTGACCCAATGCAGATTACATCATATGAAATTCTAGAATAAGCAAAACTAAGTTGTGTTGGGGAAAATAATCAGAAGAATGGTTGTCGCTGGAAGGGTGGGAACAGGGATTGACTAGGAAAGGTCATGAGGAAATTTTCTGGGGTGACAGAAATTGTAGTAATGGTCTACGTGTTGATCAGTCTTTGGGTTACACAGGTGTACGCATTTGTCAAAACGCAAATTGTACACTTACAATTGTTTGATTTCATTGTATGTAAGTTTTACATTAAAAATAAACAAATATTGGGTATTTAGGGTAAAATATTTTAAGGTAAAGTGCACTTTGAGATATATATTTCTAAACTAAGGCGGATTAATGGATGAGTACAGATAATAGAAGGATAGTGACGTGATAAAGTAAATATAGTAAAATGTCAATGATAGAATGTAGGTGGTGGGCATGTGGGAGTTCACTGCTTTATGTTTGAAAATTTTCATGATAAAGCTGGAGGAAGAAGGGACCCAATATAAAGACTTCACTATCTAGCCTTCTGACTCCAAAAACTCCACCTTATTTACTTGCCTCCTCTCCCACTACCTGTCAGGTATTTTTACTCGATTGTGGAATTCATCTTCAGCCCCTACAAATCATTCGTGCTTTCCTCGTTTTCATTAAGGGTAACATCATTCTTCCAGTTGTGAGCGGTTCTCAGGATATAAATCACATTTCTTTCTCCTTTCTCCCATACTTTCTAAGCTCCAAATTTTTCTGATTTTCACTTTTTCTCATTTCTTTTCCCATTAGCGTCACTTGAATTCTGCACCGGTTACCTGCATCCTAATGGCCATTTCCACAGAGAAATAGAACGGTATAGCTAAGAAAATAATCTGCTTGTAATTTGGTGCTCTAGATCTTTTTTACATGCTTGCTATAGAATGGTTCTGATAGAATATTGTATTAGAATTCACTTAGTTATTGTTAAGTCTTAACACTGAATTCATCTCACTTCCTTTTAGCTTGTATGTTAATACAAGCCTGAAACCAGTTTTGGCTGATTTAGGTGCATACATCCCTATCACCGAAAACAGAAAGATAAGAAATCTATACTATGATTGGCCTGTATAGACAACTAGTCCTGCTAAATGAACTATGCTAAAATTGTCAATTATCATCTTGGCAGATATCTGACACCGATTCTATCATACTCTTCTGTAGGTCCCTTTTGCAACTAGTTTATCTTAGAAGATTCATCAAGGAGTGAGATTAGTGAAATTGCTTATCATTAGATACCCCATGGGTACTTTTTTTCCCTGTTGGTTATACTAGCTGTCCGTTGGTAACAACCACCTTAAAATTTTCCCATGTCAAAATAATTGCAGCTAAGATGTAGTATTTTGGGACCTCAATTATCTACATATCTATACTTTGGAATGGAACTGAGTTTTATGAGGAAGAACTTGGCTCTGTCAAAAGCATTTCCCTGCAGGAATATGGGAGAGCCATATTTTGGAAGGCTTGATTCTTAAAAGAGCATGTCGGTCCTGCTCTTCACTTGGTTGACAGAGCACAGGGGTCTTTCGAAGACCTCCAGGTCTTTGAACCCTGTGTTAGTCCATTCTTTATCAAAAGCTCATGGAAGTTGCTTTAAAAATATTCAGTCCATCAGTTCTTCCAGATATTTTAAACTTTATCCTCAGAGGAAGCCAGATCATCTGGGAGCTATATAACTGGTCTGAGCATAAGTTTTCAGTAAATTGCAATTTGGCCAAATGCCATTAGTTTACTATGTATCTAACAGTGTGTACAAAAATGACTTACATTCAGGATTGTTTGCGTTTGATTTACAGCTACAAATTATTGAGTGCTTATTCTGTCCAGCAGCATATCAGGCAGTGTATCACTTAAATTTAATCCTCCCAATCATCCCTTGGAATAAATATTATCTCCATTTCACAGGGCAGGAGCTGTGTAACCTGTCTGAAGCTCAGACAGGTTACACAGCTCCTAAATGTCTGTAATAGGATTCAAACCCAGGTTTATCTGATTTTTAAATCTGGTGGCCTTACCCACAAGGAAAGCTACTGGGGGATTTCCCACTATGGCACACTGTACAGCCTTAAGCATCTGTATAAAGACCTTGACGAGCATTTTTGTCTTTTATCTTATTCCTGGTTTTACCCTTTTTCTCTGCTGCAGCCCTTCACAGATTTCTTCAACTACTTACTTTTATACTATAGTAATAATATATTTTTAATAAACTGCCTAAAATCTCTTTGGATTTATATTCCATTGAAGTATAAAGAAAAAGAAATTAAAAAGTCCCTCTGAAATCCTGTAATAATTACTTTTATTTAATGTTGGCTGGGTTTTTCTCGTGTTACTTGCCTTTATTAAATTTTCAGCTTACGTCCTAGAGTACACACTGCTGAAGTTATGAAATAACTGAGGAAAGCCTTCTTTTTTAAACTGTCCTCTGGCGCTTCTAAACACAATGAACAAATTTTACGGTAGGCTTGCACAGCCAACGCACATTTGGCCTTGGTATATAGATAATCAGATGTTTGAGGAAAGGGAGGGAGATTAAAAGTAGTTAATGAATGAAAGTGCATAGTAGAAGCTATTGTGAAAATTCCATTAGTTCACTTCCCTGCTTTGACTGGAACAGGGTGTAACATACAATGTGCGGAATCCCTGAGGTCTGCTTACTGGGGCCCTATAACCAGAGAAGAGTCTCAGTGTCCTTCAGACTCTGTTCCAAAATCCTAAAGGTATTTCTTCTCCACATGAGAAGGTACAGGTGATTTCCTAATAGCAGTCACCATTCTCTTGTCATTTTTAGAAGCTCTCCTTCTGTACCATGCTGTCTTTTCAAGGTCCTCTGTGTTCCTGACAACCTGGTGTCAAAGAGCCAAAGAGGCCAAAGAGAACATTCTGCTCCCTGGTTTGAAGTGATTTTCTTGGTAACGCTAAGCGTGGGCCAACACGGAACACTGGTTTTCCCACTTGCTCCCTTGGCTCTGTGTGGTTTTGGGGTGCCAACTTTTGTGACCTCATCACATTTTTTCACTCTGGCAAAGCTTTTGTTGTTGACTCTAACTTTGCTTTGTTTTACTGTGTCTTATCAAGGAACCTATCTTACCCCGTAGCCACCTTTGCCTTTCAGAGGTGCCGTGCTGTAGCCACTCTGCCACTAAGAATTTCAGGGTTTGATTAGCTGAGACACAGAAACCATTTCCCACTTAAATTCCCAGACAGTGATTTGGGAAAATGAGGCCTACTAGGCTTAGGGTACAGATGGAGGAGAAAGAAAAACAAATTATGTATCATTTTATACTAGTTGAGTATTATTATGTGAAAATGGCAAATGTTTCACTTCCCTATTTCCAGATTCATATCATCAGTACAGCTTAAGTAGAGATACAGGAATAAGATAAATTATATAAATATTTTTTGAAAAATTTTTATTTCAAATTCTACACACACACAAAAAAGTCTGGGGCAAATATTTATTTGCTTGCTTTTTACATGATACTAGCTCCCTCAACTAAGATGGTTTTTCTCTTGTTATAAAGTAATGCAATTCTCTCTCATGAATTTCTTCGTTTTTCAGGGATTCAGACTCAAAATTTATAATACTAGTGGGCCTGGCACAGAAAACTTTTATGTAAAGTTTATCAGATTGAGTATCTGGGAGAGGATCCCAGGAAGGAGAGAAAACGATTAATGAAAAGTAACAGGCAGGTTAAATTCCCACCAGGCAACAGTCCAGGGGTTCTGCAAAGATTCTGCCTCTTATATTCTTCCCTCATGTACTTCACGTGTAGAAAAATCTCCTTTCTTAGTATACAAAGGGAATTTACTAAATAATAATTCAGCTTCCTACTTATACTTACCAACTATATATAAGTATCAACTTAGAACACCTGATCAACATGAGATGACAATGGTGTTCTGGCAAAGACAAAGAAATCCAATGATGAAGCTTTATAGTGGGCAAATGTTTGATTTTCATTAGATTTTTTCAAATTTTGAATACAGATTCCCATTAGTGTCTCTTTGTGTTCAAGAGGCCCAAATAGAGAGCACGTGTCAATAAAGTCAAGAGGGTAAGGAATCCCTAAGGAACAGAGAATCTGCGGGAGGCCATGGGCCTCCTCTCTTTGGCATCCTCACCAAAGTAGCTATAAGTTTTTCACGTTGGATATTACTTGTGTATCTTGAAACTTTGTCACTAAAACCACGCTCCACTACCTACCAAGTTTCAAGTCCAGTATGGTCTGCTAGGTTACAACAGATGTTTCTGTGACATCAACGAGCTCATTTGTGATCGGTAAATAGAACAGACGCGGTGTAACACGGAGCTGTTTCAGTTCCTTGGCATGGGGCTCTGGAACAGCAGAACTAAAATTTTCATCTTTGGCAGGAAAGGAAAACGTTCCCATCATCACAGCTTTATTTTTAGAGAAATAAAAGGAGCGCCCGCACCTGGGGCTCCTCCCCAGTGAGGCATACCCCGGTCTCCATGACTCTGGGCCCCGGCAGGCCGCACTGCCTCCTGTGCTCAGAGCTCCGCTTTCAGCTGCTTTGCCCAGTACTCAGAGGCCAATATTCCCATTTTGTTGTTTTTGTGTGTTTTCAACATCCCCTGAGGCAGCCTCCACCGCATGTTGACTTGCCTATCTGCCTGGCTGTCCAGGTTACCTTTGGAGGTACCAGTTACTGCTTTCGTTACTGCTTTGGTTAAAAAGATGTACACCTTTTGAGAGTTTTATCCTTAGCTTATTTTTACTGTAAGCTCTGTTCGTTTTAATGAACATTTTTGCAGAATTCGTCATTTTCCAGGAACATGTATCTTGTGTTATAGTAGAAATCCTGTACTTTGCACTTTGTGGATGTTTAACGAATGCTGACAGATTATTTATAATTAATTAACTATATCACGAAAATCTTAAAAAATGATTCCAAGGAATGATTGTGTTGACAATGAAACAAATTACAAGAATTTAGCAAGATCATTTGACTTCTCCAGACTATCAAATCTTTAAAAGTCATTTTAATTTGCATGACATATTTATCACTACTGTTTTAGAGAAACAGAGGCTAACTTTTCATTTTCAAAGACTGATGAACAATCATCCATTAGTTCTTGAAGTTGAATAACAGGAAACTGTACTTGTTTTTCAAACCATTTGGCAATTGTAAGAAGCTCCTGGTCACAAAATGCACGTCCAATAAACTGTAGTCCTATTGGCAACCCTTGGTTAGAGAGGGCCATAGGGACACTCACAGCTGGCAATCCTGAGGAAAAGAGAGAAGCCCATTAGGTGATTAGTTCTCCATCCTAAGAAGCAAAGACATCTTCCAGTTTCCAGTGCTGGTAGGTACAAGACTGGATAAGGTTTAAAAAATAACAAAAATTACATGATATATATGCTTTTGTACTTCCCTTTGTCCACTTAATATATCTTGTAAATCACTGTATATCAGTTCATAGAGACCTTTTACATTCCTTCTTTATAGCTGCATAGTATTCCTTTATGTGATTTTTACCATAATTTATTCAATCCTTCTTCTACGATTGGGTATTTAGATTGTTTTCAGTATTTAGCTATTTCACACCATGCTCCAACGAATTATCTTGTGTACACGTTTTTTGGTATTTTTGAAAGTTTTTCAGATGAAGAGGGATTACTTCATCAAAGGATAAATGCATATGTAACTAGATGTTGCCAAACTCCCCTCTGAAAAAGTTGTACCATTTTGAACTCCTAACAGCAAAATGAATGCTTTTTTCTTACAGCCTTGCCAATAGGGTGTTATTGTGGAGCTTTGGAATTTTTGCCAATTTGTTAGTTGAGAAATAGTAGCTCGGGGTAGTTTTAATTCCAGGTTTGGGGCAGAGAAAGTATAGATCCTGGGGTATCTTGTTACGCTATAAAATAGGAAAGTTTTCAAAAATTAGTGGGGACAGGTCTAAAGGATATGTGCAACTTGAGGGGCTCCTATTGGCTAAATTTGGGACAATCTGAACATCAAAAATAATAATGACAGTAATTGCTTATAATACATTGAATTTTTTTCTAAAAAAGGAAAGCTGTTCTTTAGAAAAGACCGCTAGCTAATATATGTAGATGAAATGATAGAAAAGTCAGCACTTGTAATTCGCTAGGTAATGATTAATTCAGGCAAGGATCATTAACGGATGCTAAAACTGGGTTCAAGATTATGGGAGACAGGATGTTCACATGGTCTCAAAGCATCACCTCACCAATAGCTTACAATCGATAAAAGGAAAAATGTACCTTTATATGGAAAACATCTGGCAGTTACTTCCTTAACCAAGGGATCAACTTAGTCTCTAAAAGTGGGACAAACTGACATTAACTGTTTCCTGACGTGAAGAGTACGTTGTACTTCTGCCAAAAATGTTAACTCAACCCACTCATGAGGAAGCAAGCTGACAAACCCAGACTATGGATGGGACATCCTCTAGGACAAGCGGACTAGACTCTTCAAATAAGTCAATGCCATTTAAAACAAAAATTTTAACAGGTGGGAGATTTCTTGTCAGAAACTATGCAGGCCAGGAGAAAGTGGCTTGAGATTTTTCACATGCTAAAGAAGAGAACCTAGAATCCTGTATCCAGCAAAAATAACCTTTAAAATGAGAGGAAAATTAAGACATTCTCAGAAAGAAAGCTAAGAGAATTGGTTGCCAGCAGATTACCCTAAAAGAATAGCTAAAGGAATTTCTCTAAACAGAAAGGATATAAGACAAAGAATCTTGACACATCAGGAGAAATGAACATAAGCAAATACAATAGACTTTCCTTCTCCTCTTGAGTTTTCTACATTATGTTTGATGATTGAAACAAACATTATAACACAGTCTGATGTGGTTCTAAAAAAAAAGAGAGAACTGGGGGATTGTTCTAGATTTTAAAGAGACATCATAAACAAATGTAATATATCAGGGGAAAAAACAACTTAAAAAGACATTTTTGGTTGGGAAAATTTAATATGGACTATATTTGGAATATTATTGTATTTATGTTGTTTTCTTAGGTGTGATAATGGAACTGTGGTTATGTCGGAAACTGTCTTTACTCTGAGAAGATTCATGCTAAAGTATTTAGGGGTGACATGTCATGAAGCTGAAACTTCCAAATTATTTAGCTAAAAACAAAGACAGAGAGAGTGTGTGTGTGTGTGTACAGGGAGAGAAAGAGAGGAAGGAGAGAGCAAAGGAGGCAAAATATTAACAAGGATAAATCCAGGTAAAGAGCATATGGGTATCCATTAACTACTTTTTCAAGTTTTCCATAGGTTTGAAAATTCTCAAAATAAAAGTTAAAAAATATGCTATTAAGTGGATTGATCCTGAATAGGGGTTTGTGTGTGTGGTGTGCATGTGCATAGGTACATACGCACATGCACTCACCGTGCACACACATTCCTAGGCATTCCAGAAGGACAAGCTATTGCTTTTGAGGAACTACATAGCTAGAACCTAAGCTGAAGGCCAGGTGCCTGCCTAAAAATTTGAAGAAAACCAGACTGTTCCTCAGGGGTCCTCACCCGCCATATTTGCAGCCTGTGTAAAAATGTCATCCTGGGCACTTCGTGTCCTGTTGTCTTCCTTGATGAACTCCGTGTATGGTACTGCCTCACTCAGCGTGGTGGGAGTTAGCAAGACATCCACTCCAGAGTTAAACACAGTCACAAAATCATTAGCAATCAGCCGTCTCACTTTCTGTGCTTTGACAAAGTAATTCTCATAGTTTCTGTGGAAAAAAATAGATGATGCTTTAAGGGCTTTTTGTCATTTCTTTGAATCAATTCTCATACATAAGGACTGTTAAAGAATCACTGGATTCTTGGCCTTTATGAGCAGGTATCACTAAGATTCCTAACAACACAGAAAAATGAATTTTGTTCCACCGTGCTGTTACTCTAAAGGTTTGTATATCTGGAATTTAATCAATCAGAATTCACTACTATTCTGCACATACAATTCTGCACACAGAATCACAAAATACTGACAATTCCAAGGACATCATTAAACCAGAACATTCATTTTCAGGTGAGAAAAATCAAGTGCATAGCAATTAAATGACTTTCCAGTGGTTACAAAGATTGGCCGTGGAAGAGGAAGGACTGGAACTTAGGGCACTGAAGGCTCATTCTGATCCTTTTTCTATTACGGTCTTATGTCAGCTGTAGTATAATTATAACTAATTATTATAAGGACCCTGAAGTTTTGCATCATTCTGACATGCCATCAGAATTAGATACTAGGAACCAGGCTCTGGAAACAGAAACTGGGGAAATTATGCAGTGTTTGCAATTTTGTATTTTATGCATTGGTATAGCCCAGGAAAGGAAATGTGAAATTTAAGAAATATGCTTACTTTAGTGAAAAGAATAAGGAATTAGCCAGACATAGGGGTGACCATAATAAGTCAACGATACAAAGAAAGGGAAAAAGAAAACACTCCTTAGATCCTCCCAAAGCTGTTAACAAAGGCAGGCAAAAGTGCTAACAGTTCTAAACTGTACTTTCCTCACCTGTAAAAAGGATATAACAACTCCAGTCTTACTGAGGACCAAATATAATGACATAAAAATGTGAATTTTTTTTTTTTTTTTGGTGAGGATGATTGGCCCCGAACCAACATCTGCTACTAATCTTCCTCATTTTTCTCTTTTTTTCCCTCCTCAAAGCCCCAGTACATAGTTGTATACCTAGTTGTAAGTCCTTCTGGTTCTCCTATGTGGAATGCTGCCACAGCATGGATTGATGAGTAGTGTGTAGGTCCACCCCCAGGATCCGAACCAGCAAATCCCAGGCCGCTGAAGCAGAGCACGTGGACTTAACCACTACACCACCGAACTGGCCCCTGTGAAATCTTTTTTACCCTAAGATTGCTAGAGAAATATCAGATGTCCTTACTATCATTTGACCACAGGATCCATAGAGATAAAATGCAGGCATCACCCATAAATTACACAACAGCAACAGTGGACAACTTAAATCATGTATTAACAGTGTTCCCCAAAACCAAAATTTTATAAAAGAACAAATACTTCTGTTTTCTGTTAAATTTCTTCTTACTTTAAATATGGTTCAAAAACAGAACTACAGCTTCCATTAAAGATGGAGTAATAAGGTTGGGATTGACCCTCCTATCTTAAACAACTAGAAAACTAGACAAAATGAAACCACCGTTTTCAGCCATTAGACAACAGGGATTGAGGGCAGGGAGTTCCGAGGGAAGGGAAACAAACAGGTAAACCCTTTGACTTCCTCAGCTTAATGCCTGGAGGTGGTTTCCAGGCCTCAGCCCAGAGCAGAGGAATCTAAACAATTTGGGGGGTTCTCAGTAAGTTAAAGAAACAGAGAATGGAATTTCAGCGGGGCAAAGAGAGCTAGAATTTGCAGAGCAGAGTACTGGTGGGAGAAAGCAGCACACAGAGAGAGCTCAGGAGATCTGCTGAGTGATTGCTTGAGTCCTTGCTGAGTACTGATCAGTGCGTGTAAGAGAAGAAACTCTCAGGTTGGGAAAAGAATCACCAAAAAGCAGTAGGTCAAACAATTCCTAGAGATCATACAGGGCTGGGAACAGTTTGTGCTCCTAACAGCTAAAGTGGAAAGACCTCATAATACATGGAGCATCTGGAAGAATGTTCTAGGGTGCCGCCTAGAGTAGAGTTAAGTTAGCCCAGACTAAAGGCCAGTTTGGACTCATGCTAACAAAGCTTAACAAGAATCTTTGAAAGGATCCAATAGTTTCTAAGTAACTTAACTGCATCCCAGAATAAAGTCTAATACTGTTTAAAGAAACACAAGAAAAGTCCAGCAAATGACAATGTAAAATTCCCAGTGTCCAGGCATGCAAAAAAGCAGAAAATATAACCCATAACTAGCGGCAAAAAAGTGATCAATACGAACAGATCCAGAATGACAGAAATGTTAGAATTAGCAGATAAGAACATTAGAACTGCTACTATAAATATGTTCCATATGTTCAAGAAGGTAGAAGAAAACATAAAATAATGAAGAAATTGAAGAGATAAGAAAATCTTGGAACTCCTAGAGATGAAAACATATGAAATAAAACATATGAAATAAAACATATGAAATAAAAATTACACTGGATGAGACTGACATCAGATTGACATAGCAGAAGAAAAGACCAAGGACTCTGAAGACAGTAATGGAAACTATCCAAAAACAAGAAGAGAAAGAAAACAACAACAACAAAAGGTACATCAGTGAGCTGTGGGACAATATCAAGCAGATTAACACACATGTAAATAGAGTGCCAGAAGGAAGGGGTAGGTCAGAAAAAATATTTGAAGACATAATGGCCAAAATTTTTCCAAATTTGATTAAAACTATAAACCCACAGATTTAAGAAGGTTAACAAATCCCCAAACAGAAGAAATATGCAGAAAACCACATCAAAGTCAAACTGCTGAAAACCAATGATAAAGAGAAAATCTTAAAATCAGCCAGAGGGAAAAAAAAGACATAATATATACAAAGGAACAAACATAAGAATGACAACGGACTTCCCAGAAACCATGCAAGTCAAGAGACAATGGAACAAGACCTTTAATGTACTGAAAGAAAAACTATTAACTTAGAATTTTATTCTGCGCAACAAAGGAAACAATCAACAAAACGAAAAAACGACCTAACAATTGGGAGAAGATATTTGCAAACCATGCATCAGATAAGGGGTTAATATCCAAAATATACAAAGAACTCATACAGCTCAACAACAAAAATACCAACAATCCAATTAACAAATGGGCAAAGGATCTGAACAGAGATTTCTCCAGAGAAGATATACGGATGGCCAACAGGCATATGAAAAGATGCTCAACATCATTAGCCATCAGGGAAATGCAAATCAAAACTACAGTGAGGTATCACCTCACTCCAGTCAGAATGGCTATAATTAACAAGACAGGAAACAACAAGTGTTGGAGAGGATGTGGAGAGAAGGGAACCCTCGTACACTGCTGGTGGGAGTGCAAACTGGTGCAGCCACTATGGAAAGCAGTATGGAGTATCCTCAGAAAATTAAGAATACATCTATCATATGATCCAGCTATTCCACTGCTGGGTGTTTATCCAAAGAACTTGAAAACACAAAGGCATAAAGATACATGCACCCCTGTGTTCATTGCAGCATTATACACAATAGCCAAGACTTGGAAGCAACCTAGGTGCCTATCAAGGGACGAATGGCTAAAGAAAATGTGGTATTTATACACGATGGAATACTACTCACCCATAAGAAATGATGAAATCTGGCTATTTGTGACAACATGGATGGACCTTGAGGGTATTATGCTGAGTGAAATAAGTCAGAGGGAGAAAGTCAAATACCGTATGATCTCACTCATAAGTAGAAGATAAAAACAACGACAAACAAACACGTAGCATTGGAGATTGGATTGGTGGTTACCATAGGGGAAGGGGGCAGGGCTCACATGTGAGGGGATGGACTATAATTAGTTTTTGGGTGGTGAACATGGTGTAATCTACACAGAATTCGAAATATATTATGATGTACATCTGAAAGCTATATAATGTTATAAGCCAATGCTACTGCAATTAAAAAATAACAATAATAAATTAATTTAAAAAATAAAAATGCATCAGTTTCCCAAAAAACCCCTGAATTTTATACCTACAGAAAGTATCTTTCAAATTAAAGGTAAAATAAAGACTTTTACATATAAAGAAAAGCTGAAACAATTCACTGCCAGCAGGAAGGCACTAGAAGATATAGTAAAGAAAGTTCTCCAGGCAGAAAGGCAATTACATAGATGGATATCTGTATCTACACAAAAGAATGAAAAGCACCAAAAATAGTAAATATTTAGGCAAATATAAATGACTCTTTTTCTCATTTTAAATCACTTTAAGAGAAAAATGATTACTTAAAGAATAAATAAAAGAAGGCAGGAAAAGAGGTTAAGAAAAAGAAAGAACAGATGGGAACAAATAGAAGACAGAAGAAAAGGTAGATTTAAATGTGGTTCAAATGTAAATAATTATGCCAATTGAAAATAAAGACAAATTCTGGATTCCTAATTTGATAAATATGTGTTGAGCAAAAGGTAGTAGAAGAATGACAAATCTTAAGTCTTTTTATAGTTCCTGGCACATAAATTGACTTTTTAAGATAAAAGTGAATACTCCCAAATTCCATTTTTCCTATTATTCATGTCCATTCTCCCCTCACAAAACAAGCAAGCCAGCAAACAAAAACCCCCCCAAAACAAAAAGGTTGACCCAAGTTGGACACACCCAGAAGACAGGGATACCAGCAGTCATCCTCACTTCCTTTTCTCAATACTCCCAGCTGGTGATCACCGAACATGCTTTTTAGATGCCTTTCCCTCAATTTCTTTCTGTGCTGTTACAATGAACTATGTAATACATCAACTTGTGTGTTCCAATCAGAAATATTTGGCAAATGTAACATCTTTAATTTAATAAAAGTCTTTACTTAGAAAACGTCTTAGCAATATTTAATTTTCTTTTCCTATTCTAAGTTTTAACAAGCATCTGGTCAATATGGAAAAGAATCTTTTAATATGGAATGTAATCAAATAATATTTTTGGGTTTTTTGTTTGTTTTACAGCTTTATTGAGATATAACTGACATATACCACTGTGTAAGTTTAAGGTGTACAATGTGATGATTTGATATACATATATATCATGATATTTTTACTACAATAAAGTTGTTAACACATCCATCACCTCACGCAATCATAATTTTGTGTATGGTGAGAACATTTAAGATCTCTCTCAGCAAATTTCAAATATACAATACAGTATTGTTAACTACAGTCACCACGCTGTACATTAGATCCCCAGAACTTACTCATCTTATAACTGGAAGTTTGTACCCTTTGACCAACAAGTCCCCATTTTCCCAGTCCCCAGCCCCAGGAAACCACCATTGTACTCTCTATTCCTGAGTTTGACGGTTTTTTTTTTTAGATTCTACATATAAATGAGGTCATACAGTATTTGTCTTTCTCTTATTTATTTCACTTAGGATAATGCTCTCAATGTCTATCCGTATTATCACAAATGGCAAGATTCCCTTCTTTTTTATGGCTGAATAATATTCCCTCATGCGCATGCATGCACACACATACACACACACATGCCATATTTTTTTTATCCATTCATCCATCAATGGACACTTAGGTTGTTTCCATGTCTTGGCTATTGTGAATAATGCTGCAAGATAGTGATTTCATTTCCTTTATATTTACACAGTCATGCACTGCATAATGATGTTTTGGTCAAGGTTGGACCGCATATATGACAGTGGTGCCACAAGATGAGTACCATACAGCCTCGGTGTGTAGATATAGTTATATCATCTAGGTTTACGTAAGTACACTCTATGATGTTCGCACAATGAAATCGCCTAATGACGCACTTGTCAGAACGTATCCCCATTGTTAAGTGATGCATGACTGTACCCAGAAGTGGGATTGCTGGATCGTATGGTAGTTCCATTTTTATTTTGTGAAGAATCTCCATAGCGTTTTTCATAGTGGCTGTTCAAATAATATTTTTGGAAAAAGTAATCCTAACTATTGGCTCTGAGGGGATGCATAAATGAATAAAATACTTTCTCTCCTTGAGGAAATGAAGCTATTCATTACAAGTACTCTTGCTTTCTCACATTTCTTGTGTCCTCTTAGACTTGGAGGTATGGAAGATGAATCCTAGTCGTAAGATGGTGAATAAACTTATACTGAAGACAATCTAAGTCAGTGTCCCTCATAATTTAGAATTCTTTCTCGGAGCAAAGAGATACATAACACAAGGGAAAACTAAGCTGATTCACTAAATTTTTCAAGAGACACCAATGTAACTTCCTGCTTAAGGCTATAACAGCAATAAGCCAACATGGCAATGATAGTCAGGGGACACTTAATGAGGCTAAAATCCTTCAGGGCTTCCTACTTGGTTTGCACTAATCATTTAACTAGAGTGTCAACGTTTTTTTTTGTTTTTGAATAACCAGGAATGGAAAGTATCATAAACAGGCCCTTAATTATTATTTCTAATTCAAATCATAAGCATTTTGCTTCTTTGGCAAGTATCTCAACTCATAAGACATGATAGACATGCTACTAATAGTAAAGACTCTTGAGTTTTCAAGAATGGGAAAAATTCCTAAACTAGTTATCTTACTCTTTTAGTAGGAAAAAGTTTCCTGAGAGAATTCTTCCTCTCACCACATCATTAAACCCTTCTCGCCTGGTTGCAGCATACATGGCTTCAGTAGACACATCAATGTCACATCTGTGACCTGAAAACAAAAGAGAGAGAAACATGACTTGAAACATAAGTAAAGTTTTGGCTGAAAAGCAAGCCTAGATTCACATTTGAACCAACACTAAAATCTCAGGAGATCGCCCTTAGTGCTTCCTCTTCTTTAGCTGCCTTGTGACTGACCAGTCAGGAATTGAGGAGAGAGAGGAAAATAGGCAAGAGGGAAACTTCATTTATTTGCTCATTCATTCATTCATTCAAATTCTGACTGTGCTCCTACCACATGTACTACATTAGATGGACTGAGAATAAAAAGATAAGATATTGTCCCTTTAAATAGTCACAGTCAAGAGAGGTGAACGGAACATACAGAGATATTCACGATGAACAGTGTAAGCATAATGCTAAAATGACAAAGGTAAAATGATTCACTGATTTACTTCTCTGAATCGTTAATATTATCTCGGGTAATAATGTTTTTTGCCACTAATATAACTTTTCAAATGTTGAGACAATTACCTTAAAAGACCAAAACCCAGCCATCTTACCGTATTCTAGCCCGTCAAATCTTGCCATATTTGATGCCACTTCTGATGTGCACAAGACATGGTAGCAGACAATTGAATAGCTGGTGTGGGGCAGGGACACTTCAATTACTTTGGCCCCCTCAGACTCAAAGAGGTTGGCAGCTTTGGACCAAAGAGATCGTACTTCACTTGATAATTCTGGTGTAAGATATTCCTTATTGGAAAAAGTCAAGATACAGAAATTAGAACATCTGTATAGACAGTTTTAAAGTTTTTACTCTGGGACCTTTGGCAATACATTAAAAAATTTGCTGGGGGCTGGCCCCGTGGCCAAGTGGTTAAGTTCGCACGCTCCGCTGCAGGCAGCCCAGTGTTTCGTTGGTTCGAATCCTGGGCGCGGACATGGCACTGCTCATCAAACCACGCTGAGGCAGTGTCCCACATGCCACAACTAGAAGGACCCACAACAAAGAATATACAACTATGTACCGGGGGGGCTTTGGGGAGAAAAAGGAAAAAAATAAAATCTTTAAAAAAAAAAATTTGCTGAAATTGCTGTAGGTAGCTAGAAAGACTGAGCTACTTTAGGAGTGTTTATGGCACAAGAAGCAGAGTACTAGATATGATGAGCTGGAAATAACAATATGAAAGATGGGAGGTCTGGTTGGAGAACTGTGTCTGTTACATGTTCAGGATATGTCAGGGACTCTGCTAGATGCTTTTCAAAGGTTCTCTCGTATAATGCTTTTAACAATCCTATGATGTAGGTATTATCATCCTGCATTTTATTAATGAAAAACATCACGACAAGAGAAGTTAAGTAACTTCCCTAATATTACACAGCAGGCAAGTAGAAGATCTAGGATTCTAAAGTCGGTCTGTTTCTAAAACTTGTAAACTTCTAAAACCTTAAAAGAAGGCACAGCTATTACCTTAATGGAAGATTTTTTAAGACAGTAGTAGTTCTCTACAGCAGTGGTCTCAACTGGGGACAATTTTATCCTCTCTCTCAATCAGGGGACATTTGGAATGTCTGCAAACATTTTTGGTTTAAGGCTGTAGTGATGGCAGGGGTGCTACCTCTAGAGGCCAGTGATGCTGCTAAACATCTTACAATGCATGGGACAATCTCCTACAACAAAAAATTATCCAAAAAAATTACTGCTAAGCTTAAAATTTAAAAAAATTTTTAAAGGTCAGCAATATAACATATTTACTTTCTGTACGAATTGTTCAATTGCTCCTAGAATAAATGAAGCAGTAATACTAACAATGATAGTAAAGATGATAACATTTATTGAGCCTTTACCACGCAAAGTATGGCTCTGGGCTACATCCTTTACATCAGGGACTAGCAAACTATGACCCATCAGCCAGATGTGACTTGAAAATAAAGTTTTATTAGCACACAGCCGCACTCTTGTTTACATACAGTGTATAGCTGCTTTCACACTACAGTGGCAAAGTTAAGTAGTCATGTGTTGCTTAATGACAGGGATACATTCTGAGAAATACATCATTAGGCGATTTTGTTGTTGTGCAAACATCATAGTGTGTACTTACAAAAACCTAGAAGGTATAGCCTACTACACATCTAGGCTGTGGGGTCCAAATCTCATGGGACCACCATTATATACGCATTGACTGAAATGTCCTCACGTGGCACATGACTGTAGTTATGATAAAGACCACAAAGCCTAGAATATTTACTAACTAGTGCTTTACAGAAAAAGTTTACAGACCCTTGCTTAACATGATTATCTAATTTAAACCTCACCACTCTCTGAGATCAATACTGTTATTATTCCCATTTACTGATGAGGAAATTGAGCTTAGAGAGATGAAGTCACATGCTCAGGTCACATAGCTAATAAAAGTGGCAGAGCAGGGATTCAAACCCAACCAGTTTGCTTTGCAAGTCTACACTCTGTATTTGACTTGATGGTATTTCTGTAAAGTAATGAAAGGAAAGAGTTACCTTTGGAATTCCTATACATAGTTTGCTCACATCTGTCAAACTGGGAAGCACAAACGGTTTAACAGGGTCTTGTATTGTGGTAGAATCTTTGGGGTCATGCCCAGCCAGTACACCTGTAAGGAAAAATACGAGTGACATACTGTTTTACAGAGAAATTATAAAGTTTTGAAACGATATGGAATCATATAAATACCCAAGACAATTGCTGCGTCATCCACACATCTGGTTAAGATTCCTGGCACATCCATGGAATTCACCAGGGGAATGAGACCATGACGAGAAACTAAGCCATAGCTTGGTTTTAGACCAACAAGCCCACAGTGGGCAGCCGGATTTCTGGTCGATCCTCCTGTATCCGATCCTAAAGCCCTGGAATTTAAATGGAATTCTCTTTAGAAGAATGACATGTCTCTAATTATATCTGGACTCTATCTTTTTTTTAAAGATTTTATTTTTTCCTTTTTCTCCCCAAAGCCCCCCCGGTACATAGTTGTATATTCTTTGTTGTGGGTCCTTCTAGTTGTGGCATGTGGGACACTGCCTCAGCGTGGTTTGATGAGCAGTGCCATGTCTGCGCCCAGGATTCGAACCAATGAAACACTGGGCCGCCTGCAGCGGAGCGCGCGAACTTAACCACTCGGCCACGGGGCCAGCCCCTGGAATCTATCTTTTTAAATGTATATTTTTAAACTGTATTTTCCCCTGATTATACAAAAGTAAAACATGCTGATCTCAGAGAATTCTTAAAGTATAGAAAAGGGTAAAGTGGTAACAAAATATCTCACCACACAGAGGTAAACACTGTTAACATTTTGGTATATTAACGTTGTCTTTTTTTAAACACGTTTTTTCTTTCACAGTTTGGGTCATTCTGAATCATAAGTTCCCATCTCTTTTTTTGCTTACCATGAGCCTTTTACTATCTTGTTAAAATTACTGAAAATTTAAAACATTTATAATATTCTATCATTAATTGGCAATTCCTAATATTTTAAGGTTCATATTCCTATCAATATACATACAAATCTTATAGCTTTCTTTAATGATAATATTACAGCACGATTTTACAAACTAATCACATCCCTCCTGGAAATTCAGAAACAGCACTTCTGCTATCCCACTTAGAATCACAGATGGAAATGTGCTTTAATTCAGTTAAACATTTATGTTGTTGACAATTAGGATAATAACTGCGTAACAAATAACTTTGTAACAAACACTTTTAAATATAAATCTTTATCCACATGTCTGATTGTTTTCTAAGCTAGCTTCCAAGAGATAGAGTTAATGGGCCGAAGGCTCTGCCGTATTATGAGTTCTTGATATACATTGTCAAATTCCTTGTCAGAAAGGCTATGCCAACTTATATTCCCAACTGCAGTGAATCAGACTGTGCTTTAGGTTTCATTATCATCAGTGAGTCTTAGGAGTTCTTAAAATTTGGTTAATTTGATAACCAAAAAGCTTTGTTAATGTGTACATTTATTTGTATTTGCATTACCCAACTGTGAAGTATCTGTTTATTTCTTCGCCCAGTTACCTGCAGAGTATGTGTTTTTCTTATTAAAAAACAAAACAAAACTAAACAACCTTGAGGACATTATGCTAAGTGAAATACGTCAGTCACAAAAGCACAAATCCTGCACAATTTCACTTACATGAGGTACTCAGAGGAGTCAAATTCACAGAGACAGAAAGCAGAAGAGTGGATGCCAGGGGCTGGGGGACAGGCAAGTGGGAAGCTGTTGTTTAATGGGTGCAGAGTGACAGTTTTACAAATGAAACAGGTTCTGGAGATCGGTTGTACAACATGACCGGACCTAACACTACTGAACTGTAAGCTTAAAAATGGTTAAGGGGGTAGATTTTACGATATATGTTTTTCACCACAATTAAATATTTTTTAAAACTATTTCAGAAAAAAAAGTTTTTTCTGATTTGAAAAGCATAAATGCCTACAGCAAAAATTAAAATATTACACAACTGTATGATGGATGAAGTGAAATTTCTCTGCCTGCACAGTAATCCTGTTGTCAGTTTTGATATACATTTATCCAGGCACTTCCATGCAACTAAGACACATGCATACGTAATTAGCAATTTTAACAGAAATAAGGTCATACTATACATACTGTTCTGCAACCTGTTTTCCACTTAACAGTGTATCTTGGATATCTTTCCATGTCATTACATAGCACTCTAGCTCATTCTTTTGAGTAGCTGCATAGTACTCCAAGAATCTTCCTGTTTTTAAAACTATTGTAAAAGAAACAAATCAAAAGGGGGGGGGGGAACAAACAGAACACTTGGCGGTTTGGGACTTGGGTCTGTGCTTCTCCTGACTCCACCCAGAGGGACGCTTTGGGCTGAACAAGGCTCCCACCAGTCACACAGCCCTTGTGCTCTACAGAAATGCAAATTTTATCGCCTTTCTTACCAATGCCATTTGAACTACAAAATCAGACTGTTGCTTTCACAATTTCTAAAAGGATACATTTTCTTATTAGGATTCACTGATGGCTGTGTAAAAGGAAAACCTACATTTCCATAGGAATTATGTGTCAAAATGCCATCTTCGCAATGCACACTCAGAAAGATGAACACTAAGTGGGGTGATGAGAATGAAAAAAACCACCTAATCTTGCAGTCCTAACTTGTCAGAACTCTCATTAATATTAATGCAGTGCTATAACATTCCACAGAGATAAAATGAAATGGTTTTACTTGTTAACAAGATTTCAGGGAAACTAAAAAAAAAATCTGCAGAATCTAAATCTCCACAGCTCTAAAAAATATAAATAATTTATTGTTTGCAATGCCTGTGAAAGAGCTTAGTTTCAGTAGATAATTAAGGAGAGAGAAAATACAGAAAGTACTACTAAAGAAACACATTAAATTTGGTTAAATTGAGACCAATAAAATAAATACAGCAGCTGTGATACTTATATACTCTTCTTTAGGTGATTAAGACATGCTTTGTAAACGAGACTTACGACATCAGGCAGGATCAATGGAAAGTGACAGTTGGACAAATCAGCTCCCTACAAACTTAAAAAAGCTTTACTTACTGATAGACCTTTTTAGTTGCGGATTTATGAAAACACTATTTAAAATATCCTATTGATATATATTA
The DNA here is from genome assembly GCF_037783145.1 of Equus przewalskii. Classification (NCBI taxonomy): domain Eukaryota; kingdom Metazoa; phylum Chordata; class Mammalia; order Perissodactyla; family Equidae; genus Equus; species Equus przewalskii. The sequence goes on along the minus strand of NC_091839.1, from coordinate 56,400,386 downwards.
GGAGCATTTTCTCTTTTTCTCTTTTTTTTTTTTTTGGACAAAAGTCGGATTTAGCTGAAGGATAAACCATAGCTAACAGTTTAGCTCAGCAGCCCTCAACTAAAGCCACCGTACATCAGTCCTGAAATATTTGTACAGTAGCAGACACCCAAATGAATTACTTAAAAAATGAAATTCAGTGAGGTCCATTAATGCTAAACGGCATATTTGAAAGATCCATAAAATCACGTTTTTAAGAGAACCAGAGACTATGGAGGAAGAGTTTAAATGTTATCTTAAAGTTAAATGTATAAAATACACATAAGTGTACCATAAAATTGAATGCATTTATAAGATACAATTTTGATATACTATTGAGCATAAATAGCTCACTGAAAGGCAATAAAAATACCAAAGGATGAACTACTCTATTGTTGAATTTTGTGTCTGGTTTATGACTTTTGTATTGCATTGGGCTTTAAAGTGCAGATAGAAGAAGACATCTTACGCAAAGCACGTGAAGGCTGACACGGCCGCCGCACTCCCTCCTGAGCTTCCTCCAGTTATAAGCCAGTTCGAATCCTCATTCTCACAGTGGGACTTCTGCTTCCTCTTTTCTCTATACTGTTTCGAATAACTCCAGGGGTTTTTAACTGGTCCAAATACACCATCTGTGCTTCCAGATCTGAGATGAAGAAGTGAAGCAAGATACCTTAATGAAACTTTCATTTCATGTGAAATTTTCATCTCCTGATTATATTATTTGCTTCTGACACTGTATAATCTACTGTGACTTGAACTGGAAAAGGCAGGAAGCCTGCTCAGATGTAGCTTTCACTAATTACGTGGTTGAGGAGGTGAAGGATGGGAAGTAAGAGCGTTTGTGGTAGGAAGTAGAAAAAACTAGTCTGTTAAGAAGATTTTTTTATCCAATTGATCACCCAATTTCAGCTTAAGATGATTTCTCTTGTAAATGATGGTGTTCCAGTTGAAAAGTGTCACAAACATTCAAACAGTTAACAAGAAGTCTTTTGAAGGAAACCCTCTATTAATCAGAAGTTCTCAGACAAGCATAAGTGGAATGTTAATAATTTATTTTTTAAATTTTGAAATAATTTCAACCTTACAGATAAGTGCAAAAATAAAAACAGTATGAAAAGAACTTTATACCCCTTACCCAGAATCACCTATTATTAACATTTTACCCCCATTTGTTTTATCCTTTGTGTGTTCTGTGTGTCTGTACATATATAGACATTTTTTTTCTGAACCACTTAAGGGTAAATTATATACATCATGGCCCTTTACCCTAAATCCTTTAGCATGTATCCAGTATGCATATCTTAAGACTAAGGGTATTCCCTTACACAGTCACAGGACAGTTATCCATCTCAGTAAATTCAACATCAATACAATACCTTTGCCTAATCTACTACATGTAATCCAATTTTGTCACTTGATCCATTAACGTCCTTTAGACCATTTCACCCCCTTCCACTATAGGATCAGGTCTAGAGTCAGATATTGCACTTAGTTATCATTGTCTCTTTGGCCTCTTTTTTAACTTTTTGAATCATTCACCAGCCAACAGACATTGAATTATTTCTAGTTTTTTGGCAATTATGAATAAAGCCACAATAAATATTATACCAAAAGCCCCAGTGCTTTTGTGTAAACATAAGTCTTCACCTCTTGGGTAAATATCTAGGACTGAGATTCTTGGGTCATTTGGTAAGTGTATGCTTAGCTTTATGGGAAACTGCCAAACTATTTTCCAAAATGGCCATCCCATTTTGCATTCCCTAGCAGCATGGTATGAGAAATCCAATTGCTCTGCATCCTTGTCAGCACTTGATATTGTCATTTTTTAAGCCATTCTAACAGGTGTATGTATTTCATTGTGGTTTTAATTTGCATTTCTCTAATGACTAGTCATGTTAAGCATTTTATTTCATGTGTTTATTTGCCAACTATATACCTTATTTGATGAAATGTCTGCTTACATTTTTTACAAAATTGGGTTGCTTTCTTATTGAGTTGGGAAAGGGTCTATACATACTGGATACTAGTTCTTTTTCAGATATATGTTTTATAAATCTTTTCTCCTAGTCTGTGGCTTTTCATTTTTAATAGTGTATGTCAAAGTATATAAGTTCTTAATTTTAATGAAGTCCAATCCATTAATTTTTTGTTTTATGGATTGCACCTATGTGTCCTATCTAAGAAATCTTCACCTAACTCAAGGTCACAAAGATTTTTTCCTATGTTTTCTTCTATAAGTTTTAGCTTTCATTTTCTTTAGCCTCTTTGGATCTGGAACATTTTCATAGCCTTTCTTTGTTTTTTATGAGATTGACATTTTAATAGAATGTTTCTCATTTCAGATTTTTCTTTTGTTTCTTTGTTATTAGCTTCAGGTTGTATACTCGTGGCTGGAATACTACCCAGGTGACGGTGTGCCCTTCTCAGGGAATCACATTGCAGGTACATAATGGCCACTTAACCCTGATTAGTGATGTTCATTTTGATCAGCTGATCAAGGTGATGTCTCCTAATAATTTACGTTTGAGTTGACTCCCATGGATTAATTCATTCAATATATATTTACTGAGTGCCAAGAGATACCACTGTAAATAAGAAAGTCAAGGACTTGGCTTCTATGAAACAGAGAACACAGACCAAGCAAATATTACAAATGTGACAAATTTTATAAAAGGGGAAATAAAAAGTTCTTTTGGTAAAAGACTGAATGCTTTCCCCCAAGATCAGGAACAAGGCAAGGATATCCGCTCTTAGCACTTCTGTTCAATATGGTACTGAAGGTCCTAACTGGTACAATAAGGCAAGAAAAAGAAAAGAAGAAGAAAGAAAACTCTCTATTTGCAGACTACATGATCATCTACATAAAATATACCAAAGAATCTACAAAGATCAACTAGAACTAATAAGTGAGCTTAGTAAGGTCATAAGATACAAGGTCAATATAGAAAATTCAATTATATTTCTATATACTAACAATAAACAATTAGAAATTTAAAAAATGCCATTTTCTATAGCATTAAAAAAACATAGGGGCCAGACGGTGGCACAGCAGTTAAGTGCACACATTCTGCTTCAGCAGCCTGGGGTTTGCCAGTTCGGATCCTGGGTGCAGACATGGCACCAAGTGGCAAGCCATGCTGTGGTAGGCATCCTACATATAAAGTAGAGGAAGATGGGCATGGATGCTGGCTCAGGGCCAGTCTTCCTCAGCAAAAAAAGGAGGATTGGCGGCAGATGTTAGCTCAGGGCTAACCTTCCTCAAAAAAAAAAAAAAACAAAACAAAACATAAAATACTTGGGGATAAATCAAAAAAATTACGTGCAAGGTTTACATGCAGAAAATCATAAAGATATTGCTGAGAAAAATTAAACAAAATCCTAAGTAAATGGAGAGATATAAAGTGTTCATGAATCAGATGACATGTTAAGATGTTAATTCTCCTCAACTTGATCTATAAATTCAATAAAATCACAATCAAAATCCTATCAAGCTTCTTTATAGAGATCAGCAAGCCAATTCTAAAACTTACATGGAAATGCAAAGAACCTGGCATATGTAAAATAATTTTGAAAAAGAAGAACAAAAGTGAGGGACTCTTACTACCTAATTTCAAGGCTTACTATAAAGCTACGATAATCAAGATGGTGTGACATTGGATGAAACAGAGATACACAGGACAGAACAGAATCCAGAAATAGACCTACACATTTGCGTCCAATTGATTTTTTAACAAAAGGGCCAAGGTAATGTAATGAGGAAAGGATAATCTTTTTTCACAAACAATGCCAGAATTATTGGACACACATATGCACAAAGATGAACCTTGGCAAGGCTGGCCCTGTGGCCTAGTGGTTAACTTCAGCACACTCCGCTTCAGTGGCTGGGTTCGTTGGTTCGGATGCCGGGTGCAGACCTACACCATTCATCAGCCATGCTGTGGCAGTGACCCACATATAAAATAGAGGAAGCCTGGCATAGATGTTAGCTCAGGGCTAATCATCTTCAGGGGGCAAAATAAAAAAGAACCTTGGCTTTATTAACACTATATACAAAAAATTAACTCAAATGGATCACAAGTCTACCTGTAAGAACTAAAACTATAAAACTCCTAGGAGAAAAATCTTTGTGACTTTGGGTTATGTAAAGATTTCTTAGAGAATATATAAAAAGCATGAATCATAAAGAAAAAAAATGGGAGTGGGCCCTGTAGCCAAGTAGTTAAGTTCATGTGCTCTGCTTCAGCGGCCCAGAGTTTCACAGGTTTGGATCCTGGACGTGGATATGGCACCGCTCATCAAGCCATGCTGAGGCAGCGTCCCACATAGCAGAACCAGACGGACCTACAACTAAAAATATATATAACTATGTACTGGGGGCTTTGGGGAGAAGGAAAAATAAAATCTTTAAAAAAAAGGAAAAAAACTGATGAATTGGACTCCATCAAAATTAAGAACTTTCACTCTTTGAAAGGCATGTTCAGAGAATTAAAAGACAACCCAGAGACTTGGAGAAAATATTTGCAAATCACGTATCTGATAATGGACTTGAATCTAGAACATACAAAAGAACTCTTACAACCCAATAAAAAAATGGGCAAGGGGCCAGCCCGGTGGTGCAGTGGTTAAGTCTGCGTGCGCTGCTTCAGTGGCCCAGGGTTTGCAAGTTCGGATCCCAGGCATGGACTTAACACCACTTGTTAAGCCACGCTGTGGCGGCGTCCCACATACAAAATAGAGGAAGACTGGCACAGATGTTAGCTCAGGGCCAATGTTCCTCACAAAAAAAAGGGCCAAAGATTTGAATAGATATGTCACGAAAGAAGATACATGGGTGGCACAATAAAAACATGACGTTCAACATCATTAGTCATTAGGGAAATGCAGATTAAAACCAAAATGAGATACGATTACTAGATGACAGAACACAGTCTCACAGAGGGACTGAAAAACTGGCATTAGAGTTCTCAAGAAATCACCTCACTACTTTTAGGCAGCTACATTTAATGAAATTAAAGACACAGAAGAAATACAAGAGAAGAACACTTCAATTTTACTTACCCCATAGCAAATTCATCTAAATTTGTTTTTCCCATTAGTAGAGCTCCTTGATCCAACAACTTCTGAACCACGGTAGCATTATAAGGTGGTACATACCCTGAAAAAAATTCAGTTATTTTTATTATGGGGGAGAAAACAGTGAACATGTAAATCATATGCAAGGAAGAAGATTTCAACTGCAATTAAGCAATTCATGTTGACATGTGTTAATTATTCCTAACTTGAGCAGTGATTGTACTTTCTTCTGAAAGTTAGTTTTCTCTACTGCTAACTGCTATGTTTTCCAAAGGTAGTCTATATAGTCACTACTTTTATAATCTTTTTAAAAACATAGACTTTAACAGTTAGTACTACAAAATATTGAATGAGCGTCAGAGATGGACCCAATTCATTTGAAACTAATCTTAAATCATTATTTTATTCATTGTACTTGACTTTTTATTCTCAGATGATGCTGTGTCATACAGTAATTTTTATCTATTTCCAGTCAGAAGTAGATCTTTAGTCTCAATTAAAATTTCCTCTATCTAGTGTATATTCCACAGTTAACAACAGTCCACATATCAGAGGAACCTGGGGCATATTCCTCATGGAGTGTTACTGTTTTTTTTTTAAGACTGGCACCTGAGCTAACAACCGTTGCCAATCTTTTTTTTTTTTTCCTGCTTTTTCTCCCCAAATCCCCAAGTACATAGTTGTATATTTTAGTTGTGGGTCCTTCTAGTTGTGGCATGTGGGACGCTGCCTCAATGTGGCCTGATGAGCGGTGCCATGTCCGCACCCAGGATCCGAACCAGCGAAACCCTGGGAAGCTGAAGCAGAGCGTGCGAACTTAACCACTCGGCCACGGGGCCGGCCTCTGGAATATTACTTTTAGTGTGTAGTATTCTGAATAACTTTCTCCCCCCATTTCTTTTTCCTCCTAGGATCCAAAAATCTTGATAAACACGATTCCTTATGACCTACAAAACTGTAAAGAATAAAATAAGCATCACTACACTCAGATAAGTATAGTGATATAAGAGATGGAGGAGTCAGGAAATAAAAAATAACTGAACAGTAGATCCTAACGAATCCTCACACCCTCCTCACGAGAGGGGTGATGACAGTCGCTTCGTCCTTATTCCCATGTTATTAGTGAGTGGGAGCAGAGGTCACCTAGCATGTTTGTGGTGACCAGTTATTGAGTCTTCCTAAATAGGATTGCTAAAACTTTCCAAATAGGATTCACCCATTAAGCTGCCCTGTCTCTAAAGAATAATTTCACATTCTGGAAGAGTAAACAATAAAAAGGTAAAATTCCATCCTGAGTATGTCCTTTGCAAATAGAATTAGTCTGAGACTATCTTGGTGCTTTAGGATCTTATCTTTAATTTAAACTAAAAATTACCTATTTTTATAAAACTATTAGCACTCAGATCAGTTCACCTTTACCTCTCAGCATGTTTGACGCACATGTTGTCTCAATGCCGGACGTGCTGAAGTTGTCTTTTACTGCAATGGGGATTCCATCCAAATCCCCAAGTGAGTGACCTGGGTTGAAAGGCCAAAAGAACAGGAGATATATATAGTTCAAAATATAAAGACACACTAATATAGTTATTCTAATAACTACTAGTTTTTGGTAAAGAGACTTTCTCAGAAGTCAAACTTATGTTAAAAATGATTACAGCTGGACATTACAAACATCACATCTCCATTAGCCTCGTTTTTATCATGCCTTGTGGCAAGTTCTTTAAATAAGGGTATGTTTTACGTTAAAAGCTTCACTTGCCCAATGGAGACTGCTACATCCAATTAAGCTCTTTCTCTAGAAATGTAACAATTAAGTATAATTCAAAGTAATTTACCTTTCTTATATCTTTTCTCTGATTCTTCAGCCTGCTTTAAGGCCACCTCTTCAGATACAGTAATGTAAGCATTTAGAAACTTGGTCTTCTTGATAATGGAGAGACATTTCTGACACAGCTCTGTTGGAGTAATGTGGCCTTGTTTCAGTGCTGCAGAAACCTATAGCATATACAATTCAAAAACCCTTTACTGAGTCTGCAGAAGCTTCAACTATGATACTGAGGCGGGCAGGTAGGGTGGTAAAGGGTAAAATTTTGAAGTGAAGCCTGGATTCAGAACCAAGAGAACCTATCAACTCTACACTTGGATAGCGAAGGAGGCCAACACACTGATCAGTTTGAGGATGGGTTGGAGGACACGCCATTCATCGCCCTAGCCGAGTAATTTTCTGTTTCTAAGTCAGGCTTGAACAAACAAGAGCCGTGGTTTAGGTAAGCCATCCTGTCTAGAAGTAGAGGCCCAGCCTGGGTGAAGCATGGGTTAGGGCGGACTGTGTGCAGAGCGTAGCTTAGCTACAACACAGGCAGCCCAGAAGGGAAACAGGAGACATGAACTAGGCAAAGCATTACAGGACTTTACGGCTCGAAATAAAGTCTTTGTAGCTATTGGAGAATTCAAGCAAGAGCCACTACCAATTGAGAGAAATGCTTATAAAACATGGGTTCAAAAGCAAACTAAAAACAAAGAAACAAACTTTTTTGAAATCCTGTCTTTGGTGCATTAGGAAGGCTAGTAAAGAAAGTGTTAAATAAACTGCCCTACCAGACCAGAACCTGAATCCTGCCGTCATTGCAGCCTGGGGTGAAGTAATGACTGTTGAATACTCCCTGTAGGAAGTAATAATAATAAAAACTTACCAGTCAGAGAAAAGGAATGAATAACAAGAAGTCAAAGATGATACAAAGACCTTGGAGATTATATGAAAAGAGAGTTGGACAAGATGGGAACTCAGTGACAAGCGAGATAGCGGAAGAAGGAATATTTATTATCTACCAAGAGCCAGGCACCGTTGCTTTACGTTTTATTACTTCATTTAGCTCTTAAAACACCCACATAAGTTAGGTATTATTAACCTCATTTTACAGATGAAGAAACCGAAGCTCAGAGAGGTTTGTGATTTGTCCAAAGTCGCACAAATAGTAGAGGGCAGACGTAACTTCTTAACACATGCTTCTTCACCATTTCTCTCCGCACTATCGGACCGCAGCCCAGCTTCTCCTCTAAGCTGACTGTATTTTCACGTGCCCTATATCCATCAAACAACAGGAGTTTGCATTTGAGGGGAAAATCTACAAACGATCTGCTCTAAGCTGTTGAATAAATCATCAAAGCAGTGGTATTCTTAGGGCTGAGGGTTTTAAATAAGAAAAGAAGTGGGACTAGGCCATTGAGGACCCCTAACTGCTCCTGGACAAGAGGAGAAAAGGATTGCCATGGGGAGGCTGGGGGAGTGATTCAGGGATGAGGAGGACAGCTGGGCTTGACTTAAAGGAGGTAACCTAGTAACAAGAGATATTTCTGTTGAACGGTTTGTATAAGATGCAAATTCTTTAGAAGAAAAGAGCTGGAGAGAAAAAAAGATAGCAGTGTATTCTAATACTGTAAATATAGAGCGGGAAGTAAGAAGAAAGTCATAGGCTGGGTGGAGGAGTCAGACCTAGTAAAAAACCAAAGCGAGAGAGACAGAGAGGTACACAGGCAGGCCTATCTCATGACAAAGCTGTAATAATGAGGAAAATGACGTCTGACACTTTCTCTCCTCTCCCCTAGTCCCCTAACGCCGACTATCCTCAAGCTGCTTTCTGACTTGCCAACTGGTATGAGAATAAAAGGGAAGGAATTAATGTCATGGTTACAAGGGCAAGAAATGAGATTGTCTAGGAGTACGCATTTTAAATGGTGCTGATCTTCGTAAGGAACATTTTTAGGAACTCCAGATTCGAGAAAATCAGTAAGGGAATTGGAGAAGAGAAATGAAAACAAAGATGCTAATTACCTAGAATGGACTGAGCATAAGGAGTATGAAATATAAATAGTACAGCTCCCCCGGGACAAAACTAAAGATGTCACATCTGAATGCAAGATGAAATCAACTATAAAAGTTTTTGCCAAAAAAACAAATTCTCTCTCCCTGGCACTTCTTTTCTCTAACGGAAACTAGGTTTTTCCTGAGACCACTGCTGCTCCTGCAGCTTTCTTAAGGGATGGCTGGTTGGCTCTGGCGGCAGGCGTCCTCCTTGTTCCTCAATGCCTGTCTCTTCCCTCTTCTCTCAAAAGACCCAGCTCATCTGGAGCACACGCCTTGGTGGATATTACATGCCTCCCCCGAAGTGTTAATTTACAGTCTCCCTGGTACTCCTCTGCGTTCACTGAAGATTTCAGCAGCTAGCTCACTGTACTCTTCCTTACGGCGGCTCCTGTTGCTATTCTTGTTGACCTCAAACTTCAAGTCATGTACACTGACACCTGGCCTCTCAGTGCTCGACCTCACCTCACCCCAGTTCCCAAGTCACATGGTCACGGGCCACACGACATCATTACCAATATCTGTACATCTCCCAAACCTCACTTCTAGGTATCCCACATCTGTCCCTGAGCTCATTTACTCTACTACCCACATGGTCATCAAGGAACCCAGGACCTCAGTCCTACAACTGCAGGAAATGGCCAACAAACAATGAGGTGGAAAGAGGACTTTGAGGCTTCAGACCGCAGCCCTGGCTGACACCTCGGTTTCAGCCTTTTGAGACTGAGCAGAGAACGCAGCTACTCCAGTCCCGGACTCCTGACCCACAAAACTGTGAGATAACGGTGGCTTTTTTTTTTTTTTTTTATGATTGTGTTATTTTAAGCCAAAAAGTTCACACTAATTTGTTAGGCAGCAATAGACAAGTAATATGCCGTCTTAGAAAAATTAAGAAATCTTCCTCAAGGACCACTCTTCTTAGAAACCAGAGAAAGAGAAAACTGTAAATACGTATCATCTAATAATTTTGTCCCTGTAACAAAATTAGTGTTAATAATAGCACTTAGTTCTAGCCATTATCCTACTTTATATTTCATTTAATCTTTACATCCACACTAAGGGGCTGACATTATTATTATTATTTCCATTTTATAGGTAAATTACTGAAGTTCCTGCTTGAAATCACATAGCTAGAAAGTAGAACTGTGATTCAACCAAGGCCTGATCTGGTTTCCAGGCCCCTTGCTCTGGACCACTGTAACCTGCTCCTCTACGCAAGGTGTGACAGCACTGACTCCTCTCTAACAAAGTGCAAAACATTTTACTGACTGTACAGATAGCAGCAAGGGTTCACTTAGCAAAGGAACTGCCTTTCAAAAAGAAAATTGTCTTGATAAATAAATGCTGAAGGTACGGCAGAGCCCTTGAGGGCTGAGTGTCCAGTTGACTGGTACTCTCTCTAACACACTCATTTAACATTTACGCATTTGTCTCCATTGTTCCAAGAAATAGTACGTCAAGATCACCAGCAACCTCCATGTTCCTAAACCCAGTAGACACTGGGCAGTCCAGCACCATTCAACTTAAGAGCTCACTCTCCCTTTGAATATTTCAGGAAACTAAGCCCTCCTGGTTTTCCTCTTGCCTTACTGGCCATTCCTTCCAGTCTCTCTCTCTCTCTCATTTTTTTTTTTTTTGAGGAAGATTAGCCCTGAGCTAACATCTGCTGCCAATCCTCCTCTTTTTGCTGAGGAAGACTGGCCCTGAGCTAACATTCGTGCCCATCTTCCTCTACTTTATATGTGGGACCTGCTACAGCGTGGCTTGCCAAGTGGTGCCATGTCTGCACCCGGGATCTGAACCAGCAAACCCCTAGGTGCCGAAGCAGAGTGTGCACACTGAACTGCCGTGCCACCAGGCCGGCCCCTCCTTCAAGTCTCTTTTGCTGGCTCTGCTTCCTCTTGCTGACCTCTAAATGTTGAAAAGTTTTAGGCCTTCTTCTATTTTTACATTCAACTTCCCAGGTGATCTCATCTGGCCGTATAGCTTTAATTATCTTCTATAATCTTGCCAATTTACATCCTCATCCCTAGCCTCTTTTTTGATCTCCACATTTCTATAGCCACCTGCTTAACTGACATCTTCATTTGGGTATCTAGGAGGCATCTCAAAATTAACATGCCCAGAACAGAAATCTTGATAACTTTCTCCTCACAAACATGCTCCCATTAGTCTTTCCCATCTTGATAAATGTTTTCATTTCCCCAACTGCCCAGGCCCAGAACACAAGCATCTTCCTTGATTTTTCTCTTTCCCTCAAACTCCGTATCCAATCCATCAGCAAGCTCCAACTTAAAAAGCAATACCCACTTCACATTACCTCTATTCCTGCCATCTATTCATCTATTATGTTCCCATCATCTCTTGCCAATGCAACAGCCTTCTAACTGGTCTTCCTGCTTCCTCACTTGCTTTCCTATGGACCATTACCATTAAGAGTAGCGTGAAGGAGCTTTTTAAATTTTAAATCAGATCATGTCTACAGACTCACAACTTTCCAGAGGCTTCCCCATTACACTTAGAATAAAATCTGCTCTCCTTACCATGGCCTCAAAGGTTCTCCATGATCTGCCTCCTGCTTCTCTCTAACCTCACCTCCACTACTCTCCTCCTCATTCACTTCTCTCCAGGCATGCTGGCCTTCTCGCTATCCCTTGAACATGGCAAGCTTACTCTTGCTTCAGTCTTTGCATTTGCTGTTCCCTCTGCCTGGAACACTCTTCTTTCAGATCTTCCCAGGACTCGCCCTTCATATCCTTCAGGTCTCTATTAAACATCACCCACTCATCATCAAGCCATGCTGAGTCAGTGTCCCACACAGCAGAACTAGAAGGATCTGCAACTATGTACTGGGGGGCTTTGAGGAGAAGGAAAAAACAAGAAAAGACTGGCAACAGATGTTAGCTCAGGGTCAATCTTTGAAAAAAAAAAAAAATATCACCTACTCAGTCAAGGAAACCTTCCCTGACCACTCTAACTAAAACGTGCAGCTCCCCCAACTAATTCTCACACTACAACCTGCTTAATCTTTCTTCACAGCACTTATACTATTTGAAATTATATTATTTACTTAAAAAGAAAAAACTTATTTAATGTTTGCTTTCCCACAAAAATGTAGGTTTCATGAGAGCAGGAGATTCTGTCTGTCTTCAATGCTAAGCCCGTGTCTGGAACACAGAGGTACTCAACAAATGTTAGCTGAATGAATGAATAACTGAGTTATTTAAAACTTGGAATCTATTTTCCCATAGAACTATAATTAAGTGTTCTTAGGCTAGACCCCCAAGAAGACTTTGGATATATAATTAAATTTAGGGTTAATATTAGCCTGGGTAATTAGGGTTAATATTAGCCTGGCTCCTAGAAACACTGAGATTGTGTCACAACAAAGGAAGGTAAAAGTCAGACTCCTCTTCCTTCCTGAATATCTGTGGGTAAAATTTACAAATAGGAGTTTTACCTCCTATTTGGTAATTTATCTCCTTTTAGTGCTTCCTCCCAGGGCTCCTCAGTGGCCCTAAGCCTCCTCTTAGGTCCCCAAAATTGCCTCAAAACTCCCCAGTTTCCAGCCCCTCCCCCTAATTTCCTCCCCAGCAAATTTTCCCTTTCTTCAATTGATTATCTCAACTAAGGTATGATGAAGGAGAGAAATTTGAACTATTATAATTTACAGCAATGGATGAATAAATCATTCAACCCTCCTAGGCATCTTTACTTATTTAAAATAGAATGTGTACTAAGTTAATTAATTTCTAATTGGTAGAATTTGGGGCATTAGTAGAACGATGTAAAAAAATGCAGAGTGGACATAAGATATATTTTGGGCTGCGAAAACAACCATCAAATAATGTTTTGCACACAGTAGGCATCAATAAATATTTGTTAAAAGAGTGGTTAAGTGAAAGTAATCATGCCAAGGTGACCTCCTGTGTGCCTTTGGGTCTGCTTGCTGAAATATTTTTACCCCCTTGAGGTAAGAGTTGTTTCTCACAATGGCTCACTCAACATCAGGAAAGGGTGCCCCGAAAAAGGTAGCCCTGAAGGGGGGAAAGGGCAGAAAAAGAAAATACTGTATTTTTACAGGTCCTACTTCATTTTAAAACAAGTTTTGGGTGTCTTTTCTTTTTGTTAAGAACAAATTGGATTCTTCACTGACAGTATACGCCAGGTGCAATTTAAGATGGTAAAGCAATAATATATTTGGGGGAAGAACTATTTATTATTCAAAGTCTGTGGATTTAAAGGTCTCATTATAATGTATAGCTTTCTAAAAAGCCGCCAGCTGGGGGAGAAAAAAAGACTTTCCAGGTGAAGATACAAAAGGAAGATGGAAGGCACGGTAGGGCCTCAATCTTACTTAGCAGAATCACCTGGAGCCCTGGTAAAACCATATACTCTGGGCCTTAACACACAGCTCTGCCCGAGTGGGATACAGCTGTAATTTTAACAATGGTCGGAGGTGATTCTTACAACAGTGGGCCTGCAGACAGTTCTAAAGGTTGTGAGATGAGGCCAGAAAGCGAGGAGACCTGACTTAAAGCCCCAACAGCAGGGATAAAGTGAGAGAACAGATTCCAGACATAATTACAAAATAGAATTAACAGGGCTTAGTGATTTATTGGATGTGACAGATGTGGAAGAATCTAAGGGCAACGGGGATAACAGTTGTGGCATTAAAAAGAGAATATTAGGAATGCAGAAATTAAGATTTCTGTTTGTCTTTTAAGATGGAGGTTGAGAGGTAAGAGGTGGTCCTGTTACAATGATAAAGTCAACTTCGGTCAAATTGAGTCTGAGCTGCTTATGGGACATTTGGAAGAGATGTCCAGGAGGCATTCACAAATATAGCCTAGAGTTCAAAAACGATGTCGAGGAAATAGAGACACGGTTAAGGGAAGCATTGGTTTCTAGTGGTGGTTGGAGAAGAGAATGAATATATCACGGGCGGAAAAAAAGCCAAGAATTACTCCTTTGGGTTTTGCAAAGTACAGATTTGGGGGGCCCCTTAGCGAGAACTGCATCAGATGAGTGTTGGGGGCACAACAGACTGAAGTGGACCGGCAGAGCCCACCCCGAGACACCATCCTGCGCCTGACCCAAGCCTCAGCAAACGTCTCATGGAGAGAAGCCAGTCTACACTTCCACCCCACAGCTCCGCGGCGCAGAAGTCTCCCCTGCTGAGGTCCTAACTCCAGCACGGGTATGGAGAATACAGCCTAAGGGCCCACAGGGCCGAATCCCCACCCAGTTCCGGGGAAGGAGCCGGCGAGGCTGCCCAAGATGCCCGGTTAGGCCCGGGAACTCCGCGCCCACAGACTTCGCGAATCTTTCCGACCTCCCTGGGCCCTCAGCAGCCAATTCCACTCACTTCTCGGAGGGTCCGGCCAAGCATGGTCCTTGTGCTTAGCCTGCCACCACAGGGGCCAGGTGACACGGAGCAAAAATAAAGGTCAACAGCCGCTGCCGGTACTACATGGGCGCAGCCATCTTTGATCGTCACGAAACCTTTCAGCACCGAGCACTTCGATTGGTCGAATTGCATTTAGGAGGAAATGATCTTTGCACGCGATTGGTTGGCGCCGCAAAGCGGGTCCCGCGGGGAAGGAGAGTGGGTGACAAGGAGATTCCGAGCTAGGGTCGCGGCGGGAAGCTGGGAGCGTCTGGTCCTCTGTGGCGTCCGGATCGCGAGCGGAGTCGGCTTGTCCCACCGAGGGCTCCCGGGAGAGGGCAGGGTTCTAGGGAGTTTGTTTTTGTTGGAGGGTGGGTTGGAAGGGAGGAGGAGAATGGACAAAATACTGACTGGAAAGTTAATTGGAGCATTGCAGATGCGAATAGAATAGTTCCATATTCTTCATTCATTCGCTCCATTGAGCTAACGTCATTTTTGAATTTTCAACTTTGAAATCGGCCAGTGTATTTGGCAGAATTTGGCCAAATTCGGGGATGAGAGTTTGATCCAAACTAAGTGCATTTTAATTAGGGCACGCCGTTCAACCACTGTTTGCAATGGAATTTCTGAAGACGTGTATACTTCGGAGACATGCCTGTACTGCGGTTTGCTTCTGGAGAAGCCAAGTTGTACAAAAGTCTTCAGCTAGAAAGATTAGTACTACCTCTTCAAGGAGCACTGTCATGCCGGCTTGGGTGATAGATAAATATGGGAATAATGAAGTGCTTCGGTTTACTCAGAACATGATGATACCCATCATACACTATCCAAATGAAGTCATCATCAAAGTTCACGCTGCGAGTGTGAATCCTATAGATGTTAATATGAGAAGTAAGTTTTCAAAAGACATTCCTCATTACCTCTCTTTTTCTTTGTTTTTTTTAGTTCCTCAGAGAATTTCATCAGGGATCAGTTTTAAAAGATCAGTTGTTATTTGACTACAGTTCTTTGGTTAACATAAAGGAGTTGTTTAGGTTTTTGATAGTGT
Organism: Equus przewalskii; assembly: GCF_037783145.1. Taxonomy (NCBI): domain Eukaryota; kingdom Metazoa; phylum Chordata; class Mammalia; order Perissodactyla; family Equidae; genus Equus; species Equus przewalskii. The sequence goes on along the minus strand of NC_091839.1, from coordinate 56,384,993 downwards.
CTCAGCAGATGTTATTTCCAAGTTTTTTGAAATTGCAATGTCCATAAACTTTAATCTTTTACAAAATATGTTTGAATTGCTTCCATCCTTCCTTAAAATGTAAATTGGGACTTGAGAGTTTTGTCCACAGCTAACTTTCTGGTATACTCTCCTGGGAACTTTGTGGTATTCTGAGGTCCATCACAGGTTTTAGAGGTATGGTTATGTTTTCATGTCAGTTCACAATTTGCGTTTTTATAATAATTCTTTGCTCTCCTGCTACTCACAGCTTTCTTTATTGGTACAGTGGACAAAGCAGCAGGTCAGGATGCCAGGATGTGGACAGTACTTTCCTCATTTCTGCGGTTGCATTCTGCCCTGGGCAGTTGAAATACACTTTCTTGTTAGGCACCAGCCTGAATAGGAACAATGTTGTCATCTCAATTTCTGCTTGGGATATTGACAAAGCTTGGAGAGCACTGTATTCCTTAAATATTATATACTATGCAATTATTATAGTGCTGAGAAGATTGATTACTACTTGTGAATTACTTTAACTTTGGAAAAGAATGACAAAAGTATTGCTTATGGGAACTCATCCATGTCTTCTGAAAACATCAAAAAACATCTTTTGGGATGATTGGTCAATTAACCAAGTCTTCTAACTAAAGCCGCCAGATGCGGTTTAATTTAACCATGGGTCTGTGTTTTGAAGACCTTGTGTGTAAACCTACAGCTCTACTTATCAGATAACCTCAATGATAATTATCCTATGTGAACTATGCGTGATGAGTTAAATTGCTTTGTTCGTATACATATCCAATTACAAAATCAAGATTCATGAAAGAATGCATCATTTTGTGGAATTTGTAGAGAAATATGAAAGTGTTGAGATTTTGACTTCGTTTCTTCCTCTTTTTTTTTGCAGGAGTCGCGTGCTAGATTAAGAGAGCAGTTCTCAAATGTTTCAGTCTTAAGATGTCTTTATACTCAATAGTTATTGGGCTTTTGTTTATGTGAGTTATAGCTATCAATATTTACCTTATTAGAATAGAAGTTTTAGTATATTAATTTATTTCAAGACACAGTAAACTGTGTTAACATTACAAAATTGAATCAGGATAAAAATATAAAATGACATGAAAATAATAACTGAGAGACAGCTGCATGTGCAAAGCACTGAGACAGGTAGTAGTTGACAGAGCATAGGATCTACCTTCACAGTGCTTACTTAGAGTGAAAAATAACTGTGTTTCCCAAAGTAAGCCAAAAAAATCAGTGAGAAGAGTAGCACTGTTTTACACTGTTGCATTCTGGTTTAATAAGACAGGTGGATTTTCATGTGTATTTCTGTATTCAATCTGTTGCAATATGTTATTTGAAGTAAGTGAAGAAAAGCCAGCCTCACATAGGAAGTTGGAAAAGAAGGGACCTCTTAGACTCCTCAAAAAGATCGTGGGGATGTAAAAACTTGGAGAACTGCTGGATTAGGGAAATAAAGTCTAGTTTCACTGTCTTTAGGTTTTTTATCTCCAATTTTTAATGCTGCTATTTCTACCTGAGTGAATATATCCAGACCTGTGCTGCCCAGTGTAGTAGCCACTAGCCACATGTGGCTACTGAGCGATTGAAATGTAGCTAATCTGAATTGAGATGTGCAGTTAGTGTAAAACACACCCTGGATTTCAAAGACTTAGTAAGAAAAAAAGAATGTAAGATGTCTAGTAATTTTATATCGATTACATATTGACTTGCTAATATTTTGGGTATATTAAGTAAAATATTAACATCAATTTTACTCGTTTCTTTTTACGTTTTTAGTGGCCAGTATAAAATTTTAAATTACATATGTGGCTTGCGTTCTATTTCTGTTGGACAATGCCAATCTAGACAACATGAAGAATCACTATTACATGTTTCCTTTCAGGGACGAGGTTTTGGGGAACGACTTTGACTCTTAAAGTGTCTGTAGCTAGAGAGCTCTATTAATGGATCGAAATGACTTTACTATGATTGCCTCACAAAATCCACATTTGTATTCTTTTTGTTTGCTTTGAAGTAATAATTGCTACTGCTAGTTGGGCATGTTGTTTTACTTTATTCCATTTATACTGGAAGCTGTCATTCAGTCATTTTTATGTCATTTTATATTTTCATTCTAACTTAAGGTTGCAAACTAAAATTAGCAGTATCTTATCCATGAGTAATTTTTACATTTTGTCTTCATTTAGATCTGTCAACTTTTCATTTCTTTGAATGCACATGCACAGTTTGTATTGTGTACATTTTAATTTCAGTTGAATGGCTGGATCTGGGCTTTCTCAGCTGCTATTTAATAATATAATACTATAATACATTTTACTTTTATACAGTATTCTTGAGACATCATAGTTTTTTATGACTTGACTGGGTAATATTATTGGCAAATTATCCTCTTTATTTCCTGCTCATGGATTCTTTTTTGAGAAAGTGTGATTGTTGTTGCGGAAGATAGCTGAAATGGTAGCTTGGGGAAATAAAATAATGAGTAGAAGATTGTAAACTGTAGGCAGCAGTTATTTCCCTTGACAAGAAAGCAAGGACATGTCTACTTCATTTTGAGAGATGAAGGCAGGCTGTTTTTCTGGAGATGGCCACAATTATTGGACATAAAATCATAAATATAAATGGCTAAAGAAATGAATAACTTTAAGGTAGGAAAAAAAATACAGCCACCAGCATCATACCAACAAAACTTGGTTTGTTGAGATAGGCTTAAAGTCTTTGAAACTGATGATAGATTTAGGATTTTCCAAATCATTCCAACTCTCTGAGCCAGTCACACTGGCCACCTCTAACAATGGGATGAAGCTCCTAAGGGCTCCCATTCATTTGTGTCACCCAGTGGGTTCTCATTTACTAACTACGAGCTGCATTCTGGATCTGGGGCTAGTTTAGCCAGTACCAGTGAGCCAGGGCTGCTCAGTTGATGTATTAGCATATCCAGGTGACCAAGAAAACTGTTTAAACAGCCTTTACCCTGCAGGCTCTGTACCTCAGAGAGGCCTCTGGTCTTTTTGCAGCTCTGAAACAGCAGCTAAAGTTTGGCATGGCTTAATGCCCACTTCTTCTGCTCAAACCACATAGGAATTTCAGTGAATGATTATTTCATTGTGTTTTAGTGGTAGAAGAGGAATGTAAGACAGGAAAAGTAAAACATGTGACTTTTATGAGTGTTACATGTGAAGTTGTGTTTTTCCCTGATGGAGTGTACTCTAACCAGCCAGATGGTAACTGGGTAATGTTGGCATGATGGTCATCAGCTTAGATTTTCTGGAACTATCTCAGTCTCAAACACTTTCTCCCCTGTGTCTTGATTTTTTATTAGAAAAACAACTGCTTCAAGCTACCCACCTGTCAGCATCTCTCCCTGTATCCTCCATCTTCCCTCCTGCTGTGTGGATTAGCTGTCATTGCTCCCATCTAAGGCCAGCCCTCCACCTGAATTCTAGATTCCATCCCCTTGAGCCTCCTCAGGAGCATTGTTTCAGCAGTTCTCTTCTGCATCTTCAGTCTTCTGCTTTCTACTGAAGCATTCCCATTAGCATACGAACTTGCCCTTATTTCTCCCATCTTAAAGAGAGGAAAAATACACTAGAAGATCCTCTCTCCATCTCTGTTGCTCCCCTCCAGCCACTGTGCCATTTCTCTCTTCCCCTGTATAGCGGAACTATTTGAAAGAGTTGGATGTTCTCACTTCCCATCCTGTCACCCTATGCCACAGTGAGTGCTCCTGTCAAGGTCACCAAAGACCTCTGTGTTGTTGGGTCCAGTCTTTTGTTTTGGGTTGGTTTTTGTTTTGAAAGGCTGTTGTCAGCTTTTGATCTTATTTGAAGAACTGTCTTCCCTGTCAACAGCATTTGATTTTTTTAAACAACCCCTTCCCTTGACTCTCTAGACACCTCTTCACTGGCCAAGCCTTCTCAGGCTCCTCTGCTGGTTTCTCCTCATCCTTAAGATCTAATGTTGTACTGTCCCTGAGAGTGGGTGGGGGAAAGAGGAGACTTACAGAGTGGTTTAGTGATTCCGAAGCATAGATTGTGGTACATGACCTGGGAAGGTAAGCTTATCTTGAAGGGTACTTATCTTGAATAGCAGAAATGTTCTCCCAGAAAGATGTCAAGCAGAAGAGACTATAACAGATACTTTTGTGCATTAGAAAAGCCATTTTATGTGTTAAAGCTGTGGAATAAACTATTTTGGATTGTGGTAGATAGAGTAGCCAATTTATTTGAACGAAAATACTATGATCAGAAGAGTATTTTCAGCTCTACTTAGCTGATATTTATGTAAATATTCTTAAAAATAAAAAGATAGGTTAAATCAAGTTAACTGCTTTATTATACATATCAGAACAGATGCAGCCAGGTGGTTATCTTCCACTCGGGAATCTATGCACTTGATCCAAAGATGTTCTAGAAACATTTTTTGGGAGGTGGGGACCATTACTCATAGACCAGTGTCAATGTCAGACACCATATCTGTGCCTTATTTATTTATTAACTTCAAACAGCTTTAGCATTTATCTTCTTCACCAGACTTGGCACCAAACAACTTCGTTGTATAAAAAGTTCATGAATTAATAAATTAATAAAGAAACCATCTTCAAAGAACAAAGTAAAACTGTATAAAACAAAATACTGAAAGTTCTGGAGACAGTTTCAAAATGGGAATTTCAAAAACATTTTGAACAATAGTAGCTTTAGTTTAACAAGTGATTATAACTTTCCAAGTAATTTTCTTTGAAAGAAACAGCACTCATTGTTTTTATGCTTTCCTGTGTCGTGGTAAAAAATTCTAAGGTCGATTACTTTATAATCTATGTTCTGAGGATCTAGAATGGTACCTGACCTATAACCCTATAGTAGATTTTTAAGTTATCCCATTCTTTTGGAGGAACCAACCCATAAATTGTATTTTATAGGTGGTTATGGAGCTACAGCTTTAAATATGAAACGTGATCCTTTACATATTAGAACCAAAGGAGAAGAGTTTCCCCTGACTCTGGGTCGGGATGTCTCTGGTGTGGTGATGGAATGTGGACTTGATGTGAGGTACTTCAAGCCTGGAGATGAGGTGAGTCAGAGAATGCCTCTATTCCTTTCTAAATATGCAAATTTCATTCTTTTGGAAGTATATTCCATGTCATTGACCTTTTTCTTATTTTCAGCAAATATACTGAGCTTTGGCTAGGACCTTCGTTTTCTTGGTTCTGTCAAAATAGCATGACTGTACTGGAGCTTTCTAAGTCTAGTGCTTAAGAATTGCAAGACTTTAAAATGTGTATGATTGGTACTTTTTTATTTTTTCTTGAAAGAGTCTTTAAACGACAATTTCTTCTTTATGGGTTAGATGGTTTTAAAATAGCTAAAGTTTGGTGTAATCAGCTGTCACTTGTCACTTTGAACTTTTATGCCAAGAAATTAAAGTGAGCTTATAATAATAGCTAACACTGTTGTAGTTGCTTTCCATGAAATAACTCGTTTAATCCCCATGAAGTAAGTTCAGTTAGGCCCAGTTTACAGATGAGGAAGCCAGGCTATAAAGAGGTCCCACAGCTCTTGAGTGGTGGAGCCGGGATTCAAGCCCCAAGTGGCTGTCCTCTTTCTGATACTCTAGGTAGTCACTAAATACAGCAGGATTTACTGGCATCTGCTTCTAGTGTGGTTTGACTTGATAAATCCAGAATCATACTAAGTGATACATTTATATCATGTGTAAATAACTCTTTTGCTTGGCGTATTGATGACTGGTGCTTTTTTCACAGAGTGAGGTATGTACTGGGGAACACCCTCATGCTTGGCTTTGGTTAAAAAAGATCTGTTTCTAATGAAATTGTGTGTGTGTGTGTTTCAGGTCTGGGCTGCGGTTCCTCCCTGGAAACAAGGCACGCTCTCGGAGTTTGTTGTAGTCAGTGGGAATGAGGTAACTTGCCAATTCTGTGCTGAAATGCCCTTGGAAAGTATAAGCAAAGACTGTCCAAGATCTCTTAAATAATTGGTTATTTTTCAGATGGGGTTCATGTTTTATGGTAGTTTTATGGTAGTTTTGATAGAGAGTAGGAATTTTTGAAAGATTTACAAAGTGTTTGATGTCATTTAATGACACTGCCCGCCAGAGCAGTTCTCTTTGTCTTGTGGAGCCAGGACTTGGAGTGAGTTCTGGAAGCCCTGATGTGTTTCTTGGTTTTACCCAGTATAAGTAGTTGAAACCAAATATACCAAATGGAGCATACCGATTAATCATAAACAGAAGCATGAAGTATCAAGCTGCTTCAAATAACTTTAAAAACAGGAGTCTAATCAAATGCAGTCAGGAGGCTTGACAATTTGAATAGAGAGGAAGGGGTTAACATTGAGGAAATTGGCTATAGAAGGGAGGGCAGGAAGGGAAAATAGGGTATTACTGAGATTAGAAAAAGCCTGGAAAGATTACCTTCCAGTAAATGGGAATAAAGGAAACAGCTGATCTCAAAAACAAATTAGAATGTGTTTATGAGGGCTCAAGGTTTATTTGGATTTATTTCTGGGTATAGTCAGGACTAATGGGGATGTCGCATGTGGTCTTTTTATGAAGCATAAGCAGCTGTATCTGACAATGTAGCCCATAAAGCATTCCTGAACCTCTGCGAGGCAGGGTGACTCATTTGGAGAATACTCCTTAGGGATCATCTTGGAGTAGGGTATGCAGTAAACACTGAACCTGGCAGAATGTTCAAGACTTCTCTCAGAAAATAGTTGGATTCCTATGAAGGAAAATGTACTTAATTGTGTTCAAAGGTTTGCAAATCATTGCTTATTTTTGACTGTTGTCTTTAAATCTAGGTCTCTCACAAGCCCAGATCTCTCACTCATACTCAAGCTGCCTCTTTGCCATATGTGGCTCTCACAGCCTGGTCTGCCATAAACAAGGTTGGCGGCCTGAATGATAAGAATTGCACAGGAAAACGGTAAGTATCAGTGGTGGCATCTAAAACTCTTCTTCTATGAGGTCTTTGTAGTAGATTTGTCTGAAGCATTAAAACTAGGATCATTGACATGAGTAGAGTTGTGCTAATATTTAAAACAATTTCCAAAGAACTCTTATTTGTGTCAGTTTGCACTTCCTTAACCTCATTCTGTTGATTCTTAGTCCAATCAAATGGGAATTTTAAAATTGAAATGTGTAGATGGACTTTAGGAGTCTGAAACTTCTAAAATAATGCAAAATTTTGCATGTGAATCTCTTCACATACAAAGCTTTTAACCATAGCTTTTTTTTTTTTTTAAGGATTTTATTTTTTTCCTTTTTCTCCCCAAAGCCCCCCAGTACATAGTTGTAATATTCTTCGTTGTGGGTCCTTCTAGTTGTGGCATGTGGGACGCTGCCTCAGCGTGGTTTGACGAGCAGGGCCATGTCCGCGCCCAGGATTCGAACCAACGAAACACTGGGCCGCCTGCAGCGGAGCGCGCGAACTTAACCACTCGGCCACGGGGTCAGCCCCGATCCATAGCTTTTTATCAAATCCATAGCTTTTATCAGATTCCTGAAAAGGTTAAGAATGGACCCCATACAGTTTCTAGAGAATGATGTCAAAGTGCAGGTATTTTTCCAACCTTGCCTTGGAGTTGCTCTCGCACTTTCATATTTCTCTGAAAACCAGAGATAAAGGGACTGCAAAACACTGTTGAAGATTCTTGAATTCTCTTAGGCTCAGTGCTTGATAGCCTTTAGATCAATTCTGGTGCTTCAGGGCCTGGACTGTTTGATTGGTTGAATTTGCAATAAGACAGTGAGTAAAAATGTCTTAGATGTACTTGAGTTCATATCCAGATTCTGTTGCTTTCTAGCTGGGTGGCTCACACAGTCACTTCTCTTTTGTGACTTTTGTTTTAAGGGTTAGATGAGATAATGCATAAAAACTAGTGGCACAGGTTGTGACACGTGAGGCACTCAATAAATGGTGTCTACTATTATTTGCCATGAGATTTATTCTTTGTATTTAAGAAAGTTGGCATCATAGAGAAAACCGATGCTTTTATTTTTTGGTGAGAAAGCTAGGTACTAAGAACCATTTCATGATTGTGATGAAGGAGAGAGCTATAGGTCAAATTTTAATAAATTAAAATAACTTAGTTTTTTGATTACTAAGGATTGTGCAGGTAAAATAAAGTCTGTGTCATTCTATATTCCTGTTGTCGTGGAACATTGTACTTTACATTTAATGTGTTGGGTTATAGAGAGCAGTGAATTTAATGAGAGCTTAATAGCTGTATTTCTGAAAGCAGTGTGAAGGCTACTCATCTAATGAAGTGCTACCCTTTATCGTAGAATTCAGGGCAAATATTTATTCTTAGGGTCAACCCTGTTTATTTTTTAAGCTTTTTGGGCTTATCTTTCTTGATGTTGCTATTTCGGTCAAACACTTCGTTTAAATTAAATTGGTTTGACCACATAGATTTTTCTAATGGTTTGTCTTAGTTAATAACCTTGCAAAAATCTCGTTCAGGACTTTTAGACATTTATTATTGTAGGCTCTGCAATGGCATTGATCTTTGTTTGGTTTTGTTTTTCCTTAAAAACAGTAGACTTTCTATGCCTGCATGACTGTATGTGCGTTACAGTTAGAGAGCTCTCATTCCTTTTGCCCATTCAGGGCTCTCCAGGTATACTTTTTTTTAGTATTGTGTAGAAAACAGTTTAGAAACAGATTTAGCTGTCTCTTCTCAGCTACACAGGGCTGTGCCCCAGTTAATTGTTGGCTTCGTGGGTCGTTCTTCGTTACTGTGTTACCCTCTGCTGAAGCAATAATGGCTTGGAACTGGGGAACTAGAGCCCTGGCCCTACTCTCCACTCTGCTACGAACTAATCAGGTGACCACAGGCATGCTATTTTTGGTCTCTTTGCAGATTAGTCCAAGATCCTGAGTGTAGGACAGTATGAGTTGTTAGGGGAGCTTTGGGAAGTGGAAAATTTGATACCTTCTAAAGTTGATTTATATATTATATTGAGTTGCATCTGTTCATTGATTCAGCTGCATGTTACCCACACTAGAGCGCAGTCTATTGTCAGGAGCTTCACCAGCATACATTGTGGACTTCTGCCGAGTTCCCATGTGTGTGGTGACCTTTGGGATGCCTTTGTTCTGAGTGGCAGTGAGATCTTGGCCCCTGGTGCTCTGAGAAATCTAAGTTTACTGAAATTACTACACGTGGGTGTAGTAATGGCCTATCTCTTCAACTCGTTACTGTGAGAATCGCGGGGGAGATGTGAGCACTTTAAAATACTGTAAAAAATACTGTTACATGAAGAAATTACTAGTATAGTGGGATTTTATTATACGTAAACCAGAGGTTTCAGGGTCCAAAGTGGCTTTTTTCAATTTGACTGTTTATTGTGATTGGTGGAGTATATTTTGGCTTCTCTAGGCAATAATTATTCTTTTTCTGTTAGCTGTTGGCATTGAGGCACTCTTTATCCTGCACAAAGCGAGTCAGCGTTTGTTATAAAGAACTAATAGGCTGTTTTTCTAACCAATTAATTTGAAAAAAGCAAAACTGATGATGACAAAAACACCCATAGCACCTTGGAAGATTTTACAGGATTTCTTTATAACAAACAGCTTTTTGAAATTAAGACAAAGTGTTCTAAGGGTTTGGTGTATTTACCTTTTCCTTCTTTGTTATATAATTATATTTCTGCAACAACTGAGCATCAGTGAACCAAGGGGATAATTTAATATTGGTGTGATACGATGTCATTTTTGCTCACACTGCAGTATCACTAGAAAATGTCAGATGAAATGATTTCCTTGTTATCAGCCCATCCATAGTTTCTTTATGATTTATTCAGTAGGAACACATAGATAACTTAGGGCCCTCAAGATGAATAGAAGTTTTTTGAAAAGTGGTTACACCAGATACTTTTAAAAAACAGTCCAGTCTGGTGGTTATATTTATTGGTAGTGTCATGGTGCAACTCGAATATTTCATGCTCTGCCTGAAATTCGTCTCTTGTGGAAAGTTGTACTTCCCTCTGTTTGACAGAAGTATTAGAAAGTGTTAGAAGTTGAACCATTCCTCCTCCACAAAATAAATTTCACTTTTAAGTTGTGTATACTTGAAACTTAACTCAATGAATTTAGGAATGCTTTCCACTGTTTGTTTTTTGAGATTAGGCTTTATGACGGTAAACTTTTGTCATGTAAGTGTAAATTAGGTATCTGATTAATTCTGTTTATAGAATTAGACAGGTTCAAATTTACAAACATTGGATTCCCCCTCTCCCCCCATACACATATACTTTATATCAGTAATTATAACAGCTTCCTTCTTCCAGATTCCTTCACCTGCCTGCTCTTCATCCCACCACCCACCACCCCTGTGGACTTGGATTTTCATTTGTGCTTGACTAGGTGGTAGGGTTAGAGGGGTAAGGGGAAGGAGAAACAAACCCTTGCAGTGTACTTGCTTGGAGAAATCCTGGGCTTGAGAAGAAGAGAACAGGGAGGGAGGAGGCTGTGGCCTGGCCAGTGTGATGCAAATAAATCTTCCCTTTACTCTTGGGCCTGTTTTCCAGGGAGCTCCAGGAGGGCTCAGTTAAAGGAACTGGTGGAAAACTCTTTGCTGGCAATTTGTGTTTTACAGATTAGTTTTCTAGGTGACCAGGGTAACTGTTCTTGTGAAGTTTAGAAGACATTTACTCTTTGGTGCACCGTGATCTAGCTTCTAGCCTCGCCATTCAGCTGCAGCTGTTCTCATTGGGTCATAGTTGACTGAGTTACCAACCCAATGATGCTTTTCAGTTCTCGTTATGATTTACCTCTCTGAGATGTCTGGCACTGTTCACCACTTCCTTAATACTCACTTTTCCCATGGTTTCAGGAACACTAGACTCTTTAGTGTTCTCCTTGCCTTTTAGACCAGTTCTTATCACTTTTAAAGGCTCCCCTTCTTCCTCCAGCCCTTTCACTGTTACTGTTTTCCCAGTGTCCCACTCCATCATCCACTCCTCTCTGCTCCCAGGGTTATCCCATCTACTCCCAGCTTCTGTTTGTGTTTTGGTAACTTGCAGATCTCTGTTTCTAACCCCAGCCTCTCCACTGAGTTCCAGTTAGATGTCCCCTCATATCTGAAACTCAACTTATGCAAAACAAGACTTAACTGACTACCACCCTGACTCTTCCTCTATGTTCCTAACATCAGTGAACTGTGATTTCCCTTAAGCCAAAACCTGATATTGTTTCCCAACCCTGCTCCCTCCCCTTCCGCTGTACGACTCATTATTGTTCATGTCAAGTAAAATTTAGGATTGTTGTCAAATTTGGAAAAATGTCTTCCTAGTTTCTTTAATATATAAACTGCAAGATTTCAAGGCATTTCAAGTTTTCTTGTGCAGTGAATAAGCCTAAAATACTTTTACGTTTTAATTGACAACCCTCATTGACTAGTTTGTTGTTGATATTTTCCCAACAGTGGTGTCAAATAAAAATAATACAATTTAGTCACCAGTCTGTCCTTTATTTAGGGGCAAACCATCGGTGGATTGGGGGAGTCCAGTGCCTAACAAGCAGTGGGGTGCTCTTCCCAAGGGATTTGCATGAGCAAGTTTTATAGAGCGTTAGAAGAGACACATAGAACTAAGACATGATTGGCTAGGAGACTGGAATTTCCTCCTAAGGCTGGCAGGTCCTGTTTCCTCGGGTCAGGTAAGCTAGCTACAGCTGAGCTGGATTGTGACTGGTGTTAGGTTTACGTGACAGGGAGGCATTTCCGGTAAGTACGGGCTGACTTAGGTTTAGATTTGTAACGTGGCTGGGCCACTGGGGCAGCCTCCATTTTGTGGGTCCTGATATATGAATTAAGTTTATTAGTGGAGTATTGTAAGTTTTTACATGTCTTTTAATTGGAAGAATTTTCCGTAGGCCATCTTCTGGTTCTGTACATCTCAAACCTTGTTTAACCATGTTTCTTCTTCGTTACTCTTCTTCGTTACTCCAGTGCCAGGTAACATGATACTCAGTTTTATCATAACTAAATATCGTGATGCCTTGTTTTGTCGACTTAGTGGGAAGTAGGAATATGCCTGGAAGGCATTCTTCAATGGGGACAGGCTGTAATAACTTTACTTTACTCAGAAATTACCGTGAACCACATCAGTATTTCCCACTAAACCCAAAGCAAATGGATTTCCAAATCACCTTCCCTTCAGCCAAGTCTAGTATCACCTGACAAGAGGGGACACATAATGGAGGGAGTGTAGGAGTGGAAAGAGACAGCAACTTCAACTGATGGGGTTAGTAGGGGAGGAAAAATCATTTTCCCTCTACCCTTCTGAGTTCTCTGCCGAGACCGCTGTAATAAATGACAGACTAACGAGAAAAACAAACTAAAGTTTATTAACATGTATACCTCAGGTATACATAGGCGATACCCAGGGAAAAATGAGTAACTCAAAGAGGTGGCTTAGAATTCAGGTGAAAATACCATCATCAGCCAAAGAGAGAAGCTTGCTGGGAAGGTCAGTGGTGAACAGGTTACTAGGAAAAGCAAAAGTGAAGTTTGTTAGGCAGATTTAAGTTGGTGCCTTCTCCATTTATAGGGGTCAGAAAGTTATCTCCAGAGATTAACTTTTGTCCTTCCTAGTAGAGAATGGAGGAGGGACACCTTTGTAAATTTATGTCCTGCTTTCAGGGGGCAAATAGGAGGAGTGTGGAGAGCTTTCTTGTATCTACTTCTTCTCAGTTGCCTTCAGCTCAAAATAATCCTTATGCCAGAGTGGTATATTTTGGGTTGGCGTATTCTGCTACCCTTCATTAGCATATTTTACTTTTGCAAATTTTACAAAAACATACGTCCACACAAAGGTATCGCTGGGGCTCTTCTTGGGGCCTTGTGTAAGTCAAGGGCCCAAAGCTTAAGCTTCATTGGCTCTGTAGGGGAGGAAAAATATCTTTTTCCTCTACTCTTCTAAGTTTTTAGCTGGAGCCCCTGTAACAGAAGACAGATGATCAAGAGAAAATCACACAAATTTATTTATTACAAGGTTTATGTGACGTAGGAGCCTTCATAAGGAAATGAAGACCTGAAGAAGTGGTTAAACCTGAGCTTTTTTGTGCTGTGATTGGTGAAGAGTGGAGAGCTGTAAAAAAATGTGAGAGGACAAAAGGTATGAGCTAAGTGTAGTAAAGTGGAGAAACTTAACAATGCCTATTCATTCTGATTCCTCTCTCTGTCCCTCCCTCTTGGAATTAAGGATGCTCCTTTCCTCCAAGTATAGGGAGGACACGTCTCACACGTGGTTCTTATGACCAGCTTCAGGGGAGAAGGTCAGAGTCCTTCTTGCACGTGCCGTTTCTCAAATCCTTCAGCTTAAGATATTCTGTATGCCAGTGTGCCATATTTTGGGGTAGCATGTCCTGAATCCCATCAGCTCCATGGTAAATCTTTCTCTGGCCACGCTACTTCTCTCTCTCACCCATCCTATTGTTTCCATCGTAAATGATCCTTCCCTCTGTCATCCTTCCTTCCCTCTGTTCTGCACCAGATTGAAGGAACCAGTGACTTGGGACAGTTCTCACTGCTTATCCCATTTGGGGAGATGTGTTCCCAGTACCCTGGATTGAAATTCTGAATACATTTCCCACAGAACCATTGTTATACATTTATGAGGTTCGTGGTCTATTATGGGTTAACTAAACCTTTTTAAATGGCTACCCTGGGCACCTTGCCAAGATGTATAAATAGCTTTGTTTTCATGGGAAAATGTGTTAAGTTCCAAGCAGCTAATTACATGAACTCTTCTGTAAATTGGGGAATGTCTAAGCAGTATAGAGCCTTAGAAGAAGGGGACACACAAATCCAGGCTGTCTTGGTGATGTCTGGTTGATTTGTTTTGTAGCTCTATTCCACTTACAGGTATGTGTTGCTTAATGACAGGGATACTTTCTGAGAAATGTGTCATTAGGCAATTTCATCATTGTGCGAACATCATAGAGCGTACTTACACAAATCTGGATGATACAGCCTACCACTTACCTACGCTGTATGGCACTAATCTTGTGGGACCACCATGATATGTGCAGTCCATTGTTGACCGAAATGTGGTTATGGGCGTATGACTAGTATTCAGATTAAGTATCTCACTCACTTTGGGGAGTAAACTTAACATATTATTATATACTTCGCTATTTTTCACTCATTTTTTCCCCCAGATTTAAAAGTAGTATGTGAAACTGAAAAATGAGATTATACATTTTCAGCCTCATCCTTGTTTTTTAAAGACCATTTGTTTTTACTGATGGAGGATTTAGCTATATTTAAATCATCTTTGTTTCTGAGCCCTCAGGACTTAATAAAGGGCACTTTACTCTTGTGATGTTGCTTTTTTCCCCCCACAAGTATGTGGTCTGGGGGGAATCATGAAGGTCATATACTTGTATGTTAGAAAGGTGGAGAAACTAAATATAAGCTTAAATTAGATTGAAAATGCCAATTCTTTCCTTTTCATTGGCTCCTAGAGTACACCTCTGTGATCATCGTTTCACAGGTGATGAATCTGAGGCCTAGAGATTCAGTTAGTGAGAGAGCTGGGACTAGAACCTGGGTCTCTAGATACCCAGCCCTGGCATTCAGAGGTTTCTGGGGCTAAGCTGGAATATTGACATTTGAAAGATGACTTCCTACTTCTGGACCTCCTGCTGTTTTGTCATATGTGTCATCTGTTTTTTATCTATAATGCAGTTAGCGTGTTGATGCCTTGCCTCATAAGACTAATCCTGGGAAGTGTGTTTTTAGGGAACTTAGGTGCCCAAGTGCTAAACAAAAAGTGACCCAGTCACGGAAAGGAAGCCAGCATTGCTTTAGTCCCTTGATGTATGTTTGGGGAGAATTCAGAGATTGGGCAGAAATGATAGAGGAAATTAGATTTTAGGGTTTAAGGATGCATAAGCAGTGTAATAATTATTCATACTTCCCCTAATCTCTTTTATATTTGCCACAGTGCAATTCCCACTGACCAGGAAAGCTCTATATGTGGACTTAGGAAGTAAGAGAGTAATGTGACTAAAAATGTTGGCAATTTTGTATTATAGTGCTTTTTGCAAATAGAGCATTTCCTGGGCATTTGCTCTGCATAAACCAATAAGCAATACAGCACACCGTTCTTCACCATAATAAACAGGCTTCTACTTCAGCGAGGATTGAAATACAGTGTGGCCATTATAGCAAGCTGGGTGGAAAGTATTCCCGCTGTGTAGCGCTTAAGTGAAGGCCACCGGGGGTAGCAACAGCAGTATTTTCCTCTGTATTGAAAGGGCTTTGAAGAGTACAACAAGAACAGTGAGTTCAGCCCCAGGACTTCAAACCATAGAGGACCATCTGATTTATTGCTGGCTTGACATTTATTTTGCCTGCTGTCCCTTTTTGGGACTTTCTTTGTTTGAAGAGAAGTACGGGCCCTGGTTGAACCTGCACAAAACGTGGAGTTGAGAGGACCAGAGAACGCCGCGTCCCCAGGGCTTCTGAGCAGCTAAGGGCGGCTAGCCCTTCCCTGGGCGTGCTCCTCACCTGTTTTGCACCGGGGGATGCCACCAAGTGGCAACCTCAGGAACTGAAGCTGCTGTTGCACAGCCACTCCCTCTTCTGCCAAGCACTGCTGTGAACCACTTTTTTGCTTTTTCATCTGGAGAAATGAGGCTGCTTTGGCTCAAGAGTTGTGGGGAAGCAGTGAACTGACAGTAATGAGGTCGGAGTTGTGTCTGACAGTTGGAGCCTTAAGCAGCTGTTACATTGGGTATCCTTGTAATCCAGGATTCTCAGGGAGAGGATTAGAAATTAATTTCAAGCTTTTCTGTACTAGAGGAAACTTTAATGCCGTCTTGCAAATAGCCAGGTGATTCCCTCATTTGGGGTAGTAGCAATTATTGCCTTAATTGTGGGATATGATGCTCATTTAGATGATTTTTAAAGTCAAGAAACATTCATCAGGCATCTGCTGCATCCAGGGTAGTATACCCAGTGCTGGGCATAAAATGAGGCCTCTGTCCTTGAAGCCTCGCAGAATAGCTTGGGAAGCACGCGTATGAATGAAAGTTAACAAGGTGACAGATGCCAAATGCGTGAAAGGATATCAGTTTCGGGGCTGTCTCAGGGTGTAGTGCAGGAAAACTGGGACGTGAGCCTTCACGGGAAGGCAGACCTTAGCAGGTGGGGAAGGCATGTGAGAGTCTGAGGAATGGGCCAACGTGCATGGGGGGGGGAGGGGACCCCAGTGGCTGAGGCGGAGAGTTCCGTTCGGGAAATAGTTAGAGGAAGTCAGAGTTGAGATAAAGATTAGATTATGAAGGACTTAAATGAGAGTTTGACTAGTTAAATTTCTATAAGAGTGGGCCAAAGTTAGAGGGTAAAATATTCCATGGATGAATTAATTTTTGGATGTATCTGTGAGGCAGTTTTAGTGTCTTTTTTTCCCCATTTAGGAAGTACTAAAGCTATTAAATGTGTGAATGGAAGGATTTTGCAGGAGTTCATCTTTGAAGTTTCTTTTATTCTTCACAATTTATAATTCTTTGAAATTGAAAGTGACTCTTCTAGAAGGAACATAATTTACAAGGAGACTTGTTTTAATTACATTTAATGGTATTAATTTCAAAGGGAACTGTTGGCTCAGAAATTTTACTAAAAACTTTTAAGATCTAAAGGGCGACACACAGCCTTCTGTGATTTGAGTAAGAGAAAAAAATAAAATGAAACTAGGGTAAGATTGTAGACAGAGTGCATGTTCCAAGATCTGGTGTACTTCTTAGAGATAAGTGATAAAATTCTCTGCACTTTCTAGCAGACAAGTCAAAGAGGGACCCACAACCAGCAGTTACACAGTTTGCAGTGACAGATAAATGTAAGCACAGCTACTCCCACCATGTAGTCTTCAGAAAAATGTTTTTCTGTGGGCACTCCAAGAGAATTCTCATAAAGAATTCTCTCAACATGTTTCCTTAGCTAATGTAGTATCAAATATCAAACAGTCCCTTTGTATAATGTCCCTCAGCCTAGATCAGTAGCATTACAGCAAAGTGCAGTTTAGTACAAACAGTTTTCAGGGGCCCTGAAACTCTGCAGTCCAAGGAAAGTGGTTTGCTGGTGCTCTAGCTTAATTCAAGAATAAGATGTAAGTGTGTGCAGAGCAGTGATTCTTGACTAGTCATTCTCTTTTGGGTCACGCACCTCTTTGGGAACTCGATAGGTCTGGATCCCTCTCCTCCCTGATGCACATATGCATAATCACACCAAATTCTGCATATTATTTCAGTTGATACATAATTTCGGAGAGTTCACCCTGTCACCCCCATCCCTAAACTCCAGGCTGCTCACCTTGGCCTGGAGTGGCAGGAGGGCTGGAGTGAGCAAACGGCGGAAACCTGGAGCAGAGCGTGTTTGTGCTGATGGGGTGGATTCATCGGCTTTGAGCCAAGCCAAATTGAGCATAAGGTTGATTTCCATTTGTGAAAGTTGATGAGCTTGACGCGGGGACATGTCTGAACAGAAGATTCTTTATTCCACTTTGGCAGGAATGTGGTCAGGAATGTGATTTTTCTTAGAGAGCAACTGAATCTAACACACTGAAAAGAATCCCAGAGCTGCTTCCTATAGAGAGAGCTATGGTAATTTTAGCCTAGAAAAATTGTAAGGCAGATGCTACCAAGAACCATCTGAGCTACTTTTAAAAATACAAATTATTGGTATTTTTGGTATTTGGTATTCTTGGTAAAGAGTTCATAGAATGTCTAACTTTAAGCATTTATAGCTTCTTGGTGAACCTAAAATAAAAATCCTTGTGTGATAGAATCTTGGGAAGCTGAATGACTTTATTTGCTTTGGGGATGTTTATCTTTGAGCCAGTTACATGCAGAAGACATCTTGCCTATTTATCTAGTTATATTGGCTTAACAGTTTCATTAATTGCAGTTTCTTTTGCATTGCAGTGTTTTAATCTTGGGCGCTTCAGGTGGAGTTGGTACTTTTGCTATACAGGTAAGACGATTTCTTTATCTTGTGACTAGGAAAATTCTTATTTTCATTAATCTACAAATTCACATTTTGTAAATTATTTTAAGAGCTGAGAGGAAGGTAGGTTCAGTAAATTTACTGTGATTTCAGCTTGCTCTTCTAAGAAGGAAATTTTCTAATGTAGAAGGAAGTGATAACCTTTCCAGTGGTTTAATATCTGAGTTAGTTTGTGGATGTCCTGTGTAACAAATGTAGGAAAGCTTTTGGGGAGGAAGACCATGGCAGTACAGGCAGGTGGAAGTTCGCAATTTGG
The DNA here is from genome assembly GCF_037783145.1 of Equus przewalskii. Lineage (NCBI taxonomy): Eukaryota > Metazoa > Chordata > Mammalia > Perissodactyla > Equidae > Equus > Equus przewalskii. The sequence goes on along the minus strand of NC_091839.1, from coordinate 56,366,678 downwards.
TAGAAATTGATTAAGCCGATTCTAAAATGTATGTAGAAATGCAGTAGCCAAAATACTGTAGAGGTGGCAGTACTCCCCCAAAGTGATCTATAGATTCAATGCAATCCTATCAAAATGACAGCTGCTTTTTTTTGCACAAATGGAGAAGCTGATCCTTAGATGCTTTTGGAATTGGAAGGGACCCCAAATTGCCAAACAGTCTTGAAAAGGGACAAAATTGGAGGACTTGCACTTCCCAGTTTTAAAACTTTACTATTAAAGCTATTACTACAAAACTACAGTAATCAAAACAGTGTGCTATTGGCATAAGGATAGACATATAGATCAATGGAATACAATTGACCATCCAGAAATAAACCCATACATCTATGGTTAATTGATTTTTGACTAGGGTGGCAAGACCATTAAATAGGAAAAGAATAGTCTTTTCAGTGAGTGGTGCTGGGCCAACTAGATATCCACATGCAAAGGAGTGAAGTTGGACTCCTTCCTCACATCATATGTGAAAGCTAATTCAGACTGGATCAAAGACCTAAATGTAAGAGCTGAAACCATAAAACTCTTAGAAGAAAGCAAGGGGTAAATCTTCATGACCTTGGATTTGGCAAAATGTTCTTAGATATGACACCAAAAGCACAAGCAACAGAAGAAAAAAATAGATAAATTAGATTGGACTTCATCAAAATTAAAAACTTGTGCATCAAAGGACATCATCAAGAAAATATGAAAGTAAATATCAAGTAAAAAGACAACACAGAATGGGAGCAAATATTTGCAAATCAGTTATCTAATAAGGGTATAGTATCTAGAATATGTAAAGAACTATTACAACTCAACAACAGAAAGATGAACAACCTAATTAAAAAATTAGCAAAAGTCTTAAATAGACATTCCTTCAAAGAAGATATACAAATGGCCAATAAGCCCATGGAAAGATGCTCAACATCAGTAGTCATTAGGGAAATGCTAATCAAAACCACAATGACGTATCACTTCACACTTACTAGGATGGCTATAAAAAAAAGAACAGAAAATGTAAAATAACAATGTTGTCAAGAATTAGACAAGTTGAAACCCCCATATATTGCTAGTGGGAATGTAAAATGGTGCAGCTGCTGTGGAAAACAGTCTGGCAATTGGTTAAAATGTTAAACATAGAATTACCATATGACCTAGCATTTCCAATCCTAGGTGTATACCTGAGAGAAATGAAAACATGCATTCAAAAACTTGTCCACAAATGTTTATAGCAATGTCAATATTTGTAATAGCCAGAAAGTGGAAGCAACCCTAATGTCTATCAATTGATGAATGGATAAACAAAATCTGGTGTATTCGCACAATGGGATATTATTCAGCCATAAAAACAAATGAAGTTCTGATGCATGCTATGACATGGATAAACCAAAACGTTATGCTGAGCAAAAGAAGCCAGACACAAAAGGTCACATTTTCTATGATTCTGTTTGTATCATGTCCAGAAGAGGCAGATCCATAGAGACAGAAAGCACGTTAGTGGTTGCCGTTGCCTGGGGGAGGGGGGAATGGGGAATGACTGCTTAATGGGCTTGGGTGGAATTTGGGGGTGAGGAATATATTCTGCAGTTAGTGCTGATGGTTGCACATTATGAATGTACTAAAAGCTACTGAATCATACACTTTAAAATTGTTAAAATGGTGAATTTTGTGTTACATGAATTTTACCTCAAAAAAAAAGCAAACAGTGCCCATGCCTCCAGGAACAGGTGGGCATCTAGTGGCTGCTCCCGTTGTGGTCAGATGTTTAACGGGGAAGGGGCTTGATGAACTCTCCCTCAATGTGAAGGGAAAGCCCCTTTCCCCAGTATGGGGCTGGTCAGCACAGTCAGAGTCTCTGCCATGTTGCTTTCCGGGAGGGAGAATTTGACTGCTGTGCTCCTCCCCAGACTCTGCCTCAGATCTTTTGAGGACTCGGATAGTCCTGGAGTTTCCCATTCCTCTGCTCACTGAATTAGGGGAGCAGAGAGGACTCCTAGGAGATATAGATCTTGACTTCTTTTTAGTTCACCATTAGATACTGAATGTTTGTGTCCCTCCAAAGTTCATATGTTGAGGTGCTAATGCCCAATGTGATGGTCTTAGGATGGGACCTTTGGGAGGTGATTAGGTCATGAGGGCAGAGCCCTCATGTATGAGATTATGAGCTTATAAAGGAGGCCCAACGGGGGCCGGCCTGGTGGCATAGTGGTTAAGTTCGCACTCTCCACTTAGGTGGCCCGGGGTTCACAGGTTTGAATCCTGAGTGCAGACCTAGCACTGCTTGTCAGGCCACACTGTGGTGGCATCCCACATAAAGTAGAGGAAGATTGGCACAGATGTTAGCTCAGGGCCAATCTTCCTCACCAAAAAAAACCAGACCAGACAGAGCTCCCTAGCCCTTCTACCGTATGAAGACACAGAAGGTGCTGGCTATGAACCAGGAAGAGGGCTCTCAACAGATAGCGACCATGCTGACACCTTGATCTCGGACTTCCAGCCTCTAGAATTGTGAGAAATATATTTCTGTTGTTTATAAGCTACCCGGTCTGTTGTATTTTGTTATAGTAGCCTGAACAGACTAAGATAGATACCCAGGGCTTAGTCCGGAGACTGTCAGTTAATGTGGGTTAATGAATAAGTAACTAGAAGAGGGGCCAGCCCCATGGCCGAGTGGTTAAGTTCACATGCTCTGCTTCTGCAGCCCAGGGTTTCACTGGTTTGGATCCTGGGTGTGGACATGGCACTGCTTGTCAGGTCTTGCTGAGGTGGCATCCCACATGCCACAACTAGAAGGACCCACAACTAAAATATACAACTGTGTACTGGGGGGATTTGGGGAGAAAAAGTGGAAAAAAAAAAAGATTGGTGACAGTTGGTAGCTCAGGTGCCAATCTTAAAAAAAAAAAAAGTAAATGGAAGAAAGAAAAAGAAGGAGGGAGAGTGGGAAGAAAAGAGAAATATCATACGCTGCTGGTTAGAGTCTAACCTGGTACAACCACTTAGGGAAATCATTTGGTACCATCTACTAAATCTGAATATATATTGCAACCCCACAGTTCTACTCTTATGAATATACCCTGTAGATAGATATACATGCATATTCACCAAAAGATGTGTATCAGAATTACAGATATTATCCCCCAACTGGAAACAACTCATATGTCCAACAGTAAAATGGATAAGTGAATTGTGGTATATTCTTACACTGGAATATTATATAGGCAGGAAAAACTGTAGTTGCTCACAGTGAAGTAGGTGAATCTCACAAGCAGAATGTTAGTGAAAGAAGTCAGATACAAAAGAATACAATCTATATGATTCCATTTAAGATATTCAAGAACAGGTGAAACTAAACAATAGTGTTTAAGGATGCCTACCTAAATAGTAAAACTTGTAAGAAGCAAAACAAAACAAAAACAGTCATAAAAGTCCTGATAGTGGTTATGACTTCTAAAGGAGTGAGGGGCTTTTGATTGGGAGGGGGAAGGTGAGGAGGCTCAGGGGCATGGGTAGTGTTCTAGTTCTTAATCTTGAGTGATGCTTATAATAGTATTTGCTTTGTAATAATTTGTTAAGCTGTACATTTATATTCTGTGCACTTTTCTGTGTGTGTTATATTTCAAAACAAAAATATTTAATAAAATTTAAAAATTGAGTAATAGAAGAGTACCAAGGTTAAATCCCACACGAAGTTATTATAAGAATAAACAATAGAATAACATATCTACAATAAAAACACTTCAAAAAGCATGCCCACAAAACAGATCAAAATGCACCCCATAAGAGGAGCAATGTCAGCATCATGGCAGAGTGAGCTGTTCCTTTAGGCTGTCCCCACTAAGATACAATGAAAAGGACATTCATTAACCAGTGGAGGACGTCCACACAACACAGTAGACTTCTGAGAGAACGATGCAGCCATACGTCTGAAGGTGGGGGCACTGGATCCCTGAGGAAGCAGTGGAAGGAGACAAGTGGATCTCCTCCCCCTCCCCAGAGGCAGTGATCTAGGGTGTGGGACCTCATGTGGTGGCCGCCCTGCGATCTGAGAGGAGACAGTGGAAAGGCAGCCCTCCATGGGAATGCTTTCACTCTCAGAGTTGCCTCCCAGTCCACGAGACCACTCCACACCATGTGGCTAAGTCACCGTGGAGTTGCACCCGCCCCCAAGCTGAGGAGCCCAGGCAGGCAGCCAGTGAGTGAAGAGCAGGAGTGCAGGCAGGAAAGAAAGTGCCCCGTTACCCCCATCCCACCTGGTGCACCAGCTTGGCTGGTTGGCAAGGGCAGAGGATCCCTGTCAGACTGCCTGTGCCTGTGTATATGAAGTGGCCAGGCGCAGAGAGCCCTATCAGTACGACTTCCAGTGGACAGGCACAACTGACAGGGGATGCAGCAGGCTCAGCAAACACACCTCCTGTCCCCCAATGGTGGCAGGTGGAATCTGCAACCATATACTACCACTGTTGTGCCGGCAAAGATCCACCCCATCAAATAGCATGAAGAAATTAACACTCCAGACCAGAAGGAAAATGACAAGTATCCAGAAACCAATCTTGAAGTCACAGAAATGTGCAATCTAAATGACAGAGAATTCAAAATAGATATCATAAAGAAACTCAACCAGGTACAAGAAAACTCAGAGTTCAATGAGCTCAGGAATAAAATTAATGAGCAGAGGGAATTCTTCACAAAAGAGATTGAAACTCTAAAAAAAACTAAACAGAAATGTTGAGATGAAGAACCCAGTGAAGGAGAATTTTAAAAAATCTAGAATCCTTAAAAAACAGAGCTGACATTATAGAGGACAGAATTAGTAATTTAGAGGACAGAAATATAGAAATGCTTTAGGTGGAGGAGAGAAAACTAAGACTAAAAAGAAATGAAGAAATTCTCCAGGAAATACCTGACTCAATTAGGAAATGCAACATAAGGGTTATAAGTATTCCAGAGGGAGAAGAGTGGGAGAAAGGAGCAAAGAGCTTTTTCAAAGAAATACTGAGAACTTCCCAAACCTGGAGAAGGAGCTGGCATTACATGTAAATGAAGCTAATAGATCTCCTAGTTACATCAATGTAAAAAGACCTCCAAGGCATATGTTAGCAAAGCTGGCAAAAGTCAGTGACAAAGAAAAAATACTAAGGGCAGCAAAACGGAAGAAAATAACCTACAAAGGAACCCTTATCAGGCTTTCAGCAGATTTCTCAGCAGAAACCTTACAGGCTAGGAGAGAATGGAATGATATATTCAGAATTCTGAAAGACAAAAACTTTCAGCCAAGAATACTCAATCTGGGAACACTATCCTTCAGATATGATGGAGAAATAAAAATTTTGCCAAATAAAACCTGAGGGTGTTCATTGCCAAAAGACCTCCCCAATGAGAAATGATCAAGAAGGTCCTCATACCTGATAAAAAAAAAGAATTTGCAAAGCCTTGAACAAGGAGATAAATAGATAGACAAAATCAGAAACATCCACCTCTTTATCAGCACAGGTTAGCAAACAATTATAACATTAAAGATAAAGGGAAGGAAAGCATCAAAAATAGCTATAATCAATTCATTCTATTTTAATTTAATTCTTGTGGGTGAGAAAGACTGGCCCTGAGCTAACATCCATTGCCAATCTTGCTCTTTTTGCTTGAGGAAGATTTTCCCTTGAGCTAACGTCTGTGCCAGTCTTCCTCTATTTTTTATGTATGGGACACTGCCACAGCATGGCTTGACAAGCAGTGTGTAGGTCTGTGCCCAGGATCCGAACTCATGAACCCTGGGCCGCCAAAGCAGAGCATGTGAACTTAACCACTGTGCCACCAGGCTGGCCCCAGTAATCACTTCATTTTAATCACAAACTCACAACACAAAATGGAATAAGGTGTGACAACAGCAACTTAAATGGGGAAGAGGAGAGGGATGGAACCTGTTTAGGCCAAGGAGATAAGAGGCTATTGGAAAATGGACTATCTCTTCTATGAGATCTTTTATATGAACCTCATGGTAACCACTAAACAAAAAATCAGAACAGAGACATAAATGATAAATAAAGAGAAAACTGAGAAAACCATCATAGAAAATCACCAAACTAAAATTACACTCAGAAATACACAGGACAGGAAACAAGGGAAATACAAAATAACTGGAGAATGAGATAAAATGGCAGTATTAAGTCCTTAAATATCAATAATCATCCTAAGTGTAGGTGGATTGAATTCTCCAATCAAAAGACACAGAGGGGATGGATGGATTAAAAAATAAGACCCAACAATATGCTGCCTCCAGGAAACACGTCTCAGCTCTAAAGACAAACACAGGCTCAGAGTGAAGGGATGGAAGATGATACAGCAAGCAAATGACAAACAGAAGAAAGCAGGTGTTGCCATACTTATTTCAGACAAAGTAGACTTCAAGATAAAAAAGGTCATGAGAGACAAAGAGGGCCAGTATATAGTGATAAAAGGGACACTTCACCAAGAGGGCATACATGTATAAATATATTACACCTAACACAGGAGCACCAAAGTACATAAAGCAACTATTAACAGACCTAAAAGGAGAAATTAACAGCAACACAATAATAGTAGGGGACCTCAGCACCCCACTTACATCAATATATCATCCAGACAGGAAGTCAACAAGGAAATAGTGGACTTAAATGAAAACCTAGACCAGGTGGACTTAATAGATATATGTAGAACATTCCATTCAAAAACAGCAGTATATATGTTCTTTTCAAGGGCACGTGGAACATTCTCAAAGATAGACCATATGTCGGGAAACAAGGCAAAGCTCAATAAATTTAAGAAGATTTGAAATCATATCAAACATCTTTTCCAACCATAATGCTATGAAATGAGAAATCAACAAGAAAAAAGCTGGGGAACTGACAAATACGTTGAGACTAAGCAACATGCTACTGAGGAACCAATGGATCAATGAAGAAATTAAAGGAGAAATTAAAAAATATCTGAAGACAAATGAAAATGAAAATACATTATACCAACTCATATGGGATGCAGCAAGCACGGTCCCAAGAGGGAAATTCATAGCAATACAGGCCCACCTTAACAAACAGGAAAAATAGCAAATAAGTAATTTTAAACTACACCTGACAGAACTAGAAAAAGAAGAACAAACAAAGCCCAAAGTCAGCAGGAGGGAAATAATAAAATTAGAGCAAAAATAAATGAAATAGAAATCAAAAAAACAGTAGAAAATATCAGTGGAACTAAGAGCTGGTTCTTTGAGAAGATAAACAAAATTGACAAACTTTAGCCAGACTCACTAAGAAAAAAGAGAGAAGGCTCGAATAAGCAAAATTAGAAATGAAAGAAGAGGAATTACAATGGATACCACAGAAGTAGAATACTGTAAAAAATTATATGCCAACAAATTGGACAATCTGGAAGAAATGGATAAATTCTTACTCATACAACCTCCCAAAACTAAAACAAGAAAAATAGAGAATCTGAATAGACCAATAATCACAAGTAAAGAGATTGAAACAGTAATCAAAACCTCCCCAAAAAACAAAAATCCAGGACCAAATGGCTTCTCTGGAGAGTTCTACCAAACATTCAATGAAGATTTAATACCTATCCTTCTCAAACTATACCAAAAAATTGAAGAAAATGGAATACTTCCTAACTCATTCTGTGAGGCCAGCATCGCCCTGATCCCCAAGCCAGACGAAGACAGCACAAAGAATGAAAATTACAGGCCAATATCTCTGATGAACATAAATGCAAAAATCCTCAACAAAATATTGGCAAACCAAATACAGCAATACATTAAAAGAATCGTACCCCGTGATCAAATGGTGTTTATACCAGAGATGCAGGGATGGTTCAACATCTGCAAATCAATCAATGTGATACACCATGTAAACAAAATGAGGAATAAAAATCACATCATCTCAATAGGTGTAGAAAAAGCATTTGACAAGATCCAACATCCGTTTATGATTTTAAAAACTCTCAATAAAATGGGTATATAAGAAAAGTACCTCAACATTATAAAGGCCGTATATGACAAACCCACAAACCAACATCATACTTAACAGTGAAAAACTGAAAGCCATCCCGCTGAGATCAGGAGCAAGACAAGGGTGCCCAGTCTTGCCACTCTTATTCAGCATAGTACTAGAGATTTTGGCCAGAGCAATTAGGCAAGAAAAAGAAAGAAAAGGTATCCAAATTGGCAAGGAGAAGTGAAACTCTTGTTGTTTGCAGGTGACACAATTCTGTATATAGAAAACCCTAAAGAATCTACCAAAAAACCTTTTAAAAATAATCAACAAAAGCAAAGTTGCAGGGTACAAAATCAACGTACAAAAATCAATGGATTTCTATACTCTAATAACGAACTAGCAGAAAGAGAAGTCAAGAATACACCCATTTACAATCGCAATAAAAAGAATAAATTATCTAGGAATAAATTTAACCAGGGAGGTGAAAGACCTATACAATGAAAACCATAAGACATTTTTGAAAGAAATCAATGACGACATAAAGAAATGGAAGGATATTCCATGCACATGGATTGGGAGAATAAACATAGTTAAACTGTCCATATAATCTAAAGCAATCTACAGATTTAGTGTAATCCCAATCAGAATCTCAATGACATTCTTCACAGAAATAGAAGAAAGAATCCTAAAATTCATATGGGGCAAACAAAAGACCCTGAATAGCTAAAGCAATCCTGAGAAAAAGAACAAAGTTAGAGGCATCAGAATCCCTGACTTCAAAATATACTATAAAGCTATAGTAATCAAAACAGTGTGGTACTGATACAAAAACAGACACACAGATCAATGGAACAGAATTGAAAGCCCAGAAATAAAACTACACATCTATGACCAGCTGATCTTCGACAGAGGAGCCAAGAACATACAATGGAGGAAGGAAAGTCTCTTCAGTAAGTGGTGTTGGGAGAACTGGACAGCCACCTGCAAAAGAATGAAAGTCGACCATTATCTTTCACCATACACAAAAATTAACTCAAAATGGATTAAAAGAGTTGAAGGTAAGATGTGAAACCATAAAATTCCTAGAAGAAAATATAGATGGTACACTCTTTGACATCGGTCTTAGAAGGATCTTTTCGAATACCATGTCTACTCAGGCATGGGAAACAAAAGAAAAAATAAACACATGAAACTACATCAGACTAAAGAGCTTCTGCAAGACAAAGGAAACCAAGAACAAAACAAAAAGACAACCCACCAACTGGGACAAAATATTTGCAAATCATATATCCGACAAGGGGTTAATCTCCAAAATATATAAAGACCTCATCAATTCAACAACAAAAAGCAAACAATCCGATTAAAAAATGGGCAGAGGATATGAACAGACATTTTTCCAAAGAAGATATACAGACGGCCAGTAGGCACATGAAAAGATGTTCATCATCACTAATCATTAGGGAAATGCAAATCAAAACTACGATGAGATATCACCTTACATCCATTAGAATGACTATAATTACCAAGACAAAAAACATCAAATGTTGGAGAGGATATGGATAAAAGGGCACCCTCATGCACTACTGGTGGGAATGCAAACTGGTGCAGCCACTATGGAAAACAGTATGGAGATTTCCCAAAATATTAAAAATAGAAATACTGTACAATCCAGCTATCCCCCTACTGAGTATTTATCCAAAGAACCTGAAATCAACAATTCAAAGAGACTTATGCACCCCTATGTTCATTGAAGCATCATTTACAGTAGCCAAGACATAGAAGCAACTCAAGTGCCCATCAACGGATGAATGGATAAAGAAGATGTGGGACATATATACAATGGAATACTACTCAGCCATAAAAAAGACAAAATCATCCCATTTGCAACAACATGGATGGAGCTTGAGAGTATTATGTTAAGCAGAAAAGGCCAGACAGAGAAAGACAAACACCACTTGATTTCACTCATATGCAGAGGATAAACATATGGACAAAGAGAACAGATTAGTGGTTACCAGAGGAGAAGCGGGTTGGGGGGCGGGCATAAGAGGTAAAAGGGCACATATATATATATGGTCACGGACAAATAAAAATGTATACCTGAAATCTCACAATCTTATAAACTGTTATGACTTCAAGAAAACAATGTAACCTACTATTTCAAAACAAGCTTAGAAAACATTAAAAATATCATACAAGACATGAAAGAACAAAATTGAATTGGAAAAACTCAGAAAAAAAGTAAAAATAGATTTAAAGAATCCTTTAGCAATGAATACTAAACTAGAAGGAACTTAGTAGCAAGTAAACACAACACACAATGCTGCCCTAATAGAAATAGAATGTGTACAAAGGAAAAATGTTAAATTACAAAAGAAAGAAAGAGATACAAACAGATTCAAGAGAAAGTGTCAAACATTGAAGACAGGACAGTAGATTGATAGTGGAGAATAGGAGTCTCTGAAGAGGAAAACCAAAGCGGGAATGGGACGGTTACTAAAACCTGTAATTCAAGAAACTTCCCTAATTTCCTGAAATTAAATGATTTGAAACTATATATTAAATGATCATAGCACTGACCTAAGAACATGAACCCAGAATGAGCAATATCAAAGAAAACTATAATAAAATTACTGGGCTTTAAAGAAAAAGAAAAAAATCCTTGGGACATCTAAAAAAAACAAAACACATGACTTAGAAGTAAAATTAGATTATCATCGGACTTTTTGACAGCTTTATTGCCAGGGGGAAAAATGGAGTAACATGTTTAAGACGCTTGAGAAAGAGTATGCTAAGAATTTTATATATAGCAAAACTGGCCTTCACGTGTAAAAAGGACACATGAGCTGTTAATAACATGCACAAACTTGGAGAATATGTTCTTTGGATCTCTTTCTGAGAAATCTACCAGAGAATGAGCTTCTGACGACTAAAATGACTAGAGAGACATCGAATTAAGGACTGGTGGTAAATGTTAAATGTGAAGTTATCTGTAAAACTAAAGCTAAATGAGGGCTTAGAAAGAATGTAGTGTGTAGCAGCCATATGCTCTGACAAGGTAAATATAGTACAACTTTTCTTAGAAAGGGGGAAAATAGGGAAAGTATATGTTAAAATTACTTTAATGCTTTCATTAATTATATTGGTAGTGATATTAGTATTCTTATTCAGAGCAAAAATGGGTATTTATGGCATATTTTAATTCTGTCATCTCCTGTGTCTTTGACAACTGGGATCCCAGGTGTGGAAGAAAGGAGATACAAATGTAACAGAAAAAAGTAAAAGCTTTGTGGTCTTGAATTTGAATTGGAAGTATGAATATGAACTTAAGAGATATTTTAGGTACGTGTATATGTAAAGCTATCTCTTGTAAAATGATTGCCCACTAAAAGAACACAGGGCCTCTTGGAGAAATAGGGCACAAAATATATGAGAATGAGCCTGGAATATATTAGATGGCAGGGAAACTATCAAAGGCTGGTTGAGTCATGCCAAAAAGACTCAGGGGCCTGCTTGAAGAAACTCCCAAGGATGTGACAATTGGAGCTTCAGTGATAGTAACAATAATTACAGTGGATTGAAACCTTTCAAATATGTTTAAATCCATGATTTTGTGATGGTGTTTTTTTTTAAAAAGTGATCACTTTTGGAAATGATCGGGAACCAGTTTATTATTTTATAAAGTGATAAATAAAGGGAAACAATTGTTTGTCTTGCCTTCCTTATATAAACTATACACCTGAGTAAACAAAATAGTGTATGAGGGAGGTGTTTCTTTATAAAAGTGTTCCAACTGCTAAATGAAAAAAGAAGAGATGGAATATTACCATTTTGGAATAGACGGCTGTTAAGATAATAAAAAGAGCAACCGCCAGACATGATGTACCTCCTAGGATTTTGCCAGACACTGTCCATAGTCTTGCTAAAGGGATTGAAACAGGAAATCCAGAGCACAGAGCAAATGTGGCGCTGCCCCCTGAGTGTGCAGTCAGAAATTCCAGATGGGCAACTGCGGGTCCGGTGGCCTGGATTCTTTCACACGCAGATAGTCAGAAAGCGAAGGGTTAGAAGAGGAGTCGATAGTAGTTTAGAAGGAGACTTAAGCGACCTGCTTTAAAAATGCACAAGCCTAAACCGCAGTGTCTAGGGAGTGCATATATGGGTGACAAGACAATGTTTTATGATGCAAGGAGGCGATTACTGTAAATGTCGAGATAATGACTAGGGAGGGTGGGCGTGCTGGGACAGAGCAGATGGAAGAGCTGTGGGAAGGGCTTCCAGCCTTGTGTTTGAGTGAGTGGTGTCTGCCTTATAGGCGTTTCCTATACTTGTGTTTTATTTTACATAATTTTTTTTCTAAAGCTGTTTTTAAAACCTTTTAGTAGTGTTCAAAGATGCTAGACGGTTTGAAGTAGGAGAGGAAAAACTAGAAATTTGGGGAAAAATTCATTAAACTGTTTCAACATGTAACAAAGCCTTCCTGAGGATTTAATACTGTTTAAAGAAAACACATTTTAACGTAGGTGCTTAGAACGCCATTTCCTTTTTTCTTGACAGTGTCTTTTTTATATAGATACTGGATATTCATCTTGGATTATATTCTTCACATATTTGAATTTAGTTTGAGACTTGCTGTTGAAGGCAACATGTTGTCATATCAAATGTTTCTGCAGCCCATAAACATAATAAAATGTGTATGACGTCGCTCCTAAATGGTTTAATTCCTGTCAGATTTCCAGGGCATATAAACCTTTGGTTAATATTACTTTTTTTTTTTTGCTGAGAAAGGTTCACCATGATCTAACATCCACTGCTCATCTGTTATGATCTCTAAGTATCCATACGAAAATTTCTTGGTGAACTTCAAGTAGCTATTCTCAAATTATGCTGATTATGACCCCCTTTTAATTCTGTGAAATTGTCATTATAGAAAAGAGTTACAGCAATTTAGGAGCAGGATGATTTCTGGATACTTAATCCTGAATAACAGAATTTTCTTCTTTTTATTTGTCTAGTTATTCCTCACTATTTTAAGATATAAGATACCTGCATTTTAAATCCCAAAAACCACTTATTTAGGTCTTTTTATGCCAAAGGAGAGGACCTGATCCATATTTTGAAAATAAAATGGCCATATTTTCTTCCTCACCTTTTTAAAGAACATCTTTTCATTTATTGCCTAGCACCTGTTAGCCAGTTGCTTTGGTACAGCTGTCTAACTCAAGACTGTATTAATACTTATTGGAGATGCAAATGAAGATCTTGCGTTTGTATGTTCTGGACACATTTAATACTCTTGTGTTTTTCTTTTGCTGAGGAAGATTTGCCCTGAGCTAACATCTGTGCCAATCTTCTTTTATTTTGTATGTGCGTTGCTGGCACAGCATGGCTGCCAATGAGTGGTGCAGGCCTGCGCCTGGGAACTGAACCTGGGCCACTGAAGTGGAGCACGCTGAACTTAACCATTAGGCCCTGGGCTGGCCCCTGGACACATTTAAAATAGTCGTTTTCAGAGGACATGATTTTTTTTTTCCTTTTTTTGTTTGGCTATTTACCTTTGTCATCATTGAAAACACTAAACTTGAGGCTATTTACTCCTGTCTTTTCTGATACTGGTGAGGCCCTGAGCCCTTCACAGAGTGTATTGGTTATAACTTCATGACAGCAAGGCAACTAGGTGTCTCCTCCAGGGAAAATGAGATCATTTCTTGGGATTTTCTTAGTAAACAAAGGTTTAATCGTTTTTTCTAGTCTCTGACAGATGGCTTCCTGTAGTTCTTGCTAAGATGAGGCACTTAGAGTTCCTAGAGATTAGGCTGATATATGTACACAGAGCGCCAACTGTTTTTTTTTTAATGCAATCACTTTTTCTACTCTCCCCCTTTTTCTTTGGCAGGTAATGAAAGCTTGGGATGCCCACGTGACAGCCGTTTGCTCTCGGGATGCCAGTGAACTTGTGAGGAAGCTTGGGGCGGATGATGTACTTGATTACAAATCTGGAAATATGGAAGAGCAGTTGAAATCTTTAAAACCGTGTGTATTCAAACAGTGTTCTTACTGGGAAGTTGATAGTACAAGCCTGAGATGGTTTGGTGGCCTTCCTTGTTGGAATCTTAGAGAAGAATCTATGAAAACACGCATTATCATTAGAAGTCATTTAAGTTGGTTTCTGTTTTAGTTCCAGATATTAATACAGCATAGTCATACAATGAAATATCTACTGAGGAAAGTATTTTGCTTACATGGTTAGTTTTTAAGTTAACTTACTTTTATTGCTGCTTTGTAAGAGGTCTGAAGGCAAAATTGGAAGTGCATTCTCTTCAGTGGCATCTCTCACCACAGGAAGGACATAGAGCCATGCATGAAAATACACAATTAGTACTTAGCATGTTTTCAGTGTTTGGGCTTAATAAGGAGCTTCAGAGAAACAAAGGCAGTATAAATATTGGTCATGGGCGCCTGTGGATGTTCTCAGTGCCTCTGAGTGCCAGGCTGCGAGTTGGCCTAATGTCCCAAACAAGAGCGGACTCAGGAATCCTCTTGGGCGCTGTCGATCCCACCTGTGCTTGGGCAGACGTAGAGAGGGGCTGACTAATCTGGTCTTCCTCTAGCCAACGCACGGCTGAAGTGGAGAGCACAACTGAGGAGTATTTAGAAAGCTGTTCTACTTCTTTTTCAAAGATTTTTTCCTTTTTTAAATTAGTTTGCAGAAGCTAATTATTCTTGCCCACTTTGAGTAGAAATATGTTTTCAGGGGTTAAAAAAAAAAAGAAGAAAAGAAAAGGGACCCCCTGTCTGACACTGCCTAGCCTTTCTCAACCAGCACCCCCACTTCTCCACAGGAGCATGGCTGTGCAGCCAGAAGCAGCCGGCCAACTCGGTATTCCTTCAACTATATGGCGTATGGACTGCTGGGCGGTGTTCTAAACAGAGGACATAGACACAGTGGTGAACGAGACACATTCCCCCTTTCCTGGGGCTTGTGTTCTGTTCAGGAGGTTTTGGTGGTCAGTGCTCTCAAGAACACTGATGCAGGGAAAGGGAACAACAAAAGATTGGGAGGAGGCTGTTTCGGGTGGGGCCGTGTAAGAATGCCTAGAGGCTTCCAAGGGCAGGATGGGAGGGGTCTTTTTGGTCTTGATTCTGGCTGTCTCCTACTTGGAACGGTATAGTACATGTAGTAGGTGCTCAATAAATACTTGTTCAATGAATTATTGAGGGAATCTAGGAGAAGAGCACTGTTCTGAGGGAGATAACAGCAAATATAAAGCCCCTGTGGCAGGAACACGCTTCGCATATTTGAGAGATGACACTGTCCCTTGCAGAGATCTTGTCAGCTGCCTGCGTGTCAGGATGTGGGCCTCTCTGGGCCTCCAAGATCTGGCTTCTAGATAGTGGTAGTTTGGGGTGATCTCTGGCTTCCAGGCAGTGGTCGTTTCAGTTGCTCTCTGGCTTCCAGACAATGTTAGTTTCGATTGATCTCATCTCTTCTACTGCTTCTAGGAGTAGCAGAGTGAGGCTGAGGCCAAGGCCAGCCCATTCCCCTCTATCTACCTTAAGTTCTCTACGTGTCTGGAATTTGTCACCCGAGAACAAAGAACCTGATAGATGGAAGGCTGGAGCACACTGTCTCGCCTGCCACGTCTGCGCTGCAGTCTGCGGCTCAGCATCTCTGGCGACTGGCCTTCTCCTTTGCCTGCCCTTTTCCAGTAGGGAGACCTCCCCCGCTTACAGATGCAAGCCATTACCTTTTTCTTTGACAGCTTTAGTTAAAATTGATGTTTGTAACTTCTGCCTGGAGTTTGGCCTCTGAATCCACCTAGAATAAATCTGTTCCTTCTTCCAAATAGTAGTAGCTTTTTAGATTTGAATCTTAGAATTTTACAGCAGGGAAGGGCTTTGAAATCTTTGGGTTCAACTCTATCATGTTATAGCTGAGAAAAATGGGGCAGAGGATTTCTGAGTTTTTACATCTCAGGGTCATGGCCCTTAGTCATTAGTGGGAGACCTGGATCTGCGCCTGGTCTCCAGACTTCCTTTTCAGGCAGCGCCTGTTCTCTAATCCCAGGCTGTCCTTAAGTTTGACTTAAATTAGGTATCATTATATTTGTTTATTCAAAATTTGGGAATGAAGTCGAATCTTAAAAGTAGAAACTTAAACTCATAAACAGAATTTTCTGGGTTTTTCTATTGAGAAGAATTGTCATCTTGTAAGATCATTTGCCTGCACTTCACGTCCTTATTTGCTCTTCCTTAGTTTAGTCCCACGAAAGACTCAAGATCCACAAAGTTGCCCAAAGCTGGTTTTAGAAGTTTGGATCTTTGACTTCATCCAGATGAATTTAGAAGGGAAACAGGATTTACCAAAAAGGAATTCATCTGTTAATTTGCTTAATTTATTAGCATGCGTTCTCTAAATAGATCTTTGTTTTCAAAAGTCTTTAAAAGCTTCATTGTATTCTATCCACTTTATGTAGAATGTAGTGCTTCTAGCAGTTTTGGATTAGATTGAAGGAACTGAATGTCTGTCACCTCCCGTGATCCCATTATGACTGGGTTTTTGGCGTGTTAGAGCGGCATTGAACACTGAAAGCAGGCTGTTGATTTCTTTGTACGTTGTCCCGATGCTGTGCCTGAAACCAAAAAATAGGAAATTTCATGAGGCAAAGAGGGTGCTTCTACAAGCAGCTCTGACTGTGGAGGGAATACAAACAAATCTTTTTGTGGGTGAGAGCCTTACATATTTTCAAATATTCGTGTGCACTAAAGAATACTTTGACTTACATTGGGTGGATGGCTTCGCAGTTTTCTGTAAAGCTTGAGTCAGGGTTTCTCAACCTTGGCAACCTTACTTTCTCAACTATGGACATTTTGGGCTGCATAATTTTTTATTGTGGGGGGCGGTTCTGTGTATTGTAGGATGTTTATCATCATCTCTGGCCTCTAGATGCCTGTCGTTCCTTCCTACCACCTCCCCCAACTGAGACAACTAAAATGTCTCTGGACATTGCCTAATATATCCCCTGGGGGCCAAAATCACCCTCAGTTGAGAAGCACTTGTTTAAGTCATTCCTAAAGTTTTAGAAAGTAAGATTAATGACAGGAAAAGTAGTTCCTTTTGACTTACCTCGGAGAAAAGCCGGAGATCCAGTGAATCGCTATGCCCTTCTCTCCTTTGTCAAAGCAACACCCCTCTGCTGGGCGACTTGGGGCAGCGCGGTTTATGAGCTCTGGAATAAACCCTACAGCCAGCTGGCCATGGGAGTGACGGGATTGGAGCCCTGCATGAAGATGAACAAGGATGTTTTGATTTGATTCTTTCTCTCCAGGTTTGATTTTATCCTTGATAATGTTGGCGGATCCACCGAAACGTGGGCTCTGAGTTTTCTCAAGAAATGGTCAGGAGCCACATACGTGACTTTGGTGACTCCTTTCCTCCTGAACATGGACCGATTGGGCATAGCAGATGGCATGTTGCAGACAGGCGTCACCGTGGGCTCTAAGACATTAAAGGTAGGGAGGAGAGTCTTGGTTGGTGAGAGCGAGCAGGCGCCTCATGCTTCTGGAAATTGGTTTCCACCTACCCAGTTTCTTTTCTTTTGAAGGCAACATAGCACAGAGGCTGCAAGCATGGGCTCTGGAGTCACACAGTGACTGGGTTAAAATTCTGGCCTCCACTAAGTCACTAGGTGACACCATGTAAGTTACTTAATGTCTCTAAGCCCCAATGTCTTTACCTGTAAAATGAGGCTAATAGTACATCTACCCTACTGCCTGTCGTAAGGATTAAATGAGATAATCCGTGTGAAGAACTTGGCACAATGCCTAGTACATGAAAAGCTCTTATTAAATGTTAGCCTTTATTATTACCATCTGATAGCCCCTCTGCTTCCTTCTTGCCTCTACCTGCTGGTGCTCTCCCTGTTTCACCAGTCTTAACACACACGGTGTCCTGTATGGGAAGGCAGAAACTTTATTAAGACAGTGTACAGCTGGCTCTGTTCATAGTAGTAGCATGGGGATGTGCCAGCAATTCCCAGACCAGGACTTTCAGACCTTTAGAAGCCCATGGGCATTTTTTGAGTTTCAGAAACCTAAGGGCAATTGTATTCTTTCTTCAGTGAGGCTACAAGGACTAATAGAACCATCATGCCTTTTCTGGAATTGTACCAACTTGTGCTAACGCTGCGTATGCCATGTGAGTCAGAAACTCTAGCTATTGATGGCATTCTGGGAATTTCTGAGACTTGTTAGTCAGCCTGACTCAGTTAATGGGGCCACTATTACCAGGGCCATAAGGAGGTATGTCACCCAGCTGAGCACCCAGCGGAGCTGGTGCAGATCAGGCCGCATTACAGGACTGACAGCAGAGCCTAAGAGTCTGCTCTCCACTGACCATGAGAGCTTCTTGTCGTCGCAGTGAGGTGGAGCTCCTATGGTGTCATGGTGTACACTGTTGGTAGTTATACATCATTGGTTTAAAATCTGAATTGGTGTTGAAATGGAAAAAATAAAGATAAATTCAATTTTTTAATTAGACAAAATACTTCAGACTCAGGGAAAAGGCAGTAGAAGGTCCCTCAGTGGTGAAAAGGTTGTGAGTCACTGTGTCGAGCCTGTCAACACTGACCCGTATTTGTGAGACGACTGGCTTGATACTTATCTTCAGCTTCTTCTTTATTCTAGAAGTTAATTTGGGACCTTTTTCTGGGTGAAATTTAGGAATTTGGCTTCTCGAATTCTGTGTATTAACTAAATACTTGGAGGCAGTGAAGAAGAGCTGTGACAGAGGAGGTCACTGCTGAATTCTTGGGAGCTGTGTGTGGGTAACAGAGGTGAACAAACCAGGCCCTGTGCTCCAGGCTTCTTTATCTTCACTCGATTCAGATGGCAGCCAGAAACAGTGTCCACAGGGCGCTTTGTGGCAGAGAAAGAAATCTTAGCTGTCTTTTGTCTCTTCTTCCCTTTTCACAAAACCCAGGCTTCCCAAGTGCTTTAAAATATAAGTTTAAGTTTTCTGTAAGATTTCACAGTTCGTACTCCAATGAGACCTCTAACAAGTTCACCTTCAGCGCTGTCCTCTGAGAGTGAGACTGGCATAGCGCTCTTCATTTTCCCTTTCCTCCTACTTGAAAGATGATAGTGGTAATCTCATGTGAAAACCTTTTAAGTCGTCTCTGATGTCTTTCTGAGAATGTGCACAGTTAGGCCTCATTGTAATGCTCCAGACTCTCCTGCCTGCTCCAGTTCACTCTCCTGTAATGGCCTGCAAGAAATGCACAGACCCCTTCGAGCAGAATGTAAAAATTCTGCTGTTGCAGACCAAAAGTTTCGCTTTCCAAGGCAACCTGCTGTAAAGAATTATAGACATGGCAGTTATGACCATTGCTGTTGCTTCTTTAAAACCATGAACAGTTACCAGAATGTTTTAATTGTAGTCCACAAGGCCAGAACTTAGGGAGAAGTACATGAACAGATCTTCTGTGATTCTAATTAACTGGGCCCCCTGTAAGCTTGGGACATCTCAGTGCTTCTGGAATCTTGCTACCTAAGCCTTCAAACAGTGTGTTTTTCTTTCCTTTTCTTTCTGAAGTTAGTTGCCTATACCAGCGTCTCCCAACCTCTTTCATGCTGTGACACACATAGAAAAGGATACTATTTGAGTAGCATATTGAGGCTGCTCTGGGCCAAGAGCAAACTACCTGGAGACTTCTCCCAGCCCAGGCTCTGCCTCGCTGCCCGGAGCGCTGAGGGAATCAGTGTCTTGTCATGCCTATTCTAGGGTAAGCTTGGCTCTGTTTGCATCTGTGGTCCCGCGATAGTTGTTAATGGTGACTCTTAACTCTCACGGTTGTTCCAGGTTGGACAGTAAACTGTAGGGTCACTCAGCCAAATCAGTAAGCCATTCCTGGCACACCCGTATCAAAGCCCTGTCTAGACAACAGCCTGGTTTTGCCTTTCTGTCTCCAGTCTTAAACTCTGACTCAGTATTGCCCCAGTCTTTCCTCACTAAGCTTTACTTTCAGCACTAGATGAATATTTATTAAAAACTCTCTGTGTATCAGATACTTTACATCCATTCTCATGTAATCCTTCCAACAACCCTGTGGTGCTAGCTGATGGTATCACTATTCTGCAGGCCAGGAAACGGCTGAAAGAGGTAGCTTCACCTACATAACACAGCTGTTAAGTGCCTGGGCTGAGCTGGAGTGGCAGGGACGTGCATTGCACTTGCCCCCCTCATGCCACGGTGGTAGCTTGTCATCATGCTGAGGGATCGTGAGACAGAGGGTGAGCTTGCTGGAAAGATGTCTGAGCTCACCCAGCAGTCGTGAGCAAGAGCAGGGGTGGTCCTGGCCTACCCCGTGCTACCTCTGGACAGCTGCCATCTGACGAAGTTTAGTGGGGCAGGTCATTGAGGTGTCATGGAGACCCTCAGCTCACTTGTTATTTTGATAATGGGCTACTCTACATCTGACATAAAGAATAACAATTACGAGTGGGTAGGGCAGGAGAGTGGTCATGAACCCTCTTGGTGTAGGATTTTTGCTTATCTTTATCTGGGGACGCTTTGTCCCATTATAGATTAGGTGGCTTGGAGCTTGCTGTAACTGTCAAGGAAGACCCAGCCATGACACATAAGGAACTTTACACTTTGTTTTGCCTGTAAAGCTGTCTTCTTCCTCTCAGAGCCAGAAAAACACTCGTGATTGGGTTTCTTTGTCTAAGATTGTATATTGGTGCCTTGTTGCTCCTAAGGCATTCTTGAATTAGATAAAAAGCTTTTTTCTGGTGCCTCTGAGCTTTATGCAAACCTTGGTAGAGAAAGGCTAGAGGCTCAGCCCCTAATTTCTCCCAGAGAAGAAATTTGAGTGTGTCAGACAATTTAGACGATCATTTTAAGGAGAGCTTTCCTGTGCTTACTTGCTTGTCAGGCACAACTTGGTGAAGAAGCCTGAGTTCATTTGTTTATTTATTAAACATTTATGGAGTATCTACTGTCAGTCACTGTGCTAAGGGGCTGGGCATACAACTCATGGTGTCACATGAAATGGGAAATTAGTTTGTCTGTCTTAGTCATCCTGAAAACACTTTTCCCTAACCTTGCATTTAGTTAGATTTTATCCCTTCCTGTATTTGACATGTTGTGTTTTCTTTTTAGCATTTCTGGCAAGGAGTCCATTATCGCTGGGCCTTTTTTATGGCCAGTGGTCCATATCTAGATGACATCGCACAACTGGTGGATGCAGGAAAGGTACGTGTAGCCCATTACATTGCTAGAGTGTCTCTTGTAATCTCAGTGACCTACGCCTCAAGCTTAGTCAGTGGGAACTCTCCAGAGGTAGGTTCGGCCCGTATGCATGCGGCCTTACACGGCCAAGTTTAAGTGCTGTGTTTTGGTTCTATCTCCGTGAGAATCATAGACACAGACTGTTACATCTGAAAAAGAGCCTCTACCATCTAGTTCATCCCCCTTGGTTTACAGATGAAGAGACAGGCCCAGAGAGGTGATAGGATTTTCCCAAAGACACTTGGTTAGATGGCAGCAGAGCTGAGACCTACAGCCGGGCTGCTCATACTTTGGTAATGGTCCTGAAAAGAAGGCACCACAAAGGCAGTCTCTGCGCAGAGGTTGGGATGTACTTGTGAGTCTACAGTAGAACTGCTTCTGGAGCTTCTGTGGTCCAAGGGTGAGGCTGCTCTGGAGGTAAGCAGGTTTCCAGATGAACAAACCCTGTGGAATCTAAACGCCAACAGAACCGGACTAGAAGTCAGGTCCCCAGGTCTCCTGTTCCCAGACTAGTGTAATAACATCAACAACGAATAAATGCTGTGTCAGAGCGGTCAGTGGGCAGGATGTGGGTGAGGATTGGTGGAGATTTTGGTGGAGACAGGTGGCTGGTATTTCTGATTACTCGTGTCTGTCTCGTGGTGAACTTGGTTCTCTTGTGCTTTGCACAAGAGGAAGGGACTGCTGCTTACAGTCTGGTCATCTCTTTTGGGTGTCAAAAGGCCTTTCAGGGCTACTGGGGTCAAAAGGCTCCTTAGCAACCTCCTGTTTATTTGGGTTCTTACATGGATGGTCTCAACCGCCCTGACATTCCATCTCTGGAAGAACAACCCAGGAGGAAACTCACATTCTGGTGCTGACATTTAGGATTCTATCGAGAGATTATGTGCAATTATAGGATGGAGAACCTTACACACTCTAGAGTGTTGCATGAGGTCATAGATAAACTGATTCTCGTTTTATAGATGAGAAAACTGGCTCAAAGAGGTCAAGGGCTGTGCTCCAGTTGCAGAAGTGCGACCAGAACTCACGCCTCCTGACTCCTCTGCTTTTCCCTCGGCACCACTCAGCTGCATTCTTAGTGCTTGAAGCTGACCTGGGACTTCAGCTTAAGTTGTCTTGTCCTTGTCATTTCACAGTGGGCTGGGAAAGGGGTTCGAGCAGGGCAGCATTACACCACATGATCTGTGCTAAGCCGCTCACAAAGAGTCCCCCGAGATGGACTTTCTTCTGCTGGCGGCTGCCCCTTGCTGGCCTATTTCATCTTTCCATTTCTGTTTTGAAAAGGAATGTTTTTAGGAACTACTGGCTGCTTTGGGTGCATTTAGTTTTTAAAATCTCTTACAGCCGAGGACCTTATGATAGGAGATGGCCTGCTTCTCTTTCCCAAATGTTTTGGTTCCAAGTTTGCATGCCTTTTCTTGGACTTCTAAGTCTTGGAGTATACTGGGTAGACAGCGGCTCAGCCTTATTGTGACGTCTGTGCTTCTTTATAGGGTTCTTCCCACATCCCACAGGGATGCTTATTTTTTTCTAGGAGGAAAGAAATGAACTACCATCAAACAGTTTGGCCCATAGCTCTACATAGTGCTTCCTGGGGTTGGAGCCCCATCATCAGAGGCCCCTGCCCTCCAGAAGTCCACCGCACGGTAGCGCTTGGCCTGATAGCCGCTCCAGGCTGTCCGTGTGCTTACCTTCGCTCTTTTGTATTCAAAATATTGTGATTCTCTTTCTCTCTACCTGGAAATTGTTGTTTACACAACAGAGAAGAGAGGAGACTTGTGTATATGTACCTATTAAATTTGGCAGATAACTGGTAGAATGGCTAAAAGAGAACATGACAGAAGTAAAGATGCCCTTGAAGAGTCCTCGAATGAGGGTGAGTGAGAAAATGTTCCTTTGGTCTTTGATTCTCTTCTCTCCTGACCAGGGTTGTTTGGGCCTGGGAGACATTTCTGACAGTGAAGGGCTCGGGGACTGTGGGAGTTGATATGTGACATTGGATGCCACGACGAGGTCAGCTGTCTTGTCGTGCATCCTGCTTCTTTATGCTGTGAGAGGTCTTTGTCTACCCTGGGAAATTGGAAAGGATAACAGAGCAGATCTACTTATGTATCGTGTGGTTGGTAAAGATTGTTAAATTAGACGAGGAGGACATTGAAATTCTTCCAAGCTTTGGCTGAGTACTTTTTCGTTTTTAATTGCTTTTTCTCCCCAAATCCCCCCAGTACATAGTTGTACATTCTAGTTGTGAGTCCTTCTAGTTGTGGCATGTGGGACGCCGCCTCAGCATGACCTGATGAGTGGTGCCATGTCCCCTCCCAGGATCTGAACCAGCGAAACCCTGGGCCAGCAAAGTGGAACATGCAAACTGAACCACTTGGCCACAGGGCCGGCCCCTGACTGAGTACTTAATGAACATAATTAGCAGGTATCTGATAGAGGAATTGTAGTTGTTTTTTTGACACTGCAAAGCCGTGAACCAAAAGAGCCTACTCTTTTAAAATACTTGAAGTTTTTGAGTAGATGGTATATTTGCAAGATTCAGAATCCGAAAGGTAGGAAAAGTAATTTCACAAAATCTTCCTTTGACCAGGAGTCCCTCAGTCACTCAGATTCTCCCAGTCAGACACAACCAATGTTACCAGTTTCTTGAGTATTTCAAAGATGTTCTATGTATCAATAGGGTGATACAAAGAATGGTTTATAATGAGCACCTTGAGGGTAATGGGCTTCTACTGAAATCGTGCCTACAGTTAATTGGCATCTTCTCCTAAGCACATAAACATTTCCCAGTTTTATACTATTTAGCAAACTTTTTGGTGGGGGTTGGGAGGCCCATAGCAAAAATTATATTCAGACCAAACATACATCATTGATTAGCATGCTCAAAGATTAGAAATAAGAGAACCTAGCACGTATCTAGTTTCCTGTCGTCACCTTCCCTGCCCCCCATCCTGCCATTGTGTCACATTTGAATAGACAGAGGCCCTGAGACATGTTCAAAGTCACACAGCAAGGCAGGGCCCAGGTCTCTTGACCTCTGGGACAGTTCCTTCCACCACCCTTTGCTGCCTTTAAGATTCAGACAGTAATAGTTACAAAATAAATCTCTCATGTAACCTTCATTGTTTTCTGCTTGCTTAAATAGTCATCCAAACATTGGACGGGTGGAGTTTGAATTCTGTCTACAAAATCCTCTTGTATTTCTCATCATCTTTCAGGACTGAGAGTATGCGGCGAGGCACTTTCCTTAGAGCATAGTCAGCTATGATAAGAATGACTGTGCTTTGAGGGCAAGTATTTGTACATATTTACTTATCTATATATATATGTACATCCATATATATATATATGCGTGTGTTAGTTTCCTATTGCTGCTGTAACGAATTACCATAAATGCAGTGGCTTAAAATGCCGCAAACTTATCATCTTGTAGTTCTGGAGGTCAGAAGTCCAAAATGGGCCAGCAGGACTGCCTTCCTTCTGGACGCAGGCTGGAGGGGAGCAGCTGCTTCCTTGCCTTCCCCAGCTTCCAGAGGCTGCCGTATTCCTTGGCTCTGGCCTTACATCACTTTGACCTCTGCTTCCATCATCGTATCTCCCTCTCTCACTCACCCTCCTGCCTCCCTCTTCTGACAACCCCTGTGATTCCGCTGGGCCCACCCAGATAATCCCCCCTCTCAGGTTCCTGAGCTTAATCACAAAGCCCCTTTTGCAAAGCCCCTTTTGCAACGTAAGTTATCGTACTCATGGTTCTTGGGGATTAAGATGTGGACATATTTGGGGACCCTCATTATGCCTAGCAAAATGTATAAAATATTTCAAAAATATGAAAGACACTTGAAATATTGGTTGCCCCTGAGGAGGGGAACTGGATGGCTGCTAGTCAAGTCTGGGAGAGAGGTTTTTCTTTGTACCTTTCATCTTTTTGAGTATGTTTATTTGTACACATATAGTCTTCTTGTAATTATTACATCCCTTTGATGTCATGTACTTAATGTCCACAGATCTATTGAAGATCCTAGGTGACCAGCCAAGCTTCTTGGTTGAGCAATAATATAAATATCTCAGTTTACTTCTTTATTTTAGTCCATGTCAGAATCGTAACAATTTGAATTTAATTCAGAACATTTACTGAGGACCAACTAGCACTCTGCTTTCCCCAGTAGGGTGTGGAGAGAGGTGTTGGCCACACTGAGTAACCTTCTGAGCAGCACTGTTCACTAGAACTTTCTGCAGTGATGGAAATGTTCTCTGTCTGCACTGTCCAGTTTGGGAGCCACTAGCCACATGTGGCTGTTGAACACTTGAAATATGACTAGTGCAACTGAGGGATTGAATTTCTCATTTCATTTGTTTTTGATTAAGTTTAAATAGCCACACATGGCTAGAGGTTACCATTTTGGACTGTGCAGCTTTAAGAAAAATGTAGTAAGTTCTGAGGCAGGTGATTACCCAGACCCCTCTTGGGATGGCCAGGCCCTAGGTTAGCAATGAGTTACATTCTGAAACTTTAAGCTCCTTATTTGCAACTGGACTTTTCTTCCATAGAAAGAACGTAATGACTAAGGACTAAAAACCTAGAACCACCACCAGACATGGCAGGTACCTCCTAGATCTCATGGCCTTGATGCTATTGAAATTTTTCTGATGCTACTGAAATTGTTTCTGTGAGGAAATGTAGGCCAAGTTTCTCCTCTCACCTTCTGGCCGGAAGGAGTGCCTTTTTTTTTTTTTTTTTTTTTCCTGAGGAAGATTAGCCCCGAGCTAACATCTGTGCCAGTCTTCCTCCACTTTATATGTGGGTCCCCACCACAGCATGGCTGATGAGTAGTGTAGGTCTGTGCCTGGGATTCTAACCCGTGAACCAGAGCCACCAAAGCAGAGTGTGCCGAACTTAACCACTACACCACCAGGCCGGCCCCAAGGAGTGCCTTTTTTCAAGGGGACCTAGGGACAAGTCCTGGATGCTTTCCAAAATGGGCACATTTACTACCCCATCCCCACCCCCTATCTCACCACCTGTCTTCCAGTTCTGATTTTTCCATCTGGGGGCAGGAAGTTCCAGAAATAGCAAATCCAAGCAGAGCTCACTTCTTCCTTTTGTCTTCTTCAAATCTCCTTAGTTGAAGTCCCTTCTTCCCCTTTAACCCGACCCTAGAAATATTGAACCTGTCGCAAAGGTCAGGGCATACTGCCCAAGAGGTAGTGCCGGCACTGTGGTCCTGCCGCCCCCGCCCTGGGTCCCAGTGCCTGTCCACGGGTGTGTGCCCTTGGACTCAGGCCAGAGCCCTTAGGTCCCTCCTGGTGTCTGTCATCTGTCTCTCCCCCCACACGCCCCACCCTCTGAAGTCTGCGGTTTCTGTGCCCAGTGGAGGCAGAGGCCGAGGGTCTGGGGAGGAGGTGCACAGCCTCTGACTCGAACTCCCTTCTCCAAACTGCACTCAGGCCATGCGGTAATGCAGTCTGGAGTCCTGGACCGTGGCCTTGGCTCATCTGCTGACAGCTCTGACCTTGCGCTTAGCACTTAACCACTTGCACTTGTTTCCTAATCTGTCGGCAGTCTCGCTCAGCTATTTGGATCCCTTTTAAGCTCTGCTGTTCTGTGATTCTCACTGGGAAAGTGGGAATTGAGGGAAGACCTCTCTGCCGACTGCCGGACCAGCCTGGACGATGTCCTGTCTCTCCACCGGCACCCCTGCGCTCTTGTAGTCAGAGGGTTTTCTTTACTCTGTCCTCTCAAGGGGCAGAGAGGATTTCTGCCTCAGAGGCCAGGAGCCCTGCCCAGCAGCTGGGAAGCTTCAGTGTTCCCAGGCCACAACGGGAGGTTGAGGTTCCTGTTGGCCCTATTCTCGTAGAAGGGATG
This sequence comes from Equus przewalskii, assembly GCF_037783145.1. NCBI lineage: Eukaryota > Metazoa > Chordata > Mammalia > Perissodactyla > Equidae > Equus > Equus przewalskii. Next base: position 56,339,536 of record NC_091839.1, on the reverse strand, counting down.
TCAGGCAACAGGAGCCAAACCCTGGGGCCTGGCTTTCTACAGCCTTTGTTTCAGGAAAGTAAGGCACAATCAGGAGACCCCAGATTTGGGTCCCAGACTGGAATGAGTGCCGCTGCCATGGGCGCCTCCCGGTCAGCTGCGAGCCCCGTGCGTAGCGGGAAGTGTGGGGTTGAGCCCACCCGCTTTATAACAGGGCTCCCTGTGTTGGGTGGACTCCAGCCGTGTCATCACATAAATGTCCCCAGCGCACTGTGAGTGACCTCTCTGTCCCCTCTCTGGGTTTTGCCCTGATCCCCTTGTCCGTAACAAACAAGCGTTCTGGCTCTGATGTGAAGCTGCACCTCGTTATCCAGTTAATCTCCGTTTGCTGTCACATATTCAGCCAGTAGTGGCATTTGCCTGCCCGTTAATCAAAAGCCTTTTCTTTCATTGTCACTTACGGGAAGAGCTGAATGACTTATTATGCCACAGTCAGCCTTCTGGGTTATTCGCCACAATAGGCCTGACCAGCCAGATTAAAGTGTGCAGTCGCTGCAGGCTGCCTGTGTCATCAGTTCAGGAGCCGTGTCTCCGGTTGGAGTTCCAAAGTGAGCACAGCTGGACGAGCCGAGGCGGTTCGTGCTGGAGTCGAGCAGGTGGATTCACGGTTCGTTTGTGACCTCTGGTAACACCGCTGCTGTGTTGCTTTGGTTACTGGTGTCCGGTGCTCAGTGACAAGTTGATGTCAATGCCTCCTTTCTGTCTTGGTTTCTCTCTCAGGTGCCTGTTGTGTGCACCTGCTCTGGGTTAGTGCCTAGCACGTAGGAGGCAGTCAGTCTTTGTGGAATGAATGAGTGTCTGTGATGTGAGTCAGGGACCCTAAGAATAGAGCGAAAGGCTGCAGTGCTTCCCACCTCTAGTGTGCAGCAGACCCAGCTAGGAAGCTCATTTAAAACGCATTGTCTCCACCCCACCCCGAGGGATTCTGGTTCAGTTGTTCGAATAGGAGGCCAAGGACTCTGCATTTTAGGCACGCATGCAGGTGATTCCTTTTCAGGTAATCAGCATCCAGAAAACAATGTCCCAGGGGCTTTAAGGAGAGGTGGTGCAGGAGGTTCCCTGGGGGGCTTGCAGGAAGCCGCTTCAGTGCGCTCCATTCTTCTAGCAGAGAGGGCAAGTGGGTTCATCAAAGAAGTCAGCTCAGATCTGTTCATAGTGGCTGTGGTGTTGAGGAAGATTCGGAGGTCATGCTCGGCTTGCTGGGGAGGACCATGATTACTAATCAGTGATGTCCTCCATAGGTGCAGAGGGGAGTGGTGGCACATGGACCACACATTTGTCATCTTGGTGGCCTGGACGTAGGGCTTGGAGATCAGATCCTCAGCTGCCATGGTCCCTTAGCATGAGGCAGGCCAGCCAAGATGCGGGCTGTGATAAATCCTTACAATCCTTGGCTGCCTTTCTCTCCCCCTTAAGATTTAGGAGTAGATGTAGAAAGAGCGGTGATATATGAAGGGCTCAGTGCACAGTGGTGAGAGCGCAGGGTCTGGCACCAGACTGGACCCTGCCCTACCACTTAGCAGTTATGTGACATTGGGCAGCTTATTTAACTCTGTGCATTAATTCCTTCATCTGTGAAGTGGGAGTTATAACAGTCCCACCTCATGAGGTGGCTGTAGGAATTAAATGAAGTAAAATACATGGACACTTGAAAGAGTGCCTGTCACAGTGAGAACACAGTGCGAGCTCTTATTTTTATTATGAGCTTATTGTGATTTGTGGGTACAAGAGAATTTTCCACTCTTCAGAGAAGAAAACTTTTAGAGTCTGAGATGCTCTTCTGGTGACCGGGCTGTGAAATTCACACGAGGGGGTACATCAGATGCGTCCGACACCACAAGAGCACTTACTTCTTCATCTTGTAAAAGGAAAGGGGTCATAAAACGTAGGCGTTGGCTTCTGCTTTCTGACAACTTAGCCCTGCCCGTGGAGCGATGGGAGGCAGACCACTGAAATAGCCAGTGGACAATTACCCAGTGGACTTTTGCTTGAAGTTTTGAAAAGGAAAAGTCGGCTGGATTTTGGCGTGGGGAGAGAGGGCGCTGACTGGGCCCTGGTTGCGGGAGGTTGCTGGTAGTTCTGATGGACAGGGTGGGACACAGCCAGCGGCATTCGGCTCTGTGAGCTGGCTGGGATGGCTTTCCTGTAAACTCGAACCAGCTGCTCCACTGTTTAGCAAAACCTCCCAGGGCAGCTCCGGCCTGGGACAAGTTCTCCTGAAGCCAGGGAGCCCACACACGACTCCGGCTCTCCAGTTATCTTTCTGGTTTTCACCTAAGCAACGTTTAGTGAGCTCCTGCCATGTGCCCAGCACTGTGCTGGGTGTTGTGGGGGATACGAAAGAGGTGGCCTCTACCGCAAGTACTCTGGGCTCTGGCTGAGGAGATATGCCAGACATTTAACAAATTCAAACAAAAAATCTGCCCTTGTTCTGTGCGCTGCCTGCGAGGGGGCCACAGGGATGCAGACAGCAAGAACCTTGTGCATTTACCATCCACACCAGGTGGCTGAGACAGTACTCAGCTGCAACAAGCAGTCTGTGAAGAGGGCCACGCGGGTCCTGTGGCAGTTCAGCGAGAGAAGACACTGCAGATGGGGGGTCAGAAAGGTAGTGTGAGACCTGGGCTGGAAGGGCAGTAGAATTCCCAGAGGAGAGGCACAAACGTACTGTGTTCAGATAATGACAAGAAGACCATTCTGGTAAAGCATGGGGTCTGTGTGAGGGCTGAGGTTGGGATGCTAGTGCCTTTGGAATGCCGCGCTTGGGAGCTGCTGAAGGTTCTGAGTAGGACAGTGACGAGACCACACAGAGCAGAAGTAAGATTGAGTGGTGGTTGAGGCGGGCCACCTTACAGAGAGGAGATGCAGAGGCAGGAGAAGCAGACAGGATGGGGGCAGCAATCGTGGCCTGGTGGTGAGCCCCTAACCCAGGGGCACAAGATAGACCCTGGGGTGCCGGCCTGGTGGCGCAGCAGTTAAGTGCGCACGGGGTTCGCTGGTTCAAATCCCGGGTGCAGACATGACACTGCTTGGCAAGCCAGACTGTGGTAGGTGTCCCACATATAAAGTAGAGGGAGATGGGCACAGATGTTAGCTCAGGACCAGTCTTCCTCAGCAAAAAGAGGAGGATTGGCAGCAGATGTTAGCTCAGGGCTAATCTTCCTCAAAAAAATAAAATAAAAAAAGATAGGCCCCGGAGACTGGCCTTGAGGGACATTGTAAAGAAGCTAATTATAGACATTATCTGCCTTGAAAGATGTAGGTTTTCTTATCCACCAGTCAACCTCTTTTTGTGTTTTACAGATTCAGCCAGTAATTGAAAAAACCTTCCCTTTTTCTAAAGTTCCCGAAGCCTTCCTGAAGGTAGAAAGAGGACACGCACGAGGAAAGACTGTAATTACTGTCGTTTAAATAAATCCTCAGTTTGGTGATTATTGTCTTTCTTATTTGGTGAGTGCTTGTGGGCCCAAACATTTTTCTAGCCATCCCTTTCCAGATTAGGCTAGAATTTCCAGAATTTTGAAAGAGCAAACACCTTTTTGCTGTAATTTCCTGTCTTCGGAACTGAGCGGAGATTGATTTTGTAGCCACACCACCCCGTCTGCACATCACCCGGCCTGCCCAGAGTGCTTTCTTGTGTAACCCGCCCCTGACACATCCCTGCATTCCTATTTGCCGCGAGGTCCTCTGGGCCAAGCACAGGGAGACACAAGTAAGACCTGTGAAAACAGCCCTACTTGGACTTGTCTATGAAGTCAGTGAAAATTGCACATTGTTGTTTTCAAGCTGTTCTTTCACACCAGACTTGCACGTAGTTGTGGCACCTTCTGTTTGAGCTCAAACTCTATCTCATTATCGTAATGTTTGTGAGAGACTCAAGCTTTTGGCACTGGACGGATGGCAGCATGGAGAGCTCACTTAAAGCTAGTTCCTTCTTAGACTCATCAGTCAGCACTTTTCTGACTGGCTCGGGTTTCCTTTGCTTTTCATTCTTCTGCTGTCATGTGGTCGTAACAGCTTTCGAAGTTCTGAATCTCTTAGGGTCATGTATAAAAACCTGGTGGTGATTTGGTTGTTTACTGTCTTAGAAAATGAAAGGTGATGCTAACATTTCTAACCTTTAAAACCCTTACATTTTGCATAAGGGTTAGGCTTCTTTCAACAGCTGAAACATGCTTCTCTGAGGACTTTTCCATGGAAATTACTGCCATTCCAATGGGGCCCAGAGTCCTTCAGTTTGTGACCTTCAATGCCTGCATTTAGGTATCTCGCCAGTAAGCCTGTTGCAGCTTTTGAATCTCTAGTCTGTGCCTTCATTCATTTAAGGTGTTTGTTTCCTGTCATACTCATCCTGATTGTCCACCTTAGAGACTACCTTTTAGCTTTTGATAGAGACCTGTTTGAGTAACTTTCGACTTGGTTTATTCCTGTCAGTCACTCATTTGGTAGTGTGTTGGATGAGCGTTTTTCACTAGAATTGCTGGTTTCACCAGTACACATTTATCTCTAAAGAAAATAGATGTTCTTCCAGTTGTAAATAAAGCCACTTTGATTTCCATCTGAACGATCTTGGCTGTTTTCGCTGGAGGGCTCCCAGGTGGTAGTGAGGGTCAAAACTCTCGAGGGAGGACCTCACTTACCCTCCTGTCCACTCAGAAAAGTAGAGAGTGGCCTGTCACTGCTGGGGCTGGAAGGAGTGTAGTCAGGAACCTTTCCAGCAGCCCTGAAACCAGCCTTGTCCTCATCAGTCAGACATTTGTTTCTAATCTGCCAGCTGACTCTCTTTGAAGTTTATGAGGGCTACTGAAGGGACTCTATCAGATTTCATCAATACAGTTCACCAGAAACAAGTTTATTCAAGAGATGAATTCAACACAGGCTATTGCAGAACGTCTTACCCCACCACACTATAATGATCTGCACAGAGGCCTAAAATCAGAGCTGTACATCTAAGAACAAGACAGACATGCTGGCTGCTGGGGGACATGTGCAAACGTTATTTGAAGATAAACGTCTCTGATGACATGATTGCCCACCACAGACTCCAGAGAGGATCAACGTTTTAGAATTGGAAACACACAAACAGACAAAAAGGAAGCAAGATTTGTTCTCCCTGTGACAGGAGCACCAGTATTCAGTGACAAGGACAACGAAATGAGGACAAAAAGAGGAAGAGTATATTCAAGGAGTGTTTAGCAATTTTGTTCAAAACTAGAAGGCACTGTTCGAACGGCACTGTGTGGGCCAGTGTATTGTCAGCAGCATAAACATTTTCAGTTTTCATTGACATGCTTGCTCCTTTTTAGGGTTTTCAGAGTTCTGAGATTTGACCAACAAGCATCACTTAAGGCCTCCTTTCCTTTATTTTCTGGAGAGACTTGCTGGTCATCCTCCTCTCGAGCCTTCCACCCGTCTTGTTTCTGCTGCCAGAAGTAAGTGAGGCAGGGGCCGCAACACCCTGAGACCTGAGGCTGTCCCACCGGCACTCATGGAGCGCGGCCATGGGACATTACAGGAAGGTAGCCCCACGCAGGCCTCTCAATAGGGGGGCAGGAAATTAGGCTAGAAGACCTGACTTTAGCAAAGGATTGCATAACATTGCTTGAGAACTAGTCGTAGATAAGGGGGGATGGGCCAATACATTAAGCCGTGGAAACACTGTGCCGGCAGCAACTGGAAGAAAAGCATTAAACGCTCATTTGTGACATTCTAGGGTGGCCCACGGTGAGTTAAAATAATCCAAATCTTGCTACTAAATGTTAGCAGACATGGACGTGAACTCTTGTAAATTTACTGATTTTTTTTAATATTAACAGAAAGAAAATAGTGTTTTCTTTATGTTCAGTTCCTTAAAATACGTCTGAATATATAAGGCTTTCCTCACTTTGCTATACAGCATAATTAATAATTCCTGAAAACAGAAGGTGAAGGACCAAAATTACATGCCTAATAAGTCATTTCTTTTCAGATGCTAAACATGTTTGTCTTTTATACAAACTTACGCTTTTATCCTGCCCTTGAAAGAGTAAGGGAGTTGTAGATCCACATAGTCAGTAAATTTGTTCCTGTTCTCTCCTGTCACTCTCTTTGGAAATAATTTAAAATGTACATAGTCTTAAAGTCTTGATATAACATTTTTTAAAAAACACCCAAAAGCTGCAAATGAGGCAACCTGAAAGGAAATGAAAGGCAAAAAATGAGAGAAGGACGAATTACTGGTTTAAAACTATTACAGTCTTTTGAAAAGATGAGACGGTGGTCTCAGTCATGGCTGTGATTGAAGGAGCACATCCATGTTCCTCTCGGCCGTGCCGGCAGCAGTCCTTGTTTCTTTTATAAGGTAGCTGGAAGACCTCCAGAATTAGCCCCCCTGCATTCTTCATTCAGGGTTATAGGACCATGGCTTCCCACACTTGTGTAAACTTCTCTTTGCTGACAGTGTTGAGGATGATGTGATTTTGATCATACTGTGCACCCCCTGAAAGACAGAAAAGGAACGTAATAAAGGAAATTGCCCACGTGAAGGGGCGCTAAGCAGCCGTGGCTCATCACAGCACCAGGATAACAAAAGTCAGCAAGGGGTAAAACTCTGTGCCTCGACGAACCACAGCAGGGAGGGGAGCCCCGAAAGGCACCCGGGCGGAGCGGGCCAGTCTGCCGTCAGTGAGTGTCACAGTCCTGCATGGGTGCCCGCAGCCCCACACAGGAGGTCCCACCCAGCCGGGGCTCCCACCCAGCCGGGGCTCCTGTTCCTACTCAGGTCTTAGTGGTCCACAGTCACTTTAAGGATGCCTGAAACTGCGAGAAATGGGGAGGAGTCTAGAGAAGGGAAAAGGAACAAAGAGATTTTGAAATACGTTTAGTGGCAGGATCGTGGATTTGAGATACCAGCAAGGAAAAAAGCAGGCAGGCCCGACAGTAGTGGAATGGTTGTCAGATGGAACAGGTTTGCAGGAGCAATGAAAAATGTATGTATTAGGTCAAAAGACAGGTTTGAGTGACACCCGGAAGTATGGGCAGGGCAGCATTCCCACTCCTGGGAACTCAAAGGCTTCGGTGGATAAAAATTCACAGCATTTTAGGTGCCAAGTTCCACTGTACTGTAAAACTAGCGTGGTCTCCATAACTCCCCTCCACCAGAATGTGTAAGAAGATTTTCCAAGGGTGCCTACTAGATAGTTCAGATACCTTAGTGATAAAAACAGCCGCATGGCCTCTTCTGTCATAGAGAAGACTCATCAACAAAAGAAAGGGTCATCTGATTTTTTTCCCCAGTGTAGAATAAACATCCTTTCAGATACATTACCCTTTTCCAGCATAAGCCTCAGCACCAAGGTTCTATCACCAAGGATTCCATCAAAATAAGACTGTTCATCTAGACGCAGTATGACTAGTGTTGAAATCATACTGCATCCTCAGGCCAAGAAGAATTAAACGTTCTTAGTCTCTTGTAAAGCATTTACAAAATATCCAAAAGGTCTGAAAACTACACAGTAGATCGGGGTAGCTGGGGGGGAATCATCCTATACTCCTTGTAAGAAATCGGTTTATTCTCATCAATAATCTAGAGCCTCCACACAACCAGCTATAGGACAGAACAAGGGCACGGTGCCTGGGGCCTGCAGCGAAGCAAAAGTTACCACCGCTAACAAACCCCACTGGCTCCACCGAGACAGGCGCACCATGCTCCATCGAGAGTTCAGGAAGTATTAAGCTCACAATGTCATCTTTGTTCATTCTTCACGATTATAGTATCTTATCATACTTCTTGTGTATATTACATCATGATTCTAATTAGAATCAGGAAGACTAGAAAGTTCTTGAGAAACCATCTGATTTATTCTTCTGCCTTTGGGGAGAATTAAAACCATCCCAGACTTTTGATGGTTTTAAAATGAGCATGAATCAGCTTCTACTATCGTCCTAATGTGTCTGAAGTCTAGAGTAATACATGCACGTCTGCCAACGTAACTCACTCCCCAAACACCGGGAGATAGAAGAAACACACTTGGTCTAATAAATGTCATGGCAGGAGCAGTAGGTAACAAATGGCTCAACAGTCGTAGCTGATAAAACTCATAGTCTCCTATTAAGTGCACCAAAGAGAGGGAAGTATTTCTGTTTCCCTCACACGGGATGTGGGATGTGTACCCTACACTCTCATGTCCACCAGATGGCACCATTCTCCCACATTCTGAGACAACGTAAATTCAGTTGAACAAGACATGAGTGACTATTGCAGCTCCCATACCAGAGCCACTGAGAATTCACAAACACACAGAACATCATCCTGATCCAGAGGCATTAGACTCATTGATCAGGCATTTAGAAAGGGACCTTGGAGCCTTAAAGTGAAGCTCTAAGGAGGAACCCTCCTAGGGTCCCACAGTTCTTGCCAGAGTCAAGACTGAAGCCGGGCATCCTTACTCCTGGTCAGCTGCCAGTGTGGCAAGTGGGGGAGAATCCTATATGCCTGGAGCTTCTAGAATGTAAGCTCTGAGAAGCCAAGATACTATCTTTTTTTTCCCACTTTGGTACACCCAGAGCCTGCCACATGGTGGGTACCCAATAAATACATGTTGACAGAATAAAAGAAGAAATGCTGAAAGAGACTAGCTCCTAAACATTACAGCAACCTTAACCCTGGACACAGGAAGCTGATCACATTTGTAAGCAATAGGAATCCATGTTTTCCAAAAAATCCAGTGTTTCCAACTTAGTCACATTTCTTTGGCTTCTCTGGAGGCTTTGAAACTCTATCTTGTGTAGACTGAGGAGCTCCAGTTCAACAAGTTGATCAAAATAAGAATAAAGGTCTGGGTCAGTGATTCATACCCAGTTTGAACCTCAGGTTGATCATCTGTAAAATGGGTATTTCACCCATCTACATATTGACAAATCTGTTGTACCAAATGTAATGTGAAGGAGGTACAGTTATATTATTATCCATTTCCAGAATGTTGCATTTATTTTCTTACATCCAAGGGTCCTGCCTGCATTTTATTTAATGTATGGCTTTTGGCCTCCACCCAGCCCGGAATTATATATCCCTTAGCTTGTGCTCCCGGACTGTGGTGCTCTGCCTTCGCCTCATCAACCTTACTCTGCTTCCGAGCGCCCTTCCAGCCCCTCAGCTTCTTTGTGAATTCTGATCCCATTGTTAAGTGGGTTGGCCACTCTACCCACCTGGAGCTCATCCAGAAGTGACAGCCACTTCTGCTCCTCAGACAGTCACCAAAGCCCCTGATGAAAACGTTCAGGCTTATTCTCCATTATCCAGAAAAGTTATTTTAAACCTGGTTGGAGCTGTTTCTTTACCCCTATATCTCAATTTTTAATGACAGCTTTGGCTAAGAGCGCTGATTAAAGTAAAATTGAGCCAACTTTCTAGCCACGATTTAAAATGGGACATGTGGTGTAGTATGGTTACATTATAACCGTTTCACTAAATTTACAAACATAATCATGGTGGCATTCCTGATAGGAAATAGAAAGTCTCCATTAATAATTTAAAGTTAAATCACCCCATACGACGTGAATAAAACACTGTCTTCATTTGCCTCTCAATAGCAACAAGAGTTCACTGAATTCCCATGTCTACATTATTAGAAGGTCAGTTTTGTGTTTTATGTTGGGTTTTTTTTTGTTCTTTTGTTTTTTGTTTTTGCTGAGGAAGATTTGCCCTGAGCTAACATCTGTTGCAAATCTTCCTCTGTTTTGTATATGGGCTGCCACCATAGCATGGCCACTGACCAGTGGTGTAGGTCCACACCCAGGAACCGAACCCAGGCCGCCAAAACAGGGCACGCTGAACTTAACAACTAGGCCACCAGGGCTGGCCTGTATGATGTTGTTTTTAAATTATCATCAATGGTTCTCCTAGTGTGGTCCTCAGACCAGCAGCATGGGCAATACCTGGGAACTTGTTAGAAATGCAGATTCAGACCTACTGAATCAGAAACTGAGGGTGGGGCCCAGATATCTATTTTAACAAGCTCTCGGGGATTCTGATACAGATGAAGTTTGGGAACCACTGGCCTAAATTTTTATTCTTCCCCAAAAACCACCAGATTGCTCTGGATTACCTTCATTGAACAGATGTTCAGTTGGAATCCTCCTGGCTGTGTTGTTTGTTTTCATTCCTTTTATATATTAGAGCTTTTCAATGAAAGGTTACATGCATATACATGAGAATCATCAACTCTACTGACTAAGAGAGATCACAGCCTTTTAACGTGTGCTTTTTAGTCTAACATTGCTATAATAAAGCAAATGGTTTGAAGTCCGCCCATGTCTAGATTCCACCTCAGCACTTACGGGTGTGAGGTTGTGGCCAAACTGATTAACCTCTCTGAGCCTCAATTTTTGGGGTGAAAAATGGGGCGGGGGAGGGGGGAAGGGATAACACAGGCCTCCTAGGGTTGCTGTGAAGATCACGTGAGATGATGTAGAGAAAGCGTCTGGCACAGTGCCCGGCACATAGTCAGGCATCTCTCACTATTAATAATAGTACAGTCATCACGTTCAGAAGTAAAGGATAGATTTTTAGTTAACTAAAAAAAGACACAATAAAGGAAATGGTCCTTACCTTTGACATCTAAAACTAAATTTGGCTTCAACCTGCTGTAGATCCTGCCATCGGACTTTATGCTCCAGAACTGACTGTCGGCATTCTGGTCGAGGGCCAGGCCCAGTTTAGAGCCAGAGGTTACGAGGCTCCCCACAATCGTCAGGCAGCAATCTTCTGCTATCTGCTTAGAGGAAAAGACAAGACTCTTAGAGATGCATACACAGGCAAGTATCCTTGTAATCAGCTCCCTGTTTAAATTGATTTTTAAAGTTATCTTAGTGCCTAGCTTCCTCTTCCCCACATAAGGCATTTCAGCTTTTAGCCAGGGTAACTGGGATCAAATAACAAATATTATACCCTTTACTTTCTATGACATGAGTGAAGGAAAGTTCTCAATTATCGTCCCTTGTAAGAGACTTCTGCTCTCTTTGAGACTCTGTCTTACTAGGAAGGGAAATCTTAGAACATTAAAACTGCCCATCATGCTATTTGTCCCTCTCAGAAATGACTGCGCTCTGAGGCTGGGTCTGTGGCTAAATCTCCCCGACATATCCGCCTCTGCTCAGCCTGACCTTTCTGGAATATGACTGCATCTCTAATTTTGAAGGCTGATGTAGGACTGAAGTGGCTAAAGGGGCATTTTATCATTTTAAAATTTGAAATTCCATTTATTAGTTTCTCTTGTCTTTCCTTCATCAGAAATGTCTAAAGTTTTCTAAAAAGGCGTGTTACTCAACTATAAAAAAGAGAAAGAAGAAAATACAAATTCAGGAGAGTACGTGTTAAGGCAAACATTTTATGGGTCCTTCTCTGAAGTGAATCCACCCTTAACATATAAACAGTGTAAGGCAGTCATACGTTCATGCGATGTTAACACACTGCTATAGCCAATGCTTATGAAAAGTGTACTGCTGTGTTAAGATCAAAGGATTGTCATCATCCAGGACACTTTGCTTTCTCTCATTGACCTACTGAATTCAAAATTGTTAAATAGTCACTGAAATGTTTGTTAGAAATAATTGCTGAAAGGCACCATTTTCTTGAGTTGATTAAGATAATTCAAGGGCAGAGGTTGGCCTCTTCGTATTACAGCTACTTCTGTTTCTCATGCTATTTCTTCTATGCACTATTTCTTCTATGCATGTCTAAACACTACTTCTGTTTACTGAAAGGATGGTTCTCCCTCAAGCACAAGAGCCCCAGTTAACCAGTTGTGCCCCCTTTCACACGGCTGTATGCCTTCTACTGACTCACGGGGCACCGAGTTGAAAAACAGCAGGAGCAAACAGTCAAGCCCATAAAATCAAGGAGTTAAAAAGAAGATCTACAATAGAAGCATGAGCTTCTCTCATAAAACCGTACTACACTCAGCTTTTAAGTGTTTGTTATGGCAGGAGTGACGCGAGAGGGAGGTGGGCCATCTTCCATCTCATGAGGTACAACAGGAAATGGATGGTGTGGTCCACAGGGTGGTATCTCTTCACCCTTCATCCTGCTCTGTGGGGTCCTCCAAAATGGAAACAAACTGAGAGTGATTTGTTGACAGTGCTGGGGCTTATTTCTATAACAAATAGATTAAGAACAAAGGGGAGAGTAGCACAGATACTTGTTCTGTTGCTACATAAAAATCAAGCATAGATAGAAATAGCTTGGATCAGTGTTAGATTTATCTCCCACATTAAGTTCCTGGACTGCTTCTATCAGAGCTAAGAAATATTTTCATGAAAAACCTTTAATTTCTAAAGTGCTCCAAGAATTGTGAAAATAGCAATCTATTTGAAAAAGGATGCTATTACAGACCCTTGTCTGATCCTAAAAACTCACCCTGCATTTGATGCATCCTTCTTGATAAATCCAAATCTGATCATCAGCACCGACATCCTCCATGACCTGTATTCTCAGAAGCTTCAGATCTTCTAAGTTTCCGTTGGTTGACATGAATAACCCTGTTGCTTTGTTTCGAAGTCTGAAATAAATTCGTTTCTAGAAGACAAAGGCCCCAGCAGTAGTCATATACACGTTGTACTGTTAGAAGCACTGAATGAGCCTCAATAGCAGGGGCAGAATCCAAGGTGAGATGGGTTAGGGATAATTACTATACCCAAGAGTCTCAGCGGCTTTAGGATTTATCAATGAGAAGAGTTGGACAAAATTTCAAAGAAGTGCCTGGGGCAGGGAGCTGCCTGTGGACAACCCAGGACTTGGGACGTGCCATATTTTGATGTCGGGTGTGACAGGATTTCTGAAAGCCGTCACCACCTCTTAGCACCAGAAACACAGCCCAAAGTCAGAAATTTCGGAGACGGGGGAAGAAGCCAATTTCAAACTTAAAATTGCAACTAGAAAGTTGAATTACATTTACAGGAAGAGAAAATTTCAGAGAAGAGTCTGTTCAAAGCGTGGAGAAGAAAACATACCTGAGGGAAAGGTCGTAGGGAACCTATTTGGTGACAGCCACTGAATTCATACCAATTAGGTACTTCTGCTGGTGACAGGAGGACCTGCCGCCCCCTGTAACTGCCATATTCATACGTAACCCATCTGGAGAAGAAAGCAGGTACCACAGTAAGTGGCAATATCCATTTGACAATGGGCCCCAATTACACTTCTTTTTAGAATGCTTCCGATTTTTAGACTGAGCTTTCGATTTTAACTATACATTGGGGAAAAAAGGAAACTACCTTATTTTCTCAAACACTTAAAGCACCCATTTCTTGACAAATAGCAAAATCTTGGTACATGAGTATTTACGCCAAAAATATCCATTCTTGAAGAGAAATAACTAAGTTTTTTCCTCCAATAAGACAATGAACTAGAGGTGGTCTTTTAGTGGGATAGCCCAGTACTTCCTGTGAGCTTTTCATAAAACATTTCAGTTGTAATAATGGATCTTTTATTTAAATGGTTAGTATTTGTAAAGTTCTTAGTGTGTGGCACATGCTAAGTGCTATTAGATAAGGGAAAGGAAATAAAAGAAAATAACTCAATAAATTTTTGTTTAAAACAAGAGTAATCTTCCTCAATCCAGAAAACTGCTAAAGATACGTAGGTCCCTTCCACCCGGAGATGCTGGTGCCCACGGCTGGGGAGGTGTGGCTTCCAGCACAGACTAGCATGCAAGCAACCCCACCGTGCTCCTTTCTGGTTGATGTGTTACATCAAGGAAGAAGGAAGAATGTTCTCTAATCCTGGAACTCTAAAATGTTATCATCTTAGCCATTTTATCATAAAAAATATATATAAATTAAAACCTACATGTTGAAAAAAATCACCCATAATTCTACCACTCTAATATTCCATAATTGTTTCTTAAATAGCTATACTCCCCTCCAACATTTGATGCATACAGGTAGACGATAAGTATTGTTTTTGTGAGTGATAGAAAAATACTTTCTTAAAAGCATATCTATTACATTGATAATCCTTACTCATTTTTACATCTTACCCAGTTTCAAAATTACTCAAAGTTGAGGAAAATCTTCCCATGTTGACCCTTAACCATTGTGCATAGCATCTGCTAGTCACTCCTAGCCAACCCTTACTCCAGAATCAAAGGACCTGGTCTTTCAAAGGGATAAGGAAAATCAGCTCTTTATTACTTGCTAAAAAAGAATGCTCAGTGAATGTACTGAGCACTGGTGTGCAAGTATTCCCCTAGGAACTTTGACAAGTGGTAAAGTCCTTCCCTTTAGTAGTAAACAAAAACTCTGGATGAAAGATGCCTCACACATGGCTTTTCCCAGTGGGAAAAGGTTACTGTAAAGATGCGTAATTATTTACCCTTATGGAAAATAAGGGGTTCTATGTCCATTTGTTTAAGGTACTGTAGGAGAGAAAGAAATGTGATCAAACTTAATTACTGAATTAACAAGTAGTAACTCACTTACATGCCACCAATCACCTGAACAGAGCGGATCTGCGTGTTGAATCCTAGGGACCGGAGATTAACTATTTCTGCATTAAGTTCAATCTTTTTCCCTTTGAAGTCTTCTCTTTCATAAAGAATAATTGTTGGTTCAGAAAATTCCTGTTTGGGAGCAAAAATAACGTTCTATTATTCATGTTTGTTAATAATTCAAACTTATGTGCAAGTCGTCTCATTACAAGGACAAAGCACTAGATCCGGCCAGACTTGACCTTGTTCATAAACTCCGTTCCCAGGAAGTCTGGGTGTTTATATTCTCCAAAGCTAAAGAGAGGAAGAACGGAGGGGCAGGAAGTTTTTCCATTACATAGAAAGGCAGGTAAGTGTAAATAGTCTTATAAAGCAGGGGAAAAAATCCCAGGCACAAGGGAATGGGCATATATGCCTGGAATATCAACACTTCTAATGGAATTTATCTTCAACTTTGCCATTTTTTATTGGGATAAGAAAGGGCTGGAAAGCCAGGGACATAAATGGCGAGGATCAGAGGGCTGGGGCCATCTTGGGGTCCAGTGGTCCAGTGGTAATTGCCTAAGCAAGGAACCCTCCCCTGGTATGCATTTGCAAATATCTGTTGTTGTTGTTGTTGTTAATTATCAATAAGAGAATGATTCTATGTACTCATGCTCCCAAACTTTCCTGTAGGACTTGTTAGGAGAGAAAAAAAAGGATAGAAGCCCCATGTTCAAACTGTCATTCATTATAAACAGGACAATAGCACAGAAGTCCACTGATTCTGAGAGAAATAAAAGTTGGCATGAGACCCTTGTGACCCCAGACTAAGCTCTAATGATAATAACCCTAAGATCCTAAGTGATGCATCACAAATTCCCTGCCTGCTTAAAGTTTTGTGGCAAGGGTGTGGCGCCTTCCTGCTTCACTAAGGTGGATGTGCCCTGACGTGTAGACAGATTTCGTTGGCCAGTAAACAGAGCAGATTAGTGTGGAGAAGTGGCTTGTGTGGTGTAGGGATTAGGTTATATAAAACATACAAGAAGGCAGGATGACAAACAGTGTAGGAGGATTACTGCTCTGCACTTTGACTGCACTCTTCTCTCAGCTGGCATGCCAGAAATGTTCCAAACGCAAATTTATTGTCAGCCAACAATTCTGAAGTAGTAAGTCACAATTAAGATGTATGTTCTTAATCAGGTAAAATGTCCATTACGTCATAATCAAACCTAAAGGGACAACATCTATCAGTGTCAGAAGTGATGTGAGCATATATCCCAAGTTCTGGTTGAAGGAAGGCATTTGAAAACTGTATCTGAAGGGTTTTGGTTTTTTGTTTTTCTAATAGATACTTGTAGGTAGCTTTTAGAATTCCAGGCAGGTTAAAAATCAAAGTCTTGGCTATTTCCTTACTTGTAAGCTAATGAATCCTGCCATGTCATTCCATGTTTCACTGCTGCTGTTTTCACGTGTCAAGATAGGTCAACCTTTTAGTTACTTGGACAGGCAGGAAGAGATGAGATAAAGCCAGTACACATATGTTCTTTCCACAGAGGTAGAAAGAAAACTAAGTTTTCTAACTAAACTAAGAAAACTAAAATCACCAATTACATTTGTTTAAAGCTTTTTGTGAGAGATCAGCTACCAAAAGCCAAAAAAAATTTCCAAAACTACAGACATACCCAGACTTTAACATCTGAACATGATCTTGCAGTTTTGTTCTATTGAATATTGCTGTGACTACAGCAAAATTAAAGATTTCTCATCAAAAAGGGTGTTATAATCTGGATTAGCATATACATGATAAACTAGGAGAAGTCGTTTGATTGCAGATCTCTAAAACAACAGAGTAAAAGATTTAAAAACTATAAGGAATTTCTGTAAATCAATAATGAAAACAAAAGATACAGGAAACTAAATATAGAGCCGGGCAAAGGATATAAATAGGCAATTCATTGACAGAAAACCCAGATGACTCATAAGTTTTGAGATGCCACCCTCACTGATAGTGAAACAAATTAACACAACAGTGAGAATACTTTCTACCCAATTCCTTCAAATTGACAAAAGTTAGAAAGTCAGAGAATACTCAGTAATGGCAATGATGTGGAAAACAGAAACCCACATGCACTGCCAGCAAGAATCTGAAGTGGTGGAAGTGGGCAGTACTTCGTGAAATTGCACATTCATGCACATGAAATCCAGCAAATCGACTTTCATATATATCCCCAAGAGACTCCGCGTGGGTCCACAGGGATACACATATGAGGATTAAATTAGTAAAATATGGTGGTGGGGTGCTTGCACCAATGAGAATCAATAAACTAGATGTACGTACAGCATAATGGATAGCTTAAACATTTTTAAGTATTGAGTTATATTTATAACACAATTAACAACTATAGCATCATACTGTGTATAAATTAAAAGCCTGTATACAGATTTTTAAAAACATACATTTTATAAGGATATCCAAGCTGTATCCCAAACACATTAGAATGGGTGCCTGTAAAGCAGAGAAGAATGGAAATAGGGAACAGGTATGAAATGGAAAAAAACAAGACAGGAGAGGGGCCTGGAACAAACCCATGATTGTCCACCATGGCTGACTCAACACTGGGCACCTGAAGTCTGAGAAAACAGCAAACAAAAACAATTTGTATGTTAAAAGATCTAAAAAGAGACCAAAAGTTACAGGATGGAAAGTTCTACTTGAACTGTTTTTTCTGCCTCCGACTTTTAAGCCCTGAGTAAGTCTATCTGCTGGTGTCCTTGCCCTGCCTATTGGCCATGTGAAACACCCATCTCTGGAACGCTATATTCACACCGACATACTCACAACGTCTATAAAACGAAGAGACTTGAAAGTTGCTCCAGGCAGGCATCCCATTGCAGAGAGACAAGGATAGTGGCCTTCTTCCAACACGTACTGATTACCAGAGAAGTTTTCTCCATCATATGCAACCCAGCTACCGGAGGAAAAACCACAGACACATACAGACAGTATGTAATTTGAGTATTCCTAGTCAAGAAGTCAGATTTTTAGAGGTAGCCTGCTATAAAATAAACTCCATGCTGGGGTGAACAGTGTTCTTTCTGCAAAAATATCTGGATATATTCACTATATTCCATCTTGCGGCAAATGAATACTCATAATAAGTCAGTAGTTACCTTTGCATTTGAGAAAGAAAACTCTCCATGAAGTTATTCATGTTTTTACCTCTCCACCCCCCAGCGTTCCTTGCTCCTCTCACAGATGCCACCATTCTCCCGGCCAGTGTCATTTTGTCAAGCCCTGGAGTCCTCTCTGAATAATCCTTCAGCCTTCATAGCTAGTCAGTCACCTGGGTCTACTGACTGTCTCCCAAAACTCCTCTCACACTCCTTTATCCTCATCTCCAACACCTCTGCACTGGGCCAGTGACTTAGACATGTCATTCACCCTCTCTGGGCCTCAGCATTGTTGATAAAATGGTGATTTACCATGCTCCCCCAGAAGAGTTAGGAGTTTTTGTTTTTGTTTTTTTGATCCAACAAATGCTTACTGAGGACTAATTATGTGTTGGGTACTTTTCCTTTGCTGCGATAGAACAGAGGACAAAACAAAGTCCCTGCAGTCTTGAAGTTTACACTCTATTGAGCTGAGACAGACAATAAATAAACAACCACCAAAGGACCTGTCTACTAGTAGGAAATGAAGCAGGGGAGGGGATAAAGAGGATCTAGGACAGGGGTGGGAGGGCTGTGCTAATAAACTGTGACGCGTCACTGTAAATCTGTGCATTTGAATGCAAAGCCAGTGCTCTTTCTGATTTGCAATGCTAAGTGATAGGATGGTGCTATTTAGAGCCCGAAGAACTTTTTTTATAGAAGGCACTACAGTCATGCGTCGCATAACGACCTCTCGGTCAACGACGAACCACATATACGACAGTGGTCCCATAAGATTAGTACCATACAGCCTAGATGTGTAGTAGGCTGTACCATCTAGGTTTGTGCAAGTACACTCTATGATGTTCGCACAACGACAAAATTGCCGAACAATTCATTTCTCATAATGTATCCCCGTTGTTAAGCAACTCACGGCTGTATTATTATTAGACTTGATCCCTCATCACTCCTTGCACAGGTTGCTCCAAGGTCCCCTGACCTTGGGCTCTCCCCTCTCTAAAGCTTTTGTAAAACTACTCGTCTCAACGTGGCACTTGGAGCTCACCGCCTTTCCCGTCTCGTGTCTCCTGTGTCATCCATCTAAACTCATATGCTCAGGGGGAGCCTTCCCGACCTGATCCCACCCTCCCTGTTCAAACTTGCTTCCCCTCTTCCCAGTACAAAGACCTCCCAGCTAGAGAGGGTGGTGGCCTCCCTGATCAGCGTGCATACCAACGCCACTCCAGGCCTGCACCTGCCTATCATGCAGAATGCCCATCCTACGCCTATCCACCTGCAAAAGATCCACCTGGGGAGGGGCCCTAGAGATGAGCTAGTGTCCCTTTACAGATGATGGGACAGGCCTGGAGACTAGAGAACCTGGTCTGAGTCCCACCGCAGTGAGGTGGTGCTCTTCAGCTTCTGCAGCCCATGCTGATCTCCACGTCCTCTGATGTCCAGCACTCAGACGCTGCAAAGTACACGTTAGTCCTGACACGGTCCTGTATTATTCGGTGGTCTCACAGAGTGCCGAGCACCTAGATGTATTACTGAATGCTTGCTGATATGTGGATTCTCTCTTCCCCCCGTGATTAGGCTCTGCCAGTCCACTGTTTTGCTTACCTGCCTCCTAAAACTCTGCAAGACTTGGTAGAAAATGAATCATCAATTTGACTTGTTGTCCCTTCAAAACTTTGACTGCGACCTTGAAACTGTGGTTCCGAAAACAACTGAATCTTTGAAAAGTAAACAGAAATACATAAAATTATTTTCCTAAACAAGTTAACTCATTCAGCCTTTGAAATGATGACCCAAACATGACCTGTTAACTCTTGTAACAGTAAATTGGTGTAAATTTTATAATTCCTTTAATTTTCTACTTCTACATTAATGATCAATTAGAAATACTTTGGCTGCACCACCCATCATTGTTTAGTTTAATTCAGAGACATCAAAGGATAGTCCAACAACAGAGGCAGCTTTCTATAGAACATCCTGTCCTAACAAGCTGTGAGGCATTTTACAGCTCTATTGTGGCCAAAAGTAATTGTTCATCAGTTCTAACATTTACAAGAAGATAGATTTGGAATCATGCAATATAGTTTTCCTCCCTCTCAATGGAAGATACTTGCTGACTTATTGGAATCTTGTGTATGCCAGTAAAGGAGGCTGCAGTGTTTGTGCCTCTATAATTATGGCTGTCTGAACACTTCCATTAAAAAGGCTAAATAACGAATGTACACTTCAGGTGATGGAGACAGTAGCATTCAAAGACTTGAGTGAGAGACCATATACAAGACAGCATATAAAATGTTTGTCTAATGCAGACAGACAAATAGGAAAATTCATTTTACTGTTTATCAGAGTAATTATATGTATTGTTTGAAATTTTAGTGTATTAATATAATGTAAACTCTGATTCAATTTAATAATATAAGTTCAACTTTACATAATAAGAACATTTTATAAGAAATATTAGGTGTGGGTCAATGCTATCAATTAAGCATTAAAGTAAACTTAAGTCCTAATTTAAAAATACAGTTATGCTTTTAGGCATAAAAATGGGTAAAACTAACATAATGTCCCAAATGCATGACTTTTTACACATAAGTTCAGCTTTTCAATGGAAGTCCCCTAATTATGAAAAAAAGAATATTTTTTAAGTTACCTGATTTCTTCTCCTTGGGCCAGTGAAAGAATCCTAAAAATTTTTAAAGGGGAGAGAGAAGGAAATGAGTAGAGCAGACATCTTGAAAAAGTTCTTCTTCTGGATCATTAGCAATTACTATTAAAAATAATTTCAGGGTTGTTTCTATCGTATTATTACATGAACCATCAGCACAAACTAAGGAAATGCAGAATTCACTTAAATATTCTCATATAAAAATATAACTTCTTACCAAACATATGGGTTGAACAGAAGAGATCTTACAATTTTTGCCTCCCCAGTCCTCAAAACTGGTGTAAAAGCCTTTATCCAGTATATACTGTTCTCCTGTGAAGTCGGGATTTTCATAGGCTACCCACCTAAAGAAGCAGAAACACACTACTGAACAAGCAATGGATCATTGAAGAAATTAAAGAAGAAATAAAAAAATGCCTGGAAACAAATGAAAATGATAGCATGCCATACCAATTCATATGGGATACAGCAAAAGCTGTATTAAGAGGAAAATTCATCGCAATACAGGCACATCTTAACAAACAAGAAAAATCCCAAATAAGCAACCTTAAAGCACACCTAACTGAACTAGAGAAAAAAGAACAAATGAAGCCCAAAGTCAGCAGAAGGAGAGAAATAATAAAAATCAGAGCAGAAATAAATACTATTGAAATGAAAAAGGCAGTAGAAAGGATCAATGAGGCAAAGAGCTGGTTTTTTGAGAAGATAAATAAAATTGACAAACCACTAGCCAGACTTACAAAGAAAAAAAGGGAGAAAGCTCAAATAAACAAAATCAGAAATGAGCAAGGAGAAATAACAACAGACTCTACAGAAATACAACAGATTATAAGAGAATACTACAAAAAACTATATGCCAACAGAATGGATAACCTGGAGGAAATGGATAAATTCTTGGACTCCTACAATCTCCCAAAGCTCACTCAAGAAGAGGCAGACAATTTGAACAGACCAATCACAAGGAAAGAGATTGAAACAGCAATCAAAAACATCCCAAAGAATAAAACCCCAGGACCAGATGGCTTTCCTGGGGAATTCTACCAAACTTTCAGAGAGGGTTTAATACCTATCCTTTTCAAGCTCTTCCAAAAAATTAGGGAAGATGGAACACTTCCTAACACATTCTATGAGGCCAACATAACCTGACAAGGACACCACGAAAAAAGAGAACTACAGGCCAATATCACTGATGAACATAGATGCAAAAATTCTAAACAAAATTTTGGCAACCAGAATTCAGCAATTCATCAAAAGAATCATACATCAGGATCAGGTGGGATTCATACCAGGGACACAGGGATGGTTCAGCATCCGCAAATCAATCAACGTGATACACCACATCAACAAACTGAGGAATAAAAACCACATGATCATCTCAATAGATGCAGAGAAGGCATTTGACAAGATCCAACAGCCATTTATGATAAAAACTCTGAACAAAATGGGCATAGAAGGAAACTACCTCAACATAATAAAGGCCATATACGACAAACCCATAGCCAACATCATACTCAATGGGCAAAAACTGAACCCCGTCCCTCTGAAAACAGGAACGAGACAAGGACGCCCTCTATCACCACTCTTATTTAACATAGTACTGGAGGTCCTGGCCAGAGCAATCAGGCAAGAAAAAGGAATAAAAGGAATCCAAATAGGGAGGGAAGAAGTGAAACTCTCGCTGTTTGCAGATGACATGATCTTACATATAGAAAACCCCAAAGAATCCATTGGAAAACTGTTAGAAGTAATCAACAACTACAGCAAAGTTGCAGGGTACAAAATCAATTTGCATAAATCAGTAGCATTTCTATACTCCAGTAATGAACCAACAGAAAAAGAACTCAAGAATACAATACCATTCACAATCGCAACAAAAAGAATAAAATACCTTGGGGTAAATTTAACTAAGGAAGTGAAGGACCTATATAATGAAAATTACAAGGCCTTTCTGAGAGAATTGTATGACGACATAAGGAGATGGAAAGACATTCCATGTACATGGATTGGAAGAATAAACATAGTTAAAATGTCTATTCTACCTAAAGCAATCTACAGATTCAACGCCATCCCAATCAGAATCCCAATGACATTCTTTACAGAATTAGAACAAAGAATCCTAAAATTCATATGGGGCAACAAAAGACCCCGAATTTCTAAAGCAATCCTGAGAAAAAAGAACAAAACGGGAGGCATCACAATCCCTGACTTCAAAACATACTACAAAGCTACAGTAATCAAAACAGCATGGTACTGGTACAAAAACAGGTGCACAGATCAATGGAACAGAATTGAAAGCCCAGAAATAAAACCACACATCTATGGACAGCTTATCTTTGACAAAGGAGCTGAAGGCATACAATGGAGAAAAGAAAGTCTTTTCAACAAATGCTGCTGGGAAAACTGGAAAGCCACATGTAAAAGAATGAAAATTGACCATTCTTTTTCACCATTCACCAAAATAAACTCAAAATGGATTAAAGACCTAAAGGTGAGACCTGAAACCATAAGGCTTCTGGAAGAAAACGTAGGCAGTACACTCTTTGACATCAGTATTAAAAGGATCTTTTCGGACACCATGCCTTCTCAGAGAAGGGAAACAATAGAAAGAATAAACAAATGGGACTTCATCAGATTAAAGAGCTTCTTCAAGGCAAATGAAAACAGGATTGAAACAAAAAAACAACCCACTAACTGGGAAAAAATATTTGCAAGTCATATATCTGACAAAGGCTTAATATCCATAATATATAAAGAACTCTCGCAACTCAACAACAAAACATCAAACAACCCAATCAAAAAATGGGCTGGAGACATGAACAGACATTTCTCCAAAGAAGATATACTGATGGCCAATAGGCACATGAAAAGATGCTCATCATCGCTGATCATCAGGGAAATGCAAATCAAAACTACACTAAGATATCACCTTACACCCGTTAGAATGACAAAAATATCTAAAACTAATAGCAACAAATGTTGGAGAGGTTGTGCAGAAAAAGGAACCCTCATACACTGCTGGTGGGAATGCAAACTGGTGCAGCCACCATGGAAAACAGTATGGAGATTCCTCAAAAAACTAAAAATAGAACTACCATATGATCCAGCCATCCCACTACTGGGTATTTATCCAAAGAGCTTGAAGTCAGCAATCACAAAAGTCCTGTGCACCCCAATGTTTATTGCAGCACTGTTTACAATAGCCAAGACGTGGAAGCAACCTAAGTGTCCAGCAGCAGACGAATGGATAAAGATGTGGTACATATATACAATGGAATACTACTCAGCTGCAAAACAGAACAAAATCATTCCATTTGCAATAACATGGATGGACCTTGAGAGAATTATGTTAAGTGAAATAAGCCAGCAAGAGAAAGATAATCTGTGTATGACTCCACTCATATGAGGAATTTAAAATTATGGACTAAGAACAGTTTAGTGGATACCAGGGGAAAGGTGGGGTGGGGGGTGGGCACAAAGGGTGAAGTGGTGCACCTACAACACGACTGAGAAACATTAATGTACAACTGAAATTTCACAAGATTGTAACCTATCAATAACTCAATAAAAAAAAAAAGAAGCAGAAACTGACTTCTTACACGTGGTTCATGCTTTACATACACAATACAACTGTCGCACACATTTGGGTAAATATGGATCATCCAGAAACTTTCGTTTGTTTTACTAATCAGTAATCTTAATTTTGGCGATTCTCCACTAATCTTTTAGAAGCAGATAGATTTGTCTACATAAGAAAGTGGCAAGTGAAAGAGTATCTTTACATGAACCTTTTGGTGTTCTTGCTTATGGAATCTTATTCCCTGAGAAAGCTCCAGTGGGGGTGTTTGCCTGTATTTCTAATTCTGTTCTAAGGAAACAATCTGGACTTTCAAGAAGTACCTGTAAAAGTTCTTTTAATAAGCGAGTAAGAATTCTTTTTGTTATAACATTAAAATATTTTTCCAGAAAGTTCTTACAGGAAGCCATGTCTCTATTTATACAACAAACCACACTGAAAAAAATATGTTGACAGGAAAAAAATGCTAAAAAAACCCCAAAATAGCCAAGTAACTAAAATTTTGTTTCAGTCAAGATTTCCAACATGACACAACTATGCAATAAGCAAAATTGAACTGTCTCAGAAATACTAAAAACAAATCTCTTTTGGAATGTTTTCATTTGTTTTCTTTTAAGTGATCCATACTCAGAGAGGAAAATCAGCAAAGCCAACTTATTGATTCTATTTCCTATCCAAAGATCAAGTCTTTGAAGGGAGAAACGTTTTCAGTTCTGTTACATTCAAGAGATACTCAGTGTCTCCTCCTCAGTTAGTTCATTGCCCTATGGATCCTCTCACAGCTTAAAGGAATAGTACCTATATGCCTGTATACATCCTCAGAACTTCCCAAAATGCTTTCCTATCTATTATCACGTTTAATCTTCTAGGGAGATACTGGGTTTCACATTTTACAGAAGGGAAAACCTAAAAACACAGAAAAGTTAATTCATTTATTCATTCAACAAACACTGATTGGCCATTTACTATGTGCCAGAAACTAGACTGGCACTAGGAATGAAAGATAAAAAGACAGAATCCTTGCCCTCGAAAATTCATAAATGGCAAGCAGCATCACACAGAATCATTTGTTGGTGTTCGTTCTGAATGGGAAGTGACTTGTCCAAGGTGACACAATCAGTTTGCGACCAGGGATGACTGAACCCAGGACTGAGTTTCCTGAGGTTCACCAGCCTCTCTCCACTGCATTCCCTAAACTGCCACCTGCCTTGTAAAGTTCCCTTTCATTTCCTGTTACAGTAGGGCACACCTAAAACAGTCTCCACGCACTTCATAAGTAGAACAGATTGCAATTTTACGGTCTAAAGGGCTTGCCTTAAAAACTCAAGTACAGTCATTCTAGGAAATGAACAGCCATCACGGAGGAAGAGAACACTGGAAAAACCTCAAGAGAAGGAGCTTATGACAGCGAACGTCTGAACATTCACTTCTGGCCATCTGAACGGAGAAACTGCTATAAACACCAGGCACAGTCTAGTTCAGAAAATACGGCTCTCCCCGTTCAGAACCCCATAAGCACTTTAAAAACCTGTTCTTTAACATTTTGAGGTGAGGAGTTGGGAGACCTACTTCTAGCGGTGGTCATGACATTAACCTTAAGATAACTTTGAAGAAGTCAGCTAACCTTTGTGAATGTTTGTATTTTCATTGATAAGTCAGGGAGGCGGCCAAGGTCACGGTGCTGACACAGCGTGAGGTTACATGGCGCATGGGCCACGTGTAACCATGTGTGCAGCTTATCACACCTTATACAGGGAAGTGACACAAAGTGGGAGCATGGGACACGGCTAGGTCAGGAGAAGCATCTGCAGAGTGAGAAAATCTACTTTACAAAAACCAGGCCTTAAAAAAAAACCCCTAAAAATTAAAGAGGATAAGCCATATCACAAAAAAGTATTCTTGGCAAGCTGTGGGTCGGTAACAAGTTAGAGGAGCACAGAGGGTTAAAGGCCTTTCTGCCTGATTGACTTCAAGGTTGGGAGGGAAAAAGCCAATGAGGAGGAGAGACCGAAAACCCAGGAGAGAAGGTAACCACCGGCAAGCCTGGGGGAAGCTTTATCCAGCACTTTTTTTTTCACTAACAAGTGTGAGTGCTATATTTCCCTATAAAACTAAATTACTTGTAAGGAAACACCCAACACCCAAGGAGCCTTTCTAATTCACAGAAGTGGAAGCAGGAAAATCACCTATTAGTATGTTCCTTGAATTGACAGTAGTGTTGTTTTCCTTCTAAGATGCTGCCCCAGATGAATCACCCGTGAATATGGGGGTAAAAACCCACAAACTGAAATCTGAGATTCTCTGGTACACCTATGATGCAAAGTCAACCTATAACTCAGACTTGAGACTCTTAAGAAGAAAATTCCTTACTGTCCTTGTTTAAACGTATTCTGTACACGTGAATCAACACTTCTCGGTTTGTAAGATTTGGGCGGGGGCGGGGGGAGGGGCAAAGGGAGGTGAGGACGAGTACTAGCAGGTTCCAGCTGGCGCAATCTCTGCGCGGACCTTAAGGGCAGCAGGGCAAACCGGCCCTTCCATGGAGGGTAGAGGAAAAGGAACTCAAAACAACAACACTTGTATTTTTTAAATCCAGTCTCTAGAAATATTTCATTTTGCTCTTAGTTTTAAAAAATTAGCCCAATTCCCCCTATTTGACAAGAAGACAGCCTAGAACCAGAACTGAGCAGCAGAGTGTGTTAAGGTGTTTCTTCGATGTTCCAACGAGAGACAGAAGGCAGTTCCTAGAACCAAGATTGCTGGATTCATGAGCATCCTTCCTGAAGGCGGTTCTCTGTTTCAGAGCTAATAATGAGGGTACCACCCAGAAATTTGTTACCTATGTGACAGTGGCACATCTCTACTTTCCTATGCCGCAAGGCCCCACTGCAATGCTCCCTCCTCCAAAGTCATCCCTGTGTCCAACCTGGAAATTAATCTCTCTCTGCTGTGGATTCCCAAAGCACTTAATCTCTGTGTCGTTTGTAGCAACAATTTTGTTTTATATAAATACTGTAACTTTTTTGAGGACATAATATAATGCTTTGCACATTATAGACCTCAATAAATATTTGTCAAATGATCAACTGAATGAAAAATGAGGAAGCAGCTGGCCCTGGTAAATACAGAAACCCTTCCACAACCGCAGAATTTGAAAGGAAGTGGTGCGGTGTGCGTATGTGTGTGTACACACCTCCCTTCAACTCTCCCCCAATATCAAAACTCAACTGTTTTAACCAGAAAAAAAAGCCTAAGCCAGGAACTGCACCTAGAAATGACTAAAAATAGAAACACATAAAAGAAACACTTTATAAAGGAAACTGACTTCAAGTAAACAAGGGCTGGGTGAAAGAGAAAGATTGGCTCCAGGGACAATAATTCTACCAGTGTTAACACATTCTCTACATAAATGCCCGAAGGGAATTCTACCCGGCATCCTTTTGCTTCCTCTGCTAGCATGCATGACTGGGCTCTGACTAATGGAACCAACACCTGGCGAGTATCAAAACGTACAACTGTTTCCCCAGACTGAGTCGGTCACTGCATTTTCCTTCTAAATAATTAACTTTAAAGGCAATCTAAAATACTATAGAGCCGCAGCAACATTTCAGATGACTTCTGCCATACCACACCTCTTGCCTATGGCGAATTCTAAAATGTTAGGGTTCTAGAACAGGACCCAGTAGAAGGCATTTCCTGCTAAGAACGGAAGACCCAGAAGTCACTGAAGTCATTCTGCCAAGGTGGTGCCACAAGCAACAACCTACACAAGAACTTAGTGAACATGACTAACAGTAAAACCATTACATGAAGACACATCTCAAATATCCAGGGCTACTGTGGGAGGCCCCATGAAATACAATAGAGTTGAGGTTAGAATGATTCAAAAAGCCTATGACATAAAAAACCTAACATTACACACTTTCAACAGAATTATGTCAAATGATTTCACAAAACCATTTAAGAATATCCTCACAACAAATTATAACTGACATCAGCCTAGATCCTAAGAATACTTGTGTAACTCCTTTTAATAGACATCTGGTATTACCCATCCAGTACCTGTACCCCCTCCTTCTGATGTTCCTGGCAAACTACTCACACTCACCCCAATCATATTTAAGCGGTCCTATGGGACTGACTCTGTATCTCAGCTCTGGGGCTGGGCACATAACGTAGGCACTGCCATGTCCTTGGCTACAGTGATGGGTTCAGACAGGTGCATGTGACCCAAGCCTACAGAATCAAAGTCAAGCCTGGAACTTTTGTGGGAAAGAGAAGCTCTTTCCACTGGAAGCAGTGAGATAGGAGAACAAAGCCAGATGATGCTGCCACAGGCCACCAGGTGGAGAGGGCCTGCCTAAAGTGAAGCCAACATAGAAAAACCCCAGTCAAGAGAAAGAGAGAGTCCAAGTGCTGATGACAGTGTCTGAAGCCCTGTATCCAGCCACGAATGAAGCAAAATCCTCTCCAGGACTTTTCAGCTTTGTAGGCCAATAAATTCCATTTTATCACTTATGACACTTCAGGTGGGCTTCCAGTCACTTGCATCCCAAAGTTTTGACTGATCATCTTTCAATAAGAATTTTAGCATTAATAAAGTCTTCAATTGCTAACTCCAGATGCACTGAAATAATTTTTTTTTTTTGAGGAAGATTAGCTCTGAGCTAACACCTATTGCCAATCCTCTTCTTTTTGCTGAGGAAGATTGGCCGTGAGCTAACATCTGTGCCCACCTCCCTCTACTTTCTATGTGGGACGCCTGCCACAGCATGGCTTGCCAAGTAGTGCCATGTCCGCAACCGGGATCCAAACTGGTGAACCCTGGGCCACTGAAGCAGAACGTGTGAACTTAACTGCTGCACCACCGGGCTGGCCCTGAAATAATTATTTTTATGTCAAAATAACAGTGAAGAAATATAGTGGAGCAGGAATAGGACCATAGGAAAATCAAATGGGACTTTGTCCCAATCTGAGGTCTCTAATGTTAGATAGCTGTTATATTTCGATTTCCATCGTAAGAAATTCATGAGATCTCTCCATGCAGAATGACAAGGGGAGTGGATCTGCAGATTTCTATCACGAAACCCAAAAACCCTATTCCAATATTATGTTACATGTGAAAAAATATAAGATTTTGAAAAGCAGTTATGAAAATATCATGGCACTAGGTATTAAATGACTGATTTAACGTTTAGTTGTTAATGTTTATTCATTGCGTGCCTCCTCTGTGTCAGAGACTCCATTAGTTTAACAAAAACCAAGGTAAAACCATGTCTAAAATCCCGATTGTGTTATTTTACTTACACGCCACTCAGTACATTAATAGACTGTGTCTTCGCTCCATATCCGGTCTCCTTTAAATTAGCAACAATTCCTAAAACATCAATGCTGGAACCTTTGGATCCAAAGTTTTTTTCACTGTACATTATCATGTGAGCATTTGAAAAATCCTATTGAGGAAAAAAAACATTCAAAATTCAAAGGCTGGCCATATTTATTTTCCAGGAAAGACCAAGTCTTAGCCATTAGCTTTTCTTTAACTTACACCTAATATAGGTCGCAAAGACTGCAGTTCTCCGTTGTAACCTCCCCAATCTTTCCAGTCCTTGTATTCTCCTTCTTCAAGCAAATATTGATGACCTGTGAATCCAGGCTTCTCATAAGCAACCCAACTACAATAGAAAGAACATGGAGGAGTAGTAATTTTCAGTGGTGGTAGAATTTTTCCAATGTATATTATCAGTTTCATTGACAAACACAGATATTTCTAAAGCTAGACATGGCCTCGTGCATTATGACTACTTGAATTCTTCTCTAAAACTTAAGATACTAACAGAATGGCCTCAAGAAAACAAACTAAGAAACATATATCAATGACCTGTAAAGGAGAGTCAGAGAATGTGTGTGTCTGTCTGTGTGTCTGTCTGTGTGTGTGTGACTTTAATAAGAACTGACTCAAAAGACTGGATGAACTTTCTTCAAATAGCAATTAAAGTATTACATATTTTTGGCTTTTACAAGACCACCTTCAGTGTATACTTCTAGAGGAAACATGTGAGATCTATCAGGTACAAAATATCATAAAAGATGGAAGGCAAACTAACAGTTCAATAGTTTGAAGCATAACATTAATAAACAAGATCGTAGGTTTGATCAACCTGGATGGGCCAATTTATCAGCCTTGCTCAGCCGACTGACCCCAAATCAGCCCCTCAAACTGCTGTGTCAAATCCAGGTCACAACTGGCAGAGGAGAACATGTTTAAAAGTCACTCTACCGCACAATCTGGAATGTTGACTTTGGGGAGTGGGGGAGACATGTTTATTACTTTATTAAAGGGGAAAAAAATCCTTCCAGGTTACTCCCACCTACTTACATGCCTCTCAGAACTTTCATGGATCCTACTGACGTCAGTGGCAAACGTTCATCTCCAGTCGTTTCTTCTGTTTTTCCTCCTTCCATGATAAAACTACACATTTCTGTTTCTAGTTCCATACATTTTCCTTCAAAGAAAGGCTTCTCATAAATAACTACCTGTAATAGAAATGAGATATACCAGTAATTTGTAAGAAGTTAAATATCTCAATAGCTAAACATTAAATCAGTCATTTAATAGCAAATTAAAATTTTCTAATCATGTTTTTTGTTTTTTTTTTTTTAAAAGATTGGAACCTGAGCTAACAACTGTTGCCAATCTTCTTTTTTTCTCTGCTTTTTTTCTCCCCAAATCCCCCAAGTACATAGTTGTATATTTTAGTTGTGGGTCCTTCTACTGGTGGTATGTGGGACGCCACCTCAATGTGGCCTGACGAACGGTGCCATGTCCGTGCCCAAGATCTGAACCGGCAAAACCCTGGGCCGCCGAAGCAGAGCACACGAACTTAACCACTCGGCCACGGGGCTGGCCCCCTAATCATATTTTTAAAAATTAACTAAATCACAGTACCTTATAATAGAATTTTAAACATCAGGATTTTTTCCCCTGATATGGTATAGTCCAAAGCCAAGGTTCAAAAGACAACTTATAAATAATTGGTTTTGGTTCAACATCTAGAACTGATATGTAGAATTTTGCTTGGGCCAAACTAAGGAACCAGAGGATTCTAAGCTGCTTTAATAATGAAACAAACTATAGATCAAACTGAGTGATGTGCGAAGTAGAAATAGCAGAAAGAACATTCTGGAGCAGGGAGAACTTGTCTTGAAAAAAAAAGTTTTTTCCTGGCTAACTGGCAGTTGGCTGTGCAATGGGTAAATACAGACACAAATTATAAACTTAACACAACAATGAACCTTTTGAGGCATGGCCTCACATACTGTTAGTGATGACTAGTGCCATTAGCATCATCTTCCAGCCTGACGGATGGCATGTGTAAACTGGGACAATTTCCTTTGGCTGAAGTTATGTTTTATGGAGGTTGATATGGAAAATCACACAAGTGCTATCTTCATGGAGATGAAATGGGAATAAAATTTTAAATAGATATGTATATTTACCTTAGGATCTGTCGGGAACTCAACTTTACGGCCACCCTGCAAAGAAAAATAACATAGTAAGAAAAATGGTTTTTCATTAATACATTACCATCTCCTATTACCCATGGCAGTTTATGGTAAGCCGTTGAACCTCACAGAGTGACTGCATTCCAGGCGGTTTTCATTTACGTTGCGACAGTTCTAAAATGACCAACAATGCAGAGGGAGACATAGGAAGACAGTGTAGAGCATGGTCTCACAGAGGTGGTCCATACGCTGAATCTGCGTGTTAGGTGTTTTTTTGTCCCAATAAGCTTTTTTTTTTTTAACTCAGAAAATCTTTCATAGATGTGCATATTTCTCACTTCTCCTAAAAGGCAGTCCTACGATGGGACATCTCTGGACCCAGATTCTCAGGCAGCAACCTTCCCCTTTGGCACTTAGTAACCCTTTACTAGCACTACAGTGCTGGGCTCATGCGCATTTTTTCATCTGTAGCATTTAGCAAGTTATCCTTTCTATTACTTCTACCCTCCAGCTGGGCCATTGCCTCCAGCCGCCTGTCTCCACCACTCCCTCAGTTCAAATCCCAGCCACCCTCACTCCCGTCTATTTGCTGCCTGGCCCCTGGAGGCATCTGATTTTCTAACCCTTGACTTACAACGCTGTTGAGTTCACGCAAGTTCACCATGTGACCTGGAGGACACTTGAAATAATAAGATAAACTGTCAGATAAAATTTAAAACTCCCGCAGGATGGGTCTATGGAGGGTTGTTATACTTTTATAATAAATTTTTTTTTAATCCAAAAAAACTCACTAAAATGAACCATAGAAAAGGTATTGTATAGAAATATTAAACAGGGTTAGAGTTAAAATCAGGAGAGGTCAAGTCAGAAGGATATTTTTCACCAATATATATTTAATAGCTTAAAAAAAGTGTAGTGCAGCCAAAGATGCTCAAATGAACTGTAATTATAAAGGCACGTGCCTGATTTTATCAACAAACCAGAGTTTATACAACTAAGTAAGTATCCTTTTCAAAAGTTTCCTTTTCAAATGCCGTGAACGTCACAGTTTTGTAAGTTACCATTAAAAACTGCATTCAGAACCTGGGGCAATTCTTTCATACATTCACAAAACTAACAAAACTTTGTTCTTTGAAAGGGAATTTAATTTTAGAAAACAGCCCAAAACCATTTGCATTAAGGCCAGCAAACATGGAGGTAATTACACCGCAAGCTTTGGCAGGAGGGATAAAATTAAGATAAAGAATTATCTTCCTGACTTCCTAATTTGTTTCAGACTGATTCTAGAAGACAGTGAAAAGTGGAATTTCAAGAACATGTTTGTAACAGGAGCCTCACTCTTGCCACAGTTATTCAGTGAGTCCCTCCCACCATGCAGCACAGACGGTGCCCAACACGGGGGCCAAGACAGATGCAGCCTGGCTTAGGGTCTAGCAGAAGAAACAAAGGACAGGCAAAATACAGGGGTAGGGCAAAGCCTGGGGAGACAACACTCACATGGACATCCAGTCCCAATGCCCCCAAAGCTGCCACCCCGCCTAGCCTCCTGTCACTACAACTGGGCTGGCCCTCAGTGTGCCCTGCTCTTCCCCCAGCTCTGCCCTGGCTCATAAAGTGCATTCTCTGACACCTCCATCTAAAACAATCCCGCTCGGTTTTTAAGACCTAACTTGATTTATCGTGAAGCTCTCCTAAATAATTATGCCCCTTCTCCGTCGCATCACCGAGAAGGTGGACTCTATCTGACCTTCGTTCTGTTTTTCCACAAAGATTTAATTCCCCACTTTCTTCACTTCTTAAACCCACCCTGGGCTGAAGCTTCGTGCACACACCTGCTGCTCTGCTAGGTTGAGAATGCCCTGAAGGCAAAGGCCATGGGTAATCCACATTTGGTCATCCGTAGCATCTAGCGAGGTATACTTTCTATTATTTCTGTCTACAATAGGTCCCATCTGCTACACATTTGTGTTTCAGAAGTCTGCTTCATCGCTTCAAAGTCACATCGCCTAACTTATCAAAGTCAACCCGACAAAGAATCACTGACTCCAGGAACACTTTGTTAGATTCCATTTTTACCATTTTCAGAGGCCGCATGGATCCAATGTACGCTGCTTCTGTATCCCAGAAGGATAAGTCAGGGTATTCCCCAGGTTCCAGGATAAAAGGGATACCCTGAAATCCAGGTTCTTCATAAATCAGCCACCTAAATAAACACCAAGGAAAGAAGAAACAGAGACACTTCATCATTTATTGCAGTGGGACACAGCACCCCACTGACAAGAGAGGAAAAGAATGGGAAAGGATGTGGATCTGCACAAGGTACACTTACACTTAGATATCAGAGCAATGGTAGACTCAAGGAGGACTAAGCCATTATATGCACCCTTTCTTGATCTTTTACTTGTCTCCTTAGCTGGCATAGTCTACTTATTTCAATTTATATTATGAATTGCTTCAAAGTGTAAACATCTCTATCACTTCCAAGCAATAAAAGTAGTTATCTGGTTGCACCATATGTATTCAGAGAGGCCCTAGCTGGAGATCTCAAGCTTTGTTTTAAAAAGTTACATCTCACATGTAGCCAAAAAATAGGATGTTCTACCTAATCATTTGTCACAGTGACAAAAATTAACAACAGCTAACAAATCCCTAGAGCTTACAAGGAATGCCACCCAGAATTTCCTCCAATCCTCACAACAATGCTGAGAATACTATTGTCCCCATTTTACAGATGAAGTTATTAAGTAAAGGGCCCAGGGCCCCACACTGTAAGTACCAAATGCAGGGCTGCTCCAAGCCAATTCCAGAGCCAGGCTCCTAGTGATTTTTTCACAGCAATTTTTCTCATTCCAGGGAGTGCACTGAACTGAACTTACTCTTTTCACAATGACTCAGGATCATCATTGTGAGCATGACAACGCACAGTGGTGTCCTCGGGGGCTTCAAAGGTCTGTAAAGCTGCTTGTTCCCAGGCCCCACAGCTTTCTGCGTTCTTGGATCTGATTTTTATGGCTTTTTTAATACCGCACCCTTCTATCGGGCTTGTCAGCTGTCACTTCTGCTGTGGTCAGGGAACCAGCAGCCCCACCCTCATCTAATGTGATAGAAACCAGGAAACCAGAAAATCACGCCTGTTAGAACTGTGTCTAAAGACTCTGCAAAGTCTTGTCAATGTCTTCATTACTAGGAGGGTTCTGGGAGGATGAGGTTGCTGGGGAAGCGACTTTTATATGAGAGAGGTGTTTATATACCTCCCTCATAAACAAATAGAGAATTCTTAGTGACCACTTATACTCTCCAAGTCTTTATCAGTCTTGCTAAAGTGTCCTAGCTGGGGTCCTCCACCATGTTCCCCGGAACACTGTGCCAAGAAGAGGATGACTGTAAATGAAATCTTTTACCAGCAAAATGGGTCTGATTCTCCCCTCTTTGCTTTGCTTTTGTTCCCAATTTTGGCCCAAGGGCACATTTATGGTGATGGTTTTTGTTAAGGATTCCCCTGAGTAAATCAGTAACTTCTTTCGACTCACTAATTATACAGGGATTTACAATCATAATTCCTACTGAAAACCTGTCTACACACAAAAGAATGTTGAGAGGCTCTGTGTGGTGTATGGATGGGGGATCAAAACTAATCTAGTATTAGAAGTCAGGGTAATAGTTACTGGGGCAGGGGGTGGGGGCACGACCAGGAGGAGGCAAGGTTCAGGGGGCTTTTGAGATACTGGTTGTGTTCTATTTCTCGATCTGGGTGAGGGTTACACTTGGAAAATTCACTCAGCTTACATACTTATGACTTGTGTACTTTTTCATACAAATATTGTATATACTTCAGTGAAAAATTAATTTAATGGAAAAAGAGGCTTATCTTCTAACTACCACAGCAATGCCGCTAAACCACAAGAAAACAGAGGCTGAGACTGGGCTCCGTTAAACTTCCTGACATTTAAAGCTTGACAGTTAAGGATGCATTTGCATATTTTTTGGAGCTTAAAGCTATCACAGGCACCCCACAAACTGATTTCATGCCCTAAGTAAATAATGACAGTTCATCATAAATTGTGCTAGTAAGCTAACAAGCCAAGGGCCTCGAAATCTGACTCGTCACAGGTGAACAGGCTGAATTTTTCATAAACACGATGGATGGCTCATAAACAAGTGAATCTAAGATTCTGAAATGATGCTCACCAAAGGACCCCTTCATTAAGTCTTTCCTTCTATAGTTTCAGATCTGAGGGGATTTAGTTATCTGATACCAAACATTTTACTTTCCTTGAAGCATGTGGTTTAGTCACACAACATTTAGAGAAGGAAGGTAATTTTGGGTAAAGGGGAATTTGTTAAAAAACTGAACCCATGAACTGATACATTTGAAAAGGCTGCTGAAGTGAGGGCACTTCCTCAGGGAGTGGGCGCTAAGGGCCTGCTGGGAGCTCAGACATCTATGAATGCAGCTGGACTTTGGAATTGGAAGACTCATATACAGAGCCTGATTCTTTTTTCCTAGATTCTATTTCATCAAGGTACATTATTCACAAGGCCATTAGGAGAGGGGGAAACTATCCTCAGGCAGTGTTATTTCAGGTTCTGAAAGCACTCTTTTATTTTCCTATGGACTGAGGTAATGGGCTTTTGCCTATAGTATGAATAAACAGCACGACTATAAAGTGGGAGCTTTTTAAAAAAGCAAACATAACAAATGTGCACATTCAAATGAATACTGCTGAAGTCATAACAATGGCCGTCTATATATTTATTAAAAAACATCTGTGTAATTATCTTTTAGAAATACTCTGAGTCACACAAGAAAAATCGGTCTTATCTTGTTTACTTGTTCTTAAACCAAAAAGAGAATTTCCAGCTGGATCCTCAGTCTTATTCTCCAGACATGGCTGCACATGAATGTTGGCTATTTATAGAAACCAAGTGGATATTCAGAAGATTAAATGTGAATGTGCCAACTTTGAGGTTATTCAGGCGATACAGGAACAGGTTAAATAATGTCATGAGGAAACACCGAGACAAATCCAGAATGTGGCACATTCTCTAAGACATCTGGCCTAAATTCTTCAAAAAGTCAGTGGCATGGGAAACAAAGATGGGGGCGGGGAGGGGGGGTCCTGTAGAAATTAAAAGAGACTTAAAGAGACGGAACAACCAAATATATTTATATGAACCTTGACTGGATCCTGATTAGAAAAAATCCATAAAAGTCATTCCTGAGATAATTGGGAAAATTTGGGCTATGGATTAGATATTATTATGGATGTATTGTTAATTTTCTTAGGTATGATGATGACAATTACATAGGAGAATGTCATTATAAAGAGATTCAGGCTTAAGTACATAGGAATGAAGGGTCATGTTATCTGCAACTTACTTTCAAGTGCTCAGAAAAAAAGATAAAGCAATTATGGCAAAATGTTAACAATTATTGAACCTAAGTGGAGGGTATATGGGTGTTATATGGGTATTCAATGAACTAGTCTACTTTTGTTGTCTGAACACTTTCATAATAAAAAGCTGGGCTCTGATATGGTATATGCCATAAGAAGATATACACAGTCAATATTATATAGCAATGGAAAATGATTAAAATACAGATACACTCATCAATAGCCAGCCCTGGTGGTCTAGTGGTTAAGATTTGTTGCTCTCACTGCCACAACCCGGGTTCATTTCCCGGTCAGTGAACCACACCACCCATCTGTCGGTTGTCATACTGTGGCAGTTGTGTGTGGCTGTGATTCTGAAAGCTACACCACTGGTAATTTAAATACCAGCAGGACCACCCATGGCGGACAGGTTTCAGCAGAGCTTCCAGACTTAAGACAGACTTGAAAGAAGGATTTGGCCACCCACCTCTGAAAAAATTGGCCGTAAAAACCCTGTGACTAGCAGTGGAACACCGGAAGGTGAGAGGATGACACAAAAAGACCGAGCAGGGTTCCACTCTGCTGTACACAGGCTCGCTAGGAGTCGGAATCAACTCCACGGCACTAACAACAAATACTCGCTAATATGGGTAATCTTAGAAACAACATAGAGAAAAAGGAGCAAGCCACAGAGAAGTTTGATAACATTTTATAAAGTTCAAAAACAAGCATAACTGAAATATTACAGGGATAGATACTATAGGGTTTAACTATAAAATAAGGGAATGAGAAAAACACACGACTCCAGAGAGGGGTCACAAGTGTGGAGGAGTCAGGGGGCTGGGACCAGGGTGGGCTACATGGGGTGCTGTAGCAGTGCTGGTAATGCTGAGGTCGTAAGTTGGGTGGTGGGTACGGGGGTTTGTTTTACGACCAGGCTTCATAATTCATATTTATATATACATATTCTGTATATATCAAATATTTCATAATAAAATTGATCAAAGAATATTTGGCTATTAAAAACCCTCCCTTGACTTCAGTACCTCTGCATGTTAGCACCTGTTCTGCTGGCAACGAATCCAACTTGAGCAAGTGACCAAAGCCTGTCGTCCTTGGTTAAATGATGGTGTTGGAACAGATGCTCTTTATGTTCCCTTTGAGGTTCTAAAATTCCTTGTTTTTGTTTATTAGCAATATACAAAGAAAAAGAAAAAAGATGTTCCCTCACCTCTTTGAGGATGCTGGCATTAGCTAGCTACTTAAAACAAAGATGTAAAAGCAAATTACATTCAATGGAATCTGAACAGCAAATTTAGTTGGAAATTACTCATTTCCCAAATAAGAATTTGATGGGTAATGCCCTTATTTTGTGTATGTGTACAAGAGCCTAATCCAGAGTGTCAGGCTCTGGAATAAATCTCCTAATGAACCTAAAATTGTGCCCTACACAGCAAAGACTTCTCTTACCCCAGTCCAGGGGCCTGGTGCACGAGCAGAAGCAAAACGAGCTCGGGTGCTTGTCATCAGCGGAATTCTCCCCACCCATCAAGACTCCCCTTGGAGATGTGTAAAAGTCCTAAAGACCTGGTCCCAAAGCTGACCAACCAAGTTCAATGAGCCCCAACTTTGAAGTAACATCCAAGGCAGCTTGCTTTCATCCTGACGGCAACAGAAATGAAGAGCCAGGAAAAAAAAAGTCCATTGCCAGGCCAGCCCATCATAAATTGTAAGCTATAACCAGTTTATAACTATCACCTATGAGACAAAGTTAAACTTCCTGCAAAGATAAGAAACATTATATAAGTGTAGCTCATTATGGTTCAATTCCAAGCCTGAGTCATGAAACCTTGCAGACAGTGAGATTAAAATATTATGGTAGGGGGCCGGCCCCGTGGCCAACTGGTTAAGTTCTCGGGCTCCGCTTTGGCGGCTCAGGGTTTCGCCAGTTAGAATCCTGGGCGTGGATATGGCACTGCTCATTAGGCCACGTTGAGGCGGTGTCCCACATACCACAACTAGGAAGGACCCACAACTAAAATATACAACTACGTACTTGGGGGAATTGGGGAGAAAAAGCAGGGAAAAAAAAAAGAAGATTGGCAACAGTTGTTAGCTCAGGTGCCAATCTTTAAAAAAATCTTTAAAAAAATATTATGGCAGACACCTATTTTCATTCTTTCCTTAGGAAAGTGATATTTCTCAACTTCAAGGAAAAAGATACATTGATTTCTCTGATGTGACAAAATTAAAGGCACTGAGAGATGATGACATTTCCTTTTGAAAAGATTCCTCCTTTTCTTCCCAGTCGCCAAGTCTAAAAGTGTCCGAGACTCAGACGGCTCCTTTGCTCTGGACTCTCACTCCCTTTGAGATCTCATCCAGCACGTGGGTTCAACACCTTCTCCAGGCAGGTGACTCCTAAGTTTCCACCTCCACCCTCACGACTGAACTCTGGTCTCACGTATCCCGTCACCTTCCCGACCCGTTACTTGAATGTGCAGGTGAGATTTTACTCTCCCTCTTAACCTGCTCCCCCAAGGTTTTCTCCATCCCAATAAATGCTGGAGTCCCAAACCCTGGACATTTCTCAGCCCCTCATACAACCTGTCAGCAAATGTTGTTGGTTCTACCTTCAAAATGTATCCAGAATCTGACCATTTTCCACCATTACTATCCCACTAAGCCACCAAAACCTCTTGCCTCTATAATTGCAATTGCCTCCTAACTGGTTTCTTTGCTTCCACCCTTACCTCCTTACAGTCTGTTTTCTTTTTAAATTTTTCCTTTGTTTGTTTTGCATGAAAAGATTCACCCTGAGCTAACATGTGTTGCCAATCTTCCTCTTTATTTTCCCCTCCCCAAAGCCCCAGTATATGGTTGTATATCCTAGTTGTAAGTCCTTCTAGTCCTTCTCTGGGAGCTGCCACCACAGCATGGTGATTGACAGAGGGTTGGTGTGGTTCCACGCCCGGGGAAGTGAACCCAGGCCGTTAAAGTGCTGAGCACCGAACTTTAACCACTAGGCAATCAGGGCTGGCTCATTACAGTCTGTTTTCTACATAGCCCTAGAGTGATCCTCCAATAATTTCCCATGCCACTTCAAGTAATCTAAAACCCCTTCCAACTCCTAAAAGGTCTGACATGAGCCCTCTCTCCCATCTCTGCCCTCCTAGCTCACTCTACTCCAGCTACCTTGACCTCCTACCTATTGCCCAAACATGCTCACAGGGTTTTGCAACCACTATACTTCCTGCCTGGGACACTCCCCCTGCCCCTCCTCCATGAGCTATCCCCAGGGCTGACTCTCTCACTTCCTGAACAAGTCTCTGCTTGAATGTCACCAGAGACTTTCCTGACCACTCTCTAAAACAGCACTCCCACTGTCCCTCTCTTTAATTTACGTTTCTGTTGTATTTACCATCTGACACATTACACATGTATAATGTGTAATGTGTCATGCGTAAACCATTAATAAAAACTTTTGAGCAGTCTCTGAATATATGAATATTTATAAACTACATATATAATCACTGAATAATAGTATGAATTTATTAGAAAACATACACCAAAATAAAATCTTAAAAGGAAGAGATTTAAAATAAAATATAAAGACGCTTCAGTGTTTTTTTCCCTGCATCTCCGCGGTCGTCTTGCACATCCAGCCTCAGGCTGTGCATTCTACTTCGGAGACCTCGATCTTCAGTTTTGCAGCCTGTACTTTCCATCCTAATTTCTCCCCTATCTGAGATACTCCCATTTCCTTCAAAATACTCCCGCAGTTTCCTGTGATTTGTGAAACCAATCTCCTAGGGGTTCTGGACAGCATTGTGTGAAAATGTTAAAGGAAGCAGCATGTGTGCTGGCCTCCATCCCACCTGAAATATCAGGGGCACATGCCTTGAATTACTTCCTTTGAATTACCCTGAAGTTATAATCTGTTACTCAGCTTTGAATGACTCAGGTTCCTCTGTGATAAGGAAATCTCTACATCAAATCTGCATTTTTTCCCTGCACTTCCTTCAAGAAATTGTTATTGTTTATAAGAGAGCTGAATCACAGTAACATAGATACAAAAAAGATCAGAATTTTATGTACCTTATTTTTATAAAAACCTTTTAGTCAATAATTACTTAACAGGACAACCAGTCAGAGATGGAACATCTTAAGTCCTCTTTCCAGTACTGTGCTCAAAAAAGCTTCATTAAAATTGTATTGGAAATAAAATACTTACGTGCCCCAGTGGACTTTAATGGAACAAGTCTTCTGCATTATACCAAACCCCTGCATTTCTTCAGTATCATCAAAGTAGGAATTTAGGAGTCCTAGCCCTTCTGGTTCAGTAAATAAGTCAATTTGACTAACTCTATAATCCTGAAAAACAGCAGCAACAACATATGTACGTATATAATAATCATTACACCATGTATTTAACTCTACAGCAAGCTCCTGGTTCTCTTCTTCAAATAGTTAAAATAAGCTTTAAATACAACCATACATTTCATAGAGCACCTGCCATTTTATCCTTCTCCTGTTTTCACCCATGACTTAATAATATGTGGTCTTTGGGGGGGCAGACACATTGCTTTAGTCACACATCTCAGTGTTACATTCAAGCAAAGAGCACCAGAAATGTATTTGATTAGAATTCTGGAGCATAGTTATTTCTCTCACCCTCACTGAAAAAAACTGCTCGGCTTTCCTTGGTGACAGGAGTGTCAGTTCCTTTGCTCTCCTGTGACCATCCAGTCCAGAGACTCGGTCTACAGAGGGGCTGTGCTTGGCGCCTTCCTCCGCTGCTGTTTTGTGCCCACAGTCCCCTGTGGTAACTCGCCTTGACTACGACTAAACCTCTAGGATGGTGGTTTCGTCTAAGTTGTAAAGGCAAAGGCACACGTTTACGGTGATTGACAGATCTCCACGCTTTGGTCGCTGTCCCACGCCCTGCATGTCCATGGTCCCTCAAACGCTCCTCCAAAGACTTGTGACTGAGTGCCTGAGTGCTAAGGGAAAGTTGACTGAGCCCCTTCTACGCTGCTGAGCTAGGTGACCTGAGGCACAGAAGGAACGATAACACTGGGTCAGTTCAAGGGAGGCTCTTCCAAACAGTGTCAAAGGGAACAAATTTAATGAACGAAAAAGGTGACCCCCTCGAATATGTTGTGACTTATGTTCAAGTCTCAAGAAACCATAAACACATCTGTAAAAACAAAAACATCATTCATAATGTATCAGGAGCCATAAAAGTGTTCCTACCCTTTAACATGACACCATTCAGAAAAATTGACCCCAGGCAAGTAAGTCAGAAAATTATAAATTATTAAATTCACAAAAATGTCCGTGCAGCATTATTTAAAAGAGTAGTAAAAAACTAGAAACCACCTGAAGTTCCACAGAAAGAAAGGTAAAATAAACAACAGCATGTCACATCAATGGAATAGGCTGCGCAGTTAAACCCCGAACCGTGTAATATCGTGAAAGCATTAAGTGCTTTAGGTCTGCCATTATCAGGAAGAACGGGAGGCCTCTTTCCCAGTGTGCTTCATGTCCCATACCCCACTTCCTGGATGCACCTGAATCCCCACCCCATAAGATTCTGGTCCCACCTCCAGGTGCAGATCATTAGCAGACGTTATCAATATGGGAGTGTGATCTTCAGGAAAATGGTATGGAGAGAGAAAAAGGATTGAGAACCACAGTTTTAAGCAAAAAAAAGGAAAACATTATATCGGTATCATGATTACAAATACAGAAAAAGCAGATTAGAATATGGCCAAGGAAGAGTAGAGAATTCAGCAAAATGACGGGAGGGTACTTCATCATAGGTGGGATTTGAAGGATGATATTTTTAAACATTGCTTTATTACCAATATTATGTGGGCAGTAAATAAAAACTGCAGGTAAATTATTCCACTAACCACGACATTTTTAAATGGGGTTATTCATGTCTTAGATAAGGTTTATCACATTATGTACTTAAAAACTACTAAGAGATAAATCATTTAGAATACCAATTATCATCTAAGTTATTCAAAAATGTTGACCTAGGAAACAGGTGTCATTTTCCTCTGCCAAAACTTGCTCCTCGTTCTTACTCATTCCCATTTTAGAACACTCCTTTTCTCCCTGTTGCACCCCAACGTCCATCTCTATTAGGGGTTTTAATTTTCCACTTGGAAGGTAGCTTCTACATTTTTAAAAGGTAAAGAATCATCAAATCCCAAGAGCCACAAAGAAACACTGATACAACTTCCTCGTCAATAAATAAGGAACCAAGAAATTTTCCCCAATCCATAAAGTGGCTTCAAATACCTAATTTTTTTAAACCCATATGAAACCTCAGAGTTGAACTACCAACTAAATTATTTTTGGATTATTTATTTTTCCAAAATAAAACTCGTGTTAGCCACTCAAGGTAATGAGAACTCACACAGCAACCAGAAAACTAAGTAAAAGAAAAATCTGTTCATACAGAACTCATCAAAACCAAGTTTAATATTAAGTAAAATATATTTGGAGATGGGAATGGGGGCCAGGAGTGAGAAATTTACCTTTAGGATATATTGGGAAAAAAATGGCCAACCAATTAGAATGTTTATTTTCTAATTCTTTTAAAGTGTACATATACAATTAAAGTATAGAAAATACAACCATAAAGCACCAAATATTTTTCCCAATCACTTATTTCATAAAATGAACGTTTCTCCAAAAAGAATCATTCCTGGCATTCAGTAAATATTTGCTGAATAAATTAAATTTTCCCTTATTAAAAGTGTACTAGTTTTAAACCTACCTGGACCACATGTCTGATGGAACCGATCACCACAGGCTGAGCAGACTCTGCCTTGTCGTTTCCTTCCAAAACATCCTCTATACCCCACAGACCAGAGAGTTCCAATTCTCCTTCTTCTAACGGGATGGAATGCCCTTCAAAATTTGGTTTCTCATATAAAATCCAACTAAGAATAAAACACAGCAAAACTATTAGCCAGTCTTAGTGAGAAAAGTTTTGATTACTCAAAAATT
The DNA here is from genome assembly GCF_037783145.1 of Equus przewalskii. NCBI lineage: Eukaryota > Metazoa > Chordata > Mammalia > Perissodactyla > Equidae > Equus > Equus przewalskii. The sequence goes on along the minus strand of NC_091839.1, from coordinate 56,295,736 downwards.
CTGGCTCAAAGCCACTATATATATTATAGATTAGTGACCAATTCTCTAGCAATTAAAATAGTATAAACTCCCCCTAAAACTAAAATTTTACTGGGCATAATTAAGCCTCTGATAGTTGAAGAACTCTAGCAGGATCTTAAAGAACTTTTGGCTATCAATATGAGTGTTATAGAGCTACTAATGTTTTATGGAACTGCCAGTTAGTGAAGACTTGAAAATGGTTAATACATCAGATAAATGGACTTTTCTGTAATTTTTTTTCTTATATGTATAGAAAACACTTCTCTTAGGAGGAGTTTAACTTGCATATTAGAGCCACATCAATGGATGTATTGATACAAAGGATGATACTCGTGTTACTGGAAAGCATGTTTTTCCAGTTTTATTGAGATACAATTGACACATAACATTGTATTAGTTTTAGGTGTACAACAGGATGATTTGATACTTGTATATATTGTGAAATGATCACCACAACACGTTTAGTTGACATCCATCACCTCACATAGTTACAAATTTTTTTCTTATGATGAGAACTTTCAAGACGTATCCTCTTAAGCGACTTTGAAATATACAATACAGCATTGTTAACTTTAGTCACCCAGAAGGCATTTTTAAAATATCCTTCCCAACAACATCAAACACTAAATAAAAACCTCATGTCAATATATACAGTGCTGCTCGTAAGCGCTTATGCTTTCAAGAGAGATGCCAACAAAAGTTGCAAAAGAAAGAAGCACTATTCTATTAAAAACAAAACTGTTACACAAAGCTTGTTTTTGGTGTAATTTCAGTCTTCAAATTTAAGAACAAAAGCTAATTCTATTTTTCTAATGAATATGTTGAGTATATAGAAAAGTATATTAAAATATCTAAAACCTAACAAGATGCCGCATATTGATCAAATTGAGAAGAAAAGCAAAGCTTACTAATTTTTTAAACCTTAAATGTCTACAGTCCTACCCTCTTTCTTTCAAGCAAGTTTATAAATAGGTAACAAAGTATTTATGCCCGGTAAGTGATTTTTTTACAACTGCTTTTCTTTATTCAACTTCCTGTGTATTTCCTCGAAGCAATTAAGCTGGTAGAATAATTTTTTCACCAGTTTCTTTACTTACTCAAAACCATCTGTTGTCGAAAAGTTGGAAAATAAATTTTAGGTTAGTCCTTCACTGAACTGTCATAAAAAATTTAGCAAAGATGTTTTTTCTTACAGAAGTTTTAAAATTCTATCCACATGACTAGCGCATGGCCTATCAACATTTCTAGTGCAATTCTTACCAACCTCACTGAAAATTCATAAACCAAAAGCATACTACGGACTCTGGTAGTCGTTAGTCCAAACCCATGTTATGTGGAGATATATGGGAAAAAGAAACCTGTACTGCTGCACTTTTCTGATTTTTCTAGCATAAACATGTGTCACTCCTATAATCAGAAACATGATTGAAAACCGTATTTCTTAGATATAAATTCCTTTTAATACTCACTGTGACTAGTATTTTCTGCCTTTCACATTGCTAAGGGCTTAATTTTAAATAAGTAGTAAACACCAAGAAGGTAATTTAAAAAGCGTAAAACACAGACCCTATAGGTCAGGGGCTCAAAGCGCCATTCTTACCATCCTCTGACGACTTTTACGAGGATGACGGGGGAGAGGCTCCAGGAGCTGCAATCCTGCACGTCACTGAAAACCTCGATGCACGCCTCAGAGACCTCGGGTTCACTAAATATCACCACCTGCGGGAAAACGAGAGGGGTGGCACGTGTCAGCACAGATTCCCAGACCAAATAAGATCTAGACTAGAAACAGAAAATAATCTTACCTTTCCAGGTCGGGGATTGATTTTATTTTGGACACTTCCTCTGAGTGTCTGTAACAAGATGAACAAAAACACAACAAATAATTACCCTTGTGGAACAGCCCTCTTTTCTCCTCCGTGATCCTTTAAAATGGCATTGCCTCAGAATTTATCAACTTTGAAACATGTCCGCTTGATCTATGCCAAAGATGTATGAAAGCTCTCTTTGAGTCTATACTATTAAGAGCTTTTTTTCCTCTAACTGAATTTGCCATTTCAATTTCTCCTCATTTAAATGTCTGGGATATTTCTATCCACCTAGAAACTCCAGGGCCCAAGAGTCAGACATATGTTTTACATCAGTTCACAGAACAAGAACTCAACTAAGAGATTATCATTCAATCTCAGTATAATCTCAATAAATAGAGAAATTAGAATGTATTAATCACTTATCTAGAATGAACTGAATCAATTTTATGTGTTCATGGACACATCTTATCTGAATCTATCAATATGTTTTTTCACAGTAACATCTACCATCACATAACAATGACTAGTCTAAATAAAAAAGTGCATAAGGTATATTTCAGAATGTACACTGCAAATGGTTTATTTAATCACTCCCTTTTTGATGGACAAAATACGTTTTTATATGGCTCCAAGACTAACCATTTTCAAGACCATCTGACAAGACCAGTAAAACCAGAAATGCATGAGATAATAAAAATAGTAATTATCCATGTAAAAATACTGTAAAACATCACTACTTTTAATGGTGACCAGGATGCCTATTCCAAGAACTGCCTTTGATCTGATGGCTCCTAAATCATACCAGATTGGAACATGCCGAAAGACCACAGACGGCCTTGGGGAGCATTATTAGAAACCAAAATGGTATATACTTATTTGTATACACACATTACGAGTAGATAAGCTGAAGAAAAAGCCTGACATTTAAAACAAAATGCAGTATAGTCAACAAAGTCCAAGACCTAAAGAAAATAAAAAAAAATTTTTTATAATCATAAAAAGGCCTAAAGAAAGTATAAAGCACTTTGTTTCTCCTTTTCACTCCACTTGGCTCGGTTTTTCAAGGGATTCCACTGGGAAATTGTATACGCTGTTGTCAGACTCATCACATTGTTGTCAAATAAGAGAAGCGCTCTAAGAATGATTAAAAAGAGAATAAGACCGTAATGAATGGGAAGCGGACCAGTGGAAATTTTGTGCTTGAGAGAAATACTTAAAAATCTTATGATTTCTGAGTACTACAGGCCAATTCCATTTTGTTTATATACAGCAGTGGTTCTCAAAGCGTGGTCCAGAAGCCCATGAAGGGTCTCCAAGACCCTTTCAGGGAGTCTATGAGGTCAAAACTATTTTCACAATAAGAAGAGGTTATTTGCCTTTTTCACTGTCCTTCTCTCACAAGTGTAGAGTGGAATTTTCCAGAGAGTCCATGACATGTGATGATATTATTGCTCTGATGGCTAAGGGAATATGCACTTGTGTATTGTTTTAAATTTTCTCAGTGTTAATTTCTAACATAACACATTCCAATAGGCATAACCCATATGAACAAAAGCTCTTTGGGGTCCTCAAGGATTTTTAAATATAAAAGTGTCCTCAAACCAAAAAGTTTGAAAACTTTTTAAAAGAGCGATCTGAGCCTCAACTGGAAACCCAACTATACATTTTGAAAGAGCTTCCAAAATGACATCTTATGACAGGCTTGTAGCAAAAGTCAATACAACGAATTAAAACACACTGCAATGCTTTGTACAAATGAGGAAGGGTGCAGAGATTTTCTGCCTGGATAAACCATGTTGGATGATGGTTTACACCTGCCAGATAGTCTGGTTCATGGAGTGGTCAGTAGGAATAGAGAGGCCTACTCCTGTTTCTGGGCTTAGCTGAGCTGACCTCTAAGCTTATATTCTGCCTTCCTCTTTCATTGTCCTCCCTCAACTTGAGTATCAAGCTTGGTAACAGAAAGGCACAAATTCACATTAAAAACCAAGTCAAGAAAACAACTTCTAGCAGTCAGATAAAAGAAGATGGAGAAATCATAATTGTTTCTCAAATCACATTTTGCTGACCTCTCCACAATATTAAAGGAAAGATCCAATGGAGACCAGAATTCTTTACTCCCCAACAGCTCTGCAGGGAAAAATATTTCCCTGATGAACACTAATTCCAAATTAAGAGAAAATACTTTCTCAACTGCATGAGATAAACATTTATTGCTACTTAGAGGAAAAAAGAGCAAATCTCACAGCACAAGAGAAGGAATAAGATTCCTTGGCGGGGCTTTTCCAAATAAAGGAAACTGCTTCCCCATTCCTCAAAGTTCTAAGCATCCCAAGCCTTGGGCATTTTTATGCAGAACTAGGTAAGAAAACATATCTTGTCTGTCTCTGAACTCTCAAGGCACCTTATCTATACCTTTCATAAAACAACATATAAATTCACAAGTACTTTAAAATATGTGTAGCTTGTTTTGCCTGCTAGACTACAAATGACCCAAGAACAGAATCTTAGTACCTTTTTTCTCGGGCCCTAACAGTCCCTTGCACATAGTAGGTTTTCAAATATGTGATGAGTGAAAACTATTTTACACGAGCATAACCATTTTTAAAAGAATAACATGAATTGCTCATCATGCCTTTCTCCTCTGACTTTAAAACACCCCAAATAAGTGATGATATGTTGCTACTTACAGTTGCATCTGATAATGACATTCCAGAAAAAGAAATGTTTGGGTCAAACAGGCTGGATTTGAAAAGACCCATGAAGTCTGTGTCATTGTTTCCATAGGTCGGCAAGTTCGATTTAAGAACACTTTCAATGTGATTAGTCTTTTCCATATCATCATTGTTCTTCAGTTTTGAAAATTCAGAAAATTTAGTTTCTGGTAGCTGAAGGTTACTTCGTGAATCCAGATCTTTTTTGGTTTCCTCTTTTTGCAGGTATTTTTCCATGTAGCTTGGACTTTTCAAACCCGAATGAGATGTATTTGACGAGTTGAAATTGAAGACCTTTAAGTTGTTGGGTGGAAGGTTTGGCTGATCTTTGTCTGAACCACAGGGCGGGGCACCCTCGGCCACAGGCTCTAACACGGAAGACCGAGAAAGAGAACTGCTCTGAGAAGTGCTGAACGCTGTGGTCATAGTATTGACTGATGTTACAGAGGGAGAAAAGATTTTGTCTTGTGGTAAAGAAGATAACATGCTTGAGAAAAGTGCACTTTTTTCTAGCCTAGATCTCTTAACTCCACCATTTGTGACATCCTTGCTCTCTTTGTCATTTACCTCTGGAGTGGCCAGAGGTTCATCTTTCCCATTCGTGTGAGTATGCAAGGACTTGAAGAGGACACTCTGTTCAGCCGACGTACGTTTGGGCCTCAGTTTGGATTTGGGGTCAAGGTTCTGCATCAACTGTAAAGCCGGTGACATTTCTGGCTGGCTTTCCTTTTTCTTCCCCAAACCAAAGGTAAATACATTGGGGTCAAACACCTTTTCTAAATTGTCCTCGTGAATAGGAGGCATAGCAAAGTGAGGGGCAGGAGAGTTGGGCACCCTGGCCTTCTTTTTCTTCTGGGGCATACAAACTGTGCTGTCCATCTTTTTTATGATTTCAGTGAATTTCTCCATATCAGAAGAAGAATCAAATACACTATCATCGCTACCAGCAGAAATGTTCAAAAGGCTGGCAGGGCTGTCCTGGCCATTTACAACATTTTGATCTGGTCTTTGAGGGGTTTCTAAATGATTCCTGCTGCCGGGGGAGTTGGTGGGGCTGGATTCAGCCTTCAGGGGTTTTCTGTCGCCCTGACCTTGAGCCTGGATAGGCAGAGTTTTCTCGGATTCTGGCGGCATGACTTCTGGGCCAGATTTGGCTACATGTTCCTCTTTGCAGTTAACGTGTGTGGGTGCTGTGCTCTTATTGCCTGGTTCTTCCTCTTTCTGGGGAGCACAGCTTGCAACGGAAACCACTTCAAGTTCATTATTGTGACAACTTGGCAACTGCACTTCTCTAACTTCAGAGCCATCTGAGGTGATCTGGGAGCTGACATCCTGGGTGCTCTCCACAGGGAGCACGAAGGGCTTATCCTGGACAAGGACCTTGGATGGACATTCATTTCCCACAGTTTCTGGGCTGTGCTCTGTAGACAAAGGAAGGCTTGATTCTCCTCCTCCTCCTTCTCCTGCAAGTTCAGAGTAGGGCGTTTTCTCATTATTCTGATGAGACACAGGCAAAATACTCCCATTATGGTTTTCTGACACTTTTAGATCAGTGCATGGAAAATTGCTTATGGGAGCTGGAGCACAGGCATCTTTGGGAACATCCACAGGAATGGGTGCAGGCAGTGAAAGAGAAGCCCCATTAGATGACTCAGCTGGGGGCTGTGAGTCAGAAAATGTATCCTGTAGCTTTGGTGTGGCTGTTGGAGGTGAATCTTTGGTATCAAGAATGGCGGGGATGTCTTGTGCTGTATCAGTCATATTTTCAAGTACAAGTCTTTGGCTGTCGGCAGCCTTTGCCTGATCCTCTCCTAAGAGCTTGTGGTCCTTATCAGGAATCAGAGCAGTAACCACTGGTTCAGAAGGGCAGCCAGCATCTGTTTGCACATCAGCTTTATCATCTTGGCTAAGCTGAGAACCAAGAGGCAGACCCTCGGCGGGCTCGCCTTCCATTCCTCTTACACTGGGACTCTCGGTTGACGGCAGGATCTCCTCTTCATGGAGAGTAACTTTGGTTTCTGCAGAGGTTTCCTTCACCAGCACCCCATTCTGGTGACTATTTGGTACGACTTTCTTTTCAACTTGCTCCATTTCCTTGGGTTTTTTGGCTAAATTCAGCTTTGCTCTCCCAACAAATGTTTTATTAGAGGCAGCAGTGTTCCTGGTGCCTCGAATGTCAGCGTGTCTTGGGCTACTGTTCACCCGTTTGTTTTCGAATAAGGAGATTTTAGAGGCAGTGTTTCCTTTATGAACTGGCTGGCTAAATGGATTATGCTCATTTCCCAAACTGTCAAGATTCTTAGCGGTTTTAAGATTTAGTTCCACATGTTTGGGCTTGGCAGGGCTGCAAGAATAAAGCAATAAGATAAAGTTATTGACCTAGTTTTTTAAAAAGTGAATGTACCAATTTAAAATAGAACTATGAAGAACCAACATCTTTCTGGTATATAACAATTGTTTTTTTATGAAACGATTTTTAAACAATTCTAAATACACCATCAACTATTTTTAATGGATGTTTTGCTTCTGTACGAAGGATGAGAAAATCATGTAGCTAAGAAAGTCTAGAGGTGGGAGGGTAACAAGCTTGTCAAGTACATACAGTATGTAAGCTTAGTGCTTAGCATTTGAGTTGGGAGACATCTTAGGGCCTGAAGAACATTAGAACAAATTTGAATATTTAATGCACTTCCATTCTTTAAACATGTAAATGATTGCCCCAAACATCAATTGTGTATTTTTTATTTTATCATAAACTTTTTTTTTTTTTTGCTTGAGGAAGATTAGCCCTGAGCTAACATCTGTGCCAATCTTCCTCTATTTTTTTTTTTTTTTTGTATGTGAGTCACCACCATAGCATGGCTGACCAGCAGTGTAAGTCCACACCTGGGATCCAAACCCGCAAACCCCAGGACACCAAAGTGGAGTGTGCTGAACTTAACCTCTATGCCATGGGGCTGGCCCCCATCATAACTTTTTCTTACATTATTTCAAAAGCCTAGATTATAAAAAATATTTATCTATTATTTACCTCTTTGGATATTTTATTCCCTTCATCCTTTCCCCATAAAATTTTTCTCTGATTATATAAGTGTGTACACTATAGGACATTTGGAAAATATAAAAATAAAAAATCACTCATAATCCCATCACTCAAACAGTATCCCTGATAACATTTTAGTATACTTCTAGTCTTTTTGTATGCCTAGTGAAATATTTTTAGTAGAACTGAGATTCTGTTCATAGAGTTTGCTATCTTGCCTTTAAAAAAAGATTACTTAACCTTATATTTAACATTTTTAACATATTTCAATACTAAAACATTTATTTGAGAAGTTTTCATAATGTCTGCATAAAAGTCCATCATATGGATGTACCATAATTTGTTAATCAATTACTCAATTGGTTTTATCACCATTTTGGGTGCAAAGAGAGTCTCCCCTGTCTCTCTCACATTTCTTGGGTACAATTGCCCCCTAATGGAAATTGTAAGTCTCTGGATGTACACACTGTTTTCTTTCTGAGAAATAAAATGTTCTCTGTTTGGCATTAGCTGACTCTGGTCCTGGCTCTTACACCAATTATCTGTGTGAACTTGGTCAAGTTACTTTAACTCTCTGGACTCTACCTTCTCTATCTATAAAAAACAAAAACAAAACTAGACAGTTTAGAGCAGAGTTGGTCCCCCTCCCCCTAAGTTAAGGTTGAAGGAATCCTTGGAGTTCTCTCCAAGGGCTGCAGTTGGGGACAGCAGAGACTGAGGGATGGGGCTGTGGGCCAGCCACCCTCCTTTCAACCAGAATCGCTCCTACTTCTGTTTTATACATCACTTCTATACAAGCTTTCCTAGAAGAACAGACTCCACAGCTAAAAGCAAAAACAAAAATGTCTAAACCATTGGTCTAATGCTTTATAAAATGGAAGAGATAACAACCACTAACATTGACTGATTGCCAAGGACTTAAGAAACACTTTCTCTGGCTGGCCTAATGTATAGTTCTACACATTCTCTTTTAAGATGAGGAAGTTGAGGCCTAGAGAAGCTAAGTGATTTGCCTGAAGTCACACAGCTAGGAAGAGACAGAGCCATCATTTGAAGCCAGGTGTTCTGGTTTCAGATGCCATGCTCCCGACCACTCCACTATTCTGCTTCCCCAGGAAGGGTCAGGTTAGACTCGCCTCAGTGACCTCCGTTGCTTCTTTCCAGCTTTATGATTCAAAGAGTCAATGAATTATCATGAGATCAATAAGATAAAGTAATCATCCTTTGGAGGCCACCTTAATAATGAGAACACAAAGTGGAGAAGCATGGACATTGGGTGCTTCTCCCGCATGGCCCCGCTGCCCTTAGAGAAGGTTGGGCCTAGGGGCCGGCCCGGTGGCGCAGTGGTTAAGTGCACACATTCCGTTTCGGTGGCCCAGGCTTCGCCGGTTTGGATCCTGGGTGTGGACATGGCACTGCTTGGCAAAAGCCATGCAGTGGTAGGCGTCCCACATAAAGTAGAGGAAGATGGGCATGATGTTAGCTCAGGGCCAGCCTTCCTCAGCAAAAAGAAGAGGATTGGCAGCAGTTAGCTCAGGGCTAATCTTCCTCAAAAAAAAAAAAGAGAAGGTTAGGCCTGTGGAGACTTTTGAGGGAACAGGCAGTCTGACTTTGGGTGAGACAACTTATCCTTCTGGATAAAATGAGAAGACTTAAATTTAAAAGCAAAATTAACTTATAAGCACTTCCTTAAAGATTAAATTCTAAAACCAGTGAGATGATTAGAAATAGAGAGCTTACAAATGCCATCAGTTAATGGTATGCCAGGAATATACGTTTAAGAAATTCTCACTAATCAGCTCAAGGAACAGTCAGACATCAAGGTATATCTTAAAATGTAAATGGAATATGCTCCAGGTTAGCCAACAAGCTACCTTAAGGACAGGAACACACGTCTGCACATTAAAGATGTACATCAAGATCAAAATACGTTTTACAACCTAACTTTCTGTGCTATTAAGTTCTGCTACCCAGAGTCACTACAATTAACCCAGTTCAAAATAATTAAAAGGAAGGCTCCTATAATTCATGTTGTAATGCCTTCATTACAGTGTGAGAGGAGAAAATAATCTGGAGCCTAAAAAGCCATGGCTATAATATGAGAGGAAAATTCTCCTTATCCTAAACATACCATTTTAAGAATCTCAACATTCAATACTCGGGAGAGAACCGAAGACAATTTTTCCAACAGCATCAAGAAGTATGCTGCTTCATCATCATCATTTTTCAGAGAACATAAAATAGTTTTAACTCTAAAACTTCAGACTCAAATTGTTTTTAAAAATAACCTGAGTAACATATTAACTTGAAATCCAACCAGAGGAAAAATTACAGGGTCTGAAAAAATCCATCAGTCAGACAGACACGAGTGAAAGGACTAGAAAGAATTATTAATTTTCCATTTCAATCGTTGCCAAGTCACCAAGTGCAAGGCCTTGCAGAAACAAAATTAAATAAACTCAGTGTCTAGCAAAGGAAAAATTTTAGGTGGAAAATAATCAGTACTGAGAAAAAGGCATTTGATTTGTTCCTATTACAGGAAGCAGCGCATGAAGAAGCGTTTCATTGTGAGATCCTCTCCCCAAGGTTTGTTTACCCTACTCCTTAACAGTGTAACATTTCTGGTTTTTCCACCCTGTCTTTCGATTGGAAGACCAGGCAAGCATCCTTAATCAGGTACACTGCAATGCTTCTCTCCGCTCACACGGAGGAGGTCTGAATGTTCACACTGGCCTTCTACAAATAATGGGCATCATTCACTCAGGTAATTTCTCCAACGCTGCCGTTACAAAGTAAACAGCTGACTCTATCAAAGATCTCCAGGTTGGCAGCTGGTCAGGTAGCTCAAGTTATTCATTAAACAGATTTTCCTCTCCAGTGTTGACCAAGCAGACCTCCTACCCTAAAGCTTACTTATCCAAGAATTCACATAGAATGAAACCATGCGGTTTACCAATGATAACGTTGCAACATTACCAAGTCTTTTAAGAAATGTGTGAATATAGAAAAAACTTAAGCAGTTTATTTATTTTTCACATGCGCTGACTGGGAGACGAGGAGTGAGAGTGGGGCCTGGGGGAGGATCTTAAGAGTTTTACAGAGTGCCCCCTCCCCCACCATTCTGAAGACCTGTACAAGTCACATTTATCATCAAGGCACAATTCCTCCTTTGCACGGCCCTGGTCCTTATGGGTGGTAACATCCATTGGGCAGTTTAATCAGATATCACCTCATATTATTACTTCTCTGCACCTTGTGTGCCAGACTGGGCCATAAACCTTTCAAGGGCAATATACTGAGTCATAGCTGTGATTTTTTTCCCATAGTTCCTAGCCCAACACTATGCACAGTAGGTACTCAGTAAACATTTGAAAGATCAGTCAACTTAACAATAAGGAGTCACAGGCTGTTGTTGAACTTGATCTTTCTAATGTGTCCTTTTCACTTAGCAAATAGTCTCCCAGTAAGAACACTGATCTTTCTTCATTTCAGTCTCAAAATTATTTTTCAACCTGGGGGCAAAAATATCACCAGACCCCCTAACATTATAAAGGGGAAGAAGCAACCAAGATACCTGTATTAGAGAATTTTTTTTTAAGCTGTAGGCCAATAATGCACTAAGTCCCATAAAACTTTCTGTGAATTCTCTTAAACTCACACGTGTCAAAGAGACTGGGTCATACTGATCATATCAGTGTTTGCTCCCTGTTTTCAAATTCACTGCCTCTGTGTTTTAGGAATGTCCTATCCAGGAATGCCAGTGTACATTTTGCATAAAGAATAGAATTCACTCCTGTCAAGCCATGCAGTCTTCCCTCTGTTATTTACCTAAACGTGGAGCATCAAGAGAGATCTCACTTTTACACCGACTGAACTTAAACCTTCTATTAAAAACAGAAATTAACAACCAACTAAGCTCCTGAATGTGTCATCATTTTAAACCTCAACTGTGTTCACCTGCCAGCCTCTTATCTTAATTTCAGCGCGGAGGAGAACGTCCAGTGCACAAGGAATCCTTGCACAGATGCAAAGACCCGGAGCCCCTCGGAGCGGCCGCCCAGCACGTCTGCGGACAGCAGCTCAGCCCGGCCTGATTCGGCATTGACTTACAGGGTCACTTTAGTGGTCACTGTCGACCGGCCGGCACCGAGATGGTTCCTGGGCTTGGAGCCGTCGGGGTCCGAACCTCCGGCCAATCTGCTCAGCTCTCGGCTTCGACTTCCTTCCCCCCGGCCGTCGAAGTGGTTGAGGAGCGGGCCCCTCTTGTGCTCGGCCTTGATCTCCGGCAGCAGAGAGCTGCTCTTGACCGTGAGCTCGCGGGGGACGACCCGGGCCGCCTCCTCCCCGCTCTCCCCGGGGGCGCCCTTGGCGGCCGGGCCGGGCTCGGGCGCGGGCACCCTCTTGGGTGGAGACTCCTTGGCGAAAGGTCGCGAGCCGCCGGCGGGCGGGGTGGGCGCGGGCTCGGGGACGCGGCTCCTGCCCCTCCTCTTGGTGGGGGACGAGGCCGGCGGCGGCTGTCTGCTCCGGTCCGACTCCCCTCGCGGCTGCCCTTTGGGGCCGGGGCCGGGCTTGGACTCCGGGCTCGCAGCGGCGGCAACGCCCCCGTCGGGGGCCGCCCGCGGAGATTTCACTTTCTTTTCCGCGGCGACGTTCTCGGCGGCCGCGTGTGGCGCCACCTCGTCGTCGAACACCGCGTTGTCCCTCGCCGTGCAGTGGGGCAGCGCCGTGTCTGCGCCCGGGGAGTCGGTGGACCTCTGCGACCTCCTCCGCCTCCCCGACCGGCGGCCGCCTGACCTCCTCTCCATGTCGTCGGAGTCGCTGCAATCCTCTGCCCCGGGAGCACCCACGGCCGCCTCGTCCTCCTGCACCACCTCAGTCTTCCTCAAGTAGATGTCCAACTTTAACACTTTGGAGGGGTGGACGCGCTCGCCGGGCCGGCGGTCTCGCCCCTGGGGCCCGGCTGGACCGTTTGCCTGCGCCGCGCTCGCCCAGTCCTCTGCGCCCTCGGCGGGAGGGTCCCCTGGCGGAGCAGATGCGTCCTCGGGGGGCTGGCTGCGCGCGCCCTGGGGCTCCAGAGGGCCTCCTTCGGCACACACGCGGGGGGCTTGTCCCGACCCCGGCACCCCCCTCGCAGCCTGGGCTGCCTCCTGTTCGCAGCCAGCGCCTGGCGGAGCGTCCTCCCCCGGACTGCGGGCGAGCGTCTCTGCGCTCTCTTGCCTGGAGGAATTCTCTAGTGAGGAATGCAGCTGCTTGGCAGCGGTGGTGGCATCTGGGAGAGTCTCTCCCTCTGCCTCCAGAGGTTCTAATTGGGGTGAATCACTCTCGGGGCACTGAGACACAGCCGCTGCCGCTGCATGGCTGCTCGAGCGGGGGCACAGCGCGGCGTCAGGGGGGGCGGCCGGCTCGCCCTCCGACCCCTGGGGCTTCTCCCGGGGGAAGCTCTCCGCGCGTGTGTCTGTCTGCTCCGGTTGGCTGCCCTGAGATTTACTCTTCTCGTTCTCTCTTTCCGGGAGTTTGCAAGCGGTTACATCCTTGGGAGAGACTGATCCGGCATTGGAGCTGGTGGGACTCTCTAACCCGTTTCTGGTGCTCCTTCTCCTTCCTGCCGTGAACAGGTTGCCAAGTTTCCCCAAAACTGGCTTCCTTTTGTTCTCTTCTGGTGGTTGTGCTCTGGACTGAAAAATAAAAGGGGACGGGGAGAGAAAATATGAGGACCCAGTTTTTTTCCTCTTAGCAGTAAGTAGGAACTTCAAGCCAAAATGATAATAGGCCAGAGGTTGTGATTGAAAATGAGAGCTGTGTTTTTGTGACATTCCTTCCTACAAAATACACTCTGATTTTACCTTTTGAATTTTTCTCAAACACCATCTATGTTTGGTGCTACTTAGAATAACATTTCCTTTGACTATAATTTAGGAAGAAAATGATAAAGGAAAATTCAGAGGGTCGAAATAACCACTTATACAAAATAAACAATTCCCAGGTCTCTCTAGCCTTTCCTTTTTACCTCCTTCCTCTATAAAGACGCAATTTCAAAACAGCCATGCGTGGCTATAGGGCAGCAGTAAACACACTAAAGTATTTAAGGCGAATTTTTTCTGAAATAGCGCCCTTTCTTTTTGTAGGAGGAAAGGAGGACGAGGAAAAAAACAGTCTTTTCTAGAACAATGAGAAGCCACCTGGGTTCAACAGAATTGCACGGGAAAACCTTCAGGCAAGGAGGAACAGAGCACCTGGGCCCCGCCCCTGGCCCGCCCCCGGCTCGCGGCGGGCGGGGCCTGCGCTCCTCCAATGAGAGGAGCTCGCGGGCATTCAAACGCCCGCGCGTCCCCGCCGAGCGCCTGCGGCCGCTCCCGCGCGCACCCGAGGGGCTTTCCCCGCGGGGGCCCCTAGGAGGGCGACGGAGGGGGGCGGGCGGGGAAGGAGGGCCACCGCCCTCGCACATCCCCCCCATCCGGCCGGAGAGGCGCGGGCGGACGCAAGCACGCGGGGCTCTGCCCGGGGCCAGTCCCTCTCCACCAGGCTGGGCTCCGGGCGCGCACAGGCGGGAGTCCCGGGAACCACCCACCGTGGGCGGGGGCCCGGGCCGCCTGCGGTGATCCGCCTGGGCCCCGGGTAGGGGAAAGGCCTGCGCCTCTCCCAGCCTGGAGCAAAACGGCCGGCACCTGGAGCCCGCGCCGGAAGCCAGGAGGGCGCTCAGAACAAATCAGTCACAACAAACCCGCCCATGGGCGCCGGGCGGTGGAGTGAGGCCCGGGGCCCGCATGACACGGGGAGGCCGGCCTGGGGAAGGAGGGAGCGCGAGCGAGCCCAGCCTGGGCTGCTAGAGGAGGGATGCGTATTCTGGGTAACGACCCCACTGAACCTAAGCCCACACGTGTGGCTACAGGAACTCAAGAATTAACTCTTCTACTTAAAACCCAGGAGAGCTGGCTTGAGCCCCTGTGCAGCAGAAAAGAGCCCCTCTTTCTTGGAAGGTGATCATTCAGGACATTTTTACAATATTAAGTGTTTACAGGGAAGGTCCTGAATCACTCTTTAAAGCAGCCCCATTTCAGTTGAGTTATATGCAGCCAGTTGTCTGGTGACGGTGGGAAATAGGAAAGACTGTAAGATAAAGCATGGAATTAACAGGGTCAGCAGGCAGTGATTGAGACTGTCCTGGCACTGTAACATCATGTAATTCTGCGACAGCCTAGTGAGGTAAATGCTGTTTACCTCAGGAGAAAGAAATGAGGAAAGCGAAGCTCAGACGGCAAAGAGACTTAACGTGTGTGTTGGCAGTAGGTAGGGGCAATGAAGTCAGGATTCAAACTCAGCTCCTCAGCTTCCAACTCGTCCTCCGACTCCACCCCAGGAACCCCTTTGTAGAGGATATGGAGGTGCGGGGGGGTCCCCCTGAGCCAGAGTCAGCCCAGAGGAATAGATTCCAAGCCACACACCCACAGAATCAGCTCCTGCTCATGAAGCAGCTTTACTGACAAAATCCAGAGGTGATTCTTCTAGTTTGAGAAGCACCTAGTGGGAGATGTGGAACCAGCCAGTTGCCGGATGAAGAAATGGCCCAGCACTGCAGCTGCTGGGAACTTTGGTAACTGAGTCAGTATGCTTCTAAAATCTAACCAGGTTTTGATTAATTCAATTCTTCAATGGTTATATAAATAATATAGGAAGAATTCACAGTGTAATTTAAGAAAAAAATAGATTATTCAAACTTTCTAAGGAGTATATTTGGACTCTTTTACTAAGAGTCAATGGTATTACATGATTTTTTATCATATTAATTCATGCTTACTGAGCCCTTTTTATATGCTAGACACTTGCTAAGTGATTTACATAGATTCTCATCAGAGACAGCCCTTAAGGTAGGTAGTGGTTTTATGCCCATTTGCCAAGGTTACTTATCCCTGCCCAGGTCCCACAGCCAGTAGTCTTTCTAACTCTGGAGATGGAGTTCTTTGTCTCTGTTGCCTGGACAGGCCTTCAAACATATCCTGAAGTAGCCAAAAAAATAGGTTTGAGTCTGTTGGCTTAATTCTAGCCTGTGTCTAAAGAAAACAACCAAGTGTATTAGACTGTCTTGCCAAGGATGTTGCAACCCATTTTTCCCATGAGGTTGAAAGATGCCTGATCAGCAGTCCTCTCTGCTCAGTTAGGCATTTTTTCATTTTTGGCTATAGCTGCTTTTTACAAAACCAGTTGCTCATGGTAACTCAGCCTCATCAACCACTTGACTCATCCTCCCCCCAGAGAGGTAACCAGTTTATCATCTGCCAGGCTGCTCTGTCTGTTGAACTTTGGAAAATTCCAGAGTTTTGTTTGTTTATACATGAATGTTCACAGCAGCTTCATTCATAATAATCAAAAACTGGAAACAAATGTCCATCAGTTGGGGAATGGATAAACAAATTGTGTTACATCCATACAACAGAATACTACTCAGCAATAAAAGGGACTGAACTTCAGAAACATGTAACGACATGGATGAATCTCAAAAGCATTATGCTAAATGGAAGAAGCCGGACTCAAGAGGTTTCATGCCGTGTGGTTCCATTTATATGACATTCTAGACAATTTAAATCTAATCTATAATCATGGAAAGTAGATCAGTGGTTGCCTGAGGGCAGGACAGGGGGTGGAGGGGTTACTGGAAAGAGGCACAGAGGAACTTTGGGGGCAATGGCAATGTTCTATATCTTGATTGTGGTGAGGGTTACACACATGTACATATCTTTCCAAACTCATCAAACTGTACACTTCAAATGGGTGTGTTTTATATATAAAATATGTTAATAAAGTTGATTTAAAAATAGAGCATTTTCCCTGGGAAATAAAGAGCAGAAACACAATCCATCTGGCTCAGCTGCACAGTTCATATTTCTTAGTCAATGGAGGCCCCAAGTTATTTCACAAGGCTAGTCCTCATTTATAGGGGATTGCAGTCTTCCCTGCAAGGAGCCAGGTCCCGGTGCGTCTCCAGCATCACGTCTCTACGCAGGATCCTCTGAGCAGAGTTGAGAATGCCCCATTCCTCCAGAGGAAAGTCCACAGTCACGTCCTTAAGGAACACCCCTTCTTA
Organism: Equus przewalskii; assembly: GCF_037783145.1. Classification (NCBI taxonomy): domain Eukaryota; kingdom Metazoa; phylum Chordata; class Mammalia; order Perissodactyla; family Equidae; genus Equus; species Equus przewalskii. The sequence goes on along the minus strand of NC_091839.1, from coordinate 56,279,068 downwards.
AAACAAGGCATACATTTCTTTGCAGCCTACAATTATTTCTTTCCAGTGTTCATAGAGGAAGAATGAGCATGGCAGACAGAGAATGAAAACCTAGATGGCCTGGGAGTCGTCCGGAGTGGGAGTTGACGCCTTCTTCAGTAGGAGGCTTTGTGCTTGAGTCCTAAACCCAGGATGGGAGGCCACAGCCCCGACACCTTCTCCCTCAACCTTGACGATTATCTGTTAGGAAGGGGAGTGTTCTGAAAAGAGGTCATGAGGGCCCATCAGTCTTCTTCTTGCTCCCCCAGGCTCCTCCCCAGGTTCTCCTCCGGGCCTGGGCAAGGTACTGAGGGTTCTCAGGGTACTGGGTGTTCTCCGACTACAGCAGAGCCATGCAATCCCGGGACCTCCTTTGTATTTAGCTTATTAGCGTGTACTTTCCGCCCACCTCACTGTGCAGAGCCTGCGCTTGGAATCCTCCTGTCACCCATGCCCTACTGGGTGACATGTCTACAGCAGGAGTATGTAGAAATTGTCCATGGGTTGTGTGCTGGGATCTGTTTTAGAACGTTCTTATTGGCTAACGTTAACTGTGGCTCATGAAGGGACGAGTGTAAGCGTCTATGACAAGACCATATTCCAGCAGTATTCAACCATATTCAAACTTCTTGGTGTGGCAGCACCTACTATCAGCAGCTAACTTAGTAAAAGTTACCCTGTACTGTTATATATAATTTCAGAGATCTCTGCTATCTCCTCCACTAGTCGGGAGCAAAAGGTCAGGAGAGACAGGATAAATTGTTAATATACCACCAAATGGTGAATATACCAAAATGTCTAGACATATGGTCAAAACAGTGTGCTTTCTGTGTGTGTGTGTGCCTTTTTGCATTTTTTTTTCAGATTATCCATGGAGTCATTGCATTTAATTTTGAAGTACTTGACCTGAAATCACATTTAGAGGTTGCAGAAAAATATGTTGAGCATATTATTTGAAACTGTAACTAACATACTGTTTACAAGTAAGTCTTTCATATGTTTCCCACCTTTTCGTTGCCCAGTGGAATATAAGCCCCTTAAGAGCAGGAAAATGTCCTGTGTGCATTCCCAACACTGAGCACAGGGACTTACAGCTAGAGGTGGACATAAATTAGTTGCTGCTACTAAAGAATTAGTAACAGCCCGCCTCCCTTCCAAAAGGGAGTTACCCATTCTTGGAGATAACTAGAAACACGGTTAAGTCTAAACAAAACAAAAACAGAATAGAAATCTTTTCTGCACAAGACGTAGCGGGGTCATGAATTCGCAGCTCTGTCCTGCCCGGGTGAGGATTCTGCCCGGTGAGGCAGCTCCTCGCGCACAGACTGATTTCTTCAAATTTATTGCTGGCTCCCAGCCTGCATCTGACTCAAGAAAGCAGATCAAGACCTTTTTACGTGTACCTGTGCATCCTTCAAAAATGTGGTCATTGATGTACAAAAGTAACTCTTTTTCTGAAAAGACTTGTGATTTCCTAAGTGCTCACTTTGTTGGTTTCTGAAAGATACCTCAGCTCCTTAACTTGAGCTCAGCTGTGATGGGGAGCGAGTCCGATGGACATTATAGTGAATGATGTGATGGGCCATGTTACTTTAATAATACCTCAGGCTCACAACACATGTGTATGTGTGTTTGCATTGGTGAGGGACTTTTTTTCTACATTAGATTTTTTTAAAAACAGCTTTAGTTGTGTGACTTAAAAAATATAGGAATTTTTGGGCTGACTCCATGGCCAAGTGGTTAAGTTTGCGCACTCCGCTTTGGCCACCCAGGGTTTCCCCAGTTCCGATCCTGGGCGCAGACATGGCACCACTCTTCAGGCCATGCTGGGGTGGCGTCCCACGTGGCACAGACAGAGGCACTCACAACTACAATCTACAACTGTGTACTTGGGGGCTTTGGGGAGAAGAATAAAAAAAAAAAACGATTGGCAACAGTTGTTAGCTCAGGTGCCAATCTTAAAAAAAATATATAGGAATTTAAGCTACTTCACCCTTCACTTTTGAAAGTCAAAACAAGGGTTAGAAAATTCTGTTCAATAAAAGCAAGACATACTTTTGAACCTTGTGATGACTAAAGAACAAAGATGGGGAGTGGGGAGGGGGAGGGGAAAAAAAGAGAGAAATAGTGAAAGCTGGATAGAAAATCTAATGTTGAGTTAGGTTTCGAGAAAAAGAAACACACAAAAAGCAAGAAAGACTTTCACAAGGAGACATCACTCTTTTCTTACAACTTTCAAGATATTCATGCTGACGACTTTTAGAATTAAAATTAAAATCACATTTTCCCACGATAAATGTACAATAGAATATCATCTGAGTCTCAGAACCACAGACACGTGAAGTTAAACTTAAGGGAGAACCCAGATATGGATCCCTGACACTGCAGACCTAGATCTGGAATTGGCACTTAAAACGATTTGCTCTCCTCTTCATCGCTCCATTATGTGTTTTTCTTTTTGGTATTACTTGCACTAATATATACGGTCCACTCTAAATGCATACAACACACACACAAAAAAAATCCAAAAGAAGAAATGAAATGTTCACACAAAGAAACTTTGACCTATTAAGCACTGAAACTTTTCATTTTAACTTTTTTTTTTTGGCAGGGAAAGATTCTCCCCAAGCTAACATCTGTTGCCAATCTTCCTCCTTTTTTCTTTCTTTCCCCACTCCACAAAGCCCCAGTACATAGTTGTGTATAGCTGTAAGTTCTTCTGGTTCTTCTGTGTGAGCCACCAACATAGCATGGCACTGACAGATGAGTGGTGTGGTTCCACGCCCAGGAACCAACCTAGGCCACTGAAGCAGAGCACGCTGAACTTTAACCACTAGACCATCAGGGCTGGCTCTCATTTTAACTTTTTAAATAAATATTTTTCTTTTACATGTTATACAATTCCCTCCCTCAGAGTATACTAAATATAATTTAGCTACTTCTTAATGATCCTGGAGACAGAACGATGGACCTCTGTTATTACATCTGTGCTATGCAAGTGATTTCTTCCAGGGCTGTTGCAATGAGTGAAGAATAAGGCTTGCACTAAATGACCCACAGACTATAGCACTGTTTGGTAATAAGCAGGCCTCTTACAAAAAAGCATATGGAATTACTACACTCAACCATTTTTGATCTATGGTATAATTTCATACGGTGCAACCAATTATACTTTACATTAGACTTTCAGAGCCTTTCTCTCCACTGTCACTGGTCCCCAGTCTCCCGGGCTGGAGTGCTTCCTTGCCCTTACACTGTTTCTAATATTGGTCAGCACTCCCAATGCCCACTCCATCTCTGCAGCTCACTATTGATTTCCTTGTTTTTTTTAAAATCTATTCTCTGTCCTTTCAATTTCATGTGACACGTGCTTCTCTACTTATAACCTCAATTATGTTTTTTTCTAATGCTGCCACTTCAAGCCAAGGACAATCACGTCCTGTTGTATAAAATCATAGGTACACTATTGGGTGAAAGAATAGTGACAGACTGTTTTTGTTTTTTTAACGGTGTCCTGACAAAGAGGCATTACTGACTATGAAAGCCATAATTTAGGAAATAGTTATATGTTCATTATTCCAAAAGTATTTTCCGCTCTTCCAGAGGGTTTAATGAAGAAGTAAAGAGTTTCTTTTAAAAAGTAGACTCCCAGTTCCAGGTAAGATTTGTCTTCAGGTCGTTTACTGTTTGACAGAAACAGAGTGAAACCTAATTGTTTAAAGCCGTTGACACTTGATCAATCAGAAAGATAAGATCACAGAATGTTTGAATTGTAGGATCTTTTACTCACTCATTCCACTAATAACTACTGGGAGTCTGCTTTCTGCCGGAATTTTCTCCTTAAAGAGGCCAAACCATGGCCCAAAGAGTCTAAATAATATTCCTAAGACACAAGTCAAGCTTTCTAAAAGTTAGCTCAGAATTTTTCCCATTTGAAATCATATCACTAGAAAAATAAGAATTTATTTATTAGAATATGATTTATGGACCACTTTTATGAATGTACTGACTGCAGACAGTGTGTTATACCTGTGTGGTGGGCCTGTTCCTCAGCATCACAACACAACAATGGATGCGACTGAGTAAACAGCAGAAGAGCTCTCCCTTATTATGGATAGCTCTGTTTGCTCACCCTTCCTCAGCCTTCTCTGTGCCCCAGGCCCTTGACCATGATGGAATGTAGAAACTGACTCCCTTACCCTTTGGCTTTGGGTCAGTTCAGCCAGTGGAAGGAACTGACAGGAAATCAAAGGGAGGGACTGGAGTGAAGTCAAGGTATTTTTCCCCCATCTCTCCCTCTCCCTGTTAGGCTCTGGTGGGGTGTGGCCAGGCTCAACTCTGCATCTGTCAGGCAGCCCTCCCTTGCAGCTACACTTCTCCAGGATCCCCATAATTACTTCCGCCTCCTGCCCCTTCAGGCCTGGATGAAAAGAGTCTCAACTGGTGCTAGCCAGGGGGTGCTTCACTAGCCTTTGCTTGGGGTGAACCAGGTTTTGTGGGGCGTGAAGCATATATAATTCTGAGAGCTTTCTTTAAGAAAAAGAACACAAAACAATGAATTACAGATTTAGGGAGAGGCCATGTGTATGCAGAACTCTGAAGCTTAAGCAGCTTTCTTCTCTCTTGGTTTCCTTAAAACCTTGCCTACACTTTGTAAATACTCCCTCTGCTTTCCTCAGTCACCCACATTGAATGGACTACCTGTTTCCTGTGCTGGGATCCCAATACTTGCTGTGTGCCTAAGTATGGGTAAAAATAGCTCAGGGTGTTTCTCGATAGGTAAATTGAGCAGAGTTTCCCAAATTTTTTTCTTTTTTTTTTTTTTTTGAGGAAGATTAGCCCTGAGCTAACATCTGCTGCCAATCCTCCTCTTTTTGCTGAGGAAGACTGGCCTGAGCTAACATCCGTGCCCATCTTCCTCTACTTTATATGTGGGACACCTACCACAGCATGGCATGCCAAGTGGTGCCATGTCCGCACCCGGGACCCAAACCGGTGAACCCCAGGCCGCTGAGAAGAAGAACGCGTGAACTTAACTGCTGTGCCACTAGGCCAGCCCCCCAAATATTTTCTTTTTCTCACAAAGATAACTATCATGCTGAATTAATTTGCTTTACAGTAGAGATGTATAATCCAAATTTAGTGAATATTTTTCCTTATGCGTAATGTGTAACTAAGAGGAGACAAAGGGATTTGAAATTTACAGCAAAGTATTTCTTACTGATGCCTGGATTCTGTGCATCTCTTTTTTTTTTTTTTTTTAAAGATTTTATTTTTTCCTTTTTCTCCCCAAAGCCCCCCGGTACATAGTTGTGTATTCTTCGTTGTGGGTTCTTCTAGTTGTGGCATGTGGGACGCTGCCTCAGCGTGGTCTGATGAGCAGTGCCATGTCCGTGCCCAGGATTCGAACCAATGAAACACTGGGCCGCCTGCAGCGGAGCGCGCGAACTTAACCACTCGGCCACGGGGCCAGCCCCTCTGTGCATCTCTTGATGAATATAATCAAATCATTGACTAGTTAGCTGCTAAGTGGAATAAAGAAGCTTAGCCAAACTGGCAAATGGAAATGTGCGCCTTATGAAGTAGTCAAATTGGTTCCTTTTTTACTGACTCAGAACCAAAAAAGCCTGTTCTTTATGCCATTTAAAAAGAATGACTTGCATAATAACTCATGTCAAAGATCAAGAATAAGCCCTTTAAAACACTAGGAAACCATATGTGAGTCTCAGAATCTGAGTTCTCAAGTGCCAAGGATTACTCTTCAGTTAGGTCATCCATATATGAGTGATGTGATGGGGGAGATGAGAAAGAAGTTGGGGAAAAGAGGGTAAAGCGGCCCAGGAAAAGACTGACACAGCACACCTGCCCTCCCAGCAGGCACAGCCAGCAGTCAAGTCCACTCTAAGGAGACTGAGACCAGGAAGAGAGAAGGAACTTGGAGGTGGAAGTTCTAGAAAGAATGAGGCCTCTCTAACACAACACTAATGATTCTGGGCTCTCTCTGAGCTTCTAGTGACCTTGAGACTTCATAATCCAAGGTTAGTTTAACTACATTTAAAATATGGTAGAAAATAGTGGATTTATTTCTAGAAAATGGAACAATCTTTATCTTTCCAATTAATACATACTTCCCAGAAATTTCTGTTTTCTGTAATTTCTATTGAGAATTCTTGGCTTCCTAGCAATACTTGCCAAATCAAGAAGCAGAATGCATGCTTTTATGAAGAGAACTCAGGAATACTACTGAGTAGGGATCAAATCATTTATCCTCTCAAAAATTCCTCATCTGCCATACTGGGTATTGAGAAATTCACATGAAATGATATATATGAATATGCTTTGAAAAGCACAAAGCACCCTAAGACAGTGATGGCTGGCATAATTAATAGTCTGATATTTTGCTGATGTTTCATAGCCCACGTTTAAATTATAGAAGCTAAGCAAATAACTAATAAGATTAATTTATGATTCTCAGTTGGTGAGATGGAGATGAAAATAGCAGTATCAGATGCAGTTTCTAAAAGAGTGAATGTGTTTGCAGAACTTAGCATATCATTGCTTATGAGCATTCATTTTCAATGTGTCATGACTAGAATAAAGAAAACAAACAAGAGTCTACTTTTTTTTAAACTTTTTTCCCAAGATCATAATGTACAGAGGATATACGACTAGGTTGAGTGAACACCTTTGGATCATCCTACATAAACGAGCACCTCACTTTCTGTAACATTATCCTCCTTATTTTTCTTCGTAGCACTTATCATTACCTGAACTGTACTTCATATTAATTTGTATATTTGTTGTCTGTCTTTCCTTATAGAATGTAAGCTTCATGAAAACAAGAATGTCATTTTGGTCACCAGTGTGTCCCCAACCCTTTCTTAATGCATGGCACCAGTTGGCATTCAATAGATACTCATCAAATGAACACATATTTTCCAAATATCCTTTACTCTCTCACCCATCCACAAGGGATTGCCAGACAACAGGGTGTAATGGAACAGCCAGTGGTTTGGGGGCTACAACTTATTACTGAAGTCCTCAGTGAACAACTCTCAGACAGGAAGAAAGGCCTATCTAGCCTTAGCCCCCTTTACAAATGACTCCTCCAAAATCTCGTCTCTGAAATACTCATCCTCTGGATTGTTTTGAGGATCAAATGAGATGTTTGTAAAACACCTAGCACAGTCTCTGGGAAAGAGACAGGGAATGGAAAAGGAAAGCTTAAAAAAAAGAAAGTAATACATATTCATGTCTGAAAGTCAGAATATATAAACAAGTACAAGGAAGAAAATATAAATTATCCTTAATTTTTCCACCCCAAAACACCACTATTACTGTTTTTTCTTCCTGGATTTTTTTCAGGGCATTATACAATGTCATTTTATACCTGCTGTTTGGTAAACTGTTCTTTCACTGAACTCATGCCAATAAATATATTTCTATCATAATATATATATATATATATATATATATATATATATATTTTCTTCTTCTCCCCAAAGCCCCCCAGTACATAGTTTTATATTCTAGTTATAGGTCCTTCTGGCTCTGCTCTGTGGGATCCTGCCTCAGCATGGCTTGAGGAGTGGTGCTAGGTCCATGCCCAGGATCCAAACCAGTGAAACCCCCGGGCCGCCAAAGCAGAGCGTGTGAACTTAACCACTTGGCCATGGGGCCGGCACCCTCTATGATAATATTTTTAATGGTTGCATTGAATTCCAGTATGTCAATGTAGCACAATCACACAGTTACTCATTTATGTTATTCTCAATGCATTACAGGCTGCAGAAAACATATCTGCAGCTTATCTCTATACATATCCTTAATTATCTCCAGAGGATACATTCCTAATTAGTAATCAAGGGAAAAGGAAAACCACAATGAGATCTCTCTACACACCCACCAGATTGGAAAATAATTAAAAAGAAAAATAATTCCAAATATTAGAGAGGCTGTGGAGCAATAGGAACTCTCACACACTGGTGATTGGAGTGGAAAACACCTCGGCATCATCTAACAGACCTGAAGACACGCATACCTGTGAACGAGCAATTCCTCTCCTCACTATACTCTCTAGAGCAGCAGTTCTCAAAATTTTGGTCTCAAAACTCTTTGACTCTCTTAAAAATTAAGGACCCCAAGAGACTTTGTCTATGTAGGTTGTATCTATCAACCCTTATCAGGTTAGAAATTAAAACTGAGCAAGTTTTAAGTTCAACAGTACTCAGGAAACATTCTATTAGCCAACACAGCAAGACATCGTTACACATCATGTTGCCTCTGCATCTCCACGGCACGCTCGCGAGAGCATGAGAGAGAAAGGCAAATAACATCTTAGCACTATTATGAAAATAGTTGTGACATCATGGACTCCCCTGAAAGATCTCAGGAACCCCCAGAGGTCCCCAGACCTCACTTTGAGAACTGCTGCCCTCCAGAATCTTAGGACTATTGCTCCAGAATGTATGCACGAGCATGTTCATAGCAACATTGCTTGTAACAGCCCCCAACAAGAAAGAGACCCAGATCCCATCAACAGTGAAATAAATCACGTGGTACATTCATAAAGAACAGTCCACAGCAATAGAAAAGAGTGAATTTCAGTTGCACACAATCCATGGATGAATTTTATAAACATAAAGTTGATCGAAAGAATCCAGACACAAATGACAACACAGTATATAATTCCATTAGGTGAAATCCAAGAACAGGAAAACTAAATTGCATTGTCTTGGGATATATTCATAGGTGGTAAAACTAGGAAGAAAAGCAGAGATGTGGCGATCACACCAGTTCAGACAGCGGTTACCTCTTGTGGTGCAGATCCTCTTTTTATTTAAAATTCTGGTATTTTGTTCATCACGGATTTTTTTGTATTAACTTTTATTTTTTTAAGTATTGCATTAAAATATTATTTGATTACTGAGTTTTCTGGCAACCCCTTAAACTTTGCTCCTGAGGTGAGTGCCCCACTTCCCTCACCCTAGTCCTGGCCCTGGAGGTGAGGGAGCAGAGGGAGGTGTGATCAGAAAGAGACCACCTGAGACTGAAGGGGTAGCAGCAATATGCTATTTCTTGACCTGCATCTAGTTACACAAGTGCTTGCTTCCTAATTATTCATCATACCTTACATTTATATTTTATACACTTTTCTGATGCACACTATGTTTTACAATAATTAGGTAAACATGCATTTCTTTGCTTTCTAATGGCATGGGATACATTTTATATACTTATTGGCCCTTCATTTTTCTTCTTTTGTGATTTATTTCAGCTAACATTTCTTAAGAATCTACCATGTGCCAGGTAGCTCCTAACAGTCCTATGAGGTTGTCACTGTCATCGTCATTTTACATTTGAGAAAACTGGGGTGTGAAAAATGATTCGCCCAAAGTCAGCACAGCTGGCGAGACCAGAAGATGCATAGGAATGTTTGTGCCATTTCTCTCCTTCCATTTCGTGCTCTGTTCCTCTCAGCAGCATTTGACTGTCACACACACATACCCTAAACATGATCGGGGAGAAATGAGGTAGGTTACCTCAGACACAGAAAGAGCCTAGAAGCTAAGCGTGCTACGGAAGGTCAGGAGGCGGAGCAGCTTCGAGGATGGAAAATGGACGCGGAGACGGAGGAGGGACTAGGAGAGCCAGCCTCAGGGGAGCCCAGAGCACAGCACTGGAACCGCCAACCCGGGGAGAAATTTGCACTTTAACTCTCGGGGGCCTATAAAATCAGAGGTGGTCGTTCGGTGTCTATTACCTTTTTCCACTCTCTGAATCTTCCAGCCCTTCCTCTCAGGAAGATCCCCTTGATTTCCCCTCCCATGGAACTTGGTCTTATTGCTCACTCCCTCCCTGAGACTCTGTCTTGGGGGGTTTGGGACCGTATGTGTTCAGGGGATGGGAAGACTGTGAGAAAGTGGTTGCTCCTTCAGTTTTGAAAAGTAAAACATTTCATCACCTCTCACCACGCTGTTCCTGGCAGGCAGCGTGAGCCTCAGATACCTTCTCTCTGCCTCAGCTTGCACGTCTGGATTGCATTTTGCAAACACTGTTCCTGTACAGGCTTGAGGCAGACAAGCCTGTGTACCCAGGTTGAGCACTGCCCTAGTCCCAATTACGCCTGGAGACACAGGCAGCAGACTCCTGCCCATTTCAACATTTGAGTAAAAATTAAAATGTCTTCTCACTCGCCACTACTCTGAGTCCTCCACTGCCTTCCATGCACCTTTATCTCAGATCACAGAGACACCCAAAGGAGAAACAACCTTCAAAATTATCAGCCTGGCCAACATACCACCTCCTGCAGTTCTCCGCCACCCTACGCCAAGCTCACTTACCAATGTACACAGGCTATAGTTAAATTAACCTGCATGGTACATTTTTAGCTATTTACAATGAAGCTTTAAAATGGTTGACCAAGGGGCCGGCCCGGTGGCACAGCGGTTAAGTTCGCACATTCTGCTTCTCAGCAACCCGGGATTTGCCAGTTTGGATCCCGGGTGCGGACATGGCACCGCTTGGCAAAACCCATGCTGTGGTAGGCGTCCCACATATAAAGTGGAGGAAGATGGGCACGGATGTTAGCTCAGGGTCAGTCTTCCTCAGCAAAAAGAGGAGGATTGGCAGTAGTTAGCGCAGGGCTAATCTTCCTTACACACACACACACACAAAATAAATAAATAAAATAAAATGGTTGACCAAAATATCAGAAATTTTACTTATTCAACTTAAAATGCTTTTTGAAGGTTCATAGTCATGATGGTATTAAAACCAAGATGTTTAATTTTTTTTATTCGGCAAGTCTTTTAAAAAAGGCATTTCTTGTACAACACAAGGTCTTAATGCTGCTAGGATTTCTAGGACTATATTAGAAGCTCATACCTTAATGCAAAGACCATTTGTCAGGGTAGTTATTAAGCCATTATGTCTAAAATAGCAAAGAATGGGGGAAAGTATTAAGTATTAAAAAAGAAAATGACAGCAATAATGCCCAACACTTACTCTGGACTTTATATTTATGCCTCTATGATCAAACCAGCGAGCAAAGTTTAATAGACCTTATATAAACTTCTTTTTCTTAAAAGTTTACAAGATTGCTTTTTTTCTTATAACTTATTTTAAGCCATAGCACTTCTTGAATGATAGGGTTGTAAGAAGCTGAGTCTCTCCCATAAATTTCCGTGTCCTAATAAAATCTCTTTTGGGGAAAGTATGTGCAATACATAATAACTTGTTACGGGGACGGACTGGTGAGAGCAGCAGGCAGCCAACGCCCACTGGAGAACACATTTGCAAGATAACCTACATTTTAAAAGAGTGTGTGATAGATTCTACCTTCTCTTACCATGAAGAAAAATAAAATCAATCCTTACTCTCAACAGAATATTTCCCAACTGCTTTCTTCCAAGGGGCTGGATATCAGTTCGCCTTTGAAATTTGGAAAAGGGGCGGGGAGCAGACTTTTTTTTTTAACTCAGGGGAAAAAAAGGATTAGCTAAGTTCTTTATAGCACACTCAACAGCAGATCTGTAAAACTGACATTGATAGAAGGGCTGAGGTAACTAACTAAAATATTTAACAAGTAGTTTGTCAATGATTACCTGTCATATTTTAAAGAACCTAGAAAAAGGCAGACACAGCAGATCACAGAGGCATTTTCACTTCTACTTTAAGCCAAAGTCTCCGAGGGTACTCAGTGTCCCACTATATTCCTTCTACTCACAACTGCTTACGGTTTTTAAGCCCAAAGAATTTGCCAGCTCTAGACAATAAACACTTTGTGAAGTTAATTGACGTCATTAATAATAATATTACACAAGTGCAAAACAAAGTCTTAGTCAATGAAGAAATAACAAAACCTCAGTTTCTTACCATAATGTTGCTTCTTTTTTGCTTTCTATAGAAACAGCAAGAGAAGATGAGAAGTCAAATGTAGCCGTGCGGGCATTACCAGCATCAATCTTCTTACTTCTCAAAATAGTCTTGTCCAGTCCTTCTCCTTCCAGCCTGCCCTGTTTCAACTCTCAGCAGCTCACCTTCCCGGCAGAGCCTGCTGCTCTCTCCCAGAGCCAGAGCCCAGTGACAGATACTGACTGTTCACGGGAAAAGCACATTTAATAAGGGTGTGTTTGATTCATAGTTTAAAGGGTTAAGGAGGTGCGCCCTTTTTGGGTGTGACACTGAATCAAAATTGTTGAGAAGACAACAGAGGAAGTAGTAGACAGTTTGGGGAAAGTTGCCCTTCCTGCATTCAATTATACAGAAAACCTCATGACAGGAGATAGGAAGTAGACAGAGCAAGAAGGATATTTCAGCTTTAATTGTTTTCTTTCTCTGGTGAACAAGGTCAACTTTCTTTTCTTTTTTTTTTTTTAAGGAAGATTAGCTCTGAACTAACATCTGCTGCCAATCCTCCTCTTTTCGCTGAGGAAGACTGGCTCTGAGCTAACATTCGTGCCCATCTTCCTCTACTTTATACGTGGGATGGCTGCCACAGCATGGCTTGCCAAGTGGTGCCATGTCCGCACCCGGGATCCGAACTGGTGAACCCTGGGCCACCGAAGTGGAACGTGTGAACTTAAATGCTGAGCCACTGGGCTGGCCCTCAACCTTCTTTAATGCTGAATTTTTGTGATGTCTTGTTTTAATTCCAGCTTTAATTTACTTATGCTTTTTAAAAAAGATATAAATTATATCCCATAGGCCAAATACCATGTAATATTATAAAAAAAAGTAACCATACAACATAATAATAGAAAAGGCAAAAATTACATCCACCTCACTAAAAGCCAAAGAAATGAACCTTATATTCATCAACAAATGTAATTCAATAATTATAAATTACCATAAAATTTGTCTCAAAAGTTTCTAGTTTGAATAAGTCTTTGTGTGTGTGTGTATGAGGAAGATTCACCCTGAGCTAACATCCATTACAAATCCTCCTCTTTTTTCGCTTGAGAAAGATTAGCCTGAGCTAGCATCTGTGCCAATCTTCCTCTACGTTATACGTGGGATGCCTCCACAGCATGGCTGATGAGTGAAGTGGGGCCACACCTGGGATCCGAACCTGTGAACCTAGGCCACCAAAGCAGAGCACACGGAACTTTACCCATTCAGCCACAGGGCGAGCACCCCCCCCCTTTTTTTGAGGAAGATTATCCTTGAGCTAGCATCTGCTGCCAATCCTCCTCTTTTTGCTGAGGAAGATTGGCCCTGAACTAACATCTGTGCCCATTTTCCTCTATTTTATATGTGGGACACCTGCCACAGCATGGCTTGATAAGTAGTGTTTATATCCACATCCGGGATCCAAACCAGTGAACACCAGGCCACCAAAGTGGAGCAGGCGAACTTAACCACTATGCCACCAGGCTGGCCCCTGTATAAGTCTCATCAGAATTTTTCAATATTTGGTAACAAGTTTCATTCTTCAGTGAAACAGTCACACTACTATTAGACCAATTAATTACCCAAGGCTTTATTATTAGGTGATATAAATCAGAAAAAAATGCTCTCCTATTTTCTTCATCATGACCATAAGTATCGGAAACATTTATTAAGCACCGATTGGTTCATGCCCATGTACAAGCTGGTACTGATGGTGAGTATGTGTATGAGGTGCTATTCTTTTTCATATTTTTTAATTTTATTTTAAATTATGGTAGAAAGCACATAAAATTTATCATCTTAACCATTTCTGAGTATAGATAACTATATTCACACTGTTACTATAGCGTTAACTATATTCACATTGTTGTGCCACAGATCTCTGGAACTTTTTCATCTTGCAAAACTGAAACTCTATACCTGTTGAACAATAACTCCTCACTTCCCCCACCTCCTAGCCCCTGGAAACCACCATTCTCTTTTCTGTCTCAATGAGTTTGACTACTTTAGGTACCTTGTGTAAGTGGAAACATACACTATTTGTCTTTTCATGAGTAGCTTATTTCACTTAGCATAATGTTCTCAAGGTTCATCCATGTTATAGCATGTAACAGGCCTTCCTCCTTTTTTAAGGCTGAATAATATTCCATGGTACATGTGTACCACATTTTCTTTATCTATTCATCTGTTAATGGACATTTGGGTTGCTTCTACCTCTTGGCTATTATCAATAATGCTGCAATGAACATGAGTGTACAAATACCTCTTCAAGATCCTGCATTCAATTCTTTTGGATATATACCCAGAAGTGGGATTGCTGGATTATATGGCAATTATATATATATATATATATATTATTTTTTTTTTTTTTTTGGTGAGGAAGTTTGGCTCTGAGCTAACATATGTACCAATCTTCCTTTATTTTGTATGTGGGATGCCACCACAGCATGGCTTGATGAGCAGTGTGTAGGTCTGCACCAGGGATCCCAACTCACAAACCCCAGTCTGCTGAAGCAGAGTGCGTGAACTTAACTATGCCACCAGGCCAGTCCCATATTTTTAATTTCTTGAGGAATTTTCATACTGTTTTCCAAAGCAGCTGCACCATTTTACATTCCCACCAACAGTGCACAAGAGTTCCAATTTCTTCACATCTTTGCTAATTCACGTTATTTTTTGTTTTTTTGATAGCGGCTATTCTAATGGGTGTGAGGTGGTATCTCATTGTGGTTTTGATTTGCATTTCTCTAAAGACTAGTGATGTTAAGTATCTTTTCATATGCTTGTTGGCCATGTGTAGTCTTCTTTGGAGAAATGTCTATTCAAGTCCTTTGCCTATTTTTAAAATCAGATTGTTTTGTGTTTTTGAGTAAGAGTGTTATTGTTAAGTTATAAGAAGTAGATAGGGGGCTGGCCCAGTGGCATAGCGGTTAAGTTCACACACTGTGCTTCAGTGGCTCGGGGTTCTCCAGTTTGGATCTGAGGCACGGACCTATGCACTGCTCATTAAGCCATGCTGTGGCAGGTGTCCCACATATAAAGTAGAGGAAGATGGGCACAGATGTTAGCTCAGGGCCAATCTTCCTCAAAAAAAAAAGTAGATAGCTACACCTATTTAAAAAATATATTACAAATTTCTCTAGGTTTGGCAAGAAAAAATTCACCTTCTCCTGGTCTAAACTCAGCTGCAGCTTCCTCTGTAATTGTCTATGTAAAATGATTAATTTTGAATAGATCGAGAGTTAAACTCTCCTAAAAGTAAAAAACAAAAGTTATCTTAGGTAATCATTTAAAAAATATAAAAAGGTTTATTTATGAAAAGACTCAATGGTTGTTTGCCAACCATAACTGTTTTCACAGAACGAAACATTCATAGTTACATGAGGGCTATTATAATTCATTTATTCATTCAACAAGCATTTAGTGGTTGCCAATTCTATGTCAGTTTCTGCAGATTTAGGGATTAAAAAACAGTCTCTGCTATCAAAGAACTCACAGTTTGGGGTAAAAGGGGAGGAAGGAGGACAGATATGTGAAGACAGCACAAAGCAATGTTATCATTTAGAGGCATATGGAGGATGCAGTGAGCACGTGATAATAGCTACCAATTTTGGATGGCCCATGTAGAAAAAGTAGTGCTTTACTGGAGGGGTGGCGCTTGAATTAATCCTTAAAATGCATGTATCCTAGCTCTGGGCTTTCTCTTTCTTTCTTTCTAAAGAAGTATTATGGCTGGTAGCAGATAAAACCCTTATAATCTAATATTAATAGATCCTGTAGCAATCATTTATATTAAAAACATTTTGGTACTATGGATATACATTTACTTGACAACATAACCTGAAAATAAGAATTCTGCTGACCCAGCCTGGGCAGAAAAACTATGAAACAATTAATATCTTCTATATAGCACCTACCATGTACTCACTATGTGAGGAATAGAGAATATAAGGCTTATTTTGACTTCTAGAAGCTTATAGACATGTCTATAAAACAACCACTAATGTGCAGGCAGACATATAATTAAACGCTAAAATGTGGAGAAGACATATTTAGAGTTCAAAGAGGAGGAGATCAGTGAGGGTGCGCCAGAAGACTGCAGGAAGGACAGAGGACCAACCTTGAAGGAGAGATCTGATGAGGCAAGGGTTGAGGAATGGCATTCCAGGTAAGGGGAACAGCCTGAAGAAAGGCAATAAAGTGACAATGGGCACAGGGTGCCCGGTCATGATGAAGGTCAGTGGAATAAGTAAGTGGAAGGTTGACTAGGTCAGATGAATCTAGTTTGGCGAGGGCCTTGTAAGGCAAGTCAAGAAGCCTAGGTGTGATGGTATGGGAAACATGAGATCTTTGTAGGTTTCTGGGCAGGGAAGTGACATGATCCAAGGCAGTGCTGGAGGAAGACAAGCATGGCAGCCTTTGGTGGGTCGAAGTGGATGGGATCCAGAGTCAGTAGTTGAGATGTGAAGAGCTAAGGGTCCTAAGTGACCACCAACTGTGGAAATAGAGGGAAGAAAAGAAAGGACTGAGGGAAAGCAGGCACTGAGAGAGCAAGGACTCCCAAGAACTCCATGATGTAGTCTCAGGGCCTAGAACACTGGGGGGGTGGGGGGGGGGTCCATTGGAGGGTCAGGAGTCTGGCTTGGGTCCTGTTGAATTTGGGGGACAGTAAATATTTCCAAGTGGAAATGTCCACAAACCATCTAGAGTAAAACCAGAAGCCATTTTCATTCTCAAAGCTATAAATCTACACTTCATCTGAATGCTAAATTGCTAGACCACAATTTGGTAGGAAAAATAGAAGTAACAGCTTATAACTGGCATCACTGGCTCTATTATAGAGCAATAAGTGCTATTTTTCCCTGTAAAATAGACAAAAGATACATTTATCTGTTGTCAGCCTCCATCCTCATTTTACAGTTTTTGGTCAGGAGTCAGTCCTTCTGCACGCAGCCTCTCCACAGACGGCTCACGCTGAGCCACCTTTGTAGTGAGAAGTTCCTTAATAAGCATAAGTAATAATGACTCTGACATGACTTGTGGGTATTTCATCATTTTGTTTAAATAAAGTGTTTGAAAAAAGGTTACGCTTTGTGATTATCATAATGAATGAAATAAAAATAGCAAGCCTGTAGTTTCGTTTTTAAAGAAACCAATGAAATCCTCTTGCAAAAGGAGACGTCGTTAAATTAACATCAGACAGAGATGAGAGGAAGAGCTGCCAATTTTATTTATTTTCCAGGCTCACTCAAGTTACTGTGCTATTTCATTAGCACACATTTTTTTAAGTACAAATTGAAAAAATGATCATGTGCTCTGCTCACCAGTAGCAATAGGACATTTCACAGGGTGGGGGAAAGGCAGAGAGTTTGGCACATCTTCTCTTTCCTACCCCTCAGCCAAATTCCCTAGGGGTCATTCCAGCTTTGGGGACGTCCTTACATGCTCATTCTTTCTCTACCTGTGTGAATCTGTATTCTAAAGCAGGAAGGCAGGAATAGGGAGAAAAATTCCTCCCCTGACTCTATGGCCGGGTCTCTGCAGAGCACAGAGGTGGGGCTTGCTGCAAAAGAAAGCAGAATTGCCAACACCTGACTTTCCTCCCACATTCATCAGCCCTGCCCTTCCATATCACACTGGAAAAAATTCATATAAACATATTTCAGCTACTAGTCACAGAAAACGTGCATGTGAATAAACGCAGAGCGTGTGTTTACAGGGCCCAACAAACCTCCCAGTGCAAAAATTCGATATTTAAACTTTAAAATTTTGAAATTTAAACTTCAAATGTAAACTTTAATATTATGAAATTTCCTCTTTCATAATCCCTAGTGAGATGTTTCCCCTCATAAATTGAACTCTAGAATTTTCTTTCTGTTCTTATTCCTTTAGCAAACCTCAGCCCAGGCACAAATCTGGTTTAAAGATGGTCACGTCAGGGGCTGGCCCCATGGCCTAGTGGTTAAGCTTGGCATGCTCCACTTTGGTGGTCCATGTTCAGTTCCCAGGTGTGGACCTATACCACTTGTCAGTGGTCATGCTGTGGCAGGCGTCCCACATACAAAATAGAGGAAGATTGGCACAGATGTTAGCTCAGGGTGAATCTTCCTCAGCAAAAAAATAAAAATGGTTATGTCATAGCTGTTGTTCCCCAAAATTCACACCCTTATAGGGGAAATAGCCTATATTCACACCAGGGGGAACTATGGGTTCTCTTGGCTGTTTTAAGAAACTGATGGCATTATACCATCCCAACTTTGTGGATATATTTGAATAAAAATTCTGGTAGAATTCTGAGAGGAATATGACAAGTGCAACGTGAACTCAGACTAAGGATTCACCTATATTGGGGTTGGCCCGGTGGCACAGCAATTAAGTTCACACATTCCACTTTGGCGGCCCAGGGTTCGCCAGTTTGGATCCCGGGTGTGGACACGGCACCACTCATCAAGCCATGCTGTGGTAGGCGTCCCACATATAAAGTAGAGGAAGATGGGCATGGATGTTAGCTCTGGGCCAGTCCTCCTCAGCAAAAAGAGGAGGATTGGCAGATGTTAGCTCAGGGCTGATCTTCCTCAAAAAAAAAATTTAATTAAAAGAAAAAAAAAGGATTCCACTAGGGTTGGCTTTTCACCCCCTGCTGGAGGCAGTAGTTTCTCCACAGCAGACAAAATCTTCCCACAGTTCTTTACATGTTCCTCGACCTACAGACTTTTTACACAGACATTTAGTCTGTTTTCCCAGCTATTAATTAACAAGCTCAACTCTGTCACTTACTAGAATAGTTTTGTTCGTTTCTAGATTGAATAAAATGAACTGAAACCAACTCAAAACAACATAAACGTCAATGAACTAAAATGATTCAAAACAATTATTTTTTTCATTTTTCAATCTACCAAAAAAAAATGATGGGGGAATAATGTCTTCTATCATAGACATTATTTAAAGACTTTTACATTTAAAATAGTAATTAATTTGAAGTTTTTCCCACTATTTTGAAAAAACCTGGGATCTTATGACACAATCAAATAAAAACACTCTGTTAAGACTGTTGCCCAAAAATCTTGTGGTAGAAGAATTGTAAGATGGCTCCCAAGATTCCCACCCCCTTGTGTACATGCCCTGTGAGTCTCCTCCCTTTGAGTGTGGGCAGGACCTGTGACTATGATGGATGTCACTTCTATGATTAGGCACATTACGAGGCAAAGGTGAAGGGATTTTGCAGATGTAATTAAGTTCCCTAATGAGTTGACTTTGAGTTACTCAAAAGGGAGATTATCCTAGTAGACTGACCCAGTCAGGTGAGCCATTTAAAAGAGCGTCTAGGGGTCAGAAAGTTGAAGCATCAAAGATTCTCTCCTGCTGGCCTTAAAGAAGCAAGCTGCTATGAGTTTTCCAGCTGCAAGCAAATGGATTCTGGCAAAACCACATGAGCTTGGAAGGGGGTCCCCAGCCTCCAATGAAACTGCAGCCCCAGTGGACATCTCATTTGCAGGTTGTGAGACCCTGAGCAGAGGACACAGCTAAGCTCCTGACCCATGGAAACCAAGATCATCAACGTATGCTGTTTTCAGCTGCTCAATTTGTGATAATTTGTTATGCAGCAACAGAAAACTAATTCAATATTCAATGAATATTTATTGGCCACTTTTCATGCATTCAACACTGTGGTACATTATGCAATGGATTTTTTTAAAATGTAAGGATTAATTCATGCATTTGAGGAATTTTAATCTCCTGGGGACCATAATATAGGCACCAATGTGAGGACAAAATAAAGCAGCATGTGTCACTATTAGTCGTAGCAATTCTTAACTTAGGGACATGAAGGAAGAGAGCCATCAGTGAAGGCTTTGTGGAAGTGGTGGCACAAGCTAGGGTTTGAATCGTTTTGTTAGGTAGAAATGGGGTGGATCAACATCCCAGGCAAAAGGCAGAGAGAGCGCAAAGCGGGGATAGACACATGCAATGTCTCTTCAGGGAAGTACCAGCAGAACACTGGCTGAGACACAGGGTTCCCAGTGGGATTGCTTGGAATTTTACTTGGTGGTCAATAAGCAGCCATTGAAGGAATCGAGAAAAGCACATTTGTGTGTTCGCAAAAGTAGCAAGTGTTTGGTTCTCTTTCTGGGTTTAAAGGTTGACTGCTTTCTTGGTACAGAAGAGGATAAAGGGAGATCCATGCCTCTGCTCTCTCCTGGGGTTTCAGATGTTGATACTGTTATCTCCCCCGGTCCCTGCTTCTTGCTATGCAGTAAACACTAGGGTTTTTTTTTTTTCCTATGATATCCCATGTACCATGTTTACTACCAGAAAGCAAATTTCCCCTAGTTTCAACAAAACACTAACTGTATCCATTTCTGCAGGGAGTAGAGGGGTGGTACGCAGCAGCATAATCCATAAATCTATACTACACTGCTCTCCTCCATTTAAGAGACCCATGCCTAAGAATTTGATTATGCTAAAAAGGAGATAATAATTTCAAAACCTCCTGTACATTTTAGTGGATAGACATCTAAAATAAGATTGCCCTTGGTTTAGCAGAGAAAATTTTTATATTTATATATTAAATAATACATAAACAAATATAAATTATATATAAATATATACTATAAATAAACATATATTAAATATACAATTTTAATAACATTTAAATATTAAAAATAGGCCCAGATAGGAAGTATAGATCTTCATAAAAAAAAAAATAACAATGGGAATTTGGGGGATTGAAGACTGGCCTCTAGAAATTGTGAGAGGTTAGGACTTGATGAAAAAAGGCCAGTGAGGCAGTCCCAGTGTGTGGAATGGTGGAGGAAATTTTATCAACAGAAGTGACCAGTATGTAATTGTCAATTGTTTGTGTATTGCAAGCCCTTAGTAGAAGTTTGCCGTACATGGCTGCATGAGGTTGTGGTGCTTTGGAGAAATCAAGAAGAAGTGGACTGGGTTCCATGTACAGGCTGCCCTGTGGCCAAAAGAAGCATGAGAGGAGAGGGGAGAGAGGGAGTGGTCACCCTGAGAAGGATCAGAGCAGGGGGGACACGGGGAGCAGGGAGGACGTTGGCTTTGCCAAGCATGTGGAATGGGGCTTCCATCTTTTTATCTGAATGTGAAAGGACAGGTACCCTCTTATGGCTGGAAGTCTTGAGGGACACCAGATACAGATGTTTGCATTATACTTCTACAAACTTCAGTCATAGGGTTAACTATGTCCCGTACACTTTGCTAAGCACTTTATATACATAATTTCATTGAATCTGAAGAAGGACTTGTTACTGTCCCCATTTTCAAATGAGGAAGCAAGTTCAGAGAAGGTAAGTAACCTGCCCAAGGGCATGGAACTAAGGATGGTGCCCAGATTCAAGCCCAGGGCTGCTGGACCCCAAATCCCACGTTCTTCCCCACCCCTCTCTGTACAGCCTCCACCACACCCTCTACCATGAGCCACTCTGTTTCTCCGGGTTTCTTTTTGTCTTCTCTCACAACCTTCCTACTTATCTTTCTCTTATCATTTTCTTTTTCATCCCCACCTCCACCCTCAATGTAATTTCTGCTGTCTTTCGAGGACATCCAGCCATCTTTTGAAGATCTCTCCCTTGGTACATTTCCAAGCCATAGATACCATGTCACATTCATTGTATAGACCAGATACTCAGCCTCCTGGAACTTGTTAGGGGATGTGGCGGCCATACAACAAGAGATAAGATTAGGTTCTGTCTGGGGACCCTTTTTCCCTGGTCACACTGAATGGCAATCCTTTAAAACCATAAGTTAGATCATGTCACTCTCCTGCTTCAAATCCTCCAATGGCTTCCATCGTGTCCAGAATGAAAATACAGAGAGGGCTGAGCTGAGGGGGCACTGACAGGAGCTGAGGGACCGCTAACCTGTGGGAACCCCGCAGGGAGGGATCCAGGAAAATAAATGCCCTGTGTCACCTCTCTCCCTCTCTTGATCTCCTGCTAGGACTCCCCTTTGACTGAACCCATCAGGAAGCCAGAAGGCCCAAGCAAGACACCGAGCAGGGTGGAGAAGGGTGGGGAGTAATCTTGAGGGCCAAATGGAGGGTCTCCAGCAGAGAAGGTGAAGGAATCTGTAGTGGCAAGAGTAAGCTGCACCTCTGCCTCTTGCTGTTTCCAAAGGAGATGCAGATGAGATTAGAGAAAGGAAGAGTTCGGGCCCTCATCACCATAAAGACCAGCAGGGAGTATTGCAGATGATTTAATTCTACTGGCTGGTAAGTGGAATTACCAGCTGGTACAGTTTTGTAACTATTCTGCTCATTCATTTAGTCTGTCAGAGAGACAGAATTCTTCCAGGCTAACATTTCACCTCCATTATAGCACCAAATTTCTTTTAATACCTAAATCCTCTTGATAATTCCAGGCTGCAGTGAGTATTCCTAGCTTGGTCACAGGGTCAGCCAGGTCCTCCCATGGCCTGCACCACCTCTTCCTGCCATAGTGCTCCTAATCAAAACCACTGGACCTCAGGCATTAGGAACCTCAGACTTCCCTTACATTCTGGCCATCAGCTCTGCATTGTCTTCCCTGACATCATGCCACTGGGAAAACAAACTGTATTGCTAGCAAAAAACTGGATAATGACCCCTACCTCACTCCATATACAAAAAATAATTCAAAGTAGATCAAAGACCTAAATGTAAGACCTATTACTATAAAACTCTTAGAAGAAAACATAGGTATGAATCTTTCTGACTTTGAATTTAGCAATGGTTTCTGATAGCATGTAAAGTACAAGCCACTGAAAAGAATCTTTCTGACTTTGAATTCAGCAATGGTTTCTGATAGCATGTAAAGTACAAGCCACTGAAAAATATAGATAAATTTGACTTCATCAAAAGTAAAACCTTTTGTATTTCTAAGAACACTATCAAGAAAGTGAAAAGATAGCTCACAGAATGGAAGAAAATATTTGCAAGTCATGTATCTTATAGGGGTCTAGTATGCAGAACTCTTTCAATCCAACTATAAAAATACAAATAACTCAATTTAAAAATGGGCAAGGGACTTGTACAGACATTTCTGCAAAGATTTACAAGTGGCTGGTAAGCACATGAAACAATGCTCAGCATCATTAGTCATTAGGGAAATGCAAATCAAAACCACAATGAAACGCCACTTCACACCCACCAGGATGGCTATAATTAGAACAAACAATAAGTGTTGGGGAGGCTATGGATAAATTAGAACCTGTATACATTGCTGGTGGCATTGTAAAATTGCAGCCACTTTGGAAAACAGTTTGGTAGTTCCTCAAAACATTCAATATAGAGGTACTATATGACCAAGCAATTTCACTCTTAGGTATAGACCCAAGAGAATTAAAAACATACGTCCACACGAAAACTTGTACACGATTGTTCACAGCGGCATTATTCAAAATAGCCAAAAGGTGGAAACATACAAATGTTCATTGGCTGATGAACGGATTAAAAAAATATGACAAATCCATACCAGAGAATATTAGGTGGCAATAAAAAGAATTGAAGTACTGATACATGCTACTACATGGAAGAACCTTGAGAACATGGCGCTAAGTGAAAGAAGCCAGATACAAAAGACCACATATTGTTTGGTTCCACTTACATCTTATGTCTGGAAGAGGCAGATCCATAGAGAGAGAAAGATTAATGGTTTCCAGGGACTGAGAGAAAGAGGGAATGGGGAATGACTATAGATGGGATTTCTTTTCCGAGTGATGAAAATGTTCTGGAATTAGATAGTGGTGATGGTTATACAGCCTTGAAAATAAAAACCACTGAACCACTGCACACTTTAAAAGGATGAATTTTATGGTATATGGATTATTTCCCGAGTTTTAGAAATGGATGATGAACAATAATGAAGTGAGACTATTTCTAGTCTCCTTATTGAACCAGCCCAAGGAAACTAATGAAAGTAATAAAAAATCTGATGTTGCAAGAAAAAAAGTTATGGGGCCCAGGAACAATGCTAAGGCCAAATCTATTAAAAGCACCGTGGGAGTCTTTTTCACTACTGTCCTAGTGGCAGTTGTAGAAAGGGAGATGGAAAGAAGGGAGGATGGGAGTTAAGGTCCATGGAGGGCCTCCTCTGAACCAGGAGCTTCGGCAAAGCCTGAGGCCTCTAACAAGGGGCAGAGGAGAGCATTCAGCCAGGCCTCACAGTCTCAAGGAGCCTCAGATACAAACTTGTATTTCTAAATGATGTTAAAGACTCAGGTACATGGACACAATGACAGGGATTTTTGTCTCTTATAAAACTATATCACGAAACTTAACCCAACATTTTTAGTATAGATCCTTATCTTGTAAATTACACAATGATATTACATTATATTTGTGTGTGCCGAGAACACTAACTTGTTAAAGTAAACATTTAGAACATACCATTATTTTTATAACCCTATTTTGGGCATTTGTTCATTTTTGTTGTTGTTCTAATGTATTAGGACTTTCTAAAATGGAAGTGACCTAGGCCTCTCTTAATTTCTAAGAA
The DNA here is from genome assembly GCF_037783145.1 of Equus przewalskii. Classification (NCBI taxonomy): domain Eukaryota; kingdom Metazoa; phylum Chordata; class Mammalia; order Perissodactyla; family Equidae; genus Equus; species Equus przewalskii. Next base: position 56,254,658 of record NC_091839.1, on the reverse strand, counting down.
TCCCTGATCATACTTAATTCCTACAACCACACTAAGAGGTAAGTACGATTGTCCCATTTTATAAATGAGAAAAGTGAGGCTCATCAAGGCTAAATTAACCTGTTTCGCAAAGTTTTCAAGTGATATATAACTGGGGTTTGAATCCAGTTCTATTTGATACCAAAACTCATGGTGCCACTTTTAGATGCTCAAGAAGATGAAGGGTGAAAATGTAGGTTTTTCTCCACTTAAATGTACTGCAGCACCCTCTGGGCCAAGATCCCAGGTACCACATGGTGTCCTGTGTACGGCCTTCCTTACAGCCAGGCCGCAGGCAGAACTAATCATAGGCTGCTGGAATCTTTCCCCAAGCGTCGCTGCTCATGCAAATGCTTCAGGACTACTTTGAAGAAGGATCTACAACTGAGAAATCTAGATCAAGGCCTGCACTCGACCAGAAACACAGAAGTGTCTTTGCAGACCCTCCCTACTTCCTTTAAAGAGAGGATCACACATTAAATAGGCGGAAATGCCACCTCATTTTGCTTGCTAAGCTAGAACAAAGCTTAATATCTTCCTGTAATGGATCTTACAGGATCTGGAGCACCTGAAGTAAAGAGACTCTGTCTTCAGCTAGCATCATGGAGGAAGGAGCACAGAGAAGGAATAGAAAGGGTCAAATCCCCCCGGAGACATGCCACATGAATGGAAAAGGCCAAATGGATTTTCCTCACTTTCCAGAGGTAGAAGCTAAAGGTAAGAGTAACTTTTCCAAAATGACATGGCAAGTACAGCTAGCTAGAACTCATCCCAGGTCTGCCCGACTCCAGACAGGCTGCCCCTTGCATCACCATAGCACACGAACCAGCATAATGCGATGGTCAGGAGCACACACGCAGCTTTGACATGTGTGGTTCAAATTCCAGCTCTGACACTTGCCAGTGAGTGATCTTGGGCATCTTGACAGATCTCTATTCCTCAGTGTTCTCATCTGGCAAAATAGGAATAATAATTGTCTCTACCTCACAGAGTTGTTAAAAGGATTAGTCAGAGCTTCTGTGTTGGTGAACATGTGCAGGAGCTGAGAGAATGGTGCCTGGAAAGGGCATGGAAGCTTCTGGCCCTTTCCCCAAACCCTGTCCTATGCACCTCTTCCATCTGGCTGTTCCTGAGTTACATCCTTTTATAATTAACTAGCAATCTAACTAATTCTGAATTGGGGAAAAAAAAAACCCAAAATGAATAAAGTATCATTGGAATCAGGGTATGAGAAAACAAAGGACTCCACTTTTGATGACCAGAAGACTATTTGAAGACCCAGGCCTTGGGAAGATCCTGACCTCCTCCAAGGACAAAATCTAAAATCTAGAAATCCTTAAGACTAAGATAATTTGACTATGCTGATTCTTTTTCTTTATATATAAAAATGTTATCATCAACTGAATACTCACTACATATTCCTATCCAGCGGGAAGAGAATTCCAGCCAGACCTGCAGAAGCCTGGATATGAGTAATTTGATGGCAGATAACCTTGATAAAAAGTCAAGTACAAATTTTTATACTTCCCAACTCTCCCATTTGCCAATGAAAATAACAATGTTGACCACATATATTTTATACCTCTCAATAAAAATGTGAATACTGGGTGCCGGCCCCATGGCCAAGCGGTTAAGTTCGCGCATTCTGCTGCAGCGGCCCAGGGTTTCGCCGGTTTGAATCCCGGGCTCAGACATGGCACCACTCATCAGGCCATGCTGAGGCGGCATCCCACATGCCACAACTGGAAGGACCCACAACTAAAATATACAACTATATACTGGGGGGATTTGGGGAGAAAAAGAAGAAAAAAAAAAGAAGAAAAAGAAGATTGGCAACAGTTGTTAGCTCAGGTGCCAATCTTTTAAAAAAAAATGTGAATACTGCTTAAAAAAAAAGGACTACAGAACACCTAGATTAGAACAGGGCCTGGGATACAATAAACACTATGCTATGTCGGAATTTGCTATTATGGTTTTATACAGTTTCTCCAAATCAAAACAGTACAAGATAATAAGCAGAGGTTGTAAAAATATCTATATATAGATATGTAACAGGATGTTAAAATGGAATCCTTTCTGCTCAGGTTCAGGTAAACCTGTAAACCTGATAACAAATCCGTGGGTACCAAGTACCTGCACATTCCAGAGTATGCCAGGACTTGCAAAGGTGATGTCTCAAAGCCACTGTAAGAAATTTTGAAGTTGAGCTGGGAAAGAGGTTACCTTTGGAGAAGGTTGTTGGAGCGTGGAATTTCTCTTCCCTACTCTCTTCCCCATGGAAGAGAGAATACAGGTGTTTCCCCTTTCCTCAGGCCTAGTGAGAGGAGTTGAGGGGGACAATGGAGAGCTTCATGTGTGTCCCCTGGAGGTTGGGGGACACAGAGGACAAGTGTCTGACTCACACTTGAGAAATCTAAAGGCAAAGGACTGAGATTATTGGAGAGAAAGAGGGAGGCACTGGTACTTCAACTGATGGTGAGGGCCAAAGGATGTGAGAAGGTTTCCCATGGAACAGATGTGGACCCTGCTGGAGAAAGCCAGCCTGGAGCAGTCTTAAAAGAGCCTCTGCCCAAGAAGGGGGAGGTTGTGGAGGAGGGACAATGGGACTCTAACAGGGTTGGTGTGGGGTGGACTCAATGCCTGGGGGTTAGGGGTAAAGTTATGAACAGTCAGTCCAAGGCATTGGCCAAACTGGGAATTACAAGGAGATGTATGTCCAACGGAAGAGCCCTAGAGAAAATGAGAAAAGCTCCTGGTGAGAAAGAAGCAGCTATAAATATCCTCTTACTCTAGAGCATGCCTTCAACAAAGGACAGTGCCCCCTTTCTCCAAATTCCCACTCCTTCTAGGCCCAAGTTACAAACAGTGAGTAATGTGAGCTGGGATTGAAGTAAAAGGGCAAAATTGGGGAGCAAGAGGAATAGGACAGAAGCCAATTATGTCCCTCCCTCTCTACAGGCTGAACACCTAAAACCCACTAAGCTGGGCAAGGGCGAAATGCTCACTTGAATGAAATTTAGACTTTTAACTACATGTGAACTACATGTACTTGTACTACATCGGGCTAGACATTTTAATCATTGAAACAAAGCTTTTCACTTTCTAAGAGTGAGTGATAAATCCAGGAGATGGAAAGGAAATAGTTCATAGAACGTGTTTGAAGGGACAGTGATGACAAAGAATAAGGCTGTTTTTCACTTTCACATATTGAGTTCCACCCAATCAAAGTAATGTGACTCATGTAAGTAGACCTCCTCAAAATACAGAAAGTTGGGCTGAATTAGGGGTCCATCTTGAAGGGGTGACCTGGGCATGAGAAATGAGCAAATGATAAAAGAAGTAACTTTTATATCATAAGGGGAGGAAGTATGGATCTATGTAGAACAAATTACAACATGTTATAGCTACTGCTATCCTATCCCTTCCTTGTCGAAAATAGGAAGAAGAGGGGCCGGCCTGGCAGTGGTTAAGGTCACATGCTCTGCTTTGGTGGCCCAGGGTTCACGGGTTCAGACCTCAGGCGTGGACCTCCATACCACTCATCAGGCCATGCTGTGGTAGCATCCCACATACAAAATGGAGGAAGATTGGCACGGATGTTGGCTCAGGGACAATCTTCCTCAAGCACAAAGAGGAAGATTGGCAACAGATGTTAGCTCAGGACCAATCCTCCTCACCAAAAAAATGAAAGAAAGAAAGAAAGAAAATAGGAAGAAGAGAGTGAACATGTATATTAGAATATATGTTAAAACACAATGGAGGATATGCATGTTTAATTGGTGGAAATGATTTTTGATTAAAGTATATGCTTTTTGATGTTAAGGAGTCCATGAGAATTGTATTCATTCATTCAAACACTTATTGAGCATCAATTATTATCCAGGCAAAGTTTCTCTTAGCATGTGTTTCTGTCTAATTAGAGGTGCACACTGATTAGAAAAAGCCTCTCCTAACAGTAAGCTGGGAAAGGCCTGGCCTCCTTGATTAAACAAGTAACGCTGTGGCTGCTATTCAAGGTAGAAGGTATGTGGCGCTTACATATGTTCTATAAAAATGGTATGTTGGGGCTAGAAAACACATTTGATATGGGCACACTTCCCACTATTTGTGCTCTGCTAGATGTTGAATTGTCCTTAGCAGACACGTGCCATTAGAGGCACATCCCAAACCTTCAGGCATGGTCCCACATGGCAATTACTTTCAGAACAAGATCTTACAGTTCAGCACGTACACCAGTTTCTAGATTGTAGCTGTCATCGGTGTCAGCCAAAACCACAGTTCAACTAACTTTATTTGGTTACAAACGTAATTGGAATTAAGGTTTAGAAGGAGAGAGAAGATAGATCTAATCTTCTCAACATAAAAGAAACCACATATATACTTATTTTCTTTCTCATTTTTGGGTATGCTCATTGTTGAGGAGCTCGTCCATGAAGCGCGGGTCTAACCTGAGAGGGTGGCATATGAAGGGTGGTCCTGAAACGTTCTAAACCTAAGGGAGCAGTAGTGGAAACTGTCGCCATCCCTCTAGCTTGTCTCACCCAGTGGACGGCCACGTCCCAGCTCAGGGGCACCGTCCCGGCACTTGTGCTGCTGTTGGGCTCCCCACCACGGAGCACAAGCATGCCCTCCTCCTTTGTTCAGGGACAGAAACTTCTGCTGAGCTTTCCTTGCCCTACAGGAAGGAACTGGTTCCTTGGCACGCCCTTCCAAACAGTCCAGTCTGGTGCACTGTTCTGCATCACCCGAAGGGAGAATGAAAAGACCTTTTCACGGCTTGAGATCCTTCAGACAGGAAGAAACCTTCACACCCGCTTCTGATGAGCCCCAGCAAAATGGTTCCTTCTCAGCTGAGGAACAGAGAGAGACTTCAGGAAAACCTTGGCAGAAAAATCATTCGCCAGTAAGGCAAGAGTCTGAAGGAAGGGTGGGACCACAAAAAGACCCATTGTCCACGTCCCTCCCACTTTTTCACTTTTCTGGTTATTTGGTCAGCACTCGAATCACCAGAGATGACTGAGAGGGAGACGCTTTGCTAGGAGGTTTCTAAAACTCAAATAGATGAAGCTTAATTTGAGATAATCTGAGGAAATTATTAACTATGAGTTGAAGACCAACGTCCATTTGTCATCTAAAAATGAAGTAGCCGGCATAGGACGAGTCTTAGAAACCCTGACTCACTGCTTTAGCTGAACTTGAAGTTTTAGTTCCTCGAAACACAGCAGAACTTTCCCCCAGTAAACATCTTTTTAAATGAATATTCACTATCGACTGAAAGCACAAAGCAAACTGAAGACCCACTTCCTTCATTCACTTCTGCCTCTAAACCTCCTCTTCCTCTGCTTCGATTTCCTGCAGAACACTCCTCCTTGAAAGTAAGCATGTACCCCACACAGACAAAATAGATTCATCTTTAGTAAAAGGCAGATAGGATGAAACAGTGCCCAGAATAACGTCATTTTTGTGGCTTTGGAATTACAATAGAACCAATACCAAAAAACACAGCAAAAGTGGATGAACTGATCTTGAAGAAGATATGTTGGTCCACATAATCAGGCCTACCACTCTACATGCCTTCCTAAATAAATATCTTTTTTCTTGCCTTGTCTAATAATATTTTACCAAATGCTTGTGGTGGGTGGTGTTCTAAGTACTTTACATGTAATAAACTCACTTAATCCCCAAAACTCAATGGGACAGATGAGCAAATCGAAGCACAGAAAGGTTTAATAACTAGCCCACCATTATACAGCTATCAAGTTGCAGAACTTGTATTTGAACCCGGGCTGATGTGAGTCTAGAATGTATGCTTTTAACCAATTTACTGCTGGCTCTCAGTCTTTTCAAAAGTCCCTGTGGTTCTACATAAGGAACTGGCCTCATGTCATGTCCCTCATGGGCAGTCCCTAAAAAATTCACAAAAGGAATATTGTTCATTTAAGTACATCGACAAGCTAACTCATTTTTAATGGTGATTCATGGGGAGGGAGAAATATAATTTCACATACTGAATGACCTAATAACCTTGATACATAATCAACCATAAAAAAAGTCTCCATCTCCAGTTTCCCACGAATTACTCATAGATAAATCCATAGCTGTGTCATTCTTTGGGTCATAGCCACCAGGAAACTCAACCAGAAAGAGTGACTCAAAGCGTATGAAACACTCTTTTGGTGTTAGATCTAACTTAACATAATGATAGAACATTAGAGCTGAAAAGGGCCTTGGAGTTGATGGAATTCAATCTCCTTAAGTGAGGCTGTCTAAGAAGAATAAATGAGTTGCCTCAGGTCCTAGAGCCATTCAGCGGAAGAACCCCCAGGAGAACAAGCTCACAGACTTCCCAGGAGCCAGTGCCTTTCTCCACTTTACCATGCTGCTTGCCCCATCCCATGTGACATTGTTATATAAAAAAGTATATTTTTATATAAAAAAATGTCAAAAAATGTTCTCATGACCTGTGGCTAAAGACACTTTCCTATGCTTTTTACAGACAAGTGTTAACATAAGCATATTCACTGGTTAAATTCTGGAAATATACTTGATCTCCTTCAAACACAAGTCAGGTGGTGCTTACCTTTTCTTCGTTTAGAGAAGCAGACAGGTCACAAAACACTAGGAGGACATGAAATATACGTATGGGAAGTGGAACTTTTTTTTTTTGAGTAAGATTAGCCCTGAGCTAACATCTGCTGCCAATCCTCCTTTTTGTGCTGAGGAAGACTGGCCCTGAGCTAACATCCGTGCCCATCTTCCTCTACTTTCTATGTGGTACACACACCACAGCATGGCTTGCCAAACGGTGCCATGTCCGCACCCAGGATCTGAACCAGTGAACCCCGGGCTGCGGAGAAGCGGAATGTGTGCACTTAACCACTGCACCACCAGGCTGGCCCAAGGAAGTGGAACTTTTTATCCTACTTACATGGGTCCTCACTTTCTATTATTCCATTATATTTCATCACCAATCATTTGTTCCCAGTGGAAATCATTGGTGATACTTCTGAAAACCATTAGGAAATGTTTTAAGTTCTGTGAAAGAGAAAACGCGTCTCTTTTCAAAATGTCAGCTCTGTGGCGTCCCCTCTGGTCCATGAGTGAGGACCTCCATGGTCCGCCTGCCTCTCGTCTCCCTCTGCCAGGGCACTGAACACAGCCATTAGTTTCTTCTTTCCAAATCACAGATTTCATCCTATTATCTGCATCTCAAAAACCTTCAGCAACTCTCCACTGTCTTCAGGATAAAGCCCAAACTTTGAAAGCCCTAAACAGACAACACTATATGTCTTTCAAGTCCATCTGACTTTGTGTACCTACACAAACCATCGACTCCAACAAAATTAGCTTGTCCCCAGTTCCCCAAACACACAGAGTGCTTACCTGTCTCTGCACCTTTGCCCACGTGGCTTTCCCTCCCAGGATATCACCTCAACTGCCTATGCCAATCCAATTCTGATTCACACAGTAAGGCCCAGCCTGGAGGCCTCCCTGACAAGCTAAGCTTCCTGAAATCCTCTGAAAGCTTTTATTACTGGCAACACTGATTTCAAATTTGCTGTTCTATTTTTATTTTATTTTTTATTTATTTTTATTTTTTTAAAGATTTTATTTTTCCTTTTGTCCCCCAAACACCCTGGTACATAGTTGTATATTTTTAGTTGTGGGTCCTTCTAGTTGTGGCATGTGGGATGCCACCTCAGCATGGCTTGACGAGTGGTGCCATGTCCATGCCCAGGATTTGAACCGGCAAAATCGTGGGCCGCCGAAGCAGAACGCGCAAACTTAACTACTCGTCCACAGGACTGGCCCCATGTTCTGTTTTATTTTAATTTTTCCATGTAATTGCTCTTGTCTTCCCATCCAGTTTATAAGCTCCTTTAGAGCAGGGAACATTTTTTAGACTAAAAATATTTCTTCTGTGCCTTAAACACATAAAGAATTAAGTAAGTACCAATAGCTGATTATTTAATTGCTTTTCCATTCTCTTCCCCCTTTCCCAATATTCTCCTTGAAGAGATGGCATTTAAAACATTTTGGATGGGGGCTGGCCCCATGGCCGAGTGGTTAAGTTCGCGCGCTCTGCTGCAGGCGGCCCAGTGTTTCGTTGGTTCGAATCCTGGGCACGGACATGGCACTGCTCATCAAACCACGCTGAGGCAGCGTCCCACATACCACAACTAGAAGGACCCACAACGAAGAATCTACAACTATGTACCGGGGGGCTTTGGGGAGAAAAAGGAAAAAATAAAATCTTTAAAAAACAAACAAACAAACAAAAAAAACATTTTGGATGATTTTACATACTTATTCTAAAAACCTAAATATATCTTTATGTACAGCCTTTTACCTATAATTCATGGTTAAATACAAAGATAAGCCACTGCAGTATTTATTAACGGGTTAAGAGAATTAAGAAAATAGGAACAGATGAACTCAATGTTGTTTGTTTTCTTTTAAAAGTCTACCCAAGTTTGCCCCAACATTGGTGGTGAAAGGGGAACAAGAATATAAATGGAGACTCACATATCATATGTTTAAATATTTTAAAGTTATAAATCAAACTAACTATGGAAGTCTGTTCTAATTTTTTTTGCCTTTAAAAATACACCTTCAAAATGAGCTCAAGCCCAGGTTTGACTCCTTCTCTTCCCTCCCCTGTCTCCATTCTACACTATAAGTGACCTCCCACATCCACAAATGGATATTTCAGGTTGCACATCCAAGCTCTGAACACACTCACAACCGCCTCTCTGGCCTGGGGATTCACACCCTGGCAGCAGGGCCTGCCCTCGCAGGCACAGGTGAAGAAGAGGTCCTTTTTAAAGTGGGGCCACTCTTGCTCAGGTCTAGGGGAGATACTGAATCTACTCATTTTTACTTAACATAAATTCATTCAGAATTTTTAGCTGCATTCAAAACACCAAATAAAAACTAAAACCTTTATGACTTTAAAAAACCAGTTAAATTTTTTTTTAAGTTTCATCTTCTTAAATATAAAAGCACATAAAAAGAGAAACATATAGTACAATTAAAGATTTGCAAAGGGGCTGACCCTATGGCCGGCCAGTGTTTAAGTTCACGTGCTCCGCTTCGGCAGCCCACGGTTTCACCAGTTTGGATCCTGGGTGCAGACACAGCACCGCTCATCAGGACATGATGAGGTGGCACTCCACATACCACAACAAGAAGGACCTACAACTAGAATATACAACTTTACTTGGGGGCTTTGAGGAGAAGAAGAAGAAGAAAAAAAAAGAAGATTGGCAACAGAGGTCAGCTCAGGTGCCAATCTTAAAAAAAAATTGGCAAGTTACTATACACTATAACTATTCCTAGTAACATACCAATAGTTTCACAGCAAGATGATTTATATTAAAAACTCATTTGGAAAGATGTAACAGTCACAACTGACAATACCTGAACACATAGTTTTAAAAATATGACCACAGATATATTACTTAATGAACAGCAAGACACAGTTCCTTTTTTTTTCAATCCTTCTCCACGTTAGCTTCTGAGTCATGGTGTTGTTTGGCAATTGTAATCAGTCTCCATCTTTTCTCAGTAAGCAGTGCTCTTCTTACAAAGATATAATCATATGTAAACTCTGCATGAATTGGATTCCTCAATGACTAAGTAAATAAATGTTAGTGTATGTAGGACAAGTCTATTTCATGGTTCTGTTTCAAAAGAGACAAACATGTGTTTTGAAATTACATGTCCATAAAATTATCTTATGTACCACAAAAGAAAATTATCTTTTTTTTTTTTTAAAGATTGGCACCTAAGCTGATAACTGTTGCCAATCTTCTTTTTTTCTTTTCTTTTCTTTTTTTTTCTTCTTTCTGCTTTTTCTCCCCGAATCCCCCCCAGTACATAGTTGTATATTTTCGTTGTGGGTCCTTCTAGTTGTGGCATGTGGGATGCCGCCTCAACATGGCCTGATGAGTGGTGCCATGTCTGCACCCAGGATCCTAACCAGCGAATCCCTGGGCTGCCACAGTGGAGCACGCGAACTTAACTACTCGGCCACGAGGCCGGCCCTGAAAACTATCTTATGTACCACAAAAGTAAAAGAAAAACATCAAGAAAGAGGACTCAATCTTATTCTGATAACTTATAGTTATCATTCAGAGTAAATAAGGAATCCAAGAAAGGGATGGCAAAACAGAGATTGTCTAGGTCAGCAATGAACATTCCTGGAACACAGAATATTGTTAATGACATTTGCTGCACTGTAGGCATCTGTCTCTCTTTTTTTCCCCCTCTTCCTTTTTATTCACTTATGCTGTTTCCATCACCTGGTTCTCTCTTTCTTGTGCCTTAAATTTGCCAGTGACAATCACCCTTGCTGGAAATGTAACGCTCTTTCTGCTGCTCCCCTCTTCTGGAATTGACTTTCTTAACAATATTACAAATGTACACTTTCAAAGATAAAAAATCCACCAGTGTCTTATAAGCCTAATAAATCAGCATTTTTCACTTTTTATTTTCCCTTAACATAATTTCTACATAGTTGCAATCATAGTACAGACAACAAATATGAAACTAGCTGGCCACATTTTGAAGTTTCTAACATAACAAATCATTATTCTGAAAACTGGTAAATAAAGGACGAAAAATCAAACATTTTTCCTAGCTTTCTTATGAACTGTTTTTCAGAGTAACAATATAGTCGATGTGGGAAAGTTTTTCTAAAATCTCTGCCAATAAATGAAATGAGTTAATGTATCTAGACAGTAGTCATTAATGGATCTAAACAATAATTGTCAATAGTGAAACAGGTAAAAAGCTTTATAAAAATGGGTCAGGATGATTACATCAATCTTTACATCGTAAAAAAGAGAGACTGCATAGTATGTATCAGGCTCTACCCGTGAAATATTCTTGCCAAAAATAATCAAATCAAGATCTAATTATCCATTTGCTATTTACCAGTAAATACTGGGGATGGAGGAAAGTGTTAAGTGACACCATGAGGATAAAACCAATCAAATTCAGAATGTGGAAATTTCTACAGAAAAATGACCTACTTCTTCAACAAATAATTGGCAAGAAAACAAAAAAGAGGAAAGAGGAACTGTTACAGATTAAAAGAGGCTTAGGAGACATACTAACCAAAAGCAATGTGCAGACTTGGTTTTGATCCCAATTCAAACAAACCAACAATATAAACACATTTGAGACAATCAGAGAAATTATATTTGATATATTTGATAATATTAAGTGATTATCAATAATTTATTCAGTGTGATAATGGTATTGTGGTTATCGGTTTTTTTTAAAGAGTCTTTATTAGCAATATATACTGATGTATTTATGGAAGAAATGGTATGTCTAGGATTGGCTTTCTTTAGCTTAATAGGCTTTATATTTTAGAACTATTTTAGATTTACAGAAAAATTGAGAAGATAGTACAGAAATTTTCCATATATGTCAAATCCAGTTTTCCCTATTATTGACATCTTACATAAGTATGGTACATTTGCCACAATTAATGAACTAATATTGATATGATTAACCAAAGAGCATATTTTATTCAGCTTCAGATTACCTAATGCTCTCTCTTCCAGGGTCCCTCCAGCATCACACATTACATTTAGTTGTCATGTCTCCTTAGACTCCCCTCGGCTGTGAGTGTTTCTTAGACTTTGATTGGTTTTGATGACCTTAACAGTTTTGAGGAGTACTGGTCTGATACTTTGTAGCATGAGCATCTATTGGAATTTGTCTGGTGTTTTTCTCATGATTAGACTGTGATTATGGGTTTTGGGAAATAAGACCACGGAGGCCAATGTGATTTTCTTCACATTATATCAAGGGTACATACTATCAACATGATTCATGGCTGCTGATGTTGACCTTAGTAGTGTTCGTCAATTTTCTCCACTGAAAAGTTACCCTTTTATCTTTCTTCCATACTGTACTCTTTGGAAGGAAGTCACTACGTGGAGCTCACACTTAAGGAGTGCAGGGTGTTATGCTCCTCATCCTTAAGGGTGCAGGATCTGCATAAATCATTTGGAATTCTTCTAAATAGGAGATGTCTTTTCTCTTCCATTTATTTGTTTATTTATTTATTCAATCATTTATTTCTATCAATATGGACTCAAGGATACTTATTTTATACTTTGAATTATAATACAACGCTTCTTTATTTTGTTGCTCAAATTGTTCCAATTTTGGCTCTTGGGAGCTATTTCAGTTAGCTCCTATATCCTTTTGACGTACCCCCATCACGGGTGTGTGTGTGTGTGTGTGTGTGTGTTTGGCACTTTTTTACTTTCTAGCACTACAAGACACTCCAAGCTCATCTTGCCTATTTTGTGCTCCAGTCCTAAAATCAGCCATTTTTCCAAGGAGCCATGGGTCATTTTCTTGGAGAATGGTATTAAAAACCAAAGTCTGGGCTCTAGGTGTGCTCATTGCTACTGGGATATCACTGCTTCCAGGCCCTCTGAGCTGACAGAGCATGGAAATATATGTGTGCATACTAACTGATATATATACAAATATATCTAAATATTTCTATATGTAACCATCTATATCTATATTAAGCTAAACATGAGCTCATACTAATGTTGGGTTTTGCTTTTAATCTAACTGTAAGATGGGAGAGTAGGGGAGGTTTAAAGGAAACAAGATTGCCCAAAAGTTGGTAATCGTTGAAAGTGGATGATGTGTAAATGTAAGCGGGATGGTGTAATGGTCCATTACTCTATTCTTTCTACTCTTGTGTATGTTTTAAAATTTTCATTAAAAAATTATTATTTAAAAATAAGAATAGTTACAATTAGCAAGGGTACCTCTGGCCACACTCCAAGCACATTTACTCTTCCTTTATACAACATTCTAATGAGAATTGTTAGCTAATTTCCAAACATAACTAATCAAAAACTTTAAACACTTTTAAAGACTTTTTAAAAGTACACAGTGATAAAAGTGAGAAACGACAGGTAACAAGAAGAAAACTTCTAGAAAAAAACTATTAAAAATAACACAGAAAAGATAATTTACTGCAATAGCAGCTAGAATATACACCTTAATAAGCTCTGAGAACATTATTGTATTTCCTTTAAAAAGCTGTTATCCATAATAATCTACAAAGATAGACACTAAGTCACCTATAAAACTCAGCTGTCTAGAACAACTCACTTCCCAAGGTTCCAAACAGCCAAATATTGCAGTTCAGCTCTAGACACCTGGTTCTCCAAAATATCTGCGTAATTTATATTTCCACAGAAACATATATTTAGTGTTGATGAGTATCTCAGATTTAATTTGAAAAGAAAAAAAATTCAACAAAACAAATTCTTCCTCTAATAACTCTGTGAACGAAAAATACTACATGAAAGATTTTTTTCAAATTCCACTTCTGATTAAAGATGTAAAGCAGGTTATCAGCTTAAGTTTGCACACCTTTTCACAGAATACTGTGACGTTTTTCTCTCCCTGCAAAAGAGAAATTAAAGCCATACTGATATGCCATGTGTTCAGAAAGTAAATATGTTTTGCTGAAAAATATCCTGAATCAGTGAACTCTTTATTGGTCAGTCTAATATGTTGAAAGAAATGTTTTGACAGTTACTATTAAATGTTTCTCCCTAACTTAGATCAAAGATAGGAGATGGGGGAGAAAGAGTCTATCTTTTTCGTCTGTTGCATTATTTATCATCTATTTTTGTTTATTTTCTCCTTTTTGTCTATGGCATGCAAATAAACAGGACCCTTTCTTTTTTGAGTGCCTGGCACAAAGAGTGCTTAATAGAGCTCCAACAGGCTTTGGGAAGGAGAGAGGCTTGGAGACCTGGAATAGCCCAAAGGCTCACTTCCAGGCTGACCCATACCCCACTAGTCCCCTGGCTGTTAGTACTGCAGACTCCTTGGGAGAGTGACTTGTATTCAAGAGATGGTGGCAAGCTCTCCCAAGAAGACTCTTCTTGGGGTATAATGTTCAAGAAATTAACCTCTAGGGGTACTTCCTTTATCCATCTGCTTCGGAAAGGCTTCTAGGCTCATTTTAATAATTTACAAAGAAGACTAAAATAGATATGATCCTGTGGAAATGTGAACAGCAAAACCCATGTCAGCATTATCTATCAGCAGATCAGGCAGGTGTTTATGAAAAGCCTGCGAGATCGACACATTGATACACGTGTTCCCTCTGTTTTCATAGCTCTTTGTTCCGCCACAACTAGTGCTGGGATACTTCCTTGAAGGACAGGATTTGTCTGCTCTTTGCTTATAGGATTTACCAGAAACTTCTGGAAGGGGTGGCCAAATTGCATGTTCAGCCCTGCTGCCTGAAGACCAATGTACCCTTCAGACTTAAAAAACATCCTCAAGAACCTTAGTTCAGGTAACTTCTCTCAGAAGATCAGAAATAAGGTGACTAATTTCCCTTCCGTTTCACCATGCCATACCTCCCACTCCACCCCCTGCTCTGCTCCTTCTCCTCCAGCCCCCAACCATGCCAAGTAGAGAGCAGTCTCCTCTCATGTAGAAAACCACAAGGGTGTGTCCGAAATACTGCAAGAACAACATGTATTTGGGCCATTCCCATTTGGCTGTCTTCAGTAATATAAGATACGGATTCCACAGTGCAGGAAACTCAAGTTTAGTCTGAGAGTCAGGAATTTGAGGATTCTTTATTGAGCCTAGTAGCACACTGCCAGGAGTCTAGGCAACAACACCCTTGCTTTTCCTTGTTTGTGAGGCAGAGATAATGATACCAACTCAGGGGCTCATGTTTGAGCTAATTAATGATTGCACAGCGCTGAAAATAAAGGGGCTTCATGGTACAGGCAGGTAATATGTCTCTTTAGGAGTGAGACATATTAATTACACTGTGTGAGAACCCAGCAAAGCTGTGACAATCCCTTCAGGAAGGTGGTCTAGGTAGACCCCCCCATTTCATTTTTATGATTATATACTTGCTTCCCGTTTTCCTGCTCTAGACTCATCTTCTCAATAGTGCAGAACTATTTTATTTATATTTCTTATTTAACTCCTTACCTCTGGCTGGCTTTCAGTCAGTTCAATTTCTCTGGGTGCGTGTTACAGAGCATTGCGTTTACCAGGCTGTTGTTTGACAGACTAGAGAGGAGTGACTCCTCGGGGACCAAAGGGAAGCTCCTTGGCCTGGCAGGCTGAGTGCCCCACAGAGATGCAGCACCTTCTCCCCACCAGCACAAGTGACAGCTTACTATCCCTATAGGGGTAGGCTCTGGGGGCCTTGGGGCAGAGTTGCCAAAGCTGTTTGTTACCAACCTTGTTCCTGACAAAAATATTGACTTTCTGTTATGTAAGATAGCTACAAGGAAAGTTTTTTTTCTTTTAATGCCATTAATTGGGGCAAAGGATGGGAAGGTTGTGGTACAAGGAAACAAAACAGGTTTTGGACTTGGCTGCCTAGGAAACATCACAGGCATGGTTAATCCCAACAGTCACAAAACTGTAGAAAGGGGAAGCAGTGTCCTGTACTTACTCTGTCAAGGTGAAATTAATAAATCAAACCAAATCAAGAAAATTGAACAAACTGCTAAATACCTCCTAAGTATTAAGTAGTCATTGAGATATAAGATAGTTAAGGAAATTAAGTTGAAAGTAAAAGGTACAGAGAAACATTTATTCATCCAAGCAACAAACATTTATTGAGCACCTACTATGTGCCAGACACTGTGCTAGGAATGGGGATACAGCAGAGAACATGAGACAAAAATCTCTGCTTCACAAAGTTTACATTGTAGAGGAGAGAGAGAGACACTAAACAAACAAATGAGTCAGCAGGAAAATATATAGTAATATGTACTGTGCAGATAACTCATGGCGGTTGAGGTGGTCGTGACTGAATGGCCTTTCTGCAGAGGGGACGTTTAAGGTAAGATGTGAAGGACAAGAAGGAATCAGTCCTGTGAGGATCAGGGAAGTGTGTTCCAGGCCAAGCAAATGGGTAGTGCCAAATCCTCAAGGTGAGAAGGAGTTCTGATTGTCAAGTAACTGCTCCCAAGTGGCTGGGGCACAGCAAGGGGGTGAGAGTGAGTTAGGTGCGGGCAGGCACCGGTTCACCAAGGGTCTGTAAACCCCATAAAGACCGGAGATTTCTGAGTGTGATGGGAAGCCACTGGAGAGTCACCAGCAGAGAAGAAGTAGGCTCTGACTTGTGCCTTTAAAGGATGACTCTGCTGCTGTATGTGGAAAGAACTGTAGGGGTAAAGGGTACAGAAGAAGACAGTGGCAGACCGATGAGGACACTATTGCAGTGTGGCAGTTACGTCCTTAGACAGTCCTGGGATAACTACTCACTCATTTATTAGGAAAACTAATGACAAATGATCATTTTGTGTGCATCACTTCACACGCCACATCTACACATCTGCTGGGAGAGTTAAAACATAACCCATGTTTGTGGACTGGGAAATTTTAGATTATACTGAATAACCAGAGAGCCATGGCCAAACAGTACTTTGCACATCTGGATTGTACATTGATGGTGTTTAACTCATTCTGGCCCTTTGAACAGCCTTCAGTTTCTTGTTGACTTCCTACCATACTTTTGTCAGTGGTTGCTCCAAAACCACACTCTCCTCAACCATCAATTCTCTCCTAGACCCATTTTTGGGGTGGTGACTTTATTTCTTTCTCTACAAAGAAAAGTGAAACTCTTCAGCATGAATTCCTTCTTGCGTCAACTTCACATTCTGATACTTCCTCTTACTTTGAGAAGATGCTTCTCTCCTCCCCTCTAAGACTGTAGTCCACCTGTGCTCAAGTCTCACCTCTCAACCAATATGCACCCCCAAATGAGTCCCTCATTCTGAAGCATTTTTAGTATTGTCTCTCTTCTCCTTTCTCCTCTTTATGCTTCTAAAACTGCCTCGTGTGTCCTGTCTTAACAAGCAGCCCTTCCTTCTGTGCTCCTAACCCTAGACAGCCTCTAACCTCCCCCTCTCCCAGCCTCTGCATCTCCTCCAACCTGTAAATAAACCTCAGGCTCCCTCTCCATTCACATGTCCATTTTCCTCTGCTCTCATAACCTTCAAGAACTGTATGAATTCAACCATAGCCTTCTTTTTGTCAAACCCATTATCCTCTTCCACTTATCCATTTCTTGAATTCCCTCTTTTATTTTTTACTTTCTAATTGTGTGAATTATGTTTTTCTTTTTAAGTTTAATCATTCATTATAAGGCTCTCATCATGTACTCAACACTTACAGATGACTCCCAGATACGTATGATCTATAAGGCCCTTCACTGGCATTCTTTCTCTAAACTTACTACAGGTCCACAATCCCTTATGAAAAGTCCACTGGGGCCAGAAGTATTTTAAAAATAAGAATCCTCAGATTTTTGAAAGGTAATATGTACATATACTGTACTACATTAATATTTCTGCAGCAAAAATTATGACAATTCACTCTAAGTGGGATAATTAAAGACAGTAAATTGCCTCATAAGAGTTCAGGTCAGATTTTGCTGCCAATTTACAAAAAGAAAGAGAGGAAAGAAGGAAGAAAAGAAAAAAATACTTTGCAAGCTTTCACCTTCTCATTTGTTCTGATGATATTCCAAATCTGTTTCTCCATACTGCGCTCTCTGTTATTCCAAAACTTTCTACCTGCTTTTCAAGTTACTACTTCAAAGTCAACATTTTCTAAAAAGAACAAATCAATTTTCCTTTGCAAGCAGTCTCCCTTTCTCAAGAATTTCATTTGTCACCACCAAGATCATTTTTCTAGCCTCCTAAACTAAAAACCTTAAAACCTTTCCGTTCTATCCACTTTTGCCTCTACATGTAAACTATTATCAGATCTCTTGACTTCAGCCTATTCAATAGCCTCTACCTTAATACAAGCCCATACTGTTTTACCAGCCTCTTGGGCAGTTTCTGAGATTCCAGTTTCCATCTGTGTTCACAGCTTTTTATTTCCCTAAACCCAGCCCTTCCATCATACTAAGAATATCAATGCCACTACCTCTGAAATATTTTATTCATCATGAATGCCTCTTTGCTCAAGACCTTACAACAATTTCTCTGTATTTAAAGATTGGATCCCACCCCAACTTAATCCTGAAAAAATTCTACTTCCTAAGGTCCCTCTCTGTACTATTCTCTCTTACCAAACACATTCTACTCTGCTTAATTTGTCTTCTCCTGTGTTCAGCTATCACCTTGATTCTGATGCCTTTCTTAATTGTAACAGAACAACATAGTATCCAATGTAACTGATATACTGTACCTTTTTTTCAGTCTTAAATAAAATTAGTTTGTCATTTGTAGGCTTGTTTTAGGATAAGTTGTTGGTAGTTTGTGTGTCTGAGTTAGTCAGTGGACTTCCAACAATTCCCTTTTCATTCTCTTCCTCTTTTGCTGAAAGGAGAAACTCCCAAGGTACCTAATTAACAAGCATGAAATGAATAAATAAACTGCACATGTACCAAGCATAAGGAACAAAAGATAAGCCACTGGCAGGATGTTAGCATTAAAACTGCAAAAGCACCAGGGACTTTTAGTGAGCTTTGAATGAATGCTGAGTACATGGGAACTGGAATTCCTTCCCTTATTTTGTGTATTTTGACCTTCCATTGCTTCTTTCCTTTTATCCCGTAATTTACCTATTAATTCCTTCATTACTATTTATGCTATGAAAATATGTGACTTCCATTTAGTACTTTGCATGACAGTCAATGAATATTTACTCACAACCTTGAAAATATTTGCTGTTTCAAATACTGCTTTTGAAAAAGATGAAGGCAGAAAATACAATTCATTGCAGGATCAGCTGGCAACAGAGGAAAGTCAAATATCAATTTATTCAACTACCCCCACAATAATTCCAACCTGAATATCACTTTATTCAGTGACTTTATAAATGACCAGAAGGAAGTGTCGAGAATATCCTCATCAGGTTTACAGATGAAGCTAGATATTGCTAATGCTCAGATAGATAGGAATAAAATTCCAAACACTTCATTTAACTTAAGAGTGATTCTACAAACTAAGGGAAATTCAATAGGGACAGCAGCTTATTCCGATTTAAAGAAAAACTACAAGATGTAATAGACAAGTTGGCTAGGTAAAGATAGAGCAGAAAAGACCTGTATTAGGGGAGGAGATGCATATAAACAATGAGTTAATGAGAGCAATGTGATAAAATTTCTCTTAAAAGGCAATATGATAATGAGGTGAATTAACAAAAGTATTTCATAAAATTACAGTTACTAGAGGTAGAAGAACATTACATGGAATCTAGTCCAGTTGTTTTCATTAATTTTTTCAGCAGTAAAACATTTTTTTCAAAAGAAACTGTACACAGATTCAGCCATAAGTAGAAAACAGATACAAGCGAGCTTCTCTGCCTGGGTTCCTCTCCCACCCTGTTTCCCATCCTTTCTTCCTGTTGCAGCCTCCGAGGCACCTCAGGGGATCCCTAGGGCTCCACAGAGCACTATCTAAGACAACTCACATGCCCTGATTTACAAACATAAAAGCTGATGCCCAGGAAGGATAAATAACTTACCCAAGATAACACAGGTGGTCCGTGAAGGGATGAAATCAGAGCTCTGGGCTTTGGCTACACTCAGTGTGTTATAATTCACTGTTCCAGTCACTGCAATTACATGTACTGAGTGTTTTCCATATGCCAGGCACTGCATTAGGTATAAAGAAGATGTGACTAACCCAGCCCTATAGGAGTCTAGTGGAGAAGAGAGATAACTCCTGAATAATATGGAGAAATCACTTGGGATATCACAAAATTCCATGAGAACATGAGAGACATCAGACAATACCAACTGAGAATTCAGAGAAACTTCACAAATGAGATTATATTTAATGAGAGTTTGAGAGATGAATAGATGTTCATCAGGCATAATTTTTTGCATTCACAGGTACTTATTAGATGACCATAGCCAGTTTGTATAATTGAAGTTTCAAAATAAAATAGAAAATCAAAGAGATATTTTTAAGGGTATTTATCATTGCTATAATGTATATCGTCATTTTGTAAAATACCTGAAAAAATTCCTTATTTTGAATTAACCTATACATTATGGTGCAACTTCACTTAATTGCTAAACTCATAGAAGTTAATCCCTAGAAGTATTTGGATACTCTTTTTACTTATTTTAGGCAAAGGTTATGAGAAAATCCAAAGGCAAAGTCGTCTGCACTGGTTTGAATGATATCATCCCCAAAAGGGAGATGCTTTAAATTAGGAGTTTTAGCAGCACTGCCAAACAGTTCCTACTTCCCTCATTGTCTAAGTTGGTCAACCTTCATTTTAAGATTCTAGTAAAACAAAATCAAATAGGAAAAAAGTTCCTCATTATTCAGGGTTCTTATTCGGATCATCTTGGTGAACAGCATGTTCAGGTTTCTAAGGTCCTTCCCTCAAGTCAGCAGGGAATTAGGGAGATGGCCAGATGTTTACTGAGATGACCCAGGTCGCCTTGGAGAGATTCGTTTAGATTGCATTTGTCATAATCACAGAGATTGCTCACAATCACATGTTGCCCAAAGGCTCTAAGCATTTAAGTTAGCATTATCTGTTAGTCTTCCAGTCACACATTTTAGTTTCCTCCATGTTCTTTTGGACATTTTCTTCCACATCGCTGGTTGGAAGCCATTAAAAATATCCCCTGGTAGCTGATAATTAACCAATAATTAGCAAAGGACACAAATCTACGCACAGTGCATTTTTTACCTCTCTATAGATGGCATTTGACTAAAACTGTCAAAAGAGAAAGCCTTCAGGTACAATGGCAGAGAGAAAGCAAAGCTCTGCTAAGAAGAAATGACAATAAAATCAATAGTCATGGGAAGAAACAAGAATAATCAAAATACTAAGTCCCTTCCCTCCAGTGTCGAATCCAAGAAATGGCTAAGAAGATCCATCTGACTCAGAGAGTTAGCAAACTGCCAACTTCAAATGTTTCATTCCACCTTCAAATGTCGCCTCAGCATTAGATATTCTTCAAAAGTCATACACACTCTTCCATACATAGACATACAAACAAATATATTTTTAAAGCTGTTACCTATTTCATTAAATTATGGGTTGCACTCTAATCAGTACCCTAAGAAAAAAAAATAGATCAGAAGTATACAGGGCATGCTTTTCCCAGGGCACATTACAAAACTAGACTAACATACACATTCTACACATTCCATTCCAATAGCTTCAAAGCTATTATGTACAAAACAAAGCAAAGGATAATATTACAGGTGGAGAAGAGAGGATGAATAAGCATCAAAGAGGAGTTTGGGCTGGTGGTGATGGCCACCCCTCATTTTACAAAGTAGCACAGAAGACTTCATACTAAAACACCACACTGGCATTTACAAACAGGGACTGGACATAATGAGTAACCATCGGGTTAAGACCTTGATTCACCTCTTGATCTTAAGACAACATCTCCCATCAAATCTGGTACACAAGAAGCAATGTGGAGCTGTTGATTTAGAATCTGAAACTAACCATCCCATTTCTCAAAGCGCCCTTCTGTGATCTATTAATATCTGATGCAAATAACAACTTGGTATACTGCAAATGAGTCCAGCCCAAAGGAAAGGGGCATTTGAGAGAATAGAAAGTAGCCTGGTTATTTTCCAGCATCAGAAGTTTTGAGTAGAGAGGACTAAGTCTCAGAGAACAGTACCTAGCAGGAACGACCTTGACTGACATTTACTTTGTTAGTTAAGCTCTAAACAATTGCGAAAACACTGTTTAACACTCAGAAAAAGAAAGTATCTAAGTGAACATATTAATAAATAGTCCCCAAGATACTTTCAAATATACGAGATAAAAATGGCATTAGGCCTGTATAATAGTAATAGTTACTGATTCACAATTGTGTATCTCATACTCAAACATTATTAAAGAGACATTGGACAAATCAACGACTCAGAAGGATTCTCTAAGCAAGAACTTACCTCAAGATCCCGGTCATAGTACCTGCTTCTGGAATTATCATATCTATTCCGGGAGTCAGGATGCCTATTCCTAGAGTCAACACTCCTGCTGCGATTGTTGGCACACCCATTGCGCCTGCCACAGCCACATGCACAGCACGTTCGACCCCCCATCGAGGTTCTGGACGGGACCAGTCGTCAGATTTTCCTCAAGAGAGAACAGTAAGTACTGCAGAAGAAGTGAAGTGTCCAGAGCTACATATGCAACCAGATATGGTTCCAGTTGACCCAAATGTCATCAGAGTGCAGCCAGAGGCCTTTGTTCTTGACAAAAGAAGGAATCCCCAATGAGGGATGTGACCAAAACAAATATTCTATTATATTTAGAAAAAAGTCCTTCATCAATTCAAAAGAAGACAAGCCTCCAATTTTTCATCTCTTCAGCCAAAATTATGATATGATCCTCTCTTGATGTCCTCAGGAAAACAAATGGTCATCACTGGCCAGCAACTCCTCTTTATTATGGGAATGATGTCACAAGAGCTTTAATTTTCCCCTGTGCTGCATTAGCTGGTAGGAATTCAGCTTGAAATTTAAGGATGTCAGAGAACAATAACAGTAATTACTACTTATGTAGAGCTGTGTGCACGCCCGGGGCTTTACAATCATTAGTGATCCCTTACAGCGAGATGGGCATGCTGGTCAGGATGAGCACCACCCAGGTATTCCTGAAGGAAATGGAGCTGTCTTGACTAGAGCTGGAAACAAAATGGCAAAGGACTTAATTTAAATGTTTCAACACTTGATGCTTTGAGTCTGACTGCTGTACATATTTTTAATAGTAAGCGCAAAAAATTCATTTGAAGGAAGAGACTGAAAGATAGGCAGGAGCAGAATGAGGGTGAGCGAGAGGCAACAGCATTTCGGTTACTCTTCTGAGGTCTTCACTAATTCCATGAGTGCCCAAAAATATTATTTCAGAAGTCCCACCTCCGCTCTCCATCTCCTCTGATACCCACTGTCCACTAAGGGCAGAGGAGCATTCCGGTTTTTCCCTATTTAACAGCTCCTCCCACACAAAACCCCTGCCCCCACAAACACACTACAAATTTAAACCCTGAGAGGATTACAGAAACTAAGTTATTTAAAAAGAAGAAAAATACAGAGAAGATAAAAGTGTCCTTTATAAAAAAAACACAATTTGTATCCATTCTGAATAGCAATGATGAACACTTTATTACAATATCTTCAGCAAGAGAAACAATCAAACACAAAAATGAGCAAAGAAGATGAAAAGATAATTCACCAAAGAAATACAAATGGCCGATAAACATAAAAAAAGAGTTCCAACCTCCCTTTTAATTGAAGAACTGCAAATTTAAACAATGAGATACCAACAAATTGGCAAAATGAAAAAGATTGATTACATACAACATTTATTAGAAGTGGTATTGTTGTGGGTTCCTAGTTGTGGCATGTGGGACGCTGCCTCAGCGTGGTCTGACGAGCAGTGCCATGTCCGCGCCCAGGATTCGAACCGACGAAACACTGGGCCACCTGCAGCGGAGCGCGAACTTAACCACTCGGCCACGGGGCCAGCCCCTCATACATGGGAAAAAATAGGCACGTTGATTCACTTTGGTTGGGAGCTTAGGTTGATAAAAACTTTTTATGGGTAATTTGATAGTATCTATATCATTTAAAAATATGCACGCTTTTGATTAGGTAATTCCATTTCTAGGGAATCTTTCCCACAGAAACTCTGACCAAAAAACAAAAAACACACCCCAGGGGCTGGCCCAGTGGCGCAGCGGTTAAGTTCACACGTTCCACTTCTCAGCAGACCAGTGTTGCCCGGTCTGGATCCCGTGTTCGGACATGGCACTGCTTGGCAAAAGCCATGTTGTGGTAGGCGTCCCCCATATAAAGTAGAGGAAGACGGGCATGTATGTTAGCTCAGGGCCAGAATTCCTCAGCAAAAAGAGGATTGGCAGTAGTTAGCTCAGGGCTATAATCTTCCTCAAAAAAACAAAAACAAAAACACACCCGATAGAGACAGCATCGTTTATAGAAGAAAAAAGTAGAAATATCTTAAATGTCCATAAATAAATATTGGTAAACCATATAATGGTACAGCCATCATATTACACATATGAAATACTCTGTAGCAACTCAAAAGAGGCATATTTATAGACACTGACTCGGAAAGATGATCACAAAGATTGCTTAGTATAAAACCAAGTTAGAGAATTGTATGCAGTATATGACCCCTTTTGGTAGGAAAAGCTAAAATGAACTAACTCTGTTTATATAAGTGCATAAGAAAAAAGTCTAAAAGCATACACACCAAACTAGTCATCTTCAAGGGTAAAGAGAGAATGTGTCTTTTTTTTTTTTCTGCTTTATCTCCCCAAATCCCCCCAGGACATAGTTGTATATCTCAGTTGCAGGTCCTTCTAGTTGTAGCATGTGGGACGCCGCCTCAACATGGCCTGACGAGTGGTGCCATGTCCACACCCAGGATCCGAACCAGCAAAACCCTGAGCCGGGGCAGCAGAGTGAGCAAACTTAACCACTCAGCCACGGGGCCGGACCCAGAATTTACGTCTTTATTTTGTTTCAGTACTGTGTGAAACTTTTTACAGCAAGCAAATATAATATTTGGAAGAAAAATAATAAATACATTACTACATTCTTAAAAAAAAAAAAAAAAAACCTCAAAACTCTACCACAGACAAAGCCTTCTAGTTTTGAGTTAATGCAGGAAATGGACTGGCTAGTATATATTTATATGTTTATTTATACATATGTAAATAAACAGCACCCACAGTCAGTACACAAAGGAAGACTTGGGTGGAAAGAAAAACAAATCATTCACTGAGCTTTCCTGCTGCATCCTGGTGACCACGATACCTTCAAATGCAAAGTATGACAGATAGATACAGATGACCTGGATGTTTCCAAAGCCAGAAATACAAAGGCAATCAATCTTTTTCTTATAAGGCCAGACATTTAGCTTCTATGAGAAAAACAACTGGTATACCATATCCCACTGTTGGTAATGCCATACTTAGGATATTAAAGCAACATTCTCCAGCCTATAGATTGCTCAGCTTGTGAAACCTCATATGTATCAAAAGACAGCTCTTGCTGCACCCAATAATATCAGGCTTTTTCAAAGACAAAGAAGTCTTCCCTATGCCACCATGCTCTACCTTGATCTTTGCATCTCCACAGCACAAGTGCTGGAGGAGAAGGGTGGAGTCACACTGTGGAAACAGCCACATTCTCTTTCTGCTGCCCATACGTGGCTTATTTATGTATATATGTATGTATGTATTTGGTGAGCTTTCCTGCTCTACCCTTGAAAGCCTAAACAAAAATTAAACTCATACTAGAGATGAAATGCTGCGTATTTGCAACAGCATTCTTTTCTACTATTTTTTACTGCCAATATGCAGCATTTCATTCATGCAAAATTTATAGATAATCTTCTGGTCATACAAATGCAGTCTGACCCTTAGAGCCTCCTAGCCTGGTAAGGCAGAACACTCATAAATCAATACAGCAAGCACCAAGTTCAAGGTACATCCAAGGTAGATGGCAGCACAAAGAAAAAAATAAACAACTTCTCTGGGGCAGAGATCACAAAGAAAGAGCTGGTTGAGCAGGACCTTAAAGTGTGACTAGAAGTTTGCAGGTGGACAAAAAGTGGAAAGACTTTCTAGTCATGGAAATGAATATATGCAAATGCAACAGAATGTCCCATTAAGGAAGCCTGGGAACAATAGTAGCCCCTCAAACAATGCAGTCAGGACTGGTAGAGTTTATGGTAAGTCAGATAATCATAAAAGATTACACATGCACACCTACACCATTTCAATTTAACTTTAATTGCAATATAATTTAAATCATATCTATCCGTTCCTCCATCTTCAAAAAACTTTTGAATAGCCAATACCTTCACTTAGCTCAAAATTCAAAATATGAAGAAGCACACAGTAAAAAGTCTCTCTCCCGCCCGTGTCCCCTATCTGCTCATTTCCCCTACCCCATCATAGGTAATTACTATTAGTTTTTAATGTTTCCTTCCAAACTTCCTTAATGTATCTACAGACAAAGATATATATTCTAATCCCCTTTTTACACAAAATGTAACATGCTATACACATTGCTCTCTATCTTGATTTTTTTTCTAACAGCATGCTTAGCCTTTTCAGTCAGTACTGGTAAAGCATAAAGAGACTCTCATCATGCAGACGGTCTGAAAAGCAGTGAGAGATTGAAGCAGGGCTGTGTGGATAGGACAGGTCCCAGGGTGTGGTGGGGTGAAATGATGGCAAGATCCGACTAGTGATGAAAGCAGAGATATGGGACTAGGCAGGTCCAAGGTCTCAGCAGTCTCTGATCAAAACGCCAAATGGCCCAGGCAATTTACGATGAATTGCCAATAGGAAGGTGGAATGTAGTGTTGGAACAAATGGATGACACTCATAAGTCCTTTAAAGAAGTCCTTATTGGGAAGGTCGAACCTTAATTAGCAAATGCCTCAGTCTCAGGGCTAGGGTTGGGGGTTAGACTTCAGGATTTGGAAGGTCCTACTTCTCGAACAATGACTTTAGAACTGTCCTTGGTGAGATCAGCAGCCTGGGTAACTTGAGACAAAATGTGGGAGTCCAGCAATCAATGTTCATGTACTGTGTCCTAGGCCAACCCAGCAGTGGAGAAGACAACACCATGTCCCACGGGATGGGACAGGGTGGGAGTAAGGTAAATGAGTCTGAAGCCTCTTAAGTACTTCGTATTTTTAACTCAGTCTAGTCTAAGAAATAAGGTAAGGCTGGGGATTGGGCATTCAGAGAAAAATCAGTGAACCCATGTGGAGTAGTGAGAGAGAGAGAGAGAGAGAGAGAGAGAGAGAGAGAGAGAGAGAGAGAGAGAGAGAGAGAAAGGAGACAAAAGGATGGTGGGAAGGGAAAGGGGACGTCACCTCTCAAGTAGTCAACCACCTGGGAAACATGGAAAATGAAAGTGTTAGAAAACGTTTTTTCCTCTTGGCTACCTCAACAAATGCTTGTTGAATTGAATTGTCATCCTTATTGACTAAACTAGAATAATCAAGCTGGAAACTGGAAAATGCTCCACCTTGACAATTATAATTAATTAGACAATGAAAAAGCGGTCAAAAGTGATTGTGGTAGAACCATCTCTGAGATAGCTGAGATAAACCAGGTACCTGTCTGTTTTGAATGATTTGGGAGCATCCCAATCTCAAGAGTGAGGCTGGAGATTCACAGATGTCTCCTGAATGATGGGGCAAGAAGCATAAATGAGAATCAAAATCTGAACAAGTCACTTTTGAAGGAGCAACACTGATTTGGCAAGACTTCTTCTCCTCTATAGATTATAGTTACTTTGGGTTTTCTTTGGGGGGTGGCAGGGGCGAGAAGGGAGGCTTATTTTTTCCTTTTAAAAAGTGCACATACACACACGCTTATACACATGCACATACACTTATAGACAACGGGAAATAAGAGGCTTTATCCAGGTGATCAAGAATGAAAGAATCCAAATGCTTAAAGCAAAATAGTTTTTGCTTGAATTAATCAAATAATTGCTGTACCTGTTTATTTCATTTTACTTGTTTGAACTTGGCTCCAAAATGATTAAAAATATGGCAGTTTCACTTATAATCACTATAGTCATATATAATTCTCTAGATTAAAATAAGTGATTAGCAAAGAAGACATAAAGAAATGAAAAGATATTCCATGCTCATGGATTGGAAGAATAAACATAGTTAAAATGTCCATATTACCAAAGCAGTCTACAGATTCAACTCAATCCCAATCAGAATCCTAATGACATTCGTCATGGAAATAGAACAAGAGAATCCTAAGATTTATATGGAACAATAAAAGACCCCAAATTGCCAAAGCCATCCTGAGAAAAAAGAACAAAGCTGGAGGTATCACACTCCCTGACTTCAAAATTTACTACAGGGGCTGGCTCTGCAAGTGGTTAAGTTCATGCACTCAACTTTGGTGGCCCAGTGTTTCTCTGGTTCAGATGCTGGGCACGGACATGGCACTGCTCACCAAGCCATGCTGAGGCAGTGTCCCACATAGCACAACCAGAAAGACCTACAAGTAGAATATACAACTATGTACCGGAGTTGGGGAGGAGTCGGGGGTGGGGGGGGTGTGTGGTGGTGGCTTTGGACAGAAGAAGAAGGAAAAATTTGGGGCAGGCCCGGTGGCACAGCGGTTATGTTCGCATGTTCCACTTCAGCGGCCTGGAGTTCGCTGGTTCAGATCCCAGATGCAGGCATGGCACTGCTTGGCAAGCCATGCTGTGGCAGGTGTCCCATATAAAGTAGAGGGAGATGGGCATGGATGTTAGCTCAGGGCCAGTCTTCCTCAGCAAAAAGAGGAGGATTGGCAGACATTAGCTCAGGGCTGATCTTCCTCAAAAAAAAAAAAAAAAAAAAACCAAACGTCTATGGACAGTTTATCTTCCACAAGGAGCCAAGAACATATAATAGAGACAGGAAAGCCTCTTTAACAAATGGTGTTGGGAAAACTGGACAGTCACATGCAAAAGAATGAAGATAGACCATTATCTTATACCACACACAAAAATTAACTCAAAATGGATTAAAGATTAGAATGTAAGACCTGAAACCATAAATATCCTAGATGAAAATTTAGGTAGTACATTCTTTGACATAGGTCCTAGTAGCATCTTTCAAATACCATGTCTACTCAGGCAAAGGAAACAAAAGAAAAAATAAAGGGAACTACATCAGACTAAAAAGCTTCTGCAAGGCCTGGGAAACCATCAACAAAACGAAAAGAAAACTCACCAACTAGAAGAAAATATTTAGAAATCATATATCTAACAAGGGGTTAATTTCCAAAATATATAAAGAATTTACACAACTCAACAAGAAAAAAATGAACAACCCAATCAAAAAATGGGCAGAGGAAATGAATATACATTTTTCCAAAGAAGATATAAAGGTGGCCAACGGGCACATGAAAAGATGTTCAACATCACTAATTATTAGGGAAATGCAAATCAAACCTACATTGAGATATCACCTTATATCTGTCAGAATGGCTATAATTAACAAGACAGGAAATAACAAGTGTTGGAGAGGATGTGGAGAAAAGGGAACCCTTGCATACTGCTGGTGGGAATGCAAACTGGTGCAGCCATTATGGAAAACAGTATGGAGATTTCTCAAAAAATTAAAACTAGAAATACTATATCATCCAGCTATTCCACTACTGAGTACTTACCTAAAAAACATGAAATCAATAATTCAAAAAGATGGGGCTGGCCCTGTGATGTAGTGGTTAAGTTCTGTGCAGGTTCACGGGTTCAGATCCTGGGTGTGGACCTACACTGCTCATCAGCTATGCTGTGGCAGCGACCCATATGCAGGGTAGAGGAAGATTGGCAGGGATGTTGGCTCAGGGCTAATCTTCCTCAAGCAAAAAAAGAGGAGGATTGGTAACAGACATTAGCTCAGGATTAATCTTCCTCAGCAAAAAACCCACAATAATAATAATTCAAAAAGATATATGTAGCCCCATGTTCATCACAGCATTATTCACAAAAGCCAAAATGTGGAAGCAACCCAAGTGCCTATCAATGGATGAATGAATAAAGAAGATATAGTGTACCATGGAATACTACTCAGCTATGAAAAAGATTAAATTCTGCCATTTGCAACAACATGGATGGATCTTGAGGGTATTATGCTAAGCGAGATAAGTCAGAGAGAGAAAGATACGGTATAATTTCACTCATATGTGGAAGATAAAGAAACAAACAAATAGATAAGGAGAACAGATTAGCGGTTACCAGAGGAGAAGGCGATGGGGGAAAGGCAAAAGAAGTAAAGGGGTATATATGTATGGTAACAGATAAAAACTGGACTGTTGGTGGTGAACACGATGCAGTCTATACAGACACTGAAATATAATAATATACACCTGAAATTTACACAATGTTGTAAGCCAAACTGATCCCAATAAAATAATTTTTAAAAAAATAAGTGATTAATGTTGGGAAGCAAGGCAAGCCTCTACAAAGTTAAAAAAATTGAAATAATAACAAGCATCTTCTCAGATCATAGTGCTATAAGGCTAGAAATTAATTACAAGAAAAAAGCTGAGAAAGGCACAAAGATGTGGAGACTAAACAATACACTACTGAACAAGCAATGGATCATTGAAGAAATTAAAGAAGAAATAAAAAAATACCTGGAAACAAATGAAAATGATAGCATGCCATACCAATTCATATGGGATACAGCAAAAGCTGTATTAAGAGGAAAATTCATCGCAATACAGGCACATCTTAACAAACAAGAAAAATCCCAAATAAGCAACCTTAAAGCACACCTAACTGAACTAGAGAAAAAAGAACAAATGAAACCCAAAGTCAGCAGAAGGAGAGAAATAATAAAAATCAGAGCAGAAATAAATACTATTGAAATGAAAAAGGCAGTAGAAAGGATCAATGAGGCAAAGAGCTGGTTTTTTGAGAAGATAAATAAAATTGACAAACCACTAGCCAGACTTACAAAGAAAAAAAGGGAGAAAGCTCAAATAAACAAAATCAGAAATGAGCGAGGAGAAATAACAACAGACTCTGCAGAAATACAACAGATTATAAGAGAATACTACAAAAAACTATATGCCAACAGAATGGATAACCTAGAGGAAATGGATAAATTCCTGGACTCCTACAATCTCCCAAAGCTCACTCAAGAGGCAGACAATTTGAACAGACCAATCACAAGGAAAGAGATTGAAACAGCAATCAAAAGCATCCCAAAGAATAAAACCCCAGGACCAGATGGCTTTCCTGGGGAATTCTACCAAACTTTCAGAGAGGATTTAATACCTATCCTTTTCAAGCTCTTCCAAAAAATTAGGGAAGATGGAACACTTCCTAACACATTCTATGAGGCCAACATCACTCTGATACCAAAACCTGACAAGGACACCACGAAAAAAGAGAACTACAGGCCAATATCACTGATGAACATAGATGCAAAAATTCTAAACAAAATTTTGGCAACCAGAATTCAGCAATTCATCAAAAGAATCATACATCAGGATCAGGTGGGATTCATACCAGGGACACAGGGATGGTTCAACATCCGCAAATCAATCAACGTGATACACCACATCAACAAACTGAGGAATAAAAACCACATGATCATCTCAATAGATGCAGAGAAGGCATTTGACAAAATCCAACAGCCATTTATGATAAAAACTCTGAACAAAATGGGCATAGAAGGAAACTACCTCAACATAATAAAGGCCATATACGACAAACCCATAGCCAACATCATACTCAATGGGCAAAAACTGAACCCCATCCCTCTGAAAACAGGAACGAGACAAGGACGCCCTCTATCACCACTCTTATTTAACATAGTACTGGAGGTCCTGGCCAGAGCAATCAGGCAAGAAAAAGGAATAAAAGGAATCCAAATAGGGAAGGAAGAAGTGAAACTCTCGCTGTTTGCAGATGACATGATCTTATATATAGAAAACCCCAAAGAATCCATTGGAAAACTGTTAGAAGTAATCAACAACTACAGCAAAGTTGCAGGGTATAAAATCAATTTGCATAAATCAGTAGCATTTCTATACTCCAGTAATGAACCAACAGAAAAAGAACTCAAGAATACAATACCATTCACAATCGCAACAAAAAGAATAAAATACCTTGGGGTAAATTTAACTAAGGAAGTGAAGGACTTATATAATGAAAATTACAAGGCCTTTCTGAGAGAATTGGATGACGACATAAGGAGATGGAAAGACATTCCATGTACATGGATTGGAAGAATAAACATAGTTAAAATGTCTATTCTACCTAAAGCAATCTACAGATTCAACGCCATCCCAATCAGAATCCCAATGACATTCTTTACAGAATTAGAACAAAGAATCCTAAAATTCATATGGGGCAACAAAAGACCCCGAATTGCTAAAGCAATCCTGAGAAAAAAGAACAAAACGGGAGGCATCACAATCCGACTTCAAAACATACTACAAAGCTACAGTAATCAAAACAGCATGGTACTGGTATAAAAACAGGTGCACAGATCAATGGAACAAAATTGAAAGCCCAGAAATAAAACCACACATCTATGGACAGCTTATCTTTGACAAAGGAGCTGAGGGCATACAATGGAGAAAAGAAAGTCTTTTCAACAAATGCTGCTGGGAAAACTGGAAAGCCACATGTAAAAGAATGAAAATTGACCATTCTTTTTCACCATTCACCAAAATAAACTCAAAATGGATTAAAGACCTAAAGGTGAGACCTGAAACCATAAGGCTTCTGGAAGAAAACGTAGGCAGTACACTCTTTGACATCAGTATTAAAAGGATCTTTTCGGACACCATGCCTTCTCAGAGAAGGGAAACAATAGAAAGAATAAACAAATGGGACTTCATCAGATTAAAGAGCTTCTTCAAGGCAAATGAAAACAGGATTGAAACAAAGAAACAACCCACTAACTGGGAAAAAATATTTGCAAGTCATATATCTGACAAAGGCTTAATATCCTTAATATATAAAGAACTCTCACAACTCAATCACAAAATGGGCTGGAGACATGAACAGACATTTCGCCAAAGAAGATATACTGATGGCCAATAGGCACATGAAAAGATGCTCATCATCGCTGATCATCAGGGAAATGCAAATCAAAACTACACTAAGATATCACCTTACACCTGTTAGAATGACAAAAATATCTAAAACTAATAGCAACAAATGTTGGAGAGGTTGCGGAGAAAAAGGAACCCTCATACACTGCTGGTGGGAATGCAAACTGGTGCAGCCACTATGGAAAACAGTATGGAGATTCCTCAAAAAACTAAAAATAGAACTACCATACGATCCAGCCATCCCACTACTGGGTATTTATCCAAAGAGCCTGAAGTCAGCAATCCCAAAAGTCCTGTGCACCCCAATGTTTATTGCAGCACTGTTTACAATAGCCAAGACGTGGAAGCAACCTAAGTGCCCATCAACAGACGAATGGATAAAGAAGATGTGGTACATATATACAATGGAATACTACTCAGCTGCAAAACAGAACAAAATCATTCCATTTGCAATAACATGGATGGACCTTGAGAGAATTATGTTAAGTGAAATAAGCCAGCAAGAGAAAGATAATCTGTGTATGACTCCACTCATATGAGGAATTTAAAACTATGGACCAAGAACAGTTTAGTGGATACCAGGGGAAAGGTGGGGTGGGGGGTGGGCACAAAGGGTGAAGTGGTGCACCTACAACATGACTGACAAACATTAATGTACAATTGAAATTTCACAAGATTGTAACCTATCAATAACTCAATAAAAAAAATCATTAAAAAAAAAAAAACGGAGCAAAACAAACTAAAAAAAAAAAAATAAGTGATTAGAATTGAAGAGGGATTAAAAGATTTTTATACTAGAAATCATTGGAATTCTCATTAAGGTAATTGCCCTCTTCGAAGATGTGAATTTTAATTAGCAATACATTGCTCAGTATTCTTGTTCAATTTCCTTAAAGAAATGCTTTAATTAATAAAAGGTGTTCCTTCACATTCTGGAAATATTTTGAAATGTAGCAGAATCAAGACATTTTCACTTATAAAATTAATTATGCTGTAAATATAACATAATAAATATAAAACGTGAAAATAAATACAGCAAAACATATAATCATCTACAATGTTAATCTTCTTTTACATGCAAAGAAAGAATTATTCAACATGTTTGTCACATATGATACATAATATGTTTCATTTAATGATACTACTTCCTTATTCTTTTCTTTTACATGAAAAAATGGTCTTTTATAAATACATTTTACATAAACATATCTTCTACTCTAAAACTGACTAAAGGTTTTATGCAGCTGTTTAAAGGAAAAATTATTTGTATAAATAAATATAAAATCTCTGATGACTTTTCTCATGTAAGATTTAAGTTCTAGTATTATTGTTTTGATTTTTAGTTACGCTTTTTTTCCTAGTTGATGTATATGTGTTTGAGAGGCCATATTATCTTTATAATTATAAATTCATATTTCCGTTTACACAAGCAGGTATTGTAAATGTTTTCTTATTTTAATTGAAGGATTCAACATATCATCGTCAGCTTTAAGGAATGTTTAAGGAATTTTAACAGCATGTTAAACAAATAAACAAATACAATAGCATAGAATGTACAGAACAAATATAGAGAGTGAATAAATTCTGGTTGTTTTGGGAAAGGCAAATAACTTTAATGCAAATAAAAAATTTAAACATTCATTTGAATAAGTAGATATAACTTTGAGTGCTAGATCAACTCAGGGATCTTAAGAAGAATGTATGGCCTCCAGCCTGGGAAAGACGCCAAGGGTGGTCCTGATATAATTGCTCTTAAATCTTCTGAATCTCACAGGAAATGACCAGGCTCCTTGCAGAGAGTTGACTAAGGGAAGGGTACTTTGGAAGGTATGGGAGGTGTCCTGGCACCCCGGCACTCCCCGTAGGTATGAACCACCCAGAATCTAAGTGGAATTAACTTTTGTTAACTCCTAATAATACTGGCCAGGGTGGCGGTGTGCAGGTGTCTCACACTGCTGAGAATGGTCCAGTTACTCCTCTTGGCCGTGATCTCAAGAGACGTAAAATTGAGAGCACATCAGAAGGGAAGAGAAAGTCTGCTCCACTGCCTCTTCCCTTCTCCCAGATCTAGGAGAATAAGCAGATGAGAAAGACCAAGAGAGCCAGAGCCCAGAGAGAGCAGGAGTAAGAAAGAGGGATGATGGAGCGGGAGAGAGGGCAGGGAAAGAGAGAGAGAGCAAGAGAGAGAGAGACCACAGGCAGGTCCAGAAGTGGACCCCCAGAGCCAGTTCTTCTTGTTGCGGGTATTTGACCATCTCTCAGGGGGAGGGCGTGGTACAGGCAGAGAGTACAGGCGGTGCCTGGCTGACCCCATTTCAGGTGACACTTGGAGACAGTATGGCCAGAATGACACTCTGCCTCTGCTTTCTCCCTTCCTCAAGTTCCTGCCTTTCTCCTCTATCTGCGCTGGCTCCCTTCCTCCACTGGGTTCCCAGTTCATCTGTTTCTGGCTCCAAGCCTCTGCCTTTCCCAGGTGTTCTGACTGGCCTCCTTCCCCCTGCCAGCCCTCGCAGTATGACTCTCTGGCTCGGCCTCTCCTGTGGGCTGTCTGGTGCCCAGGGTGCCTTGACTGCGGCCCAGGAGAGCGAGCAAGGGTCGAGAGACCAGGTCCAGATGGGATGTCAGTTCTGTGACGACGACACGACTGTTGCTGGACTGCAAACCAAGGGAGGGGGCACTGCAGACCCTTCACCGCCACCCCTCTTGGGGAATTTATTTTTTGCTCCAACTCTGAATGCTGTCACCAACTCTTTCCTGGACTTTGGTAAACATCACAGGATATTTAATGGCATGATACTTACAGAATTATTTTTATTTTAATTTATTAAAGGACAGATGTAGGAAACAACTGAAAATTCTAGTTAGGGCCAGTCACCAGATTTATCAGGTTTTGTTTACAACTATAAACTATTTCTTATAAAGAAAGAAGAACAAAATGTGAAACCAATTTGAATGTAAGCATAAATTACAGTAAGCCAGGTTATTTAATTTTTTTAATTTAAATTTGATTTTTTATTTTAACATTTTATAAGTTAATTTTATATTTCTGGCACTCTGATTGAGATCATGCTATTTTGAGATAGAAAGCATTCTGTGTTGAATTTCCCTACCTCCTTTTGTCATGTTCTAATAAAATACAAAATATGAGCCAATAATTTCACCACGTCCTTTTTTTACCGCTTTCCATCACTAATTCTTTTCATTTTTATTTTTAACTGCGGTAAAATACACATGACATAAAATTTACCATCTTAACAACGTTAAGTGTACAGTTCAGCAATGTTTAAGTACATTCACATTGTTATACATCCAATCTCCAAAACTTTTCATCTTACACTAAGCAATTTTTTTATTTCTAATATATAGCACTATTAAAGCAAATTTCTTTTCTGGGGAAGAGGATTTCTTGCATGACAAAATATCTTTCACTACTAACCCTCACTGATCTTATAATAAGTGGTAACAAGAAACGTATTATGCAACCTGCAAGGCCTGGCAGCTAAACCAGCTCTCACACTATGACTGAAGATATCATTCTACTTTTCCACCTGCAGACAAGTACGTGAGTAATGTCTTTCATGAATGAACAAATGTGGTTAACATGTATACACTTCTCTATCTCCCACCTTGGGGAAAGCTTTTCTTTTCAAGACAATATAATTAAGTCAGAACTTTCTGTGCAAACATCTGGATATTAACAAGTAACTGTTGATATAATAATAACTCTAAATGCTTTACAGTAGGAAGTCATATAAATGCTTTTTATGGAAAAGAACAACAAATTCCAAATATTGATGTCATCTTAACTTTGTGTACCTTAGAGTTACAGCACAGCCCGTGTAAAAAGAAAAAAGGCAGACAAAAGGTACCCATGACAATGAGGAAGAACATCTGAAGACAGCATGGAGCAAAGATTCAAGCTCATCCCTTGAGACTCATTATTTATTGTCAGGGTGCTTTGATATATAATGCCCTTTTTACAAAACATCCACATTCGTTTTAAGTATGTTTTTCAATTAGACAGGGTTATTTTATAATGTTTTAATTCATTAAAGCCAAATACAAATATTCATGGGAGCCAAATACTGGAAATAAAGCATTACCTTTTTGAACATTCCGGACTCTGTAGGTAAAGGACCAGGCTCCTCACTGGTGGTGTGAAAGAACTGGGATTCTCCACAGTGCAATGTAAATTCCTGGAGTTCCTGAGCCACATGGCCTCCATCCACGACTTCTGAAGCTCTGTAAAGAGTGGAAATACAGTTATGTCAACAACCTATCAGGAACGCTGGAAACTCAAGAAACCCAAAGGCACGTTTCTCTGTGTATATTTCCAATCAGCCAAAATAATGAATCATTCTTCAAAACCAACACAGGATTGCAGATAATTTGGTACTCTCATAACTCATTTATAAATAAACTTTGATGACTTCACCATGTGGCTGACAGAATCCTTTTAAACCCTATGCCAAACACAAATTAGAGATAGGTAGGTAAATAGCTACATGGAAAGACAGATTTTGTCATGAAAGCAATTCAATTTCATTTTATGATTTAATGGTTGCTCTACTGTCATTGCTCTAAGAAAAGAAAACAAGAAATTTGTAAGTTTCCTGAACATTGGAAATAAAGTGGGAACTGAATCACCATTAAGGGAGGGAACTAGGCAATGCCAGGAAAAGGGAACTGTTCCCAGGATTATAATATTTACTGATTTAAAAGAAATGGAAACCAATGAAGGCAGAAAAAGTGTTCCAGCAGACTCTGGTGGTTGCCTACCCCCAAAAATTTCCTTTATCCAAACCTCCAGTTTCGCTACCCCCCAAACACATTTTCTTTGCTAATATCCCTGATTTCATTCAGATATCCATTCTCCATGTGCCTCAGAGGAAGCTGCTTCCAGCCCTGGCAATCAATCAATACTGGTCTAATCCTGGTGTCCCATTCCCCCCACCAGTAACTGATTTGGGGATATGCCCATACATCTCTTTCTTGCTGGTATTTCCCATTGATTTAGGTCTCTCTGACCCTCTAAAGTGTACTTTGCCCTACTTATCTGGTGCAATTCTGGCCACTGAGATGTGAAGGACATCTGCTGAAGGAATCAGGGAAGGTTTTTCTCTTACACGAAGGTTTACAGAAAGAAGTAGTTCTTCTTCCCTGCAGGCCAGTGACATCCTGCATGTGCTGAATGTGATAGCCATCTTGGGACCATGAGTGGCATTAGCCTAAGGAGAATAGATGGAAGAGAAAGGAGGGCAGAAATATGAGATCAACTTGAGTCTTCAAATATGTTGTTGAATTGCTGAATTTGCCAATCCTAGACCTGCCTTGGCTCTGGAGTTCTTGCTGTGTTACATCATAAATGCCCTATTCTTTAAGCCATTTTGAGTTGGATGTTCTCTGTTATCTGCAGCTGAGCATCATAATTGATGCAAGGATTGATATTTTTCTTAAGCATATAATTAAGGCTGGGATAAAGATACTGGAGCAGGACAAGGGCTTTGAATGAAGAATGCTAATGAAGTGGAAAGAAAACCAAAAACTCCAAGGTTTAATATTTTGCAGAAGAAATACACGCTTTTGTGGAATTTCTACAATGTGCCAAGAATAAAAAGATAACTAGGGTAAAGTACACTTCAGAGGGGCAGGGAGACAGAAATCAATGTGGTAATGCCAGCCAGAGAGATACATATGGGCATAATTTGAGGAACTGTATTGTGTATATCTTTATTTTGGAAAACATGATTCTTCCTATTACATAAAATGTGAAGTTGTATTAGCAGCAATAACTTCTTTTTGTCTTCCCCCCAGTTTTGTACTATAAAAGTAATGCTTGTATACAGTAAAGATAATTCACTCAGTATCAAAGGGAACTGAAATAAAAAAGAATTTCTTAGCCCTATCACAATTTCATTCTGCATAAGTAACCACTCTGAACCGTTTCCTTCCTGCAACATTTTATGCCATATGTAAGACTTTGTGGAAATACATTCACACCCTCTGAAAGAAAGTGCTGACGTTTGCCTTTGAGGCAACTCTCTCCTCGGGCATTAGAGACGGTATGTATGAAGGAATAGAGAAACAGGCGTAGCACAGGGGAACTTAGATAACAACTGAAAAGTACCTCAAAGTTGAGACAGTGTTATAGTCTCAACACGGATGTGTTTTTGCCTCACGACTGGTTTTTACTAATTGTCCCGACCTAACCCACCATGCACATCTTGTCCCTCTGCTAGCAAATAAGCCAAGAGGAGGAACGCGCAAGAAAAGCCCGCTAGGACTTGAAAACTGAAATGCGATATAACCATTGCAGCCTTACAAATTGTAAAAGTAAATCAGAAATGTAGAGGAAATATGCCACTTCTAATATTTTTCTTTTTTGGAGAAAAATACACGTGCACATTGAATGAATCTAGAGGGTACAGAGATAAATGTGAACTATGTGTGCTTCCTAAGCTTTATACTGTTGGAAGTGGGCACCCAAAAGGGACTTCTCTCCTCCTGCTAGAAGATACTGAGACGTACTGTGTGATTAAAAGCTGGCAAGGGTGCTCTTTCTATATATTTTGCTTGTGATCCAATCCCTGCCTATCGTATAGGATCCTTTTGTCTGCAAGTAACATAAAGTCCAAGTCACAGAAGCCTAATCAAAAGTGAAATTTATTACCATATCTAAAACAAGACGGGTGGACTGAGTTGGCTTAATCAGCTTATTCACTTGCTGCTAAATTCAGTGGCTGCTACAGTTCTGGTCACCACACAGGTATGATAATTCCAGAGGCTGAAAGATGATCTCTTCCTGTGTACTTCTCTTAGAAGTGAGGAAGTCTTCCCCAGAAATCACCTAGCAGACTCCTCTTCGTGTCTCATCCCTGTACCAGACCAATCACTGGACCTACCCCATGAGGTCGGGACCTGAAGGACCTCCCTGTGCAGAGAGTAGGCAACTGAACAAAGTGGGATTCTACTGGGAAAAAAGAAGAAGCGGAGGGAGTGGAAATGGATGCTGGTGTGGTCATATCACCTCCCTAACTTTGCCTTGAAATATATTCTCCACACTTACTACACTGTTGGGAGAAGTAGAGTCGATATATATTCATGACTGAATTTGAGTTATCAAAGCAGAAACTTTCATTTTTCCCTCATAGCATGTCAAACCCAGGAAGCCTACTTGCCCTCCTGATTTGGGGATAAACTAACAAAACTTGGCATGCTCTTCAAGAGTCAATTCTGTATGCGCGGGGTCACGATCTCCCAGATGGAAGGTAGGTTTAGTTTCTCAATGGCCAGAGGAAGAGCAGGACTCTTACAGAGAGTCCAGGGAAGCTCCTTGCTTCACCCATAATTCTGAAACACGAAATGCTGAGTGTTTGTGGTACAGCCAATAACCTCTGACCTCCCTTCAAGGGGAGGAGGATGATGCGATGTTGGCTGACTTCCCTTTCCTCCTGACCCAGATCCAGGCAGTATGCTGTGCACCTGGTCACAGGTGCCATTATTTCAAAGTTGGCTCCAGGACACGAGATGTGTGGGCTGAGAGGGCTTCACAAGCAGATCCCAACTTCAGGACAGCTTCTCACCCACTCTATGGTTCAGGCCATCCCATGAGCATTTTCTAGGTCCTCTCTAGTGTCAGACACAGAACTTGGACTCACAGCAAACTTATTGCACAAGTTTGTCCCCTGAAACACAATCTTCACAAGACACTACACAGAAAAAATAGGTCCCTAGGCCCTAAGTTAACTTTTGAACAGAGTCTAGCATTAATTTTTTTAGCAAGCATTTTTAGATCTCTCACTATATATCATACATCAAAGTACACAAGATGAACAAACCCACTCCCTGCTCTCAAGGATATTAAGGTCTAGTAGACACAGGGGCTCATCAAGTGGGCAGTGATATGTTAATTCTGAGTAACAGTTACACACAGAACTTTGCTGTGATTAGTGCCCTCGAGTCTACTCCGACTCCTAGCGACCCATGCACAGCAGAGCAGAACCCTGCCCAGTCTTTTTGCTCCATCCTCTCACCTTCCAGCGCTATACCTGATAATGCTCCACTGCTGGTCACAGGGTTTTCAGGGCAAATTTTTTTCAGAAGTGGGTGGCCGTGTCTTTCTTCCTAGTCTGTCTTAGACTAGAAGCTCTGCTGAAACCTGTCCACCATGGGTGACCCTGCTGGTGTGTGAAATACTGGTGGCATAGCTTTCAGCATCACAGCAACACACAGCTGCCACAGTATGACAACCAACAGATGGGTGGTGTGGTTCCCTGATGGGGAAACGAACCTGGGCCATGGGTGGTGAGAGCATAAAATCTTAACCATTGGATCACCAGGGCTGGCTACATGTGGGGCTAGACATAGATAAACCTCCCTAGCCTAAAAGCCAACCTTAATAAGTGTTTGCATCGGGAAGGGCCAGTTGGAAAGTTTGCTAATTTTTCTTTTCCACAGGGTAAAGCGTAGTTTAACTCCTGATAAGAAGGCTATAGGTGGTCGTAAGAAAGGCTAAGCTTGGTTCCCTGGTGAGAAATGTAAGATTCGTAAATGGAAATACAGTTTCCTTTGTGGACAGCCAC
This sequence comes from Equus przewalskii, assembly GCF_037783145.1. Taxonomy (NCBI): domain Eukaryota; kingdom Metazoa; phylum Chordata; class Mammalia; order Perissodactyla; family Equidae; genus Equus; species Equus przewalskii. The sequence continues at coordinate 56,213,432 of NC_091839.1, read as the reverse complement.
TACTGGCGTCTTTCTCAGGACAACACTTCTTGGGTTAAAAAAAAGACAAAAATAAAATAAAATCTCCCAAATGCTGCCATACTGTCCTGGAGCTTTAGGAGAGGATAATTCATTAATTTGCTAATTGTAATCTGAACTTCCCTTCTTAGCACAGATACTAGGCTGCCAGAAGTGAAAGAGTTTTAGTGTTAAGTACTTCATTTTACTCAGACTCATACATAAGTGGAGTATTTGCCAGCTCATTCAGTTATTCTCTGTGTTTCTTTTTTATTTGGCTTCTTTTAAAAACCAGATAGCCCTTCTCCCTGGAGATCAAGTTGGTACAAAATTAATAATGGCAAGATTGTTTACCCATTTGTAAGTTAAAAGAGCCACATGGCTATTTCTAGACAAATCCAAGCTTTGTGAGGCTTGAAGCTTATATAATTTGGAGTGCCCTCTTTAAGAAAAACAAAATATCTGACTTTTTCAAAATTTATAGCACTAGCCTCTCCTAAGGCCTTGGGAGTGGCCCTTGAAACTTAAGCCTCATTTGAGTCCTATAAATCTGCCTCAGGTTTTCCTAACTTGGTCTACTCCATCAAGGTGTTCCTCATGCATTTTAATATGTGTAGCCCAACATAAAGCAAGTTAAATGAGTTTCTTTAATAATTCTAGCTTCAGAGATGATGTACATGTAAAACAAGAAAATGCGACACAAAAGTTAAAGTTTAGTTTTAATTATAGGGTATCAATTGATGCTGTACTGCCATCTATTGTCTACTCAAAGAATTATTAGTGTGTTCCACCAAGCCCTGGAATTGTGATTCAAAAGTTATCAAAAGTGCCTCCCTCTGCACTGAATTATTTACTCAAGAGAACTTAAAACACCAGATATGAGAACCACTCTTCTGCATCAAGGCAGTGGTTGTAAGGCTACATAAGTTTACTGCCCACAGAGAAAGGGAGAAAGCTTTCAATTCACTAGCAAACAGCACTAACAGTAAGTGTAGGATTTCTTCGCTGCAACTGCTACATGGTGGAGAGCTACCACTGACTGAGTAACTTCTGTCCTGCTCACATTAGACCATGTATCAGATTACAGACACACATCATCAGATAATTCTAGACCGGAAAGGCCTAGAGATTACATCGCAGATCGGAAGAGACATTGGCTCTGAGAAACCATGAGACTGATAGGACTCTGGGCCTGCTGGTTACCCACATGCATGGAACTAAAAGTCAGGCTTCTATGCTGAGGTTCAAAAAGAGGCATCTAACGACAGTGTGACCATAGAGCCATGTAAATCTGTCCCATCTCCAGGGGAAAAAAAACAAAAACACCACAGTTTTGGATTTACAGAATGGATTTTTCTTTCAGAAGCAATGTTGTATTCAAATTTATATTTTTTCAGCTGAATAAAGATGAAATATAGCTCTACACACAGATTTCAAATCATACCAGTCTAGCCATTACCTATGTGATCTTGGGCTAGTTACTTAACTTCTCTAAGCCTCAGTTTTCTCATCTGCAAAATGGGGATAAGAATTGGATTGTCATGAGAATTAAATTAGCTAATATTCATAAAATGCTTAGCCTAGTACCGGCACATGGTAGGCACTCAATAAGTATCAGCTATTTAAATTATGCATACGAATGTCAGTTGACATTTCCTGATAATAACTTACTAGGTATCATACGGGTTTTACCTTGAGCTAGCTTATTTATCAGGCTCAACCAAGAAATGATATAGAAATGAGGATGTCTGAATTGGAAGATACCTTAGAGATAATCTAGTGACCCAACCATCTCCTTCTGCAGATGAGCTCATTGAGGCTCAAAGACATTCATTGTTCAAGGTCACAGGGCTAATTAATGGCAGAGTTGGGGGTAGAGAACCCACCTGACTTCCAGTTCAAGACTCATTTCAAATTCTCTGCAGATGAGTTTCATGATCACAAAATTCCCAGTTGGATGGAGAAATGAATAAAATTTTCCATGCTTATTCGAGTTTTAAAAATCCAAAACATTATCAGAATTTTAGCCATATAAAGAATACTACATCATTAATACAAGTACTTAGCGCCACCCAATGGTAACAGCTTTTAATGCAGAAACTCTGCCACCTAGTGGTTGCACAAGAGCATCCATCTACTCGTCCTTTTTAGTAGTGTTTCTACAAAAAAGTAGCATTCCCTGGTTCAGTCAGCCTCCAACTTCTTGGGCCCCTTGACGTATTAAAATGGCAGCTTGAATGCTGTGGGCCATCTTCCAATGTGCTGTGTGGGGCAGAAACGTCCAAGATCCCCTCATATCTGAGCACTGGAATGCAGATTATCTTCTCTCCAACAAAGGCTGGAGACCTTTGGCATAATAATTCCATATTGTGAAATCTAGCCTTTGCGTGCTACAGAGGCTGTGAAATTTAACCAAGTTATCTCAGCACCAATAATATGTAAATTTTGGTCCTTTGGGATCACTCTCCATGATTAACAAACTATGAAGCTCCCCAGAACCAGGCTGGGCTCAACAAAGTTTGGCTTTGTTAGCATTGGTCCCAAAGGAAGAAAGGATCTCATTCTGGGCAAAAGCAGAGGACCAGAGACCAAAACAACCTGGGGGACCATCGCCCCAAACCCAGGAGAACTGAGGCACTGAGGTCTGTGTCTCCAGGAAAGGCTCAGGTTTGTAAGGAGTCTCATGTTTCAGGCAGGATTGCACATGCTCTCAGTTAGAGGAGTTGAAGATTGTGACATTTTTCGTCTTCTCTTTTTAACATCCGAGTTAGACAAGTTTAGTTTTCAGTCATCAAAATATAAAAGAAGTGTTCTTGATTGCTGGGTATTTTCCTTTTAAGGCTACTCAAATGCCTATAATCTAATGGCACAGAAGAGAAAATGTAGCTTTTCTTTTGATGGCATATATAATCCCCAAAGAAAGTCTGTCTAATGACCTTACTAACCTCATAAATAACAAATTAATAATGCAAGAGAGAGTATTTTAAATTGCCATCCTTTGCAACTCAAAACAAAGCTAGTGGTGATTATATTACCACAGAGCAGGCAAGGGGCAGGAAGCCTGGCAGCATGTGGTTATAGGCACAAGGATAGAATACGAGCCCTAAGTCACCAGGGACAACTCTCGGGGGTCATTCCTGGGCTCTCCTGCTCCCATCACCCTCCTCTGATCACTGGTCAGGAGCCTTTTGTCATCACACCTGAGCCTGCTTTGAGAGACACTCAAGACACAGCCACATAAGACCTCTTTGTCAGACATATTTCAGGAAAGCTGAGAAGGGTGTTAGCCATGAACTTACTGATCTTCACCTATTTACATTGTTATTTGGATACAAAGTACTACAAATCCTTTGGAGGAGGAAGGGGTGAGGTGACAGTTACAAACACACAAAATGTGTTGCTTCCACCTCACCAGTATGACGTCCATCTACCCTTTTCCACTCCAACGACCACTATCCTAGTTTTGGACTTCATTATCTCTTCAATGTAGAGAGCTTCCCAGCTATTCTCTGCTCTCTAGTCTCTCCTGCACCCCTGTTAAGCCATTCTAACATTATACACAGGTTGATCTTCCTAATGTACTCTCTTGTTTGCAAATCATTAGATGGTTCAGCGTGGTGTACAGAATAAAGACCTGACTTCATAGTCTAGTATGTAGACCCAGTCTGCCTTTTCAAATATAGCTCCCTTACACACCCTATATTACAGACAATTTTGCTATATTTTAGCTTCAATATGATCACTGATGTCTCTTTCTCTCATCTCAGACAGTAAGCTTTTTAAGGGCTCACGTGTATGATTCCCTCTGTTTCAGCCACAGCATATAACCACATCTGTCACATCAAAGATGTTCAGTGTTTACTGGGTGAGTGAATACAAAGCCCCTTGTGCAAAGATGGTTTGACTCATGACCACAGCAGCTGCTTACAGAACCTGCTGCTGTTTATGACTGTTTCAAATAATGTCAATATAAAGCTTTGCATGATAGGCCGGTCTGTCTGTTGCTATCTTCCAGAAGCCAGTGGTGATGTCACACACTTTGAGGTTGAGTTTATAGCACCTTTAGTACGCATCATCTGCTTCCTTTGTTTACCTTTGCCCCACCTATCTCACGGTCCAAAAGAACTTTGGTGCCAACAACTATCAGTAACAGTCCACGAAATTCTGGGGTCCCTAAAGAACCTGGCACCAAACTTCCCTGTCCTCAGTTCTTCCAGGCACTCAACGAATTACCTTCATCAATCCTGAGCTTTGATAACACTTGCACTGTTGCAAATATTATTACTTCATAGCATTTTTAGAAGCAATAAAGTTTCAAGAGAAATTGTGTAACTGTACCTTGTATCAAAAATTTTTAGCATTTACCATATTTCCTGAACTCACAGATGCCTACTTTTCCTACAAATCAGTTACTCTCAAAATTCTCACAGCTATACCTCAGAGATTTAAAAGCTCTCCTCAATATATTCTTACTATATGGTGGTCTCATAAATCTCACAAACCCAGAAGTGAGGATTGAGTCTTTAAATGTTACTTGTAAGACATCTAAAACATTCCCACACATAATACGGTGCTTAGAGCAAATGCCCTTTGATGATAATGTGAAACTAAAGAAATTATTTTAAAATATAAGAGTCTCTATTTTTTTTTTTTTACTTTTTCTACATAATTCTTATGGAGGTTAGCTTTTTACATTAACTTTCATAACTGTCAATTTCATCATGTTTGACATACTCAATTTCCAAACACCTGGCAGTCATTCAGTGATTAATGTAAAATGCTCAGTAATTAGTACATAATTGCCTGAATCACATCTTTGGTTTCCCCCATCCACCTGCACCAGGTGGGTAAACTCCACAAGGGACCAGAGTTGCTCAATGCCTCCTTGACACATCCTTTTGTAGTGACTAGAATTGTCATCATTTGCTTAATGAATGAGTTCAATTAGTGTCTGTAACTGGAGCTAATGTTACAAAAGAAAACTAATTAAAAGTCATTTCTAACAAGAAGTAACAATGCTTTACATACTATGGACACAACAAGAATACAGATTTGCTGACTGAAGACAATGGAAGGCTAGGAAGCTGGATCTGAGAACAGACTGTATTTATCATCTCAGTTTCATGAACTGAAATCTTTTAAGGTATATAAGGCAAGAAGAGATTATCACTGTGTCCCCGCTCCGCACCTAGCTTAATAAAGTTGTCCTTATGGTGATGCTAGTGACATGCTCCAAATGTCAGCCTCCAATGCCCCCCTTGAAGGGGTACCCCAGTACTGCTCTAACTCTATCCTCCCCTCTCTCCAAACTTCAGTTGTGGTTAGGGGGATTTGTCTGCCTTCCTGTTATAAGCAACTTGCTTCATTATTTCTATATCTTTGCTTGGGTTTCCTATTAACTCTCCCCTCTCCTCTTTGCAATCTTTGGCTATCAAATTCCATTGAACCTAATTTCAAATTTCACTGCCTCAGGCACTTCCCTGATTGTAATGAATCTTGGGTTTCCTCATCCCTTAGCCATCCAGTTTATACTAAAGGAAATTCCGAAAACAGTCATGTTCCAAAACTTTTTTTTTAAGGTAATTGATTTATTATCCTATAAATACAATATATAAATGGTGATTTGATTCCCAGATAAGCCCTTATAAGTCAACTTCATGTAGCTGAAATAGTGCATTATAGCAAAAACAAAAAGAAAAAGAATGCCAACATGAATCATGTTTCAATATCGGTTTAAAAAAACAAGAAGGCAATAAAATGGTCCAAGAACTAGTATTTATTTTTCTCAAGTGCAGATTATCTCTTTTGGAATAGGGACTATTGAGACAGAGCGGGTTCAGTTAGAAACAGATGATGGTTAGGGAATTTTCCAGAGATTATAAAGTGGTTTTACGGGGCTTTTGTTGTTCCCAGATCTAGATTATTATTATTTCGAATTTCACAGCAAAACTCATGGTTTTCCCTTTCCTGCATTCAAATGTATCACTAGCTTTTCTCTTCAGCTTTACAGCCGTCAACTGCATGATCATGATTCACAGTGGAATGAAAGGGGACACAAAGAAGGGAAAGAAAAAAGGAGAAGGAAGAGAAGTGAGGGAAAAGGGAGAGATTTTTCCTTGGCCAAGACTAGAAAGAAAGAGGGAGAGGATAGTATTCAAAACAAAGTGAGGATGATAAAAAAGTCCCACATGTGGAAAAAGTATAGCTGAAGAAGGACAGTGAGGGGAAAAGACAATAGGCAACAGAGCAGGTGCACAATGCTCTACGGGAAAAGTCACTGGCCCCACATTTCCCCAGGTGAGCACTAAGGGACAGGCCCAGGATAGGCCTTTGTGCACAACAGCTCTTTATACATAAAGGATGTGCAAAATTCAGGTGAGTGACAGTAACTGTTTTGGAACTTTTAGGTTGAACGTTATGAAGTAATATTTCTGTAAGTCAAAACCAATCAAATATGATAACTTCATAGCTTCAACTTAGTATCATTTGTTAGGTGTTCATATGAGGTTTTCCACGCACATAGTATCATTTCCTCAGTTCAATTATGTATACAGTTTTTGGGAGTTAAGAATCATACCATCTTCTATCACCATAACCTGTACTCAATAGGTATAAAATAAATACTTTTTTTTCTTGTCAGGGATATATAAAACAAGTTTTTTCTTGTGGCACTGACAGAATCCAGGCTTCCAGCACTGAGAGAGAGTTGAGTCACTAAACCACAAAGCATTCTGTCCCAAAAAAGTATTTTGTTTAACAGGATTTTAAATTAGGGAGTGTTATCTCACCAAGCAGAATGAGGACTTGTGAGTTAATAAGCTCTATGTACACAGGAGATCTTTATTTCTGCACTCAAGATGGAGGTAGCAGGTACTTTCACAGTGTTTGTAAAATCAGGCACAAGCAAACAGAAAGAAAGAACAGCTATATTCACTTTCTTCACTTAAAAATATCTTCATGCTACTTTTTTAATAAAAAAAAGTTTAAATATTGCCAATACTTCAAGGAGATAAACTCATGTTTTTATAAACCAGATAATAGTGGGACATATCAAAATGCTTCTAAAATATGAGCAATTCATGAAATCAAACAGTAGATATATAAATTTCATGAAATTTTTTCACTTGGCATATTGTTTAAAATGGATGACAAAGACTTTTGAGCATTTTCCCAGCTTCAGCAATTGCTTTTTACTAAAAAGAATCAAAATAATGTTATTAGCAAAATTAATTTTGAATCTGTCATCCTTTCTTCCCTTTAAAATAATAGAATAACTATTTCCTAAATAGAACTATTTAAATAAGGGTTCCCCCTTTTTAGCAAATAGTTGAAATGAAGTATTTTTCTCTTGTTACCAAATTTAACAGTTATAACTCATGTCATTAGACTTCAAAGATGAGAAAATCACATAATTACTATTAATTTATCATATATTTTTTGAAAACAGAAAAGATTTGACATCAAAACATAACATGAATCATCCAATGGATTACTCATTTTATCCTTTCACTTCCCCATCAAATAGTTTGTGTGTGTTACTAATAGAAAAGGAAGATACTGATCAACCTAACCAAACATTTGGATTCTCCACTTAAAAAGCAAGCAAGTTAGTGAGAAAGCAAAACACATAAAGATTTACTATTTATCTGGTTATAGGACCAGCCATAGGCAAAAGGGTAAGAATCTGACATTGGCCTCTTCCCCTACCAGCTCTCTCTGCATTTTCTCCCTTTGCCTTCTCACTACACAGCCCAGGATTTTCTTGTGGCTCCATGTGAACTGTTAAACAGAAAGGTGAGCTAATAAAACAAAATAACACGAAAGAACTATTCACTTACTACGTGTCCTGGGATAAATCATGGCCCCCAAAAATTCATGTTCACCTAGAACTTCAGAACATGACTTAATTTGAAATAGGGTCTTTGCACATGTAATCGGTTAAATTAAGATGAACTCATGCTGGATTTGGATGGGCTTGAATCCAACGACTGGTGTCCTTATAGTAGGAGAGAGAGAGCTGGTCCTGATGCCCTAGTGGTTAAAGTCTGGCACTTTCACCATTTCGGCAGCTCAGGTTTGTTTCCCGGTTGCGGAACCACACCACCCATCTGTCAGTAGCCATGCTGCGGTGGCAGCTCACATAGCAGAACTAGAAGGACTTACAACTAGAATATACAGCCACATAGTGGGGCTTTAGGGAGAGAAAAAAAAAGGAAGATTGACAACATATTAGTTCAGGGCAAGTCTTTCCCTGCAAAGAAAAACAAAAGAAGAGGGAAATTTGGACACAGAGACACAGAAACACACACACACACACACACACACACACACACACACATACACACATATACACAAAGGGAAGACGGTCATGTGATGCTGGAGGTAGAAACTGGAGTGATGCAGTGCTAGCCAAGGAACACAAGGACCGCCCGCAATGACCGGAATCCAGGAAGAGGCGAGGAAGGATCTTCCCTAGAGTTTTCCGGGGGAGGATGGCCCTGCCAACACCTTGATTTCAGACTTCTGGCCTCCAGAACTGTGAGGGAATACATTTCTGTTCTTGTAAGCCACTAAGTTTGTGGTAATTTGTTATGGCCGCTGCAGGAAACTAACACTCTGCCACTCTTCTGAGGTGAATGTGCATTAAAGAAAGGACTTCTGAGAGAGGACAACGTTTAACACAAAGAGATGAAATAACAGGCATTTCTGGCATCAATAATAATTCAGAAAAGAACTTTTTAGGGAAGTGGGCCCTCTGAGGACCTTTTAATGAAGCATGGCAGGTAGCAGCCTCCTCCACGGAAGGGTGGGCCTGGGCTGGTCTGAGTGGAGCGCTTTCCTAAGCCTTAGGGAGGGAAGACAGAGAAATGAAAAGAACGCAGGCACTTTGCCACCCGGGGAACTTCAAAGACACCAAAATTCCTAAGATGAAAAATGCTGCCCCAGGTAATAAGAAACCTGAAATAAAATCAAGAACAACAGGTGAATTAAGAGAGAATCTCTGAGTTAAATAGAACTGTCTATCTCTGTACCATCTATTCTTTTAAATCCTAGCAGTTACACCATCTTGCAAAGTTAATTCCAGGTGACTGAAAGCACTAAGTGTAAAACACCAAAATACAAAGAAGATTAGAAGGCATAATACGGCATGTTAGAAGATAACACAGGACGAGAAACAACTTCCAAAGATTAAAAGCAAAGGAAGAAATAAAAAAAGAAAAATACTGAAAATTTTACCGTGTAAAAATTTTTTAAATTATTCATTTTTTTTAAAAAAATGAAATGCAATAATAAGCCAAGAAAATATTTTCAACAAAAACATCCAACAGGGGCCAGCCTGTTGGCCTAGTGGTTAAATTCATGCACTCCGCTTCGGTGCCCCAGGGTTTGCAGGTTCAGACCTACACACTGCTCATCAGGCCATGCTGTTGTGGTTTCCCACACATAAAACAGAGGAAGACTGCCACAGACGTTAGCTCAGGGACAATCTTCCTCAAGCAAAAAGAGGAAGACTGGCAACAGTTGTTGGCTCACAGCCAGTCTTCCTCCACACACACACACACACACACACACACACAAATCCAACAATTGGTTAAGAGCCATACCGGGTAAAGAAACCATACAAATATATAAGAAAAATATTCACAAACCCAGTAGACTGGGCAAGGGAAACATAATTTTCAAAGGAAGGAAAAAAGAGTCATTGAAGTTATTTTCCAAAATTCACTAATTATCAAAATATGCAAATTAAAGTAACAATAGATACAATTTTAAAATTAATAATACTTAATGCTTTCACGTATTACTAGAAGGTATATTAACTGCTACAGCCTTTTAGTAAGCAATTTACTAGTACTTATCAAGAAACTTAAAAATGTTAATATACCTATACCCTGTGATTCTACTTCTAGGAAATGTTTATAAGGAAGTGATCAAAGAAGCATTAAAAGACTTTTTTACCAAGTTGTTAATGGCAGTGTTATTTATGATAAAATTTGCAAACAACTCAACCAATTCAGGCAATGAGTAAGTAAGTTATGGAACATCCGTGTTATAGATTGCCATTTATCCTTTAAGTCACGGGGTAAAGTTTATGATGTAATGGTAAGTTGAAAAGTAGACTAAAAAACTGTGTATCAACTATGTTAAGTATCCAACAACATATAGAGAGGAAATACGCTAAAATTCTAACAGTGGTCATCTCTGGCTAGTTAGATTATGAGTAATTTATGTTCTCTTCTGTATTTTCCACAATTGTCATACAGTCTTTCATAAGGAGAAAAATATTTAATAAAAAAGGTTTTAAAACTCCTGATTATTTCTGTGAAGTATTAGGATGTTTTGCAGGGAATGTGTAAAGCCCAGAAGTTTAATGAGGGGCCTCAGAGGCCAAATCAGGAGTCAAGCGGGGACAGTGCACTGGGGAGCCCTGTTACCAGGATTCTACCAGAAAACTCGATTTTTTTTTCACCAGTTCAGATCCTAGGATACAGTCACCAGAATAACTCCTGTGTTTGGACGAGAATATCACAGCCTTGACCCTCAGTTGTTTTTTGCTGTTGTTTTTTTTGTTTTTTGAGGAAGATTAGCCCTGAGCTAACTGCTGCCAATCCTCCTCTTTTTGCTGAGGAAGACTGGCCCTGAGCCAACATCCATGCCCATCTTCCTCTACTTTATATGTGGGACGCCTGCCACAGCATGGCTTGCTAAGTGGTACCATGTCCGCACCCGGGATCTGAACCGGTGAACGTGGGCCGCCGAAGCAGAAGTGTGAACTCAACTGCTGTGCCACTGGGCTGGTCCCAAGATGGACACATTTTTTGGAGGCCATGGTAACTGGTCTCCAAAGATGGCCCCAACAATGCCCCGCTCCCGGTACTGCATGCTGTTCCTCATATCAAAGGATGGAGTTATTTCCCCCTTTTGAGCTGCCTTGTGAGAGGTGCTGCTCGGGGTGGCCTGGTGGCGCAGCAGTTAAGTGTGCACGTTCCGGTTCGGTGGCCCCGGTTTCGTTGGTTTGGATCCCGGGTGTAGACATGGCACCACTTGGCAAGCCATGCTGTGGCAGGCATCCCACATATAAAGTGGAGGAAGATGGGCACGGATGTTAGCTCAGGGCCAGTCTTCCTCAGCAAAAAGAGGAGGATTGGCAACAGATGTTAGCTCAGGGCTAATCTTCCTCAAAAAACAAACAAACAAAAAAAGAGGTGCTGCTACCTGCTGGAGAGGTCACATACAGTGGGATGTTCGGGGGAACCTTGGAACCCGACCAACAGCAAGAACTGAGGCCCTGGACATACGGCCCCAGTAGAACCATTCCCACCAGCTCCCAGCTGTTTCACTGGGTTGTCGGGCACGCGACTGAAGGAGCCATCTTAGAACTTCCAGCCTCAGCAGACACCAGTCGAGCAGAGACAAGCTGATGCCACATGCCCTGTTCAAATTCCAATCATTAGAAGCAGTTAAATGATTATTTTAGGTCACTAAATTTTGAGATAGATGTTATGCAGCAATAGATGATCGAAACAGGATAAAGTCCTATAGCCTTCCGCTAAAATCTATTTTTTTAAAAAATGTCATGGTTGGTCATTTCTCACAGAAATCATCCACAGAAAATCCAGTTGTTCTAAGAATTTATTGGGGGGAACCCTGGAATCTGAATAGACATACTTTAGAAAGGCTAGAAGGATTCAGGGAGGGTTTTTAAAAAAATTTATATATATACATATATTTTGTAATTTTTATCTTATTTTAAATGAATAGAGTAGTAAGGAGGACAAATAGAGAATCAACTCAGTAGTACTAAGCACTAAAGATGATTGTAGTTTCATAGTAATAACTGCCTTTTAATGGGGGATTGCACTAAGTGCTTTATATCTACGATCCCATTTAATTCTTACAATAAACCTGTGAGGATGTACAGATATATGTACAATATACAGATGAGGAAACTGAGGCTCAAAGAGATTGAGCAATTTGCCTAACGTCACACCAGCTAGGAAGTTGTGGAGCTGGTATTCGAACCCGGCCAGCCTGACTCAAAAGCCATTTAACTACTTAATGTTCTAAACAGCCTCCACCTTTCATAGTCAAATAATTTCATTATTTGGACATGTTAAGTTCAGAGAGAAATGTGTCCCACAGTAATAATAGCTAAAAATAAAAGCTATATTTTGTTTTTAAATAAGTGGCTCAAAGTATGTTGCATGCAATTTGGCATCCTTTTGCATTACAACTATGGTATTCGGTCAGATTCATGCTATATAATTCTGGGAGGATAGAGGAAAATTTCTCATATACAGTGTGACAGCTGTCCTTTTGTGAGTTTATCTGATATTTGCTGAAAGATTGTTCGTTTTATAAAAGGGAAAATCGAAGCACCACCACCTGAAAACAATGATTTATCCCACCTAGCCCTCCTGTGAACTCTAGTATTTGATTTGCTCTCCACTTTAGCTGGCCCTGCCCATCCTACCTATTTTTCCCTTCTTCCAAAAACACACACTCTCTTGGGGCCAGCCCCGTGGCCGATTGGTTAAGTTCACGTGCTCTGCTGCGGCGGCCCGGCCCAGGGTTCGGATCCTGGGCGGGGAAATGGCACCGCTTGTCAGGCCACGTCGAGGTGGCGTCCCATATGCCACAACTAGAGGACCTGCAACTAAGATATACAACTATTTACTGGGGGGGGGGGATTGGGAAAGATAAAGCAGGAAAAAAAAAAAAACACACACTCTTGGGGCTGGCCCGGTGGCAGCAGTTAACTATGCGTGTTCTGCTTTGATGGCCCGGGGTTCACCAGTTTAGATGCTGGGTGCAGACCTACGCACTGCTTGTCAAGGCATGCTGTGGCAGGTGTCCCACATATAAAGTAGAGGAAGATAGCACGAATGTAAGCTCAAGGCCCATCTTCCTCAGGAAAGAAAAAAAAAGAAGGATTGGCAGTGGATGTTAGCTCAGGGCTAATCTTCCTCAAAAAAACAAAAAAACACACTCTCCCCCACACAAATACATGCCATCCTTTCATTATCCAGAGAGGGCCCATACCGAACAACCCTGATTAGCAAAGCTGTAGATGGTGATATATTCCACACAGAGCCAGAAAATGGAAAGAAATGAATGAAACATAAATTTCGTCAAAAGGCAAATTTTTCAGGTTATCAACTCTGCCAGTCCTAAAAAATAGTTTTCTACCAAAGAGTCTAAAACACTGTAAAAATTCCCAAAAAGAGTTGTTCCAAAACTAAGAGAATGGCTAGTTTTGGTTGCTTCCAGAACCACAATGAGCAACTTGCTTTCACAAAAGATCTAGGGAAAGGATACTGATAAAAAGTTGGAGGAGAAGCCACCACACCTTGGAACACCTGATCTCTTATTTCCATAAAGAACCTTTACAGCCTATCACCTTTGCCAAATTGCAATAAGATTTAGGGTGATGCTCTGATGTGTGGAAAGGACAATGGACTGAAGGAGTGATATGCTTGCTTTATGCCAAACACTTGTGTGTTCTTACGTCCTCAGAGTAAAAGGAGAATCCGATTTGATATCTGAGGAACCCACTTAAAACACCGTCTCTGCCACAAGGAACTGTATCACCTTGGGCAAGACATTTAATTACTGTTAGATACTTCACCTGTAAAATAAGGATGACGGTACAACATGACACAGAGTTGTTTTAAGATTTAAATGAGATGGTACTTGTGAAAGCACTTTGTAAACTACAAAGCTCATTAGAAATTTTAATTATCAGGTGTCCTACCTTATAGAAACATTTTACTATATATTACATGAGTGTACTACTTTCAACTTTCCAAAGAAAATATACTATAATATTATTGTACATCATATTGGTTGTTTAAATCAGAAACATCAAAAACCAGAATAGCGGAGATATTTAATTTTCAGTCCTGATCAATCTATGGTATACTGTGTGCATTCAATAGATATATTCATTAATTAACTCAACAAAAAAAATTTTAAGTGACTTACAACAGTGAATAAAATACCCTCAGAGAGCTTACGTTTTGAATGAGAGACACAGAATAAGGACAAAAACAAGCTGATAGCAATTACCATACCAGGAATTGACTGGTTCCACAAAGAAAAAGGAAAGGGAAAAAGAGGATAAAGCGATGACATCAGAGCAGAAAATATGTTAAACAAATACTAATAGATCTGAAGGGAGAAAGAGACAACAATATAATAATAGTAGGGGACTTCAATTTCCCATTTTCAACAATGGATAGATCATCCAGACAGAAAATCAATACGGAAGCATTGGACTTGAACTATACTTTAGACCAAATGGACTTAACAGGCATAATACGGACCACTCCTTCTGACAGTAGCAGAATACATATTCTTCTCAAGTGCACACAGATCATTTTCCAGGATAGAACACATGTTAGGTCACAAAATAAGCCTCAGCAAATGGAAGAAGATGGAAATCATACCAAGTACCTTTTCCAACTACAATGGTAGGAAACTAGAAATCAATAACAGGAAGGAAACTGGGGAGTTCACAAATGTGTTGATATTAAACAACATACCCCTAAACAACCAATGGGTCAAAGAAGAAATCAAAAGGGAAATCAAATAATATTTTGAAACAAACAAAAATGGAAACACAACATACTGAAACTTAGGAGATTCAGCAAAAGCAGTTCTAAGAGGGAAGCTTATAGCAATATATGCTTACATTATGAAAAAAGAAAGATCACAAATAAACAACCTAACTTTACATGTCAAGGAACTATAAAAAGAACAAATTAAACCCAAAGTTAGTAGAAGGAAGGAAATAACAAAGATCAGAGCAGAAATAAGTGAAATAGAGACCAGAATAACAGCAGAAAATTAAGAGCTGTTTTTATGAAAATATAAACAAAATTGATAAATCTTTAGCTAGACTTAGCAAAAAGAGGAGAGGCTGGCCCCATGGCCAAGTGGTTAAGTTCATGCACTCCACTTTGGCGGCCCAGGATGTCACTGGTTCAGCTCCTGGGCGAAGACATGGCACCTCTCATCAAGTCATGCTGAAGCAGCGTCCCACACAGCACAACCAAAAGGACCTACAATTAGAATATAAAACTATCTATTCAGGGAAGAAGAAGAAAAAAATGATTATAAAGAAAATTGGCAACAGATGTTAGCTCAGGTGCCAATCTTTAAAAAAAAAAAAGGAAAAGGAGAGATGTCTTAAACAAATAAAATAATAAATAAAAGAGGAGACGTTATAACTGATACTACAGAAATACAAAGGATCATAAGAGATTACTAGCAACAATTATATGACAACAAATTGGATAATCTAGAAAAAAATGTATAAATTCCTAGAAACATATAACCTACCAAGACTGAATCATGAAGAAATAGAAATTTTGAACAGACCAGTGATGATTAAGGAGATTAAAACAATAATGAAAAATCTTCCAACAAAGAAAAGCCCAGGACCAGAAGGCTTCACTCGTGAATTCTACCAAACATTTAAAGAAGAATTAACACGAATCCTTCTCAAACTCTTCCAAAATACAGAACCCTCAAACTTATTTTATGAGGCCAGCAAAACCCTAATAACAACGCCAGACAAGGACACTACAAGAAAATAAAACCATAGGCCAAGATCCCTGATGAATATTGATGTAAAAACCCTCAACAAAATACTAACAAACTGAATTCAACACATCCAAAGGATCATACACTACAATCAAGTGGGATTTATCCCTGGGTTGCAAGAATTGTTCAACATACACAAATTAATATAAATATGATATACCACATTAATAAAATGAAAGATAAAAATTATATAATCATCTCATAGACACAGTAAAAGCATTTGACAAAAGTCAACACCCTTTCATGATAAAAACTCTCAACAAATTGGGTACAGAAGGAACATACTTCAACGTGGTGAAAGCCATATTTGACAAACCCACAGCTAATATCACACACAATGGTGAAAGGTTGAAAGCTTTCTCACTAATATCAAAAACAAGACAAAGGTGTCCACTCTCACCACTTTTATTCAACATAGTACTGAATGTCCTAGCTAGTGCAATTAGGCAATAAAAAGAAATAAAAGTCATCCAAATTGGAAAGTAAGAAGTAAAATTATCTGTTTGCAGATGATATAATCTTATATACAGAAAAGACTCCACCAAAAAACTGTTAGAACTAATAAATGAACTCAGTAAAGCTGCAGAATACAAAATCAACACACAAATACACAATCAGTTCTGTTTCTATACATTAACAATGAAGTATCTGAAAAATAAATGTTTCCTTGAGTTCTGTGAGCTGCTCTAGTAAATTAATCAAACCCAAGGAGAGGGTCATTGGAATGTCCAGTCTATAGCCAGTTGGTCAAAACATGGTAGCAAACTGGAAGCTGAAGTGGGGTATTCTTGTAAGACTGAGCTGTTAATCTGTGGGATCTGATGCTATCTCCAGGTAGATAGTATCGAAATTGAGTTGAATTGTAGGACACTCAGTTGGTGTTGGAGAATTTCTTGGTGGTGTGGGAGCTCCCCCCGACATCCATATTGGAATTGGGTGCAGAATTGTGTATTGCAATCCTACTTCTGGGTATATGTTCAAAGGAAATGAAATCACTATCTCAAAGAGCTATCTGCACTCTATGCTCATTGTAACGTTATTCACAATAGCCAAGACATGGAAACAACCTAAGCACCCATCCACAGATGAATGGAAAAAGAAAATGTAATATATATTATTATATATAATGGAATATTATTCAGCCATAAAAAAGAAGGAAATCCTGCCTTTTGCAACAACATGGACAGACCTTGAGGGAATTATGCTAAGTGAAATAAGTCAGGAGAGAAAGACATGTGGAATCTAAAAAAAGTCAAATTCATGGAAAAAGAGAGTAGAATGGTGGTTGCCAGGGGCCGAGGGGTAGGGGAAATGAGATGTTGGTCAAAGGGCACAAACTTCCAGCTATAAGATGAATAAGTTCTGGGGATTTAATGTATAGCATGTTGACTATAATTAACAATACTGTATTATATATTTGAAAGTTGTTAGAAGAGTAGATATTGTATGTTATCACACAAAAAAACGGTAATTATGTGAGGGGATGGAGGTGTTGACTAACCTTAAACTTACACGTATTATATGTCAATCATATCTCAATAAAGCTGGGTGGGGTGGGGAGAGGATAAAGTGATAGAAGGTACTGTTTTAAGGGTACTCAAGGCAGGTCTCTTAGAAGGAAAATGTTTGAACAGAGAAATAATGTGAAGGGATGAGCTAAGTGCACATCTGGGGCAAAGCATTACTGCACAGAGGGAACAGCAAATACAAACGCTTGAGCTTGACGTGGTCCAAGAAAGTCAAAAAGGCCACTGTGTCTGGAAAAGCTGAGCAAGGCAGACAGTGGCAGTTAGAGACTAGGTCATAGGCCATGTTACTCTGGGTTTTATTCTGAGTGTAATGGGGAAGCACTGGAGCAGGGAAATAATACCACACGATAGGTTGTTCAAGAATCCCTATGGCTAATATGTAGGCAACAGACTGTATGCGAAATAAGAGTGAAAAGAGGAAGACCAGACAGAAAGCCACTGGAATAATCCAAGCTAGATATGGTGGAAGTATGGACTAAGATGAAAGTAGCAGTGTATGTGCTAAGAAGTAGTCAGATCCTAGACATATTTTAAACCTATGCCCAACAGAATTTACTGATAAAATGAAGGTGGGGTATAAGAGAAAGAAAACTGTTCAAGATAACTACAAGATTTTTTTTGCCAGAATTACTGGGTTACTAGATTTACTGAGATGGGGAACACTGGGGAAAGAGCAGGTTTGGGGGAGGTAGCTAATCAAGAGGTGGGTTTTGGACCTGTTATGTTGGAATATTAGACATTCACATAGAGATGTTGAGAGGGCTATTGGATATATGAGCCTTGGATGCGGGAGAGAGGTTGACGTTAGAAATATAAATATAAGAGTCATCAGCATACACTTGATTTAAAGCTGTGGGACCAGATAGCTCACCTACAAAGTAAATGCAGAGAGAGAAAAGGGCTCCAAAGGTTGAGTCCTGAGGCTGTCTAACATTTAGAAGAGGAAGAGTAACCTCCAACATTGGGAAGGGGAGGAATAACCAGCTAAAGAGACACAAAGAGGTTCTATTTAGATAGAAGAAAAGGAGAGTTTAGCATCACAGGAATCCAGTGAAAGAAGGAAGCCTGGGGTGTGCAAAACAGTGCTGATAATTTGAGTAAAATGAGGTCTACAAACTGGTTGTTGAATTCGGCAGCATGGTAGCCCCTAAACCTGATGTTTCCTTCCATGTGAAAGGAATTCATTTAGTGTGACTCTTGGCCCCTCTCTGCCCCTTTCCTCACTCTACTTCTGTGGAGATAGTGACTTCTCTGGGTGGTGGATTTGGGGAGAATTAACTGGGCATGCTTGGTTCATCCTCCCTCCTCTTGGGAGCTGACTGCTTGCAGGGAACAGGTATTCTCTGCTTCTCCAGGGACAGGATCCCTGCCCAAGTGAGAGGCCTGAGATCTCCTAATCTGTAAAGAACCTCGGCAAGAAAATAGAGTGCTATTAATTAGGCACTTCTTGGAGACCTCAAGAACTTCACAGTGTTTCAGAGGAGCCTGACTGGAGTGGGCTTCAAGGGAAAGAAAGTGGGAGAAAAGGAAATGGAGATGAAGCTGGGTACCTGAGGGTTACCGTAAATACTTAATAAGAACATCATTACCTTTCAACCTTGTTCCCAACACAGACATAGATGAAAAGAAGTTAATCTTGTCAATTTGCTGTTTTCTTGTTTAACCTGAGGGGTGACTCAAGGGTCACAAGGATTTATGAGCTTGTTCTACAGAAGAAAAAGAATGCCTTCGAGGAAGTTACAATCACCAGATAACCAGCCCCCAGCTGCTGTTGACACCCAGAAGTCAGATTGCCCAAGAGCTTATGTGGCGTGAAAGAAACACAGATTACCCCTTTGTTTCTCCAAAACTCCTCTTGCCAAGCCCTTTAACTCTATAAAACCTCCTGCTTTCTTCTTTGTGAAGGCAGATTTGAGAGAACCTATCCTCCCGCCTTCTCATTTTGGCCAATTCGAATAAACCTTTCTCCATCTCCAAGCACCAGATGTCTCAGTGATTGCTTACCGCACATCAGGCACATGAACTTGAGATTAAGAGGTTCAGTATCAGAGACAGCAAGTATAAACAACTCTTTTATGGGGTTTTTCTGTTAAAGAGGATCAGGGAAACAGGGATCAAGGAAAGTATTGTAGTTTTAAGACAGATGGTATTATAGTATGTTTATATGCTGATAAGAATGACCCAATATAGGGAGGGGAAGAACAATGAGGAGGAGGGAGAGAGGCTGGCTATTCATGGAGCAAAAGTCCTCAGGTAGGTGAGAGAGGATGAGATCAAGAGCCCAAGTGGAAGGCTTGGCTTTAGATAGAAGCATGGACACTCATAGTAATAGGAGAAAAGTCGAGGATGCGGGTACAAATGAAGACAAATTGGTGGTGGAAGGGCTTGGGATTGCTATCTGACTAGTTCTACTTTCTCAGAATGAAAAGCAAAGTCATCACCTGAGTTGGGAGGTGAGGTTTGAAGATTTGAGGAGAGGTGAAGATATGGGTGAATAAAGGGCTTAAGGAAATACAGTAGGCTTGCCAGGTCAGCACCTAGGGCCCATTTAGCATATGTGCTCATGATTTTAAACTGAAACCAGTCAGGACAGTTGGGAATTTTTCTCCAGTCACATTCAGTTAGGAAATGTATTTAGTTAGAGAACTGTTAGTATTGGAGTTTTGCCAGGTGAATATAATGGGACAGCGGGCAAGGGAGCTGAGGTTGTGTGCAAAAGAGTGATGATAATGGACCAAAAATCTACCCTGGAGGGAGTTAGCCAGAATGATGGAAGGCGAAGTTTAGGGCATTGGATAAACTGAGGTTTTTGGAGATGGTGAAATTGCTGATAATGACAAGATCTGGGGTGTAATAGTGGGCATGGTGGAGGTGAGAAGGACAGCAAACTGAGAAGCAAGGGTATGAAGATGGGTCACCTACATGGATATTGAAATCACTAAGAGCCATGCCAGGAGTAGTGGTAGCAAGAGAGAAGGTGATCTACGTGTTACAATCTTCACTGAACGAGTGGGGAGTAGCAGAAGGACTGGCAACGATGGCATGTGCCTCCAAGTAGCTGAGGAGGCAGGCAGAACGATGTCTGGAAAGAGCAACAAGGAACAAGGAAAACACCTCTTAAATCATAACATATGAGAGAGGGCGGTGGAGGAGGGAGAGAAAGGAGGAGAAGGAAGAGAGAAGAAAGTTAAAGCTAATTAAATCTCCCAGTATTTTAAAGATGGTACCCCCAAAGTTCAACCAGAAAAGTTCACTAGAGCCAAACTTAGATCACTTTAGTGCTTCAATACATCTCTGCATTGACACAGATAGGCACAAGTGTGATTTTTATATCTCTCTTTATAACACAAATAAAAATATTTCTGCCGCAGAGTTTCACATGAAAAAGTACTCTACAGATCAAATTTTTTTTCCTACAGAATTAATCCAAAAAAGATAAAGGAAGAAGTTGAATGACTGAACTGTGGCTGGGAGGTAACTTAGCAGAATGTATTCGTTATGAAAAAGTCTTGTTCACAAAAACAATCAACTCCAGCATTTACTTTGATGAGTCAAGTTTATTTTAGTCTGCAGGCGATACCAGTAGGCACTGTTTCAACCCAGACTATGTTTCTCTAGGATCTACTTATTATTTTCCACAGATCAAGGAGTCATTAAAAGGTAAATGTGTTCTTTCCACACACCAAGAATTACGTCAGGGCAGCAATTACCAAATGGTGGTCTGGTAGCCTCTGAGAGTTTGTTGAACTTATCTATAGGAATAATTCACTTCTAGAGTGTGCTAGCCACCATTCACCTCTGAAGGCCCTAAACAAGTACCTGCTCCTCACCTACTTTAGCATGCACCATCACTACTCTGAAGTGAAGCTCCAGAAAAGGGTGATAATGTCAGTCATATTGATTTTAGACACCTAATCTTCCCTTGCTGATAGCATTATCATATCCTTATCTACCAGGTGAGTCAGTCCCAGTACTTGAAAAGAACCACTTGAGGGCAGGGACCATCCTTCATCATCCCTAGTCATTTACATAGTAAACATATGGAATAGACAGTAAATGAAGACATGTATGGATTATCTTAATTTAGACCGGCAGAAGAAAGATTGAAATACATACTCTTTATTCCTGAAAAAAATTAAAACAAAAATCTATCTACTAGATTCTTGACAATGCTGCCACCTAAAGAGTTTTATTTGCTGAAGTTTCACAAATAATATTTAACATACCCTTAATGAGGAATTGGTGTTCCTAAGGGAATTCTTTTTTTGTTTGTTTTTTGGGGTTGTTTTTAGGAAGACCAACCCTGAGCTAACTACTGCCAGTCCTCCTCTTTTTGCTGAGGAAGCCTGGCCCTGAGCTAACATCCATGCCCATTTTCCTCTACTTTATATGTGGGACGCACAGCATGGCGTGCCAAGCAGTGCCAAGTCTGCACCCAGGATCTGAACCAGTGAACCCCGGGCCACCGAGAATTGGAATGTTAGCACTTAACTGCTGTGGCACCAGGCCAGCCCCTCCTAAGGGAATTCTAAGCTTTCATATTACTAAAAAAAAGAAGAGTGGGATGGAGGAGAAATGGGATAGGTCAGAATAGCAGGAAAAAAGGAGCATGATTATTTTGAAGAAGGAGAATTCTTTTTAAAAGGCTACTACAATTTTGAATTCATAAAAATACGGTTCGAAACACTAAAAAGACTAATGTTCAGGAAAATAGAATAATGTCAGGACAGCTAATTAAGGGCCAAACCATGGAAGTATTTATACAAAATCTACATAACTTCTTAAAAATATTAAATATGAGATATCAATTTTCTCAAGTCATGCAAACAGTGATAATACCACACTTGGAAATAGGAAAAATGGGTATTACACTGAACTAAGAAAAGTCCTATAGTTTTTCTAAATTGAGATTTGACTTATGTTTCATAGTTTAGAAGTAGAAACAACCTACTCACACAATCAGGGATGATATTCAAAACATTAACAACCAGTTAGATGTCAACTAATTAAAATAGAATCCAATCAATCCAAATGGAAGTTGACAAGTATATTTTACTGATGAGCATCTGCCATATATCGGTTCCATACACAGTGGAATAATTTGCAGCCATTAGCATGGAAAATCTTCATAATATATTTCAAGTGAAAAATGAAGGGCATTTTAATATACACATATATGCAAACATATATACACATGTATACATAGAAGATAATTGTATTTTTTTTTCAAAAATATAAAACATAATACGCGTAGGGGAAAAAAGCTAGAAGAAAACCTACTAAAATATTGAAAATGATTCAAAGATTATGGGATATTTTTTCTTTTCATCTGTCTACATTTACACAATTTTTTTTAAGTACATGTTTTATTTTTAACAGGAAAAAATATGTAATTAAAAAGAACGGAAATAAAAATGTCTGTCACCAGGGCTTCCTATCAAAAACAGGAGAATCTGACTATTACACGCCAAAGCCCTCCTTGTCTTCTTTCATTACTAAACTTGTAAAATGCATCATCAGTACTCACTGCCTGCATTTCCTCAGCATCTATTCACACCTTAACTCCTTAGCAGCCAGCTTCTGGCCCTATCACTCTACAGAAACCCAGCTCTCGAGTGTTTCCAATGATCACTTAATCATTAAATTCAATGTCTTTGCTCAGTCTTCATTCTTCTTGAATTCACTGTACTTTTGACTTCATTCTCAAAATTCTTTCCTCCTATGGCCCCCAAGATGCTATGGGTCCTGGATCTTCAGTCTTTTCTGCTCCTAAGCTCTGATTTTCAGGCTCTCGCCCTACTTCCACTTCCCACCTCCAAAATGGGTTTCCCAAGGCTCTCTGGCCTCCTCTTCTTCATCCTCCATTCACTGATGTGTGTAGCCCAGCCTCTGTCCTGTCTCACCCTGCAGGATCCCCTCTGAGAAGTGGGTATAGAGAGAGAGTGAACATGGAAACAGTGTGTGCACTTAAGTCAGATGTCATTCAGCCATTCTTTCATTCAACAAACATGTATTGAGATCCTCTGGTGCCAGGAAATATATTAAACACAGGAGATTAAACACCATGGTTCCTGCCCTCAAGAGTTTAACAACTGCTGAAGGAGACAAACATGCAAAGACTGGGTACAAAAAAGGTTGTGGGCCCCACAGGAAGCATGTATGTATAGGCTGCAGTGGCATACAAGAGGGAGTCACCAATTCTCATGAGAAGAGGTCAGAAAAAACTGCAAGCTGATATCAAGGCCCAGAAAGATGAAAGAAAGCTGAATCCAGGGCAGACAAGATGAGAGCAGGAACCTGAAACCAAGGGAGTTTTGAGATCCTAGTCCACAGACTAAAAGGACAAGACATTGAGTCACACCTCAGTTAGGGTCCAGATGACATCTTATGCATAGCCCTCTGCTTTGGAGGGCCTCTTACAAACGCCAGAGGCCCTACTCTCTCAGGCTTAGCTCCAGCAGTCCAAAAGGAAATCAGGCCCCAAACCCTTGAGAACACATCCACAGGTAAAGTACAGGCATCTACCATCCCAAACTCATCACATATAAAAAAAATAGTTTCCACCACCCCATCTCTCCCACTACTCAAAATGATTTTATATCAAGTTCCATTAAGGATACGGGAAGGGTAACTTTATCACCCCAACTTGAAACCCTGAAATCATTTTCTACTCCTCTAAACTCCCATTACCCATATCTAGTCAACTACTAACCTGTAAGGATTGTCCCTCCATTATTATGCTGATAATATGACTCATTTTTTATTTCCACTGTAGCCTCCCTAATCCAGGATCTTCTACCCTGAGGCCTGAATAGTGACAATCATCTCTCCTGCTCACCTCTCATGGCCTCCTGCTTCTCTCCTGGGTGTGTTGACTCCCTCAGTTTTCCCAAGTGGGATGACTTCCTGTTTCCATTCAAGCACAGACCCACCCCCTCAGGAAGCCTCCCCAGGCCAGGACGCCTCCTCAGAGACGTGTCCTTCTGCACATGTCTGCGGTTCTCACTCTCCTCGCTGTCTGTTGGCACGTCCTACTCTTACCCTAACCTCTCTGGTATTTGGCATTATCAGCAAACAAAGCTTTACCCGTTACGTGACTGTACTAGAAAAGGGAAGCTTATCAAAAATGTAACTTTATCAAAAATGTAACCATTTTTGACAGCAATTTTTGCCAAATGAATTATGTGCTTCTTTGCCCTCAGAGCATGCTGAGTCTAATTTACCTTTTCCTTCAATACTTGGAATCATATTGAAATGTACAAAATTACTACACCGTACTGTCTGAGGCAGCTGGGAGGACTTCTGTATGGTCTCATCTGCTGTGCATTGATGTTAAAGGTTTCTGATCTGCTGGACTAAGGCTGAATTGCGGAATAAGCCAGAGAGCAAAGCTTGTCAGATCAGCACCTTTATAGACACAATTCTAAATCCATATGGTCTGGCCTTATGGATGGCTTCAGCCTTCTGTACAGAAAGGAATAGAGACTTCAAAACAGCTATATTTGCTCCTCAGAAATTTTTTTTCCCTGCCTTGGGATTTTTTATTATAAATCAGAGCTGAGCTCACTAGAGGTTGTCTTTTGAATTAGTGGAGTAACATTTCTGTGCTTAGCTTTTCCAGTATGACCATTTTGTCACTTTAAACCTTGGAAGGGCTTCCTCCGTCTGACTTATTTCACTTAGCATAATGCCCTCAAGGTCCACCCAGGTTGTCACAGGAAGAGGGGAGTGACAAGGGCGAAAGGGCACATGCATCTGGTGTAGGATGGTGATTAGACTCTGGATGGTGAACACGATGTAGTTTTCACAGAAATCGAAATACAATGATGCACATCTGAAATCTATATAATGTTATAAACCAATGTTACCGCGATAAAAAAAAAAGAAAGAAAGACAAAAAAACTGAATGACTTTGCTACAATAAAAAAATAAACTTAAGGGGCCGGCACCATGGCTGAGTGGTTAAGTTCACCCCCTCTGCTTCGGTGGCCTGGGGTTTCGCCAGTTCGGATCCTGGGCGTGGACCTAGCACCACTCATCAGGCTGTGCTGAGGTGGCGTCCCACATGGCACAACCAGAGGCACTCACAACTAGAATATACAACTACATACTAGGGCACTTTGGGGAGAAGAAGAAGGGAAAAAGAAGACTGGCAACAGATGTTAGCTCAGGTGCCAATCTTCAAAAAAAAAACCAACTTGGAAAGGCTAATGTTAATTCTTATATTTCTTTATCTTTCTCATTGTACTATGCTTACTATATACATGTAATAAATGTCTACTGAATCCATAAGTATGAATCCAAGTCATCACCAATCTGTAGTTTTCATGATGGCAGTTAACAGGTTGGAAAAAGTTGTAAGTCGATGGTGAAGCTGTTCAGGCTGAAACAAAAGTGGACTTTGGAAAAGGAATTTAGAATTAAATTGGAGTTGTTAATGGTAAAGAACTGATAAGATATTCGTTTCATGCTACACTAAGGATGGAAGATAAGGCAGCAGAGAAAGGCTGAGAGCCTTTGATTTTCTTTACAGAAATTAGACTTTGGGAGACATACACGCCCCCGTGTCTAGGGAGCTGGTCTGAGGGGCGAACAGAGCAATAATACCTTCCACATTCTGCTCTTTTTGGTTTCCCTTTGACACACAGGGCTAGGACTAGGGTGAGGCAAGAGAGGCATCTATGGTACAAACCGTAAGGAAGCCCTCACCCTTGGGCCACTCGCATGACCTCGAGAGCGAGCATCTCCTTATATTTGACACCCTGGGTGCCTTGCTCGACTCACCCTCATCTCAGCTCTGCTTCTTCACTCTTTGACATCTCAGCTGCCAGTTGGTAGCCCTCCTTTAAAAATATTTTTAAAGTGAAAAAAATCAAGTTTTAAAAATGTAAAATTCCACTATTACTTTTTTCTCTGTCTATGTAAAATAACCTCAATGTAAAAACAATTAGAGAAACACAGCATATGTGGAATCTGAAAAAGACAAAAACAAAAAAATTCATAGAAAAAGAGATCAGATTTGTGGTTACCAGAGACAGAGGGGGATGGGGGAATTGGATGAAGGGAGTCAAAAGGTACAAACTCCCAGTTACAAGATAAATACGTACTAGGGATGTAAAGTACACGATGAGTGTAGTTAACACTGCTCTTTAGCGTATTTGAAAGCTGCTAGGAGAGTAGATCCTAGAAATCCTCATCACAAGGAAAACACGTTTTCTTTTTCTTTTTTGTATCTATATAAGATGATAAATGTTAACTAAACTTATTGTTGTAATCATTTTGCCATAAACGGAAGTCAAGTCATTATGCCGTACACCTTCAACTCATACAGTGCTATATGTCAATTTTATCTCAATAAAATTGAAAGAAAAACAAAAGCAAAAATAAGTTGGAAAATAGGTCCCCATAATGCTACACCAAGAGATAACCATTATAAGGATTTTTCAGTGCACACGCACTTACACATACATGTGTGCACGTATTTTCCAACAAAAATCAGATTAGACTACACACACTGTTCTGTTTTTTTTTTTTTTTTTTGAGGAAGATTAGCCTTGAGCTAACATCTGTCACCAATCCTCCTCTTTTTGCTGAGGAAGACTGGCCCTGAGCTAACATCCGTGCCCATCTTCCTGTATTTTATATGTGGGATGCCTGCCACAACGCGGCTTGACAAACGGTGCATAAGTCCACACCCAGGATCTGAACCAGCGAACCCCGGGCTGATGAAGTGGGACATGCGAACTTAATTGCTGTGCCACCAGGCCAGCCCTGTTCTTATTTTCTTTACTTAATAGTGTATCATGAGTATCTTCTAGGTCCATAGACACATAATATGTTTAATGAACACCATAATTTGTTTCGTAAATCCTTGATTGAAGGACTTTTAGGATGGTTCCAGTTTTCTGCTTTTCTAAATCATTCTAAGATAAAAACATTCATCTACTCAAATATTTATAACTTTCCTCTTTTTCTCAAAATTTCAGCTGAAGCCCCTATTCGAGAAGAATGGGCAACACGTTCTGAAGAAAGGTCTCAGAACCTGCGCAAGACTTACTAAAAGACAGCAGAACCAGTCCAGCAACTATCAACCCCCATCTTTTACCTTATATGAAACAAGGCTAGAAATCTGAGCAGAGACTGAAGAGCGCCATCAAAGTAAAGCTTTCTGCTTGGGTGTCCTTCCCCTCCCCATGGTGGGGAGGCAGAGTGCTGCTCTTCTGACTGCAGCAAAGCAAGGGAGGGAAGCCCCAAGAAAACCAAAAGTAGACATGAGGAATGCCTGCAAGCAGGAAAGACAACGCTTCCTCTCTGAAGAATGTTTACTGGCTCTAGCATTTGAGCCCTGGAGCTGCCATGGGTCCACGGCAGAAGACGTCTTGGGAGAGTCTGGCCAGTATGCCCTGGAGTTTGGGGACATCCACGGACACAGAGGGCAGCGCTAGCTTCATGCCAGGAGAAGTGGAGTCACTTCCAACAATGAGGCCAAGAAAGGAGGCAGCAGAGGGGGCAGTCTCCAGGAAGTTTGCAGCTTCCCTTAGAACAGATGGGCGCTGTAGAGTTGTCAAGGATGCATTTATCTTCACTGGGCCCCCTAAGAGGCCTGCCTGCTCTGGCAAGGGGAACTGGGCAGTAAGAGGGTGTGGGGTGGACTCCAGGGCAGAACTCAGGGAAGGGAGGCCAAGAGGAGGGTCACATCATTGCCCACACCAGGGAATGCTGCAGGGCTTGCTCAAACACCCGTCAGGGCCTCCAAGGAATCCACAAAAGCACCCCAGGAGAGAAACTACCAGCATCTGAATGTCTGCTACATACAGAGGCCAGGAGAGGACAGTCAAATTTTACCAGATAAGTAGAAAGACTTTTGCCTCTCTTTCCAACTGCACCTCCCCCTGCCCAACCTTGAAGGCAGAGCTGGAGAGAGACCCCTGGAGATTAATTTTATATAAACAGTTTTGTTTTTTTTTTTTTTTTTGGTAAGGAAGATTGGCCCTGAGCTAACATCTGTTGCCATTCTCCCTCTTTTTTTATTTTATTTATTTATTTATTTATTCTCCCCAAAGCCCCAGTACATAGTTGTATATCCTAGTTGTAAGTCCTCCCAGTTCTATGTGGGATGCTGCCACAGCATGGCTTGATGAGTGGTGTGGTGCATAGGTCCACACCCAGGATTCAACCCAGTAAACCCTGGGCCACCAAAGCAGAGTGCATGAACTTAACTACTATGCCACCAGGCTGACCCCTAAATAGATTTTTAAAAAGCATTTTTTACGCAGAATTATGTCATCCACTATTTTTTTAATGCAAAAAAGTAATGGCTATTTCCTGAAAACAATTAAATACATCTAAAATGTAGAAACAAACATCTTAGTGAGCTACTTGATGTTACTTAACCTGGGGAGGAAGTTGAAATCATTAGATGGTCTTTGACATTCTATGAGTTTTGACTTTGCATTTTTTTTTTTTTTAAAGATTTTATTTTTTCCTTTTTCTCCCCAAAGTCCCCCCGGTACATAGTTGTGTATTCTTCGTTGTGGGTCCTTCTAGTTGTGGCATGTGGGACGCTGCCTCAGCGTGGTCTGATGAGCAGTGCCATGTCCGCGCCCAGGATTCGAACTAACGAAACACTGGGCCGCCTGCAGCGGAGCGCGCGAACTTAACCACTCGGCCACGGGGCCAGCCCCTTGACTTTGCATATTAATGGCAACTACAGCTGAAAACCCGGACTCAGGTTTTCTGATTCAAGTAGAATCAGAAATTTTGTTCATGCTGATTATATCTCAATAGAAGCGGAAAGGAAAAAAGAGTTCTTGTCTCTCGCTTTGCCAGATTAAAGACAAACTTATGCGAAAAAAGATCAGGATTTCTTCAAAATTCTGCCAGTTGAAGGCATCTGCATTCTGTCCTTCATCCTGAAATCAGTGAGGTCATCTTCGGCCAGGTCTGTGTGACTGATGTTGCTTCTATCAGAAACAAAGGGATTATAAATCCCCTTTCAATTTTTAAGTCATGTGGGTTGAAAAGTACACTTCACAAGAGTTTGGTAGTGTTTCCAGGGGATCTTTGCCTCCAGAGAAAAGGATGAAAGCCTGCCTCAGCCCTGCCTCCAGTCCTGGAAAGTCCACACAGTTGTGTGCCTCCAATTTCTTCTTCCAGAAGAGCAGCTTGGAACTCATAGCTCATCTCACCATGTTTCCTTCTGCTCCAGTAGCAGCATCCTTAGCATTGCCTGCAGGATTTCGAATAATAAGGCTCACATGATTTATAAAAATATACACCACATTAAGCCAAGCCAAACATTTACTGCTCCTGGTCAACTTGCTCTGAGAGTGGACTTTCCTTCTCTCTCTGTCAAAACAGTGAAACTTTTGAAGAAAGTCAATTAAACACATCAAATTTGTCTTCCAGAACCAATGGCCTCTGTGTAGTCGAGAAATACTTGATGTCCTGCTTCCAGTTCTTGGCAAAATCTTCTCAGAAAGGAGACAATTCCAGGCTCAAGCTCTGGAGGAGTAGACAGCAGTAGACAAGACTTTCTTTGGCCAGGCCCATGGTGACAATCCATGCCAAGGCAGAAATCAGCGAGCCATCATGGTTTGCAGAGTTTCTTCCTAACCAAGGGAGCAAACCAGATACGTTGCTAAGCATTGAAGGAGCTCCACTGGTGCACAGAACGTCAAGATTCACTTCTATTTGAAGCGTTAGAAAAGTAACATTGCACTATTTCAAAGACAATGGAAGTCTCTAAAGTATCCAAAACAGGCTCACAAAACAGAAATTCTTTTTTTTTTATTGAGTTAATGATAGGTTACAATCTTGTGAAATTTCAGTTGTACATTAATGTTTGTCATTCGTGTTGTAGGTGCACCACTTCACCCTTTGTGCCCACTCCCTACCCCACCTTTCCCCTGGTATCCACTAAACTGTTCTTAGTCCGTATTTACAAAACAGAAATTCTTATCAGGTGAGACGGCACACACAGGATGCAAGAAAATCAGGAGTTGGTTGTACTAAGAGGTGTCAACAATTCCATTCAGTTGGCTGCCAAAGGAAATGAGATAATTGCCAATTTCTCCCAAATCTGCTTTAAAAATTAGAAAAAAATATCATCAATTCTGGAGTTAATATACTATCACAGAGATCCTGGTACAATTTTCTTCCAATGCAGCAAGCCCCAAACCAGCCTGTAAATCTTATGATCATACTGCTTCACTACGGTCTTGAATATGAACTTTCACAACGTTTAAAGACAGGGCCTTTGTGATGGAATGAATCCAAATTTTGATAAAGTTAAATCCTTTAAAAATTCACTCTTTTTTCATAAAGACCTGCTCAGTCTGTAGTGGGCATCTGATTATTTTTGCTGGCCCAGAATTTCACCTGCTTTTTTTCCAGTCATAGCAGATTGCTTACTCTTGGAGGAATCACCCTACCCCACTCTGACTATGTGGCTCTGCTGGGACTGACCCAGTGCCCAGCCATGGGGTGAGCATAACTGCTGTGGCCAGGAGGATGGAGTATACTAACTGCACAAGCACGGCCAGGTAACCAAGCCAGGCCACTGAGACATAACAGGGGGGAACAGGGAGGGGAAAGAGGAGTTCTCTTTCTGCTGGGAGGTGATGTGAGCCTAGAGTGGAGGAGGGCCACTTCGTGGCAGGGGTGGGAGCATGGTTACCTGAGATCATTGCCCTCACAGAGGACAACAGAGCCAAGAGAGGATGACATGGCTTGAGCATCTAAACCCAGCCATTCCTACAGCCAGGACCACCTTGGACTTTTCAAGTATGTGAGCCAATAAAGTCCTTTTTATTTTTTTTTGAGAACTCAAGCTGGATTTCTGTACCTTCAACTGAAAAAGTCCTGAGTGACACAAAAGGTCCAATTTACTCTCAGATGGACAGATACAAGGCACTCCTTCAGCTTTGCTGGCTTCAGGTGTCCACTGATAAGAACTTTGCCACATACAAGAAGCATGAAGTTTGGAGCCTCTTTAGATTCAGAGTTGAAGGTGAAAATAAGCAATAACAATCTTTATCTACTTTCCTAGCTTTAACATTTCTCAACATATGCCAGACCAATGTAAACAGAGACAGACATTCCTAGTTCTTGTCAGTAGCATGAGTTCCTTAGTCCTTGTCAGTAGCAAACTACTCAAGCCATCATAACCTGGCAAAAATGACCACCACACCCTCAGTAACAATCCACAATAGTCCACGCCACCCTATACATGTGTGGGACAAAATAATAATGTAATAAAATAATTTTTTTCTAACAAAGTCAAATTTTAAAATAATAGAAAGGACTTTCGTTGGAGGTGATAAAACGAGGAAATTTGACAAGCAACTCTCCTCCACTCCAAATACACAGAAAATCTGGAAAAATTATAATAAAATATTTAAATACATAATTAAACCAAAAGGAAAGATAGAGAATTTTAGGGTACCAAAAAAGAAGAAGAAACTGAAACCATCAGCATAGCAATGTGAAGCTGCCTGGCATGGGGGGAGGGGGAGCGCTGGGCCCAAAAACACACTCTTTAGAGCCGGGTCTGTAACACCGGCCCAGGATGGCCATGGAGGTCTCTGGCCTCATGGTGAGGACGGTGAACTGGGTTTTCCATACAGGTATGAGTGCCGAAAATGCTGTCCTATCTGCAAATAAAGACTAGAAGAACTTCACCTGCAGACCTAGCAACAAGTGCAAAGAGAACCATGGGAGGAAAACAATTAGTCAAAAACAACTTAAACCCCAAGACCCTAAACCTACATAGACACAATATGTGGTGACGGAAGCTCTGAGCTCAGACACTAAACTAACATCGAAATTGTCAAGTCCAGATAAAATCAACAGGCAGATGCTAAGCTGCCACCTGAGCACACCGCCACAGGCCAGGGCACACATGGCACTCCCAGGAAAATCAACCCCTGCTACAGACAAGCTCATTTCAGAAACGTTTTCCCAGTCAAAAGTACGTTGATAATAGATGAACATTTTGTTATGCCCCAAAGTACCCTAAGAGAGACCAAAAAGCCAGTTTCCTCTAGAAACCCAGTAGCTTTTGGTAGAAAATATATTTCAAACTGACTTTATCATCTCAAATCAACATACAAAATGCTTTCTATTTTATATACATTACTTATTAACCACATTGCATCTTTCATCTTTTCACCCAGTTCTTAAATTAAGATCAATCTCCCAGAGGTTTTCTACAATTAGCATTTTTATGATGAATATACTTCCTGATCTCCTCTCCCACTCTTTCAGCCAAGATGTCAATGAAGATATTACGTTTCTGAGATTTGGATGTTCGGATATAACTGTTCATTTCATGAAACAGATTAACTATTACGTTCCTAGATTTCTGAAGAAGCAGTCTGTACACCTCAATTTTAATTTTTAATACCAAACTGATTACAAGGTATTAGCAGCAGAACTCTTACAGTTCTAGCACAAAAATGTATACCCGCCAAAATGCTGCGTTGTCACTTTATAATCCTAAGTCTCTTTTCATGCATATGTTATGAAACAGGGCAGTATAATGGAAAGACTGGCAGACCATTGATAAGGAGGCCTGGAATCCAGCCCTGCTTTGTCCTCTTAACAGGCATCGAACTTTGCAGCAAGTCATATAACCTCCCTATGCTTCAGTTTCCAGATTTATAAAACTGTGACAGCATCACCAAGTCTCCATGTCTCCCAGCTTGTTGTGAAAAGCCCTAACAGGGAAGGCTGAAGGGAATCATGGAAAGATGTGGGAGAAATCTGGGCACCCGGCCTCCTCTGATAGTGCCAACTCTCACGCGCCCTTAAGCAAGTTTACTCTGCTTTGATACTTGTCATCTGGATTCTATAACTCCTAAAATCCTGCCCACACTTGACATTCTGTTGAGTTCCCCCGGAACTAGCATCACTCCAGATTTATGTTCTGCATATTCCTTTTAAGCTAGCGTGTTTTGACCTTTCTTAGATCATCTAAAGCTGCTGGTTTCTATGATTCTATGTACATAGTCTCCATCATTACAGTATCCATTCCCCATAGGAGTGTTTTTCAAACTGTACTTATGACCCATGAGTCATACTGGTTTTGACCACGACTTTTCAAAAATACCAAATAGAACAAAAAATATTGGCGCACATCACACTTAGTAAGGCTAAGCATAGTTCATAAAAACCTATTTCAACTGTGTATGTATATATGTGTGTTTTACTAGGTTACAACGTAAAATGTGTTTCTCATTATCAGTGACAATCAATAAGTTGGAAAGCACTGCTCCACACTGTACAGCAAATCTATCTCTTTGCTTAAAATCCTTTAGTGGTGTTTCATTGTGAGGACAAAGCCCCTTATCTTTTTTTTTTTTTTTAAAGATTGGCACCTAGGCTAACAACTGTTGCCAATCTTCCTTTTTTTTTTTTTTTAAGGATTGGCACCTGGGCTAACAACTGTTGCCAATCTTTTTTTATTTTTTTTTCTGCTTTATTTCCCAACCCCCCCCGCCACCCCCCTGTACACAGTTGTATATCTTAGTTGCAGGTCCTTCTAGTTGTGGGATGTGGGACGCCGCCTCAACGTGGCCTGATGAGCGGTGCCATGTCCGCGCCCAGGATCCGAACCCTGGCCGCCCCAGTGGAGTGCGCGAACTTAACCACTTGGCCGTGGAGCCGGCCCCAAAGCCCCTTAACTTTAACATGGGCTACAGGGCCTACCATGGCCCTGACTTTCTCTCACTTTATTACATGCAACCCCTTGCTCTATGTGTTCTAGCCACAATGGGACTTTTTCAATTCTTCCTTCAACATTTTGTGGTTAAGAACCTACCACATGTCAGACAGTGTTCTATAGCATGAGCTAGCACTGTAAACAAGACAGACCAGTTTCATGCTTCATAGAGGCTGCCTTCCAGTCCTCGAATGCAGCGTGCCCCTGGCCAGTGGTGGGCGTGCTTGTCACATACTCTTTTCCCCCACCTTCATCCCCCTTAACCCCATCCCACACACTGTCCAGCTAATGATCTAATGGTCACTCCTTCTTCAGGCCACAGATCAACTGTTCAGGTGTCATTTCCTCAGAGTCACCTACCCTGACATGTTCCCGCCATTCGTCGACCGATCCTGAGTGAATCTCCAAGACTCATTCAGAAGACAAGAGAATAATATCACTAATGATAGAAAATATGACTGAAAAATTCTCCGAATCTAATTTCCTATTAAAAGGAAGCAAAAAGGAGGTTAAACTCTCTGTAGCAGATAACATGTACAAATACAAGTAAAGTCCAAAGCACCCACCAGTTCCTACTTAGGAGTCACTCGTTAGAAATGAATCTAACTCTATTATTTGCTCTGCAGGTTAGATGATCCAGGAGCTTGGAGGAGGAAAGGCAGGGCCTTCCGGGCACAGCCAGAGCACAGCACTAGGCCACTGACCAGCCTCTCAACTAGTTAGCAAGAAAGATGGCTCCCCAAGATACCATACACTTTCGTAACTCTGGTCACACTGCTTTCTTGGTTTAAAATACTCTTCCCCTCACCCTCCTCTACCTAGCGAGATCCTGCTCCTACTTTGAGATTTAGCTCACATCTCCTTTGTGAAACCTTTGACTTTCCCTCATAGAACTGATCACTCTCCTCTACCAACTCATAAACACCATGGGTGTTGTAATTTTCTTATGGCATTATAGATAGTTGGTCAGTGTCTGTCTATCCCCTGGATTATGAGATCCTAAGCAGGAATTAATCATATTCCTTTTTTAATTTCTACTTCTGGTTCTTTGCACAGTGCCTGGCACTTACCAGGGTTTATTCTATGTTTTACAAATATTTATTGAATATTTACAGAGTCTACTCTTAAAAGGATCTGCTAAGCCATTCCTTTTCTTCCAACACCAAGGAAAACCTAATGACTACCTAAACCTCATGACTACCTAAAGATATTCTGCCCTTCTTCGTGATCAAGCTTCTCCTCTTGTTGCACCTGTTTCTTTTCCTATCCTTCTGGAACATTTTCTCCCATCCATGGCTAGGATCCAATAAGATGAAGAAAACACAAGCACAATTACACTAATATAAAAAATGAAAGAAAAAGGGCATTGCCTCAAGTAAGATTTGGCGACATCTGTTGTTACATTTGCAGGTGAACATATTTAATTAATATTGCATCCTAAAGGATGGATCTGGAAAACCCAAACTGAAGTAATCACACAGAAAATTTCTTTACAAACAATAACAGAGTAATTAAATTACTTCCCTGGGTCTACATAGCCTTTAAAGATTTTACCATGTCTATATTATACACCCAAGAAGTTATTCAAATAGATGCTCTCAGCAAATTCGAAACTGTCTAACAGAGACACCAACTTTAACTTTTTAGGGTCTTGATACTGAATAATTGAAATGCAACAAAGGCACCAAATAAGTTGTAAAGTAGTAGTGACTTATTTTTTGGCTAGAAAATTAGAAGGGCCAACCAAAGATGCAATCAATTATAACTTAGAAAATTAAAGAATGAAAAACTGAAATTCCTTTCAAGCAGATTGCGAAAACTGACTACAATATTTGATCTATTGACTCATGTCACAATTCTCTACACACAAAATTATCAAAGTGCTGACCAAAAGTTTCCCTGAGATGAAGAGATTTTGACAGGAAGTAGTAAGGTGATTCATCAGACTTCTTCAGTTATTTTTTAAATGCATAGACTCCAGTTGGAATTAAATTGGGTATTTTGAAGTATTCATATATTTGTTGGATGCTTCTATTGTGAAAAACAAACTGGTTCTCTGGGCAAACTTGCTCACTGAGAAGGTTGAATGGAAAGGTGAACCATAGTTCTTAATAGAACCTACATTAAAAAATACTAAGACTGGGCCGGCCTGGTGGCCCAGCGGTTAAATGCGCATGTTCCACTTCAGCAGCCCGGGGTTCGCCGGTTCGGACCCCAGGTGCAGACATGGCACCGCTTGGCAAACCATGCTGTGGTAGGCGTCCCACATATAAAGTAGAGGAAGATGGGCACGGATGTTAGCTCAAGGCCAGTCTTCCTCAGCAAAAAGAGGAGGATTAGCAGCAGATGTCAGCTCAGGGCTAATCTTCCTCAAAAAAAAAAAAAACCTAAAAACAAAAACAAAACAAACAAACAAAAATATTAAGACTAACTCTTATTCTTCATTTACCCACTCAAAAAATCTTTAGGGGATATGTACTATATGCCACTTATCATGCCTGGCACAAGGGAAAAAAGGTGACACTAGTCTTTAAGGAGCTTATGTTCTGGTAGAGAGATATAGGTGTGTAAACAAAAATGCATGAAAATATTATAGGGGTTGTGACAGAGGGATTCTGAAGATATGACAAAAGAAGGAAGGGGTCATTTCTGCTTGTAGGAAACCAAGAAAATTTCATAGAAGAGGCAGCATTCTGAATGCTAACATTCAATCTATATATTGTACTTCAAAACTTCCTGGAGAAAAAAATGAAAACCAATTGTGTATAATAGCTTAATGAAACTCAGTAGTTTGGCACTTATTCATAACCTGTAAGAGGAGTACGTCTCAGGATGACAATAAGTGCTAGAGAATGCGGGGCTGTATAAATTTGATATAGAGACAGTCAATATCCAAAGGCTCCATTGGCACAGAGAAACAGCAGACAAGTTCCCACATTTCTACCAGCAAAGGGTAAAAACATAGGATTTCCTGCAATTATACAGGGAGTTGGTGACTATTACAATTTATCTCTAGTTAATTCTTTGTTAGAAATGTTCTAAATGTAGAGATTATCCATTCAGTGCTCAGGGAGTTAGTGGTGATACGCCCCACTGGTTTCATAAAGGCAGGTATGGCAGTAACCTTCCACTGATCCCAAACCATCTCAGCCCTGGCACAATGCCCTGACTCCTGAACTCTGTGTTCCTTGGTCACGCCCTCTCCTTTCTCAGACATGAGGGGCCTAAAGCTGAGGATTATGTTGCAGGCCATGAACTCAATGGAGCTCATTAAAAGTACCTAACCCTACAGCTCCTAAACTTGATGTTTGTCTTACTTGAGGCAATTTCTGAAATAATAATTCCAACTCCACTTTGAATCTATAGTCACATCCAGATTTAAAATAGAGTGAGTTAAGATAAAGGCCATTTGGGAAAATAAAGCTCTTGAATACTATGACTTCATATAATACCACAGCCACTTTAGTTTGGATGTCTTTGCATACCATGATGTAATCAATCAAAAAATGTCAATGTTCAAATAGTGGGTGTTGCCCTGAGGTCTTGTTTTTCTGGCAGAACAGGGTAGCAGTAAGTTCACAGTCTACACATGTGGTCAAGAGGCAATACCATTAAACTTGACGTTTTCCCTTACCCAAGCTAAGAGTAGCATGCCAGAGATTGTAGGTGCTGACTGAAGAGCTGTGATGTGTTCTTTGCTTCCCCACTGAATTTATGAGTTCATTCAGCGTTCACGTGCAAACAGGGGTCAAAATTCTGCTTGGAAAGGACGCTGGAAGGCTATCAACCCTTTCGATATAAACATATAGAAATGTGAGATAAAATTTAATAGATTAAAATTCATAGCTGAGGGGCTGGCCCCGTGGCCGAGTGGTTAAGTTCGCGCACTCTGCTGCAGGTGGCCCAGTGTTTCATCGGTTCGAGTCCTGGGCGCAGACATGGCACTGCTCATCAAACCACGCTGAGGCAGCGTCCCACATGCCACAACTAGAAGGACCCACAACGAAGAATATACAACTATGTACCAGGGGGCTTTGGGGAGAAAAAGGAAAAAAATAAAATCTTTAAAAAAAAAAAAAATTCATAGCTGAGCTCAAAAGCAAGAAAATGAAATATCTTGGCATCAGAAATAAAGAACTCAAAGCAAAAGCAATAAGGGGACAAGCTGGCACCTTGGCATCCTAGATAGGGTAGCAGATCCAGAAATAAACTAATATCTAGAGACTACAGCTTTAATGACCAGGAGGATACAAGAGACACAGCCTGGGATCATGCAAGGCAGAGAACTGGAAATAAGACTCTGTCATAAAGCTGGATCCATGGATGGAATACCTCCTCCATGAAAATGGAAGCAGAAATACTCCCCAATGGCCCAGAGAAGTAACAAGGAAGCTCACCATGCACCCAGGCTCAGGATAGGGAAGAAGTCTCCCATGAAAAACAAAACGCCAAAGCCTGTGATCCATCCAGATATGGAGTCCGAATTTATAGTAGGTTTGTAATGCAGTAATCAGAAGTGGAGGAATTAATATGAAAGCTAGTCTTGAATAAGTGAGACCCCTGCAGGGAGGGCAAACGCAAAAACAAACAAAAATCCCTTATCTTTGAAAATCTCACTTCTAAATTATTCATGGGTCCAAGGAGAAATCATAATTGAAATTGTAAAACAGAATTGAACAGAAAAAGCAGAATTTGGAAGAGAATTTATAGCCTTAAATATATATATCAGAAAAAAAAAAGACTGAAAATTAAAGAACTAAGCATTCACTCAAGAAGCTAGAAAAAGAAGAGCATAAACTCAAACAAATAAGAAAGTGAATATAAAGATAAGATCAGAAATTACTGAAATATAAAACAAAGAAATAGTTGAGAGGAAAAAGAAAATTTAAAACATTAGGAACAAAGACTGAAACCCAACTCTATAAACAGAAATGGTTTTTTAAATCATGAAAATATTAAACCAATAGATTTGGAAATTTAAAGAAGACAGAAACTTTTCTAAAAATGTACAAACTACCAAAATTGACTCAAGATGAAATAGACACACTGATTAAAGTTCTACTAAGTTACAGAAATTGAAACAGTATTCCAAAAATTACTCAAAAACCACTAGGCTGGGGCTGGCCCGGTGGCGCAGCAGTTAAGTGTGCACATTTCCCTTCTCCATGGCCCGGGGTTCCCCGGTTCAGATCCCGGGTGCGGACACGGCACTGCTTGACAAAAAGCCATGCTGTGGTAGACGTCCTACATATAAAGTAGAGGAAGAAGGGCATGGATGTTAGCTCATGGCCAGTCTTCCCCAGAAAAAAGAGGAGGATTGGCAGTAGTTAGCTTAGGGCTAATCTTCCTCCAAAAAAAAAAAAAAGATCACTATTAAAAAAAAAAACCCACTAGGCCTTGAAATTTTTACAGTAACCTTTACTAAAACTTTAGGTAGCCTTTATCTTACATCCCTCTTATGTAAACTGTTCCAGAGAATAGAGAAAGAAGAAAAGCTCACCAATTAATTTTATGAGGCTTATATATCCTTGATATCCCAAACACACATGGGTTATAAAGGAAAGGAAAACTGTAGGCCAATCTCAATTATAGGCATAGTTATAAAAATGCTAAATAAAATATTGACAAAATGAATTGATCAATGTATAAAAAATATAATATATTTCTTCACCAAGAAGAATTTACCCCACAAATTCCAGCCTGGTTTAACATCAGACAATTAATGTCACTATTAATATAACATACGAGAATAAGAGATTAAAGGAGAAAAACTATATGGTTTCCTTAATAAACAGAGAAAAATCTCTTGATAAAATTCAATAGCCATTCACGTGAAAATCCCCTAGCAAATGAAATAAAGAAGTTCTCATTGAGAGAGGCAGTCTGCCATGGGCTCCAAACATCCTTACATATTCTTTCTGAGTACTATGCCAAACCTCAAGGCTTATAACCAGCTCATGCTTCAGCCATTTCTGTAACTAATTAAACAGGTCAAGGCAATCATAACATGACTATAGTACAACGTACTGCTCAATCTGCAGGAGAGGACTGGTATTTATTGCTTGCTACAAAAGGTGCTGAGCCCCTAGCCCTGGGTTCCCCAGCTGTGGCACACTGGGCCATCACATCACACCACGGGACTTTGGGTCGGGAGAACTGGCATTGTCATCCTGATGCTCAAGCTGTTTGCTGTGCAGTGAATAATAAACTGTCTTACTCTGATCCACTGAATCTCATTATCTACTTTCAGCATGGATGGAGTTCTGGCAAGACAACATGCTGGCTTGCGTCTCTTCTGGAGTCTTGTTACTCTTTGTAATTCTCAATGAGGCTGGAGTTCTTCCCTGAAAGGATATCTACAAAAAGCATCCACGGAGCATCGTACAATAGTGAAATGTTAGAAACAGTCTCTTTAAAGCCAAGAATGAGACAATG
Source organism: Equus przewalskii (assembly GCF_037783145.1). Lineage (NCBI taxonomy): Eukaryota > Metazoa > Chordata > Mammalia > Perissodactyla > Equidae > Equus > Equus przewalskii. Next base: position 56,173,139 of record NC_091839.1, on the reverse strand, counting down.
ATGCCTCTATCACCATATCTATTCATCACTGAACTGAAGTTTCTAGCCAAGGCAAAAGATAAGAAAAAAGAAATGTAGTATAGAGATTAGAACAAAAGAAATAAAGTTGTCAGTCTTCATAGATTAAATGATTATCTAAGAAAGTCCAAGGCAGTCTACAAGCTAGTAGAAATAATAAGAGAGTTTATCAAGGTTGTTACATTTAAGATGAATGTATAAAAATCAGTAGTGTTTCTATATACCAAAAACTATAATTAGAGAATGTAAAAAAAATTTTTTAATCCTGTTCACAACAAAAACTAAAGGATCTAGGCATTCGAAAAACAGATGGTCAAGGCCTTCCAGAATAAAATGATAATCTTTCCTACAGGACACAAATGAAGATCTAAATAAGTGAATAAATACATTTATGGATAAGAATAATTCACAACACAAAGATGTCAATTTTCCTCCCAATTATTCTATAAATCCGCTGCTTTTCTAATTAAAATGCCATTAGATTTTTTCAACAAACTTACCAAGCTGATCCTAAATTTATGATGGAAGAGCAAAAGTCCAAAAATAGCCAAGGCAATTTTGAAGAAGACTAAAAAGAAATCTTACAGGGAGATACCGGTAAATGTTGTTACTACATTAAACATTTTAAAGTTCTATATTACACATGAATCAATGTGAAACAAAAACAATAAAATGCTATAGGCTGAGACAAGCTATTTACAATACATATAACAAGCAAAGGATTAGTATAGAGAACATAGAAAGAACTCAATAAGGACAACTCAGTAGAAAAATGAGCAAAGAATATGCACAATTAATTCACAGAAGAGGACATTTAAATAACCGATACACATATACAAAGATTTCAACAGGAAAACATAGATTAAACTACATGAAAACTCAAAATGAAGAAGCTTGTATTAAAACATGAAGACTATATTCTTGTATTCTCCAAATATTCTGTATTTTTCAGAACAAAGAAAGGCTGAAGATCTGATCCAGGTTGAAGGAGACTAAAGACTTGCAACAATCAAATGCTATATGTGATCCTGGACAGGGGAGAAAACTGCTACAGAGGACATTATTAGTCAATGGACAAAATTATGAGTGGCAGATTAGATAAAAGTATGGTATGATATGTTAATTTTCATGAAGTTGATCATTGTACTGGCATAAGAGATGTTCTTATTCTTAGGAAACATACATTGAAATATTAAGGTGTAAGAGGGCATAACACACACAGCTTAACCTGAAATGATTCAGAAAAATATGTATAACATATGGAGAGAATGATATAGCATACGATCAAAATGTTAACAATTGGTGAATCTGGGTAAAAGGTATATGAGAGTTCTTTGTACTGTTTTTCCAACTTTTCTGTAAGTTTGAAAATATTTCCAAAGAAAAATTAAAAACAATGACAACAACAACTACACTCAGATACCATTTTACACCTATCAGATTGGCAAAAATTTGACAGCTGGATAATACCAAATGTTGGTGAGGACGTGGGGAATGGGAACTCATACCTTTTGATAAATCCACATCGGAGAAGGTTTCATACTTTCTAATAAGGTTTAAAATGCACATATATTATTATCCAGCAAGTCTACTTCTAGGTGAAAACTCTGGAGAAACTTTTATACTTGGGCCATAAAGAGAGATAGACAAGGTGCTCATTGCCACATTGTTTGAGGCAATACTGTTAAACCTGACCTTACCACCAACCCACGCTAGGAGAGGCATGCCAGAGATTTTAGGTGCTGGTTTTTCTGATGCTGGTGCTAAAATTGTCAAAGAGGATAAATGAGCCCTTCTGGAAATGGTGGAACTGAAATTACATATGCTGGCAAAAGTTGTAGAATTCTCCTGTGCTAGAGGTTGGTGAAATCATACACATAGATGATAATACTATAATTACTTAATGTTATCTATGGAAGAATTATGATGTGCTCTTTGCATCCCACTGAATTTATGAGCTCATTCAATGCCCAAACTCAAATAGGGTGGTGTTTTCACATAACGAAAAATTAGAAAAATCAGAAAAACCTAAATGTCTATCAATAGGAGACTGGATAAATAAGTTATGGTATTGCAAAAAATGTAAATCTCTATAGCAGTTAAACAGACTTAGATGCACTTGTATTATCACAGATAAACCTGAAAAAATATTGAGTATTTTAAAAAGCAGATTGTAAAAGGATAGATAAAAGCAATATGATAGTATTTCTGTAAATTTAAAATATTTAAACAATAATATCTATCAGTTATGGGCACATACACATGTAATAAAAGTGTTAAAACATGAGCTATAAGGATACACATCAATTTTAGGTTAACAGTCACAAATGGAAACAAAGGAAAATGGAATGGATAAGGGATAGTCTTAAAACACATCTTTAACTATTATTTTCTTAAAGACAGATATGGCAAATTGGTTTTTTTTTTCAAAGATTGGTACCTGAACTAACATCTGTTACCAATCTTTTCTTTTTCTTCTTCTCCCCGAGGCCTCCCAATACATAGTTGTACATTCTAGTTGCAGGTCCTTGTGGGTGTTCTATGTGGGATGCCACCTCAACATGGCCTGATGAGCAGCGCCATGTCTGCACCCAGGATCTGAACCAGCAAAACCCTGGGTCACCAAAGCAGAGCATGTAAACGTAATCACTCAGCCATGGGGCTGGCCCCTGGAAAATTGTTAATAACTGTAAACTCTGTAAAAAAAAAAAAAAAAAAAAATGTGTGTGTGCATGAGACACATATTGAATAGTTTAAAACAAAAATTTTTTTAAAGAAAGATGTATATTAGCACTCTTTGGAACTTCACAATATACCTGTAATTTCAAAGAAGATCCCACATTTAAAGCACTCTTAAAACTATGATATTATAATAATAAGTAATAATTTTTAATATCTGTAGCAAGAACAACCCAAGGAAGTAAAAACTTTTTAGGTTTACCCTTTCACGAGTTGACATAAGTGCACATGCAGAAGAATGAAAGTAGACCATTATCTTATGCCATACACAAAAATTAACTCAAAATGGATTAAAGATTTGAATGCAGGACCTGAAACCATAAAACTCCTAGAAGAAAACATAGGCAACATGCTCTTTGACATTGATCTTAGCAATATCTTTTTGAATACCATGTCTCCCCAGGCAAGGGAAACAGAAGAAAAAATAAACAAATAGGACTACATCAAACTAAAAAGCTTCTGCACAGCAAAGGAAACCATCAACAAAATGAAAAGACAACCTAACAATTGGGAGAAGATATTAGGAAATCATATATTTGATAAGGGGCTAATTTCCAAAATACATAAAGAACTCATACAATTCAACAACAAAACAAACAACGCAATTAAAATATGGGCAAAGGATCTGAACAGATATTTTTCCAAAGAAGATACACAGATGGCCAATAGGCACATGAAGAGATGTTCAACATCACTAATTATTAGGGAAATGTAAACCAAAACTACAATGAGGTATCACCTCATGCCTGTCAGAACAGCTATAATTAAAAAGACAAGAAATCACAAGTGTTGGAGAGGATGTGGAGAAAAGGAACCCTCCTACACTGCTGGTGGGAATGTAAACTGCTGCAGCCACTATGGAAAACAGTACGGAGATTCCTCAAAAAATTAAGAATAGAACTACCATATAATCCAGCTATTCCACTTCTGGGTATTTATCCAAAGAACAGGAAAACACTAACTTGAAAAGATATTTGCACCCCTATGTTCAGTGCAGCATTAGTCACAATAGCCAAGACTTGGAAAGAATCTAAGTGCCCATTAACGGATGAATGGATAAAGAAGATATGGTATGTACATACAATGGAATACTACTCAGTCATAAAAAAGGTGAAATCTTGCCATCTGCAACAACATGGATGGACATTCAGCATATTAGGCTAAGTGGAAATAAGTCAGACAGAGAAAGCCAAGGTATGATTTCATTTACATGTGGAATATAAACACAACAACAACAAACACACAGTTGACATAGAGATTAGATCCCACTTCTATCCTTCAATCTGATGCTTTGCCTTGTATTTTTCTGTCCTGAGATGGGAGAGATGATGTGAGATCAGGCAATGAAAATTATTATGTCAAGGGAACGGTAGATTCCAATGCCCGTGGTGTTCCCTTCATCAAGAGGATGGGGCGGGTTTCCTCTCTTACTATGTCGTGTATGCGGAAGGGGAGCAACAGGCTTCAAGAGTCAGAGGAAGTACTGGACACCAAACACACCCAGGAAGGGTTGGGGGAAGGATTCAGGCCTATTCTACTTCCTCAGCCTTTCCCATTCCCCGTCACAACTCCCACAGCTGCACGGATTTGCCTGCACTAACTCCCATCCCATCGAGACTCTTTGTGTTTTCTAGGTGGTAATCGGCTAGTATAATGAATGAACCTGCATTGCTCATAGTGGCTCCTGCTTTCCTCAAAGAAGGTTAGCTCCCTTGCCTTCCTTCTGTTCCCAAGAAATACACACACACACACACGCACGCACACACATTTTAACAATGAATTTCTGGAAACAGCCCCACCTTTGTGGTCTAGTTAGTGGGAATGCCTCTAATGCTCGGAATTTGGAGTGAAAGAACAAGCAAGGGCAGTGTCTTGGCAAAACTGAGGAGAGCTCTGTCCCTTGGCTTCAGCATAGCTTATATCACACACCAAAGCCATTGTGTATTTATTTCTCTTAGGCCTGGGGCCAGCCAGGCCACCTCGCTCTCCCCTCACTTCACGTGGCCAAAATAGCCAGTCACTTTTAGATGATCATAATATGGAATTCAAGAATGGAATTCTTTACATTGATTTTTATGACTTTATTGAGATATAAGTCACACACCATACAATGCACCTATTAAAAGGGTATAATTCAACGGTTTAGCATATTCACAGAGTTGTGCAACTATTACCACAATTTTAGAACATTTTCACTTGGGTTTATTCCACTTTTTTGGCAATTATAAATAATGCTATTATGAATATTTGTGTACATGTTTTTGTGTGGGCATTAAGCTGACTTTAGAATAAAACTTTATTTTAAAATGAGCCAGGCCTCATTTTCTTTTTCAGTCCCAAAGTTGTAGAGGGGAAAACTGTCCTTCACTGCCTGAGTTTCCCACAGCAGGAGTGAAGAGAACGACGCCCCTCTCCGGGTTGCAGGCGGCTGGCACGCACCTGTGACTGGCAGAGCCCGGACGCGCACCCGGCCCCTCCCCTTCCTTCCACCCTGGTGAGATCTGTATCTCAGAATCTGCAATCTCAGTCAAGCTGGGAGAGTACCAACTCACAGGTGAGCTCGTCCAAATCTGGAAAACCTTCCATGAAAAGCAGACAAGTAGGAGGGAGAAAAGTGCCAAGGGACGTGCCTTATCTGTGTATAATTCTTTTTTTTTTTTAAAGATTTTATTTTTTCCTTTTTCTCCCCAAAGGTCCCCAGTACATAGTTGTGCATTTTTAGTTGTGGGTCCTTCCAGTTGTGGCATGTGGGATGCCGCTGCAGCGTGGCTTGAGGAGTGGTGCCATGTCCGCGCCCAGGATTCGAACTGATGAAACACTGGGCCACCTGCAGTGGAGCACGCAAACTTAACCACTTGGCCACAGGGCCGGCCCCTATCTGTGTATAATTCTAACGACGAATTCTACCAACTTGCGCCATGAAAATACGTGCCAGTATAAATTACTTGAGGTGCAGTTCTCTTCCACTGGGCTGGGTGACGCCTCAGATCCTGCCTTTTTTGTTTTTTTTAAAGATTGGCCCTGAGCTAACATCTGTTGCCAATCTTCTTTTTTTTCTTCTTCTTCTTCTCCCCAAGCCCCCCAGAACATAGTTGTATATTCTAGCTGTAGGTCCTTCTGGCTGTGCTGTGTGGGACGCTGCCTCAGCATGGCCTGATGAGCAGTGCCATGTCTGCACCCAGGATCCGAACCGGTGAAACCCTGGGCTGCTGAAGCAGAGTGCACAAACTTAACCATTCGGCCACCAGCTGGCCCCAGATCCTCCATTTTTTTTTTCTTTCTTTCATTTTTTTTTTTTTTGAGGAAGATTATCCCTGAGCTAACATCTGCCACCAATCCTCCTCGTTTTTGCCGAGGAAGACTGGCCCTGAGCTAACATCCTTGCCCATCTTCCTATACTTTATATGTGGGATGCCTGCCACAGCATGGCTTGACAAGTGTTGTGTAGGTCTTCTGCACCTGGGATCCGAACTGGTGAATGCAGGGCCACCAAAGTGGAATGTGCGAACTTAACTGCTGCACCACCAGGCCAGCCCCTATTTCTCTTTTAAAATGGATAAAACTGTAAAAAGTACTGATTTTTCTCTTAGCTGGCCACCTTTTTGGCATAAAGCTAGTGTTTTTACAAGATGGCTATAACCCAAATACTATTTCTTACATGGTGGCATTTTACTCTAATTGTCAGGAGAGTACATAAAAAGAAACTACTTGAGAAATAAACTTGCCAATCTGAACCTATAAAGTGAAAAGAGTAATTCACAAGGCCATATATCAGACGGTATTTTTCTCTGCACATTGATGGCTGATGCCAGAAATTACTATTCTACTCTAGCATTGAAGTGTGTTCCCATTTCTAAGAGGCTTCTGTTTAAAATGAAACTGTTTAAGACACATAAAATTACATATTCAAAATATTTTTAAACCATAAGAGCCTTTGCTTTCAAATTGCTAATAATAGAGCTAGAAGGATTCAATTAAATGTTTACCAACAATTCAAGAAGAATACTTAGGTTCTGGGCCAGGATGGAAGGAAGGGACAAGGAAAAGGGGATCACATCTCCCTTCCGTTCCTCATGTGCAAGTGCAGTACAAAAACACTCAAGGTGCTTGCATTAGCCCCAAGAGAGCTCAGGACCCAGAAACATTTGGAGATGGAAAGATGGAGATAGCGAGAAATCTCCATGAAGTGATTTTCGGACTTCTGGGGAAGTTTTTCAACATGAACAGCACAGAAATGCACGTAATTTTCCCCTCTACCAATGTGGCAGCAGGGGCTTCAGTTTAAACCTAGAAAAAGCAGTGAACAGTCAGGTGACCTTATAACCTATCATCCAAACAAGGAGCTTTTCAGAGTAATAGTCATGTCAGGACAACAGCCATAACCAGGACACACTGGCCATCCTACTAGTGCCCAGTCCAGTGCTCTGGCATCCTGAAGGCTCAGTAAACGTTTCAAGGTTGCCAGGCAGGAGAGAGGAGGGAGAGCACCTGTCAGGGTCAGCTGGGAGGATAGAGGAAGGCACAGCCGCCCCATGCTCCCGACCCCATGAGGGAAGTGGAGCCTCTTCCATCTCTCCCGAGCATGAAAGGCAGGTTACCAGATTGTCTTCCTCAGCCTCTCTTTCCTTCCTCTCTTCTCCCCGTATTTATATCAAAATGTTTATTTCCACTTACAGTTCAAAGCATTTTGCAATTCCAGTGACACTACTCTCACTGTTTGTGGAAATTCTGATGGTTCAACACGTTCTTTAAATCCCTGCAAATTCATATTGCCGTTCTATTAATTTGCACATCCGTTCCTAGATTGCCTCCTATTGACCCCCTGCAGAACTGCCTTAATTATATTCCAAGTCGATATTAGTGGCTACAAGAAACACCCCCAAGAAATTTGTTGCTTAATCTATTTTAAGAAATTGTCAGTAACATTGTTCCCTAGATCATAGAATTCTCTTCATAAGGATGCCCCCGAGAGAATTCTGATCTAAGTACAAAGAAGTGTTGTAATTCTCCTAATGAGTCCATGTTTATCTTAAAGACTGAACTGTATAATTTAGATCATTTTTATTTTACCGAAAGTGTTAAAAAACTTAGCACCAAATTTGAGACCCAGTCATACCAGTGGGTATGTCATTATGAAGGTAGGTTGAGCCTTACTTCTTATTAACATGGGTCCCACCTTTGTTTTTATTTTGTTGTTTTACTATATCTTTAAATCATGCTACTGTGTCATATTTTATGTTCTCTGGCAAGCCCTTGAAATCGTTACTGGATTAAGACACAGTTACAAGAATAAGAAGGAAAGGGAAGAGGAGACGAAGGTAGAGCCTTTGTTTCCAATTTCTTTTTTTTTTTTTTGAGGAAGATCAGTCCTGAGCTAATATGTGCCAATCCTTCTCTTTTTGCTGAGGAAGACCGGCCCTGAGCTAACACCCATGCCTATCATCCTCTACGTTATATGTGGGACGCCTACCACAGCATGGCTTGACAAGTGGTGCCATGTCTGCACCCGGGATCTGAACCAGCGGACCGCAGGCTGCCAAAGTGGAACGTGCGCACTTAACTGCTATGCCACCGGGCCAGCCCCTCCAATTTCTATTTTTACTTTAATCAATGTCAAAATCAACCCTGTCTCAACTATGTCTCCTCTTTTTTTTTTTTTTGAGGAAGATTAGCCCTGAGCTAACTACTGCCAATCCCCTTCTTTTTGCTGAGGAAGACTGGCCCTGAGCTAATATCCCTGCCCATCCTCCTCTACTTTATACGTGGGACCCCTACCACATCATGGCTTTTGCCAAGCAGTGCCATGTCCACACCCAGGATCCAAACTGGTGAGCCCCGGGCCACCGAGAAGCAGAAGGTGTGAACTTAACTGCTGCACCACCGGGCCGGCTCCACAACTATGTCTCCTCTAAAGAAGAGAACCCAGGTGCCCTGTGAGGCTCCTGGAGAGCCAGTGGGTCCCAGAGGAGTGTCTGCAGCCTTGTTTTGGGTCAGAGTTGGGTCATGCTATTTCCCATCCTAAATAAAGGTGACACTAACCACCCACCCTCAGCAGGAAGTGCCCTGAAGTTGCCTCCTCTTAGAGGTGATCGCTGAGCTGAGCTACACACTTGCTCTCACCTGGTGCCTCCCTGGCCAACGCTGTGCATCCTTAGGAAGACTTGCTTTGTTGGAAATGCAGTTTATGAACAAGGAAGCATTTTTTTCTCTGTGCAAAGCTGACAGGCTACAGGCAGGGAAGAGAACCACAATTATGGCCTACCAAGCCCTGAGTTCTAACCACACAAACTCACCAACCCTGTCATCAACTCTCTGGCTCTAAGCGGTGTATTCACTGGTTGGAACACATAGGAGATTGAATGTGAAAAATTGCAGGAGGAAGTTATCCGTGGCAAACTTGCCAGATATGAACTATAGGTGTGGAAATAAGTGATCAGAGGAAAAATATGTATGACAAACCAGATGATACATTCATATCAGAGCCTTGTTAGAAATCCACTCAGACCAGAACATTTCGTTGGCTGTGTTTAGTGATTTTTTTAGGATATAAAGCCCAGCCTTCCAAAACTAGTCTTAGTATTCTAGTCTGCATAAATTTCAGACTAGAATTTTATTTACAAAAGGACCAAGACTTTACATATCTCCTGTATTTGGTTGTGTAGAAAATGATTACTTATCATGACTTATGCAAAGGATAAGTTTTGGATATGAATTCAAATATTTATAAAAATTATAAACATAATGTAAAGAAATGAACTTTAACCTCCATACACCTGGGCTTGGCCCCATCTCTGCAACCAGGAAGCTGGGTGCCCTTGGAAAGACCCTCTTAAGATTTCTGTATCCTAATCCCCATTGGGCTAGATCTGTGGTTCTCAAGCTTTAATGACTTTAATGAGAGGTTGGTTAAAATGCAGGCTCCTAGGCCCTACTCCAAACCTAGCAAATTTGAATTTCTGAAAGTGGGGCCAGGAATCTGCTTTCATCTCCAGGTGATTTTGATTTGGATATTTAAGCAACACATTTTGAGAAACACTAGACTAGAAGACCCCTTCACATACTTTTTAAAAATCCACAAAATGCTGGGTCCATGATTAGGTCAAGCTGAATTTTCAACAGCCTTTCCCAAGAAAGCTACCTAAAGAGTCCATCTGCCCTCTTGATTGCTTACTGGCCTTTCATGGACATGGAGACATAAGAAAACAATTGCAGGATTTCCTTCCTCTTAGCACTACCTGGATATCAATAATTTTGTAGTAAGCAGATTACTTAATAGCAATATAGTTATGGGTGTCTTAATTATAATTTTCTTTTGCAATGTGGCTAACTCCAGGACAATGATTCACAGGTCATATTATTGTTAATAATACCTTTTTCATAATAATCACAAGTACATGGATTATCAAAGGTCTTCTGCTAGCTTCTGCATACCAGTAGTATAGAAACCATTTCTAAACACTCAGCTTTTAATTCTGGCATAAATATTAAAAATAAAATCTAAATTATTACAAAAACATGAAACATAAAGTTATATTTCTAACAAACATATTTCTAACACATATTTTTCCATTGTATAAATAGCAATTTGTAGAAAAATTGATTTTTAAAAGCCAACTTCACCTAGAAAGCAACAGAGTTTTCACAAAACTTTGGGTGATGCTGAAGGAACTAAAATTTAATGCTCATGCCAAACATTCTATTTCAAATTCTAGATATTTCAAAATTAGTCAAGGATGCTGCTGACAGCTGGACTGATTCTCCATAGAACCTGATAGAAAATTCTGTATCATCTAACATCTTATAACACATCAGAGAATTTGCTTTCTCTATCAAAAGAAGAGTTTCTACAAAATAAAATCATATTCCCCATGGAATTTAACACTTTGCATAACAAACACAAAGTCCTCATGGATGCTACTCCCTTTAAAGTACTATGTTCTAGGTGTAGCCAGCAATTAGGCCCTGCAATTTTGACTACACTGATGGCAGGTGTACTGTCAACATGGCTTTTGCAATGTCCATGGCCTGCCTCCCAGATCTAAGGCTCACTGGTGCTCAGGAGCCTGCCCCTCCCCGGCTGCTACAGGCCACTGTGTTTAGAGGTAGACAGGAAATTGCTGCAGCTGAGGAGGGCTACTCATTGCTTCCTGGTGTCCTGCTTTAGTGTCCCTTAGTGATGCTTCCTTCTGAAAATAGGAATGCGTATCTACCTTCAGTTGGAGCACCACTGTGCAGTAGTTTGGATGTACTGCTCTGGCCATACGACTGTAACCAGATTATGGCAGGCACTACAACTGCCTACACTCCCTCAGGACACAGTAGCCTGGGACTACTGGACTTTCACCTGGTGGCTTTCTGGCCAGCAGGAGCCGACACTGCCCAAGTCAAGAAGTACCAGAGAAACAGTGCCCTGCGGGAGCAGCCCTCCACCAATGACTGGCAGAACTTGGAGTTCTATAACCCCAATTCCTCTCCCCCAGGGATGGCATAGCTCTGACTTCTACAGTGACTTTCAGAATTTCCCAAGGGGAATAACCTCTATTTACCTACAGTGGAAACTGGCTGGATAATTCCCACTTTACTGACTGGCTTCCCTTTCGTGTTCACTTCCTCACTCCCTATAAGTATTTCCTGAATACCACCTGTACTTGAATCCTTGTCATAGAGTCTGCTTCTGGGAGAACCCACCTAAGACACCATCTCCTAGGGAACCTTCCCCCAGTAAAACTATCTTTCATTGGATTCTTTTTTTCTTTTGGAAGATTAGCCCTGAGCTAACATCTGCTGCCAATCCTCCTGTCTTTTGCTGAGGAAGACTGGCCCCAAGCTAACATCAGTGCCCATCTTCCTCTACTTTATATATGGGATGCCTGCCACAGCATAGCTTGCCAAGCGGTGCATGGGTCCGCACTGGGGATCCGAACCGGTGAACCCCAGGCCACCGAAGCAGAACTTGCAAACCTAACTGCTGCACCGCTGGGTGGCCCCTCATTGGATATTGTTTTTAACATTTAGGGTTGGCTGGCATGTAAATGATGGAGATAACATTTGTCTTTGTTTGTTAATGTCCTTCAACCTCCCCGATAGCAAGTTGGAATCTCTAGACAAAGAGAATACAAAATCTGGAAAGAGATCAATAAAGATCACGTCTTCCTTCCATTGGTTTATTTTTCATATTTGAGGCAACTGAGCTCCAGAGACATGAAACGATTTACCTAAGATAACACAATCAGCAAATGGCTGAACCAGGAGCAGAATTTGGATATTTCGGCTCCAAGCTGAGGGCTGAAGACACTGTGCCTCAAATCTGTAAAAAGGCAGTATGCCATTTTATAAGTCAAACGATACATTATGACTCCATAGAGGCCAGACATAGAAATTTTCTACATTTTTTCCCTAAATTTTTGTCATTAGTAAGGCCTCCTAGGTTGCAAATAGGAGTGCCTGCACATACCATTTAAATTTTATGATCCTATGTTGAGTTAGTAAAATGATGATCAGCCATAAAGATACAGATGTATACATCTTAAGAGATTGCTCAAAACAGCATTTATACGATTTATCCTGCATGTTATATGTCTCAATTAAATGCCTAACTCTTACATTTTCTTCTTTTCCATTTTGCAATTTTCTAAGATGTACAAGGTTTCTTCCACTCAGAAGGCATTTAGAAACTCTAACCTTGCCAACCTACCTTATGACTCTGATGGCTCTCTACTTTTCACCAAGGGATACTCCCACTGACAAGGATGGAAATAGCTACATGCTTATCATTAGAACCAATTCTGTCTCCGTATGCATTAGACATTGCTGTTTATTGTACTTACACCTTGACTGAGTTTTCTGAAAAGATTATGAACTCAGACCTGTGATTCAGAGGACTTAGATAAGAACATAACTTATGATGGAAGACCAAATCCACCTCTTCTACTATAAATGAGGAGTCTAAGCCCCAGGAAAGTCAAGTGATTTTACTAAATTAACATGGCTAATAAGTAGAGATCCAAGTCTTCAGATTTCTGGTTTAGTTCTTTCCCCAAATTGTTATTATTAATCTTCTTTTCAGAATTCATCGACATTACTGGTACAGAAATCCCAAAGGTTGTGATAAAACGAGCTATACCACCTGATCACACTCTCCACTCCGTGCTAATAAAGCATCAGACTCATTTAGGTGGCTGTCCATCAGCCTCTGATCCACCAGCAAGCTTGGAGGCCTTCAGGAACATGGCCTGCAACTCCTCTGGGTTCCTGTCCCACGCCCAAGCCCTGGTTTGGGGGCTCCAGAATGTCCAGAATCTCAATCAGAGACATTTTCAAATCACAAGTTCCCAAAGGAAATTACTCTAGCGATATTTTAAATCATTCAATATTCGAATTTCCTAAATACAATCAATGTTACTCAAATTTCCACTTAAGATAATAAACCCCAAGGTGCATGTTAGGACCTGAACATGAGTAGGTCTGATGGGAAAGGAGTCTGGTGGGGTAACAACTCCCAGGGTTTTGCTCCACTGAAGTTGTACAAGTCAGGACAGTGCCTTTGGTTATCAAACTCCAAACAGTGAAACACCCTCGAGACAACTGTCTTTCAAAAGAGCATAAAGTAGGTAAGAGTCAAACATGAGGATTCAACAGCTGGCCGTTTTACTAACAAAAATCCATTATTTTCTACATATAGAATTTTCTCAGAAACATAACCTTAAAAATTTAATATTCATAATACTGCAATCTTTAACTAGAATGTAAAAATCAATCTTACTCTACTAATCAAATAAATATTTTTCAATTTCCTCTTCTACTTCAATATCATCTAACTCTTCACTTCATCTATGTTAAATAAAAAAAGGAAGAAGAAGAAAGGACAGTGCAGTAAACCAGTAGAGCTACAAAACATTTTTTTCTCTTTCTATCTACCCTGCTGGGATATTTGTGGTGCATTAGTGGAAAGAGCATTAACTAAAATTCTGGACTCCTGGGATACAGTCTTCACTCTCATTAAATAACTTCATGCCTCAACTGCTTAATCTGCAAAATGAAGAAGACCAAACCTAACTACCTCTCCCAATTCTCTGGGAAACCCACAGGAGCTTCCTCTGTGAAACTGCTGTGTCTTTAAGAGAAAAGCAACCTGGTGGCAGGACTGCGGAGGAAATATAGGCGTGTCGGACCAGATGCAACAATCCCACGGGCATTTAGGTGGTGGAAGACTGAGGCGAGTGGGGAAGAACGCTGAGAAAGAAGGCACCCCACAGAGCAGCAGCAACAGGATCCACAGAGTCCCCAGCTGTCATCCTGTCACTTTGCACAGAGACATGGATGGGAGTGCCCCCTACCAGCTTCAGACCAGAATTCCAGAGATGGAGAGGAATGGGCAGAGAGGAGACTTGGAAAAGATAGGGACAAGTGAATACTGCCATGTATCCACTCACTTCTGAAAGACCACGGGAAAAGAGAAAACAATGTAGAAGGCTTCTAGAAAAGAAGTGGTGAGACCAAAGGATGAGTCAAGGGGCAATGGGGCTTAAGCTACCTAAGTCCTCATGGTTCTCACAGGACTTTCACACACTGTTTCAAAGGAGCCTCTCAATAGCCTGGCTGGAGGCCAGGCAGGTTGGTATCATCCCCATTTTATTGAAGAATACCGAGATGCATGGAGTTTACATGATTTTCCCAAAGTTCCCTAATTCATAACTGAGAAATCTAGGATTAAAACCCAAGCACTCTCATTTCTATACCAGTTGAGTTTTTGTTTTTGGTTTTTCCTTTTCTAACATCACTGGTCATTGGTAAATGGTGAGAATTCTATATATTGAATTATAGGAGATTTATCCTTATATTATACCTGCGGTAGAATATATTCATATTAATTCACATTTCTAAGAGCATGAAATATAATGTGAATATCAGATCAACAAAGACGTTCCCTAAAATACATAAAATTTATCTTAAGAAAAAGGACTAGGACTTCCGAGCAAATTAGTGAGTTACTGGATAAGCCTCGATACTCTGTGTCAGTCAGAGAGCCTATCAGTGATGACCCAGTAACCACAGAAGACATTATCATTTGATTTAAAAGATTTGTGAAGTATTAACAGCCCTTAGTATGTTCACTGAATGCTTTGGCATTTGTTCTGGAAAATTATAGACTCAGACTTAGAAATGAAGCGAAAGCAAATGAAGTTAACTGTTTGCTACATGCTTTGCTTTTCATTTAAAGACTAAGAAAGCTACCACTCATATATGGAGGAATGCCAAAAACATGGTATCCATCAGCTCACAAGATCCTATGCATGTTTCCTACAAGGAAGAGGTCATAAGCAAAAACGTGGGTGAGGAAGTGGACATAGAGGACTGTAGATATGAATATGCAACCTGCCAGGAACAGAAGGAAAAACACAACGGGTTAGCCATAAAATCCCAGACTGAAAAGAGAGATGAAACAAGTGAACCAATAATATCCAAACGAAACAAGAAAACTGGAAACACTTGGCAGTTAAAGTATCCTTATCTTTTAAGTACAGGTGTCCAACACAGTGCATGAAAGAATTTATTGCTCCCTTCTGTATTCCAACAGCAATTTTCTTAGATCTCTACGAGAGTACTTTAGAGATTGTTCTCTCTGTGAGAGAACAATTGCCCTCGTTCACTAACACTAGCTCGGATCTGAACTAATTTAACTCCCCTACCCAAATCTGAATGGTCTTTTACCCTTCTGCAGTACAAAGACTCAGACATAAAATATAATAAAAAGAGCATACCACTTAGATGTAGATGATGTCAGTCAGGATCCCAGGAGGGAACAGATGGCACACACAAAAGAGATGACTGAAAGGTGTTTAAAGAACTGACTGTTTATAAGATGTGGGCAGATCAATAAGGAATGGTGGAGCAGCCCAGGGCTCCCAACAGCAGGAGGCCATTAGTACCCCTGCATCACAGGCAAGGGGAGGAAGCCAGTGCTGGAACAGGCAAGATCAGAGCTGTAGAAGAGGTCCACCCATCAGAGGCTGTGGCCTTCGGCAGAGTAACAAAACCACTACCACACTCCACATGACCTCCTGCTCCTGCCCTGTCCTCCAAAGCCTCCCATTGGCTGCACCCAGCTAGAAATCAGACAGCAAGAGAGCTGAGTCCATGCAGTCTGTAAAGACAGCTCTCAGGAGCACAGAGGAAGGTGGAAAGTAGATCTGGAAGGGCACACAGAACATCCGGAGACTGAGGTTTCCAGAGATGTTCGCTGCAGCATTAATAATAAAAAAATAGAACCTAAATGTCCAGCAAGGGGGGTAAGTAAGAAAATTATTTTAGGTATTTTAAGGAAGTGAGAAAAGGAGTATGATAAAATGCTAAGTAAAAAATAAACAGGAGGAGCCAGCCCGGTGGCACAGCGGTTAAGTGTGCACATTCCCCTTTGGTGGCCCAGGGTTCGCCCGTTTGGATGCTGTGGCAAGCGTCCCCCATATAAAGTAGAGGAAGATGGGCACGGATGTTAGCTCAGGGCCAGTCTTCCTCGGCAAAAAGAGAAGGATTGGCAGCAGATGTTAGCTCAGGGCTAATCTTCCTCAAAAAATAAATAAATAAATAAAAATAAACAGGATACAAAAAGTATCTAAATTTCTGCTTTTGTAATTTCGTCTTTAGTGCTAAGCTATACGAAAATGTGCCCAGAATGTTAACAGTATTATCCATGGAAAGTGAGATTATCGATTATTATAACAATATGGGAAATCTGCCAAAATAGCTAAGGCAAATGTAGACCACATCAATAAATAAAATTAGAGTCACAGTCATCAAAGAACAGCCCCTTGCAAGGTTCATTTTTGTAGAACTGGACGGGACATTTTAAAAGTGGAGTCAACCAATCAAGCCTCTTCAAGGCAGATTAAGTGATACTTTTGGGCCTGGAAGCCAGCTCATGCGAGGAACATGAGAATAAACTGAGCATGCCTCTCTATTGCTTTCCATAGTTTGCATCATACTTTCTCATCTCCCCCGGGGCAGCTGTCTAAACAAGGTATGTAGAGGCATCTATAGAGGTCTGTATTATGACCACTCTAACCGCTAAAAAGACTATGCCTCCCCCATCCTAATACATCATTCAAAGTAAAAAAAATTCTAAATCCTAAAATTTCAAAATTTTAATATCTTGAAATAATATAAAGCTTCCAGGCACATTCTAGATTATTTTTCTCTCTCTCATCCCTGCTTTGCTGATGTTGTAAACACACGCACTGAGTACATATATAAGTAAAATACGTAGTGCTAGAATGTATGTGGTGTGGGTGTGTATGTACACACACATACATATCCATATCTATAGGTACAGATATAAACATAGCCATTGATTTAGAGATTGTATATATATATATACATATATATATTGCATATTGCAGCTTCTCCAGAGACAGGAGAGTGAGATTCAGTTTCCCAAGGGTAGAGCTTAAACTGGTTTGCCAGCCCACACCCCAGAGCCCCACACAGCAGGTGTCCACGAATGCGTGTTTAGCAAATGAGCCGTTTCACTCTCACATTTACTTACCTTCCTGCATGTGACACAGTCACTGAAGACCACACATCAAGACTTTTGAGAGAGGCAACATTTTCTCAGTTACTTGAGTCACAAACGAAAGAAGCAAACCTGATACTTCGATTACCATTATCACTGTATAATTGTTTTTAAAATTAGAGAGGCTACCACAAGCAGAACCCAGCAGAGAGTGTGGGTTAAAATAAAGTAGCAAATTTCCAGCTGTAGTCTAGAAATTGAGTGGTACTAATGACTATAATAATTTATGCCTGTAAATAACTACATTAAATCTAAATACCAGAGAATATGCATTTTTAGTCTAGTATAATGGAAAAAGAAATTTACTCTCTTCTATGACCTACTGTGAATTAGTTCTGTGCATATCATAATATTCATAGAAATTAAGGAGTATTCTTAAATGGAATTTTTAAAATTTCTCCAATACATAAAAATCAAAATAAAATCCAATTTTGAGAGAAATGGGCACTAAAGACAAAATTACTAGCTCCTATAAAGACAAAGATTATTTAAAGGGTTTTCATAATCCTTTTATATCAAACTCTCTAGATCCACGTCTTCCAAGCCAACAGTATCTCCTATAAATTTGGAGTTTTGATCACCAGCATTTTCTTTCCTCTTTTAGGAAAGAAATTAACCTGAGATTAACCTTTACACAAAGAGAAAAATCCTCAACATTTTGCCTCTGAGATTCTTTTACATACTCTGTGAGTCATCCCAGCAGCAGTAGGAAGACTCTGTGGCTTTTAGACTACATTGGAAATCAGGTGAAACAAGTTTAGTTAACACTTCAGAGACCGAGTCACTGATTCTCGGCAGAATTACCTCAAGTCAAGGGTTCCCAGGAAAGCAAGGCTGCCCCATGGACTTCCCCACGCACAGGAATTCTTCATTCTTGCATATTCTCCTTCTCCACAACGGGATGAGGTAGGGGCCAGATAATCAAAACGGAGAAATGCTTCCTTCCTGGTTTGGGAAGGGTGATAGCTCTGAAACTAAGTGGATAACCACACTTCCGTTGACTGCCTTTATTCCTTAACGAGCTATCTCCCATACACACACACACACTCCCTCTCCCAACGACGCCTTCAATGAGCTTCAGTTATCTCACGGTGTGGTGAAAATATTACGAGCTTAGGAATTAGAAAGACCTGGGTTCAAATACTGCTCTGCCATTTACTAGCTACATCAGCATGGGCAAGCTACTTCCCCTCTTTCAGATTCTGTTTTCTAAATTGTAAATACAGGAGTAAAATCACCTACTTAACAGAGCTGTTATGAAGATTAAATGAGATACACTGAATATGAAACCAACTGTCACATAATAGCTACACAATAATCGTTTGTGCCCTTTGTGCTATTTATTCTTGACAAAAGTTTCTTATGTTTATTTAACTTAGAGGAGAGGTTGAGAATTAGCTGGCTGAAAACAATTCTCCCCCTCCATTCCCCCATGCCACACCCACTTCCCTCAGAAAACATGCCCAAACCCAACTGGCTGTCACCTTTGCTGTTTGTTGATCATTTACTGAGCGGCATTAAGATAAAAATTGGTGCTCCTCTTTGTTTAACATCTGGCTTTGTAAGTTCGTGGAATTGTAACCTGGGTATGATAACACACAGAGAAAAGCAACCAGGAATCCTGTAGCGAGAAGGAAGTTGATGCATAAATTCCTGAGGAGCTTTTCATAGGAAGAACTACATGATAGTGTAGGAGACAGAGCCTCAGAGCATCTTCAACAGTTATCACCTGGATCTAGGACCAGCTGTCCCCTCGTGGGCATTAAGAAGAGCTCTTAATAATAGTGAAATAACAGTGAAGGGCACAGTTAAATGTCAACAGTGGAGCAGCTATAAGACGTCTAGGTCAAAGTATTTGAAACTTCCTACAGGGTGAGTTAGGACAATCACAAAAAGCACAGTGGTAAAAGTCGAAACTTTGAGGAAATTCCAGACATTCAGTCACCCTTTGCTTTTATCTTGAAAATAATCCAAAATTTAGTTTTAGACTAGCTTGTTGAAACATGTTTGCTGACACCTACGGGAATACAAATGTTCTTGTTTCAATCCGAAGTATGCTCCAATGAAGGACTCCTGATCAAAAATTGATCTATTCCAGACAAAGTTGTTTCGGGTAGCCAACACTAAAAGAGAAGAGTTTTGTAATCTCACTTTACAGTAACTATATTTTCTTGTTTTTCAGATAATAGCAACCATTTAGTTCGTGGGAGCTAAATAGTGGGAAAGCAAGCCAATATTTGCAAGGCAGTAAAGCCAAGTAGGCAAGGCCTGAGGGAGCCACCACTGCACAGGCTTGAAAGGGCCAGTTCTTAGATTTGCACACGGCACTCATGATAAAGGAGACACTGTATTTCAACGTGAATGTCAACAGTTTGCTTTGACTGTAATAGCTTTTTCAAATAGCAGATGCAAAAACAATCAAGCTGTGCTTTCATAGGATATTCATAAATCTATCACTATTGTCAAAACATTTAAATGACAAATCATAAATAAAACATATTATGTGTCATAGCACCAGCGTTACTTCAAGCCTCATAAAGGGAGTTCTTGCATGGGTACAATATGGATAGACTCTATAATTTTAAATGACATTTGTTATAAAATATGGCTTGCGCAAGCTTTAAAAATTTTTTGAAAACATTATTTTTATTTTACTTTATTTACTTTTTGCTGGGAAAGATTTTCCCTGAGGCAACAACTGTTGCCAATCTTCCTCTTTTTCTTTTTTTCCCTCCCCAAAGTCCCAGTACATAGTTGTACATTCTAATTGTAGGTCCTTCTAGTTCTTCTCTGTGAGCTGCTGCCACAGCATGGCTACTGACAGACGAGTGGTGTGGTTCTGTGCCCAGGAACAAAACCCAGGCTGCTGAAGCAGACCGTGCTGAATTTTAACCACTAGGCCACCAGGGCTGGCTCTGAATTAAGTTATTTTTAGGTTTTGGGGGTTTTTTTAGGTAATAGGTGAAGTACAAATCATAGCAGAAACTCTGAAAGTATTCAGTATGTCAGTAACCAGACTAGAGTGTACATACTGGCTGAACAACTAGTAACTCAATCTGGAGATCAGACAGTCTCATAGTTGTTAGTTTATGAAACTAGGGGAAGATTTCCAGGGAAAGAGTCACCAGGAAGTCAGATGAGTCAGTGGGTTCCTGTCAAACGTGGGGATAGGCCAGGAATGGAGCGGCACGGTCGACAGTCCAAGAGAACCCAAAAGAACAGCGGACCGGAAATCAGAAACCCTGAGTTCTAGTCCCATTTCCTCCATCTGCACTGCATTCTTTGAACTTCAATTTCCTCATCTATGAAATGAGGGTGTGGGCTTACTGCACGCAGCCATTATGAGTCTCAAGAGGGAGAAAATAGCAGCAATGGTTTATAATCCTTGAAGTGTAAGATCAACATGAGGTGAAAATTGTTTAGTTGTCAGGGAATCCTCAATGATAAATCAGAAAGTAAAACCAAAGGATCCAAGCTGCAGGACTGCTAGATCTGAAGTTAAAGCTGTTCCTAGTAGGTTCACTGGAGAAATTCTGACATCCCCACTTAGCCTGAGCAGCACCTATCTAGCCACTTATCTCCAACCTTGCCTTCTACTGTGACAAGACTGTGGGTGGAGGGCGGTGGGTGTACAAACTAGGCCCATCTCTTGGTGATTCTGTTTCCTGACAAAGCTTGGGCAGAAGCTCCAAACTCAGGACCTGGACAGGATACTTTTGTATGTAAGATACACTTTAGAATTTCTGCTTTAAAATTGTTTTTTCTTCTGAGATTTTAATATACTTATACTTCTATGAACTTACATATATTTCTATCCACTACTTAAAATAGAAATTGTCTAATACCAAAAATTAACTTGACTTCCTATACATATATATATATATCATAATTTCTGCTTGTGAGATTTAGAGCCTAAATATACTCATTGTGGGAATATAAAAAGACAGCATTAACCACAGTGAGTTCAATTTGCAGTAATTAACAACAGGACTCAAGACCAGCAGGTGGGGAACCCCAGCCCCAGCCCTTGCGGGCTCTGTGACGTTGGTCAAACCACCATACCCACCTGTGCCTCATTTATCCTCAAAATGGGAATAATAATAGCACCTATCAGGAATGTTATGAGTTAACTCTAGGGAGTTAATATCTGTAAAGTGCTTAGAACATTGATATACACAATGTATGTTAAATAAACTGCATCTTTCAATCAAATCTTTTTTTTTTTTAAGGAAGATTAGCCCTGAGCTAACTACTGCCAATCCACCTCTTTTTGCTGAGGAAGACTGGCCCTGAGCTAACATCCATGCCCATCTTCCTCTACTTTATATGTGGGATGCCTATCACAGCATGGCTTTTGCCAAGCAGTGCCATGTCTGCACCCGGGATCCGAACCAGCGACCCCTGGGCTGCCGAGAAGTGGAACATGCCAACTTAACGGCTGCTCCACCGGGGAGGCCCCTCAATCAAATCTTGATGGAAAATGATGTTTTCACAGACATAGTCTCAAGTTGTTATTATAATCCAAATGTTTCCTCTATTATCGTATTCACAGCACATATTATTTTGCCTCTTGACCTCAATTACAAGAACCACCCAACAAAAGAAGCCAAAGAATTCTCAGGAGCTTATGTTACTGCTTATTAACTAATTTGAAAAAAATTAAGAGGTGTATTATGCATAATGTCTTTATGTAACTGTTGACCAAATCTCTTATTTGACCTATTGATACCATAACGCTAACTTCTAATAAATGAGACTCAGTTAGGGTCGCTGGCTTGCAACGGCACACAACAATAATAAATACAGCCAGCAGCCAATTTTCTTCACCACAGAATATTTTGCCAAGCTTAGCAGCAACTTACTTTTACTCATTTAATTGCCATCTATGGGAAGGTAAAAAACAAAAGGCCCTTGTTAATTCTGTTTCATTTTTCTGTGTTAGCAACAGGTTCAACCAGTAGGCATCTTGTCTATAACCTATTGACGAGAGAAGCTGGGGACACCGTGAAGGGACTTTGGATTCTCTGCCTCACTTGTATGTCCTTGAGGTCTTCTGGTACTTTGTCAAAATGATCCCTTGTTTTGAAGGGTCTCTGGTTGCTTCACTTCCACTGAACAGACCAATCCAGGAGACGCACAGTGCTGTAAAGACAGCACTAAGCAAGTGCTGATTCTCTAGAATGAAGACTTCTCATAGATCTGAAACCACGGAGGTATCTGGATGAGGCATCTGAGTTAGCCCAATGCAGCTGTGGTTTAAGGGAGCGATAAATGAGCTGAGACTCATAAACAATTGACGGGCGTTTCTTGGCAAACTCCCCACAAGTGTTAGACATTCACACTTACTTTATCTTGAAAACTCAACTTGGGACAAGGTATTGAATTTACATTTCAATCCTTTCTTGGGTAAAAGCCCAGAATTCATTTTTCTAAAGTGAATATATGAAAAGACACCTGTTGGCTGTGCCAGGCAATTTAGAATGAAAATAAAGGTAGGTTTTCTTTTTTAAGGAAGAACACCTACCTTGCTTTGAGAACAGAGGCAATGTTGGACTCTCCTTGAAAGAGATTCTAGAATCATTTTGACAAAGACTGAGTAGACATCTAGATAACAATCCTCTTTGGATCTATAAATCTATCTAAAGAATGTCAAGAACCACTCATTTTCGGCTTATAATTTTAGAGTGTTCACATCATGTTTACCTATAATTCCAGCCAACGTTTTCAAATCAGTATGTCACATTCCAAGCCCAATCTTTATTCCTAGGTGCCAAAATAGGACAGAGGAGCTGAAATAATATAACCTAGGCTCTAGATATTTTAAGGAACTAGAGAAAATTATTCATGCATAATCCTGGATACAAGATTCTCTTTATTGGTTTTAAATGCCACTGTGAAATTATTTCCATGATTTTTCTTTTGGTCCAATATTGGACATAGTTTAAGATGATCATATCCTCAGTAAGATTTGGAGTCTTTGACCTCCATATCAGAGAATAAAATTTCTCATTAATTATTCAATATGAGTAAAACTTCTTTATGAGAGAAAAAAATTGTCTGCTTCTTCAAGATAATCTTTCTTCTGACCTCAGTGCATTTGATTAAATCTTCTATCTCTACACTTAATGCATCGTATGCTACTTTATTCATTTTCATCTATATGCCCCATCCTCCACTAGACTATAAGTTTCTTAGGAGCAAGGATCACCTCTAGTTTCATTGTTCTATTTCCCAGTGCCTGATACAGAATAAGCGCTCAGTAACTGTTTAATGAACATAAGAAACTTCTCTTAAAAACTTGATTGATAGTCATTTCAATAAGAAGATACAGAAAGGAATTTGTGCCATAAAATAATCTATCTTTAATCCTAGAAAAATGATCCTCTAGGTCAGATTGCATTGCTTTTCATGAAAAGGATCACTAAGGCTTCTATACAATAAATACAACAGGAAATGGAGATTAAGAAATTATCTGATATAGTTTTTCAAGGTAAACAGAAATGCACACAATTCAAAATTCAAATGATCTCACCAGACACAATTTCTTAAATATATAAATCACTTTTTTCTGAATGGACATTCCAGAAACACAACTAACCCTCAGGTGAACTCATATTTTAAGACAGATATGGATTTTTAATGTTCATAGTAAGACGGGTATTTTGAATGAATATCAGAACTTAGAAAATAAATTTCAATATCAAATATCTTTGCTATATATCTTTAATCATGGATGAATAGTAAAGCAGTGATTCGCTGTCTCATCCTTACAAATAAGATCTATAATTGAAAGCTAAAGAATAAAAAAGAAGAGAATCCAAGCCCAGAATTTCTAAAGGTCTCCAAAAGTGTTGACGTCACTTGTACATGGACTAAGAAGACTATGACTAAAAGTGCAGACACAGGAGAGTGAATAAAGTGATACAATGACACCTAAGTGGCAAAGAATTATCCTAAACTAAACTTAGACTCCAAAATCAGTTCAAGAGAAACCCCCCTAACTTCAAGTATAAAGTTTATCTTTGGCTCCCTAAGTCAAGTATTAAGACTTCTAAGTCCCTGAATGCATGAAGGGCCACCCTTTCATAGACCAACATGCACATCCAGATCTTCAAAGGTATTTCAATGCTTGACGGACTTGGTTACGACCTCGGGGCTTCTGAAGTAGTTTGACTCCACTTATAAAGTAAAAATGTATTTATCAATGCTACCACCATTTCTATGAAGACAAGGACAATTACAATTATCACTGCCACTATCATGCCCACTTCCCCCACCAGTCATCTATGGAGCACTTGCTTTGGGCCAGACCTGTGCCAGGCGTTTTACAGACAGAATATCTAATCCTCATAGAGCCCAGGAGGGAAGTGCTATTATCTCCATTTTACAGATGAGGATGCTGAGGCTTAAAGACAGAGGCTTAACAAAACTTACCCAAATGGGAGAGGCAGATTTGAAACGGAGTTTGTCCTACACCAAAGTCTATGCCTTTTTCACGGCAGCATGTGCTCTCAGAGCTACGATTTATGGAGCATCTGTTCTCTTCCAGGCACTGTGCTAGTCAGTTTAAATACATATTTATAGCTCTCAAAAACAATGCTAAGAGGTAGGTCACAGATCATGAAAGTGAAGTTTGAAAAGTGAAGAAATTTCCCCAGGACCTCACAGCTAGGAAGTGGCAGAGCTAAAATTTAAATTCCTGGTTTATCAGTGGTGAAACAAAATTAACCTAAGATTTCCAACTCTTGCCTTTGGCATAAGCCAAATAAGGGAAATAACCCAGTATTAACCAGTTTAAATGCAATATTAGACAAAACAAAAATAGAATTACCTACTATGTCCTTTATGTTAGAAAATTATTAAACCTATTTAGAGTTCTAAACACTAAAGCTGCCATAAAAGACTGAAAACTAGAATCAATTTTAAGTCATGAAGACTAACGCTCTCGAGTTCCAGAATGCTTTCAAACTAGGTTTTAAATGATTGTTCTTTTTCTGAAGAACAAAGCAACAGTTTACCCACACAACACTCTAGTGACACAAACAAGGAGTAAGTTGTTTTCTCTTTAGAGAAGGGAAAGGTCCACACAAGAACAGAAAAGCTAAGGGACTGTTTACTGTCCCCAAACTTAAGCCTGTGTACCCTGACATGGAGGAAGGCCTCTGCCCACCCAATGAGGATGCTCTGCCCTCTGGCGCTGGCTGCATTTTTCCTCCAAATGAACCTAGGTCTGCTGATTTTCAAAGGACTACAAGGCCCACCCACCACTTGAGTTCGGCTCTCATGCAGAAAGCATTAATGCTTGCTTCTAGGTCTGGGGCTCAGTTCAGCTGGAAGGTGATCATTTTTAATTCACTGCATTGACCATTAGCGAAGAGCCCATTTCTAATCAAATTAACCCTGGGTGTCTTGCATAGGGAAAATAAAAAGGAAGTACCATTTCCATCATATAGCAGGAAATAGACTCATAAAATTACTACTCACAAGGAAGTATAGGCAAGATAGTAATAAGAAAAAAGAGAAACAACTCTCATTTATTGAGCACTCACAGTGTGCCAGTCACAGTTCTGAGCACTTGACATGCATTAACTTGTTTATTTTTATGACAACTCTTACTATTCCTTTTGTGAATGAGAAAACTAAGGCACAGAAAGGTTAATAATGTGCACAGGATGGCATGGCTAAGTGTCACAGTAAGTTGAAGAAAAAAGAGATTTCAACCCAGCTAGAGAATCCACACTCTGAAAAACTGGTTACAAAACGGAGTATAATTCAAAACTTAATAAATGACAGTGCCACTAATGGCTGCTAAGGAAAGCCTGGCCACAGCTGGCCATGCCCCTCCACACATACCACCAGGCCCTCTGATGGCAAGAGAATATGGGCTAGACAGGAGATGGGGCTGACCCAGGAAGGCAATAGCTCTACCTCTATGAAAAATAACATACCAGCATATTTACCAAAACCAAGCTGAAAAAACTTTAAGGGTGAATTTTAGGAAGAAAGGCAGCTACTTTCAAATTATTTTATGTAAAGAAAGAAAATGACCATCATTGAATTTGAGAATATCTACACTAAAAACCACCAATATTTGCAGAACACAGAAATCGGACAACAAACTTTAAACCATCGTTGGAATGATAAGCTCTTCTAGGAAGAGAAGCATTTTTTTCCCATCCAACTCTATTTTTTTCCAATAGACTTTTGCACTTATAATGACGACAATGATGATGATGGTTTTACATTTACTGAGTTTCTACTTTGTGTCCCAGAAACATAAGAGTTTTACATTTAGTAACATAAACTCTCAGTTGATATTCATGACAGCCCTACAGAGTCAGTATTACTATCTTCCCCATTTTCTGAGACTCAGAAAGGTGAAGTCACTTGCCCAGGGTCACACAGCCAGGACATAAATTCATTATTGTTGGATCTAAAAGCCCATAACATTAATCATATATGCCCAACAAATAAGTGTGGCCACTTGACTGCCCCATCCTTTTATAGAGAGAAAGGCCACAGTGAGGGCTGCACATTCCAGACTATTCCACCACCCCCAAATCCTGGACAGAAAGGAACAGACATGGTCAGACGGCTCAAGGGAGCCACACTGGCCAAAGATTGACCAGAAACCTAAGTGCGATTCAGCTACTCTCTTTAGACTAGAAACAGGTCCCCTCTCTTAGAAGTAAATGAAATATTTATAAGGGTGATCTAACTAGAAAAACCTTCCAAAGACAGACCAGAACGTTTGGTTTTCAGCACATTTGTTAGTACAAAGTTCATCATAGTTCAAAGGCAAGAGGGAAGTGCTTCCCGCCTGAACTGAAATTCAGGAAGATCAAGGAGAGCGGCAAAAGCTCCCATTTGAAGTTTTAGTCTAAATTGTATTTGCATTTGAATAAACTGCATAAAGCTGTGTTATTACATTTTGATATGAAATGATGGGACTAGGTCGGATAAGAACAACCACTATGGAAATATTTAAAATATTTACTGAGGTAATAGGAAAAATACTTCTATGTTGGGTATATCGTTATTAACAGTAACATTTTGTCAGGAATTTCAATTCAGGGGCTGGCCCCGTGGTGGCCGAGTGGTTAAGTTCGTGCGCTACGCTGCAGGCGGCCCAGTGTTTCGTTGATTCGAATCCTGGGCGCGGATGTAGCACTGCTCATCAAACCACGCTGAGGCAGCGTCCCACATGCCACAACTAGAAGAACCCACAACGAAGAATATACAACTATGTACCGGGGGGTTTTGGGGAGAAAAAGGAAAAAATTAAAAAAATTTTAAAAAATCTAGCAGAAGAGCATTAAAAAAAAGAAATTTCAATTCGTACTTAAGCATAGTAAGTCTTTAAACAGACAAAAATATGTTCTATTATAAACAATTACTACTGTGGATGAAAAAATATGAGGAAAAATAGAATGCCTTCTCTTACCTCTCCTCTCTCCACCCCCTCATAATACTCAGCCGGCCCTGACCCGCCTGTGCTTCCCAGGAAGCACCATGCTCTTCCTACTGCAGGTGATGCTCATTGTGCAACCTCTGCCTGGAAATCCGAGCTCGTTCCCTTTTCTGTCTGACTAAGCCACTTCAGCCAGCCTCTTCCAGGAAGCCTGCCTGGATCCCCTCCTCTGTGCTAACATCTATCACAGCATCTATCCCACTGTTTACTTTGCGGTCTCCACAAGAGACTAATAATTCTTGGATGACAGAGACCACTCTCACTGTTTTTTATATCCCGGCACTTAGTTAATAAAATTTTTCCTAAGTGAACAAAAATATATTGCAAATTTAAGACTTTTTCAGAAATAAAAGGAAAAATATAAATCTTGTATAATTTTATTCAGCCTTCATTGTCCATAAGGGTGTATTTTTAAACTCTACATTGCCAGCTATCCTTCATTAAAAATATTTTACATCCTTGAACCACACAAATATACTGTTACTTCAAATTGATTATTGTTCAACAAATGCATCCATTCAGATAGTACCATTGAATAATTACATATATAGGGTAAAACCACCACACAATCACGACCAAAATTAGAAAAGCACAACGGCAATTATACTTTGAATAACTAGCTGCTGCCTCGTTCTGCCACTGATTCCAAAGGGGACAAGCCATCTACCCTTTGGTCTCTGGTTCTCCACCCACAAAATGGGGGCAACCATCTCTGCCACTTCCTCCTCCAGTCGGATCTTGTGCGGACCATGGAGAAATACATCTGCAAGAGTGGGGATCTTCACAATAAAGGCACCATTATCTGAAAGATCATATAATCCCACGACAGAGTTGCTACCATCCTTCATTATGGTACTATCGCTCCACTCCCCGCCTGCTCTCGTGGTCGGGTTGATAAGCGTGGACTCTTGCATAAAGTCCTTGCCAGTCAAAATAAAGGCCACATGCGTGGGCACGCGCTCCTCTCGCTGCTGTCTGGTCTGAGCCAGAAGCCACCAGGACCCGCCGCCCCGCAGCGCCCACGACTGCGCCCCTGGGGACCCCGTCACACTCCTGCCAGGTGAAGCGGACCCGGGGCCCGTCCCCTCCTCCGCGGGAGAGGACTCTGGGGTCGCCGTGTAGGAGCAGACGGGCGGGAGGAGGAGGTGAGCCTGGAGGGGGTGCTCGGAGCTTACCTGGCCTCGCCGAGGGGCGCCGGGGGCGGGTGCGGGACGAACACCCCACAGTCCGACGCCGGAGGCTGCTGCTTCTTCTTGGAGCGCCAGAGGTGGAAGGCGGTGTGCTTCTTGGGGGTCCTGGACGGGCTGGACTGCCCGTGGTCGCCCTGAGCGGGCGGCGACAGTGGCATCTTCTGGTCTGCGTCCTCCTCCGGCTGCTCGGCCGCTGCCCTCTCGGCCACCCTGCTCTTGAAGAACATACCTGGGCGCCCGCTCGCCCGCCTTCCCCGGCCGACCCCGCCCCCTCGGCGCCCGTGCGCGGGACGGCAGAGGCTTAGAGGACGTCGACAGACCGGAGCGCGGGCAGCACAGCGGCCCGAGCCCTGCGGGCGGAGGCGACCTCCCCGCCGCGACACAGCGCCTCCGCGCGGCCCGGGCTGCGAGCGCAGGTGAGGCGCGCGCCCGGCGCCCCAGGTGAGGCCGGCTCACCCCAAGTCCCCGGCACGGGGGCGCGCGGCGGCCGCGGGGCAGCGACACCTACCGGACGCCCTGGGAACCGCGTCTCCTGACACCTCAGGCCCCGCTCTGGGCTGGCAGCTGGGTCCGGTTTCGACGGCGCCTCTGGGGCCTGTGCCCTCGGTCGCCTGCAGAGTTGTTGGCGGCTCGTGGCCTGTGTCAAGCTGTCAGGATAATGGCTTAGCCATGAGCCCCGCCTGAAGAAGGATGGGAGAGGCGCATCCCGTGGCCAGACCGCCCGGCAATTAGGACTATTCCACTCTGGCCTTTGGGTGGCTTGAGCAATGTCATGTGCTGGGTGGCTTCCGTTCCTGTTTGTCAAAACAAGTGCCAACTCCTCCTCACCCTTCAAAAGTCTGAATAATTACTTTGTACCTGCATCTCATAAAGCACAACAGGATAAAAAAACGGAAGGGAATTAGGCATATTCCCCAGTTCCCAAAGGGCTTAGTAGACTCGTGGTGATTATTAAGTGCCGGTGCCACAAGGTTCTCATCATTTGCTTTACTGTTAATGACTTTCTTTTCTCAACCTCCCAACCGTGGTTAAATAACAAAGGCAACTAATACGTAAGTAAAGGAATTATATGAGCAATTATTTGGGGCATTATTACAGTGTGACGAGTTCAAGAACCAAGCTTGGCTTAAAAATCCAATGCTGAACAAGACCCTCTTACACTGTAATACTGCCTTCTTTCTTTTCTCTTTGAAGACCCACTCATGCATTCACTCACTAATCCTTCAAGGAACATTCCTTTTTATTTAGTTATTTTTATATTTACTTTTTTTTTTTGAGGAAGATTAGCCCTGAGCTAACATCTGCTGCCAATCCTCCTCTTTTTGCTGAGGAAAACTGGCCCTGAGCTAACATCTGTGCCCATCTTCCTCTACTGTATATGTGGGACACCTGCCACAGCATGGCTTGCCAAGTGGTGCCATGTCCGCACCCGGGATCCAAACCAGCAAACCTCGGGCCACTGAAGCAGAACATGTGAACTTAACCACTCCGCCACCAGGCCGGCCCCTATATTTACGTTTTTATCAAAGTATAACCTATATACAGTAAAAAATGCACAAATCATAAGTATATAACTCAAACTTTTACATATTTATGTGGTTGGGGACAGTTGACATTGTCCTAGAAAATCTTTCTGCACATGGCTTTTAAATATAACATTATAAAA
Organism: Equus przewalskii; assembly: GCF_037783145.1. Taxonomy (NCBI): domain Eukaryota; kingdom Metazoa; phylum Chordata; class Mammalia; order Perissodactyla; family Equidae; genus Equus; species Equus przewalskii. The sequence continues at coordinate 56,142,486 of NC_091839.1, read as the reverse complement.
ATAGAGAATATTTCCAAAATTTCAGAAGTCTCTTTCCTATCCCCTTCCGGGGACTTACCCCTCCCTCCTGGAAGAGTTAGCCATTATTCCAACCTCTATTACCAGAGATTAATTTTGCCTCTTCTGGAACTTCATTTAAGTGGAATCACAATACGTACTCTTTTGTGTCTGGTTTCTTTTGCTCAATATTATTCTTTGAGAATCATCCATATTGTTCCATTTAGCAGTTTTTCATTTTAAAAAAAATTTATTGTGTACTATTCCATGCTATGAATAAACCACAATTCATTTATCCATTCTGCTGGGGGTTGACATTTAGATTGTCTCCAGTTTGAGGCCATTATGAATAAAGCTGATATAAACTTTCTTAAACATAAGCATTCATTTCTTTTGGATATATGCCCAGGAGTTCAGTCTCTGGGTAGTAGGGTATGCATATATTTGGCTTTGGTAAATTTTGCCAAACAATTTTCCAAAATGTTTAAGTCAATTTATACGCCTTTCAGCAATGTTTAAAATTTCCAGTTTTTCTACATCTTCATAAACACTTGATATTTTCAATCCTTTTCATTTTGGCCATTCTGATGGGGGTGTAGTGGTATCTCATTGCAGTTTTAATTTGTATTTCCTCAGGAAATATTTATTGAATTTATTGAGTACTAATTATGTGCCAGGCTCTGACTTCGGTGGGGGGTGACTGATGGATACATGGGTGATATAGATCAAAGGGTAAGAGAATTAGTAAAGGTATGTACAAGGCGCTATGGGATTTTAGAAAGGTCACTAACCCAGACTGGGAGTTTGGGAGAGAGGAAGAAGAGTGGTCAATAAAGATTTATTGCAAAAGTGGCCCTTGAGATGAACCTTAAAGGGCAAAGGGAACAGCAAGAAAAGGGGAAGAGAAAGGAAGAAGGAAGAAGGGAAAAGAGAAAAGAAGGGGGGAAAGGGAAGAGGAAAAAGAGAGGAAAACTTCTTATGTACACTTGCTCAAATATTTACACATTCAGTAATTCAGTCTTGCATTCCTGACTCCTCCCAGCAGAATTCTTCACACCACCCCTCCTTTGTGCCACCAGTGAACCTGGAACATATCTCACACTTTTCACATGGCATTGAAATTATTTGTTTACACATCTGACTCCTATTAGCCTGAGAGAAACTTCAGGACATTTCTCATTTATCTTGGTATTTGTAGGACATAAGTGTCCATTAACTGAAATAATTATTCAAACAAATTTATCTACTAATTTAATTAGATACCTAGAATCCTTCAGGCACAGATCCTTTAGACTGCACACTTCATAAGAGCAAAGGTCACATGTGTCTTTTCGCTATTATATCCCCAAAATCAGCTCAATGCATGACACAGAATAGGCACTCAATATGTATCTTTATATGAATTATATAAGAGATTAGAACTATCCATAAGATACAGTACTTGTGATTGATCTAGTGAGGGAAGCAGACACCTAAATACAATACAACACTGTACGATAAAATAAAGAACAACTTGTACAATAAAACTCAAGAAGTGTTCTAACCAAGATATTTGACTGCTTTTCAGTCATTGCAAAAACACATCCACTCAGCTTAATTAAGCAATCAATCAATTTATTAGAGCACATTCGGTGGCTCATAGAATATCTCATAGCGTCAAAGAGCCAGGCTCTGAAGCTCACACATGCCCAGCTACCCCAGAGAGCTGGTCTGGCAAACACCACTCTCGTCACCTCTCAGCACTAAGGGCTAACCACCAGCAGCTCCGCTACTGCCACCCCAAGAATCAAAGGCCTGTGCTGTCCACCCTTGACAAGTCAGCTCCCCACCTTGCCCCCCGACACACATATTGCTCACTTGTGATAAAAAAAAGTTCCACGCAGGTACCTCTGATTGGGGGAGCTTGGGTCCCTTAACAGCTTCCTAGCTGCCAGGGAAATTTGAGTTTTCCGGCTTCTACCTCAGAGAGATGGAATCCATGTGGCTAAAAGTTTGCCAACCATAGCACAGGTATTCAAAAGGACCAGGCAGCCAAAACCATGAAAGATGGTCACTGGTGAAGGAAAGGGCAAAAGGCAAAGGAAACACAGAAGTGACTAACTCCGTTTGAATGACTCAGGGAAGTCATCATCAGGGAAGTCATCATCAGGGAAGTGACAGGTTTAGGAGCTGCACTGATGAATAAGAATTTACCAGATGGAGAAGAGAGGGCTGGCAATCCAGGAAGAGTAAACAACATGGGCCAAGGCCCAGGATTGTGAAAGGGCATGTGTTGTTGATGGGGAATAGTGAGGAGCTCAGTGAGGTGGGAGAAAAGAGGAATGGGGTGGGGCAGAGTGGCAGGAGATGATGTTGGTAAAATCCGGTGGGGCCAGATTGCTAAGCACTTGGTGAGCTAAGCTTTTAAGGAATTGGGACTTAGCTTTGTAGGCAATAAGAGACTCAGCTTACATTTTTAAGTGAAGGAGTGGCATAAACAAACTTGGGTTTTATAAAGTGTACCCTGTGTCGGGAAGGATAAAATGTCCCCCTGTCCCTCATGGTTCTTTTGGCTGGTCTAGCGGTTAATTGATACAGGACAGATTAACAGGAGAAAAAAACCCAAGTTTAATATCATATCTATGGAGGTCTCATAGATTTGGGACCTAAAGAAATGACCAAATCAGGCAGCTTTTACACCTTTTAGACAAAGAAACAATAAATTTGTGAGGACTTTACAAGACAAAGAAACTTAGGCTTGGGTTGTAATTAGTGAGGAAACTAAGCAGAGTTTGTTTACACAGCCCTCTTAGCCCTAAATCCCCTATCTCTGGTGATAAGGATGTCTCTCTCCTTCCTGGTACAGGGAGGGTAACTTTCACATGGGAGACTTATTTCCTGCTTTCAGGGGGACAAAGAGGAGGGTTGGAATGCTCTTCCTGCACTGGCTGTTTCTCAAGTAAGTTTAATTCAAAATAATCAATATGCCACTTTGGCATATTTTGGGGGGTCCTGCCCTGAGCCCCATAAACTGAATGGAGTGAAGTAGGGAAAAACTAATGAGGTGAAACTGAGGAAGACCAGTTAAAACTTTGCTGCTAGAGGTCAAGTGAAAGGGAATGGAAGCCCACACCAAGGTAGTGGGGTGGGAATGGAGAGGACGGAATGAATACAAAATACATGTAGGAGATGGACTCACCAGGAATCATAATGAATGAAGGAGAAGCAATCAAGGATGACTGTGGGGTTTGGTTTCCAGCTGAGGTAAATGGATGGAGGTGAAACCATTGACTAAAAACAGGAAAACAGGAGAAAGATCAGGGTCTCTAGGGGCTGGCCCCGTGGCCGAGTGGTTAAGTTCGCGCGCTCCGCTGCAGGCTGTGCAGTGTTTCGTTGGTTCGAATCCTGGGTGCGGACATGACACTGTTCCTTAAACCACGCTGAGGCAGCGTCCCACATGCCACAACTGGAAGGACCCACAACGAAGAATATACAACTATGTACTGGGGGGCTTTGGGGAGAAAAAGGAAAAAATAAAAAAATCTAAAAAAAAAAAAAAAAAAAGATCAGGGTCTCTGGGCATGAAAATAAATTTGGTTTTGAACATATTGAGGCTAAAGTGCTTGGAGGGTATATAGGCAGAGATATCTAAGAATTCATTGAAAAATATGGTCCTAGAGATCACAGGCTAGGGCTACATATGTAGTCCTATCAATATCATCATTGAATAGGTGGGAGTTGATGCCATGAAATTGGATGAGATTACCCAGGGCCACTGTATAGAATAAGGATAAAGGAGGAGCAAGGACAAAACCCTAAATAATACTGACATTTAAGTTCAGCATCTAAAGAGGTAGGAGGATACCTGGGACAGAATACAGCCCCTCAGAAAGGTCATGTGATTTCTATCTTCAAGATTTTAACAGATAGGGGCTGGGTCCCCTATCCATCTTATAATGCCCTTTGCACTCCTCTCCTTCTATCCAGCAATCTGAGGTCCATTTCAAATCTCTCCTCATCCTCCAAGAAGCTGACTCCTTCTAACCTACCCTGATTTTTCTTTTTCTTTCTATAGCATTGTTACACTTTCTATCTGAATTTAAGTTGGCATTGTGGCAGACTGTAAAAATGACCACAATTCTCCACTCTTTCCATAAGGAAACAGAGTCTATTTCTCACTCCCTAAATCTAGGTTGGCCATGTGACTGACTTTGGTAAATGAAACATAAGCACACGTAAATGTAAAGTCAGCAGAACTTGAAAAGAGCTTACACATTGGGCTTACCTCTTTGCTTCTCTTAGAATCTCGCTGCTGTATGAACATGCTCAGACTAGCCTGCTGGAGGATGAGAGATGCATGGCCAAGTCAGCCCTATCACTCCCAACCAACAGACAGCCAACCATCACAAATATGAGTGAAACCATCTGGCAGCAGCCACAATTAAACCACCACCTAGCCCCCAACACAAGAAAGAGCCCATTAGAGATTAGCTGAGGCTGCTCCAGATCAGAACTGCTCAGCAGAATCATGATCCAACTAAACAGTGCTGTTTTAAGCCATTATTCTTTTTGCTTAAAAATATTCATTTAAAAAAAAAAGGCAGTGACCTGGCATAAGGTCAATAAACAGCTAACTCAATTGTGAACACCATTTGTATCTTAACCTCAGATATGTTCAATGAACGGAGGAAGTGGAAAATCCTGAACTACCACATAAAGATTCAATTATGTTCAAACTACTTAATAAGAAAATGCATCTTAGCCCAAATCAGTTGCAAAGTATTTACCTGGATCAGATGAGTTAAAAATCTACATAGAAATCATTTTAATAGATGGAACAGGGACTCCTTGAACTGGCCTTAATATCATAATCATTTTTACAGTACATTTGTACTATATTAGAAAGATAGTGTTCAATTAAGCCACTAAATTTCTGGGTGGTTTGTCATGCAGCAATAGACAATAGAAAACTGATAACAGATACCAGAGATTAAAATCTGTTCACTTCAACTATTATTAAAGTCAAGTCGTATTCTTGAACTCTCCAAAGTACAAATTAGCTGTACTTTGTTTGAAATTTGGAAACATTGTCTCATAGAAACAGAATTACTTGGAGATTCACTTCATAGACTAGCCCACAGGAATCAATTTAACATATAATGAAGCCCAATACCTTATTTGTAATAAAAATCCATAGACCATAATCCTCTTATTAATATTGCTGACTTGTGGGCTTCCCTGAGGACCTACTACCATCATTTGTAAAACTGTTTCTATGAGATAATATATCATGTGGTGAAAAACGAATGCAGTAAGACCAGGAAACAATTCTCCTTGCCCTCTCCCCATCACTAAGGTCCAGAAGGACTGAGGTGACTGGAGAAATTTGGATTCTGGAAGACTGAGTTTACATTCAGTCCCCTTTTCCTTGAACCTAGGGTCTCTCCTTGTGACCTAGAACCTTCAGACACGGGGTCAACCAAGCTCTAGATCTCAAGATCACCAGACTTAGAATTTCAGCTGTTTGGATCCTCCATCTTCAGCTACACACTTTTTCCCATAAAAATGTTTTATTTTGAAAAATTTCAAACATACAGAAAAGTTTCAAGACTAGAACAATGAAGCAAATTCTGCTTCTGGCCAAATGGAGTAACTGGAACAGGACTGACACTTCACCATAAACAACTAGCAACTAGAGTAAAATAAATGGAAAAAAAACCTGTTTACACATATTGGGGCAATGGGTAGCCCAAGACTATGATCCATGAGAAAAGGAAAACAAATGAAGTGAGCACTCCAATTGCCCTTGCTTTCTGCCTTGAGGCACTTCCTACAAGTCACCAGAAGGTGGATGATTCTAAGAGGAGAAAAGCAGTCTTGCTTAGAGGAGGGGACAGAGATTGGATTTTGAGGAGACTGAAGTGGCTGGATTTTGTGGGGCAGAGAATTGTAGAAGAAGCTAATGGTTCTAAGAAAAAAAATCAAGAAATATGCATAGGGAGTCCCTTGAGTCTGTTGCTGATACCAATCTATGCATGTGTAAGGGGAAACTCCACAAGGGAGGAGAAAGCAAATAGCAACCAGTCAGTTGACTAATTTCTAGGACTCACATAAGACTGGGAGATGTTCAATTTCTGACCAGTGAGAGTAATGCGTCCTCATTGAATGCTCAGGCATTCAATAGAGATCACAGAAGGGCTATGCCTTAGTAGGAGGGGTAACCTAACCCAGAGCAAACTCTACTGAAAATCTACTCTAAAAAGAGAAGCTTAGAAACAAGCCTAAAAGCATCACACTGATTCATATAATTTATCAAGACAAAGTCCAACACTCTTTGCAGGAAGACTGATCCATAAGTAACATAACATCCCAGAAAAACCACCTGAGACTCTTTGGAAGAAGAAAACAAAATTCAGTACTTAACAAAGTACAATTTACAATGCCTCATATCCAAGAAAATTACTAGACAGATAAAGAAGCAGCAAAATAAGATCCATAAACAGGGGAAAAATTAGTCAATAGAAACTCACCCAGAAATAACAGAGATGATGGAAATAACAAAGAAGAACCTGAAACAATTATTATAAGTATGCCCAAGGATTTCAAGGAAAATGTGAACATAATGAGAGAAAGGAAGATGTAAACTGAATCAAATAAAATGTCTAAAGCTGAAAAATGTAATATCTAAAATGAAAAAAAAATCACTGGATGAGATTAACAGCAGATTATTCATTGCAGAAGAAATAATCAATAAACTAGAAGAGATAGCAATAGAAGCCCTCCAGACTGTTTCTGGATAAAATAACAAAGGAAGGAAGGGAGGGAGGGATGGAGAGATGTAGGAGAAAAGGAACCTTGGTGAATTGTGGGATATCAAGTGGTCTACCAAGGTGCAACTGGAGTTCCAGAAATAGTGAGAGATTGAGACAGAGAGAGAGAAAGAGAAATTGAGAAAAAAAATTTGGAGAAACAATGGCAAAATTTTTCCAAATTTAATAAACACTATAAATCCACAGATCTAGGAAGCTCAGTGAACTCCAAGTAGAATAAACACACAGGAAATGAGTGATAAATAGGAAATTTTAAAAGCAGCCAGGAACACACACACACACACACCATACTGTGCACAGGGAATAGAGATACGAGTGAATACAAATTTTTTGTCAGCAACTAGGCAAGCCAGAAGACAATGGAATGTCATCGTTAAAGTCCAGAAAGAAAAAAAAAAGTCAACTTAGGATTCTTTATCTGGTGAAAATGTCCTTTGACAATGAAGACAAAAATAAAGATATATTCAGATAAAGAAAATCTGAGAGAATACATCACCAGTAGCCATGCACTATAGAAGTAAAAATGTTAAAGGAAGTGCTTTAGCTGGAGGAAAATATCAGATGGAAACCTGGATCTATATGAAAGAATGAAAAACGCTAGAAATGATAAATATATGGATAACTACAAAAGACTTTTTTTATCATTTAAAAAAATTTTTTAAAGACAATTCACTATTTAAAGTAAATGTCATAGCAATGTTCTAAGAGGTTTATGATATATTTAAAAGTAAAGTATAGGACAACAATAGCACAAAGGAAGGGAGGTGGGAAATGGAAGCACAGAGAGAAAATAGTATAATGGACATCCATACACCTTTCACTCTGACTCACCAATTGCTAAAAATTTGCCACTATTATTTTATATCTGTCTATATACTTATCTAGCTACCATCTATAATTCAGTGTTATTTTTGTTGAATTATTTGAAAATAGTATGTTGACGTCAAGACACTTTACCCATAAATACTTCAACATGAGTCTCTTAAGTACAGGAACAATCTCCTATATAACCACAATATAACTACCACACTCAAAAAATTTGTCATGGATACAACAGCATCATCTAATATAAGTCCATATTCAAATACCCCTAATTGTCCATAGACCATATGCTTTGAACCCAAAATTGAGAATGCCTCCCAGAAGGAAGTTCCCTACCACTAGGATTACATCTTTCACTTTCTTATCTGCCCCTTCCTTTGCACCACAAAAAGAGAACCCTTGGTTTGTTCTCATCTCTGTTGAATTTCAGGTCAGCTATTCTTTTATGTGAATGTTTCCAAGTCAGATATCCATTTGTGTTTATTTTTGTGACGTTTAGGATATATTTGGGTAATTCTTGGGTTAAAATCCACTTCTCCCACACATGGGTAGAGATTGTTTCTCCTTAGCCCCAAATGTATTCCCAGAACCTCGTAAGTGCTTGGCACATAATAACTGCTCAATAAATATTTTTGGCATGAATGAATAAATAAAGTGTTTAAGTTGGGGGAACACCTGTATCTCCTTTATATCTCTCTGCATCCCGTAGAATGGGTCCTCAATGGGAATTTAATATATCTTTGTTAAGTGAAAATTTCCAGCACCGTAGCTGGAAGTGTGCTTTGATTTTTCCTTTTTCACTTTCCTTTGAAATTTAAAGAGAGAAAAATACAGGGAATACTGAATTTGATCTCCAATTCAGTGCACCAAGATGTAGCAATATAGTAACTATGGGGAAAATTATTGCTGTGACAATGCAAGAATTAATTTTTCATGATTTTGATATAGCCCCAGAGAACTATCATTTATTATGCACTTATCAAGTATTAAATGCACTAAATATTAAGCACTCTGCTAAACACTTTACATACATTTTTAAATTTTATTATTTTATTTTTTAAACTCACATTTATTGAGGTATACTTGACATTCAGTAAAAATCATACCTTTTTTTTTTTGCAGGGGAGGTTTCACCCTAAGATAACATTTGTTGCCAATCTTTCTCCTTTTTTTAACCCTCTAAAGCCCTAGTACATAGTTGTGCATACTTGTAAATTCTTATGGTTCTTCTATGTGAGCTGCCGCCACAGCATGGCTACTGACAGATAAGTGGTGTGGTTCTGCACCCAGGAACTGAACATGGGCCACTGAAGCTGAGCATGCCAAACTTTAACTGCTAGGCCATCAAGGCTGGCTCAAAATTCATACTTTTTTTGCACACAATTCTATGAATTTTGACAAATGCACTTAGTCATGTAACTACCACCAAAATCATGATATAGACTATTCCCATTATCCCCAAAAATCCTCTTATGTCCCTTTTACACACATTATTTAATCCTCCTAACTACTTTGGTAGGTAGTCACATTTATTATTCCCACTTTTTGGCAAAGAAAAACTGAGGCTGAGAGCAGCTGAGTAATTTATTCAGAGTTGCATAGTTATTAAGTGGCAGAGCTTGGATTCCAGCCAAGGTCTTCCTGACTCTAAATCTCGCGATTTAAATACTCTGCCATGCCATTATGATTTTGTTGCGTTCTGTTTGTTCCGCATTGTATTTCCCATTTTGTTACACAATGCAATGGCCATAAAGCTGTGACAACAAGAGGAAATTAAAATGAAACTTTCGCAAGTACTAAGTATAAGATAAACAAATTACAAGACAAGTTTTATGTCAAATCAGAGGCCTACACTTTACTACACAACATTCAAAGCAAGTAAATTTTTAGTTCACTGATATGGTAGTAATGTTTCATGAGTTGTGAGTTTTAACTTCACTTCACAGCTGAGGACTCCATTAGTCACTTGAATCTAGAAATACCCTAGGATAAAATTTGAGAGTTGGTGGCTGCCTGACATGTCAAACCCAGATGGTTCCTGTCCTCAAGTAACGTTCCTTCCTTCTCATCCAGTTTCACAGAGAAAGAGACGATCTGCATTATGGTTGTATTTAGGGTTCTGACATCATGGTAACCAGGGCTAGACCCTGGCTCTGCTCAGGTCTCTCTGATTTCCAAAAACACCTCTACCAACGGTTGCAGAACTGAGAAAGCAGTGGAAGCCAGAGGGTCAGCCTTACAGAGCCACCTTTATCATACCCTTGCAGGAAGGCAGCCTCAAGCTGTAGGAAACCACTAATTAATTAGTTAATAGCTAAAATCTAGTCTCTTTTAGAAATACATGTTAACAACCCTTAAAACATGTATTTTATCAAGGAAGCTTTTCACATGAGGAGTGGGCAAACATTTTCTTTGCACAATCTATGGCCAAATATTTGCTCTGAGCTAACTGTATTTCCATATTCAACACATATCTTTGTACCTAGATGTTTGCTTATACTCACAAAATTTAGTTGTATCTACATTCAGTCAAACCTCTATGGTGCCTGGTGATGCTATTATTACAAACTCATTGCCACTAACCAACTTTGAGTCCTAGGAGATACATGCTAAAAGTTCTCCCCTTTATTGCTGTATTATTAATAATCACTCTTGAGCAAACTTAAGAATGCCTAGAGAGAGTGGTTCATGGGTTAAGTATAGACAGTCCTCACTACATAAAGCAAGCCTGTGTACCTAGTTTAGGATTTCTCAATATGGAGACTTAATGGATTAGAATGATCCTATGCCATGTATATTTCAGTACATTTAATGCCTGTAAAGTTATTCTTCAAGGATAAAACTTAACACAACCAAGAGTTATCTAAAGCCAATTATGGGGAATAAAGAGATAATCCAAATAGTTATTTTTTATCTGGGGCGGGGGGGATTAGCTGTATTTCTAAAGTAATGTGAATTGCTTTTCTTGTGTTTCTTTAACTGGCTTTAAAGGCAATTGCAAAAAGTTTGTTGATGCTTTGAGTAATTACATTATTGTTCAACAAGTGTGTAGCCTTCTGGAGTTTCAGCTTTGAAGAAGGACAAGATATTTTACATTCTATTATGTTTGTTTTAAAAAGCCACCCAGGGGCCGGCCCCCTGGCCTCGTGGTTAAGTTCGAGAGCTCTGCTTCAGCTGCCCAGGGTTTCACTGGTTTGGATCCTGGGCACGGACATGGCACCATTCATCAAGCATTGCTGAGGCAGCATCCCACATGCCACAACTAGAAGGACCTAAGCTAGAATATACAACTACGTACTGGGGGGCTTTGGGGAGAAGAAGACGAAGAAGGAAAAAAAGAAGATTGGCAACAGATGTTAGCTCAGGGGCCAATCTTTAAAAAGTCAGCTGGGGCTGGCCCTGTGACATGGTTAAGTTCTCACGTTCTGCTTCTCGGTGGCCCGGGGTTCACCGGTTTGGATCCCAGGTGCAGACATGGCACTGCTTGGCAAGCCATGCTGTGGTAGGCATCCCACGTATAAAGTAGAGGAAGATGGGCATGGATGTTAGCTCAGGGCCAGTCTTCCTCAGCAAAAAGAGGAGGATTGGCAGTAGTCAGCTCAGGACTAATCTTCCTTAAAAAAAAAAAAGTCACCTAAGGGGCTGGCCCCCTGGCCAAGTGGTTAAGTTCGTGCACTCCACTTCAGCAGCCCAGGGTTTTGCCAGTTTGGAACCTGGGCGGGGACATGGCACCACTTGTCAGGCCATGCTGAGGTGGTGTCACACATACCACAACCAGAAGGACCTATAACTAGAACATACAACTACGTACTGGGGGACTTTGGCGAGAAGAAGAAGAAAAAAAGAAGTTGTCATACTAATTAAATAAAAAGTTATTTAAAAAAAATAAAAAATAAAAAGTCACCCAATTTATAGTTATTCCTTAAGTTAATTGTCTTAATTCAAGTAATTCATTTTAGTTACAAAGAGAATTTATTGGTAAGTGGGAGTTAGCACTGGAATTTTTTTTGAAGGAAGATTAGCCCTGAGCTAACATCTGCTGCCAACCCTCCTCTTTTTGCTGAGGAAGACTGGCCCTGAGCTAACATCCGTGCCCATCTTCCTCTACTTTATATGTGGGACACCACCACAGCATGGCTTGCTAAGCAGTACCATGTCTGCACCTGGGATCGGAACCAGCAAATCCCGGGCCACCGAAGCAGAATGTGTGCACTTAACCACTGTGCCACCAGGCTGGCCCTTTTTAAATTTTTATTCTTGGTGAGGAGGATTGGCCCTGAGCTGACATCTGCTGTCAATCTTCCTCTTTTTTTTTTCTCCCCAAAGCCCCAGTACATATTTGTATATCCTAGTTGTACATCCTTCTAGTTCTTCTATGTGGGACACCACCTCAGCCCGGCTTGAAGAGAGGTGCCAGGTCCTCACCTAGGATTCAAATCGGCAAACCCTGGGTTGCCAAAGAGGAGCATTCAAACTTAATCACTACGCCACAGGGCCAGTACCTGGAACTTTTAAAATAAACACATCATTCATTCAGTTCAATCAGGGGCACTGCTAAGTGCCATGTGGGACCCAAAACATCCTTTAGGAGCTTATTATCTAGTTTACCACATAAGACTAACACATGAGAACAAAATAAAGAAGTTGCTGCTTTAACACGAGTTTTAAAAATCATTATTTTATCATTAGCTTTGTATGCTAATCTAATGCATACAAATTAATAAATTTTATTTTTGTCTCATTCCTTGGCTGCATGTTAGTCCACTATTACTCTTCCTCTCTTCCTAGCTTGGCCTAAATAACCAATCAGGACAACACCCACACCTGATTTACTGAAACGTTTAAATTGCTTGGATGAAGTCCCATCCTGAAACTAAGATATGCCAGATCTACATACCACACAGGTTAAGCATTGCTCATCCATAGTAAATTGAGAACCTTATTAATTCTTCTAGACAAGTGAGTACTTTACAAGAGAAGACATAATTATACGAAGAAATGAAAATAATATTTCTCTCATTTGCTATGCTTAATAACTTCTATGAAATATATATTGCTGGATTTTTAAATTTATATTTGCTCTGTTATGAAAAAGGATTTGAGATAGGTGAGTAAAATATAGATAATACACAAGCAACAGGCTGAGTAGGTTGGTTTCACTACTCAAAAACATAGAATATAATTTCATACACTGTAGTGATAGCATAATAAAAGTAGCTTAAATGGGTAAGCAACCAGATGCAAACACTACTTAACTTGCTAGTTGTGGATAATTTATGCATGGGACAATCTAGCCCATTAGTTACTATATTTGGTTTCCAGAGCAATCCATGTCAATGTGGGCTAATTGTCCTGACTAAATGGATCAGTCAATTCAATGCAAAAGTTGGTATAATTCATTTTCCTCTCACAGAATTGATATTGGCTATGATGTACCCATTACCTAAATTATGGAATTCTACATTCAAGCCCATAGTATCAGATTTCAAACAGATCGTCAACGTAGAATTAAAGGAGGTCATGTAGCAGACATGGCTAGCTGTCCACCCCAGTATGCATTATCCTTCTTCAAAACATTACCCTGATTATATTTGAGGTAAGAAATGTATTAATCTAAAAATACTCGATTTCCCAGAGTCTCTTCCAGCTGGGGGCAGCCATTCGACACCATTTTGGCCCGTGAGATATGGGTGGATGTCCCCGGGGAGGATTTGTCTTCTTAAATAAAATAGTAAACCTTTGAGAAGAAAAAGTCCTTGGCCGCCATCCTTTCCATCTTCTTTTCTTCTTCCTCCTGGACATGGATGTTGTGCCAAAGATGTCAAACCCATCTTGTGGCCCAAAGGATAGTGGGGCAGGAAGATAGAAGCATCCTGGACAATGATGCCATCATGGAGCCACTACCCCAGCCCTAGAGACCTACCTCTAGACTTCTTCTAAGGTGAAAAATCATGCACCTCTACTTCGGTTGAGTTTTTTGCCATCTACAGTCAAATTACAGACTATAAAAGTGCCCAAAATGGGTGCCCAAAAAATGATATCTATTATACGTGAAATCCGGCAAATAGGAAAGCTTTAATTGATTAATAAGTTAACATGAAAACAGGTGAGTGAATCATCTTATTTATTCTTTTTTTTTTTTTGCAATGGATCCCTTAGACAGTCTGGTGAAGTCTATGGAGGCTCCAAGAATCTGAAATGTCAACTGCAACATAAGTTGCATATATCTGTGTTTGTATTGGTGCCGAGTTACGAGAATTGCTAATACTACTCCAGTTTGTGGCCTATATTTATCAATGAAGGAAATGCTAAATTTCGAACTAGAGGTTAGTGAAAAGAAAGATGTAAATGTTTTCCCATCCACATTCTTCAAACCCCTCAGTTCGAGCCATGGACCCCTTAGTTAAGAGCCCCTGGCGTAAAAGCCCCTTCCTTGTCCACCTGTTGTATCCTGATCATCCTCTAAGATTTCTTTTATACATTGCTGCTAGTTGTTCTTGAAGCCAGGTTCCCATGGCAGTTGGACATAATCCTATTACAGCCTATCAGGGACTGTGGTAGTCATTTGTTTACTTATCTGTTCTCTGCCACACTGGAATGTGAGTTCCTTGAGGGAAGAAATTATTTCTGACGCATCTTAGTATCCTGAGTACCTCGCACAGCCTTGCACATAAAAGCCTATTAAATAAACACACTGTTCTGGGAGAACACTAATCATTTTATAAATTGCTAGGAAAGGGCAGAGAGAGGGAAGCAAACGATACTTCATATCTGTCTTTTAGGAATACAGAAATTTCATGTTATGGTTAGTGGTGAAAAGAATGTTAGAAAATCTGCCTAGAATAAGGGAGGGAATAAAATAAGGGCACACAAATAGTGGACCGAAGTGTGTGGCAGGCTGAACATGAAAGACTCCTGTTCAATTTTGCTCTTTGCTCGAATGACAATACAACCAAAATGAACTGTTTTTCTCTGGAGGAGTTTTGATTATGGGCCAATAAGCAGTCTTGGGTACCTGAGAGAGGTGAAGAGTCAGCTGCCTGAAGATCACTTCTTAACTTCAGTCTCTCGATGATTAGAAACAGAGGTGATTTCACTATGAAGCTACACTGTCAGGGCCCTTCACTTGCCTGGGCCCCTTCAAGTCACCTAATTTTATATCTGTAAGTTATTTGTGAGTACGTGTGCTTTCTAAATAGGACCCCTGAAATTGTACAAGCATTGAGACTCTGGTCAGAATATTAGGAAAATATTATAGAATCATGCCCAGCACACAGTCTGCTGTGTATGTGTTAACCAACTAAATAGTATATATATGATGAACTTTCTAACCTCTTGACATAAAGTGTCTTACATTTGTAGAATAAAATACAGTCACAACACCCAGCATGAACATGGTGGTTTCATCCTTCCTTTCAATCATTCTTCATTCCTTTTCTGAAATACTTTCCCCTTCTCTCTCAGCCTCTGAAATCATGCCAGTCTTTAAAGCCCAGAGTAATAAATAGATCTTAGAAACACAGTGATAGTTATAGAGTGTTTCAGTTGTAGTGTTTAGAAAAACATGAACTGTAAGCCATGGCATGTGTGTAGTAGAGATACCACAAAAGGAGAAAGAAAAAACAGAAAGGTAGGGGATGGCTATGCCATCAGATCTGGAAGGTGAATATGAAAAAGTAATGATTATAAAAACAGCTTTTCGGGGCCAGTCCAGTGGCACAGTGGTTAAGTTCCCACGTTCCACTTCAGCAGCCCGGGGTTCGCCAGTTTGGATCCTGGGTGCTGACCTATACATGACTTGGCAAGCCATGCTGTGGCAGGCATCCCACGCATATAGTAGAGGAAGATGGGCACAGATGTTAGCTCAGGGCCAGTCTTCCTCAGCAAAAAGAGGAGGATTGGCGGCAGATGTTAGCTCAGGGCTAATCTTCCTCAAAAAAAAAAAAAAGCAGCTTTTCAAAAATTCAGCAGTTATTACACAACACACTTTTTAAAAAGTAAACTGAATATCTTAATTTTTTTTTTAATTATAAGTTTTAAACCATGCTGCTTGTTTCTAAAATTCCGAGAGCCTTTAGGAATATACCATCTCTGGGATGGCAATTCTGACAATTAACGTACGTGGGCAAATTATCTGACAGAAAAGTCCCCAAGACGAGAGTTCTTAATAAAAGTCTGTATTAAATTTCAACCAGTATATTTTAAAGTAAAAAAGAGAACTCATCTAAATATTCTGCTCTGTGTAATTAAATGTGACTTTCATCTAAAATTTTGTTTAACAGAACACTGCGCCATGAAAAGATATGAAGGAAATTTAAATGCATATTATTCTGAAAGAAGCCAATCTGAAAATAGTGTATGATTTCAACTATATGACATTCTAGAAGGCAAAACTTATGGAGACATCAGTGATTGCCAGGGGTTTGGAATGAACAGGCAGAGCACAGAGGATTTTCAGGGCAGTGAAACTATTCTGTATGAAACTATAATGGTGGACACATGTTACTGTAAATTTGACAACCCCATGGAATGTATTGCACCAAAAGTGAACCATAATGTAAACTGTGGACTTTACGTGGTAATGATGTGTCAGTGTAGGTTCCCTGATTGTAACAAATGTACCATTGCAGCTCGGGATACAATAGGAAGACGTTGTGTGTGTGTGTGTGTGTGTGTGTGTGTGTGTGTGTAGACAGGGTATATGGGAACTCCCTGGACTTTCTGCTCAATTTTGCTGTGAACCTAAAACTCCTCTAAAAAAATTAATTAATTAAAAAATATATATTGCTCCCTCTTTTAAGTTTAGTGTTTGATAACTTAAAGGTATGAATTATATTTTTGGAGAAGATTCCATGGAGCTATGGGTTTTGATACACATGACATATAGTCTGTACGTAATATAATAACCATTAATAAACTATAAAATGAAATGCTTAAAACAGCGCCGTTTCAGTCATGACTTCTACTTCTTCTGAACTTTGCCATTTTTTTCCTTGACCACTGTTTTCATCCTGTCTTGCACTGTTGTTACATCTCTGTTCCTCAGTCTGGATTGTAAGCAACTCTGAGGCAGAACCGTGACTTGGATCTCTGTTTTTTCCCTACAGTCCTGAGGAGACCATTTCCAGCAGAAGAAACAGGGTGTTAGGTCAGAGACCACGGAGCCAGGCAAACGATGGGTGACCGAGTCGTAAAACTGGATTAGGCTTAGTCCAAGAAATTTGGATTTTATTCTGTAGAAAGTGAGGATTCGGCTTTTGTAAAAAATAGGGCAGAGGCATAATTAGAACCGCGCTAAAGAAGATTGCTCCGGCAGCAGACTATAAAATGGTTTGTTGCAGAGGCGAGCAGGCACAGAGTCCAACGAGGGACATGGAAACAACAGCTCCCGCTTATTGAGAGTTCACTGTGTGCCAAGCACTGTGATAAATGTTTTATGTGCATCATCCCACCTAATCTTCAGAAGGAGCCTATGAAGCAAGTGCTATCATTATCCTCATTTTACGGCGGGGAAAATGGAGAAGTGGAGGCTTGGAGAAGTTACATAAGAGCCAAGTTCTTGCGCGTCCCACCTGTTCAATTACACAGCGTTTGATTGAACGCTCTGCTGTCGCCATCTTGGAATTCTTTTTCTTAACAGAGGGCGCTCGTTTTCATTTTACACTGGCCCGTGTGAGAATTATGTAGCCAGTACTGGTTACACAGTTTTGCCTGTGGTCACACGGGTAATAAATGTCGAATGTGGGATTTGAGAGCTCATATGCTCAGCTATGCCAGGCTGCACTCGTTTATGATCCAAGAACGAACAGAACGTGGAGAGAGAATGGATTTGAAGATTTTATCAGTTAGTACTGACAAGGTTTAGATAGTGGGTTTTGGGGTGTTTTTTTTCAAATTAAAATAATTTGGTTGTGCGAACTTTTGTAGAATTTCACAAGGTCTCTTGAGATAACCAGAAGTTTCCTATTTAGAAACGCTCTTACATCACTGAGGGTGCTGTTGACTGGCCTTGCTGGTTGGGAGCTCTGAGCTTTACATTAGGTCGATTGTGACACCTGGTGACAACAATATGTTATTGCAAGTATTTATTTTCCTGGTTTGAGACTCAGCCTTTTCACTTTTATTTTGTTTTTTCAAGACTTCCCTTTAAGTTTTACACTTCCCAGACTATTTTTCTTCTATACTCATTAAAAAAACAGATTGAAAAACTGCCTGACTGATTTTCCCCAGTTTTTAATAAAACACAAATGCATGAGTTATGAATGTAGATATACATTTCCAAAGAATATATATATATTTTTTTAAGATTTAATTTTTTTCCTTTTTCTCCCCAAAGCCCCCGGGTACACAGTTGCGTATTCTTCGTTGTGGGTCCTTCTAGTTGTGGTTTGGTGAGCAGTGCCATGTCCACGCCCAGGATTCAAACCAACGAAACACTGGGCCGCCTGCAGTGGAACACATGAACTTAGCCACTCGGCCACGGGGCCAGCCCCTCCAAAGAATATTTTACGTAGTGCTTTAATCTTTAACTCACTCCTACAGAATCCATCTGTGTAGGCAAGTAGGTAGATTGTACTGAATAACCAGAATCATACACTTTTTTTTTTTTTCAAGATTGGCCCTGAGCTAACATCTGTTACCAATCTTCCTCTTTCTTTTTTCTTCTTCCCAAGGCCCCCAAGTACATAGTTATATATTCTTGTTGTAGGTCCTTCTAGTTCTGCTATGTGGGACGTGGCCTCAGCCTGGCTTGATGAGCCATGCTAGGTCCACGCTCAGGATCCCAACTTGCAAAACCCTGGGCTGCCAAAACAGAGCACCCAGTAGGCCACGGGGCCAGCCCCCACATACAGTCTTAGAACACAATATTTTCAACAGAAACCCACATTTTATAAAGTAGCAGTGATAGAATTATATATGGCACTCTATAGTTGACATGGTAGTCATGGGAAAACTGCTCCAAATTGAGATTTTAAAATGTATATTCATGTATATATTTAAATTTTTTGAGTTCTTTGCTGTTGCTTAAGAGCTATTTTCACTTTTCCAAGCACATAATAATGTCAACTCAAAACATGCTTAAATGACTGAATGGAGACTTGACACACTGAATGAAAGGCTATCATTAAAGCTAAAAGAATCTACCTATTCAGCTCCTGGATTGATTTTAGAATGCCAGTTAAATAGATACAAATGGACTTCCTATGACTGTTGAACATTGAAGGTCTCAAAATAATATTTGGATCCTGCAAATGTTCTTTCACCTCATAAGAGAAAATACTCTATTATGATACTTTCCCAACTTTCAAGCATGTGTCCTTAGAATTATTTAAAAGGGGCCGGCCTCATGCCTAGTAGTTAAGTTCGCACGCTCTGCTTCGGCAGCCCAGGGTTTTGCCAGTTCAGATCCTGGGCGCAGACATGGCACCGCTCATCAAGCCATGCTGAGGCAGCATCCCACATGCCACAACTAGAAGGACCCACAACTAAAAATATACAGCTATGTACTGGGGGGCTTTGGGGAGAAAAAGGAAAAATAAAATCTTTTTTTTTGAAAAGAGAATTATTTAAAAGCAAAATCTTAGAACCATAAATATGATCATAATCACAATTGAATGCATGTTAAATTATTCAGTATAATGCATTCTGGAGTGGTTGTTTTGGTCTTTTGTTCAACATTAATATCTATGTGCAAAGAACTGAGGTAGGCGGTGCCTTAGAAATATAAAGAGCTATAAGGGAGGTTCAACTCCAGTGCCTCTAGTGTCCAGGTAGGGAATATAATGTCCACATAAGTGATAGTGTGGGGACAGTGGCAAACTGGAGAGGGCACGCCCAACCTAAAAGGGGGCAGTTGCTGCTGCACTCCAGCACACAGTTGCCATGTGGGAATGTGGGCCCAGGGTTGTTAGATTTCAGGATAAACCAGAAATCTAAATTTTTGAAGCCTGTTACCATTAAAAATTTCTTTCTAGAGTTTTAAAAATGTTTTAAGGGACAAAGAGAATGTATCTGCTACTCTTGCTAACTGACCAGGTCTAATTTGATCAGGTCTAACTCTCAGGTTCTTTCCCATAGATAATTATAGCCACCAAAGAAGTCGAGGTGGGTGAGGATTAATTACTTCCCCATAATCTGGATGTGAGATTGTAATGGAAGCCAGTCTTAGACCAAATTCTGATGCACATGCAGACATTTGTTAAACAAAACAGTTCAGGGGCCGGCTCTGTGGCCGAGTGGTTAAGTTCGCGCGCTCTGCTGCGGCGGCCCAGGGTTCAGATCGGACATGGCACTGCTCGTCAGGCCATGTTGAGGTGGCGTCCCACATCCCACAGGTAGAAGGACGTGCAACTAAGATATACAACTGTGTACAGGGGGGGTTTGGGGAGATCGAAGCAGGAAAAAAAAAAAAGATTGGCAACAGTTGTTAGCCCAGGTGCCAATCTTAAAAAACAAAACAAAACAACAAAACAGTTCATACAACCTGCTCTATAAGCTTGGTAAGTCCCCAACTCTCTGCCCTTTAAGGTGCTTTCACTATCTCCTTGCAAGAAAGCTTCTGTTAAGGCAGATGTAACACCCTTCCTGAGACTGAATTCCATAGCCTTTACAGAAGACATAAGAAAATTTAGGAATCAAGCTGCAGGCTCGTGGATTCCTATATTCTATTCATGCAAGGATGACCAGAATCTCTAAAATGTTTTAGTCAATCCATATATCTTAAATACTGCTAATTTCATAGATGAGACTCCATTTTTAAGATTTATCATACTTTTCAGCAAGTCGAAAGTAAAAGTCCATCTCTGACATTCACTATGCTAATTAGCAAACCATGTGGTGTGGATGAAGATAGTGATAACAGACATTCTTGGGATAGCTGCTTCTGGAGAGTGATCTTTCTGATGTGTGTGTCCCAAATCACCTCTGGAGCATGGAATTCTCAGTTTGGGCAATTAGAACTGAAGCTTCTAGCACATACATGATATCACAGTGTGTATGCCAAAGTAGGTTAGAGTACATCACAGGGTCATACCAGTGGTTCAGTTCCAGTCCGTGGAACTTCCGTTTGCAGGCTTTCATATATAGGAAGTCATCCCTGTTTTCTAGGAGTTTCCATCCTCCATTATTTGAGAGGTATTGTTTGAATAAGGCTAAAAGGATAGAAGAACAGAGATGTGATTGTGTTCTGGGACTACGCTGCAGGCTGTGCAGCCAGATGGAACAAGCAGCAATCCCTTCCCCACGCAGCTCACAAAACTGGCGCTGAGACAGGATGTGGTAGTGATGGAGGCCCCGGATGGCCAGGCGACTGTGGGACGCCCACTCTGCTAAGAGCATTGTACCTCAATCATTTTCAACTTTCCTTGCTGATAATTTTGAAACTGATAAAGTAATAAAGGAAAGCACAGCTTTCTACTTAAACTGTAAGCTATGAGGAAGAATTTAATTCCTAAGGCGAAAGTGATGGGAATCATGGAAGAAAGCTCGTGTTCAGCTTAGTTTATTTCAACAAACATTTATTGGATGCCAGGCATTGTGTTGGCATTGGGATTCAAAAAATGATTGAGGAAACTATGAAGAACATCTACCCCAGATTGGGTGGATCAGGGAAAACTTTCCAACACTTGAACTGAGTCTTGGGGAGTGAGTGGGGAGAAAGGGATTTAGCGATGCGTCTGGTAAGGGATAGCATTTTAGGCAGTAGGGACAGCGAGAACAATGGCAAGAAGCAAGACGTAGCCTGAGTGCATAGAATTGCAAAATGTTTGATACTATGGGAGTTTGAAGGCAGGGAGTATAGGGAAGTGAGTCTAGAAGGAAGGAACTAGTCATAGAAGGCCTTGTTGATCAGAATAAGAAACTAAGAATTTGCCCAGAAGGAATCACTAAAAGGTTTTAAGTATTGAATGACATGGTTAGAGTGCATCTTAGATAATCCACTCTGGTTGAAGTCAAAGTCAAATATAGATGGCCCCTGGGGCAAGTGGAACAAGCTGGAGGCAAGGAGACCTATTAGGAGGCTATCCTGCTAGTTTAGATAAGAAGTGATGAAGGTGGCCAGCCCCGTGGCAGCAGTTAAGTTTGCATGTTTTGACCCCAGGTGGGGATAAGGCACCGCTTGGCAAAAGTCATGCTGTGGTAGGCGTCCCACCTATAAAGTAGAGGAGGATGGGCATGGATGTTAGCTCAGGGCCAGTCTTCCTCAGCAAAAAGAGGAGGATTGGCAGTAGTTAGCTCAGGGCCAGTCTTCCTCAGCAAAAAGAGGAGGATTGGCAGTAGTTAGCTCAGGGCTAATCTTCCTCAAAAAAAAGAAGTGATGAAGGTTAATGGAAGGCTTTTAGCAGGATAGGAGAACACTTGAGCATGTCTATAAGCTGAAGGAAGAAACCAGCAGTGAGGGAGATCAGGGAGACAGGGTAATTGGTTGGAGCACAGTCAGAGGAGCTATAGCTGAAGTAGAAAAATTAAATCTGGCTTAACTAACTCATCCTCTGAACTAGCAGGTTGGAGATAAAAGAATCCTCCTCTTTTTGCTGAGGAAGACTGGCCCTGAGCTAACAACTGTGCCCATCTTCCTCCACTTTATATGTGAGATGCCTACCACAGCATTGCGTGCCAAGCTGTGCCATGTCTGCACCCGGGATCTGAACCGGCAAACCCCGGGCTGCCGAGAAGTGGAATGTGCACACTTAACCACTGTGCCACTGGGCTGGCGCCCAAAGAGTTTTTTTTACAGAGGCTAATGTCTGTCTGTTGGGGATGCTTTAGAGATTGCTGCATTGAGTACGTGGAGTGGACCAACTGTGGCTTTCAAACATTTTTGACTGCTATCCATACCAAGAAATGTAATTCACATTCCTATCCACTGTACATCACATACTGAAGTAAATATTTCAGCAAACAGTATTTTCCTTAACATGTGTGAAAGCATGCCAATATTTTATTTTCTATCATTTTAAAACTGCTAGTCGTGATCCACTAACTTGATTTGATGATCCACCAATGGGTTGTGATTCACCATTTGAAAATCATTAGACTAGTTAACCTCCAAGAAGATTCTTTTTAAAGGAATCCTGTGGCTATTACTAGGATTTCCCAATCTTTCCAATTATTAGGAAACTATTTTGAATCTCAGCACAGTATGTACTTAACATGCATAGTATTATGTTGTAAGGTATGCGTAATTAAGAGAAAAACGTTAAATGATTTGCAAGACTTCTAGATAGGGATGTGGGGTCGGTGAGCCGAAGAGTCGAAAGAAAGATTTCTTGGGCTCTCAAGATCTGGCAGTAGTGCTCTTTTATTTAGAGAATAGTATGGAATAGCATGGGGACAGGGCCCATGGGCAGTCAGAGCTTCTGCTGCTGCCGCTTCTGCTGCCCCCGCTGGCATGGGGACAGGACCCATGGGCAGGCAGAGTTGGTGCGTGGGGACAGGACCCACGGGCAGTCAGAGCTCCTGCTGCTGCCCCGAGTTGAGCGTTAGGGCTAATTTTATAAGGCATGGGTATGTGGGTCATTTCTTTACAAGACAAAGGAAAGAACATGAAGAAAGTTAAAATGGTATCAGTGCAGGTGGGGTCTGGTCGTTGGGTGATCCCATGACTTTTAGACAAGAATCAAATCGGGTTAAGTAAATGTCAGAAGCCACCACCCTAAATCAGTTACATGAGTGCCAGACAGCAACCAACTTAAGTTCTTGCCTTCCCCATTAAGAGTTTCTAGGGATAAGGTCATCTCTCTTTTTCCTCCTGGTAGAGAGGGAGGCACCTTTTACAGATAGAGATTTACCTTACAAATGTAAATGTGTCCTAACAAGGGCAAGTTCCATTCCCCAGAGCCTCCCTCCCTGTCCCAGTTTATCAAAAGCAATCAGCCCAAAACAATCCTGATGCCAAAGAGACCTATCTTGGGGTGGCCAATTTCAGGTCCCTACAAGCTCATCCCCCCCTTCCTTCACAAATGCAAATGTCTCTCAAAAGGGCAAGCAAAATTCCAGTCCTCGGAGTCTGCTTCTCATCTGTAGTTTTAAAAATAACTAGCCTAAAATCCTCATCAATAGATCCAACTGAAACACTCTTTAGGACTAAGTTTACGAATTGCTTGTTATTTTCACAAACAGGAAGTTGTTGGGTGGATGGGAGGGCTTCTGTACTCTTGTATTTTAGTTCTTCTGTTAAATATGGCTATTAATCCCTGCCGTGGCTCTGACAAAGTTGAGAAGATCAAACGAGAAAATAGATATGAAAACATTTTGAAAACCGTTTTATTAATATTATTCAGTATTTTTAAAAGTCCCTGTCTTGGGGCTGGCCCCATGGCCGAGTGGTTAAGTTCGCGCGCTCCGCTGCAGGCGGTCCAGTGTTTCGTTAGTTCGAATCCTGGGCGCGGACATGGCACTGCTCATCAAACCACGCTGAGGCAGCGTCCCACATGCCACAACTAGAAGGACCCACAATGAAGAATATACAACTATGTACCGGCAGGCTTTGGGGAGAAAAAGGAAAAAAATAAAAAATCTTAAAAAAAAAAGTCCCTGTCTTACAGAACTGACACGTTAACCTCCCCAAACACCAACGACTATGCCACATGCGCGGGACTCCTCTAAGAGGGTAGAAGCTGCGAACTTGCCAGCGATTTGACCCCACCTTCATAAACTCAGCTCCGTCTGCGCATGCTCAAGGGCTGCTCGGGTCTCCTTGCGGGGTTGGGCCAAACTCGGAGGGCGGAGCGCGGGCCACGTGGGGTCCCGTGACGTCATCTCCGGGCGCCGAGGGTGACTGGACTTGCGGTGGGCTTCCAGGGCTGCGCGGCGCTGCGGGTTGAATTCGCTGGATCCCGGAGGGCGGAAGTGCAGCAGGGCTAGGCTGCGACCTCGGCGCTGGTGTCTTCTGCGGCTGCGCGGGCTCTCGGGACTCCTGGCTCGCGCGCCTCTGCGGGACTGAGTGTCAGGCACCCTGCGCCGCCGCCTGGCCGCAGCCCAGGACCCAGGCGTCTTCACCGGTGCAGGAAGCCGGAGGAGGAGCCGGCGCTTCTGGTAGGGTATGTGTATGTGTGTGTCTCCCCAGGGTGAGGAAGGGCCCGGAGGAGAAGGGTTGGGGAGGTGCCAGGTAGGTGTGGTAAGAAGGAGGGGCGAGTGGCGGGCGAGAGAAGCGCTCCCTGGGGCGGTGGCGGGGGAAGGTGGTTCCTCCGGGGGAGGTGGGGTTGGCCAGACGCCGCCCCCCGGCCCTGGGCCGGCCGGAGGGTGTAGCCTGTGCGGTCTCTCTGGGAGTGTGGTTTGGTCCCTCCTAAGGTAGGAAGCCCAGGGTCTTATCGCAGGCTCTGGAGTTTAGTTCAGGACCTGCATTTTCGTGGAACAGTTATTTAAATCGGTTACTTTACAGGCAGTCGATTCTGTCCGAATTCGATGGGTATCTCCTCCATTCTCAGTGGCATTCATTCTCATTTTAATGATAATATTTAGTGCTGACAAAGCCATTTTCTGTTGGCAGAGCACATTCACATACTTTAATTGTAGTTTGGATTGTTTTCAAATCAGACCTGAACTTGAGGAACCTAGGAAAACTGGATTGGTTCTAGATTTTTCTGAGGGGTGGGGAGGCACAGCATGTCTTGAGCGAGAGTCAGAACCCCGAGACTCTCAAACAGCACTGAACGTCCAAAGCCTTCCAGAATTTCCTTGATAAATCTAAGAGTCTTTGGGACTGTGGCTACTTAATCGGAATGGAATTATTTGTGATTTCCATAGGGGGAGTTGTTGGTTGAATTTTGAATTTGAAGGTAACGATGTTGGGCTGAGGGTAGTAGTTGGGGGGAATTTTAGAATTTTACACTAGATTTGAGGGTGTTAAGTCAGTGCTCAAAGGTATGCTGGTTAAAATTGGGGGAAGTGAACAGAATGGTACTATATGGTTATGAGTTTTTAGAATAATGTACACATTTCAAGTGTGGGTTAGCTTTGTTAATTTAACAAATACTGAGTGCCTCTTATATGCCAGGCACTGAACAAGTAAACAAAACAAATGGTGAATGAAACAATAAAATTTCTTGCCATCATGAAATTCACTTTGGGGGGGAGACATTAATATAGAAATTAATTAAAATATATGTCAGGTGGTGAAAGGTGCTAGAGAGAAAAAAAAGGAGTGAAGGTGAGTGGGGCATGCTGGTGACCTGCAGAGAAAGGAAACTGCTGTGGTGGCCTTAGAAAAGATACTTGAGCAGAGACCTGAAAGTGATAAAGAAGGGTGCCCTGTGGGTATAGTGGAACCAGCCATCGAACAACCACAGAGTCCTTGAGCTGGGAACACACTAGCCTGTTTGGTTGGAACTGAGTGAGCCAGAGGGGAGAGAAATAGGTAGTCAGGTCAGAATGGGGCTGTTCATGTAGCAGTTTGTAAGAACTTTTAGTTTTTACTTTGAATGTGGTGGTAGGGTTTTGAGTAAAGGAGTAAACTTACCTGACTTGTTTTTAAAAGCATCTTTCTGATTGCTACATTGTCTGTCTACAGTAAAGGCAGAAATGATGAGACCTGTTACTAGGCTATTACATGTATCCAGGTTAAAGGTCATGGTGAACTGGATCAGTGTGATAATAGTAAAGGTGGTGAGAAATGGCCAGATTCTAGACTTGTGTCTAAGCTAGAGCCATCAGATGTGAAGAGGGGTCAAGGATGACTCCAACGTTTATGGTCTGAGCAACTCAAGTTACCACTTAGTGATTTGGGGAAGACCACAGAGTAATAGGGAGAGGAGGGTGGAAGATCTGAAATCGTTCTCAGTTTTGCACAGGCTAAATTTTCAAATGAAATGTCAATATGCAGTAGTATGTATGCATTGGAGTTCAAAAGAAGCCTGGGCTGAAGATGCAAATGTGGAAATCGTTAATGTATAAATGAGGAAATCGTTAATGTATAAGTGATATGTAAAGCCGCCAGAGATCTCCAAAGGCAGGATTCAAGGACTGAGCCGGTGGGGCACTTCAGCGTTTGGAGGTTGGAGAGGTTAAGGAACTATGCCCCAGGGTGCGGGTGGGGCTGTTTAGTAATAGCATAGAAGGAAATAGAAAGTCAGATCATTAGCTGAGAGAATCAGGAAGGAGATGTGAAAATTTGGAGAGAGAAAAGGTTTGAAGGGTCGATCTAGGACAGTGGGAGAATAAATGGACTAGGGAAATGTAGAAACACTGGGCAGTACTCAGGGCCCACTTTTGAGGTCAGTGTTCGTGAATTTAAAGGGAGACCAGCCAGCGTAGCTTATTATTTTTAGATGTTTACAAGTTCACTACTAGTAGGTATTTGATAGTTTAAGTAATTTCTAGGTAGCTGAGGATTTTGTCAGCAAAATAGCTTCAGGTAATAGGTTAGCTTTTCTTAGTTGGTAATGTGAAAGGGACTGTTAATGGTGCGTTATATTTTTATCATACTCACTGTGCTGTTCGCTCCATGTTGTTGGTTGAGCACCTGCTTTATTTCAGGCCTGGAATTAGATGCAGAGAATACAGCAGTCAAGAAGTAGCAGCACCTGCCCTCAACAAGCTTACTTCTAGTATACTGCATCATAGGTTGGGATTTCTATGCTTCCAAAGCATTGCCTTCAAATTGGATGCATGGCAATGATAGTGTAGTGTGTGTATGAGAGGGAAAAATATTCTTCTAAAATAATGAAATTTGCTGAATTTAACGTGTGATTGTACTGATTTGGAAAAGAGTTTAGGTGGAAAACTTTCCTAAGTAGATAGTATAACTTTTGGATTTATACATTTTAGATATTTATATTTTTTCAGTTGTTTCACAGAAATTCCAGAGCCTGCTCTATACTCATTATGCTAATATTGGGGATACTAAGGTAAATATGACTCAATTTCTGCTGTCGAGGAACTCACAGTTCAATGTGGGGAAGGGCAAGAGAGAGATAAGATAAACATAACTGCAGTGCATGGTTATAACAGGCTATTATAGAAGTCATTAGATTGGAGGTTGCTTGGTGGAAGGCTTCCCAAGGAGCTGATGTTAAGCTGACTCTTAGAGAATTAAGAGTTGGCCGAAAGAGGGTGTTCAAGCAGGGGGGCCATGGAAGCATGAGGAAACCATATGTTAAATACATATACCATTTATTGAGTGGTTGTCAGGTGGTAAACACCCAACAGCCCCCTGAAATTAGAATTATCTTCAGTTTGCAAATATGAGGTTCAGAGATGTCAGGTTTGTTATTCAAGGACACACAGCTTATAGGTGGAAGTCAGGGTTTAAACCCATGTCAGTCTGATTTCAAAACCCCTTAACTACCTTACTGTATTGCCTGCTGTCAGCGTTTAAATCTTCCCTGTCCTTATTCTTTATCCCTTAGCAAAGTTTTCACCAACTTCTTTCATTCTTCCTTGGAAAAACCTCATATCTGTCTCTCGTCTATCTGCTGTTACCAGTCTAGGTCAGGCACTCATTAGTATATGCCTTAATTGCTGAAATTGCTTCCTGGCCAACCTCTCTGTGACTCGGGATGTCCTTTTGTGCACTGCTACCAGATAATTGGTTTTATTTCACCATTATAAAAACCTTATAGGCTCTCTAGCCTTGTTGATGTTGCGAACCCACCATCTTCCATTTGGCATGCTTCATGATCTAGTCTCACTTTACAGATTTGACATTAAAGGAATAGTAATTGCTTTTATCTCTCAGCACTTACTGTGTGTCCAGTACCATGTCAGACACTTTATAGACTTTTTTTTTCCAGAACGACCTGGTGAATTTTACAGGTAAGGACATGGAGGCTTAGTGAAGTAGTGCCTTGCCTAGGATTGTGAGTAATATTAAAACATGTCACTGTGTCAGCTCTTTCATTATCTACTACTCTTGCCAACCCAAAGTTTCCTAAAAAGTTGGCACACTTCCTGCCTTTGCTGATGTTGTTTTGCCCTGCTTGGAATATTTGTCATCTTCTCTTTGCCTGTCCATATTCTCCCCATTCTTCAAGTTCCATATCTTTAAAATTCTTCCCTAGACCTATAGGATATATTAATATTTTACTTCTTTCCTCTTCCCTTCTCCCTTATGAAAGCTCCCCCAAAGTAACATTTAATTAGAACCGTGGACATTTTGGAGTTGGAAGGGATGTTGGCAGTCGGTATGGTATGATGGAAACAATACGAGATTGGAAATCAGATAAAACTTTCCTATAAGTTTATAAGTGCTGTAGTAGAGGAAAAGTAAAGGTGCGATGAGGAAACAAAGGTTCTGCCTGAGTCATGCATTGAAGAAAGGTTATTTTGAGCTGGATCCTGCAGGATGTCTAAGTTGGAAGAGAAGGTGAGGAAGGCTACCTTAGAGTACGGGACCACCAGCATGAGCAAAGCCATGGAAAAGGAAATGAAAGTGCATACATAATACGTTTAGTAGATTCAGAGATAATACCTTCTGAGCAGTGCCTGAGGTTTTATTTATTTATTTATTTATTTTGAGGAAGATTAGCCCTGAGCTAACATCCGTGCCCATTTCCCTCTACTTTATATGTGGGACACCTGCCACAGCATGGCTTGCCAAGCGGTGCCATGTCTGTACCCAGGATCCGAACTAGCGAACCCCGGGCTGCCAAAGCAGAATGTGGGAACTTAACCGCTGCACCACCGGGCTGGCCCCATGCCTGAGGTTTTAAAAAGTTGTTATTTTTATTATCACCATCGTCATCATCTTGTATGCCCTCAGGGCCTGCCCACAGAGTTGGGCATATCAAGTGATCAAATGTTTATTGAGTCTGTAGTCCGTGTCATTAGCAATGCTCAATGCATAATTTTATTTTCCTTTACTCTTATAATTCCTATTTATGTTATGTAATGCTTTTTTTGTATGTGTGTGGGGTAGATTAGCCCTGAGCTAACTGCTGCCAATCCTCTTCTTTTCGCTGAGGAAGACTGGCCCTGAGCTAACGTCCGTGCCCATCTTCCTCCACTTTATATGTGGGACGCCTACCACAGCATGGCTTGCCAAGCGGTGCCATGTCCACATCCGGGATGCAAACCGGTGAACCCCAGGCCGCCGAAGCAGAATGTGTACACTTAACCACTGCGCCACTGGGCCGGCCCCTATATAGTGCTTTTGATTATTCTTGCTTCTTGAAGTCTTAATGACTTTTAAACGTTTTTTGAGACATGCTCTTGTTGGTTCTGTAAATTATGGTGATAGATACACTTTATAGTACTATATTATAGGCATTGTTCTAAGTGCTTTATGTGTATTAATTTAGTTTTTGTATGTTATGTGGTAAGGCCTGTTATTCCAATTTTATAGATAAGAAAACTGAGACACAGAGAAGTTGTGACTTACTTGAGATCACAGTAAGTGGTGGAGCTAGGTTTTGAATCTAGGCAGTCTGGCTCCGTAGTCTACATTTTGAACCCTCACTTTGTAGTGCCTCTTGAGTTAAATTTTGTTTTTCTGCGTCTCTTTTGAAAAGGCTGATTGAATACTCACATCCTTTAATTGTATTCATGTATCAGCCAGTTTTTCTTGTACATTTTTTAGTTATGAGTATTCATTAGACTAGAGACATGCTTTCTTACATAATTCGTTATAAATGAACATATATAAATATTGAAAGATTAACATTTTGTGATCCTGTAAATTTGGGTCTGTGTATTTTGAGGCAGTAAGTAGCCTTGTTTGCAGTTTTTTGTAAATCTGTTTTGTAGTTTCTGTTTGTTTTGTGAAATCTGCATTGACTCTACCACATTACACCTTTAGCTGCCTTGGCTTAGCTCGTCCCTTGAGGTCCTACAAGAAATATACACATAAGAAACAATGGTATATGGGAAATAAGGTACCAATTTATCTTTCACTGGTTTTGTATCTTAAGTCCTACCCCAGAACTTTGGTAAAGTCTTATGGTCCAGCCCAGCTTACCAAAGTTCTGCAGTGGGATTTTAGGTACAAAACCAGTGAAAGAGAAGTCCATACTTGTATCACTGTTGGGGAGAGTCTCCCAGAACAAAGAGAAGAGGGAGATATTGGCCATTTCTTTCTACTGTTCTGACACATGGAAGGAAGAGGCAGAAGAAAATGCCACTGAAAGAAAGAACACAAGGGTCAAGTGCTGTCATCTGGCAGTGTAGAGGGGGAGAAGAGAGCCACACCCACGTGCATGATACTTTGCTTTCTGGTGACCCCTGCCTGTCAATAAATGAGGCTCAAGTGATGTCCTGGAATCTGGCCAGATTATTATTCCTTCCTGAGAGGACAGTGGTTGGAGAGATGCCCATAGAAATGCCTTTCCTTAGGTGGTCATACCCACTTCAATTTTTGATTTTCTTGTGAATTAGATTTTCTATGTATTTTTCCTCAGGAAGAAAAATCATCCAGTGTGACAATATTGATTGTAACTTTTAACTTTAAAATTGTATTTGAATCTTTTTAAGATCTCTTAGGAAAGTAGCTCTTTGCCTCAACTTTTTTTTCTTTGTGAGCAAGAGGATCTCAGTTTTAGCTCTTGGTTAATTGGATGTATCATGGTTACAGAAACCACTGTTTACCACCTTTATCAGACTCAAGTTTAGATTTACTTTTTTGTCATAATTCAGATTTCCTTATTTTCTGCCACCAGTAAATTTACTCATAAAGAACAAGCTATTAATGTAATCAGGAAGTAGTGAGGTCTTTCCTCTTTTCAAGGAGTTAATTTTGTGTGATTTGTAAACTTCGGAATTTTCTGTAGAGTTCAGAAACTCAATATGTTGTTTGAATTTGAAGCCTATGGAGGTGGAGTTATGTGGAGTTTGAATATATGTATCATTTGCTTAAAATGTTGTCTTTTATGAATATATTTTAATACAAGTTGAAACATTGTGGTGTGTGGAAAGAGCACTGAACTCAGTTCAGGTGTCCAGAGTTCTTACCCTGGTTTGACTGTTACTTAGTGTTCTTGTTATGTTGGGCAGATTTTTTCACCTCTTCCCGTTTGTTTACCTGTAGATGACATTGTCCAATTGACCTCCACAGTGCATTTGAGAATAATGATACAGGGCTGGACCTGTGGCCGAGTGGTTGAGTTTGCGCACTCCGCTTCAGCTGCCCACAGTTTGGCCGGTTCGAATCCTGGGCGCAGACATGGCACCACTCATTGGGCCATGCTGAGGCAGCATCCCGTGTACCACAACTAGAAGAACTCACAACTAAAATATATATACAACTGTGTACTGGGGGGCTTTGGGGAGAAAAAGGAAAAATAAAAAAAAATCTAAAAAAATAAAACAAGAATAGTGATAGAAAATTCAGAACTCTACAAATATATAAAATGTTAATATTTTATATATTATATATCTGTTAAATATATAAAATATATTTAATAACATTTTGGCATTGGTCATTGACTGATTTTGGCCTTGTTCAGTGGAAGAGAAAAGAGAGCAAAAAGCTCTCAGTGTTAATAATTGATATTTGGCTAAACATTTAAAATGTTTCCATAAGATACTTTATGATAAATTATGAATTAGGTAGCCTATGAAAGATGAGATATAGGGGCCGGCCTGGTGGCGCATCGGTTAAGTTCGCACGTTCTGCTTTGGCGGCCTGGGGTTCGCCGGTTCGGATCCCCGGTGTGGACATGGCACTGCTTGGCAAGCCATGCTGTGGCAGGTGTCCCACATATAAAGTAGAGGAAGATGGGCATGGATGTTAGCTCAGGGCCAGTCTTCCTCAGCAAAAAGAGGAGGATTGGCAGCAGATGTTAGCTCAGGGCTAATCTTCCTCAAAAAGAGAAAGAATTAAAAAAAAAAAGAAAGATGAGATATATATAAATAAATATACAAGTAGAAGGATATTGGCTCTCAGTATCCAGGTGCCAACAGTATTTCTTTCAGCATTTACTCACGCAGTATATTGTGATGTTATCCAGTTGTAGAATATTACTTCTGGAAGATGCTTGGATATTTATGGAGGTCAAAAGTCATGTCCTTCTGCCACACCCAGAATATTTCACTTTGCAGATATAGTGCTATATGTATTGTATAGGGAATATTATAAGAGTTCAAAGTAGAAGCGTTTACTGTTTCATTGGGGCAGAAGATTGTGAGCTGGATTTGCAGAGTGCATAGGATTTAAACAAGTGAGAGAAGAGCATACTAGTTGGGGAATGGTGCGACAGCAAAATGTTTAAGGGACCAGTTTTGCTAGAGGGTTTATAAAAAGTGTAGTAAATAAGACTGGAAATATTGGTGGAATCAAATCGTAGACAGGATGAAATTTAGAATGGAAATACATTCATACAAAGATTTTTTCCAAGGTGAGAGAGATGTGTTTTTTTGCAGGAAGAGTCAGAACTATCTGGAGTAGGAGAGGCTGAATATATTAGATGGGGCAGAGATAATTATGGGGATGGTATTTTGGAGTTGGGCTGTAAGGAACCATGGGGCATAGTTGAAGAGTTCACTTTAGATGAGCAGTAGACTCTTGGGGCATGTGAGAATGATGCAAGTGTAGTTTCACTTTGGCTGTGGTTCATTAGTTGCATACATTAGTATATGTAATTTTGAATTGGTTACTTCTGTGATCTCTTTAAGCAAATAGTAGCTCTGCATTTAGAATTTGTTGTACTCATTTTTGCATTCATTCTAAAGAATGCTGATCACACAATTTTTTGAAGTGAATAATCTTTATGGCATTCATTTTTTCCTGTAATCTTTCTTTGTTTCAGAGCAGGTTCATTCATTCTTGCAAGGATCTGACTAATGCTCTTCATTTTATTTTCAGTTTGGCTTTGGTTGATAAAAGAATTTAGCCTATATGTACTGCTTTAACCACTGGAAGAATGACAGATGACAAAGATGTGCTTCGAGATGTGTGGTTTGGACGAATTCCAACTTGCTTCACCCTGTATCAGGATGAGATAACTGAACGGGAGGCAGAACCATATTATGTAAGTATGTTGATGGTGGTAAATGGGATATCTAACGTTGTCCATTTTTGTAAATAAAGCTCTAAGCACCTGGAGGCTGGTTTTCAACATTTTATAAACACTTAATACAGCTTATTATAGAAGAAAGCTTATTAGAAAACACAGGTGAGCAAAAAGAAGAAAATAAAAATTACCTATAACTCTACCACCCAGAGGAAAAAACCCCACTGTTCACATGCTGATGTAGGACCTTCTTGACTTTCTTATTCTTATGCACATAAGCATATATAATATAGGATAATGAGATCATAAGTTATATGCTGTTTTTTAGCAGGATGATATTTTGAAAATAATAGGTTCAGATTTGATTCTTTTGTATTTAGGTGGTTCCAAGCAACTGTTTAACAGATTCTTTTTTTGGAGGGGGCAGTGGTGAGGAAGATTGGCCCTGAGTTACATTGGCCCCGAGCTAACATCTATGCCAGTCTTCCTCTATTTTATATGTGGGGTGCTGCCGCGGTATGGCTTGATGAGCAGTGTATAGGTCTGCCCGGGATCCACACTGGCAAACCCTGGGCTGCCAAAGTGGAGTGCATGAACTTAACCACTATGCCATGGGCTGGCCCCCAATAAATTCTTTTTTATAGCTCAATGAACATATGAATGTATGTGTTTTCGTGTTCATGAACAAATATATACTATATGAAATATATTATTTAATAACATAAATTGCTATATGTAGACTTGTTTGAGTTAGTGTATTATCTGTTTTAAAAAAGAGTATCAAATATCTTCTGATTTTAGCCTGCTTTTTTTCCCTAAGTGCATATATAATCCAAACTTACAGATCTGTCCATCAGAGATAATAGTATCCTGCCTATTTGCTGACTAGCCCCTAATAGGCATTAGGAGACATTCTCAGCTGTCATTATTTTAGTTTTTTCTTTTTGTGTCTCAGGTACACATACTGTTTGCCCAAGAGGACCTGGAAAAGTGGAAATGTATTTGTGGTGCTGGACCGTTTCTTGTTTCTCTTTAATAAAGCCTGCCCTTGGCTTTCTCCCTCCTCTGTTTGAGAGGCAGCACTGCTCCTTAGCCTGCTCCAGTGGTGGGAAGTCAGGCTGCTGGAGGAAGTTGCTTAAGGAGCCCATTCACTAACTTTTTGGGTACAGGAACGGTTTCATTTATCTCTGCACATCCTCAGCATCTGACATAAATCATGCAGCTGGTAGATACTCAGTGCATGAAAGTCTCCCCACATTCACATTGGAATTTTGTTTTGTCTCTTTGGGTTTTCTTCCTGAAAATGATGATTTCAGAGGAATTGGGTAGTTTTTTGTTACCAGTACTCAGGTAATCATATTTGATTATATATGTTTGAGTCATTTTAACTTTGGAAATCTCAACAGTTTTCTTTCTGCCTTTAGAAAAACTTTCATAGTTGACAACAAAGCGTGGTCAATAGTTCATTTTTAGGACCATTTAATTTGTTAGATGTATTTTTTCTATTCTTCTGTAATATGGTTTAGGATATCATTTATGTTTTGTTTCTAAAATAGTTTTTTGCTATTTTAATGAAAACTTTTAACATTGGATGGCTTTCTAATAGTATCTAAACAAAGGAATACGTGTGTCTAGAGTTGATCAAAGTGGCAAAAACTGAGAAACATAATTTAGATCTGTTTACTTTTAAATCAGAATATGACGTTTGACATACGTCCTGCAGTTAAAAAAAATCCAAGTAAAGAATACAGTATTTTCCCTTCTTTATATGCAAATCTGTTTAAATATGAAAAGACTGTTGGGAGAACTAGAGTGTAGGTTGATTCTAGCTGTTTCTAATTGAACTGAAAATGGCAAAAGGTGTTGGGGATAACCGTTGGAGGAAGAGGATTGTCTTGTCTAATAGGTAATCGTGGTTTTTTTCTTGATTTCTTCCTAATTCTTCACCCAAAAGAAACTCCTATATAGTCATTATGATTATGTTTTTGAAGAATATTGTGTGACAGGCATATAATAAATATTAAACAAGAAACTGGGGTTTAAAACCATGTAGCATAATCCAGATTTTGCTCTTAAAAATACATACATACTTAAGCATAAGTCAATACATACAGGAAGAAAATTGACGAAAACGTCAGCAATGGTTAGTCTTAGAATTATAGGTGAGCATTTTAGTGCCAAAGTGGTTTTAGTTCTCCTGTGTCTTGGTTGTAAATTAAGCTTGAAAGTATTTTTAATTGCTTTGGTTTATAATAACGATGATGTTTTAAAGATTCTGGATGAAATGAGGTAAAAATGTCACAGCCTGAGAGCTGGTAGACCTCTTTCCCAGACATTCTCAAAGCTCAGGTGAGGTGATGTGACAAGGTTGTCAACAGGGCCTGAATTCATTCCATTCATGTTCAGTGTCGGTGCAATAAGGATAGATGTATGGGAATGTAGGTTACTTTTTGTAATGCTTATAGCTTATTTCTCAGAGACTAGGTTTTAAAATTACTCATACCAAATTTATAATTTAATTATTATTCAAAGAGTCTTCTGGAATTTTCTGTTTCCATTGGAAAAGCATATTCATGTTAAATATATTCCTGCTTGCTTCTGCATTTTGATTTGTTGCCTCTGCATAAATCTTCTTTCAGCCTACATCCTATATGTATATAGTTGAGAACTATATCTTATTTTGCGGGGAATATTAGGAAGGAAATTTGTTGGAAAGTAGTCAACTTTTCAGTTTGTGTTGTTTCTGTTATATTCATTTGAACTATTGCTTTTCATTTAGATCATCCAATATAAAAACATAGAAACTAATTTGCATTCATATTGTATGACTTTTTACCAGAGGAAATCACACCATCAGACACATGGTCAGCAGTTGGAGTGGATCCTGAACATTACCCAGCAGTCCTTTTATGTTTCCTTAGTCAGCTGTCTCTGTTCTTCTCCATTATGGTTATTTCTCTGACACCTGACCTCATCTTTCACTCTTAACAGGTGACCTCCCTTCCTACTTCACAAAGAAAATAGAAACCATGTGATGGGACCTCCCTTAACTTTCTGTCATTAAGTCTGCAAAACCTGTGTGTGCTAATACTCATTTACTTCTCCTTGTCTCTGGTTTTAGTAGAAGAGGTGTCCTTCCTCCTAGGCATGGCCCAACCTTCCATCTTGTTCTTGATCGTCTCCTGCCTTCTCAGAAGCTGGTGGTTTCTAATATTCTCCGACCGCCATTCCTGCCTTCTCTATTTATTTTACTTTCAACCTCTTCAGCCTACTGGATCCTTCTTTGCAGCATTTATGTTGTCTTAAATCCTGCCTATCCTAAAACAACCCTCTGTTGACCCCACCTCCCTTTCAACCTCTTGTTTTCCCTTCACGGCCAGACTTATTAAAAAGGTTGTCCATACTCATTATCTCCTTCCCCCCTCCCACTACTTACTTCACTGTAATCACTTTTCCCACTACTCCAACAGAACTCTTCTTGCCAAAGTCACTAATGACGTCTTTTTTTGCCAAACCTAGAGTCTGTTTTTGAATTTTCATTTGCTTGATCTCTCAGCAGTATTTGATGTTATTGGCTCTTTGCTGCATTTTGTGGCACCGTCTCTTGCTCTGCACTGCCTCATATTCCTAGTGTTCCAGTCTTTTGTGGTCTCCTTTGCCACGTTTCCCTCCTCTGTTTGTTCCTCAGTGTTGGCATTCCTTGAAGCTTTGCCTTTTTTTTTTTTTTTCCACTTCATGTTTTTTCCCCCTAGAGCTCTCATCCATTTTTGTGTATTTCTTGAGCATTTTCATCTTGACAACTCCGAAGATTTTTCTGCTGAGCTCCAGTCCTATATGTCTG
Source organism: Equus przewalskii (assembly GCF_037783145.1). Classification (NCBI taxonomy): domain Eukaryota; kingdom Metazoa; phylum Chordata; class Mammalia; order Perissodactyla; family Equidae; genus Equus; species Equus przewalskii. Next base: position 56,105,134 of record NC_091839.1, on the reverse strand, counting down.
TCTGCTGGATAGCCTCACTTAGATGTCTTGAAGGAACTCAAACTGAGTGTGTTTGAAACTGTACTCTTTCTTTACCCCCAGACAGCCTGGTCATCTGCCATCTTCCCTTCCTATTTTGGCAAGTAGACCTATCATCCAGCTAATTAAGTACTCTTACCAGTTGAGTACTCTTACCAGTTCATCTTTTGTTGCTTTTTTCTCCCATATCCCTGACACTTGGTCAGTAACTTAGTCCGTCTGATTTTACATCTCAAATATCTCTCAAACTTATGCAGTTCCTTTCATACCCACTGCTACAGTGTAGTTCAGACCACTTCTTAAAAACTGATGGATTGCATAGTACTAACTTCCCTGGTTTCGGTCTTGCCCTCTTTCCATTTTCTAGTCTGCAGTTGGAGAAATCTTTTCAAAACACATATCTGATCTTGTCACCTGCCTGCTTAAAACCTTTAGTAGCTTTTCATCATCTTTAGGATCCTTAAAGTAGTTTACAAAGTACTCTGATCTGGTCCCTTGCTTCCTCAGTACTGTTCTGTCTCAACCCTCTAAATTCCTGTCATAGTCAACTTCTTATAGTCCCTCAAATGTGCTAATCTTTGTCTTTTGGTGTTGCTCCATGCCTTATCGCAGTTTCCTCTGTCTGGAGTGAGCAGCAGTATCTCCCACCCCTACTCACACCTGAACATCCATACCCACCCTTGGTGGGCTCACTCCTGTTTACCTTTTGGCTCTTGCCCTAAAATAGACTTCCTGGCAAGGCCCTCCCGCAGCCCCAGATTCCTTTAAACTCCTTTGCTGCTTGCTCTTGTTACAGTCTTTACTTCCGCCCGGCATTCATCACGTTTGTAACTTTGTTTTTCCCTCTGTCTTCCTCTCTAGCCTGTAAGCCCTTGAGAGGAAGAACTCTTGCTGTCTCAGTGTTCTATCTTCATGCCTAGTGTGAAGCCTCCCAGTTGAAGTGGAACAGAATTCTATATTTTAATTCTAGATAAGTAAATCTCTAATTTCTTAATTGAAAATTGGTGGACAGAGTAGGATTCGGCTTAAACAATATTACAGGCACCTTTTTCAGAAACATAAGCAATCTATACAACTATGTAAAACGTATTTCTTACAAGCTGTATAGAAAAAAAATGAATCACTTGTGTCATACTCAGCGGGTACTTGACACTGCTAAATGAGGAATGAGAACAAAAGATTCCATGTAGCTGACAATATCCCCACCAGAGGGGGTTAATCCTTTTCATATTAAAACAAGTTAAGAATCCTTTTTTTTTTTTTAAGATTTTATTTTTCCTTTTTCTCCCCAAAGCCCCCCGGTATATAGTTGCATATTTTTAGTTGTGGGTCCTTCTAGTTGTGGCATGTGGGACGCCGCCTCAGCATGACTTGATGAGTGGTGCCATGTCTGCGCCCAGGATCCAAACTGGCGAAACCCTCGGCCACCGGAGGGGAGTGCGCGAACTTAACCACTTGGCCATGGGGCCGGCCCCCAGTTAAGAATCTTGAAGACATTAATTGAAGTGAAATAAGCCAGACACAAAAGGATAAATATTTTATGATTCCACTTACATGAGGTACCTAGAATAGTCTAATTCAAAGAGACAGAAAGTAGAAAAGTGATTACCAAGGGCCTGGAGAAGAGGAGAATGGTGGAGTTATTGTCTAATAGATACAGAACTTGAGTTTGGCATCATGAAACATCCTGGAGATGGATAATGGTGACGGCTGCACAAGAGGGTGAATCTATTTAATGCCACTGAACTGTATACTTAAAAATGGTTAAAATGGTAAATTTTACGCTAGGTACATTTTACCGCAATTAAAAAAAAAGAACTTAAAGTGAACCAGTGAGATATACCTAAGAAAAGAATGAGTGGGACAGTCTGGATGTAGAAGGCAGAATGATGTCTTTTTGCTGCTACTTTCTTTTCATTTTTACCTATTTAAATACTTACTAGATAAATCCCATCTGTACCTACTCTAGTATAGTCATTCTTAAATCTTACAGTTATTTCTTAGTGCTACTATAGATATTTATATTAGTTACACATGACTCCCACAGGCCAATTTGGAACAGGAGTTTCCAACTACATTTCAGTGTAGATTTTGTCTTAAGAATGGGCATTCTTGCTCCACATTGGCGGCCTGGCTTCAGTTCCCAGGTGTAGACCTACACCGCTGTGTTAGTGGCCATGCTGTGCTGGCTACTAACTGCGTACTAAAGAATAGAGGAAGACTGGCTTGGCTATTAGCTGAGGGCCAGTCTTCCTCACAAAAAAAAAAAAAACAAAAAAGAATGGGCAGTCTTTTTTTTGGTGAGGAGGATTGGCTCTGAGCTAACATCTGTTACCCGTCCTCCTCTTTTTGCTTGAGGAAGATTGTCCCTGACCTAACAGCCATGCCAACCCTCCTCCACTTGGTATGTGGGACACCGCCACAGCATGGCCTGATGAGTGATGTGTAGGTCTGCAACTGGGATCCGAACCCGCAAACCCCTGGCCACGAAAGTGGACTGCATGAACCTAACCACTATGTCACCAGACTGGCCCCTGAGCACTATTTTTTTTAACTTGTTTTTGGCCCTTTGTCCCACTTAACCTTTGGTATCTCTGATTCATCCAGCAAATATTTATTGTGTGCCTACTATAAAGCAGGCACTATTTTAGGCATGAGAATGTAGCAGTGAACAGAACAGGTGAAGAACCCTGTCTTAATGGAGCTTATTTTCTAATGTTCCTCGTTCCTTATTATAAGGAAGTTTTTGTTTCATGAAAATCATTTGTGAATTTTTCAGAAACTTTGATTGAACCCTAGGTATGTAGTACAACACACTCAAGGATCAGGAGCTAATATCCACACCTACTAGTCCTTACGAGTCTTCCTTCTCCCAGTCTCCATAGGTTAATATCATTCTCTACAGAAGGCATTACTGTGTAATACCCAGCAGACATTTTAAATTAAGGCTCTGAACTTCCTAATATAGAACTTATTAGACTAATAGATTATACTTATTTATTTTTAAAAAATGGCTAATTTCCTGTGCTGTTTTAATTTTCTTAGAGACTTCCATGTTACATCTGTCTTTGCTTCTGTCATTTCTGACTCTAATGAATCTTTCCTTTGCCGTTTATTTAATAGAATATGATTTTGCTGATGTCCCTTTCTAACTGAAAACAATTGCAGAGGGAGGCTTCCAGTTCTTGCCTTTACAGTCTATAAACACATTTCATCCAAGTTATTTAAGTTTTTTAAGCTGTATGTAAAATAGAGGTGATAGTACTCCCTGCTGCATACTGGCGCATTCCACCTGCCTTCCACAACCCCCTTCCCTGTGGTCCCTAGGACCACTGTCATGTTCTCTTCCCTAGTTGGGGCCTGTTGTCTTGATCTTCAGTCATTAAGTATCAGTTGCTTTAACCAGAATATTTCTCTTTGTATATGTTCCTCTGGCCAGTGGTTCTACTCGATTTACTGATCAAAAGACCTAACTCTGAGTCAGCAGCATGCGAAATGATGCAGAGTTAGACTCACAGAAGCGGTTGAAAGAGAGTAACGAAATTTTACCAGCAAAAGACAAACTTAGGAGAGCAAGAAATGTCTAGTGTCTGCTGCATAGGAGGAAAAAACATGAATTTTTGCCACTTTCCTCCTTTTATATACCTGTGGTACCTTTATATAAATCCTAACGAGTTTTCCAAAATGCTCTCTTATGTTTTCTTTCTGGTACCTTTCCTGGGGAGGAAAAACTATTCTAGTCCAGTTGAAGCTTTGCCTAGCGCAACATTCCCTCCCAGACTTTTCGCTGTCCGAGGTCCACATAGGTCCAGCTCCAAGGACAGGATTGAGGAAGCTCACTGACGGTGGCAGAATCGCCAGTTTACTAGCATTATACCCCTTAAGCTTGTGCTTTATTGTACTATAAAGATTTAAATGTGTACGTCAAAAGTCAGTCATCTTTAACTTATTTCTCTCCTTCGATTTCTTCATTATTAATGACCAAAATCTGTTCTGATTTCCAGACCTTCCCTACTTTTCCATTCTTTCATTCCTCATCTCCTCGTGTAGTATTTCTTTAAGAGTTTGTAATCTCTTCTTTCAGTCTTGTAGGTACAATTACTGGAATATTCGTCAAGTAGTGTTTCTCATCATGCCATTTTTTATTCATGGTAGAGTAGTGGGCCCCTGTTGTTCATAAAATGAAAATTTCTCTTTGACCTTTAAAGGTCTTTCTGTTGCTGCCGTGAAGTATTTTTGTAAGTATTTTTTATGGGTTTTTTTGTTTGTTTTTACCTCCACTTTACTTTAGCCTCATGTAGAAGAGGACAGATTATGTCTTTGTCTTGATGTTCTTCATTGCACCTAATCTAATACACAGTAAATTTATCAAAACATGATGGACCAGTTGAGAAGTCTTTATTGATAAGTCAAGATGTATTAGGAGTGAGTTAATCATTTTCTCAGAGCAGTTTAATTAACTCAGGTGAATCATGTTAATTTTTAAGTTAAATTTGATAGAACCAATAATTATCCTAAATAGTATGACATCTGATTACGTTGTATTTTTATTTGGAGAAAAGTATTACGGAAAGATTGTACATAGATTTGTGTTGTTTATTCTAGGCATTTATGCTTTAAGCTGTGTTTAAAGTAATGATCTCATAAGAAATTTTAAAACGTCTTCATCTTTAACCTTTGATTTTCTGTAAAAAGTTGACTTTGTGTAGACTATTCAAAATAATGCAAAAACATGGCTGTTTTTCCTTAAAATTCAAAAACCTATTTAGTATATATTTTTTTAAATAGTAAATAAATATGGTTTTACAAATTTTCATTTCAGTTGCTTTTGCCAAGAGTAAGTTATTTGACGTTGGTAACTGACAAAGTGAAAAAGCACTTTCAGAAGGTTATGAGACAAGAAGACATTAGTGAGATATGGTTTGAATATGAAGGCACACCACTGAAATGGTGAGTGAATTTTTCTGCATTATTAAGCATTGAGTACATGCTAGCTTTAAGAAGGTATAGTGCCCTGATGCAATTTTTAAAAAGTTTTATAAAGAAACAAATCGCTAGTCTAGCTCATATAATACAGTGAATTTTAAACCATTTTTAGAGTATTTTATTGAAAATATTTCTGCCTTCTATTTGGATGCATGGGAGACTGGACAGATTTGTATATTTTCAGCAGTAGATTTTTATATGGCGTATTAATAGTATACTTGGTTATGGTTTTTGAGTTTTTTTTGCAGATATATTTAAAAATCTCTTATGAATAAGTCACTCTGTGACTATTCAGTTTACTTCTGTCTCCAAAATCTTTATAACAGATTTTTAGATAGACATGATAACCTAAAGTGGCATCTTTCTGATTGCCACATTAAGTTGATCTCTGTGCTGTAAGCACATCTTATCTAGCCTGGTTTAGTATTTAAAATATATTTATTTCCTTTTTATATGAAAAATAATTTTCATATTATATCATTTTTAAGAAAGATATTGAAAATAAATTCTAAATCCGGGCTTATCCATGTATAGATGATGTATTTTTGTACTTCCTCTGTTACTGGAAGTTTTGTTCATTGTGCTTCCAAAACTATTTATTGAAACTGGAGAAATTACAGAGAGAAGAATATAAAAAAGTAGTTCAAGGTATGCTGGGATGTACGCATCGAAATGCTGCCATATGGATGTAGTTGAACGAAGAAGATACAGACTGAGTCAAGATTGAAATGAAATATGAAATTATAAATAGGTTAAAAATGGACTTGTTCTCTGAATCTGGGAATATTAAAATGAGAAGTTTTAAGAGAGGCTCTAACAAAAGGAAGCTAGTAGGTGTTTAATAAGCGCAGCTGACTTGAATCCAAGGATTGCTTGGAAACAAGGATGAACTTTTCGGAACTCACGTTGTGCTGATGAATTCCCAAGAGTGAGTAGATTTTTCATAATGGTTTAGAAACCTACGAGATGACGTTTTGTGTTGAGGTATGGGTCATGTCTCTATCTGACCTTTTGATGTGGTTCTGGGAAGGGATGACAAGGTTCTCTTTTTATAGCGTTCGATTTTTATTCGAAACAGTTCTGAGCTTCATGGTCATGTATCAGACTCATTCTGACTCTTGAATAGTTCTAGACTTCAGGCAGCGTAGACAAGTCAGTGTTTTTGTTTTTTATTTCTCAGAACAGTTGGAGGTTTTGGAATGGGAAGGTGACTTGAAAGAAGGCTAAGGGGCGAGGATCAGGAGGAGAGGGAAAGAAGGAGGGGGAGATTGTGGGTGAGTAGCCATAGGAAACAGCTACGTTCTTCACAGTTCTATGCGTGTTAGAGTTGGATATTGAAATGGCTTTGTGTGTATTAGTTGCAGATTATCCTAAGAATTCATGCGACTGACGCTAAAGGTTTCAGTTTTATCATTGTAAAGTACAGTTTCTCAACAAGGGCCCTGTTGACATTTTGACCCGGATCATTCTTTGTATTGGGAGGGCTACCCTGTACATTGTAGGATTTTTAGCAGCAAAACCCTGTCCTCTTCCTACTAGCGATAGTAGCACTCCCGCCAGTTGTGATAATAAAAAATGTTGCCAAATGTCCTGGGGCAGAGGGTGCAAAACCACCCCCACTTGAGAAACTCTGGAAAAAATGAGAAACTTCAGTTTAGCTTTTATAGTAAATAATTGTTAAGTCATTGTCTTTCAGCTGCTGTTTTAATCTATCCTGTGTGGTGATTATTTTTGTATTTGATATGATTTGTATTCTATAGGTTTGTATTCTACATATGATATCAATAAATAATGTTTGGATCTATTTCTCCCTGTTAGTACAGAGTAATGATTTTGACTCCAAGATATCATGTTGCTACTTTGTCAGCATTTATCTCTTCTGAAAGTCTTTCATTCAAGGGTGAATTTGTTTTCCCTTTTAGAGAGCTTATATGAAAGTAATTGTGTTCATGTATCTTCACTTTAGTTTTTGGGGTGTTAACTTTTTATGCATGATATCACTCTCATAGCTATGTCTGGCTATAAGCTCATTGTTTTTAATGGCTTTTGATACAACTTTTCCTGTAGTTTTGTTAGGTACTCCATGTAGTTGAGGAATGAATAACTTCCAGAGGTGTGAGTGTAATTCAGGGCCTAGAGGCTAAGTCTTCTTTTCTCTCTTTGCTCCCAACCAAACAATAGCAATTTTTTCGTGTCTTGAAAGAATTCTCTTCCTGAGAATACGCTCTCAGTATCTAGCTGGCATCTAAGCAGGGGGCTTCATGGGATAGGATGATCTTTGTAGGGAAGCAGCTACCACTGAAACCGTGTAGGGCTTGGACTTTTGAGTAGAGGAGCGTTTGTTTGAGCAGGAAGATGACCTCTTTCTTATATTTGATTCTTTGGAGTTTTAAATTCAAGTGAGAAAGGAAATCAAACACCAGTTTAGACAATTCATAAAAGAAAGAAGCATAAATTGATATTCCTTCTCCCTGTATAACTCCTTCTCCTGTTCGTATTTATTGTTATTATAGTTGTTTAATTATCTGCACGAGATGTTTGAGCAGTGTTTTTGTACCTTAATCAGTGCACGTAACAAGTGCTAAGTAAATGTTCAATGAATGAATGAATCTAAATTAGTTTCTTCTTTTTGTTGAGAAAGCTGAGGCTCAAATAAAATAACCTACTCAAATGAGCGAGTAGGACCAGACTTTGAGTCTCAGTTTAGGGCTCTTTCTGTGACATATGCTGATATACTATTTGTTAGTTGTTGTTTTCTCCAAATCCTTATGTTCTCTCTAATTGCTTTTGTGAATTTGTCCATATTAGAATAGAAAAATATTTGAGAACAGTGTTATACACATAGTGAATACTTAATATATTGTTCATTTATAGAGATTCTAAGGAGATTTTATCTGATTAGTGCTGTATCCTCTACAGTCCTTTGCCTCAAAAACTTTTAAAAATTACATGAGAAATGGAAAATGTGGATCTAAGATGTAAGGCACCTTTGTTGGAGTGATTTGAGTTTAGTCACCAGAGGGTGCTCTAACATTGCATTTTAAAGGGTGAGGTTTCCTGTTACCGTATCTCAAGTGCTCAAAATTTGTATTTGTTACTTTTATGTTAGACTTATTTTAAGAGAACAGTTTCTGGTTCTTCTGAAGAATACTTTGTTAGTATACTCTAATATTGGTTAGATCTTAGGCCTTCAGGTGCAAAATTTAGAAAAAGCTTTTCTTTTTGTCAACTATAAAACGAGTATCTCTAATGTGATATTATTATTTTGTGTAAATTGGCTTATTTTCAAGACTGGTTATTGAAACTAAGAAGTTGAAACTACCTTTCGAATTAAAAAAAAAGCAAATACTGATGTTGATCTTAGACATAATAGAGTGAATGAGAATTCAATACTGTAGCTATGTGACTTCAAAAGTAAATTTTAACAAGATAACTTTAACATCTTAATCATCAGTACTGTGCAGGCTCTTGTCTCTTATGTCTCATCATTTTTCTAAGGTTGTGAATTTCTAGAATTTTATAAATGATTCTGTAAATTAGATTTCTGAAATTGTGGTTGCTTAGCATTTTATATATGTGGTATCCCCTTGGTTAGTGTTGTACTTTGTCATATGTAAGAATAGGTTTAGAAAGCTATGAAACACCGTGCTAGTCCACAGTTGTTTTGTACCATAGATGGAGTAAGGCAAAATTGATTGTAATCATTAAATTACTTTGGTTTACATATGAGTTACAGCCTTTTTTATTCAACGAAATGTAATCCTGTTTCCAGTGAATCGCTAATGTAGCAAACTTATGAATAGGATGGGTTTGTTTCAATGAAATAGAGTGGGACAATAGTTCTCTAGCACTTGGGGAAGATTGCTTTCAATGCTGATCTCAGAATTCTGGTTTGCCAGCTGATGTTTGGATTAGAATAAGCACCCTTGGCTGACTTCAGAGCATATCCATTATTGCCACACGTGTGCCAGTATGTATATATGTATTTTAGCAGTAACGAAAGGGTAAAGAAGAAACAATTTATGCAAAGAAAGAGAAAATAGTCATTTTGAGAATTGAATTTAGAAAAGATTAGAGCAATTTAAGGAAGAGAAAGAAAACAAATCAAATGTGAAAATAGACCTAACACTCAATATTCTGGTGTAGTCAATTTTTATAGGGCAATAGATCGGACCTTTGGCTAGTTGGGTCCTCTTCTGGAATATATTCCAGATTCAGATCCTCACCACTTCCTTTTCTATTACATTTAGGTTAGATTGGCAGAAGTAACAACGTAACAGCCAAATGGCTACATTGTGATTTACTTATAGTTATGGCTTATGTGGTTTCTGTGTTGTGGGTTAGGAGCCTCTTGACAAAACTACATAGAATATCTGTTCAGAGGAGTTGTGCAAATTAGTACTTTTGAAATCCTTAATGTAACTCGGATTATGGCATAAAGAGAAATTCAGTACTTTTAATTTTTGCCAGTTCTGTTTTCTTTTATATATTTTCTTGGATATTAATAGATTTGTCAGCAGTAAGCAATCTTGGAATCTGTTAATTCAGATAGTATATTTGTTTGGAGTTAGTATCCTTGTCTCAAAATTATTCTGACATAAACATCTGGATTGAGCTACGTATGAGCTGTGGACTTTGACAATAGAAATAAGTGAATAGTTATTTTACTCCTGGGTTTTTCTGGCTTTTATTTTTAAAGATTGTTACAGGATAATTATTGGCCATTATATAGTTAGAATGCTTTTACATTAATATTATATATTATTTATATTTAAATATGTTTTAGAAACCATAATTAAATTTCCATCCTAATCCTTAGGATATCAGGAAAAAAGTTGTCATTTACCATCTAAGAACAATGAACTTTAAAATAATGTATATATTTAAGTCACTTTATAAATAACTTAGAGAAGTAAGAATAAAGGAGTAGTATGTAACAGTTTTATTAGAAATTTTAATAAGCATTTAAATACAGCAAATTCAGACTTTCACTCCATGTTTTCCTGGTTTTGAATGTATATGTACCTGAAATGGGCAACGTCCTCTGAATGCAAGTATCTGCTCGTTAGTTGTTATACATTCAGATAGACCTCTTAAGAGGTTATAGCTTATCATTATTTCTGGCTCTTCTTGCATTTAACAGCAGTGCTTGGATTGAATTTCCCTTTTTAGTAAACACCAGTTAGAATGATCAGTCCAATCAATACTTTTCTTTTCTACATCATCTAATTCCTTCCAGTTATTTTTTGTACAAATTTGCCTTTAGCATATTTGCCCACTGGTAATTGCAATACACAAATGGCATAAAAGATGAAAGAATACTGTCACACATCCTTTTAGCAAAACAGAATGGTCCAGGTTCGTGTCATAAAATCTCATATGATTAAATTCTTTCTGTTGAATGATAAGTGGATAAGAATACCATATGTCCTGAGAAATACATTGGTCATTCATTAGTTCTTGAGTTCTATAAAATTCATCTAGGATATCATCATCTAACGACTCATAGTCTGAGATTTCACTTAAATGATCAGTTTTACCATTATCATTAAAGTCTAAAGTACTGCTCTCTGTCTCTTTGCAGAAATCTAATTTATCTAATAATTGTGTAACATCTTCCTCTGTCAGTTTCTTTTCTTTCCCATTATAGGTGGAAAGTAAGAGATTGTGAATTTTAAACTGTATTAATGATAGCTAAAAGCAGTCTCCAAAGGTGAGGTCTGCATCCTTATTTTATACTTTCTTGAAATATGATATAATATTTTAGGCAAAACAGTAAGAAAATGGAAAAGGATGCATTATTATATCATCCTTCTAGGCATGCCATTATTCTTCCATATTCTTATTAGTCTTTTTTTAGCATAGTTGGGAATAATTGATGAATAATGCTGAAATAATTCCTAGAATGATGAAATAGCCAAATGTTTCAAGATATAGGAAAAAATAGGATCACTAAGATCTCATGATATAGCTTAGATTTATAAAAGGGGCCAGTGGATCCGTATGGCAATTATTAGATATAATAAGTTTTACTCCTTTTTTTTTAAAATGAGTTTTCTCTGCTTTTTGGAAGACCTTTAAGAAAGAATAAAGGTTATGAAGTATCCTAAAATAGTTTGAACTGCTCAGAACAGAAACTCATAACCTAAAATTGGGTCCATTGGGTTTTTATGGTATATCAAGGATTTAACTATTCTGTGGATCTTTATTGATTTATGCATTCAATAGCTATTTATTATCCACTTTGTTCAAGATTTTGTGCACTTACAGTCTTTTTTTTAGTATTGAAGGTAAAAAGTAATTGAAGATTGTCTTTTTATGTGTAACTTGTATTCTGACCCAAATACTTATTATTTATGTTAAAAATTATACTTGATTTTATATGACATTTTAAACTGCTTTAAGATAACATTTAAGTTTAGAATTTGCTTGCAGTTTCATTTGTGAATGCCAGAAAATGTGTACAACACTGAATTGCTAGTTATTTTATAAAATTACTGCTGAATGTATCCAATAGATCTACTTAGATTTGTTAAAGGGGTTCTGTAATTACATCTGCAGTGCTGCGTAGAATTTGGAAAGCGGTATGCTCTGTTAGTTTAAGTACCCACGTTCATTCTTAACCTAGCTGCAGATACCTGAGAGGAACATTCTGAAAAAAAAAAAAAAAGAATGAAGACTAAAAAATGTCTATTTTATAAAAGTACAGGGCATTTTGTAGAGCTTATACAATTTTAAGAATTCAGAGAGAAGGACCAGAATTGGATAGAATCTATAATATGTCTATAGTGCAATAGTTTTGGTTTTTTTTTCATTTATTTTTATTTTAGTTTTTGACTGAGGCCAGAGTTTTTTATGGTTTCAGAATTTCTTGAAGGAAACATTCTGTTATTTAGGTAGTCCAAAATTTCCTTTAGATTCATTTCTAGTTATCAAAGATTCATGTTAGATGCTGATTTTCAAATAGAGAGAAGTTTAAGGGTTATCGTTAAGAGATACAACACATTTATAACTAAAGCTACCCACCGTTGTATTTTGCTAGCAGGGCATTCATCCTAAATTCATTCTAAATAAATATGTGATCTCCAGTGACTGATGACATTTCCATAATTATATTATGTAGACTTAAGTAGACATAAATAGTATTAGCTAATGTTTGAATCTTGATCAGGTAATGTATTACATCACTCATTTTGAAGGAAATTAGATGTATTTTCAGATTTTTCAGCTCTTAAATCTAGGAGAACCTTACTGTTATATGGGAAAGAACAAGACTGTACATAACACCAACTAGTCCTCTTTCTGGCTTTGTTAGGAGTATTATTTAATTCTGATTCACTAGTTAAGCTATTTTATATTCTTTAAAAGGATGATTTAAAAAATAAGATTTTTCCATTGAAATCTGCAAGGTTTGTATTATTAACCTTTGTTTATTGCTAAATAATTTGCTTCACTGGTGAGTAATTGTTAGATTAGGAAATGTTCTCTTATTTAGGAAGTCCAAAGTTTATTTTTTTAAAAAAACTTTAGGTTGCAGAAGAATATTCAGTGACTTTGGAAAATGTTGACATGTCGTTATATGAAAAAAGCAAATTATAGCAGTTTGTAAAGGATAAGCCTAATCTGTATTTAGATATGTACGCATAAATACAAGACTGGGAATTTATATGCTATAATGTTATTAGTAATAACCACAAAATAGGTGCTTGTATTCTTCAGGTGCTCTTCTCAGTGCTTAGAATTTTAAGTTGTTTTAAACATTGAAACATATATTTAAATAAACTTTAAAAAACTGCCTGCCCAATACCAATACTGGAATGATAATTAGATACTGCAGTACTGTGATGTAACAGTGCTCATGGCTGATAAAAGATGACTTAGGACAATCCTATTATGTATATTGAGGCTTCCCTGGGGAATGAAGTGGTTAGAGGAACAACCACCTGATGCCTGGAAACTATAGCATAGTAGCCCAGGGAAGTCATTGCATAAAATGTTACCCTCCTGTGATTTGTAGTTAAAGACCCCTGATATTTGATGTTAAAACATGTGCTACAAATTTATTTTGGAGTTGTAGTTATAACTTTAAATATTTATTCTTTCTTTTCTTAAAACATATCTTTCATTTTTAGGCATTATCCAATTGGTTTGCTATTTGATCTTCTTGCATCAAGTTCAGCTCTTCCTTGGAACATCACAGTACATTTTAAGGTATAGTTTAAATAGCATTTCCCATTTGTCCCACTTGTGGTACTTAGTGAGTAGACTTAGAGTAGAATTTTTTTTAAAGTGAAGTTGTTTATTGCTTTTCCCATGATACTTTTTAATTGCTAAGCTTCCATTAGTGTTTGTCTGTAAAATACCTTCCAATTTCTTCCTAACCCTTGGCAGAACCATTAAAACATTTCATGTATAAATGCTTATTTTTTGTTGGAACTGAATACACTATGTTTATAATTTATAATATTTTTGGATATTTATAATGATGTAAAAAAAAATCTCAAATAGGAAGAGCAAAATCCTAACTGTAGATGTGGATGTGGGAGTGGGGAGGGGGTAGTCTAATACTGCTTCATAAGTCTAAGGCTATTTTGATTGAATTCAGAAAAGGATTAGGAGATAGAAGTTCAGGAAATATTAATTCCTGTAGTTTTAAAAGCCAGGCTAGATTTATTGTAATCTAATTTTGTCTCCATATTTTCCAAAGTTACTGATCCCTCTTTCCCCCTAACCAACTTGATTCTCCATCCTCCAACCCCCAAGCAATTCTCAAATACCACTGAAGGATCGAAACACATTTATTAGTTGATCACTAGGCAGTAGTTCTCAAATCATGGTGGGTAGTGGGAGGGAGGTATGTTAACAGTTTGAAAAGTCACTTAGGTGTCTGATTTGCTTTCCCATAAGGGACACTCTTTCACCGTCACTGCCCAAAGGCTGCTCACCCATTCTTCCTAAGATGCTGTCCTTCCTATTTTACTGAAATAGAGTATGTGGGTCATTGGTGTTTATTTCCCTATCATTTGCACTAATGTGCTTTGCAGAGTACCACGTTACCACAGATTTTAGTTACCACAGAACCATACAGAGTGAGGATATGGTTCTAATATGCGTGAGTTTCAGTTCCCATGCAAAGCAAGGACTGTCTGTACATATAATAATTTAAGTTTAGAATGGTATGACGGTAAAACTACTCCAAGCGTAGTAAGGGTAGAGGTTCCATATTGCCTAACAAGTGTTTCCTGTCATGTTGAAAAATACTTCCAATAATTAGATTACTTGTGTGTGTGGGTGTGTGTGTAATGCACTCTAAAAGATTTTGAAATCTAGGTTGAAATATATCATAGTTACCCATTTATTTATTCATACAACGAATATTGAGAGCCTGCTATGTGCCAGCCAGGCACTGTTCTAGGGGCTCGGTTACATGAGTGAATAACACAGAGACACTCAGAGACTTTATGGTACCTAGCAGGCACTACATACTAAGCCTTCTGTAATTATTGATTGAATGAGTTGATAGATTGTAATAATGATAGGAAAGGCTTACAATCTGTTATGATTGGTATAGTGTAATGGTTTTCAAAGTGGTCTGTGGAACCATGGGGATTCCCGAAATCCTTTTAAGGGATCCATGAGGTCAAATCTATTTCTATAATAATATTAAGATGCTATTTCCCCTTTCCACTATGTTTACCTTTGTACTGATCTGCAAAAGTGATGATGGGTAAAACTTTTGGCACCTTAGCACAAAGCAAGGCAGTACATCAAACTGTGCTAGTGATCCTTATATTCTTCACTGCCACGTGCTTGCGGTAAAAGGAATACCAGTTTCACTAAGGCTCTTCTGGATGAAACAGTACTAATTATTAATTATTATTAACCTTGACTCTTAAGTACATGTCTTTTTAGTCTCCCATGTGATGAAATTGAAAGTACACATAAAACACTTTTACTGTATGCCAAATATGATAGTTCTCTTAAGGAAAAGCTCTTGTGCCTTTGTTTGAGTTGCAACCTGAATGAGTCACTTTTTCATGACACAACATCTTTTATTTGAAAGAGTGACTGACAGGCAAACTGCGGTTGTTTAGACTTGGGTATTTGTCAGACAGTTTCTTGAAAATAAACAAAGTGAGCCTCTCATTATAAGGAAAACAACTGACGGTATTTGTTGCCAATGATAAAATTTGAACTTTTAAGGGAAAATTAGAATTTTGGAAAACACATATCTGTCACCATGAGCTTGACAGCTTTCTTATTCTTAAAGAATTTTCTGATGAGATTGGTGATCATGTTAAGAAATCTGATTCTTAAGAAATTTTATATAATGAAATGTGTTAACATTTGGGGAAAACCTACATTAACTCAGTAAACAAATATTTTCCACATGACCAGTGCGTGAGGTTGCAAAGTCATGCATGTGTAAAAGATCCATCCAAAGTGCAAGGTTAGAATCAGGAATTTTCCTGTAAGAGTATGAAATGTTCATTGATATGGTTTCAGATTTCACATTAATGTTATAATAAACTGTACTTACGGAATTTGGTATAGTATCAAAGAAGAATATCCAGAAATCTGAAAAGGCTATTAAGCTACTACTACTTTTTCCAACTACGTATTTTTGTAAGCCTGGATATTTATGTATTTTAACCAAAACATTGTAGAATATTGAATGTAGAAGCAAATAAGATAATCCATCTATTTTCTATTAAGCCAGACATTAAAGACATTTACATAACTAAAACAATGCCCATCTTCCTCCTAAATTTTTGTTGTTGTTCTGGAAAATAGTTATTTTTCATGAAAATATGATTTTTACTTTAACATGTAATGGGTTTATTCTTGTTGTTTTTAACTGGATTTCTCGTTGGAGTCCTTAGTAGGTCATACATTTTTTCCCAGATGGAAAGTTTGTCAGAGAAATCAAATAGAAAACAGAATCTTAGAGCTAATAAGGAAATTATAGAGGGTGTTTAAATTTAAATTTGTTCAGGTTACCAATGTGTTTCTATCCAGCGCGCCTACTCTTTCTGACCCTGGCCCATATTGGAGGAAAATTATTGCCTGGATTTCTTTCTTTCTTTTTTTCTTTGGTTAAAGATTGGCACCTGAGCTAACAACTGTTGCCAATCTTCTTTTTTTTTTTTTTTCCTGCTTTATCGTCCCAACCCCCCATACATAGTTGTATATCTTAGTTGCAGGTCGTTCTAGTTGTGGGATGTGGGATGCCACCTCAACGTGGCCTGATGAGCGGTGCCATGTCCTTGCCCAGGATCCGAACCCTGGGCCGCCGCAGCGGAGCGCGCGAACTTAACCACTGGGCCACAGAGCCAGCCCCTAGATTTCTTTCTATATACTAAATTCCCTTTAGTTAGGGTTATATTAAGACCTTGCTTACGTCAAAGGTCGTCTCCACGCTGATCGATGTAGGCCCACCTCTGTTGTACTACCTTATGACTTTTGCTTGATTATAATGGAACTGAGTAAGCGTTAAAATTGCAGGTACAAAAGCAATGCTTTTAGAGTGAGGAAGCAGGGTTTTTTTTAAGTTTCTAGAAAACAGTTTATCATCAGCAGAGATTGAATTTATTGAGTAGCAACTTTATGTCAGTTGATGTGTCAGTGTTTATCTTTTGTGTTGTTGTATTGAGTATGTCAAATGATGTTTGTGTTTTAACCACACTGCTTGGAATTTATTTCTTTTAGGATTGTTTTAAAAGATATTAATTGTTTTGATTAAATTTTGTGCAATACTGAAGTCTCCAAGACACCCCCCAGCCACACACCCCCCAAACACTTTTGGGTCAGTTTGTAGTTTAGACTGAATTCTTGGTGGGGGGAAACCTGTTAAAAATTTTCAAATGGACGTATTTTCTCTAATTTTTAACTGACTTTGATGCTTGGTATTTGAGTAGATTTCTGTTTATAGTAAATGAATTTTAATGTCTAGAGCAGTGCTTTTCAAGCTTTAATCTGATTCTGTAGGTTTGGCTTGAGGGCAGAGGTTCTGCATTTTTAACAAGTTTATAGGTAATGGGATGCTGTTGTCCACCAGACGACATGCTGAATAACAAGAGTTTAGAGAACACTGCAGATTTAAAAGTTCATAATATTGTGTACAGAACCAGAAGGAGGTAAGGATGATTCAGAAAATAAATGTTTTTGTAGGAATTTTATATATTTGTTGAATGCTGAGAGAGAAATATTATGTGATTGTAAACGTGTAGATTTGAACATTGGCTTTGCTTTCTTTCTCTCTTTACCAAAACAGGAGTAAAAATGGTATCTTCTTCAGGCTTTTCTAATTAGCTTCAGGGACATTTTTGATTCCTAAACTTGATTAGCCTACTGAGAAAATTATCTTATTTCTCTTTCCTCATTTTTTTATTTTGAAAAATTTAAACCTATGTGAGAAAAGTTGGGAGTTGTGTCCAGTAAACACTCATTCCTTTCACCTGGATTTGGCAGCTATTAACATTTTGCTACCTTTGCTTTATTTCTCTGTCTCTGTCGTTTTTTCCTCTGATTTTTTTCCATTATTTTCATCAGCATGCCGCTTGCAAAGCTGCATTGTAATCAAAAGATTGCTTAAAGTGTGTGGAATGTTTTAAAAGGGAAGTTAGTGTGATCTGAAAATTTAGTAATATCAAGTGAGGGTGGCAGGCTCTTTAAAATGCTTAGTTCTATTGCATATGCTAAATAAAGTTTAATAGAGTAAACAAAACGAACAATAACTTGCTGCTTTTCTTTCTTTCTCTCCTGATAACATGTTGCTAAATTGGTGTATTTTGGTTTTGATAAGAGCAGAAATTTGAATTTTGACAGTCATTATTAGGGGTAAGAACTCACATTTGCTAGGCAAAATAGGGTCAGCATTAAGGTAAGTGCCTCTGTGCAAAGCACTGCTGAATAATTGTGGCTAGACACAGTTAGAGACCAAGGTACTCAGTCCTTCCTGTGGTGCTTAAAAACACCCTGCCACTGGTCCTGACTGTTCTTTAAGTCTACTTGTATACTTAAGACCACTCACCTTTTCTGATGGACACGTTGTTTCTTGCTAGGCCAAGAGCCACTATGTCTCCCTGAGATAATTGACCGTATCTCTGCTTCTTCCACTGTGTGTTGATGACTTAGGTCTGAGGTAGCTTTCCTTGTTCTTGAGTGCACTTCATGGTCTCTCCCATGCTTCTACTGCCTATACTTCCCAGCTCTTAATATTGATGGCTATTTTGTAGTATCTATCAATAGCACGTTATATTAGTTATCCATTGCCTTGTGACAGATCACCACGTATGTAGCAGCTGAAAACAACACATTTATTGTTTCTCAGTTTCTGTGGGTCAGGCTTATCTGGATCTTCTCCCTAGGGTCTCACAAGGCTGCAGTCAAGGTGTTGGCTGGACTGCAATCTTACCTAGAAACTTAAGAATCTGCTTCTAAGCCCACTCAGGTTGCTGGCAGAATTCGTTTCTTTGTGATTTTAGGACTGTAGGCCCTATCTTATTGGCTGTCATCTAGAGGCCTCACTCAGCACCTATAGGCTGCTTGAAGTTCCTTGCCATGTGGACTTCCCCATTATAGCAGCTTTCTTCATTGAGTCAACAAAAAAGACTCTCTAGTGCTAGTCTGTTAGCAAGACTGCAGTTCCATATAACGTGACTTAATCATGGGAGTACCATCCCATAACTTTTGCCACATTCTTCTGGTTAAATACAAACCAAGGTCCTGTGCACACTCCATGGGGAAGAGGTTACAGAAGGTTGTGAACATGAGGAAGTGGAGATGATAGAAGATCATGTGTACTTAAAACTTTATGAAATATAATTTGTTCAGTCATTAATTTATTTATCAAATATTCATTGAGGTTAACATCTGCTTTCAGCTGTGACAGAGTAACTGCACTGGATTTTTTCTTCAGTCATAAACAGCTATAAAACTGGACAAAATATAGGAAGTAGAGGTGTTGTGAGGCACTGGACATTAGAGAGAAAGAGAATGAACAAGGTGAGCCACACATTCAGCCCATCTCTGCTTCAGGGCAATTTCCTGAATATGGCAAAGCAGAGCAAAGAAGTTCTACTGAGCTGAGGATGCAAGTACTGGAGTTCTGGGTTGCTGAAGCAGCTGGAACTTGCTAGACTGGGTATTGGCGAGGAGAGACTGGAAGTATAAATGTGAGTTCCACAAGGATACTTGGCTTGAGGGCTAGGCTGCACGCATAGGTGATATTCCTCAAGGCGTACTAGAGAGTGCATTTTAGGGGGGTTAAGAGTGGGAAAAGTCCCATGAAGCCTGGAAGTTTGGATTCCAGCCCATCCAGAGTGCAGAGAGAGATCTAGTTAATATACTGGGCATTTTTCTGAGACCAGAAAGGCCGTGCTATAGGAGGAGTAAGAATCCTACCTCAGCAGGGTTGGCATATTATGGCCTGTGTGCCAGATCTGGTCCACTCATTGTTTTTCTATGACCTGTGATCTAAGGATGGTTTTTATATTTTTTAGTGGCTGAAAAAAAATCAGAAGAATATTTTGCGACGTAAAAATTATGTGGAATATAAATTCTAGTGATCATAAATAAAGTTGTATTGAAATGTAGCCATCCATGCTAAAAGCTTTATGTATTACTTTTGGGCCACCACAGCAGAGTTGAGCACTTGCCGTTGTATGGCACACAAGTCTAATAATATATTTACCCTCTAGTCCTTTACAGAGAAAGTTTGCCAACTCCTTTTATAGAGTAAGGATTATTCTGGATCTGCCCCATTACAGCCTAAAATTAAGCCTTTTTAGGATCAAGGAAAGGCACCATGCAGAACAAAACTCAACAAGAAAAGCGGTATCTTTACTTAAACTGTATTCACAATGTCTGGAATACAATCAGTTGTTACTAGACATATAAGTAAGCAGGAAACTTTCACCATATCAAGGGGAAAAAAATGCTGCTGGTAGAAACTGACCCTGAGATAACACACATTTGGAATTAGCCAAAAAATGAATTAAAGCAATTATTAAAAATCCTAATGACTTAACTCTCGTGACTTAAAGTAAGATCACAAAATTCTAGAATTGAAAAGAACAATATCTGAAATGAAAGATTCACTGCATGGGCTTAACAGTAAATTGAAGATGGCACAAGAATGGTTCTGTGGGCTTGACGACAGATCCATAAAAATCATCCACTGTGAAGAACTGAGAGAAGAAAATTGGGGGTAGGGGGAGGACAGAGTTCCAGTGACCTCTAGAATAATATCAAGCGGTCTAACATACATGTAAATGGAGTCCTAGAAGGAGAGGAAAGAAGGAATGGGTCAGAAATAAATATTTTTAAGAAGTACTGGTTAGACTCACATTTCTTGCCTTCAAAGCTACAGTAACTAAAATTGTGTGGTACCGGCATAAGGATAGACATACAGATCAATGGACTGGAAGTGAGAGTCCAGATATAAATACATGTATTTATGGACAATTGATTTTCCATGTGGGTGCCAAGACAATTGAGTGAGGGAAAGTATAGTTTTTCAGCAGGTGGTGGTGGACAACTGGATACCCGCATGGAAAAGAGTAAAATTGACCCCTGTAAAACATAAGTAGGAATGGATCAAAGACCTAAATGTAAGAGCTGAAATTATAATTTTTTTCTAAGAATAAAAAAGGAGTAAATTTTGTGACCTTGGGTTAGGCAGTGATTTCTTAGGTATGACACATAAAGCACAAGCCACCAAAGAAAAAAATAGATAAATTGGACTTGATCAAAATGAAAAACTTTCATTGTTCAAAGGAAATGAAAAGACAACCCATGGAATAGGAGAAAATATTTGCAAAATCATATGTCTACTAAGGGTCTAGTATCCAGAATATATTTTTTAAAACTCTTAGAACTCAATAATAAAAAGGTAAATAACCGAACTAAAAATGGGCAAAGGATTTGAGTAGATATTTCTCCAAAGAAGATATATAGATGGCCAAGTAAGCATATGAAAAGATGCTCAGCATAGTTAGTCATGAGGGAAATGGGAAGAAAGACCCCAGTGATTTACTCCTTCATGCTCACTAAGATAGCTATAATCAAAAAGTTGGATAGTAGCAGATGTTGGAGAGTGTGTGGACTGATTGGTGTTCTCATATGTTAAATGTTACTATTGGGAATGTAAAATGATGCAGCCACTTTGGAGAGTAGTCTGGCAGTTCCTCAAATGATGAAACGTAGACTTGTCATATGACCCACCAATTCCACCTGTAGTTATATACCCAAGAGAATTGAAAACGTATGTTCACCCAAAAACCTGTACATAGCAGCATTAGTCATAATAGCCAAAAAATGGAAGCAGTGCAAATGCTCATCAGCTAACGAATGGATAAACAATGTATATCCATACAATGGAATATAATTTGGCCTTGAAAAGGAATGAAGTACTGATACATGCTGCAACATAGAAGAACCTTGAAATATTATGCTGAATGAAAGAAGGTGGATGCAGAAGGCTGCATACTGTATGATTCATTTATATGAAATGTTCAGAATATGCAAATTCATAGAGACAAAGTTGATTAGTGGTTTTAAAGGGCTAGAGGGAGGGTAGAATGGGGAGCAACTGCTTATGGGTAACAAGATTTCTTTCTGGAGTGATGAAAATATTACATAATTAAGATAGTGTTGGCTGCACAACCTTGTGAATATACTAAATACCATTGAATTGTACTGTTTAAAATGGTGACTTTTAAGTGAATTGTATATGAATTATATCTCAGTTAAAGAAATAATGATTAATAATTTTCCAAATTTAGAGGAGAAAACATCAAACTCTGTGTCAGAGAAGCTCAGCAAACCCCAAGCAAAGAAATATATAGAAAACCACACTTAGGCACATTCTAATAAAATTGCTGAAAACTAGTTATAATTAGAAAATCTTGAAAGCAGCCACAGAAAAATGACACATGACATAAAAGAGAACAGTGAGGTGAATGATGACTGGCTCCTTTTCAAACAGTGGAGATCAGAAGATGATGAAATGACATCTTTTTTTTTTTTTTTTTTAAGTTGTTTGCAGATCTGATTAAGTTGTGGATCTTTTTTTTTTTCTTTTTTTTTTTTTTTTTTAAAGATTTTATTTTTTCCTTTTTCTCCCCAAAGCCCCCCAGTACATAGTTGTATATTCTTCGTTGTGGATCCTTCTAGTTGTGGCATGTGGGACGCTGCCTCAGCGTGGTCTGATGAGCAGTGCCATGTCCGCGCCCAGGATTCGAACCAACGAAACACTGGGCCGCCTGCAGCGGAGCGCGCGAACTTAACCACTCGGCCACGGGGCCAGCCCCGAAATGACATCTTAAAGCACTGAAAGAAGCTACAGGCAGGAATGAAGAGCACCAGAAATAGTAAATATAAAAGATTACCTCTTTTAATTTCTTTAAAAGAGAAATGACTCTTTAAGGCAAGAATAATATAATTTTAAGGAAGGGTTAATAATGTCTGTATAAGTAAAATATATGACCAAAATTGTCTAAAGGATGGGGCCAGTAAATCTTCAGGTAGATATGAGTCAAAGAAGAAGTCACAAGGGAAATTTAAAAATATCTCATACTAAATGATAATGGAAACACAACATATTGAAGTTTGTGGAATTCACCCAAAGCAGTACTTAGAGGGAATTTAAAACTTTCTGTAATAGGAAAAAACAGTTTACTGATATCTGGAATGGGAAATGGGATATTACTGTAGATCCTATAGCCATTAAAAGGACAGTAGGAAATACTATGAACAACTTCATGCCAGCAAATTTGACAAATTCAATGAAAATAAAATTTACCAAAACTGACACAAGAAGTAGCAGATATGAATAATGAATAGCCCGTTAGTGTTTGAAGAAGTTGGATTTGTAATTTTAAAAAACTGACAAAGTAAAATTCCTTGCCTAGGTAGTTTCTTTTGGTGAATTCTATCAAATATTAAAGGAATAAATACTATCAATTTTTAAAGACTTTTTCTAGAAAATGAGAGAATACTTCCAAATTTGTTTTATAAGCCTGAATAATTCTGATATGCAGATATTAAAAGAAAATTGCAGACCAATATCCCTCATGAATATAGATGCAAATACTCTCAAGAAGATACTAGCAAATAGAACCCAGCTATATATATAAAGGACAGTATACCATGATTGCATTGAGATTATCTCAGAAATACAAGGATGATTCAACTTTGAAATATCAATGAATCAATGTAATTCAGCACATCAACATAAAAAAGTGGAAAAATCATACTGTGAGATAAATAGATGCAGAAAAAGCTTTTGACAAAATTCACTAGCCATTTATCATCAAAACACTTAGCAAGCTTAGGAATAGAAGGGAATTTCCTCAATATGACAAAGAGTAAATATGAAAGGCTACAGCTAAAATCATGCTAAATGGTGGTTTATTGAATGTTTCACTCTAAGATCAGGAAAAAGGCAAAGATGTCTGCTCCCACCACTTCTACAAGAGTAGTTTTGCTCTACTACAAAATATGTATTCCTAAAAAGCTCCATGAGGTGTTAAAAATCACAGGACTTAGGGGGAAAATGGGTTAGGGGCACAAAACCCAAAAACTTCATTAGTGACAAAAAAGATGGGAACCTAATAAAAGCACAGTCTTACATGTTAAATGGTTAAGAAATACATAAATACCACAATAAATATGGCACTTTACATTGAAAAAAGACCGGAAATTTGGTTATAGAAATGACCATCAGAAGGATTTACAGCTTGTCGGTTATTGTAATGTGATGGAAGGAAGGTTACCTGAAATGAGACAAAATTGTAACATCGGATAAGGGTGAGTGTAGCTTAATGTGAATTGAGGTACTGGGTCCAGTTTTGAGGTATATGTGTTTTGTGTATTCCCTTGCAGTTCAGTTTAACTGAGTGCCGTTTTCTGTGTTCACTTAGTATTTCTTGTGGACAATATTTACATAAGTAAACATGAAATTCTCTTTGCTCAGATTGTTCCCTTAATATATCATTTGCTTTGGAACAAACCCAAAAGACTTGAATAGACGGTTTATATATGGGGGTGTGTGTTGATATGTGAATAACCAATTAAGACATAAAAAGGTACTCCATGTCTTTAGTCATCAGGGAAATGTATGTTAAAACCACAATGAGATAGCGCTTCACA